>NW_026694888.1:0-1399376 GCF_021218885.2 Marmota monax | reverse complement strand
GTGCTCTCAGGGACATCCTGGACCTTCTCTTGCCACATAGGCCAGTGCTCCCCTTGTCACGACCCTGCAGTCGTCCCAGAGCCCCCTTCATAGCCTACGGGGTGCACCATATCATTTTACCCTCTGCCCTTCTCCAGCACAGTCCCAGGGTCAGTTCCAGGACAGTCCTCAATGCCCTCTTCTCATGTGCTTCAACTGTGGCCACGCTTGCCAAATCACTTCCCTTCTCACAGTGAAGGCAGCTGCGTGTGTGCATGGGCACAAGAGAATGCACATTGGTGCATGCCGACCTCAAGTCAGAGACCACATCTCAGTTCTCTCTAGTCTAGTGCACAGCCCCTCGTGGCTACTGAACACGGGCTGACCTGAGCTGAACCCCCAGCAGCTGCACTTTCTCCTCCTCCTCCTCTCCTCTCCCCGCTCCCCCACCCCGAAGACCTGCTCATCATCCTCACCCTT
Source organism: Marmota monax (assembly GCF_021218885.2). Lineage (NCBI taxonomy): Eukaryota > Metazoa > Chordata > Mammalia > Rodentia > Sciuridae > Marmota > Marmota monax. The sequence goes on along the minus strand of NW_026694888.1, from coordinate 1,398,917 downwards.
CCCTCTAGCTCAGGCAGGTCTGTGGGCTGCTCACCTCGCACTCACTCCCAGGAGCATTTCTTACAATACTCTAGACTTCACACCTCTGCTCGTGCTACTCTTCACCCCTCTGCAACCTGCTCTCTGCATCTGCCACTGCTCACTGTCCAGACCTAATGGGCATGTCCCATTCCTTGTCAAGGAAGACCTCTGAGTGGACCCGGGTACCATCTGTCAATTGCTCTTTGGTGGCTGTCTTCCACTGGTGTCTGTTTGGGACATTCATCAAGCTTTGTGCTTTCTAAACACTCTGGTCATTCCTGCATGACCAGACATCTTTGCTGGGCACTCTTCTCTGTGCTGGCTAACTACTGGCACCCCTCAGGGGCTGGTCTTGCCCCTCACATCCTGCAGTCTGCTTTCCCTCCCTTGGTGACCTCCAAGGTCACTCTCCATGACATCCCCCCACCCATCGAGCTCCCCTCCACAGCACACATACACTAGGTGTGCACTCCGTGTCCTTCACAGGATGCCCAGGCCCTGCTGCCCTCACCAGGACAGGAAACGCTGAGCCAAAGAGAGCTCTTTTGTGCCCTTTATCAATGAACACCCTGCTGCTAGGGCAATCATTATTCTGATGATCTCTAAGAACAAAAATGACTTTTGTCTGCTTAGAGAATCCCAAAAATCAGTTCATGTGAGATGTATTCTTCGTAGACTTACCTGATGCAACAGATGCCCTGGGCCGTCCTCGCTGCTGCCCAGGACGGCTGTCCTCGCTGCCGCCTGCGACGGCAGTTCCCTCTTTTCCACTGCTGTTCAGTATTCGATTGCTCAAATCATACATCCCTTCTGTGGCTGGTGGACAGTAGAGCTATTCTAACTTGGGGACATCATGAGCACACTGTTAGGAACAATCTCCTGTGTGTCTTTGATGGTACAAGGAATTATTTCTATTGCAAATATGCCAAGTAAACTGGAAACTGTTGTGTCATTGAGACACACAGCTTCAGCAGGCCATGCCAGGTGAGATGGCCTTGGAAAAGCTCTAAGAATCTACCAAAAAAAAAAAAAAAATCCCTTAGAAAAATAAATCAACCTCAATCTCAGGATACAAAGTCAGCACACACAGCCAATTCCACCTCCACACCAGCAAGGGGTGACTGCAGTTTGGACTTCCCTGTCATATGCAATATGCCAAGTAAACAAAATATGTTAGAATAAACTTAACAAAATGCTAAAGTACATTAACAAAAAAGTATAGAATATCAATGAAAAATTAAAAAGCCTAAATGAAGGGAGCTAAAGTGTTTGTGAACTGAAATATTCTACATTGCTAAGATACTCATTTGTTCCAATTTGGTCTCTAGATTCATTGCAATCCCCATCAAAATCCAAGAGACATTGATGACCTAATTCTGAAATTTATATGGAAAGAAAAACCACTAAAATAATTATATTAGCTATCTATTTCCACATCAGCTCAAAAGTCTAGAATCATATATATATATTAGATCCAGGTGTGCCTGAGGCTCCTCGGATTTGGTTCCTTAGGTACAATTTACAAGTATAGTCTTTCTTGATCTATAGACCTGCGAGACTAGGGAAGCTGTCAGATCCCCGTGACCATCGTAACGATGGGGGATGGTCAGACAGGTATGGATAACTCTTTTTTTTTTTTTTAAGAGAGAGAGAGAGAGGTTTTTTTAAATATTTTTTAATTTTCGTGGACACAACATCTTTATTTTTTATGTTGTGCCGAGGATCGAACCCAGCGCCCCGCGCATGCCAGGTGAGCGTGCTACCGCTTGAGCCACATCCCCAGCCCCGAGCCCCAGTCTTTACTCAACAAACTGATCGCACGCAGCACAACAGCGCTTCATCTATGCTGCTCACGAGAAGAGAGCACCCAGTCCAGGCCACCTCCAGGAGGGTGTTAAACACAATGTGAATACCAGGAGGCAGCGGTCTCTGGGGCCACCGTGGAAGCTGCCTACCTACCACGCTAGTCACAGACTGGAAGAAAATATTTGCAGATTATATATGTGATAAAGGATTACATTAGATTATACACAAACATAATTTTAAGTAAGAAAACAACCAACCAAACACAAATGAGTAAAAAGTGGTTAATTTTTACTTCATCAAAGAAGACATACAGATGGCAAACCATCACATGGCAATACGCTCAACACTAGCAACTAGGAAATATACCTCAAAACCACGATGGCTCCTTAGCACGCTCACCAGCATGGCTGAGACAGAAGGCGGCAACTGGGGCTGTCACAGACTGCTGGAGAGAATGTGGAGACCTCTGGGAAACAGCTTGGCAGTCTATTAAAAAGCTAAATGTACACCTGCCACATTCCACCCAACATGGTGACCTCCAGCTCTAGCTGTTTTCCTGAAAATGACGACTTAATTCTTTTTGTGACTGAAGAATACTCCATTGTGTATATACACATGCATTTTCTTTACCCTTTCATCAGTTGACAGATACTTAGGATACTGTAAATTGTGCCTTAGAAGACACGGGTGTGCATTTACCTTTGTGACATGCTGGCCTTAGCTTCTGCAGGTGTAATGGGGAGGCAGGGTCAACTGCGTCACACGTGGTAATGCTACTGCGCCCTTTCTGAGGAGCCTGCACTCTGACGGCCTCGGTGGCTGTATTTGCATTCCCACTGCAGTACCTAAGGGGTCCTCTCCCCTGTGTCCTTGCCAGCAGGCACTGTTGTTTGTGCCCTTGAAGACAGTCAAGGTGACTGAGGGGGAACAGAACCTCAGTGTGGTTCTAATTTGCATAGTCCCAAGAGCTAAAGATGTTGAATGAATCTGTATGAAATTACTGCCCATTGTACTTCGTTTGAGAGGTGTCTGCTCAGTTCACTTGCCTGATTTTGACTGGGGTTTTTCTTTCTTTCTTTTTGGTATTAAGTTGGCATTCTTTCTTTCTTTCTTTTTACATTACAGACACTAATTCTCTGCCATGGTTTCTGTATTCGGTGTCCCCCAAGTGCTCACCTGCAAGGATGTTCAGATATTAAGTGACTGGGTTATGGAGGCACTAAAGGACTGACTGGGCGGTAACTATAGGCAGGTCAGGTTGGAGCTGAGCTCTCTCTGCTTCACGGTGCCATGTCCTGAGCTACTTCCCCTCCATGCCCTCCACCACGATGTTCCGCCCCACCTGGGCCCAGAACCACGAAGCCAACTGACCACAGATTGAAACTCTGAAACCATGAACCAAAATGAACTCTTCCTCTGCTGTTCTTCTTGGGGTATTTGGGTCACAGCAATGAAGAGGTGCGGAAGCGCTGCTGTCACAAGAGTGGCTGTCCCCGTTCTTCCGGCTGTCTCTCCACTGTTTCCTTTGCTGTGCAGAAGCTTCTAACTTGATATGATCCCATCTGTCAATCCGTGCTCTTGTCTGAGCTACTGGAGTCCTTACTCAAGAAGGGACTGCCTGGGCCTGAGCCTGGGCCTTGAAGTGTCTCCTGTTTTCTTTGGACACTGCCCTTCTCCAGGGCCGGCCTTGGGGAGCCGTCTCACCACTGCCTGCTCATGTGCAAAGTGAGCACATACCCACTGGGCAATGTCCTGAGGATGACATGACAGAATGCAGATGTGGGGCTCACATGGGCTTCAGTGAATGGCACCTTTTAGGATTTATGATCCTTGGCAAGATGTTAAATAAATAAAAACCAAAACTGCTCCAAATGCTATTTTCATTCCAGGTTTGCTGGTTTTCTGCCTCAGCAAGAGTTCTAACAGGTTCTTCCAACGTTTACGTAACTGCACTGGGCACAGTTGGGGACAGAGGTGAGCCTTCCAAGTGACAGTATAAATTAAGTTCAGCAAAATATATTTTGAAGTTGAAGCAGCCAAAAACAAAAAAGAAAAAACAAGCCACCACCAGGGGACAAGGGGAGAAAGCGCCACCCCAAAGCCACCTTGCCCGAGGCGGCCTCAATCTGCAGACCACGACCACTTCCACATCCTGACACTCGAATCCAGGGGGCAGGGGCTGGCAGACTCCCAGTTGAGCAGAGACTCTCAGATGCAGGGAGGTTCCAGCTGAAAGGAGGCCCACCTGCAGCACAGTCTGCCACAGGCTGCCCCCAGCAAACTCCCTTCCCAGGTCCAGGAACAGAGGCCACCCACAGCTCTGGAGGCCAGTCCCCCTTCAAAGCACATGCTAATTAATGGCCCTTGACCTTGAAGGCCATACCTGCCTTCTTTGCTTTAGCTGCAAACAAGGAAGCAAAGAAAACGGTACAAGATCGCAGCTTGGGGCTGACTGCATGTCTGGGATGGACAACTGCTGCTCAGGAGCACAGCCCATCCCAGGTGGCCAGCCACCCACCCACCCCATCCTCCCTCTCAACAGCACACCCTCTCCTGAGGCTCCTCTTCACTCTCCCAAGTGCTTCCTTCCAGGTGAGATGGGGGCCACCTGCTCCCCAGCCCCTACCCACCCACGGTGTGTCCTGGGTTTTCACAGCTCTTTCCACGGGCCTTAAGCACAATCCTTCCTGAAACACGTTCACATACACACGGAGCTGAACACACAAGTCTGTGATCACAGCTGGAGGTTCTGGGGGGCTGCAAAGGTGGAGACCTGCAGGGCTTTGTGTACGCGTATGCCCCACGTACACTCACCTAAGAGCACACATCTCTGCACACAATGTGTCCTGTGTGCACAAACCCACAGATGAATACGCCAAGCAACACAACTCTCTACCCTGCTTCCCACCCAAGGACCAGGTGGACACCTCAGCTCACTGGCTGGCTGTGGGAGCCCACGGTGGCCACGGCATCAATCCCTCAGCTACTCACTTGGTTTTTTCCACGCTTGTTGGGTGGTATTGAGAGGTCAGCAGGCACATGGCCCTTCCCTGTTTACCACCCTTACGCTCTCTCTTTAGAAAAGACTAGGGGTACATGTTGTCCCAAGTGTGGAAGTGGCTGCTGTTGGTGAACTACTGTGCACGGCTGCTGGGTTCACGTAGCTTGCATGTCCCTAGGGCCAGGGATCCTGGCTGATTTTCCATATGGATTACCTGACCACTGCCACTGGGGGCACTGAGATCTCCTATGACTATTACCAGCAGCAATTGCACCTCGATCGGCTGGGTGGTGGCAGGGGCACATGTGACTGTTACACCTCCCGCCACCCCTGTCCCACCAAGGTGGGTGGTGTACATCCCTCACTGGCCTGGCGCATGTCATTCTGAGCGCCTTCAAACACTTACTGGCCATTTGGCTTGGCTCCTCCATGAACTTTTTTAAGTACTCTGTGCCCATTATTTTTTACCGTATTGCTTCGTTCATGCCTTTGCAAGCATCTCAACATCTGACAAACACCAACGCTTTGGCTCTAGGCACGTGACCTTGTTTCAGGAACTCCTTCCAAATCCACCCCTCATTTCCCTCATGGCCTCTTCGGAGAGGGCAGCTCTTGATAAGGGCAGGGGGTCTGCCACCTTTGTCCTCCAGAATTCTGAGTGACCTGGGCGAGCAGAGAGGTTTTTCGACAAGGTTGAGAAATCAGAGTGGAAAGCCGAGCGGAAGGCCAGAGTCCCTGCAGTGCCCAAATGTGCACACAGCAGCAGCGCACATCCGCGGGACTCTGACTCCACGGAAGCCGTTTCGCCCACATTAACTCAGAGCCCCCTTGCCCACCCCACAGGGAACACGTCACTGCTGCCCTCACTTCACAGCCCGAGGCAGACGCATCAGACCACCTCGGACAGCTGGGCTGTGCCGCAGGCATCAAGCTCCAGGAACCCTCAGCTACTGTGCTGCTCCCTGACCAGGCAGCACAGCAGGTGGGTTGCATGAAGTGCCTTGTCCCCCTGTGGGTGTCCCCAGGCAGGTCAGGTGTCTGGGGCAGTCTTACTTGGCTGGACCTTTTCTGCTCAGGTAAGGCTGACCATCACACCCCTGGGATCTGAGTTAGGGGCTCAAGCAGAACTCTCAAGCCAAGTGTGGCTTGAGGACAAATGGAAACTCGGGCCCCATGGCCCTTGCTACGCACGGACTGGCTGCACTCTTTGTGTTGCTGGTGCTCTGGGTCTGGAGGGGCACAGCATGGGGCTGACGCTCAGCACTTCTCTAGGTTGGCATTTTCTTCTCTCCAGAAAGACCTAGGACTTGGTCATTTTCCAAGCCTCTTGCATATTGATATACTGTTATTTCTATCTACTCAACAGATACTTGCTGAGCACCTTCTGTGCTAGAGGCTCCCCCTGATGCTGGGGACAAAGAAATCAAGCTATTTCTTAAACACAGATACCTATATACAAGTCAAGTGACTGCTCTTGAACACTCAGGGTGACAGCCATCTGAAGCACTCACACCCCTCAGAAATTACCCAGCAGCCACTAAAATCATAATTATGAGCAGCACTTTGTGACTCACCAGGGAGGGTAACCATGATTCACAGAATCCACCGGGCACCTAGGAAAGCTCGGAGCTGCTGGAGGCCTGCAAGTGCAGACACAGAACTAGATCCTGAAAAGATACACAGCATTCTGGTCTCACAGTGCCTGAGCCTGTCTCCTGAGAAGGGTGTGGCAGAAGCACACAGAGGGCTCAGTCCCCTTCACTCTAGGCTGAGACCTGAATCCTGAGCAAAGGACCAGTCCAGCTCCTGAGTGCCCAGCTTTGGCCTCAGGAGAAACAAAGGGACTTTTATCTAAGCACATTTTTCACAGTACTTTCTCACCTTGACTCTAAGCAGTGTCAAGGCAGGAAGAGTTCTACCATCAATAATGTCTTTTTTCTAAAACCTGCTTGTTCTGAAGTACCACTGGCACCAAGAGCTCAGAGATTTGTCTCTGGTCCCCAGTGGAGAAGATGGGCATTTCCACCTGACTCTGAAGAGGCAGAAGCCTGAGGACAGGGCAAGGAGGTGCTTCCTCCAGAAGGCCTTGCTGGTGACCCTGCCTGGACCACCCAATTACCTCCCCAGGCCCAAGGCTCCAGAGCCCAGCTGTATAACCCTCATGGCTGGCATGGAGTCACTAGAGAAGGCTGTTTCATTGAGGTTCTCACTTCTATCAGAACTGTAACAAGAACCTTCAGAACATTTAACTTTAGTAGAAAATATTCTTCAACTAAATCATCGCTGGCAGTGTGTGGGTCACCCACTGCTCCCTGCCCTGCAGGAAAAGGTCCTTCCATCAGAGTGGCTGGGAGCCACCACCCTGCACAGCTCAAGCTTGGCTGCTGCTGACTGGCTGGGCCTTCCCCATGTGGTCCCCATGGGACAGAGCCCTGGGTCATAAGCCTCAGGTCTGTGACAGAAGCCACTTGGATGAGGAAGCTGGAGGAAGAGACCAGACCAACGGGGGTGGCAGCAGTAAGGCTCTGCCCACTCAAGGAAATGCAGGGTCAGGAGTGCTGCAGCAGGACACCTACAGGTGACCAGCAGGCACCACACCAGAGGCACACCAGCCACCAAAAAGCAGCACATAGCGTCTGATCCTCCTTGCATGCTGATACACAGTGCACGCACCCAATCCACACACTCAGACGGCAACATCCACCCAGACATGCAAGAATCACAACTGCCCTGCGTGTGATGGTGTATTTTTAATAAGTGTGAGGACAAAGGCCATTCCACAGGAGATGATGAAGTGTCCAGGGGGTTAAGACAGTCCCCCACCCTCGGTTGGCCAGGTCCTGACTTCTAGTGATCTCCACGAGGTCTCTAAACCATCTGACACCGCCCTCTGTGCAGATTGGTGTGCTGTGCATGGCCATGTGTGCAGCTGGACCGGACTCACTGGACATCATCGTCATCAAAGAGATCTTCAAAATCTATGTAAACAGAACCCCACATTAATGGGCACATAGGGAAAGCATCCCAGAAACCCACTTCAAAGTTAATTACAGGTAGTTGAAGACACAGACAGCAAATGATGTGGCAGAGGCCTTTCCCCACGACAGATGCTCAGCTTTAGCTAACAGGGCTCACAATTCAAGGGGACAGTGTGGTTTCTACATGCTTTTAACCTGCTCTTACGCAGGAAGACACAGGTGTTGCACACTGACAGCCACCTCACAGCTGCACTGACACCTGTGCTAAGGGTGACATGCGGAGGGGCTGCAGAAAGGTGGCAGAAGGACTGCGCCACTGAGAATGGCCTTAGGGGGCCTGGAAGAGGTGAGTTCAAGACACAACGAAGACCCATTCCTGCCAGAAGCAGCTGGATAAACACACAAGGCACTGGCCGGGTGACCACAGCCAGGGCCAATTTGTCCTTCTGCTTTCCTCTGTGCACCTTCCAAGTTCTGGACCTCATGCCAACATCCCCTTCACCATGGGAAAAGAAAGAACTAAGCCCCCTCCTGTGGGCCCTGGCCTGAGGACGTGGTCAGACAGAGCGCTGGGGCAGGCCCCGCACTGGCCTTTTTGGGGAAGGGCAGCTCCTCTGGCCACAGAGGGAGTACTCGCTGCCCACTGACCTTTCTGTGTGGTGCTATTGCTCTAGACACTTCCTTCCCTCTCCCCAGAGCATCCCTCTGCTCCACATCTTCACAAGGAGACACCTTCCAGGGCAATCCCACCCAGCCCTCAGGGTGCAGTTCTGCCGTGCCTGCCACCTCGTCTAACTCCTCTACTGCACTATGAAACAAGCCAGGGAAGAGAGCAAGTCACACTCATCGTGAGGACCCACTGCCCAGCAGACAATGGATCCCAAAGTCCACCCAGCTGACGAGCCAAAGGGTTGTGGGAGAAACCTCAACTGAAGCCAGAGGCTCCTCGTGGACAACAACAGCCACCACCCAAGACAGGCAGCGCCTGCAGGAGGACTCTGACATGCTCCTGAGCCCAGAAGCAGGTGCACAGGAATCCACTGTCTTTGGAAATCCTTCTCACTGGAATCCAAGGGCTATCTTTGGAAATCTCAACACTGACCATTGAACACAGTCAATCATCTCTAATTTAAGAGGCTAGCAAAGGACAAAAGGGACTTTTGAAGATCACTGAACTGTGAATTAATGGTGCCAGCACTAGGAATGAGACGGCCTTGCCTGGTGAGAATCCCAGGAAGCTCTGGAAGGCGTCCACCCTTCCGCACCTTGTGTTCCCTTGGACAGAATTTAGAGAAAGGCTATTGAGGCTCTCAAAGCTCAGCTCCAAGGTTATGGGATGTCTGATATCAGTGGGTGGCAGCCAGGTCCCCTGGAAAGACTGCACCTTATTTAGCAGCAAGGTTCCTCCTCCTGGACAGTGAGCCAAACTAGCATGGACTCAGGGATTATTTGTAAAGGCAGACACCAACGTGGCAAGATCACACCCCAGCTGCTACTAGCGAGTAACAAAAGTTCTTTGTAGGGACAAAAACCATGTGATTACAGCGGGACAGAAAAAGGAAAGAAATCTCACTTACCCTTCTGAGCAGGAAATGTATGTTATGTTTCCTCTGTTTGAACCCTTGGTAAGGGCCCAAATAACCTGTATGGACAAAGCCTTCAGAAACCAGAGGAATAAGAGAAACATGGCCTCTAGCACACTTGAAGGTTCATGAGAGGTCAGCTTTCAGTGTGTTTGGTAAAACTTCCTGGGTAGCTACCATGAAAAGTTCTGAAACAAGATGAAGTGTGTCCTCGTCCCGACTCAAAGACTGGGAAGGGCTGAAGCCGGAGTGTGGCTGCTCCTTGCAAAGACAGCCAAGGGCAGACAAGTATGGGAAAGGAAGAAGGGAGGGAAGATCAGGAGAGTACAGCCACCCGAGAGAACCTGTCCAGGGTGACAGGGCAGCCACAACTGGCCGTTAGCATGTGCTAACATTCATGCCACGTACTCAATCTCAGGCCCTGGCATGTGAGACAGGAAGCAATTTCATGCTTCTCCAGATGTGGCCGACAGCCAGTGTGATCATTTCTGCACTGTACTCTGAGAACAGCAGTGTCTTGGCTTCACTCTTCCATGATCCTAATTATTCAGGTCACAAGATCGTCCCACTGTATTAACTTACAGGAAAAACTTTTAAATAAAACCAGGCATGCAGAATCCCAGCACCCTTACCATTAAAGAAGTCTGCATGGACTGCTTTCTCATTGGCTGCCAAGTCCATCAGGAGTCCAGTGCTGCCTCCTGCCTGGGGAGTGAAAGGCAAGTTATGTGAGCTCTTTCCCCAAAACAGCTTTGAGTTGTCATAGCATCCCATACCTCCAGGAAACAGGAACAGGGTGAGGGGTGACAGGCAAGTACTCAGGGTGGAGTTAAGAATTTTAGTTGCAAATAAAGAATGTGTGTGAAGGGGGAATTCAAGGAGCAGTTTTTAAAATTCTACATTCCTTAATTTTTCCCTTTCTTTCAAAAAGAGAATTCCCATTGCCCTGTGTGCCACTACTCACCTGTGGACCTCAAGTTCAGCCTCCAGTCCCCTCCTGGACACTGCACAGAGACCACAAGCATGTGCAACCCCAGTCTGGCAACTATTCTGGACCCCTCCCTTTTGAGAATGCAACCATTTCCCTTGGAAGCTGACCTGCCCTGGCCCTTGTGTGCCCTCAGAGCCTCCCACAGCTGAAGCTCCTCCTGGTGGCAAAATCAGGTCACTGCCACCGCTGGGCAATAGAATGCACTCAGGATTCTGCCCGTTGCTTAGTCGCCTGGGAAGGATCAGTGCAGGGTCCTCTGATGGTAGCTGTCTGGATGGCTGGCCACAGGAGCCTGTTCCTGCTCTGGTCCCTACACCCTCGAAGGTGTGTGCTCAACTCTTAAGTGCCAAACGCCTCCGTGCTCCGTTTCAGGCTGCTGCCAAGGTTCCAAGACTCCCCCCTTCTCAGCCAGCCTCCCCAACGCAACGCTACAGGAAGCCACGCAGACACCACCACGTAAATCCCACCGGCCTTATTCAGACCTTCTTCAAGTTTCCTTTCTAATTCCATTTTCCTACTCTCCCACTCCAAACCCAACTCCGAACTCTGCTAAGTGACCAGCCGCCTAGCAAATCGGAGCCTGAGGCCTCCCGCAGGGGCCTTAAAACCTGACAGGAGCTGGGTTCGGGGCCCCGGGAGTGGGATGCGCAGGACCCGCCCGCTCCGTGCCGCTCCACCATCTGGCCCTGCGTTCTCTCCTCCCTCCGGTACCCACCCCGCGGGCCCCGGCCAGGCTCGTCCCCAAGACGCGCGGGCGTCGCCAGGCGGGGAACCAGCTCCCGCCTTCCGGCAGCCGCCCCTACGCTAGGCCAGAACGCCGACGCTCCCACCTCACCTCGTCCAGGTCCACGTAGGGACCGGCGCCCTCGGGGAACATCTCGTCCACCGCCGGCTTCATCTCGGGCCGTCGCGCTCTGCCCACTTCCGGCTCGCCGCGCCTACTTCCGGCGCTCCCACCCGGCAGGTCTAGACGCTGGAGGACCGCGACTCGGTGGTGCCCGCCGCGGGCCCCGGTCAGGCGGGGTTTGCTTCGTGCCGCGCCATCGGGAGCTGGGCTGGTCTCGCCGACCTGCGTGCCCGGGGAGGGCGCCGGGAGCCGGAGGCTGCGTCGCAGCCGACGGGTGGAGGGAGCGGGGCGCTCTTGGACGTCGAAGCCCGACGTGGAGCGGGCCGGGCACGGCAGCTCTTCCCGGAGAAGGATGCGGACGCCAGGCTCGGGGACGCGCGGCGACGTTCACAGCCGCCGCGCGCCACCCGCGTCCGCGTTCTGGGACTGCCCGCGGAGGCGGGACCTCGCGGCGACCGGAGGACATCCCCGAGTCCTCGGAATACCGCACAGGGCCGCCCCGAGCCCCCTCCGGAGCGCGTCCCCGGTGGGAAGCGGACTCCTGCGAGCGCCGCGCCGTGGGCGAAGGCACAAACGGAACGGGCCTGTCCCCTGGGCGCAGTGCCACCCAGGAGGCACGTTCCCCCGCGGTCAGCGAGGGCCAGCCTCGAGGACATCGTGTTACTGAAATAAGCCGGTCACCTAAAGACACGGTGTCCCGTTGGAGGCGCCGGGAACGTGCCTGGTGACACTTGAATCTGGTTAAGGTGGAAATTTCATGTTGTATTGTTTTGCCACAATTTGTGACGGAGAAAAGGGGGTAGGGAAGGAAAGGAGGGAGAGACCAGAGCCGAGAGGGAGCAGGAGGCGCCTGGCCTCGACTTGGTCCGCTGCCCAGAGTGCAGCCGCCTCCTCGTCTGAGGCCCAGCTCTGCACGTCTGTAAAGCCCAATTTTAGCAAAGAGCCCTGCTAAGCCAGCGCAGCCAGATGTGAGCACCCCGACATCTGATGGGGTTCCTCCGCCCTCACACCCGTGGGTATCTGAGCTCCCTGGCCTCCTTCCCCAAGTCCTGTTTAGCAAGATGCACTGTGCCACCTTCAGTCACTTTCCGCCCATCACCCAGCCTGCTCCTTGCTGTCCACCCCCACTGCTGCTGCCCTTGGAGTTGAACGCAGTCTTTCTCATTGGGAGGCCCCACAGGCCTTTGCCCCTGTCTTGGTAGTCCTGAATGGAGTCTCTTACCCGCCTTTAGTGTCCTTGAATCATCTTTTCCTTAACTTTCAGCAGTAGGTGGACATGGAGGTTGGGAGGGGCTGTGGAGGCCAAGGGACAGAGCAGAGATGTGAGGGTATTGTGGCCTGGACAGGGGCCAGCCTGGCCTGAGTGGACAGGGACTGGATTCAGGGCAGAGGAGCCTCAGATGCCAGGTTAGAGTGTGTCCCCTGAGGCACTGAGGGGGCTGCCACTGGCTGGCTTTCTTCCCTGACTGGGTGTGAGCCTCACGGTCCTCTTGGCTTGCACACCTTGCACAGATGGGTCTCACTGCACTGGGGCTGGACCTGAGGCACTCCTGCGCTGCCTGTCCACCCTCCCACTCCCACAGGACTGCCCAGGGCCACAAACCCCTCCCTCCTCAGCCTCGGAGCCTGAACCTGGGCCCTGACTCCCCTCACAGATGGGCTCACGTGTCCTCATTCCCTGCTGCCCTCAAGAGTGTGCTCTGTGTGAAGTGTGGACACCTGCCCTGGGCTGACTGCTGCCCAACTCCGTGTCCCCTGCTGGGGCTGGAACCAGCTCCTCTGACCAGCTGAATGGCTTTAACGATTCAGGCCGAGCCTCTGTTCCTGCCTCAGTTTCCTCACCGGCAATCTGAGGGTTATGGAGAGAACTGGAGGAGGGGGTGACACAGTGGCGACTCCGTGGATGAAAGTGTGCAGACATTTATTAAAGCAGAGTCCCCAGGGATCAGAGCCAGCCAGGTTAGCTGGGGAGACAATAGAGCAGTGTGCAGCTGTGGGGTGGGTCAGAGTGTGTCCCTGGCCTGTGGCACCCCATGGCCTGTGCTGCCTCTTCAGTGGGAGGTTTACTGGTGTGAAGCCACCAGACCCCCACCCCACCATGGCTATGGGTCACCCCAAGGCAAGGGCAGTGCAGTCAGGCAGGCGTCAGTCCTCCTGGTAGGGGACGTGGAAGCCCAGGGTGCTCCCCAGGGGGAAGTGGGCAAAGAAGGTGCGGGCCAGGTCCTCCAGCTGTGGGTAGGCACCCAGGCTCTGCAGGTACTGCACGTAGTTCCAGAAGTCAGAGGTGGAGAAGGGCCAGTAGGGCAGGGCCGGAGGTTCAGCATAGGGGTCTGAGAGACAGGAGGCCACCTCAGGGGCTGCCCACTGCCTGGAGACCCCTCTGGGGCAGGTAGACAGCCCAGCAGCACCTGCAGTGGCGGGGCCTTCTGGCCTGGAGCAGGGCCCAGGCTGCCCCTGATCATCCTAGGAACAGGGGCCAGTGTCCCTGCATCTTAAGGGTGCCAGGTCTAGGGACAGAGGAAGAGTCAGAGAAAGGGGAGGGATGAGGACCTGAGACGGAGGAGGGGGGGGGAGGGGAGGGGAGGCCACCCTCACTCTGGGAGGTGCTGAACTGGGAGGAGCTGGCTGGTAGGATTGTAGGGGCTTGGGCAGTGTCCTGGGAGGGGTTCAGAGGAGAGCAGAGCTTCCTGGTCCTAGAGTTTGGGCAAAGACACCCAGATAATACCTAACTGAGTTTGAACTTGAGGGAGGGCCCGGACCAATCCCAGGCCTGAGGGTGGGAATTTCGGGGCTTCATTGGCCAGGTGTGTTCCCAGGCTGCTGGGCAGGGCCTGCTGGCAGTGACCCACCTCCTCTCAGCTGAGCCAGGCCTCCCATCATGTCTGTCTGGTAAAGAAGCCCTGGCCCCAGCAACCACTGCTTCCACCCCCACCCACAGTTATTGATGTAAATGAAGGAAGAGCTTACCTGCCCCCTCCTGCACTGGCTTGGCCCCTGCAAAGGGAAGGGGAGGCCATCAGCCAAGCATCCCAGACCTGACCCACACTGCTGAGTGGACTACAGTATGGAGGGGAGAGCACCGGAGGGCAGAGGTCTGTCCCAGAGTGGCCCCTCACCTGCAAGAGGCCCCAGCGGGAGGCAGAGGGCCAGCCCCAGCATCCAGCAGGCCTCCATCATCCCCAGTTGCAGCCAGTCGACTCCTTAGGTCCACCTGCAGGAGTCCAGAGGGCGAGACCACTGTGCACCAGAGCCAGCCTTTCTGCCACCCCTGGGAAGCTAGAGTCTGCCCAGTGACTCCGACTTCAGTGGTTTCGAGCCATCATTCTCCCATGAAGCCCCCACCTGGTTGGCTTCATTGATTCTGATTACCTAAGAGTCTGCCTTCCTTGCCCTCGGATACAGTCCCAGGTCCCCAGAGGCTTTACCTTTCCTCCGTCTGCTCAGCCCAGCTGTGCAACCTGGATGTGTCGCTGCCAGCTCAAAACCTCCTCTTTATGCAGGGGCTGGGGACCAGGAAGGAAACGTCACCTGCCTGAACTGTCAAACTGAATATCTCATTCCCAGCCAGAGGACTGTGGGCTTTTGTAGCCCTGCGGGCAGCAGAGTTACGGGATCAACTTGTGAGACTTGGATCCAAGATCAAATTGAGAGAAAAGCATCCTTGTGCAGTCTGTTTCTACAGCATTCAGGACTGAGAATCAACCTTGGCACTTGGAACAAACCCACAAGAGAGCGGGTGTCTGCCACTGGACCCATGGAAGCTTCCTGTCCTGGGGTAGTGTGGGTGAGCCCAGAGCTGCCCCAGCAGTCCAGCTGGCAGGAGTCACAGAATGACTGTTGAGCAAAGTCACAGGCAGAAAGTGTGGGGCTGAGCTGGACCTGTCTCCAAACCAGAGCTTTGGGGCTTATGCAGAGCCTGTCTCTAGTCTGGAAGGAGAGTGTCCCAGCCCAAGGGATGCCATCTAAAATGCCAAGGGGCCCTGAGCTATGAGAATGCACCTCTCTGCACAGACCCCCACAGTGCCCGAGACCACCCTGCCTCTCCGAGTCAGTGCAGATTCCTGGCCCGGCCCGTGAGGTCTGCCATCCCATGGGACACTACCTGTCCAGGGGGCCGGTTCCTTTGTTTTTCCTCTCCACCCCAGGGTGCTTCAGGGGTGCTGGGAAACTTGCTCACCCACATGTTTGGGGATTCTGCACCTAAAGATCCCCAGCTCCACCCCAGTTTGCCCACAGATCCCCATCCTAATGGCTGAGGCCCATTCTTTCTCTAACAATCCCCTAAATTTACCCAGAGACCCACAGAGGCAGCAAATTCAACTTGCATGATGATGCAGACACCCACCAGATTAGACTTTGGGTTTCATTTTCAGAAACCTGGTCCCTGTGGCTACAGGAGGTAACAGGTTCTCTTGGGGGCAGCTGCTTTGGGGTCTCCAAAACCACAATTCACTAAGAGAACACACAGGACTCGTCACGGGGATGCGCTCATGGTTGGTTTTATTACAACAGTCAGACACAGAGGGAAATCTGCAGGGGAGCAGGCCCAGGCCTCCCGTGTCAGAGGAGGAGAGAGCTGCCCAGGGCCATGGCTCCCGCCCTGCTGAGATGGCATCCCAGGCTGATGTCAGGAAAAGCACACCCGACAGCAGTCGCTGTATCTTCACGACTCCGTTCCTGATAGAGGACTGTGTCAAACATCTAGGAAGACGGACAGGGATGGTGTTTGGTGGTGGGGGACTAGAGGTGCACATAGGTTTTGTCTTCTCTTTCTGTACCTATTGTAGATAATTTATCTCATGTCAGGAAGTCTAAACAGCAGCAGCAGCAGCTCCCTGTGACTGGCCTCCACGTGGAGGCCCTGCCCTCTACACCCCTTGCCCCATCCACTGGTCCTCCCCCACCCCGCTCTCCTGCAGTGGGCCAAGAAAGTCCTGGAGGGGGTTTGCCCCCCACCCCGTGTGTTCTGGTTTGGGCGGGAGAGAGATGTCCTCATCTTTAGGCATCTCCAGGGATTCTGTGGAAACTCAGGTTCTGACTGGGTGGTGGAGCAGGGGGTGCTCGGCATCACTACCAAGCTGCAGGGCCCCGGAGCACACCTGGGGTGGTGAGGCTCAGCAGGGTCCAGGCTGAAGGCCCTGGAGGACCTGACAAAGTGCAGTTGCCACCGGCTCCTCCCCCTCGGAGCTCTGAGTGAGCCCAGCGTGGGCTGCGTTTCCAACTTGTTCCCTGTCAATCCTCAGCAGGGTGGTCAGCATCTGTGCCTCTGGATCACGTGGGAACGAGCAAGACAGCTTAAAATACCTGAGTGTCCACCTCCCGGCGTGAATTCTAACTCAGCGGTGGACCCTGGTACCGTTGGGTTTGGAATTTGTCCAGCAACTGCTCTGAAGCCTGGTTGACCACTACTCCCTGGATTGGGGTCTTCCCTGTCCCAACTCCTGTCCCTGCAGGGCATAGGGCCCTCCCTATGGAGGCATCAGAGGCCTCACGAGGTCCACTGTCTGGAGTAAGAAAGTGCTTGGGCTGCATAAGGCCATTCTGGGTGGACAACGGCTACCCTGTACCCTCTAGTGATAACGAGAAGGCGCCGGCTGGCGGCAACATCAGCGTGGCACAGATAAGGTCTCTGGCGCCCCCTCCCGCCCACCCCGGAAACAGCAGGCGTGGCCTGGGTCTTGCAGCCCCCAGATGCCCAGGCCAGTGCCCCACAGGGCCACCTGCTCTCTTAGGAGACTCAGGTCTCACTGCAACTCTGCCCCAGGCCCTCCTCCCTTCCTGCCCTGTGGAGTGTGTCCAGTGTCGGTGCTGGGGCCTGCTCATTGCTCGGACCCCTGCCCTCTCCAGCCAAGAGCTGCACCTCCCTCCTCTGCAGGCCTTGCTGCCCCATGTATCCCCTAGCCTGTCACTCTGTCCTGTGTCCTCTGTCCTGGCAGGTGGCCCTCTTGCCCAACTGTGTCCCTGGGCTCCTGAGAGAGCCTGGTGTCCAGGGCCTGAGCAGTTGCTGGCTCAGTGGGCAGTGCTTGGAGCAGTTGCTGGTGAAGAGTGGCTCTCTGCCTTGGTCCAGCTAGCAAGGGTTCCAGCCCAGAGGCCCCTCAGCTGTCCCCTGCTGCCCCTCCTGCATCACAGGACATGCCATTCCAGTGGCTTTGGCCCACAGACCTCAGTACTGTGCCATATTGCCCCCAAACCTGCTGAGACCCCGGGCCTGGGTCCTTGGGAAGCAGCCCCTGCTCCAGGAGTGGGAGGGACGTCTTCTAATGTCACCTACACTCGTTCCCAAACCCACAGGTTCTGCTCATGTTGTTAGCTCAATAAAGGAACTTAAATATCATGAAATTAATGAACATGAATAGGCAGACTTTGGAATGAAAGCCACGGTGACTTAGAAAGACACCTGATGGAGCAGGGTCCCAGACCCTCCCTGCGGCCTTTAGGGGAGGAGGGCCAGGGCAGACCCCACAAGGTCTCTCCAGGTCTGACCCGCTGGGGTTCTGGGAACCAGCATGTCTGGAACGGGGCCCAAAGTGCCTTGGAACAGCAGAACCAGGAGAGGGCACTGCCGCAGGCTGCACAGGGCTGGGCCCTTGGGAGTCCCTCCTGGACATGGTCCCGATGACTGCGGGGTGGGCTGGCCTCAGCAGGAGTGGGAGGGCTGGACAGAGGGGCCGCAGTGTTGTTGGGGTAGTGGAGGGAGGAGTCGTGGGGCAGGGACATGACCCAAGGCTGAGACGGCCCACAAGATGGGGCAATGGTCCAGGGACCACCCTGGGACCCATGGGCAGCTGGGGATGCCAACAGATGTCCTCCTGCGGTTGGGGATGGACCTAGCCAGCAATGGACTGCTGGGGATGGTGGACACTCCTCCCCAACTCTGACAGGCATCAGTTTCTGCTGCTCCCAGACAGGGCCAGGGCTCCAGGACTGCAGTCGAGGCCCCTGACTGCAAGGGACCCTTCAGCCAGTCTCTGCGGCCGGTGACCTCTTCACTGCCACAGAGAAGCTGATCCTAGGGAACTGTGCGTTTCTCAGCTGCCGGAGGTGCCCAGGCCACAGCGTCCCGCCACCCCCCAGGGTGCCCGGCCTCTCAGCCTCTGAGGGTCTCTGCTGGAGAGTCCAGCCTTCATAGCTTCCCCGCAAACGGCCCGCTGCCCTCCTCCCTCGGAGCCTCCAGCTCTCTCTCCACAATGCTGAAGGACAGGAGAGGTCTCCACCCCGGCTGCTGTCCCAGATTCCAGACCTGTTGATTCACACGAGAAGGTGTTGTGAGCCCAGAGGGCGGGGAGTGAGGTGGCCGTTGCTGGGCAGGGTCCAGCTGGGCCAGGAGCTCGTCCTGAATTAAAGGGCTGGTCGTGCCTTTGGAAGCCCTGGTGAATCTGTCTCCTGGCCCGGCTGGGAGGTGGCTGTCCAGCCCAGAGCCTGGACAGCAGAGCCCATCCCCCATCTGGCTCCCAGGAGATGTCAGCCTGGCTGTGGGGGAGGACAGAGAGGCCCTTCCAGAGTGAAAGAGGAATGAAGACCACCGCCCCTCCAGCCCTAGGCCTCCCTGTCCCAGTGAGGCCATGGTGGCCATGACAGGCCTCGATCACACACGTGAATCATAAGCCCATTTTCTCACTGAGTGACATATTTTGGAGGTCTGCCAGGTCAATATGTATGAGGCCCACTCGTCCTTCCTAACAGCAACAGCACTTTGATTCCAGTTCCCAACTTCAGCACGATGGACCTCGGGTAGAACGCTAGATGTCCAGCAGCACCCCAGCCTCCACCCACCTCAGCCTCCACCACCTCAGGCCTCTACCCACCTCAGCCTCCACCCACCTCAGCCTCCACCACCTCAAGCCTCTACCCACCTCAGCCTCCACCCACCTCAGGCCTCCACCCACCTCAGGCCTCCACCACCTCAGGCCTCCACCCACCTCAGGCCTCTACCCATCACATGCCAGCCCCAACCCTGGTCAGGACCACCCTGACTGACACACACCCAGGGGCACCTTGGGTTGGGGACCCTGCCCTGCTGTAGCACGCTGTGTCGATTCAGTCATTTTCCTGGATGGACATCTGGGTTTCCAAGACCTGACCACTCTGAGCAGCAATGCTGTGACCATCTTCACATGCATCTGACGTTCTTGGTTTTAGTGTCACAGTTCTAACCCAGACGAGAGCTTAGAGTGGACACAGGGGGCAGCTGATGGAAACAGTGTGAGTGGACTCCATAGACTCCTGCCACTGGCCTCTGTGAGTGAGGCCCCTGCCCATCCCTGCCCTCTGGTGACGTGGAGCGGCCTGGCATGGACGCTGTCAATCCTGCTTCTGTCCAGGACCCGGAGTCCTCAGCTGTGGCCATGCAGTGTCCTGGGCTCTAAGCCAGCCTGGCTCTCCCCTGCCCTTGCTCTCTCCCCAAGGGGCAGCCTGGACAGCAGTGCACCCCTCGACCTGCTGGGGTGATGTTGCCAAGAGCAAGCCCGGGGCCGAGGGGTGGCTCTGGGACTGACTGCTGCAGAGGGTCTGGATGCCGCGTGTTTCCAGAACTTGCGTGAACAGAGGCGTCCTGTCCTGCCCTGTGGTGCCAAGGCAGGGGGCCTCCGTGGGGCCTTATGCCTGCTTCCAGTCCAGGTGGCCTGGACGAGCAGACGCCAAGGTGGCTCACAGCAACGCAGCCATCCCCAGCAGGCCTTGCTGGGCGCTGCCAGGCCCAGGCCCCGCCCGCCGCCCAGGCCCCGCCCTCCTCAGGGCCAGGCCTGACTGATTCTTCATCATCAGGGCTCCATCTCCAGGGCAGCTCAGCTTGACTCTCCCCAACGTGGGGACCCCAGGCCACGCGTGGGCCTGCCTGTGCCCAGTTCTGACATGGTTCCTGAAGCAGGCAGTTCCACCGTCAGGCCAGGTTCCAGCTCTGTCAGCACGGCCGAGCCCACCCCGGCCTGGCTGGACCACTGCTCCTGAATGTCGGGGAGGCCCTGGAGCCAGCAGGACTCTGGGGAGCCCAGCCTGCCGCCAGGAAGGCTCTCGGGGCTGGGGCGCCCTGGGTCCAGGGTAGCGTCAATGAGCCATCGCTCTGTGGCTGAAGGTGTGTCCCAGGGACGGGCCACCCGTGGGTGACCCCAAGATCACTGTGGCTGTAGGAACCAGGCTTGGCCTCAGGACACTGGGTGAGCCAGACCACACTGCTGAGCACAGAGCACAGGAGACGGTGCCCACCGCTGTGCCCTGCGGGCTTGCAGGCCAGTTTCTGAGAAGTCATTGGCAGGTGTCCTTCAGACCTCAACCCTGCCTCCTGCCACCCGCCCTGCCCGGGCACTGGGTCCCACAGGAGCTGGTCCAAGGCTCTGGGCGCAGGGCAAGGCTGCAGGCTCATTCCCATACCCACTTCTGTGTCCCTCCTGCGGCTCCCTCAGAGCCCACTGGCTGGCCAGCCGAGGAAAGGAAAGACCAGGGGATGTCACACAGGCGGCCATGACTGCCAGGGCAGCTCAGAACGTTCCGTCCTTGTTGGAGGAAAAGCTGAGGTCTGGTGCCATGCTGATGGGTGAGCGCTTGAGCCAGTGCTTGAGGAATCCCAGAGGACCGTGCTCTGTCACCACCTGTGTGTCTCCAGAGGGCGCTCTCACCGCCTGTGTGTCTCCAGAGGGTGCTCTCTCCAAGCAGACGCAGATGAGGAAGGAAGGGAGGGTCCTCAGTGGCCACCCATGAAGTTTCTGCCACAGGGAAGTGGCCTGGAGTGTGCAGGTGCAGACAGTCATACACACCTGCACACACAGACACGGCTGCACACACGTGCGCATACACATGTACACATTACCCGCGCACACGTGCGTATCCACACATGTGCGCACTACCCCCCCACACACACTTTCACACATGCGTGTGCACGTACACACACATACACAGTGTAAGTACACCACGTGCAAACACACACTCCCCCGTTGCGTGCATCTCCTCAGGAAGGGCTGAACGGTTTCCTGCACCCTCACCCCTCACCTCGGGACTGGCACGTGCCCAGCCCTGTCTTTAGGGGAACAAGAAAGCTCTGCTGTCCTGTGCGGGGACCAGGCAAGCTCAGCCCCCACCTTCTGCGTGAGCACAGCCCCACCCTGAGTCACAACCTGAGTCCCAGTTACCTTCCCCAGAGCCCCAGAAACTGCGCCCTCAGCTTGACGGCCACAGGATAGAATCAGGACAGGTCACTGGGTGGGGTGGTCAGGGCCACGCCTGATGCATCCCTCGGCATCCCAGCACAGGGTTGGGTCCAGGACACCAACCAGCTCCCTCAGTTCTGTGAATAGACAGATGACCTGGGGTCCCTGAGACAGCCTCTGGTTCTTGGCCCTTCCTCCTCAACCTCAACTGGACCCTGTCCATATCTAGAGACCTTGCTCACCCAACCCCTCAGTGTAGGTGCTCAGCTGACCTGGAGCCTGGGTCCTGGTCCTGACCTGAGAGGCAGGAATGGGGGTGTCGCAGAGCAGAGGGGAGGTCCACAGGGAGGGCCTGCCCTTTGCCATGCCCCAACCGCAGGCAGCTCCTCCAGGGAGTCCTCTCCATGCGGTCAGGACCCCTGGCTTCCTGTCTTGGGTGGCCCAGGGTCCATGCTGTCGCCTGTGTGCGGCTCTGCCCCCAGGAGTGCCACCCGGGGGCCCAGCCTTGCAGCTGGCCTCTGAGCAGGGCAGCAGCGTGGCCTGCCCTCTGTTCACTCTCTGCTCTGGACAGAGAGGCCGAGGCTGTCCAGCTCCTGGTGAGCTGGAGGCTCAGGAGCAAGGCCACTCTCAGCACTGGCCTTGGTTGGGAGAGCTAAGGGCTGTGCTGCCAATGTTGGAGCTTGGCTCTCGAATCCCTCTCTGTGCTCCCTCCCAGGCTCCCACAGGCACCCAACCTTGGCCTCAATGCCCCTCTGGCCTCATCCCCTGCAAACCTGACCCTGTCCACCTTCAGCCTGCATTCAGTGGCTCTCTCATCAGAACAACTGCCTGAAACTCTTAGAGTGAGCCCCCGCACTGGACCTGGACTATCCACAGCCCAGTTGCTGGACAGTGAGGTAGCTTTCTGAGAGACCAAAGAAAGTCCCCAGACTCAGCAAGCTCGAGTCCTCAGTGCTTATGGGGAAGGTCCAGTGGCCACAGGCTGGACAGAGAGCACCCCTGCCCCTCAGAGTCAGAGATTATCACAGCCTGTGCTGCTCACGTGAGGCCAGGTCACCAGAGCAAGGGGAGAGGAGCCTGGCTGAGGGAGACTCAAGACACACAGCCACATGTAGCCTTTAGTGGCATCCTGGCTACAAGGACATTTAGGGGACTTTAGCAAAATTCCTGACTCAGTTCAGACAGCTGCCCTGGGCTGACATTACTGACCAGATATGGCAGCTCCCTGTAAGGGTCCCGCGAAACGTCGGAGAAAGAGACCACCAAGTGACCACTCATGCAATTGTCAGAAGGGGATTTATTGAACCAGCATGCTGGGGCTCCGTGCCCACTCAAGAAGGGAGAACAGCCCAGAGCCCCGAGCAGGGGCTGAGCACTGCTTAAGTACACTTTTTGGGGAGGGCGGAGGGCTTTGTATACATCAGAACAAATCATCATGAGGCGCAGGAAAATCGAACAACTCCTAAACCTGATTAGTTCATTCATTGGCGGGAACAGGTCAGGCTGGAGTGACAGGTCATTTCTAAACGGGGTACACATTCAAACTGATGGGTTTTAGGGCCTAGAGGACTATGTGACCAGTTACACAGAGTCCCTAGTTATTGGACAACCACGGAATCAGTGGGAATATTTACTGGGCAGTTCCAAGCACTGTCCTAACAGCTACAGGGATTTCAGGTTTTGCAGGTAGCATAGAAACCTAACAATACCTAATCCTTTACATTTTAACTCAGACCTTGCAGCTTAGAAACTTTACAACACCCGGTCTTTTACCCTTTAACTTTTACGCTTTAACTTCAATTTCTTTTACCCTTACACTCCCGTGGAGATGTGTTTGGACACATGCTGCTCTGAGACCACGTGTGTGGGCCTATCTGTCCCCCACCCCTGATCTCTTCCTGCAGGCCCAGGGGAGGACCAGCAGGCGCCCACAGCTGTGCAGAAAGGAGGGAGGGACCTTACCCCCAGCGAGACAGCAGCTTGCAACCCGCTGAGACTTGGGAAAGCAGACAGCAGCAGGGCCGCCGCCGAGACAGCTTTCTCCAAAGTCATTGATGCTGATCCCAGAAAGACCCCCCTCCAGCCAGGGGGCTGCTTCCCACCCTGCTGCCCGGACCCAGTGGTCAGAGGCAGGCTCTGCCTCCATGATCTCAGTCACCCTGGGCTGGCCCTCCCCACTCCCCCACTCCAGAGCTTCCCGACAGCCCTGCACTGGGCCTGTCTTGGACGCCATGGGGAAGAATCAGGGTAATGGCACCCGTCTCCCAAGCCGCCATGGGCTATGACAGGTGCTGTCACCATGACACTGCTCCCATGGCCCAGGTCAAGAAGATTCAGGAAAGCTGTGAATCCAAGGAGGGAGACCTGTGGGGAGGGAGGGGTGCAACCTGCTGATGGCCCCCACAGCCTCAGAGCACAGGCCATCCCAGCTGGCCGACACCGGGGCCCCAAGGGCCAGAGGTCAGCAATGTGCTCATCCAGTGCCTAAAGACCGAATGGGCACTGGTCACCAGAGACTTCCTTCTCGACTCACCTCATGACTGAGCCTCAAACCTGCACCAGCAGCAGCTCGGCCAGCAGGGCTGGGACACACAGCAGCCAGGGTCGCAGCCTAGTGACCTGGGCTCCCGGCTGTTCCCATGAGGGTCCATCACATGGACAACAAGCAGGCCAGGTAAACGAATGGGGCCTGGCCCCTGCAGCAGAGGAGGGGCCCAGCACGGCTGCTGGCTGCCCGTCAGTGAGGGCAGAGAGGCAGATAGCCCCTGGAGGCTCATGGCCAGGAGTGGTCTTCAGACTGGGCCTGTTCATCAGTTTGCCTCGGTCAAGACCCCACCGGACGGGCCCCAATGAGGCGATCTCCCCCAGCATGGTTTCTGGACAGGGAGTCTGCCTGCCACCCCGAGGTCCTACTATGTGCTGGCCCGTGGGCAGCGTGTCCAGCTCTACAGCACCCCAGGCAGTAGGCACTGCTGCCCTGTGAAACTCCCGGTCGGAACACACTTGCGCAGGGACCCCAGGAATCCGCTCTGGCTCCACCCTCCCCTGGACTAGAGGGGAGAGCTGCTGGGCTGTACAGACCTCCCCGAGCACCTCCTCCCACATCAGCCCACGGGTCAGCCCTGCCGAGGGAGGGCACAAGCAGAGGCCACAGGAGCTTGTGTGGGGAGAGGCCCGTGTGGGAGGAGGCCAGTGCCGGCAGCTCCAGGGCAAGCGTGTCTCCCCGTCGGGGACAGGGGCAGGGCCGGCGGCCTGGCCAGCCCACCTCAGGACATCCCATCTGGTCCCATATGGTCTCATCTGGTCCTCGGTGCCCAGCAGAGCCAGGGAAGGAGCGGGACTATCCTCTGCTCTTTTCCAGCGCTGGGGACTCACCAGGGCAGTCCCTCGGGGCACACAGTGCATCGGATATGAGTGCACCCCAGGAAGGGCCGTGACCCACACACAGGCTGGCCCCCTGTCCTGGTCTGGCCTCTCGCTTGGAGAGCCCCTAGGGTGGGCGCTGGGGCGTGGTCCCTGCCACCTCCTCGGATGGGTTCTGGAGTGGACTTGTGGCAGGTGGACGGGGGCTGGGGTGCAGTCCGAAGCTGACCCTGGCAGGATGGGCAAGAGGCCACTGGCCGACCTGCCCTGGCAAGGACAGGCAGGACGGCCGGGGCCTGGCCTGGGACCCCCTGAAGGAAGCCTGAACCAGAGTCCAGCCCCTGCATTTGTCAGTGGTCTGACTGGGGGCTACCTGACCTCTCCTTACCTATCCCCAGGTAAGGACACGGCTACCCTGTGGTGCCGAGAGGACGTGGCGGGGCACTCAGCGACATCAGCCATCACAGTGGGGGCCAAAGAGGACCCAGGGCCTCACCTGGGGGGATGGTGTGAGAAGGAGACCCTCCCCATGTGCCTGGTGCACAGAAGAGCCCAGAGATTCTGACAGTCCCCAGGTGCCAGCAGGACTGGCAGCAAGGCCACCTGGGGCTGCACAGGTGACAGACAGCTGTCCCTCCCTCACTCCTCCAAGTCTTAGCTCAGGTTGCTGATAAATGCCAAGAACCAGGTGCAGACAGCAGACCTTGCTCCACCCAGGGCCAGAGCAGGGCACACAGGTGCACCATGACTCAGGGCCTGCTTCCCAGTCCACAGGTGGCACCTCCTGCTGCCTTCACATGGTGGGGGGGCAGCTTTCTGGTCACTCCTGTGAGGGCTCCAATCCCATCACCAGGCCTCCACCCTTTCGAACTAACTGCCTCCTGAGGGCCCTCCCTGTCCCTACCTCTGCCCACGTCCTGGGCGTGGCCCCAGCCTGTGGGCAGTTCCCACCACTGCCCTGCCATGTTCTGGGGGCACTCACAAAGGGCAGTGTCACGGCTCTAGGCGACTTCCCTAGGCAGTCCAAGCCTTGGCGGAGAGGACTGGTCAGACTGGTGGCCAGGTGCTCTGCCCTCTGGGTCAGCTCTCTGTTCCTGGTCCATGGATTCTGGGTGGCACCCAAGCCTTCAGGCTGAGGGGCTTCCAGGACATCTCACGGCACCGGGGGCCACCGCCTGCGTGCCAGGACAGTTTCCGCCAGCCCAAGCAGTCCTGCGTGGCAGAGAGGCTCCTCGGAGGAGGCCGTGTGTCTGCGCCCTTCTCCTGGGGTCCTAGGGAAGGGACCAGACTCTCTCCCCTGTCCTGAGCTGCCAGGCAGCAGCACTGGGCAAACCCGCTGCCAAGAGGGAGGATGGCTGCGGTGGGCGGGTGAGACACCGGGGCATCTGTGCTCTCCCTTCAGACACTCCCAAAACAACAGGGGGGGGCAGCCAAGGAACCTCCTGCTTCTCAGTTTATTCATATAAATTGCCTCCTTGGTGTTGAGAGCCACAGTTTAGTCAGAATGACGCCTGGCATTTTGCTAGAGGGAATGGTTGAAAGGTGACCCTGCTCCGGGAATAGGGCAGCTCGGGATTAGGGTGGATCCTGCTGCCTCAGGCGCCCGCTACTTTGGAGTTCCCGTTGAGTTCTCTCGGGGGTTCCGGGAGAATTGGCGCGCGGAGCCCGGTGGAGGGAGTGTGTTCCCGGGAAGTGTGTGTAGAGTGCTGGTGAGAGTTTGTGAATAAAGAGTTGCTGTTTGAACCTAAAGGCTTTGTGGCGGCTCGTTTATTTTGTGCCCAGCCAGACTGCGGCATTTGAAATATCTAGAAAGTCCACCATAGTTGCAGATATTTCCCCTGTAAATTGGAAATATTGTGGTTATTCAGTGACTACAAATAGAATACCTGCTTGACAAAAAATGCTCAAACTTCATGGAAGTATACGACACAGAAAATGAAATCCTGCACGACCCAGCCTTGCAGAGACCACAACAGTCACTCTACTGTCTTGTGCATGATTCGTGTAATAAGAATGAACTCCTGCTCTGTGTCGGTCCTCTAACTTGCTTATTTTACTTAGTATGTCTTGGACATCTTCCTGTGTGTGGGGGCCTCTCAAGGTTCCATTTTGGCACTAGCTAAACTTGGAGTTGAAACATCAATCAGGGAGTAGGGGTTGGGGTGGGCTTGATGGTGGAGCTCTTGCCCAGGAGGTGTAAGTCCCTGCACTCCGTCCCCGTGACGACAGGGCAGGGGACAGGAAAGCAGATTCTTAACCTGCCTGTGGGAATTTCCCCCCTTAGACTTCTGTCCCTCTTTCAAGGTTCGAAATACATGATCAGTAATCCAGAATTCTCTGGTTTATTAAACTTTCCTACCAAAATTTCTTTAAAAAATCAGTGTGAACTAAAATGATGACGCATTGGCCCCGTCTCATGTCCTCCCCCTCCTGCATCCCGTTCTAGCATCCCCAGGAGAACGGAAGGGGCAGGGAGGGAGGCTGGGCTCCACTCCCGGGCTGCACCCCGAGTCACCACCTGCGGCACAAGGTGGGGCTGCAGATGGAGACTCCAGAGAGGTGGGCGGGATGCTGGTTTTTCCTGAGGCCCTTTTGGGATCCGACCCTGAGAATCCTCCCCACAGAGGCTGGGGGAGGCTGTGAAGCAGGGATTTCCTTGAGCGCATCCACGCAGGGGCACGGCGGCTAGGAAGAGAGCCGTCAAGCTCGGTGAACCACAGGGTGCGCCCACTGGAGAGGCCGCTCTCAGGGGTGCCAGCCGAGGGGCACCCAGCAGGGCGCCTGTCCAAAGCTGGTGAGCCCTGCTCCTGGAACTGGGCGTGCCAAGGAAGCGGCAGCATGGTGCCTCCTGGGATGCTGGCGGGGGCCAGGGGCATGGGAGCGAGGCGCAGAGAGCTGACCTCCAACAGGCTCCCCGCTGCACGCCCAGGAGCTCTCCTCCCAGGAGCGCTGGCAGTGTCCGTGGATGGTCAGGCCATCTACACGGGGACCTAGACCCTTGACTCCTCCCTTCAACTTGCCGCGCTGACCATCAGCTCCGTGTGGTGCTGCCTGGGGACGCAGGAGGACGGAGTCTGATCTCAGAAGCCCTAGTGTGAGGCCCGGGCTGGCGGGGGCTCCGCGGATGTCCTTTTTGAGGCTCTGTCCCTCCTCCCACAGGTGCTTTTGCAGGAGTGAACACTGGACCTTGTCCAATGCCCCGGCAACATCTGTTGACATGATCATTGTCAAACATTTTTAATTTTATTTTTAGTTTAATAGTATCTTTAAAATGTTGAACCAAGCTGCGATGCTTGGGGTAACACTCCTGGTCAGGGGCTCATCCTTACCTCCTTCTGGGATGCAGCTGCCCGCGATTCGGCTCAGAACCCTGCTGTGTGCCCGTCTAGCCGGGTCTGTCCATTCCTGTGTGTGGCTGTGGTACAGGCAGTGCTGGCTTCGTGGGATGACCGGCATCTTCCCTGCCCTTTAGTGTTGTGGGCGCCTTGGTGCAGAAGGGTGTTTTCCCTCCCCTTCATGTTAGTTAAATTCACCAGTGAAGATGTCTGGACTTTGGGTTCTGTTGTGGGAAAGTTTCAGCTACAAATTCAATTGTTTAATAGGCGTGGGGTCACGGGGGTGTGCATTTTGGCTGTGAGCAAGCCCTGGCGATGTGAAGGAATTGGTTCACGCCATCGGGGGCGCCAGATCGATCAGCTGTTCTTTGGACCCTTTATCATCCTTGCCATGTCCAAAGAACCTGTCATGATGTCCCCTCCTTGTTCCTGATGTTGGCACTTAGTGTCACCTCCCTTTTCTTCTCATGGCTCTGACCCAGGGTCCATCACTTGTGTTGAGGTACCTTAAGAACTAGCTTCTGGTTGTCCACCCTCTGTTTTCTCCCCACTGATCTCCTCTGCGATCCTGATTTGCCCCTTTCTTCTATTTACTTTGGGCGAGTTCCATCTTCTTGTTCCAGCTTTTCCGGGTGACCAGGGGGTCGTGGGTCTGGAACATCTTCTTTCCTAGGTCAGGCATTTAGTGCTGGAAAAGCCCTGCCCAGCGGCCGCAGGCTCTGACGGGCCACTCTCCTCTGCCCTCAGGTTTCCTGTTTGACGTCTTCTTTGAAGCCTGGTTGTTTTCCATGTGTCCTTTGATTTCCTGGTTCCCAGGTGGGTCCTGCTGCCCAGCCCCTTTGCTCCTTGACTCAGAACTGAGCTTCCTCATGTCCGGGACGTGGTCCACCGTGTCCAGGGGGTTGGCTGCTTCTCCTTGCTTCGTTTTATTGGAGGGAGGTTAGGTGCCAGGTGGCATCGGCTCCCATGAGGGCCATAAGCCACGCCTGCCTGGGGCAAGGTGCTGGCCGCTGGGGCACACTGTGGACGCCCTTCCACGCAGTCGTCCTGCTGAGGCTGACCTGCTCACCCCAGCCTCCCCACGTCCATGGCTCGCCAGGGAGGCTATGCTTTCTCAGGGTTTGTGCTTCTCCCTGCAAACCATTTTTCTCTGGATCCTTCTCTGGTCTCCAGCTCTCTGGTGTCCCCAGGTTGGGAGGTCCCCAAACAGGAGCTTCTCTGGTGTGGGCCGAGGGTCCTGGCCTTGGCCCCTCTGGGAGCAGCCATTCTGTGGCAAAGGCTCTGGGGCTCCTGGTGGGGTCTGCTGCCTCAGCCCCTGGCCTGCCCTCCCCTCTTCCTTCATGTCCATGTTTGGTGGCAATAAGCCACCAAATGACTTCAGAGGAACAGCCCATCCGACACACGGATTCCAGGCACCCTGCTGTCCGAGCTGTGCCTCCCTGGAGCCTGTCAGTGTCTGGGACATTCTCTGAGGCCCACGAGGCCCAGGAGCTCGTGGCCTGTGTGCTGGGGATGGGACAGTCACAGCTCAGAGGACTGCAGCCAGAGGACCGCAGTCGGGGGGCAGATGGAGAGCACAGCCCTCCCTTGGAAGTCCTCCCAGGCACCCCCCTGACTGAGGAGAGGTGGGGTCTGCGGGGCCACGTGCCTTGGCTCACTCCTACCCACGACGTGACACGATGACCTTCCACGTCTCACCCAGACGTTCACAGGCAGCTCCACCTCGCGGCTTCCCCCTCAAACGCCGGCAAGAAGAGACGCCCACAAGGGGCTTCAGTGGAGCTGGGGCTGCTGGCCGGGTCCTCGGAAGTCCAGGGGCCAGGAGCAACGACAGGCAAGAGCTGTGCCCGGGACGCTGGGGTGGGAGGCAGCCGCGCCCACGGGGAGTCCCGCCGTGGGTTCTGGTGATGGGAAGCCGACCTGATCAACAGTGACACCACAGGAACATGGTGCTGGGGAGCCCGTGCCTGGGAGAGGGTCGCTCC
Organism: Marmota monax; assembly: GCF_021218885.2. Classification (NCBI taxonomy): domain Eukaryota; kingdom Metazoa; phylum Chordata; class Mammalia; order Rodentia; family Sciuridae; genus Marmota; species Marmota monax. Next base: position 1,368,868 of record NW_026694888.1, on the reverse strand, counting down.
CCCGTCCCCAGGGCCAGCTTCTCCTCAGGGAGCCTGATCAACCCCGGGTCCCCGTCTCTCAGACTGTAAAGAGCTTTCTCCAGGAGTCTCCCTCTCCTGAAATGTAAGCATCCCTGCCCGAGGCAGGCTTTTACGGCCAGACAGGTGCCTGTAAAGACTCTGTTCCACTTGGACACTTTCTGGACTCGGTAGGGATGCAGCTGCATCATCGAATTGCTAGGCCAATCAGCAGCTGTCTAAACTGCAACGTGTGGGCTGAGTTCTCAGAACTGCAGCTCCCAGGGAGGCAGACTCGAGTCCTCCCGAGTTCCTGCTGCCTGTGGTGAAGGCCACTTCACAATGACACTCTCAGACGTTCGACTGTCCTTGTTCTACACCTGTGAACGACTTATCATCAATTCCCTGTGCAAGGCCCTTGGTCACGTAGGCCAGGAATCCAAACCCACCAACGTTGTCCTGGTTAAGAAACGATGTCAAATTTCCCGTGAAAGCCCCAGTAACTCCAGCTTGGGGCCCATCTGGGTCGGCTGGGTAAATAAACCTGAGTCCCCAGCCCTCCTGGGTGCTCGGTCTCCTGCTGAGCATGATTTCCACAACACTGGACTCCTATCAATCAATACACTGGGCCAGGTGGTCACTCCAGGAAGGCCCAGCGATTCAGACCAGCCAGCGCCTTTCAACCTTTAGTCATCTTTATTCTCCATCAAAGATTTTCAGAGGAGAACTTTGTGAGCAGCCAGAATGTGGGTGGAAGAGCTCTGTGTGTCCCTGGGGAGCCAGACCCACCTCCGAGGAAAATGATGGCTGTGCTCTTGAGAGTGGAGTGGCGTCCCAAGGAAGCATGGACGGGTGAGGCTCGGGCAGGACCCAAGGGGGGCTCTAGGAGAACCCTGGCATGCCATCTTCTCGATAATCTGCAAACTTGTTGAACCAGGTTTGAACCAGGACACAAAGTGACTCTCATGCAGGTGGGCATGGAGGCCTAGCACCTCTGCGTGGCCTCTGTGCTGCATGGACAAGCTCCACACTGCAGGGGGCAGCTTCGGGGTGTCAGGCCGGGTCAGGAGGTCCCGGTGTGCAGAAGCAGGTGTTACCAGAGACGGGAACTCCGACTCTATGAGGGTAAAAACAAATCTGAGCCAGTGAGCACGGACACACACCTGGGTGGGGCTTTAATGGGGATCTCAGCTAAAAGGGGGACAGCAGTGATCAAAGGGAGAAGAGACTGCTCCCAAAGGGAGACATAAGCTTTTATTGATTGTGAATGGTGGGCTAAAGTCTAGAGGTTGTCCAATGACCAGGGCCATGGTCCCCAAAGATGTTTCTTCCTGCACAAGCCTCACCAGCTGGTGGTCATGGTCAAGGTATTCTAGGAGATGTGTAGTAACTTGCAGCTGGCATTATCATCCATGCTCACCAGCCTGCCCTCTGGATCAATCTGGGACCATGGATAGTGCTGAAGGGCCTCAGGAACTTGGGCTGCTACAGGTTACAGAAGAGCTGAAGGCTGGAGTGGGGGAGCACCCAGCTCCCACAGGCCCTGAGCTTTCCTGCAGTGGAAGAGCACCCAGATCCCACAGGCCGTCAGCTTGCCTACTTGCAGAGCCCAGTAGATCCTTGCCCCATGCCAAGGCGGCCAAGGGGACAGGCTGACCATGAAGACAGCAGCCCATTGTAGCCACCCTTCAGTGGTCTGAGGCCCAAGAGAGCCAATGCTTCCAACAAAAGCTTCCTGGAGTCTCTGAAGTCACCTGGTGACCATCATTCTCGCAGCTCACAAGCTAGAGCAACACTAGGGGTGACTGATGACGTATCAAGCAGCTGCCTGGCCTCCCAAACCGCTGGTGCCTAAGCAGATTACGAGCAGGTGGAGCCGGGTTAATTTGTTTCCCTGAGGAAGGATTCCCAGGTCTTGTGTGAACATTCTGCCTTTGTATTTTGGAAGAACATGGCGGGAAGGGAAGACATGTCATGCCACAGAGGGCAGAGGTCTGCTGCAGCCAGGGGCTCACCCCTCCCCTGTCCACTGCGTGGTCCCTGCTGCCAGAGACACCAGGCAGGAGCAGGCTGGAAGCAGATGCAGTACTGGAGACAGGAGCGTCGGGGCCTAGCCTGACTTTTAGCGCCCCCTGCTGCCCTGCAGGGGCTCGGGGAGTGGAGGGAGCTCCCTTTTCAGATCTGCAGCAGGTGCAACCACCCAGGTGAAGGGACAGACCCGTCCTGCAGTGGGCGCCTCGAGCCTCTCCAGCCCGGGAGGGTTCCCGGCCCCTGGCTGCCAAGCCTGGGCTGCAGCTGCTGACAGCCTGGTGGGAAGCCCAGACAGAGATTTACGAAAAGCTGTTTCCACTCGTGAGAACCACGTAAAAACAGGACCCATAAAATATTGACTGAGAGGAATACGGCTGCAGACACACTCACCCGGACTCCCTTCACTCTCTCGTTTCCCCTTCCTGTCCCAGAAGCTGAATGTCTCAGAATGCACCCCATCGGCTCCCCAGACCTGAGCTTCACCTTCCCCTCCAGGACCCTGCTCCGGATGGCTTGGCGGTCCTGCCTAGGCACCTGTTCTTCCGTGAGTCGCCTGCATGCTGCACAGCGACCCACCTCCAAGAGAACGTGGCGTCTCTGCCTGTGTGCTCAAAGAGGACTTAGCCTCTGCCTCGCTCTCTCCTCTTTCCCTCCTCTCCCTCAAGCCTGGGTTGTGGACAGCAAGTAGGGGTGTGTCTGGACTTCTGAACCAGACGAGACGAGCTGTGGGGTCAGAAATGTGTGCTGGTGTAAGCTGCTAACTTGTGGGGTCATTTGTTACACAGCTACGGGTGACTAATACACAGACCTCCCATCTCCCTCTGTCTTCATGCCTCCACTCTTCAGAGAAGCCCAATCTGCAGTCTTGATTTTCCTTGTCCATCCTACTTGGCCACCCTCAACCTAGCCACATGCTCCCTTGTTTCTCCTGAAACTCCTGCTTGAAAGTTCCTGAGTTCACACAGCACCCAGACATGAGGGGCTCCCTCTGGAGGTTGCTGGAGCCCCACCACCTGCCAGGTTGCGCCTTGCACAGGTTTGTTTCCTGGGGATAACAGAGAAGTGACTGGCTTAAAGACACAGCTTGTCCTCCCACAGGTCAGGTGGCCCCGAGTCGGACCTCAGGGGCCAGGAGTTTGGCCTCCCTCCCTGCTCCTGGTAGTCCCCAGGAACCTCGGTGACCTTGGCTTATGGCAGCATCTCTCATTCTCCCCGTGTCCTCGCAAGGCTGCCTGCCACCTGTGCCTGCCAGCGTCTTGAGGAGACACAGTCACTGTAGGGACCACCTTAACCCTGCGACTCGCCTGCAGTGACTGTCCCCAAAGGTCATATTCCCCGTTCCAGGCAGACGTGAATTTTAGGGGGACACTCTTCAGCCCAATGTAGTACCCAGGGACCAACAGGCAGCTCCCTTGCCATCTGCTGTCACCCTCGGCACCCACCCCTGGGAGACCACTGGCTCCTCGGGTGACCCCCGGTGCTTGAGTGTCTGACATTCAGAATGCGGCTCCCAGTCGGCTCCAGGGCAGCCTCTTCTGAACACTGTCCCCTGCCCCGTGAGGCCCATGTGGTCTCCTGCCCCTGGCGAGGCCAGTGTGGTCTCCCTGTCCACCCCCCATTAAGCTAGTGTGGTCTCCCTGACCCCCAAACATGAGGCCCATGTGGTCTCCCTGTCCAACGCCCCCATGAGGCCAGTGTGGTCTCCTTGACCCTGACAAGGTCAGTGTGGTCTCCCTGCCCCCATGAGGTCAGTGTGGTTTCCCTGCCCCTGGTGAGGCCAGTGTGGTCTCCCTGCCCCTGGTGAGGTCAGTGTGGTCTCCCTGCCCCCATGAGGTCAGTGTGATCTCCCTGCCCCCATGAGGTCAGTGTGGTCTCCCTGCCCCTGGTGAGGCCCATGTGGTTTCCATGACCCCCATGAGGTCAGTTCGGTCTCCCTGCCCCTAGTGAGGCCAGTGTGGTCTCCCTCCAGGGCCCAGCCCACCCTCTGGCAGCACCAGTCACGGCTGGGGCCCTTCATCTTGTCTCTGCTGCACCCACCGAGCGCCGCCTGGTGACTCCCTCGTGATGCCGGATGGACTGAAAGCACTGGGGGTGGGGGACAGGACACTTGGGAAGGGGTGGGGGCCTCTCAGGGGCTGAGGATGCTGGTCACCTATGACCTGGGGTGGCGTCTCCCTCTCTGAGCCTTGGGCTTTGGCCTGTCCTGTGAACATGACCAGCCCCTCCCAGTGGCCTTGCCCTCCAATGGAGGGTCACTGAGGTGCCCAGGAGACAACCTGAAGTGCCCTGCCCCCTGCAGGCCCCACTCTGGGAGTCGAGCGGGATGTCCAGGGACAGTTCCCACTCCACCTGACCAAGTCCCTGCTCTGCCCAGGTCTCACTGGGGCTGCAGGGGGCCTCAGACTCCCCAGGGGTGGGCTCTGTGGAGGGAAGGCCTGACGGGGCTTGTGGACATCTCCCAGGGGAGGACAAGCCCAGGTGGGGCCCAGCAGCCCAGCGGGACCCGGGCCGCACTGTGAAGCTGAGAGTTGCTTTTCCTGGCTGGGGCCGCCCAGGGACAAGGGACTCCTGCTGCACCATCTCACACGGCTTCCCATCTGCACACCAACGGGGCTGGGAGGAGGCACCCAGCCAGTCCCCAGCAGGACCAGGGCTTCCTGGGGTGGCCTTGGAGGGACATCGGGGTAGGCTCTGCTGTGGGCCTGGTGCGTTTCTCCCCAGCAGAGCCGGGTTGCCAAGCTCCCGTCTGGAGTGTCCTGGAATGTGATCTAGCCTGGCCCACGGGCCCCAAAACGCCACTTAGAACTCTTAGATCCCGAGATGTCAGCATCTCCAGCTCCGCAGCACGGGGGGCGGGGAGGGGGCCCTGGCAAATGCTGGAGAAGGTGAGTTTTTCCTCCTCCTGACCCAGGCAGGGATACAGGGTCCCCAGGGCTGCACTGAGGTCTTGGTTGGGGACCAAAGAGCCTCTGTTGGGGCTGCATCCTAAGCCCATGGGCTGGTGGGGGGTGTCAGGAGCTGTCGGCCTTCTGCCCAACAGCCTCCACCAGCAGCCCCCTCCCTGCATGGCCCCACTGCTAGTTCTGCCTGGCCAACCTTGTCACTTGTCCCCAGGGGTACCTAGGCTCCACCAAGCCCACCCTGTTCCCCTAGCCTCCTGCCTCCCTGCAGCCTGGTCCATTCTCAATCTGAGCCTGGCCTTGGCCTCCAGGAGAGCCCTGGATACGTCCACTCAGGGCCCCAGAGTACAGAGTTTGCAACCTAGAAGAGGTACAAATGGGGCTGCCCAGCTGGAGGGTGGGTGGGGCTGGAGTGGGGGCCGTGGTGTTGGCTGAGACAGTGGGGTGGGCGAGGGGCAGTGGGGAAGGGGGACAGGACCGAAGGACGGGAACCACAGACAGCACATGCCACCATGTGAGACATGCCTAATCGTCCCTGCGTGGGGGAGACCTGCTTTGTGGGGACCATGGTGGCTGTGGGCCCTGGTGTTTTCAGAGGTTTAATTAAGTCTCCTCAAGGCTTCAGGGTTGACAATCTCTTCGGAATGACCTGGCAGGAGTTCCCCAGCAGAAGTGCCCTGGTTAAGGGGAAAATGGAGACTCTCCACACCCCTGCCTTCCACCGTGAGGAGCGCGGGCCCCGGACACCTTTCCTCTCGAGTTCCCCAGGCTGTACATCAGGAGCCCCACAGGTGGGACCCCACAGCAGACTGGGACTTGAGAATGGGGACGGTGTCCAGTGATGAAGAGCTGAGGACGGCGAGGGGCCTTGAGTCATCCTGTCTACACCCTTGGGGCGGAGTGCCCACTGGGGACCCCGTGGCACTGGGGCTCGCAGTGTAGAGGACACTCCACTGCGGGCCAGCGTCAGCCTGCAAAGGCAGCGTCAGGACCAGCCGGCTGTCCCGCCCTGTGCCCACTGTGTGCCGCCCTCTTCCCCGTGCTCGGGACCTGCTGCCTTCTGTCCACCGGGAAACACAGCGGACTTCAAGCTGCAGCAAAACCAAGCCTGTTTGGGCACAGCTGCAAAGGTGCACGTGACAGCAACCAAGGGGGCCAGCTCTGTCCGGGGGTCAGGCCTGGGGGTGGGCAAAAGCAAGACTGAGAGGGTCACACGAGGCACAGTGACCACACCTAGGTGCCGTCAGCCTAAGGCCCCACAGACGTGTTGGCAGATGTCCTGGCAGAGACGCTCCTCGTCTGGGAGCCCTCTGAGGCCAGGGCTCTGCCCGTCTTCGGGGACGGTCACTCAGGCGGCTGTGCACAGAGCCCTTCTCCCAGAGCCCCCAGTTTTGCTTCCTCTGCTGTTGGAGTTGACCCAAGCGACTCCATTTGGATTATTTTTCATTCTTCCAACTGAAAGATGCGGCAGTGACAGCCGTGACCTCCAAGACTGAGTCTCTCAGTCCGCTGACTTCCGTAGCTCCGCGGCTTGTCTCAGTGCCAGTCAGCTGCCAGCTGTGACCCCCTGGGGAAGAGAGCCATGTGGCCAGAACCTGAGGGGCAGCAGCTGGACCTCAGTGCCGAGGAGCCGCCACCCCCACTTCCAAGGCCACGTGGTGGTTCCCTAGGACCCTGGGGTGAGGGCCGTGGACGAGGGTGAGACAGCACAGAGCAGCTCTGAGGTGCCGGCGTCTTGGTACAGAGCCACCCAGAGTGAGCGGAAGCCGCACCCTCCTGAATCCGCCTGTGGCCTCTGAACAAATCCACCACCAGCCCAGGGAACCTTGGGAGGGCTTCGCTGCCATTGCACGTCACCGTCACCACAGGCTTGACCTAACACTGTCACTCCATCTGCAGCCAGGAAGGGGCCAGGACAGCCCTGCCAGTCCTGCGGCTTCAGAATGCGGTGACAGGACTCAGATGGCAGCCCCAGCCAGACCTCCCGGGACGGCCCTGATGTCCAGGGAAACACTCCTGATGTGGGAGGTGCTGGATCGATGGCCAGGGAGGTCAGTCGATCAATGGGGCTGCGATAAATCATGCGGAGATAACTGGTCAATGACTTGGAACAAAATGTGAAGTTAGATTTTTCACCTCACAGGGTTTTTCATCAAAGAAATTCAGTCGGCCCAAGGGCCAAAGAAGTGAGGCTGGGCGTCCCTACTGCCGCCCGCCGGCCCAGCACCAGTCCAGAGAGAGGGGCCAGGGGAGGGAGGGAGACCTGGCAAGGCCCAGTGTGCTGGTCACAGGCGAGGCTTCAGCGACACCCAGACCCCAGGCTGGACAGGGGCTGTCATCAGCTGCGCACATCGACGAGCTCTGGGAGGAGTCCCATGCCCAACGTCCTACGCTGCACTGAGGGCCGGCCGGGGTCTCTGCTGGGGAGTGGCCTCAAGGGGGACTTCCTAGCAGCCCTCATGCCCGTGGGCCCCGTGTGGAAGCATTTCTGGGGCTGGCTCTGGCTCACATCTTCCCCAGTCCGTGGTGACGGCCCAACAGCTCTCCCACAGCCTGTGGGCACTGGTGCTCCCACCAGCTGTCCCTGCGGCTGCAGGCTGGTCCTGCACTGGGGTCCTGCTGGTCTCCTCTGGCCACACTGTGGGGTGGGGGCGGCTCTGTTCCGCTTGGTTGCGTCCTAGCTGTCTGTGAGCTGGAGCACCTGCCATCTGCCACGCGCCCTGCACGTGCTCACACACGGGACTGGTCTCAGCCTCGTCCTACCCCTGAGGCACCCCCCACCACATTCCCAGAAGGGGGTCCAGCCCTAGGTGAGGTGCAGGCCTCACCGGGGTCAGCAAAGGGCAGTCTCCCGCTTCACCTCATAAACTGGCTACCTGAAAACTGCCACAAAACCTCCAAGGGGGGCCACTTCCTGACCCCCCAGGCAGGTCAGCTCCCCGTCAGCTGAGCGGAGGTGAGCGGCAGTCCACTGTGCAGCCGTCTGATCTCCCCATGAGTGGCCACACAGTGACCACCTTGCAGTCACCACCTAACAGTCTCGTGGCGGGAAAGCCAGAGGAGAGGACAGACACCCCCTGAACTCAGGCCCGAGTCACCGCCGTCATTTCTGGTGTGTGCCGTGCCCCTTTTTACAAAGGACGCCCGCCCTTCTTTGGGGTCACATATTCCGTGTTTGTGTGTGACGGGCCTTCTCTCCTCCTGAGACACCTGACGAGCGGCTTTCCGGCCAGCCACATTCCACCGGGGGCCGTACAGCTGCTGGGTGCCCGGGTCCTTTCCCTGACCACTCGAGTTCTCTTGGCTGCTTGCTCAGGCTGATCGGAGCTGCGCAGCCGTGAACAGTGCAGGTGCGTCTTGGGCCACTCGGCTGCTTGATCCCTTGTTACGATTTCCTAAGAGGAACGGGTCTGCGTGAGGCATGGGCACACTGTGGCCCCAGGCTGGTGGTCCTCGCCGGCCCCTCCTGCCGAGAGCCACGTCCAGTGCGCCTGTGCTCTGCCTGCCGCCTGGTGGACAGGAACGTCTGCTGCCGTCGTCACAGGCGCAGGTTCATGAGCACTGGTCTTCGAGCTGATTTGCACGGTCCCTTCGCCCCTCGGCTCCCACTGAGGTGCTCTTGCTGATTGGAAAGAGCCCTGTCCTCTCGGCTGTGGGGGAGCCTCTGTCCTCGCGCTCGGCCCAGCGCTGGCTGTTGGCCCAGGAGGAGGCTCTTCATTATTAAGGAACCTCTTCCCTTTCTCACTTACCAACATTTCTTTCTTTATATATTTGTTTACCCAAAAATAAATGCTGGATTTTTGCACACGCCTCTGGTGCCCATCAATTTCACGGTTCTCTATTCCTTACTGATGGGATAGACTTCCCACCTCTTCCTGGTTGAGCCCACCTCCTCGTTGAAGGTGCAGAGCAGCCGAGCACCCACCTGCACCCGTCTGTCCTGGCCGATGTGGCAGGAAGGCCTCAGGGCCTGCAGCTTGCTCATTGTGCAGGTCATGTCCAGTGCTCTGACCAGGGTTTGGGCAGGTGGGTGGCTTGGAAGCCAAGAGTGGTATCCTTCAGACACCCCACAAAAGCAGGCAGCCCTCCTGCTGGCCAACAGAGTTCGAGATCCCACCACCCCCTGTGGCCAGGACCGAGGAGGTGCGTGGTGGGCTGGGGCTGAGTAGGTGCTGGTCTTAAGCTGGTTCCTGGCAGGTCATGGGGCAGGGCAGCAGCGCCTCTCTGGTCCTGCTGTCTCTTCTTCCTGGGCACCAGAGGAGGTAAGAATGCACAGAGCTGAGGCCCTGACTTTGCCTGGAGCTGCCACTCTGCCCCCAGAGGCACGTCCACTGCACTGTGGACAACTGGACTTTGACACGTTGTTTCTTGGATATTTTTTCTGATGCTGTTGAAACAGACCTTGGAGAACACTTTCTGATAAACTCTGACCAGACATAGGTGAGCCTTTGACAACAGCGTCTTGTCAATCACCCTCCAAGGTCGGGGGTGCTTGGCATCTGGGTGGGCTCTGGCCCCTGCAAAGGCCACCAAGGGTGGGTAGAATCCCGGTGGCCACACCAGGGCACCTGTGTCCTCGCTCTCACACACCCGTTCCCGTGTTCAGCCCACACTGCTGAGCACCAACTTCACGCAGGAACAGGCGCGTGGTCAGGGCTGGTGCCGGTGGTCTGCAGAGCGGGGACAAGACAGGCAGCTGAGTGCAAGCAGGAAGTCACAGCACTGGGCGGTGGGGTGGCACAGGCAGGCTTGGGAGGCAGGGAGGGTTTCCAGGGGTGACATTCCAGCAGGAGTTAAGCCGAGGAGGAGGGGGGAGGGGTGCGGAAAGCGAGGCCCTGGGGGCCCCAGGGGGCCCGGGCCTCCTCTCCCTCTCCCTCTCCTCCTCCTCCTCGGGCCTCTGGAGAGCAGCAGCTCAGGAGCTCCCTCGGCCTCTCCTGCCTGCCCACAGGGCCTGCCGCACAGGCCCACCTCCCATCTTGCTCAGCAGGTTGGGGGGCTGCTGAGGGGGGGCTGTGGACGGCACTTCCCTCAGGGCAGAAGAGCCCATGTGGACGTGAAGGGGACGGACCCGCCGGCTGGCACCCTTGGGTTTGATGCCCTCACATCTGCACAGGTGCCCGGCCAGCTGCCAGCCCCCCAGTCCTTTTCCTAGAAACCAGTCTGGGGAGGAGCTAAGCCGGGCTTGTCCGCCGCCCTGGGACCCCATTGTCGTGCTCTACCCTGTTTTAGTGGAAATGGACGCTGGCTAGGATCTGCAGGACTTCCCGATCCCAACCCATCAGGACCTATTTGAAGCCGCGGCCCTCTGAGTGGCGCACACTCGTGGTTGTGAGCTGTCTTTTGTGCAGCCTGTCACGTGGGCACACGTGGGTGACATGGGCACCTGTGCTCTGCACTGTGTGGTGGCATCAGGTTGGACCCATCTTGAGTGGACATTTGTCACCACGGGTGTACTCCCTGCCTCAGAGGGACCCGTCCAGCTTCTTACATGGAAACCATTTTAAAGATTAGCTGAGGACCAGGGAGCGAGTCGGAGACGAGGCGGTCTTAGTGTCATTTATTGTTGCAAACGACAGACTCAGATAATGGCACACGCGAGTCCCAATGACCACCACGGAGCCCCAGGCCAGAGGCAGAGCAGGGCCAGGCCTCCCCCACACCAGCCCTCTCCCCGGCCCCCTGTCATGGCCTCCGCCCTCCGCTTGGTGGGCGCTTCCCTGCCTGACCCTGTGGCAATGTCCTCCCAGCAGTCCTCCCTCTGCGTCTTTCTCCTCGCCCTGGGCACGTGCCGGGGCTGCTGGTTGTCTCTGCAGTGCGGCATCCACTGGACCCTCGTCTGCTGGCCAGGGTGGACATTCCTTCTGGTCGGATTCCCACCTCTCGTGACACCCACAGTCAGCCGGAGCGCCCCGCTCACACCTCAGGGCTGAGGAGCGAGTCCTCGTGGGGCCCCTGGGCCACAGACACAGCCGCCCAGGTCTGCCCTGGTGCCCGCTGACGAGCCCTCCAGCCCTGGTGCCTGCTCCCTTCACCCCACCCCCTGAGGCAGCCGATCTGAGTCACCTGTGGGGGAGTGGGATTGGGTTTGGGGTTTTCTCCTCTACGTGTTGATGTTAAGACGTGCACAGCATGACCTTGCCCTTGGGACCGCCCTGCGTGTGCGCGCCAGGGACAGGGAGCTGGCCACGCTGCTGCAAGGTCCTCCCGCCCCACACCCCGCCCCGTGCACCGCCCACTGAGCTCAGCCACGTGGCCTCTGGCTCTGCCCCCCTGACTCAGGCAGGAGCTGGGGCCACATGGTGACACAGTTGTCCTGTGATCTCACTCAGCAGAGCCCCCAAGTCTGTCTGTCCATGCTGTAGTCCCTCCTTAGAGGGCTGCAGAACATTCCATGTGGGTGGACAGCGTTGTGCTTGTCCGGGCATCTGTCCCTGGACACAGGCTGCTTTCACTGCCACTGTGGGGAGTGTGCTACTGTGGCCAAGGACATGTCAAAGTCCCTGCCTGACCCCAAGGCCCTCCATGTTTCCTACTGAAGACGTTAGACTGCTTCAGGGCGGTTGCAGGTGGGACCGGCTGCTTCCCAAGCTGCCACACTTGGTATCACGGTGTCTGGGTACAGAACTGTACCCCAGAGCCAGTGCCTTCTGGAGGCAAGGCCTGGCCCCTGAGGCCAGCCAGTCCTCGGTGTCCTCTGCCCCAAGGGTGGGGTATAACCCCCAAGGTGGCTTCTGCTTGGCTGGGGCAATTCTCCAAAGAATCACCAGCCAGTGCAGGAGCAGCTGGGACAAGGGTCCAGCAAGGGAAAGTGGCTCCAAGCTGGGTGCCACCAGGGCCGGCAGAGGTGTGTCCCTGGCCACCTGTGAGAGGGGGCAGGACCATGATTCACACGCCCTCTGCAGAGTACCTGTGAAGCACGTCCCCATTTCCTCTTGGTCTCCTGTTTGTGCTCTACATATAAAGCATCGTATGACCTGCCACACCTGGGCTCTTGCCTGACGGCTTATGGTGGCCAGCCCCACAGCAGGACTCACCTTCCTACAGACCCCGCCTCTTCTGTAGAGGAGCCAGGCAAAGGTTTGCAGAGTGTGCAGGACAACTGTGTCACCATGTGGCCCCAGCTCCCCGCCCGAGTGCTCGCGATTCAATCTTCGCTGACGGCCCGGCACAGAGCGGATCCTTCATCGTGACTTTCCGGCATGTTGTGCGCATCTCAACAAGACAGAACATGGCAGTTAAGATCTAGGGAATCGGAAATAGGTTTTCCCTGCAGCCCGAGCCTCCGTGTGCTTATTAATTTGATGAATTTTGGAAGTCATTCATAGCCCCTGACTTTCTGCAGTAGAAACGTCTCAGATGGAAAGTGGGAACCTCACTTCACTGTCCTGTTCACTGAGTAGAACTAGAGGTAAGAGACGGGGCCCTGTCTCTTTGCCAGGCCATGACGCCAGCCTGGGCTCTCCAGGGCCAGATGATGCTGTAGCAGGTGGCACCGTGGGGTACCCTCCAGAAATGCACAACGGGACCTGATTGGAATGAGGGCCTTTGCAGATACAACTAGTGAGGATCCTGGAATGATGTGTTAGGTTTGGGGTGGGCCCCGAATTCCGTGGCAAGTGTCCTTATAAGAAGAGAGCAGAGACGGACACAGAGGAAAGGCCACCGAGAGGACTGGGGTGGTGGAGAGGCGGGAAGCACCCTCCCTGAAGACCTGGAGGGAGCACAGCCCTGCAGCTCCTTGACTTCGGACTCGTGGCCCCCAGGCCCGTGGGAGAGCCACGCTGGGGTCTGTTTGGGAGTTTTCCTGGCCCCAGTGCGTCCCATGCTCTGTGCCCCCCGCCCCGTCTGCCTCCCTCCAGGCTGGGCTGGGGAAGAGGCCGGCCCTGGCCCTGCTTCCAGCCCCTGAAGATGTCCGGTTGCAGCCAGGTGCCTGGGCCATGCTGGGCACTGCAGGGCGGGGACAGTGATGCAGCCACAGTCAGCAGCTAGAGAGGAAGTGCTCTTTCCAGGGACTGTCCACTAAGTCAGCAGGGCCTTGCTGGGGTCCCTGAGGCTGCGCTGGCTCCAGGCTCAGGGCATCTGCAGGTCAGCTTGGCCGGCTGTGGCTCAGGAGGGGCAGGTGCCCCTGGGTGCTGATAGGAGCCGTCTGCCCCTCCAGGGCCTCCCCGCCCCAGCCCACCTCTGTCCACACCGAGGACGCAGACTTGCCAGGGAGTCTGTCCCCCCAGACAGGGCTCCTGCTGCCGTGGCCTCACACCTGTGTCCCTGCTTCTGCCCCACCCCTCAGCTCCCTGGGACCTGGCCTGCACTCTGAAGCAGCCTGCCCTGACTCCTGGGCCTCTCTGTGTGTCCGCCAGAGCCCTGCCCAGGCACTGACCGTGGGGCAGAGGCAGAGTGGGTGGCCCCTCCACAAGCTCAGTCCTCCAAAGTCTTGTGACACAGTGAAGAAAGGGGCTGAGCGCAGCCCTGCTGTGCCCAACATGGAGGCCAGGCTGGCCCACCGCCCCCAACATGGAGCCAAGTGCAGCCCGCCATGTCTGGCGTGGATCCTGTTCAGGCCCACGTTCTCCCCACCTGGTATCACCTGGGGAGCTGGGTGGCATCTTTCTCCTCGAGGCAGGGGACACGGAGGACCTGACTCACCTTCAGCCACCAGCCTGGACTAACGTTACAGAGTGGCTCCGGACCTTCAGCAGTGCCTGGAGACCTCATGGCCATCACACTGGGGGAGGTGTTCTGGCCTCTGGGTAGCAGCCCGGGTGCCCAGGACAGCCCTCCACAGCAAGGAACAGTTGGGCCCCCCTTGCCCCTGGTGCACGCGGGCTGGCCCTGCCTCCCACAGCCCGGCCCTCCCACCTGGCGCACACCCACTTGTCTTGGCCTCTGCAGAGCCTTCTTTTGACCCATGGAGCTTCATCTCCCCACCCAGACTCGGAGTGGACTGGAGGGAGGGGCCAGGCCTTGCTCAGTGGCCGGCACACCAGGGGGTCCTGTGGCTGGGTTCTGGGCTGCGGCACAGTCCCCGGCCCCGGAGGGAGAGCTGTGTTGGCGTCAGACTTTCCCGTCTCACTCTTCTTCCCACTGTTTTATCACGCTTTCAACTTTTTTGACCCTAATGAATTTAAAATAAGTGATCAAATTCAAATCTTTAAAATATGCTTCGTGCTCCTGGGCAAAGAAGGGGCTTCTCTTCTCCATGCCCCCAGAGCACTGCTCTGTGAGTTCCTGAATGGGTCGACATGTGACGCCAACACAGAGCAACATGTGACTTCAGGTTCACAGGGAAAAGCCCCACAGACCGGGGGGAGCCTCTGCCCAAGGTCCCTGGAGGCCACACCAGGGCACGGCTGGGCTCCCGCTCACCTGCAGGTGGACGGGAAGGACCCAGCTCCTGTGTGCTGTGTGCAGGCTGCAGCAGGTAACGGGGTCCACGTGGGCACACAGCTTCCCTCCGAGCCGGCCACTGGCCTCTTCGAGGCAGCCAGTGCTCCAGGTCAGCTGTCAGTGCCACTAGCAAAGACCAGCCACCAGGCATCCTTGAGGGCATGTGGACCAGCCAGACGAAGGACACTTTGGAGAGAGAGGGGCCGAGAGGAGGTGCCACCAGAGCCCACCAGATCAGGGACCCTACCAGTGTCACCCTGCTCTGCTCTGACTTACAGGGGAATCAAATCGGCAGTACCTCAAGCAGAAGCTTCAACTTGACTTGCTTGATTAGCACACGGGCCCTGCCCTCTGTCCTTCCCATTCCTCAGCTGTATGGAGGCCTGTCTCCCGTCTGCACCCTCAGGGCACCCAACTCCCTCCTCTGTAAAATGAAGTGGGTCACTTGCTCCTTCGGAGTTCGGCCAAGCGTGGATGTCCCAGAATGTGGAAGGCCGGAAAGTGACCAAGGGAAAATGGGGTGCACACCTGCCCTTTGTGGGGACACTGCAGGATGGAATGCAGGGGACTTGGGGCTGGGACACTGGGTGATGGCAGGCAGGGGACTTGGGGCTGGGACACTGCAGGATGCAGGCAGGGGACTTGGGGCTGGGACACTGGGGGATGGCAGGCAGGGGACTGGGGCTGGGACACTGGGGGATGGCAGGCAGGGGACTGGGGCTGGGACACTGGGGGATGGCAGGCAGGGGACTTGGGGCTGGGACACTGCAGGATGGCAGGCAGGGGACTTGGAGCTGGGACACTGGGGGATGGCAGGCAGGGGACTTGGGGCTGGGACACTGCGGGATGGCAGGCAGGGGACTTGGGGCTGGGACACTGCAGGGTGGCAGGCAGGGGACTTGGGGCTGGGACACTGGGGGATGGCAGGCAGGGGACTGGGGCTGGGACACTGGGGGATGGCAGGCAGGGGACTGGGGCTGGGACACTGCAGGATGGCAGGCAGCTCTAATTTGGATCTGGTCCACCTTCTGGTGCTGACCCAGGGCTTCTGGAGCCACAGGCCCCAGAGCCTTGGGCACCAGGGGCCCGTGTTCAGCCGCTACCAATGTGCCCCCACCTCTCCCGCCTCTGTGGGAAGAGAACGTGGGCTGCTGTGAGCTCTGAGCCCCAGTGTGCCTGGCCGCTCCTCTTCTGACTGTAGAAGATAACCTGGTCATCAGGCTGGAATCGCCTTGATCCGCTCGACAGCGTAGCCAGGCCACAGATGCTCAGGCTGCCCCTCAGTTATGTTCAGTCAAAGGGCAGCCTGAGTGCAGACTCGTTGGGGCCCCGTCCAGCCCAAAGCACCGGATGCCCTTGGACAGTGCTTGGCCGATCCCCACTGCGTGTTTCCCTAAGTCAGCTCCCCTCTGCAGCTCAGGGTCCAGTGTGGGGCGATGGGCAAAGAGAAGGCAGACCCTGTAGAGATCCCACAGAGGTGGAAGGCATCCCAGCCCTTAACAGACACGGTCGATTAAGAAATGATTCGGAATTTCAGACCTGAGCTTGATATAATTAATGAAAATTACACATCTGTGTTGAGCATGTATTCTGCACATGGAGAAGGCTCTCTTATAAATACCCAGGAAATATTTACAGAGACCGTGTGCTGGACAAGTGGTCTCCCCGTCCCCTCCCTGGGTGGGGACCTCTAGTTGACTATACATCCTCACTCCTGATATACCACAGGCATCATGGTGCCGTGTGACACCGTGATGCAATGTGACACTGTGAAACACCTGGAGCAGATGTTTTGAAAGGCCAGCACAAGAGCACGAGGCGTCGTCCCTCCTGTGCATTGATGACCGGCCGGCACTCACGGGCCTCACTTAAAATGGAAGACTACATGTGCCTGCAGCCAAGAAAACACTCTACCAAGAGCTGTCAGCACATAATAGAAAAGAAAAATACAGGTTTTCAATACCTACATCTTAGCCAAATGCCAGGAAGTGGAATTTATTACTCTATGGAAAGCCAACCTCCCTGCTTGATCCACTCAGAGAATGCAAGGGTGGTTCCATGTCAAGAAATCTATTAGTTCCCCTCCTCAGAGGCGAAAGGAGAAACATGTGCATTCGCTGCAGAACTGTTTACCATGGTGAAAAGCTGGACGTGGAACAAGAGCCATCAAGGTGGAGCACACAGATAAAGGATAGTCCTGCCACACAGCCATCTGAAAGAATCCGATCTATATGTCCCATACGTCAGAATCTCAACATGAATTATTAAGCAAAAATAGAAAGCAGAAAAGCAGCCTATTAATATATAAATATGTCAGGCATAAATATGGATAAAAGGCTTTATGTATTCATATATAAATGTGATGCATAATTTATGTATAAATTATACATGTATAATTCACCAACAACTGATACATAACATGAGATGTAATTTACATCCATAATTCATATGCACATACGTGTGTTTATCCCTAAGCATTTCAGGCCTCCAGGGCCGGAGAATTCTGAAGACGCTGCACTTACTTAACCCCAGATGCCACTGTCCCCAGGGGGCCTGCCAGGATCTTCCCTGGGGGAGTTGCCCTCCCTTCACAGAGATCCCGGGATGTGGCAGGCTGTGGGCCACCCCCAAGGGTGAGGCCTGCTGGACGGGCATGGCTCCTCAGGGAGGGTCTGTGCTCTCCAATTGTCCAGTGGTCAGTCCTGTGGTCTCTGCACCTGCTCCAAGGGCTGCTCTCCTGGGGAGCACCACCCAGGGCCAGGTGCTGCTTTGTGGCCACCTCACCTGGACAGGCAGCCCCCACTCATCCCTGGGACAGCGCAGCTTCCAGGCTGGGCCCAAGTCCCCCTGGCCCTCAGGTGCGCAGGCTCTCTGGCTCATGATGGCCTGGGACCTGGAAACAATGACACCCTGCCTGACCCCCACCATGGGAGGCACAAGGCCTCCCTCCCCTGTGCAAAGGCCCTTCACTGCTGACCCTAAAATGTCACCACACTGGATGGTCAGCCAGCATGAATATCATCTCCCTCCGAGGAGGGACTTCCTGAGCCCCCACCCCTGGGCCTGGCGCTGTGTGGGATGTCACCAGCTGGGAGTCACAGCCTCGCTCTGGGGTCGGGCAGAAGCTGCTGGCCACCTTCCATGTCATAAATAAGTCCAGAGCACGGCCCACGTGGGGGTCCGGACAGGCCCCAGTGCTCACAGCTGAGGGACTCTGACATCTGGAGAAAGGAGGGACCCCGCACAGGGCTCCCCAGCAGGAGTCCCAGAAAACTTGACTCCTCTGAGGGAGGGGACAGCTAGAGAATGTGACAGTAAGTGGCCCTCTGGCCACACTCATAGCCCTCGCCTCCTGGACATGTGGCCCACGCCCTGCAGCACCCTGCCCGTCTCCTGGGAAAACACGCTTCTGCCCTCAGGCCACCTCCACTGCCTTGCAGGGACTGCAGCTGTAGCTGGCCTCCCCCTGGACACACCCAGTGCCACCACTCACACCCCGGCCCACAGCAGGAAGTGAGAGCAACTCCACCCCGGCCCAGAGACCCCAGGACCCCCAGCACCCAGCTGCCCCAGCTGCCCTGACCCCAAACACTGAAGGGGCCACAGGCATCAGGCCCTGCCTGCAGAGCTGCCCTCTGAGCGGCGTGGAGGAGAGCAGCGGGCGCTGACGGGGCAGCAGGGGAGCCTGCAGGCCCAGGGCTGTGAGTGGCCACTTCAGATCCTAATCCTTAATATACACCCACTGAACTGAGATCCCTCACGCTGCCCGCCCGCAGCCCCAGGGCGACGATCACCTCTGAATGCTGCAGCCTTTCATCTGGATGCTCCCTGACAGCCCAGGGTGACAAACGGCTGCCGGAATAAGAGTCACCTGACCCATGCCAGCCCTCCAGCCACATGGGTTCTGCCCGCGCAGACTCGAGTCTGCTCGGTCCTGGGCATGAGGCTGGCCTTCCCGACCTTGCACGTGAACTGAGGACGTCGTGAGCACTGTGACCTTGACTTCCACAGGTGACCCTGTGGCGACACTTCTGCTTCCTGTTTCTGCCTTGTGTGTTGGTGTGAGGCCGCACGGGCGGCCGGCCTTCCTCCAGGAGACAGCCTGCTCAGTGCCTCCAGGGAGGCCTTGGGATGGTCCCCTCAGGTGTCCCCTGCCAAGGGTGTCTCAGCTGCCCTTGGGCCTCTCACTGTGCCCCAGCCTGCAGTGGCCACGGTGGCCTGAGGGGTCTATAGTGGGTGGCTGGCTCAGCCGGGATCCTGTTTCCCACCTGGGCTGCCCTCCTGCACCGGCCCACAGACCCAGGCCCACAGCCGCGTCCTGGGCGGCCCACCTGAGGGCCCTCGCCTGCTCCTCCTGGGCCTCCCAGGACCTGTTCCCACAGCTGTGTCTTCTACCCCACCGCGTTTCTCAAAGCTGCAGGGAAGGAGAGTGAAGAGTTCTAAGCAATGCAAACCTGCCGAGTGGGGAGGAAGCCCTGAGTCCACTCACTGGACTCTGCAGCTCAGGCCCCTCCAGGGCAGAGCGCGTCACTCTAGTCCCTGTGATCGCAGCATCCCGGGCCGGCCTTGCAGACCCTCCTGGCCACACCCACTGTCTTCACATCAGGCACCCAGCCTGCTGATCACTTGCTCTGGGGCCGGTGGACAAGCCTGTTGGCTGAGCAGACCCCCGAGGGTCTCTGCACCTCACACCTGTGGGCTGAGTGGACCCCCGAGGGTCTCTGCACCTCACACCTGTGGGCTGAGCGGACCCCCGAGGGTCTCTGCACCTCACCCTTCCTGGGTGCCCTGCTCCTCAGCCTGTCCCAGTCCCCTTCCACCAGCCCCGCTCCCAGGCAGGTGGACTTCCACTCCCCTGAGCACACATACGTGTGGATCTGAGCTGCTGGACTCCAGGGCTGAGGGCAGGAAGCACAGGAGTTGTCCCTCCTGGTCAGTGCCTGCTGGTCAGCCTGACCTTCTCACAGCAGAGGACAGCTGTGTCTGGCATGTGCTAGCTCAGCAGGTGGACAGTCAGGCCCCCATGGCGATCACAGAGAGCAGAGGCATGGAGGCAGGGGGAGGGAGGGACCTCAAACTGGAACCTCCCCAGTGAAGCGCAGGACAGGAGACTTCCGGTTGAGAATGCGGATCTGAGGCAAGTGGCTGGTGCTGTGTCCACACGTGTCCTCACCCACGCAGGTTTCTTGGACAGAGCATCCCAGGGCTCCCAGCCTCAGCCAGTCCCCTCCCCCTTGCCCTTGAGCGACCTTAGCCTGGGTCCACCCGATGTTACACTGTCCTTTGTGGGTTTTCCCTTTCACTACCTGCTGGGTCTGCAGGATTCTCAGCAGTCCCTCCCTGATCTGTGCAACGCACGCACGGGAGGAGCAGGTCACCTGGCTCCTGGGCCTGGTGACTACTAGGGGGACCAGACACTGGTCAAGCTGAGCCAGTCTCCCTCCTGGGCTCTTGGACGGCTCCAAGTGGGGCCACGGGGAGACAGGGGGGCATCTAGTGAGGTGCTGAAGCAGGTGGTGCTTCACCGGGTGGCTGCTGAGGGTGACATAGGGACACTGGGATGCACCAGGGCACTACTTCTGGGGCTGTCCTCAGCACTCTGGGGAGCATGGCTGCCTCCCCACCCAGTGGTCTTACCTTCCACTGCCTCACTTCCTCCAGAGGAGGGCCAGGCCAGGCCTCGGGAGAGACCGGGGCCGGGGCTGGTGTGTGCCACCAGCCCAGCTCCTGTGCCAGGCGTCCTTCCTGCACCCCGCACTCTGGCCTCAGTCCTCGAGCACGTCCAGGCACACTAAGAGCAGGCCACCGCCTCTCCCCACACGAGCCCCGTGTGTGGAGGCTCGGGACAGAGAACTCAGTGGGGTTGGCCTTCTCAAGTGTCTCCCAGCTGTGGCTTAGGAACTGGCCTCTGCCTGGCCTGCTGGAGGTGGCCGGGGCCATGCACTTCAGTCTTCAGGCTCCCCGGGGGGAGTCCATAGCTTCCCGTCACTCAGAGGAAAGACCAGGCTTCAGGGTGAGGCCTCGCTCTGGGGGCCACCGGCTTCCCCTGGCTGCTCAGCCCCTCGCGGGCACCGCCTTCCCTGTCTGCCTCTCCCTCCAGGCAGCCCTCCGGTACCTCTGCCCCCTCCCCCGGGCCCTCCTCCCCTGCCCTGGGCCTCTCCCTGCCCCCTGGCCTCCGGCTCACCCTTCAGGTCTGGGCCCCGAGCCTGCCCACCCCCAGCACGTCTCCCTCCCAGCAGCTGCCTTTCCTCTCTCTGTCACCCCTGCCCACATCACCATTCAGCCCCCCAGTGACTGGACGGGAAGCTGGGGGTCAGGCACCAGCTCAGAGAGGGCGTGGCCGGCCCTGGTGGTCTGGGGGATGCACACACAGCCAAGGTCCCGGGCCCTGGGTGCTGGCTTGCAGCCCCGCTCTGTGGAGTGGACGTGTGCAACTGTCCCACAGCCGGGTCACCTGCCCCACCCAGGTGCTCTCGGGCTCCCCGATCTCAGCCTGGGCTGGCGACCATGCCCTCACGTGGCGACCACTAGGGGGACCAGCGTCCTCCTGGCAGAGGAAACCAGCGGCTCTCCCTGCAGGAGTCTCCCAGAGCTCTCAGGCCGTCAGCCCCACTGCACCCTCCTGGGCCCCCACCACACATGGTGGCCTGGGCTGGAGGTCAGGCCCTCTGAGCCGGCATCTGCCCACACCTTCACCCAGCCTCTCATCTGGGTCATTCTGGTCCCCCTGTGGGGCCAGCTGCTTTGTGCTGTGATGAGCAATCTCTCTCTGGTAGGACCTGGGCAGCTGCCCTGCAGGCCAAGCATGAGCCCTAGGCAGGCTGGGGCATCAGCCCAGCAGGCTCCACCCCACACTGCGCAGGGCGCTGCAGCCTGGCTCCTGCCCGCCCTCCTCAGCCCGAGTGCGCTAATGAGGGCCCGCCAGGCAGGGGCCGCCGCGTTCCGCCTCTCCAGAGGCTGGTTCTCAGGAGAGGCTGGTCTATTCTTGACAGTCTCTGGCTCCTCAGGACCTCCAGGAGGGGTCAGGATTCCCAGTGCCGTGATTGTCACCGACTGAAATCCTGTTAGACTGACAACGCAGCAGATGCTGGTTTGAGCATTTCCCCCTTGGGAGCAGCTACCTGGCAGCCAGGTCCTCAGGACCACCTCCCGCAGCTGAGGTGAACGCCAAGGGTTTGCACGCCAAAAGTGCTCCGCAACACCCCTCTAGTGCCTGAAAGGCAGGTGCTGCAGGCACAGCCCTGTGGCCCCTCCTTTTCCATAAGCCATAGACTAAAGCTCCTCCCTCTGCCAGAGCCCTCCTGCCTGACCTGCTGAGAAGACGCGGGGGGGGGGGGGGGGAGGGGCCAGAAACGCCCACCTAGAGCAGAGCGCCTGAGCCACGGAGAGGGACCCTAACTCTGACCCTAACCTAACCCATATCCTGCAGAGGCGGGGCCTTGCTGAGCACTATGGAGGAGAGACACAGGGCTGACCCAGGGTCTCAGTGGCCAGCAGGAAGGAAGTGCCCCAGGTTCCTGGAGCCTCAGCACCTAGCTGGCTGATCTGCTTTCAAGCGACCCCTGCGTGGAAAGTGCGGTCCCAGGTGGCCCCCTGCGGCAGTCAGGTGGAGAGTCCCTCAGGGACCGTGTTTACTAGAGGCCCGCTCCAGGACTGGCGGGTGGAACCCGGTGCCTAGGTCACTGAGCACGGGCATGCACACCTGTGGGTGGAGGCCCCAAGGTGGTCCTGGACACAAGGGCTCAGCTTTGCTCTAAAGTCAGGACAGCAACAGACTCTTCACCCACCACAGGGCTTCGGCCACATTCAGACTCAGGGGCAGGAGGCCCCTCCATCAGCCATGGTGGAATGTGCACGGAATTCAGCCGAGATGCACCTGTAGTGACCGTCCTCACAGCCAGGAGGCTCCTCAGACACCTTCCACGCTCTCTGCCCAGGTGAATGCTGAGCCACACCTGCCAGGTGGTTTGTTTCCTGAGCCCAAGCAGGTGAGCTCTGCCCAATGGCAGCCTTCAGGGTTCTAGGCCTTTCCGCCTGAGGACAAGAACACAGGTGCCCCAGGGCAGGTCTGCTCTCCATTGCCCAGTGCACATGGACATCCACACCCTCCCCAGCTCTACCTGTCCTTTTGAAAAGAGCAACTGATAAAAGGTGAGCATTGGCTTCTGAGCTGGGGCCACAGGTCGACGCCAGGCAGCATTGTAGGGGACGAGGGGCAGCTTCCCCCTGGACCCCAGTGGCTTCTTTGCTGGTCTAGTTTGGAGCAAGGTGATGTTAACCTGCCCACTCAGAGCTGCAGATTCACTTCTGTGAATGCAGAAGACCAGAGGAATAGCCCAGCCTTCATGTGGGAAGAAGACACAATCAGCTCCAGCCTGGGTGGAGAACTGAAGTGGGGTCCCACTCCGTGGGGAGTCCCACTCCACCCAACCCTAGAGAAGCAGGGCCCTGAAATAGAGAGCACAGCTCCCGGAGGGCGGGTTGCAGTCCCTGGGCAGACTGAGCATAAACTCAGGCTGCTCAGAATCCCAGTGGGCCATTGAGGGTGGGTGGAAGCAGAGGGGCCCAAGGCAAAGGTCATTCCTGCTCTCCCTACAACAAGACTTCAGTGTAATGGAAGGCAACCATCCCTGGCTGCAATGGCGTTTTCTGTAGGTGTGGCCTTCGGCTCCATCGCAGCCCTGCTGGGCTGCTGCAGCAGAGAGACCAGGGATCGGAGCCTGTGCCTGGCCTAGGGCTGGGCGTCCTCTCCTTACCCTGGACACTGTGCTGGGCCACTGCAGCAGAGAGACCAGGGATCTGAGCCTGTGCCTGGCCTAGGGCTGAGTGACCTCTCCTCATGCTGGACACCTTGCCCAGAACTGTCTGCTTCTGCCTGGAAGTCTGGGCTCTCATGGGAAGCTAGCAGCTCCAGGGGTTTCAGATGGCACGACCCTCTTCGTCCCACCAACCCTGTGGGACTTGGCCACACCACTTTCCTCCATTAGCCCTGGCTGGACAGTGCCCCACATTTCCACCATGAGAGTGGGTGAAGTTCATATTTGGGCCGAATGTCCAAGGGAAGAATCATCCGTATTTACCTTATTTTTTCCTGATTCTTACAGGGCCCTGTCGGTGTCCTGGGGATCAGCTTGGGGAGTGCTGAGCAGAGCCGCCCGCTGGTCTGGAGGGAGGAGGCATGGCGGGCCCCTGGCCCCCACCCAGGCAGGGAGCATGGTGTCCTGGATAGCCCGGACTTGGGGGCGCCCAGCCAGGCGTCCCGTTCCCCACAGAGTCCAGCCTCGCCTGCCGCCCTCTGCCAAGGCGTGTGAAGTTCCAGCCCCTGCACCTCCTCACCAAAGGCCGGTCAGTCCTGGGAACGCTGGCCCCGCATGACCCTGGTGGAGCGGCTGTGGCTTCAGGTTTTATCCTAGCAGCCCCGTGAGCCAAGGCTCACCTTCCTGAGGGGCTCCCCTCCTGGGCACCCCGTCCCCGGGTTCAGTGCGCTCAAGCCGCTCTGGGAGGTCACCTGCTGCCCAGGCTCCGCCCCAGCCCACCACTCACCGCCAGCTCCAGGCAGCCGTCACCAGGCTCCGCCTTCTGGAGGCCCTGGCTGAGTCCCCCCCCCCCACAGGAACCACGCAGGGAGGTGTGTGGCAGCGGGTGACCCAGCGGGTGACCCATAGGGTGCTGGATTCATTGTCTCTACTCAGCAATGGACTGACAACAGGACGCAGAGCAGGCGGCTGGTTGATTGCAAAGGCGACAGAGACACATGTCCCAGGACTGCTCCGAGGCGGCGGCCCCAGAGCGGGGAGCCCCGTGGGGAGCTTCGGCCTGTTCTCTCTATGGCCTCTGGGATTTCCTGGTCTCCTCCCCTGTCCACGCGCTCCTCACTGTTGCTGATTGGTGCCCCTCTGCCCACGCGTCTGTTTTAGTTTTCCTGTTGGTCCCCCACTCAGGAGTACAGATGTGTCTGTCCCATTGGCCCCCTTGTGTCCACGGCACTTTAGTCAAGCAGGAAGTCGGCCTCATGAGGAGGCCCTCTGCACGCTCCTTGTTCTGGCCCTACCTGAGCTCCTCCCTGCTGCCTCTGGCCCCGGCTGCCTGGGCCCTGCCATCTCCCTCACTCCTGTCACTGCATCGTGTTCCCAAGGCTCACGCTGGTGTGTGGGGCCTGGGGCCTTTCCTGGACAAGCAACGTCCTGGGGTCTGGCTTGGGGGCATCCGTTCATCACTGGGTGGACACTTCTGCTTTCTGAACTGCACTACTGTGATCACCGCCTGCCTGGCGTCCTCACCGCCACACGTACCCACAGGCTGCTGCTCGCTCCTGTGCCCTGGGTGTGTCCGCAGCTCTGGGGCACGAGCGGGGTTGGGCAGCACTCTCTTCTGTGTCCAACAGCCTCTTCTGCCTTGTGCTCTGGGACCGTCCTTGGGCTGCACACAGCTGGGCACACGTTCCTGCCTCTGACACTGACTGTGTGTTCCACTTACTCAAAATTACTGGTGAGCCTGGGTTCAATTGCTGAGGGCTTTACGGTCCAAAAGACCACGGTGAGCTGCCCGCGTGGACAGCGCGTGACTTGTGTGGAACCCATCTAGAAACCCCACTCTGGGAGGGAGTTGGGGAGGCGGTGTTGGTGGGATGGAAGACCGTGCCCTGTTGGGTGAGCAGCTCAGTGTGGAGGGGGATTTCCTGGCGCCATGGGCCACTGCACCTCACCTTGCTGCCAAAGAGTCCTCAGGTGCCCCCAAGGGTGAGCTGCACGGAGGGCACAGGCTACAGCAAGCCTGCCGGCCCCCTCTTTCCAGGACACAGGTGTCATCAGGGGCTGCAGCTTGTTAATAAGGAAACACTTGGGAACTCACTCCAGAAACCATGTGATCACAAACCAGAGCCCAATCCCTGCACCTGGACAGAAATTCAGAGCAACAAGAGAGGCTGTGGTCACTGCAATCAGCCACTGTGGTTGATGGAGCTGTGTGGCCCAGCCTGCTCCCTCCGCCCCATGCAGGACTCTCACAGACGCGCACCCTGCATCCAGGTGGCAGGAGAGCACTCAGGTTGGCATCAGGTCACACATGCTGCTCTGTGTTCTGGAGGTCCTCAGAGGCATTGTTTGGTGAATGCCTGACGTTCCATGTTTCTCGGTCTTTTGCAATGCTATAACAAAACACCACAGGCCGGTGGTTTATAAAAAGCGGAAATGTGTTTTCACAGTTCTGGAGGTGGAGATCCAAGATCAAGGTGCTGGCAGATCCAGTGTCTATGACGGCCAGGTCAGAGGACCACCTTCTCACTGTGTTCTTACCCATAGGAAGAGGTTAGGGGTCTCTGAGGGGTCTCTCTTATAAGGGCACCACATGGTCCTTAAAGAAGAGGACAGTAACACAGTGTCCCTGAATGTACTTTCTGTTCCCAAATGCGTAGCCAAGTGGCCCTCGCCAGAGACCAAGCCCCCAAGCCTGTGAGCTAAAGACAGCTTCTTCCCTATGAGGTCGGACCTCGGGCATTTTGCTGCACTTAGGGGGGCAGCCCAAGGAGCAGGCATGGGCCGTTACAGCTTCCCTTCTGCTTAGCTCTTGGCTCGACGCACAGCTCGCTACTTCTGGGTCTTTCATTCTCACACACACACATGCACCCCTCCTGAGATCCTCCGACTGGATCCTGGTGTGAGTGGATCTGCAGTCGGTGTCTTCAGGAGCTGCGTGTCACTGTCACTGAGCCGCGCGGTGCGCTCTGGCTGGTTGTCCTTCCTGGCTTTGACTTTGATGGAGGTCTTTGTTCAGCTCTCCGCGTCGGGGACTGCTGAGCCTGGGCTCTCTACCGTTGGCTGAGTTTCCGTCTCACTGTTGGATGTGGCACATGGTCCACTTCTTGGAGAACTCTTTGGAACTTCTGGCCTCGCTCTGCCTGCATGCTGCCCTTCTGGTCCGCCTGGTTCCCGGAGCCCTCCGCCTCCCTGGCTGGCCCTCCTGCTCAGCCACTGTCCCCCTGCCTGGCCTGCCCTTGCTCTGCTGGCCCTCCTCAGAGCAGGCGTTTGGGGCACTTTCTTGTTCCACGTTTCACTCTGAAGCTTGTCAGTCAGTACCGTATGTTCACCACTGAGAGTCCACTGCGTCTGTCCTCTCGCAGGTCCACTCTGCTGTCCCGTCAGTCGTCTGGCTGATTCTTTGATCTATTTCAAAGTAAATTCCAGACCTCAGCTTCCCCAAGGCACTTCTGTCCCCACATCATGACCAAGACTTTGCTAATGGCATTTTTCATCTTGAAGGAAAATTCACATAGAATGAAATGTCCATGTATTAAGTGTTCGTTGGTGAGATTTAACAAATGAATGCACCTGCATAGCCAGGCCTTTGTCAAGATGGGGACGGTCCCCTGCCTGGGGACCCTCACACCTCCTCCCAGCCCATGCTGTCTGCCACGACACCTATGCTGGTACTCCCAGAACCTACGTTGGTTTTTACTGTAGACTTTCCTGTAAGCATGTGACATCGGCTTTGTGTGGCTGCTTCGCTCCACATGGGGCATCTGAGGTGGACCATGCCAGTCGCAGCCTGTGGTGTGGGTGAGCAAGATGGCGCAGTGTGGCGGGTCCAGACTGGGTTATCTGCTCCCCACTGCACCACCCCAAGCTGCTCTGCCCTTTGCTGGCTCCGCTGTGAACATTCCTGTGTGAGTCTTCCTGTCAGGATCGGACTCACTGTCCCTACCTAGGAGTGGACAGGTCATAGCACAGGTGTACACTGCCGGACGCTTCCAGCCGAGGACTGGTCCGCTTGCTCACAGCCTGGCCAACCCTCCTGCCCCCATCTGCCAATTCTAGCAGGTGTGGCAGGCAGCCCTGACCTCCTGAGTCAGAGGTCTAATGGTGCTGACCCTCCTCAGTACCTGTCAGGCACCACCATCTCCTCTCATGACGTCTGCAGGAGTCCTCCGCCTACCGGGGTGGCCGTGTCAGAGGTGACTTTGTTCCTGACATTTCCTGCACGCTGGCCATGGTCAGCCACGTCCGTGGTGATTGCTTTGCCTGACGTGGAGCCTGTCTGTCCGTTTTTCAGCTGGTCCCCCGTGCGTGGGAGCTCTCCGTGGGTCTGGTCTGGTCAGTCCTCTTTCTTCTAGGCTCGGTCGCTCCCCGGCCGTCTCCCTCCGTTGCCTGCCTCACAAATGTGCCGGATCCCGAGTTTTCCTTGGAGCTGTGTGGTTCCCATTCTCGTCCAGACCCAGGCACCGTGCTGAGGTCACTCTGTGAAGGTTGGTGAGTCCCCATGGAGGCTCCAGTCTCCCTGTGGAGTTCAGTGACTGCAGCCCCCTTTGTCCAAAACATTTTCCATTGAATTTCTTTATTGACTGGGTCGAAAATCAGGTGATCATAAAAGGCGAACTCCGTTTCCAGACTCCCCTTGTCCTCTGACGTACCTGTTCCTTCTTGTGCCAACATCACACTTTAGATGACCCGCACTTCATTGTACGTCCTTCCCTTTCCTTTTCTCGGAGCCAGGAGTGGAAGGCAGGCCCTCTCTCGCGCTGGGCCGGTGCTCACTGGGCTGACCTCCAGCGCTGGGGTGCCCTGGCCTCAGGCGGTCGGAGTTCTCCTGACCCTGCTCTTTTCAAGCTTTGCCCTGTGTAGTGCAGCAGAGCCTGCAGGTCTGTTCTAGAGCTAGAAGGACTCGCTGTGGCTGGGACTGACCGGGATCTGGACCGACCTGGATCTGCAGGCCACTGTGGGAGGTTGAATTCCCAACCACGCCTCCCTCCCCCTTGTCATGGACGACGTGGACGTGGCTGGCCTTTCCAGAGGTCAACTAAGGCGGATCTTTGGTTTCTTCTACTCTGTTTCTCCCGCTGGGCTCCTGTCCTGGGGGTGGCCAGTGCTGGCTTTAGCCCCGCGCCCCGGGTGTTTGATGCTGTTGGAAATGGACTTTCCAAGTGTCCACTGACGCCCATGGATCTCTGCCAACAAGCTCCTCTTCCATCCGTCTGGCACTGTCCTTGAGGATTTCTGGGTCGGCCACCTGGCCACCAAGTCTCTGGGAGGAAAGGCAGCGAAGGCTCTCTGTGGGTCTCCATGACAACTCCCCCTGCGGCCCTGGGGCGCTGCGCTGGGGACTGGGGAGCCAGAGCTGTTGCTGGTCCCGTCTTCCAGGGTGAGCGCCCCAGGTCCGTCACTCCCGGGCAGCCCCGTCTCTTTGCAGAAGCGCAGGACGGAACCCAAGTTGCCCGTTTCCTGCCTGCTGAGGACTGGTGCCTCCCAGGTGGGGCCTGTCAAGTGATCCGTTAGCACCTCCTGGAGAGGCCCTGGGCCACTCCTCGCTGTTGTTCTCACCCCATGTGTGAAACCTGACATGCAGGTGCGTGTGCAGGGGCAGAGATGAGGCACAGATTAGATCCATGTGCCTACGCTTGGGTTAGATTTGCTGATATCTTGCAGATATATTTTGAAATGTACTATCTACATATAGATATTATACATTTATTTATGTGTATATGTATAAAATACATACATCATACATTTTTATTTGTATGTAAAGTACTTATATATAACTTATCAGTAAATATGATATATAATTTTTATAATCATACATGAATTTAACACAGTATCTTAGGTGTAGATTGCTATAGTCAATCCTAAGCTATCATTAAAAATAGACTGATAAAAATAGAGGCGGTGGAGTTGAACTACAAGAATCATCCAACATGAAATGTGGAGTCTATTCTTACGAGGCAGAATCTCATGATTCCTTGAGTTGACCCTCTTTTTGAAAGAAGAAATACATTTTAGCATCTATAAGTAAGGACGTAGGAAACGAGAGTCCCCCGTGCTAGGAAGCCCTCCTGGCCACCGCGTGCGCAGCAGGAGAGACGGCCTTCCTCGCAGACCTCCGCTCTGGACACGGTTCACCTGCCGCTGGCAAATGACGTGGTGCTGCTTAGGCGCAGGGGCCGAGGGCCTGCCCCGAGAATCTGGGCCAGATTTATACATGATTGTACGTGTTGTGTGTTTTGTAGGTATCATATTTAGTGGTTATGTACGATCATTTACATATGCATTATTTATCGTACGGGAAGCAATTTATCTCATATATAATAAATGCACAAATGTAAATTCTATAGTCTACATTTACGTGTGTTTACATGTGCAAACATGGGTCCAAATCATGGTGTTTCACACACACACACATGAACGCAGGACCCGCGCTACCTGGGGAGGTGCTGAGTGGACGGTCCAGCGCCCCCCTGCAGCTCTGGGCAGCAGGTGCTGCTGGCCTCCCAGTCACGGAGGCTGCCTCCCTCTTGTGCTTTCAGAGTTTGTGGAAACGTGTTGTTTCCTCTTCAAATGGGCCTGGCAGGCGCCCACCAGCCCTGCCCCTCACGGGCTCTCCCCTCCGTTAGTGCTGCCCTCTCTCTGGGCTCCTGCCTCCTGCTCATGGCCACGTCCTTCGGGGGCTCCCACTGGGCTTTCTCTTCTCGTTCTTGTTTCTTTCCTTTTTTTCCCACTTTTTTATTTCTCCTTTCTAGACAGACATGACCGTAGAGCGTGGTTGACATGTCACACACGTGGACTGAGCACGACTTGTTCCAGTGAGCCCCACTGTAGTGGGTACATGATGTGGCCGCACACGGTCGTGTATCTGAACGTGAGAATAGGACAGACACTGTCTTTTCTATTTCCCTCCCCTCCCTTCCCTCCTTGTCTCGCCGTGAATTCCGATCTTCCCTACCTGCTTGGGAGCCAGCTTCCGCCCATCAGAGAGGACATTCTGACTTTGGCTTATTTCACTTACCATGATAGTCTCGGGTTCCATCCAGTAACCAGCAAATGCCATGATTTCATTCTTCTTTATGGTTGATTAATATTCCATTGTGCCTATATTCCAAACATTCTCAGCAAAATCTTTCATGAAGAAGTAATGAAAAACAAAAGAGAAAATCAGCAAAGGGGGGGACTACACTAGAAGAATAGTCTATCAAAGAAGAATGAATTAATTCAAATTAAAAACCAGAAATAAACCAAAATGACAGGGAATAAAAATCATCCCTCAGGGGGCACAAGGGAAGAACAGCGTTGCCTTAGATTAGGTGGAGGGAAGTGATGGGAGGGGAGGGGTGTGGGGATAGGAAAGGTAGGGAATGGAACAGACATGGTTACTGTGTGTATACCATGTGATTCTGCAACACTACACTCAGGAAAATGAGAAACTATATCCCATCTATGATATATCAAAGTGCATAAATGCATCCTGCTGTCATGTATAACTAATTAAAGCAAATAAAAAGAATTTTAAAAATCATTTATTATTTAATGTTAAATAATAAATAATAAATGGCCTACATTCATCAATCAAAAGACATAGATTGACAAATTGGTTTAAAAAACAGGACCAAACAATATACTGTGTCTAAGAGGCAGGAAAAGACAGCCACAGACTGAAGGTGAAAGATGGGAAAAAACTTATCATTCACACAGATCTCAAAAACAAGCAGGGGTTTCTGTCCTCATATCAAATCGACTTCAAGTCAAAATGAATCAGAATGGACAAAGAAGGACATTTCAGACAGCTGAAGGGAATTATACATTAACAAGTAATAACAACTTTAAATATTTATGCCCCAAATAAAGAGCATCTGTGCACATGAGACAAACCCTTCTCAATTTCAAGAATCAGAGAGGCCACCGCACAATAACACTGGGTAACTTAACACACCTCTCTCCCCACTGGATAGATCCTCCAAATAAAAACTAAATAAAGAAAGCAGAGAACTAAAACACACAATTATTAATTTAGACTTAATAGACATACATAGAATATTTCATCCATCAGTGAGCGAATACACTCTCCTCTCAGCAGCACAAGGACCTTTCCCTAAAATAGACTGTGTCTTAGGCCACAATGCAACTCTTAGCAAATACAAAAAAATAGGGATAATACCTTGAATTCTGTCAGATCATAATGGAATGAAATTAGAAATCAACATTAAAATAAAAGATAAAAACTACTCTAACATCTGGAAGCTAAATAATAGACTATTGAATGACCAATGGAGAGAGGGAGATGAGAATAGCCCCAGGACATATCAAGATCTCTGGGACACCATGAGAGGGTTCCAAGAGGAAAGTTCATCGCATTCAGCTCATTCAGTACCATAATAGAAAGTTACCAAATAAATAACCTAACCTTACATCTCAATGCCCCAGAAAAGAAGAATAAATCAACAACAAAAGCAGTAGAAGACAGAAATAATTAAAATCAGAGCCGAAATCAATTAAATTGAAACAAAAAAAATTCAAAAAAATCAATGGAAAAAAAGTTGTTTCTTTGAAAAAAATAAAATAAAATTGACAAGCCTTTAGCCAAGCTAATGAAGAGAAAGAGAAATGTCAGATTACTAAAATTTGTGATGGGAAAGGAAATATCACCACAGACACCACCTAAACGCAGATGATAATCAGAAATTACTTTGAAAAATCTATACTCCAATAAAATAGAAAATCTTGAATCGTTGACAATTTTCTGGAGACATGTGACCTACCCAGATTGAATCAGGAGGACATAGAAAATTTAAACAGATGAATTTCAAGCAATGAAATTGAAGACAATTTCAAAACTTTACCATCAACGAAAAGCCCAGCACCAGACAGAGTCTCAGCTGAGTTCCAGCAGACCTTCAAAACAGAACTAACTGCAGTGCTCCTCAAATTATCCCATGAAATAGAAAAGGAGGGAACCCTTCCAAACTCATCCTAGAAAGCTAGTATCACCCTGATCCCCAAACCACACAAACACATCAAGGAAAGAAAACTTCAGACCATTATCCCTGATGAACCTTGATGCAAGCATCCTTAAGAAATAAAGGAAAATCACACGTAAAGGAATATTAAAAACATAGCACTCCACGATCAAGTGGGATTCACCCCAGGGATGCAGGGTTGGTTTAACATATAGAAATCAATAGACTGAAAGACAAGAATCACATGATTATCTCCATAGATGCAGAAAAAAGTATTTGACAAAATCCAGTATCCATTCATGCTCAAAATACTCCGTGAGTCTAGAAAAACTAGAGATAGTAGGAACATATCTCAACATTTGTAAAAGCTGTGTATGTTACGCCCAAGGCCAAGATAATCCTAAATGGAGAAAAATTGAAAACATTCCCTCTAAAACCTGGAATAAAACCAGGATGCCCTCTCTCACCACTTCTATTCAACATAATTCTGGAAACTCTAGCCAGAGCAATTAGACAAAAGAAAGAAATTAAAGGATACAAATAGGAAAAGAAGAGCTCAGACTGTCCCTATTTACTGATGACAAGATTCTCTGTACAGGAGACCCTCCACTGAAGGCATCTAGAACTTCTTTGGTTTCTTAAGGGTGGAAGATCAGGCCAATGATTTGAGACTTTTCTCATTTGAAAATAGACATTTGTGCTATAAATTTTGTTTTTATTCCCATCTAGGTCAAAATGCTTTCTAAATTTCCTTTTGAGCCCTTCTTTGACCCCTGGGTTATTAATAAGTGCATTGACTACTTCCCAGATGGCGGAGATTTTCCACGGCATCTGTATCCTCCTGGGCAACGCTGAGCTTCTCCTCAGCATAGAAGCGGCAGGAATAAGTGGATAGAAATGGAAACCCCTCCTCTAGGATTGCTTGCCTCTATTTTTTTTTTTTAACTTTCCAGGTTAAACTCATGTGGGGCTTCTTTCTGCATCTTTTCCAGAAGGTGCTGCTTTTTCCTTTATGAGCAGGACGACAGAGTCTAGCAGGAGCTCCCCAGCGTACCAGACTTGAAGGCTGCATGCCTCGGGCCAGGCTCTGTGTGTCACTTGCTGTGGTGAGAAATCCCCTGGGTTCCAGGCCCGACTCCTCTGATCACCTCTAAAGCTGCCAACAAGAGGCTGAGCCCATCCAGAGATCTGGATTTCTCCTGGGATCAGAAGCTTCCAGGACTTCTGCTTTGCCTGTGGCTGCAGGTGAGCCACGGGCCTGGGCATGTCTGTTCCGCCTCCTGGGCTGTGTGTTTGGGAGGCCCTCCAACCTAGGGACCACGCCCACTGGCTGATTTCTGCACCCCCGTTTCTTGGGGACAACTTCTCCAACGCTGCTTCTGATTTAAGAATGCAGATGTGGTCTCCTCTCCTGCATTCTTTGTGAGTTTTATGCCTTTTTAAAAACCCCTTCCTTTTCATTGCAGGGCGTTGCAGAAGGAGACAAAGGAAGGGAATGAATGCATGGGTTCAATCTGTCATTTCTTCCCTGTGCCCATGCTCACAGGACAAATGTCAACATGTCTCTCCCACATGGACAGGGCCACCTGCCACCTGGGCACTCCCCAGCGTGGCCTTCCCCAGCAGTTCTGGTGCCCAACCCACAGACCTCCCAGCCGCTGGGCTGCGTCGTGCAGTGCCTCTGAACCCTCGTGCATTCTGTTCTGGTAGCTGCTCATGCTCATCCTCCGTCTGCGAGGCCCTGGCTCTGTGAGGCTCCACTACAGCAACACCCACGAAGGTCCCCACAGGCTAGATGCCCTGCTGGGTGGTCCCAGAGCAACTGGGCTGCTGGGAGCCGTGGCCTTTGCCACCCAGCCTGCCAGCTCCCCTCTACCTTCCTGCCCTAGACACGCTCGGCACAGGGAGTAGGGCCTCCGTGAGTCATACGTGAATCATAAATGCTTGGGACAGAGAAGAGGGAGGGAAGCTGCTCCTCTGCTTGGACTCCTCCATGTAACTCTGGGAAAATAACTGTGTCCCTCTCAAAGGAAGGAGACCTTTGAGTATGAGTGCCAGAGAGTGCAGGTGCGAGGACAGGGGAGGCCTCCCCAGGGAGGACAGATCTGCTCCTGCTCTGACGAGGGGCACCCGCCCTCCCCAGAGAGGCTCTGCCCTTTGTGACACTGAGGTCACTCTGAATGCCTGCTCAGCACTCACCTTGAAATTGCCCTCAGGACAGGGCCACCTGATTTAAGAATGCAGATGCCGTCTCCTCTGTGTCTGAGAATTACCAACTTGAGAAGCTCCAAGGCCTCTCGACTCCCCTACGCAGCATGTGAATATAAATCAAATTCGGGTGCCGGGAAGGAAGGCCACCAAACCATGACTGCAGTCGCCAGCTCTGAACTCCAGCTCTGAACTGCAGCCCAACCCTCAGTCCCACCTGGGAGGTTCAGGAATAGACACCATGATCGCAGTTGCCTTTCTGACTGCTCCATACTTAATCTGCTTAGGACCTGGTCACGTTTCCCAGTTGAAGTTCCTAGGAACGCTGTGAGTGTAAACGTGCTGTGCCGCGATGGCGTGCTCGATGGGTGTCAGAACACACACCAACTGGGGAGCCTCCTGCTCGTCACTGCTCAAGAACGCAGCCCCGCTGAATGACATCGACTCCATCAGAGCACCCTCTGAGCACTGGAACCTGCTGGGACGCAGCCTGCCCAAGCCCCACTGCCTTCCTGGGCCGGTGACGCAGCGCGCTGGAGACCTCTTTCCCACATGCACCATCTGGAGCTGCCTGGGTCCTGAGCTGTCCTGCCCTGACGGAGCCCCACCCAGATGGCCCAGGGGTTGAGGCTGGGGGAAGGGCAGGTCCGGAGCTGCCCAGGAGGGCACTGGGCACATCCTGCTCTGTGCCGGGCTCTGGGAGTCCTGTTCAAACAGGCCGCTCCACAGGCAGGGCCAGCAGGCTGTCCTGCCCCTCTGCTGGGTCACTCAGGCTGGTGGCGGGGAAAGGCGTCCCATGTGGAGCTGTGAGGCCTAGGAAAGCCCTGGGATGTGGCCCTTGGGGCCACCTGGACTGACTCAAAGCCCAGCTCCAGAGGACAGGTAGTTGTTCCTCTGGTCCCTCAGGGCTGGGCTGTGAGGTGGGAGCCCATCCTCAGGGCCCCTCCAGCTCCGACACAGCACCCACTGGCCTGCCCGGCCCAGTAGCTGAGGTTTGGGAAGGAGGAAAGCAGGGTGGGCTTGGGGCCTGGAGGAGGGCAGCAGCACTGCTTTGGAGATGCCCTGGACAGAGGAGGCCCTCAGCCAGGAGGAAGGAGGCGGGGCCAACAGCAGGGCAGTAGTACGGTCAAGGTGGTCCAGACAGCACTGAGCTTCAGACACATCTTGCGGAGAGGCAGACCCTCCCAGGGCAGCAGGCCTGAGCCTAAGCAACACCTCCAGCCCCCGAGACCTGGGGTGTGGGCTCTGGATGGAGTGGGGCCTGCCAGGGCCAGCATATGCCCTGGCTCCAGCAGGCTGGGTGGGCACAGTGGGGAGCAGCGTCCCAGCTCCTGGCTGGCCGTGCAACAGGGTAGCTGGGGCTGCCCCAGGCACTGAGATTCCGACAGCTGGACTCTGAAAGGCCGGATCAGGAGGGGGCAGCAACACAGGGCCTGCTCCACTCTGGCTGGGACAGCAACAGCAGCCTCACCTGCTGGGGATCCGCAGTCTGTTGACGTCGAGGCCGTGAAAGGCAGGTGAGCACGCGGCAGGGCCAGCTCAGCCGACCTCAGCCTGGGGGCGGGGCCTGGGGCGTGCGGAGCGGGCGGGGCCTGGGGCGGGATCCGCTCGTGGGCGCCAGAGCTCCATCTGCCAGATGGGGGTCATGGGCGGATCCCCTG
Source organism: Marmota monax (assembly GCF_021218885.2). Classification (NCBI taxonomy): domain Eukaryota; kingdom Metazoa; phylum Chordata; class Mammalia; order Rodentia; family Sciuridae; genus Marmota; species Marmota monax. The sequence continues at coordinate 1,332,971 of NW_026694888.1, read as the reverse complement.
GATGCAGGGCTGCGGGAGGATCTGCTCAGCTCAAATGCAGGGGCAGGGACTGCTCAGAGGCCAGAGCAGAGTCTGCTCTGAGGGGAGTGGGCTGGATGGGGAGGTGAAGGGCGGGGTCTTCTCGGGGGAGCTTTGCCCCCCTCCAGGGGCCTTGCCCCAGACGGAGCGCCATGTGAGCTCCAACAGCGGAAAGCCCAAGTCCCACCACAGGATGGTGATGCCCAAGCTGCCCCAGCCCTCAGGAGGGTGGGGACAGGAAAGGGAACACAGACCTGAGCCCTGCTGGGGAGAGCACAAAAGGAGCCTGGCACGGAGCCAAGTCCCTTACCTGTCCACCCCACCCCCGAGGCAGCAGCATCTGGATTGACAGATGAGGCTTTGGGCTCCCAGAGGTTGCCTGACCACGGAAGCTCACATCTAGGAAGTGGACGCTGTGAGTGCAGCATTTTTCCAAGGAAACAGGACCTGCGAGGACGCCCTCCAGGGCTGGGTGCTTCTCCGCGGGCTACAGGGGTTGACCCCACCCACTTCCTGGGAGGGAGCTCCTATTTCCCAGGTGGGCCGCAGGTCCAGGGCTGGGTACTTGGGCTGCAGAGACACATCAGACTCAGGACTGCGGACCAGCACAGAGGCTGCTCTTCCTGGGGTCCGGCCACTGGCTCCACTCCCAGCACCCGGGGTGGATCTGGGGATGACACCTCTCCAAGGGTCACGTCTCGCAGTAGCCCTGCTGGGTCAGGCAAGGCAGGACTCAGGCCACGCCTTCCTGAATCTCCACTGAGCAGAGCAAGGGAGAATCCTTAGCTCAAATGCTTCAAAGAAAGCCCTTCAAAAAAAAAATCTTAATAAAAGTCACAACTATTCAGATGAAACACAAAAAATTTAAAAATAAAATAACCATCCTCCCATCTCCTGGTGACATCCTTCCAGTGATGTTGTGTCTACAAAGCGGAAGTGACAGCATCACCGAGCAAATGGGGCACGTGACTTTCACCACTGAACTAAAGCTTGGCACAGGGAGCAGGAATGGCCTCCAGGGGGGCTGCCACCCCTCAGCAGTCTCATGTCCCCTGGTGCCCCAGTCATCCAGGACAGGGGCTGTGCAAACACAGAAGGAAGTCCACACTGTCCCCAGAATCCAGCTCGGCTCTCCAGGCAAGGTTGGTCCCTGGAGGGCCCAGTCACCGGCCATGGATGTCTGTCTGGGTGTGAGGGGTTCCACCCATGGCCTGCCCCCTTAGACTACTGAGGGACCAAGGAGCAGAGACTGTGGAAAGTCACATCCGGGCACATGGGCACCATGGGAGTGTGGAGCACTTTCAGACTGACCCCTGGAGTGGAGTCTGGGGAGGGTGCTCGGCCCCTAGGGGGTGGAGCAAGCAGCCAGGTCCAGTTCTTGAGGGAATAACTGCCCCAGGCCAGCTCAGCCAGAGGCTTGGGTTTTAGAGGCTTGTGAGGCCCAGGGAACCCGAGGGCAGGCCGGAGCACACCAGGGCCTGGCTCACCAGGGGGACCGGAGGTGGAATGGGTATCAGGAGTCTGCAGCACAAAGATGGTCACTGAAGACCTGGGACTGAGTGAGGCCCACCCCACTGCCCCTCAGGACGTTGGTAAGTGAGAAGAGAAGAACAGGAGAAGGAGGAGGAGAGACTGACCAGGAGTCCCAAGGGACAGGACGTGACAGTGTCTAGAGGAAGAAAGGCCACAGCTGGCCAGAAAAGTGTCAGAAGCAGGCTCCTGTTACCTTCGACATTCTGAAAAGCTGGAGAGAGATCAAATAAGTCAAGGGTGAAAACTGTCTCTTGTTTGTATTCATTTTTATATGAAATTATAGAAAAAGTATAGATACAAATGCACACACCCATATCTCACCCAGGCTTAACAGGCACAGGCACCTGGCCACGCGAGCTCCAGGCGCCTTGGTGGTAGGACAGCAGCTGGATCCAGCCCAAGTTGTTACACGTGGATGGAGCTATAGCTCTGGGCCCAGGAGAGAGACTGGCTGCTGGACCTCTTACCTCTGGCCACCATTCTGTGGCCCCTGGATGAGCCTTGGAGGGGATGGCTAAGAGCGGCCTGGAGACCCTCATCCCCCCACCCCTGAGCCTGTCTTCACCCAACCCAAGGCAGAGACAGACCCAACCTGGACCTGGAGCTTTGGGGACCCAGACTTAGGCCACAGGGAACACTAAACCAGGAAGTAACATTTAATCAGCCCCAGCTTCGTCGTCGTTGGGTTGTCTGGAATAAACCAAAGCCAAGCCAGCGGTCCAGAGGCCCGTTCCCACACCCCGCCCCCTCGGCTCCCTGTGGTCTGTGGGGGGGCCTGCCAAATTTCACCAAAACCAGGAAGATTATTGCCCTAAGAACTTCACATGATAAACAATTTGGAAGTTAACATAAAATAAAGGGTTTAAATGAATAGACTTTAAAATGGCAGAGACTTAAACCCCGAGGACCCATGTTATATGTGAATAAGACACAGAAATGACTGTGCAGGTGGCTGGCCCTGAAACTTAACAGAACTCGAGGAGCCAGTGGGAGGTAGAGTCCCAGGCTGAGCCATGTGCAGCCAAGCTCAGGTTTGGAAGCTGACCCCGGGTCCTCAGAGTGTGACTGCTGGGTGACAGCATCCTCAAAGAGGTGGCAGACCGAAGTGTGGTCCCTGGGCCCAATCCCAGAGGACCAGAGTCTTTATAGGAAAGATCAGGGTACAGTCATGCAGGGAGGGCGACCGTGTGAGGTCGTCCTGCACGAAGATGCCACCCACAGGCCAAGCAGAGGCCTCTGAAGGAACCACCTGCTGGCCTGGTCCATGGACTTCCAACCTCAGAATTCCAGGGACAAATTCCTGTTGTCTGAGCTGCCCGGTCTGCAGCACTCTGCTTGGCAGCCCAACAGACAAATGTAGTAGTGTTGATAAATTATCCAGACCACAGCACGGAAAGACAGACAGATCCACAGCAGATAAAATGAAAAAGAGAAAGAGCTGGGAGGACCGACACACGAGAGAGGAGTCCTCGAGAGGAGGCTGACCGGGAGGAGTCACCAGCAGTGAGGACCTCATCCCTCAGCGCCAAGGAGCCACAGAGCCAGAGTGGAATTCACCAGGCCACGTGTCCACATGTGCTCGGCCCCTCTTCTAGCTGGTCGTCCTCCCTCCTGGGCAACAAAGCTCACTCACACTTCCCAAAGGCCTTGCATCTGCAGGTATGCAGCCAGGACCCCAAAGACTGCAGCTGTCCACTTCTTAGGTGCCCAAGGGGGCAGTGTGGGCAGCTGCAGGTGAGGCTGGTTTCATTCTGGCCCTTGCTCTTAGGAGTGGCTCATGCTGATGTTGGCAGGAGGACAACAGCTTCGAGGCAAATGTGCAATGACTAGGGAGTGGACTTTACCCAGTGGACCTGAAGGAAGAAATGGGACCTGGGTGGTGAGTGTGCACAGCGTGGTCAAGACACGGGCCCTGCCCTGGGTGAGGAGGGAGGCAGCTGGCAGAACAGCAGGGAGCAGCAGGCACCTGCTCCCAGGCCAGGGAGAGAGGTCCCAGTGCATTTCTGTCATAGCAAGTTCCAGCAAAGAGTTGTGAGTGTCACTGGAGTGGAGGGGTCAGACCGGGAGAGGCTGGCAGGCTGGGCATTCTCAGGAGATCACCAGTCAGTGTGAGAAAGACTGCAGCATATCCCTGGGGCTACAGAAGGCTATGCAGGGCTATGCAGGGCCATGGGGGGCCATGGAGGGCCATGGAGGGCCATGGGGGGCCTTGGGGGGCCATGGAAGACTAGGGCTATGGAGGGCCATGGAGGCCATGGAGGGTCATGGAGGGACATGGAGGGCTATGCGGGGTTATGCGGGGCTATGCGGGACCATGGGGGGCCAGGGAGGGCCATGGAGGGCCATGGGGGCCATGAGGGGCCAGGGAGGGCCACGGAGGGCCAGGGAGGGCCATGGGGGGCCATGGGGGGCCAGGGAGGGGCCATGGAGGGCCATGGGGGGCCATGGGGGGCCAGGGAGGGACCATGGAGGGCCATGGAGGGCCATGGGGGGCCATGGGGGGCCATGGAGGCCATGGAGCATTATGCAGGGCTATTTAGGTCTATGCTGTCTAGAGTTGTGGAGGGCTGTGGAGGGGTTGTGGACGGCTGGGCAGGGGCTGTAGAGGGTGCTCTGTGAGGCGTGGGGGCAGTGGATGTGGCCATGAGCAGTGAATTGGGAAGTGCTGGGTGGAGGCCGTGTGTGGCTGGTACAACGGGAAGGAACCGCTGCTGCACTAGCTCAGGTGGGGGAGGGCAGTGGGCAGGCCCAGGAGCAGGGCCCCTCCACTCTGCATTCTGTGAGTGAGCCTTGGCTCTGGTGCACAGGGGTGGGGATGGATTCCAGGGAAAGCCCTGCGTTTTCCATGGAAACTGAATCTCTGGGCATCCTGGGAAGGGGAGGGGCTGAGCAGTAAGCCAAGCCCGTGGGTCAAGGCCTGGGGAGGGGAAGGGGCCAGCTCCACTCCAGCCAGCTGGCCCTGCTTGGAAGCCCCCCTGCTGCGACACTAGAGGACTTCCTGATAAAGATGGAGAGCTACTCCTCGCTGGAAGAGGGATCAGGGTGCAGAGATCCATGTCCCCAAAACAGCACTTCACAACATACTTGACAGTGAGCTCCCGAGGAAGGACCCTTAAAATCAGAAATTAAAAACCGTCACTTGCCAACTACACAATCATTTAACTCAATGAGTCATTAAGGAAAAGAAGAGGCCTCACCAGAGGAGTGAGGGTGTCCAATTCTCAGAATATGCTGAAGGGGAAAAACTGTTGCTATTTTAAACCTTAAAAGAATCAGCTGAAAATTCAGGATTAATAAGAAGTATCAAAAAAAGAAGTAGGGTATAGAAAGAAATCCAATAATTTCTGTGGGCTTAAATAGGCTGGGAAAGCACATAATCAAACACATGAACAAGTTTCACAATTGCATTGAATATCCCACAACAATGAGGAGGAAACCAAACCCTAAGAATCAGGGCTGTGTGATCCGCCTGAGAGGCAGATCACAACAAAGCTCACTCACACTTCCCCAAGGCCTTGCACCTCGTGCAGATACGCAGCCAGGGCCCCAAAGACTGCTGACCTTCACTGATCTACACGCTTAACACGTTAGCAAGGAAAACAAATTTAGAAGGAAATATTTGGGAATTAAATAAAGTCCCCTAAAATGTACTTGAAAGAAACAAGCAGCATACGTTATCACACAGGATGAACCAGCTCGGCTTTAAAACTCATAATGAAACCTCAGGGATGAAGCCAGTGCCACCCTGGTGCGCTGACGGAAGGAAGGGTCTGAAGGATCGGTGACAGCAGCCCCTGGGTGCTTCCCGCAGACAGAATCCACCAAAATGTGGAGGGAGCGGCTTCTCCGTGTGGGCAGGTGAGGGACAGTCCACCAGCTACGGTCAGCTCCTCACACACAGAGCAAATGCTAGAGATGAGTAGTGGTGACAGAGTGGCCTGTGTGTAGAAGCATATCCAATGAACAGAACCCAGAGAGGATGCTGGCAGGACTGCTGAGTGAAAGGACATGAATTAAGGACAAATGGGAAATGCGATCTGTCGACCCCCCAAATTGAACACATATGGTGAAAAACCCAAGAATTCAGCTCCTCCTAAACAACACGCCCAGTTTTGTACAAGATAGTCCTTTTTCTTTTGAAAACATCAAAGTGGTTAACCCTTCGCTCAGGTGAGAGCAGCTGGAACCGACAGGCCTGTGGGCGCCAGGGAGAAGGCGCAGGCACCTGGAGGGACCCATCCTAAGGGAGCCAGGGAGGCCGCAGTGCACAGCACAGACGGCCTGCTCACAGCAGGCAGGAAGAGGCGCCTGGAGGCCCAGGTGTGAGGCCCATGGAGAGAATTTAATGAGAAAAAATGCTGATGCCATGATTCTTGAAGGAACAGGAGGAGACGCTCAGGAGATGTCTTCACCCTGGTGAAACGGGCCACCTCCCCTCAGGGTCCCGACCAGTGCACACAGGGGGCACGCCCAGATGCCAGTACCTCTGGAGGCAGATTAGGGGCCTCTGGCCTCAACATTTCTCTGCAATCCTCAGACTCTACATTGCCTACAAATTGATCTTAACGACAGGAAAATCTGTATGCTAGAGGCCAAGTACAGCCTCCCCCACACAGCCTCCCCTCCAGACCCAGGCCGCGAGTGTCCACAGTGACCCTGCTTCCCACACCCTTCCCCTGTGGAGGGAAGGTGCTGGCGGCTTGCACACCCTGTGTCATGGCACCCACTGGAGCTTCCTGAGTCACACCACAGGCCAGTGCCGCCCCACGCCATGCCTCAAGCTGCATACCTAGTTTGAGGGGGGTTCCATAGTGACCGTAACGAGGAGAGTGGGAGGGACGGGGTAGATAACACTACATGGAGGGGCGGTTTGTGGACCTGCAAGCAGGGAGGAGACACAGGAGGGGCCAGGCCTCAGGAAGGGCAGGCCTGCTGCACTCAAGCCTACGGCCACCCAGGGGAGCCCGCGCCAGCTGACAGAGGCGCCCCAGGTGGCTCCGTCTGTGCAGGAACAGAAGCCGACCTCAGGCCCCAGGATACCGCGTGTGCCTACTGGCCATGCTTAGCCTACTTGTCCATCTCCCTTTTTTCCATGAGTTTTCAATGGACGTGTAATTGAACGTGTTTAGGTGACAGAATGTGGCATTTCAATGCGTGGGTGTGATAATGGTCACATCAGGGTGTCACATGTCAGCGTAGAACACTGCAGATCTCTCTTATGGCTGGGCTGCCGCTCACTGTGGTGGCCCTGCCTCGGGCTGGAATGCTGGAAACCCCCCCTCCCCCGTCTGCTGCGCCTCTGCACCTTGGCGGCCCTCCCCGTCCCTCCCCAGCCAGCCTCTTCCCAGGGACGCGTGCTCTGGCCCAGGGGTCCACCAGGGAGCCAGGCCCTGAGCTGGGCTTCTGGAGAACCCCAAGCCATCTCTGCACACTTGAGCCCCAGGCCCTGGCCTGTCACCTGAGGAGCGCCCCACCCAGCAGGCCCTGCCACACCCTCTGCTGGGCTGGGCACAGAGGGCAATTTGGAGTCACAACGAAATGCTGGCTGTCCTGCCCTCCTGGAGCCCAGTCCTGCCTGGGAGGAGGCTCAGAGGTCAGTTTGTCCTGGGATCACAAACAGTGGGTCCCCAGGCTTGTCCCCTCGGGGACCCAACCTCTGGCATTCCCCGTGATTTTGGATTCCAGCCAGGTTCTTGAAGTCCTTCCTGTGATGTGGGCTCAGGGCAGCCCCTGGTCCCCGGGGCTGAGGGCTGGGAGAGCAGACGCTCTGCACCCACAGGGCCACACATGGCTGCCTCCCGACACCAGGGGGCGCTGACGCTCAAGAAAGGTCCCGGGAACCCTGAAAGGAGGCGCGGGAAGCCTGGCCCCGGAATCCCACGTGGAGCCCTCTAAATTGCTGCCACCCCTCTGACCGCGTCCTCCAGAGTGGGCTTGCTGTGGAGTCTGCACCCCAACTCATCAGGGACAGATGGAAACCCCCCACCAGCTCCAGAGCCGGAGTGCAGGTAGCCCTTCCTTTCTGGCTTGGGGTGGGTGGAACCCCATCGCTGGCCCTGCAGGAAGGGCAGGAAGATGGGGACCTCACTCTTGGGGCAGTGGCCTGCAGACCTGGGCCTGACGCTTCCCATGTGGGGAAGGGTCAGTCCCTCCTCTACAGTGGACAGACAAGGTCTCCTTAACAGTGAGCCTCTGTGGGCACCGTGTGGCCTAAAGGGGGGCAGACCTCTGTTCAGTGGCTGCAGGGAGAGGCGTGTGTGGAACCCAAGGAGCTCCTCATGCAGACCAAGCTTCACCCAGGCCGGCCACGCTGCCAAGGTGTGGAGCCAGAGCCACCTGGACGTGAGCCTTCTCCAGGCTGTCCCAGCTCCTGCCTGCCCTGTGGCGACTGTGTCCGCAGGACTCGCGGCCCTGTCAGCCCTGTGCATACTCCCGGCTGTGCCCTGGTCGCCTGGGCTTGGTTGGAACAGTGCCAGCAGGTGCCACCTCGTACCGTGGCCAGGTTCATGCCACATGTTCTGTGGATGCTTTCGCCTTGGCCTCAGCTCAGCAGAACGCAGGACACCGGATGCTGGACGCCCTGCAGTTTACAGGGGATGAAGCTGAGTCCCAGAGAAGGTTGACACTTGTCTGAGTTCACACAGCACAGAAGTGGCTGAGCTGGGCCGAACCCGGAACCTCAGCTGCCAACAGCATGAGCCTCACCTCCACCTCTGCGTCCTGAGAGCAGCTGGGGGCGGTGAGTGAGGGAAGTGCTCAGCCTCACCTCCACCTCTGTGTCCTGAGCAGCTGGGGGAGGTGAGCAGGACTGCTCGCCTCTGGAGCACCCCCAGCGAGCCGCTCCAGGCCTGGCAGCTCCCTTCTCCTAAGACCACACTGAGAGCCTGGAAGCTGAGCTCTTGAGGCTGCGCAGGATCAGAGGAGAACGGAAGGTAAACAAGCTGCGAACAAGGGCTGCTGGGAACCAGTGAGGTGGGGGTCACTATGTGGTCATTGCAGGGACATAGGCCTCTCTGGCAGGGATCCTGGCTGACTTCAGTGGCCCTGCACCGAGGAGGTCAGCAAGAGTCCAGCATGTCGCTCGGTGCCCAGGAAATGGTTGCTAGGCCTCCACCTGGAAGCAGCAGCCAGTGCTGAGCAGGAACCTGCATCCCCAGGGAGCTCCAGAGGCTGGCCAGCTCACTCTCCCAGGAGGCCCCTGCAGCATGCGGGGTCCCGGGGGATGCTGACCCACCTGCAGGTGAGCTGAGCAAGGTGAGAACAAGGAGGAGGAGGCTGCTGTGGGGACTTCGGGCTACAGGTGCCACATGCCGGGGGACAGGCAGACCTGCCTCGGGCCCGGGGGCTGCATGCACATCCCCACCCTCCTGAGCCCCTGCAGAGCCCATGCCCTAGAGTCTTGTCACACACCCAGCTTGGGGCCGGCTCTGGAATGACAGGAGTGAGACACGCAGGCCACCCCAGACCTGGAGTCCCTGCCCATCACCCCACCAGCCTGGGTGTGGACTGGTGCTTGCCGGTGACTCCCGGACAAGGTCACGGTGCCTGCCTGATCCCAGCTGTGGCCGGCCTCTGAGCACAGCTAAAAACAGCCCCTGCTGCTCGCCAGCCTGGCCACCAGCCCTGGGGCCTGCCCAGATCCTGGGCTTGGGAGGGTGAGGACATGGCTTCCCCAGGCTGGCCCCAGCTCCTCCTTGTGCCTCTCCCACTGGCCTCAAGGAGCTTCCTGCCCCACAGTGGCCAACACTGGACCCTCCTTGCACCGTGGCCCCCCACAGCAGCTGGCGGGACTGTGGACTTCCTTGCAGGTGACGTTAGGTGCATGACATCAGATGTGTCAACACAGAGGAAGCACTTCCCACGGAAGCACCCACCTGAAGGTGTGGGCGGGACGTGGACACGGTGGCAGGTGTGTGGAGTGGCGCGTCTGCAGGCAGCAGCGCTGGGAGACACCAGCTCTTGGTCCTGCCCAGCCGCAGAGTCAGCAGGCACCCTGCCCTGCAGGACCAACTGCACTGGCGCCCTCTGCCCAGGCCTGTGGGGGGCCCGGCTGGTGAGAGCTTCTGTGCCAGTGTGGACCTCCCACCCCCACTCCCCAGCCCTGAGCCCGCTGCAGTGGGGCTGTGCCCACCCAGAGCCCAGGGATGCACCCTTGCTGGTGCACTTATCCAAGCCCCATGGTCCCCAGGGAGGTCCCTGGGACTGGCCTGCTCCATACCTTCCTCCCTCCTGATGCTCACTGGGGCCTCCGGTCAGCACCTCTGCCCTCTCAGGGGACACCATCCCTGGCCTGTCTCTGTGCCTCCCCCGGGGAGCCGCCCACGCCCCCCACACACACAGCAGCTATTCTCCTGCCTGCCTCCCCAGGCTCTCCACTAGGTCTGGCCTCAGTCCCATGTCCCAGCAGGGCCTGGCCCGGCCAGACCCCGGAGCCAGAGGGCCCAGAGGCTGCTGGCTGAGAGCGGGGCCTGGGTGGTGCTGGCCCTGAAGGACTGCTGACAGGAGGCGGCTGGCTCCCAGTGACAGGCCAGGGGCGGTGGCACCTCCACTGTTCCTGCCCTTCAGGGACCGAGCTGAAGCCTGCTGTCGGGGAGGGGCTGCCACTCTCCCCATGAGGCTGCAGGATCTGAGGGCATGGACCCACAGCTGTGGCGAGGTGGGCCAGGGTGGGCAGCCGTTGTCCCCAGCCAGGCTCTGAGCCCCACAGCTGGAAGCTGGGGTCAGGGTGGGGTTCTGTGAACATGGGTGTGGGCGGCTCAGGGCAGCTGAGCCAGGCATCTGAGACACACCCCCACCCCGCCCAGGGCCCAGGAGCCGCAGGACCTGGCAGCCTCCCTGCTCCTCAGAGTCTGCGGCCGCGTGTCGAGGGCCTTGACGGGAGTCAGAGGAAGAGAGGCCCCAGTTCCTACCAGCTGCGACGATCTCTCCTGCCTCTCCCTCCCGAGACCTCCTCCCTGTTTGCATTTCCCCTTTTAGTGCCAAGTGCGGGCACCCGTCTCCCTCCTGCCCAGAGGTGTCCACGGGACCGGGGCCTGGGCTGCTGCGGGGACAGGCCCTGGAGGTCTGGCCCGTGGGAGCTCAGCAGGTCCAGCCTCAGCACCAAGGGTCTCTCCTATTCCTCGTGGACACGCCCGCTCTCTGGCCATCCAGAGAGCCCAGAAAGCTCCCACTGGCAGCCTGGCCACGCCCGCCTGGCTGCCCGCCTCCCCGTGCCCCCGACGGGAGAGAGAATACGTCCTTATCTTTCCTTCTGAAGCTACTTTTACTCAGGAGAACTTTTTAAAAAAATAACTTTTTGTTGTTGTTCTTAGACTCTATCTCACAAGATTGGATACTCAACATAGTGCTGTTTAAAGCTGTTTGGAAGCTTCTTGGGGCTGGGGCTGGGGCTCAGAGGTAGAGGGCTCGCCTACCATGCATGAGGCCCTGGGTTCGATGCTCAGCACCACATAAAAATAAAATGAAGATATTGTTATAACTGAAAACAGATATTAAAAAAGCCTCTGTGCCAGTTCAACCACCACTTGGGTTTCTTGTTCCTGTGTCTCTCTTGCAGGTTTCTTCCCATTCTTTATGGCGCCTCTTCGGCCAAGCAGCTCCACGGTGCCGTGGCAAGCATCGCCATGGAAGTCAGTGGGCAGCCCAGGCCTGGCTTCCCTTCCTGGGCCGCGTGCCCTCTGCCACCCAGGGAGTTCTTTTAGAGAATTCTGGAAGCACAGACGTCCAGCCCCGACCATCTGGGGGTGCTGCTTTGTCACTGAGTCCTCCGCCCAACACCTCCTCGCCTTCCTGTGACTGCCACACAGTCCTGTGGTCAGACTGAGTGTGGGCCAGCAGCGTCCCTTGACGGGCATCGGGAGCTCTCTGCTTTGGCCACCACTGTGAATGACCACCAGGGACGGTCTTCAGCGAAGGTCTGCACACCTTTTCCAGCGCGGCCTGGGTGGAGGTTGAGGGGTGGCATCATAGGTTGGAGGCCACATGCGCCTGCAGCCTGGCGAGCTGTTCCTCACAGCTGCATTCCCACACGTGTCCCCGGGGTCTCGCCAGCACATCAGTGGTCCAGTCTTTGGGGTTTGGTGGACCTGAGAAGTGAAAGTGGAATCTCGATGTCCCTGAATCTGCATGTTGTCCGTGTGCAAGGTCAGGGCCCTCTCGCATGGTCAGGACCTTTGCTCGTCCCCCACATTCATGTGCTGGTGTCTTGTCTGCCTGCCCACAATCGCTGGGCCCTTCCTCACCTTCAAGGAACTACCTGTTCAGCGGCATCCGCCCTGGACTCTTCCACTCGCCTCAGACACCTGATTGTGTGTCCTCGGCAGTGACGTGTTTGCCACCTAGAGGTCTTGGTTCCACGCAGGCAGAGCCACTCACCTTTGCTGGACGACTTCCGGTTGACTCCCACTCAGAGCCTCCCGATGCCCCGGGTTGGAAAGGAGGGCGCCCAGTTTTTGTCTTGCACTTGCAAGGGCCTCTTGGCCTCGCTGTGAGGAAGGATCGGGGCCAGTCTTATCTTCGTCCACGTGGCTGCCAGTTGTCCCAAACCCATCTGCTGCAGGTTCATCTCCCCATGACTAGACGCCTCCTCGACCACAGTGCCCTACCTGGGAGTCCATCCCAGGGTTTCCTGCTCCGCTCCCCCGGCCGCACCTTCCCCTGGGCTCCAGAGCACTCTGAAGGCCCCTCTAGCCTAGTCTGTGGGAGGTGCTCGGTGCCTGTCCACCTGGGGGAGATCTCTGGGGGCAGGAGCCAGGTCTGGTTGCCACTGTCCTGCCTGGAAAGGGTGCTCACTGCTGACTCAGTGAGTGCCATGGCACAAGGTGGCACCTTGGGTCAAGGCTAAGAGGGGCTTTGGTGGTGCTCAGGAGACAGCAGGGTGATATGTGGAGCCCAGGGCCAAAGGGCAGCACCACCAGGCTCCCTGGAGTGGCCTTGGCAGGGGCTGCGTGTGGCCTGCTAAGCTGGGTTCTGGTGCTGCCTCCCCAGTCCGGACCTGCAGCTCTGCGGGAGGAGACGGGGCAGCAGCTTCTTGGGCCCTGTGGGTGCCAAGGCCACACGTCTCTGCTCAGAGCATCCTGACCCTCAGAGACGGGGAGTAAGACCTGCCTGGGGGTATGGCAAGCCCCCGCCTGGAGGCTCAGGGCAGGCTCCTGCGTTCGTTAGCAGGCGAGCGAGCGAGGCAGGGTTCCCACACTGTGCGCTCCACCCACCTAGAGCGTGGATGCAAAGTTCCAGTGCTTTCCAGATATCACCCTGTTCAAATTCTAGGACATTTTTGTCAACCCCCAAGAAGCCGCTTCTTCACGTCCCCACCCCCTCCCCCAGCCCCAGGCAAGCCCGCGTCTGCTCTCTGCTGTGTGGAGAGTGCTTGTAAAGGACATGGTGCTGCGTGTGGCTGACAGGCTGTCTTTGCAGGTCATCCAAGCCGTGGCCAGTGTCCATGCCCACTCCCCTCCATCGTCCAGTGGCACAGCCTGTGAGCTGCCACGTGATGGACAGCCAGGCCATCCCGGTGTGGGACAGGAGTCCTGCTCGCGAACGTCTGTGCTTCCGTCAGCACCATAGCAGGTGCGTCTCCAAGTCGTCCAACACCTGCTATTGCCCTCTTCCTACGTAGTCACCCTCCTGGGTCTGAAGTGGCACCCTGTGACACCAGATGATTGGCCTTCCGTGACATGGAGCCGCTTCTCAGCTGCCTAGTAGACATCTGTAAGATCTTCTTTGGAGCCACGTCCATTCGGATCCTGGGTGATCTGTCTTTTCACTGTGGGTTATGAAGATCCTTGGATAAAAGTCTCTTATCAGACACGATCTGATGATACTTTCTCCTCCCTGGGGACTTTCTTTTCCATTCTCAATGATTTTTTTTTTTTGCAACACAGACTTTTTAAAATTTTAGACAATCTATCTTTTTGTGTGTGTGTTTTCAGTGTCTTTATTGAATAAATTATTTTGTATTTATTTGTAACCCGAGGTCACAAACATTTACTCCTATATTTTCTCCTAAGTGATTTCCTTAAAAACTGTCTAATCTCATTATTCATCAAGTACTTTCTGTTCTCCGTTGGCGTTGGGGACTCTCTGGACTCTCTGCCTGTCTCTGCACCCACCATGAGGGTTGGCAGGTGAAGGTCAGGCATTAGACCCTCAGCGTGTGTGGACAGAGGGCACCTGATGGACAGCACCACAAGCGGCAGGCCAGCCCCAGAGCCACAGGCACCGACTGGTCGGCGGCATCCAGTGCCAGGAGTGCAGGGCCTGGGGCTGGAGCCACCCGTGGGCCCCCGATAGCAGCCTGCGGCCGGAGCGAGCCTTCCGCAGCCTCCTCGGGCAGGTGCCGGATCTCTGGCCTCTTGGGTTGTTTGTTTATTCTGCAAGTTGAATTCAATTCTTTTCTTTTTTTTTTTTTCTCTCAAAGTACTGGTAAACAGTATCAAATGCTGATAAGTGGATAGGAATATAGCTCTTAATACTGATAAATATGAAAACAGAACTGATAAACATAAACACAGATTGTATATATAGCCATACTTTACTGATTGAGAATTCTACTGGAAAACTTTTTTAAAAATACTTTTTGTTATCTGGGTTGCATAAACTGTTAAGAAATAGCCAGGCACAGTGGCGCAGGCCTGTAATCCCAGCGGCTCAGGAGGCTAAGAAAAGAGGATCACGAGTTCAAAGCCAGCCTCAGCAAAAGCAAGGCGCTAAGCAACAAAATACAAAATAGGGCGGGGGAAGTGGCTCAGTGGCCTAGTGCCCTGGGTTCAGTCCCCAGTATCCCCTCCCTGAAAAAAAATCATAACAACTCTGTATCCTTTCTAACAAGGAGTTCTTTTCATTTCTTGCTTAGACCTCCTGGGCTGTGTGCTTGGTGTCCACAGGGACAAGTGGCCTCCTGGCATGCCCTCCCTGGCCGGCACCTCCCTGGACTTGCTGTGGGCTGATGCGGTGCCCTGACTGCTTCTCATGTGACTAGAAACGCCAAACAGCTCTGCCCTGTCCATGCTGTGGTTTCAGGGCCCAGAAACTTGGGATCTGGGTTAAAGGACCTGAGGTTCTCTTGAGCCAGGAGCCGAGGTTCACTTGGGGGAGCACCAGCCCGATCTCTCCCTGCACCCCTTTGCTCTGTCCTCCCAAGCTGTCCCTGGAACTTTCCCTTTAAATTGTTTTCATGACAAAATAAACACGCCTGTGCCTCGCCCAGAGCTCTGCACCACCAGTGCCACTCAAGGAGCTGTGTCCGGCTGTTGGTGGAACTGGAGCTTCTGTGAGCAGCTGGACATGGGGGCTGTGGGGAGGGACTGCAGACCTGCAGGTAGTCATGACCACGGGCTTGCACAGATGGGGCACTGTTGGGAGACCAACAGCACAGCGGCCCGGGCGTCTCAGGTGGTGTGTGCAGCTCCCGAGTCTCCAGGATTGGTCCCTGCGCGCACCATCAGGCTGAGGCCTCCAGCACAGCCAGGCAGGGCCGGGCGGACCTCACCACCACAGGGCCCTCGGGAGGAGGAGGTCAGCCTGGAGGGAGCGTGAGCTGGGCTCAGACTAGTGCTGCAGCCAGGCCTCCACATGGCTCACAACAGTCACACCGGCATGCACACATGTGCAAGCACACACGTGTGCCATGGGTGTGCATGCACATAGGTGCTCGCATGCACCCAAATACATAGGTGCGCTCACACATGTGCACACACTTCAGCCAAGGAGCAAAGTCTCGCTCTGTCTGTCTACCTCAGCCCCTGCACACTAGCCAGCTGCCCGGCTGTCCCCAGGCAAGGGGACAGTGGCTCTCAAGAAAAGACCTGCTCAGGCAGGCTGGGGACCCTCGGGCTCCGTCCCTCCTCTGCAGGGGGGTCATGTCCCCACAGGACTCACCCTTCAGGAACCAACTCTGTCAGCAGATTCCCCAGGACCCCCACCCCAAACTTGGTCCAAGCCCCTCTTCCTGTCTAGTGCACGGTCGGCCGTCCTGCAGCTCCAGCCCCGTGTCTGGACCCCCCCTCTCCTGGGCTCACCCAGCCCACCAGCACCTTTGGCTCAGCCTCAGGGTGCACCCGGAATCCCACCATCCTGGAGCCTCCTCAGTGGCCTGCAGTGTAGACCTGCGTCTGTTCTCTGAGTGGCAGCCAGGAGGACCCTGTGGGAAAGCGGATCAGAGGACGTGAAGGCCTCGCTGCGCCCCCAGTCCTGCCAGAGCTCGGGATCGAAGCTGTCACCTTCACAGCGGCCAGTGAGGCCTAGCTGCAGGGATCCTCTCTTCCCGCCCTGGTCCCTGGGCTCCGGCCACAGTGTCCCCTTGGCACTCACTGTTCCCATTCCCTAGAGTGCTCTTCCCAGGGATGGTCTCATGACTTCTTCCCGGGCCTCCTTCAAGACCATCCCCGGGACTTCCTGACCACATGCTTCCTGATAGGTGACAGTCAGGGCGGGAAGATTGTGGGCATGCAGGCTCCTGTTTGACCATGGGTGGGACCTCCCGCTAATGCTGACCTCAGGAAGGTGCCAGGCCCAGCATAAGCAAGAACCCAGGACTGCCAGAGTGGACGTGAGGGAGGGTGGAGGTGGCCACCTGCCCTCAGCCATGCACCACAACCCACGGGACAGGGACTGTCCCCTGCCACTTCCAACAGAGCCCCTCCCCTGATCTACTGCCCTATGCTGCGAAGGCCGCGAGAGGACAGCTGCTCCCCCTGTGGACAGCCACAGAAGCATGGCTCCATGAGACTGGAGATGGGGACAGCAGGAGGGGCAATACCACAAGGCAGGAGGCAGAGGGGCCCTGGACAGCTGCCTGAAGTGGGGGCACTGCAGCTGGGCTGGGTGGGCTGCTGGTCGCAGCAGCCGGCGGTAGAGGCAGGAAGGCCTCTGGCTCCCCTCGGCCTTCCCTTGGGCCCTCCTCCCTTGCCCTAGCCCCATGCGGCTCCCGTGACCTCAGGCCAAGACTGATCAGGGGTTCAGCTCACTGGTTTGTATTCTGGTGTAAAAGCTCTAGAAGCTTCAACCATCCCATGTGGTCTCGTTGTCTTGTTGGCATCTATGAGGGCAGAGGTGTGTTGCTGACTCAGCAGGAAAGCTGCCCTGGAGCGCGGAGGAGAGGGACCTACCTGGGAGTCCACGTCCTGGAGCGCTGGGGGGCGGGAGGGGCTCTGAAGACTAAGGAGCAGATGGAGAAGGCGCAGGAGCTGCTCCGAGCCGATGGACACCTGGGGGTCGCGGGGTCCCCCCCCCCTGCAGCCCTGTCCATCTGTGCAGACGCAGCCCAGGCACCAGCTCACCTGGGGAAGCTGTCGTCTAGCAGCGCCACAGCAGGCCTGTCTGCAGCAGGGAGACGGACCCTGGCCCATTCTCCCCAGAACCTGATGTCTGACACTGCCCTCGGCACGCCTCCTCGGGCCTGTTACAAGGTGGTCGGTCCCCCACCAGGGAGCCTGGGCTCAGCGCCCACAGGATGGGCCAGTTACCCTGTAAGCCACAGCCGCTCTTCGCGGCAGTGAGAAGCCCTCAGGAGCGCTGCTGGACAGGGCTGCTGGTGCCAAGCTCGGGGCTCGTCTGGCTGCAGCTTGGACATGGGCCAGCCCCGCTCCAGCTTCTGGGGCAGAGGAGAAGGAAAGCCATCTTGCTCCCACCACCAGCCACCCCGGGCGTTTCCCTGGGATGGGCCTGTCCAGCCACTGGGACCAGGAGCTACAATGCAGGGCCACAGGCACAGGGCCTGGGACCAGGGCTCTGCCTGTTCTCAGGGCTCCTGCTACCCCCTCCCACCTCAGAAGGAACCCTCCAAGGACAGCATTCCCGTTCTATTTCCATCCCTGCTGCCGTCCATGGCCACCTACTCCCACCCCGGTGGGGGGAGTGACCCTGGAGCACCACACCAGGGCTTGTCTCCAAAGACGCTGTCTCTGGACTCATCTGGGAAAAGACCAGCTGCCACCCCTCCCTGCCTGGCCCAGGTCAGTGTCCAGGGAGTGGGCTACGAGGCTTCACTGCCCTGAGTCTGAGTGGAACTGTCCACGGACTTGCCATCTGTCCTCCACACCACCCAGGCCCTGCTGCCATGATGCCCAGCTAAGGGCAGAGGACAGAGGAAGGTGGGTCAACCAGCAAGGGCAGAGCCAGGGCCCACCTTCCAGTGGGTTGCAGAGCCACGTGCACACATTGTCTGTGACTATTCTGGGTCACAAGGAGCCACACTTTAGTGGGCTAAAGTAGCGTTCAACTGCTGTCTCAGAGCTCACGGGTCCTAAGCCCAGGCACAGCTCAGTGGTGTCTCTGTCCGGGGTCTCATGGACTGTGACCCAGTCTTGGGAGTATATGTCCTCACATAGGAAGACTCAGGAATGCAAGCCCCTAGGTGGCCAGCAGGACTCACTGCCTGTGATCCCAGCTCTGCGACTGCATGCAGCCCCCAGGTCTGAAAGGCAACCAGCTCCCTGCCAGGAACCGGCCGAGCTGCGGGTCCTGCTCGCCCCCCTGACCTGCGGGCGGGCTGGGCCCATTACTGTGCCACCGAGTAAATGCATCTACTGTCTCTTTGGTGTGCGAGTTGAGGCCCAGCCAGAGAGGCGCGACCGGGGTGAGAAGGACTCTTGTTTCCGCGGCCTCCAGCTGCCTGGGGCCCTGCTCCGCGGCCTCCCCTGCCGCTGGCGCACCGCGGCCTGGGACTCCCGGGCCTTTGGCCTCCCGAGGCTCAGGCTCCGACAGCTTGCAGCGGTGGCGCGTCGTCGCCCTCCGACCCGCCAGGTGGGGAGGGCCCTGGGGGGGGGCAAGAGAAGGAGGCCGCGTCCCCTGCGCGGGCTGGCGGGGTCCAGGGCCTCACCCTGGAAACGCGCCCCAGCCCCGCGCCCCAGCCCCGAGCCCCGGACCCAGCGCGCTGGGCGGGAAGGGGCGGGCCCGCCTGTCAATCACACTGCCCTGCCCCAGGCTGGCCAATCAGAAGACACCCCTCCCCACTGCCCTGCGGCCCTCCGGGAGTACGGGGGTCCCCTGGGAGAGTCGGCCTAGTGGGGGACATGGCCGGGTTCCTGGGGACGCTCGGAGACCCCGGCCTCTGCCCCGAAGGCGCTCCGCGGAGAGGAGGCAGAGAGGGACGGCCCGCAGGTGCGCCCCGGGCGGGGCTGGAGGGAGCCTTGGCTCCAGAGGCCACGGTTCCGGCCACCGCGCTGGGCCCCGTTCCTGCCGGCCTGTCCACCGTGAGCCCGGGGGATGGGGCTGGCCACAGGATCCTGAGGCCCAGAGCAGGTCCCAGCAGCACGTCGCTGCACCCCTCTCCCCTGAAAAGTGTGGCGAGCACCAGCCCTCAGCCCCGCCCACCCCCACCCCCGCCGCGGGCCGGGAGAGGCCAAGGGACTGGCCGCTGGACCCTGAAGAGCAGCAGGGCTGTGGCCAGCCAGCGCCCAGAGGAGAGGACCCCGGCTCGCCCGAGTCTCTGTGGTGGAGTGATTAAACAAACCTCAGCCTCAGAGGGTCAGCTGGCCCCAGACGGTGACTCAGAGGGGCTGCTCTTGGGAGGGACCCGAGTGGCAGTGGGGTAGGTGGGACCTTTGCTTTCTGTGTCTGGTGGCTCTCCATCTGGGCTCAATGACCTCATGAAGCCGACTCAGGCCGCCCACCCTTCTCTCACAGAGGGACACTCAGGCCTCACGTGGGTGTTCCCGGCTCTGCAAGGCCAGGGTCAGGGTGGTGGCCTGGGAAGGCCCGGCTCTGTGCTCTTGCTGACCAGCTCATCGCCCCTGGGGAGCCAGCCCCACCTCCAGGACTGGCCACTCTAAGCAGCAGCCAGCACTCTGTGGGAAGGGACAGTGGCCCTGCTGCAGGAAAAGGACCTTGTAAAGACACTTTTTCAGCCAGGGCTTTGCAAACTGGGGAGCACTGTGTGGTCACCTGTGTCCAGTCACTAAGGGCTGAGACCAACATGTGCAAGGCCCCGGGGCATAGCCACGTCCGGGGCAGAGGTGGGTGTCCTCTGCTGTCCCCTGCCAGAGCCTCTCCTCACACTTCCTGTCTGGATCAGAGCCCTAGTCTGAAGCCTGAGGCTGCTGAGCAGATGACCCCTGTAGGCCCGAGGCAGTGCTCCTCCACCCCCTCCCTCCCTCAGGGCCGTGGACCAGCTCCGAGTGCCTGAGGGTGACCCGAAACTCCCTGTAGCCATGACAGTGGGCCCAGCTCTTGGGAACCCAGGCTGGCCACCACAGCACACTCCCGGTCAGTCCGTGTAGTGCCATACACTCCATTCATCATAATTATTTTAATTAAGAAGATAAGAAACAGCTCATCAAAGATTTAATTATAATGAGCAGCTAACAACACTTGGATGAGTCACATGACCCGAGTGGCTGCTGGTTCTCACCTCCCTGTCAGGCACCGAAGACAGCGCAGGAGGCACCCAGAAGGTAGGGTCCCGGCCTCCCAACACCGTGAGGGGCCCCGCCAGCCCTGACTGTCCCCAGTTGGGAGGACCGTCCTGGTGTGGCCACTGGCCTGAGCTCAGGAGGGTGCACATCCCATGGTGTCCTCGATCTCCGTGGAGGACATTCGCTTTGTGCCCCGCCCTGGCCACACCCACCACAGGGCACGCTCTCCAGGCCAGCTCCTGGTTCACTGCTGGGACCCGAGGAAGGAGCACATGGAGGGCCCGGGAGCTCTCTCGGCTGGGCCTGGGGCTGGGAGCTGGGTACAGGGAAGACTTCCTGGAAGGGCCTGGGCCTGGCTTGAGAGTGGGTGGCAGCCTGCAGGCCACCTGGGGACACTGGCCTAGAACCCACAGAAACAGGGGCAGTGGGAGCAGCTTGAGATGGGCACCAGTAGTGTGTGCTGGGCCCACTGCCCGGGCTCCGTGTACCCTGGTAGTGCGATGTCACCTTCAGAGGCCCCTGTCTCCTTTGGGGATGCTGACCCTGCCCTCACAGAATGGAAGGAGGCTGCCACGGCCTGCCTGATCTAGGCTGGACATGGAGTGGGCAGAAGGGCACCAGAGCCCCAGCGCAGGCCGGAGGTGCTGGGGTCAGGGCTCACCTCTTTCCAGACAGCCTGGGTCACAGCCGGGAGCTCTGAGCACCCAGGGGACATGAGGCCCTGTCCCTGCTCTCCTGCTCTTGCTGGTCACTGGCAGAGGCGCCGTGCTGAGCCGGCCTGGCCCTGATGTGGAGTGCTGCTGGCCCCGGGCCCTGAGGAGGTCCTTTTCCTCTTCCGGCAGCACTGCCCGGCCTCTGCCTGTCTTCCCTGGCCCCCAGCCCCTCACGCCTCCTGGTCTTGAAGCATCTCTCCTTCCTCTTGTGACCCTAGTCATTGGATTGGGGTCCACCTTCAGTCCAGGGTGATCATATCTTGGTATCGGAGTCACCTCTGCAGACACCAAATAAGGTCACATTTACAAGTGTCAGGGTTTGGATGTGGACACAGCATTGGGGACAGATACTGAAACCGTGTGGCTGGTGGCAAGTCACTGACCCTCTCTGAGCCTCTGCTTACACACATTGAGTAGGAGCCTCCCTCTGAGGGAAGCCAAGGACCAGTGGGTCCATATTCCATGGCCTGTCCATAGCAGGTTCTCAGGGCCTTCCGAGAATTAGGACCAGAGGATGGGAACAGACACTGTCTCAGGGACTTGGTAGTCCTCCCCCGTGGCTACCGGGGGCAGTACTGAGCTCATCTGTCCCTGGGTCAGACACGGGCCTCCACCTCCCTCGGGGAGGCAGGGACATCACTTCCCGGGTCCTTCCAGGCCTCCAGCCAGGAGGCCCTCTAGGTATTGCACACCCGTTCAAGCTGAAAGAAATTGCAAACCAAATTAGCCAAAGATTTAATAGAAATTGATTTTGACTTAAAGCCCTTCGAGTGCTCACTCTGCAGATGGCCACTCCGCTGACCGCCCCACTGTGTCTGATCTGATCTGGGACCTTGCAGGGCTCCTCCTGATGAGGCAGCTTTTCTTATTGTCTCCCGGTGACCACTGAGCTCCACCTCCAGGCTGCACGGGAATCGGTGTCCTCTCTCCTTCCAACCTGGCGTCTCTGCACACGAGAAGAAACATTCCCCTGAACTGGTAGGAGAAGCGCGGACTCCTCCACCCTGAGCCCTCACAGCCGGTGCTAAAGCAGGAGCATGAGACAGTTCCCATCTGGGAAGGGTGAAACTTGCATGTCCCCTGCTCAGGCCCTTCTGTCGGGGGATTGTGCCACCCCTGATTTGGGAGGTGGGCATAATCTCAAGGGCACTGGCTAGGAGAGTCTTGGCGCAGGACCTGAGTCACGTGGTCTGGAAGGTCAGATTTGACCGGGAGGGGGGCTTGGCATCAGAAATGTGTTTGCGGACCACCCAGTGGTGAGCGTGCGTGCGCTGCACATCTGAGAACTCAGGTCACCAACTCTTTGGCCCTTAGCCCCAAATCCCACCCACCGGCCAGGTGAGTCCAGGGACACCTTGCTGCTGAGGCTCAGCCCTAAGCGGCAGGTGCCTGTCTGGTGCCCTGCGTCCCCGCCCAGTGCCACACAGAGCAGTTGACAGCATCAGCCGAGGCGGAGCCCCAGGCCCTTACCTACACGCAGGCCCTGGCCTCGGGAGGAGCACTGACCTCGTTGGTCCATGGTCCTCAGCTCTGCAGAGACCAAAGCCGTCACAGCCAACTGCCTGCCCCGGGGCCGGCACAGCCTCCTGAAACTCTCCACCCCAGCTGCAGGGGCCTCCAAAGCCCACCCTGGGCGGCGCTCAAGGGTCCCGTCCCCACCTCCCCTCAGTCACAGCCTCGGGCAGTCAGGCAGGAGCCTCTTCCCCCAGGATGCGGCTGCACCGGCCCCGCCCCCGCCCCCACTCTGGCCCATTCCCTGCCCTCCTGGGTCCTCCGCCCAGGGGTCTCCTCAGAGCTGCCCCCTGCCCCAGCCCTGCACCCCGACAGCTGGCTCCACCCTGACCGTCTCCCCCAGCTGGCTCTCTGACCACGGCTGCAGGGCTCTGCTGGCCAAGCAACTCTGTGTCCTGGGTGCTCACGGCCCCTGCCTGTTAGAAACCCCTTCTCTGTTCCCACTCTGGGACCTGGGATCTGGGAGGTTGGCTGTTGGAAGTGATCATGAAGCACATGTTCCATTTGATCCAAGAGTTGGAGCTGACATCTTGCTGCGGGAGCCTAGAAGCATCAGGTGTGAAGGACGTGCAGCCCTCTCCTGGCCCAGAATCATGCTGGTGACCCACTACGAGGAGATGCAAGGTATTGTCTTCATAAAGCTCAAACTGGAGCCCAGAGAGGGGATGTCACTTGCCCAAAGACACACAGCAGCTTGGCTGAGCTGGGATTTGGTCCATGGTCCTGATTCTCCAGCCCCAAGCTGTCCTGCACCCCAGCCTGGTCATTTCTCACCCTCACAGTGTACAGATGAGCAAGACAGGAGCAGTTCTCATTGCTGAATTTCAAATAAAATAAAAAGAAAAGTGCTTTTGAGGACACTCAAGCCCTTCAGACGGTGACTCCGCCGCTGGCCGTGACAGAGCCTGACTCCTGCCCAGGAAGGTGCCGCGCATCCCTGGGACCACACAGGTTCCTTCTGATCCTATTTCTGGAAGCTGAAAGCTGGAGAGATGGATGTGGCTCTTTGAAGCTTGACGGGGCTCGGGGAGGCGGGTCCTGGCCGCCGCAGCATTTCTCTGAGAGAAGAAAGAGGCCGGTGCCCGGAGACCCCGCGCTCCCACGAGGGCTTCTGTGTTTAGAGACGCTTTTCCTCCAGGGGATGCTCACTGGCCGCCCAGAGAGGCCACAGGTAGCAGTAAGCATGGCTCTGCCCACCCCTCATCCACCCTCTTTCTTAGGTATCGATCGACTCCCTGTTTCCTCCCAAAGGACCCCTCCCAAGCCAGCCACCCCGACTGTGACCCAAGCCAGCTAATCTGCGTCCGGGGGGAGACAGAAGTTTATAGGAAGCCAAGAGTAGTAGCTCTGTGCCTGGAGTGTCCATGACCACCTATGTCCCCCTGGAGTGGAAGCCAAATAAAACTACACAGGAAAGCAGAGGAGAGAGAGAGAGAGACTCGCGTGACCTTTGAGATTGTACAGTCTAAACCTCCTGGATCCAGCTGTGCCTGAAGCTCATCATCTGCCCCTTACATTTTCCAATTCTATGGAGCAATCAACTGTCCTATTTCAAGTTTTGAGAGAGACATCTGCCATTTGCACAGGAAAAATCTCTGACCACTAAGTTAGAAGCCACCCTCGGGACTGGTCTGGCTGGCCAGCTGCCTCCTGGAGGCACAAGTGCCAGACAGGACGCCACCACTCTGGGGGGAAGAGCCATCTTGCTGGGGGTGGGGGGCTCTCACCAGGCCCTGCAGCCTCTTCAGCTGAGGTCACGGCTCAGAGACCACAAAAGGCAGGGCCACCTCCAGGCAGGAAAACCCACCCTGCTACAGCACCCTCCACAGGGGCCACCCCCACGCGTCCAGCCTGCCGCCAGCCCCTGAATGATGTTGTGAAGCACAAAGTTTAAGTCAGGGTCTGGCTGCACGGGCCTGCAGCAGGGCCAGCTCCTCTGGCCACACTCATCAGGAGGTTCTCTGGGCCTCCGGGCGCGTGTTGGAGGAGCTGCGAGGCAGGGTCGGGCTGCGGGTGGCCAACTCTTGGCAGGCACTCTGGTGCCGCACAGGCCCCCAGCGCACCTCCTGCTGCCACCTCCACTCCCGCCTCGGGCACTGGCTGGTCAGCGGGCCACGGGCAAGGCGTCCCTGTCCCTTGCCACACACCTCTCCAGCTCACGCCTCCATACTCACGGACCACCACAAAGGCCAGTCGGCCACGCAGCGCTTGGTCTGAGGAGCCTAAGAACAGGTGGGGCACCCGCAAGGACACCCCAGGGCTGGCGCAGAGGTACGGCCAGCCGCCGTGAGCGCCCAGGGCCTACCTGGCCTCTCGCTCCCTCCCTCACCTCCCCGTGAATCTATTTTAAAAGATCATAGTTTTCTTTACATCCACCTCGGAGCTGTGCCAGGGAGAAGGGGGGCACACACATGTCGGACTGGCCGCGGGGAAAGCCGCCGGGTAGCGCAGCCCAGCTGGGGGCTCCCGCAGACCCCCGTCCAGCCCCCCGCCCTGCCAGGTGGAGGCAGAGGCCATGCTGCACCCCCTTGGGGACCTGGGGGCCCTCACCTGGCTCCACACTGGTGTCCCAGGGCTTGAGGCAGGGCCTGGGGATCTGGGGGGACCCAGCATGTGAGCGGCCACCTGTATTGGGCCCGTGCTTCCCCAAAGCCCACCTGGGCAGGCGGCTGAGCACAGCCCTGGCTTCCACCGTGTCTGGGCCCCGGTCGGTACGCCCTTGACCCCGCTGCCCTCCTGGGTCAGGAGGACCAGTTCTGCTGTCCCCCAGGCCTGACTCTCGCGGGGCTGCCATGGCACACTGCGGTCAGAGCGCTTGGCCTCTCTCTGGGCCTCCAGGCAGGGCCTGGGCTCTCTGGAGACTCATCCCCTGGACCATTCACCTCCGCTTCCAAGACGGCCCCCTGCCCAGGGAAGCGGTCCTGAGGCCCTCTGCCCCTCCTGCAGTGTTGGGCATGTGGACTCTGCCTTCAGGTGTCCAGAGGGAGTTCCTCACTGAGGGCGTGAGATTCTAGGAGTGGACAGACCTAGGCCAAGTGGCCAGCATGTCCCAGGTTGGCCCCGGAGACGGCAGCACACTCCCTGCTTTGGGTGCCGTGGCCCACCACCTGCGTGGTCTGGGACCCTGGGTGCCCTCGGAAGCCTGGTGGGTGACCAGGCCTGGCAAGAGCAGGGAGTGCTCCAAGGGGGTGCTCGGGCTCTGGAGCTGGGCCTTCGCCAGCAGCCTCAGGATCCAGCCCTGGCTGTGGCCACACCCGGGACTCCAGGGAGGACGGTCATGCAGGGCCAGCGGGTCCTTCTGCCTCCCCTGGGGGGAGCCCAGCTAGGGGGGTAGGGGCCCAGCTGGGCTGGTAACCAACACCTGCATGTCCACTCAAGGCCGCGGGCAGGCAGCAGGCTGGCCTGCCCCACCCGGCCCCTTCTGGGTCTATTTTTGCTCTCTGACAACACAACAGAGGTAGCCGCTGGGACTTATCTCTAGGACAGAGGCAGCTTTGTGCCCCGGCCCCTGGGCCTCCTCTCGTGACAAGAGCCCGTGGGGGAGGGGCTCCCTGACCAGACACCTCCCCAGGCTCTGAGGCCCTGCTCCGGGGAGGCCCCCAGCCAGCCAGTCCCCTGGCCAGGGCCAGGCGTTCCAAGATGTCTCCGCAAGCCCGAGGGGGTCTCCTTCAGCCTCAATGCCCCTCTGCCTCCCAGGCTCTGAGGCCCGCGCTGCCCGGCCACCAGCTCCCCGTCCAGGGAAGTCCCACGTCTCCTCCCCAGGGCCTGAGGTGAAGAGGTTGGGCAGATGATCTTAGCACAGACCGAGAGCCAGCTGGGAGGACGGCAGAACTGGGGGCTCCTGCGACAGGCCGCGGGGTTCCTGCTGGCTGGGCCGTCCTGCCCCTGCATCTCTGCAACCAGGACTGCTGGACACCTCGAGGAGCCCAGCAGAAGATGGCCAGCTGCACCCCTGTGTCACCATCACGCTCCCCAGTGGCTGGCAGGAGTGAGCACAGTCGCCAGGCCAGGGGTCACCATGGGTCAGCTCTGCAGCCCAGGATGAGCCTGCTGGGTGCTGATCTCAGGCATCAGTGCCACTTCCCTGCCTTAAGGTGGTCAGGCTGGCCTTGAGCCACACCCACACAGTGCAGCCTGGAGGTATGTTCCTCGAGGGGAGGGCCACCAGGGCTTCTCTGTCCTCAGAGCACCTCCTGACTGGGGCCACCTCCAGACCCTCCTCCTGTAGTCCTTCAGTCAAGGTGTGACTGTTGGTGGTCCACCTAGTAATGGGCACATCTCACCAAGGACCCAGTCAAGACTTCCTCCTACAGCCAGGCATGGGGGTGCATGCCTGTGAGCCCAGAGACCCGAGAGGCTGAGGCAGGAGGATCTCAGGTTGGAGGCCAGCCTCAGTAGTTTAGTGAGACTTTGTCTCAAAGCAAAAACTAAAATGGGCTGGAGATGTAGCCCAATGGTTAGGCACCCTGGATCCAATCCCCGGAACCAAAATAAAAAGCCCAGTCAAGACAAATGAAAAGACTGGGTCTTGCCGATGACGGAGGGCCAGGTGGTCTGGGTGCCCTCTTCACCACCTGGACCATGAATGTGAGAGGCGGGGAGGAGCCCCGGGGACTTCGTGGGGACGCAGCCACCTGTCTGGTCACCAAATCTGCCTTGAGATGAGAGC
Source organism: Marmota monax (assembly GCF_021218885.2). Classification (NCBI taxonomy): domain Eukaryota; kingdom Metazoa; phylum Chordata; class Mammalia; order Rodentia; family Sciuridae; genus Marmota; species Marmota monax. The sequence goes on along the minus strand of NW_026694888.1, from coordinate 1,306,173 downwards.
CACAGCTCCGCAAGCCCAAACCGGGAGCAGGCGCACAGCCGCAGCGGACCCTGGCTCTGAGGTCTGCTCGCTGGGCCAGGACGGGCATGAAGCCCGCCCTCGAGGGTCCCTGCATGACCTACCCAACGGCAAGACACCAGGGACGTGCAGATGGCCTCATTCCACGACTCTGGAAGTCAGCCTTACGCAGGGTGGACGCACGCCGGAGTCCGAGGAGCCCCGTGCCGCCCCCCCCCCCCAGGAAGGCGCCACCGTCACGGCCACCCCATCCAGGCTCCGGAAAGCCCTCTGCAGCAGCTGCGGTCAGTGCCCACCCACAAGCCCCTGCTTCCTCACCACGGGTCAGCTCTGCTCCTCCTGGGCTCTGTGAGAAGTCACTGGACAGGGCAGAGCCCGCCTCCTCCCTACCTGATGCTGCCTCGGGGCTTCCAAGGTGCGCCCTCCCTGCCAGCTGCCCTCTGTGGGGGCCATCTCTGCCCAGCCAGTGCCCCTGGGAGGGGGTCCCAGCCGCCCTCTAGTTGACCTGTCCTCAGCAAAGCTGCTCTAAGTGCTCTCTCAAAGGACTGTGCTTGGCCTCTCGTGGGCGTGCCTCTTGGGGGAGAGCTGCTGCCGGGGCAGGAGAAGGCTGGCCTTGGTCTCCAGAGGACATGCGGGCCTTCCCGGTCCCACCAGCTGCCAGCTGCTCCGCATCCCCTGCCCCAGGGAGGGGAGCGTCTGTGAACCCAGCTGTCTGGGGGAGGGGACGCCCCGCCCTGTGCTTTCAGCTGCCGGTCCCCGGCCTGCTGACACCGGCAGTTCCTCCCTTCTGTGTCCTCCTTCATGGATTTATTTTTTGGTTCCAGGGATTTAACCCAGGGCTGCTTCACCACGGACCCACATCCCAGCCCATTTCGAGACAGGGTCCTGCTAAGTTGCTCAGGGCCTCACCCAGCTGAGGCTGTCCTTGGACTTGCAATCCTCCTGACTCAGCCTCCCAAGCTGTTGAGATTACAGGCGTGGGACGCTGCGCCCAACACTGACCATTTTAACGAAGGCAAGTCTGTCCCTTCCTCCTCTCCTCTGTCACTGCTTTGGTGTTGGCACGAGAACACGGTCCCCGGCATTTTATTTTGCAGGCAGCCACAGGAAGTGGCCGCTGAGGGCAGTGCTGGCCCCGGTGAGTGGGAGAAAGGGCCGCAGTCCCCCACCTGTTCCCCTGCTCTCCCGGCCCCACTGCCCGAGGCGGCCCCAGATGGAGGCCTGGGGCCACCCACTGGCGGGCACTGCAGTGAGGGTGTGTGGGCCCCTCCCCGGGAGGACAGTGCCCAAGCGTGGCTCCTGGCAGGGCTCACTCTGCACGCTGATCCGCAAGGGGCCAGGCCATGCTGGGCCCCCTGGACCATGGGCCTCCTCCACCTCTCCGTCTCCAGCTGTGGCTCTCTGGGCTCCTGCACTGTTGGGATTGAGTCAACTCCTACAAAGTGACTCGGGGGTTTCTTTGAGGTTCCAAGCAACCATCTGGACCTGGCACCCGTGACTGGGTGACCTCCCGCTTTCCATCTGTCCGTCACTCTCAGCTGCGTGTCCTAGGTCTGAGCACAGGTAATAACACACTTAGATCCATTCCTAAGTATTCTATATGTTGACACCTGTCGAGAGCCACAGCCGAAGGGCCCCAGCAAACTTCCAGCTGATTGGCTCATTGCAGCCCCAGCAAACTTCCAGCTGCCAGCTGATTGGCTCCTCTGCGGTGATGCTCATTGGGCTATTTCCCTGCTCTTTCAGACCACGGAGCTGCTCATTGGGGGATTCTTTTGGCTCCGCCCACACGACCCAGCCAATCGGCCTCAAGAGCAGGAGGAGTGGGGGTTGAGAGGCTGGTGGGAAGCCAGTGGTGGCAGTTGGGCTCTGAGGGACTTCCTGAAGAGCTCCTGTGGTGCGGGGTGTGTGTGTTCTAAAAATAAAGTTCGTTTCTGCTTGACAAGTGGCTCATGAATTGTGCCCAGCCAGACTGCCGCAGACACCACTGCAATAAGTTCTAAATTTTGCTTGTCCCATCTTGGCCACTAGCACGTGGAGACACCCTGACTGTTGACACTGACCTGTGTCCGGTGACCTTCTGAGATGGGATTCTCATGTCTGGAAGAGTTCTGCAGAATGAGTTTTGGGGTTCTCCATGGGAAGGTCCTAGGTCCTCTCCTCCAGCACGTGTGGCTTCTGTGTCTGTGTGCCCTGTGACACTCGCTGGGCCCTGCAGGGCGAGGTGAGATGCAGAGGCAAGGACAGGCCTCCTTCCCTCCTGACAGTGGGCTGCACAGCCCTCAACCTGGCACTGAGTGAGCTGTGGGTTCCCACGAAGGCCCCTCACTGCTTTTCCAGTTTGGGCAGTCCCCTGTTGCTGGTCTGTGAGAGTTTTCCTGTTTAGCTGAACAAGCGTCAGGTGCCCTCAGCTGTAGGCCCTCTCTCCCCCTTCCTCATGCCAATGTGAAGACTTGAATCGATGGGTTCTTGAATATTGAACTAACCTTGCATTCCTGGGGTGAATCTCCCCCAACCCTGGCACGTTATTCTTCTTATGTATTCCTGGACTACGTTTTTAAATTTTTTCTTAAATATTTGTTTTGTTTTTTTCAAAGCTAACCTAATTTATTTTATTTTATTTTTTTACAGTCTAGGGATTGAACCCAGGGAGCTGTACCTCTGAGCCACGTCCCCAGCCCTTTTTATTTCACTAAGTTGCTGAAACTGGCCTCAAACCTGTGACCCCCTCAGCCTGTGAGTCGCTGGGACTGCAGGTGGGCGACGTTGGGAGGCCTTTCACATCTGTGTTCATGAGGATGTCTGTCTGTCTGTCTTTGTCAGGTTTAGTATTAGGAGTGTCCTGGCCTCAAAATAAGTTTACATGCTTTTTTTCCCCTCCTCTGTTTTCTGAGAACTCAGTGAGGCTGATGTTATTTTTTTCTTTAATGTTTTATAGAACTCAACCCTGAGGCCTGGAGTCCCCTGGTGGGCGTCCCCTGGTGGGCGTCCCTTGCTCAGCGCAGCCGTGGGGTCCTCTTTCCGACCTCGTGAGCCCCTGTGCTGGCCACGCCCGAGGCCCCTGCCCGTGTGTCCTCGGCAGTGTGTTGTGCCCGGGGCTGGCTCTCCTCGTCTGCACCCGTTTGGGTTCATCCATCTTGGTTCTTCGTTCCCTGCTTACGTGCGGACGGGCCTTTCTCCTGGAATCTGGCTGGACTCTCTCTGCTCCTCTGTGGCCATGAGTGTCAGGACCTGACCAGGCCCTGCTCCGGGAGGCGCTGTGTTTGTGCATTTTTTTCTCTCCTCCAACTTGAGTCATTTTGAAAACCCACCTTCCAGTTTGCCAGCGCTGTCTCCCGCCCTTTTGGTCAGCCCTGCAGGGAAGGCGTCACTTGAGATCTTTGTGGCTCTGTGTTAAATATCTGCCTTTCCGAAGGCCACGTCCATCTGCTGGGGGTGCTCCCAAGCCTTCCCCTCACGCTCAGCTTCCCTGAGTTATCTGAACGGAGTTGGGCGTCCCTGGCTACCCACACACCCTGGGCGTCAGGAAGGGCACTGAGCCTCGGCGCTGGACACGGCCACTGGCCTTGCTTCTTCCTGAACCCCTCCTCCTTCACACTGGACTCGCTGTCCACCCCTGAATGTTGCTGCTTTTTCCTGACAAGCGATCACCTTTCTAATAATCCTCTTGAGCTGTGGGTACTTCATTCGACCCTCTTGAGAGGCATCATTTGGACTTTCCCTTTAGAAGCAGAGACCCTCCCCTGGGGACCCTCTGGCTCCGAGCTCCGCCCTGTGGTGTGGGTGGAAGCCCTGCGCCCGCAGGCGGGGCCAACTCTGGCTCTGCTGTCCTGGGCAGCTCATTTCTAGCCTTCTAGGAGCTGGCCACCACCCCAAATGCTTCCCGTCCCCAATGCAGGGGCAGGTGCCTTAGACCAACAGAAAAGAAAGAGGCCCAGAGAAGGAAGAGCCTCCTGCCAGGAGCCTGTGTTGGAACATGAACACTCGCCCGCATCCTACAGATGCAGCCTCTGGAGAGAGCGAGTGCCAAGAGCAGGGCGTGCAGCCCCGGAGCTGGGATGTCAACTCAGCGGACAGCCCCAACCCCCTGGGCAAGCAGTGACAGCTATGAGGTAGACTACAGCCCCAATGCCAAGGAACAGAGAGGGCAGTGACTCCCTCCACGCTGCACAGCCCCCTCGGCAGCTGGACCCCGGGCACATGAGTATCACTCATTCCACGGCTGATAGCCAAAGAGATGGCGAGAGGGAGACAGCAGGGCCCAGGCTGGGGAAGCAGAGGTGCACAGAGACCTCTGTGCCAACACCTTCCCTGCACAGGTGGGGAAACTGAGGCCCAGCCGGAGGGGCCCTCCTCACCCAAGCTGCGAGATGAGTTGCCAGGGGATCAACAGCCTGGTTGCCCCTCCCTCTGAATTCTGCCACAGCCCCTTGGCTCTCCCTGGAACTGCAGGAAGGCCCTGGTGGGCGCAGATGCCTGGCTCCACACGACCGCCCCGCCCTGGTCTACTGCCCCATGGACACAAAGCCCCCTTGGCTGCAGCCTTCTCTCCTCTCCCTGTGACATTCAGAAACCCGGGACTTTCCAGAACTCTGAAAAGGCTCCCCAGGACCAGCTCCAGGGGTGGGTTCCAAATACCACAATGTCATTTCGTCTGAAAGGCAGCTCTGGGAGCAAAGCAAGACTCTGGCAGTACGCACACCGGCAGACCCTCCCACCCAGAGCCAGAGGAGGAGGGACGAGTGGATGTGAGAAGGGGCTGAGTCTGGGGCAGACGCTGCAAGACCAGGTGTTCTGAGGGTGGTGACAGGAAGAGGAGCCTGGCATCGTCCCTCCCAGGCAGGAGCCGATCCAACCACGCACATAGCAGCTCTGCAGAAACTGAGCAGCTTGGAGCCCACGGAGCTGCTGACAGTGAGTCGGTCCCCCCACGGTGCCCAGAGGAGCGTGTCTCGCTGCTGCTGCATGGAGGAGTCTGGCACCCTCTGTTTGAAACAGAATATCGGCATCTCTATGCCTCGGCAAAGTGGCTGCCCGCACGTGTGGGCATTTCGGAGAGCCCCACTCCGAGAGGCGTGTCAACCGCCAGCAGGGCCGCACCCAGCTTCATGGCCCTGAGCTGCCAGCCACACAGATGCCCACGGTTCACCATGTGGCTTGCAGCCTGCAGCCATGGCCTGTTTGTGCGGGAGGCTGTCACAGCAGTGCGAAGCCACCTCCTGAGCTGGGCCCACCGTGAAGATGGTCAGTCGACCCCTCCCTGCCCAACGGAAGCCCACAGCGTGACACATCCCACGCCCATCGACACCGAAAATCTCCAGCAGGCCAGACCCTTCCTTGGTGCTGTGCCTTGGAACGATACCGCCTTAACTAGGGGCACAGGGACTTGCCGGGAGGAAAAAACAACATTCCAAACTTACCAAAAACTTAGAAGTTTATACTAGAACCAGGGAAAGACTATGGAATTCCCCTTTGAATTTGCAGCAACAGCAGCAGCCGGCAGCCGGCAGCCGGGTTTGCGTGCAGAATGCAACATTGTCGCTGACCCGCAAGAATACTTTGTCCTTGGCTTTTGACTAAAAGAAGCAGGCAGCGCCGTGGGCGCTTAGCAGAGGGATCATTCCCGCAGTCCCTCCCAGGGCTCAGGCAGAGGGTGTCGAGGGGCAGAGGGAGAAAAGAAAGAGTATGAATGACACTCTGAAGTATCGGGACCCCAGGAAGGAAGACTCACCAGAGCAAGCACCCGGCTTCCGGCCCGAATCTGGGGGACGTGGGCACTGTCCCTCAGCACTGGTGGGCACCAGCTGCAGCCCTGCCCTCTGCGTGGCCTGTTTCCCTGGCTGGCCGGCTGGCAAGGCCATGATGAGAACCTCGGTGACCCGCACAGAGCCCCCAGAGGCCCATGGAGGCTGCTGTAGACCACGAAACACCACATTGTTTTAGGCAGCTGCAACGTCCCCAGCGCGGGGCACTGTCCCGGAAGGTGGGTATGGGGGTGCCAGGAGCCCCCAGAGGAGAACCATGGGGAGGAGCCCTCCCCTCCCAGGCGCTCAGCAGGCACCAGGCTCGGCCAGGCGGACCCCACACAGCCCCCAGCACTGGGCCAGCTCAGCAGCCTGAGGGCGGTGGTGCTCAGCCTGGCCCCCTTGGGACCACCCAGGGAGTTTGGAAAAATCTGCTGGCCCCAGCCTGTGGGCCTGGCCAGTCCAGGTCTGGGGAGCAGCCTGTGTGTGCAGAGGGAGCCTCTGCCTGGGCCCTGGGGAGCAGCCTGTGTGTGCAGAGGGAGCCTCTGCCTGGGCCCTTCTGCAGTGGGTTGTGGATGCCCCGCAGCAGCAGACTGAGGACGCTGGAGTGGCCACACGGGAGAGAAGACACCCCGAAGCTGTTGGCCACCCAACCCCACATGACATGTCATCCAGCACCTCGTCCCTGAGTCTGCAGACCCACCTGCCACCCCCGCCCCGCTGCGTTGCCTCCCTGTGGACACTCTGTCCTGAGCCTGCCTGGCCACCCCACCTGGCTGCACACCCACCTGGGCAGGGAGGCGGCCCAGCCCCTTCTTCTGCCGCTCACAGTCTCCGGGTCTGGGTGGGCTACGGCATCCAAGGGACACCAGGAAGCTGCTGAGCTCTGGAGGGGCCAGCCTGCAGCTGCCAACCAGCAGGCCCAGCTGACCCTGGGACCTGAGGACCCAGGGGTCCTTTCTGGCTGACTAGGTGTTGGGACGGGCAGATGAAAATGGGGGACCGGGTCGCCAGCCAGGCGTCTCTGCTGACCCCTCCTCAGGTGCCCAGCGGGTGCCGCACGCAGCAGAGTGTCTGGCCATGACCACGGGGACAGAGGACAAAGGAAGGGGAAGCGGTGTCCAGGAGCACCTGGCTGGCCGGGGTTTGGCAGGTTGCAGCCGAACCCAGAGGCTCCCATGGGCACTGGGTCTCCTGGCACAGAGGGGACCACCATTCAGGGTCAGCTGGCAGCCTTGGGGGGTGCCTGCCGCATGCCCGACCCCGGAGGGCGAAGGGTGCTGACTGGCACTCAGCTCGTGCATCCTAATGACTTCTAGAGGCTGAAAAACATCCCCAGACAAGTGACGCCGTGGCGAGGAGGTGTCTGTGACAGATTAAGCACAAAGGATCAGCAGCACCCAGGATGTGCCAACTCCCAGAAGGAAAGAAGGCAGGGATGGGAGCGGCCGCCGGTACCCAGCAGCCACCAGGGAGACGTGCCACCCGCCAGGCCAGGAGGGCACCAACCAGCCCGCTGGCAGCGGCTCCCCAACCACAGATGCAGAAACTCCAGCCTGAGTGTCCCGTGGCAGGTGCCCTGGCCACTCATGGGTCCTGTGGGAGAGCGGGGGGCTGGGAGAGGGGGCTGGACACCACCGTAAGCCCTCGGGGCCTCCTGTAGGAGCCTGTGGTCCCCCGTGCAGCGGGCACAGGCTCAGAGCCAGCAGCGGACCCCAAACTCCCAGGGCCATGACCCGACAGGGCTGTCGAGGACGAGCAGTCACCAGGCCCCAGGACTGTGGACGTGCACACACACGAGGGTAAGTCCTGTCGCCCGGCCTGTGCGGGGAACCCTGGGGCGACAGGAGTCAGACCTAACCTGGTGCACCCAGGAGCCTACAGAGAGGGCAAATCAGTGTGCGGAACCAAGGTCACACCACTGAGCCTCCTCAGCCCCTCAGGGACGCACCGGCCTGGCGCTGGCCAGCCAGGTTCCTCTGGAGGAGAGCAGAGGGCTGCTCCCAGGTGCAAGGCACCTGCACGTGGCTCCTGCCGGATGTCCTGGAGTCAGCAGCACTGGGCACCAGCTCTGCCCTGGCCCACAGGTGGCCTCCACTCCCTCTGGCTCAAGGGCCAGCCCTATCCGCTCCTGTCCCTCCCTCCTCCTTCTCCCTGGCTCTCCCCCTCCACCTCCCTCCATTTGTCTTCTGTCTCCCCTCCCCTCCCCTCTTCCCTTCCCCTCTCTTTCTCCCTTCCCTCCCCTCCTCCCCTCCCCTCCTCCCTTCTCCTCCTCCCCTTCCTTCCCCCTTCCTTTCTCCTCTCCTCCTCTCCTGCTCTCTCTCCATCCCCTCCTCTCGCTCTCTCCCTCTCCTCCTCTCCTGCTCTCTCCCTCTCTCCTCCTCTCCTCCTCTCTCTCCCTCTCTCCTCCTCTCCTGCTCTCCCTCCCTCTCTCCTCCTCTCCTGCTCTCCCTCCCTCTCTCCTCCTCTCCTGCTCTCTCCCTCTCTCCTCCTCTCCTGCTCTCCCTCCCTCTCTCTCCTCCTCTCCTGCTCTCTCTCCCTCTCTCCTCCTCTCCTGCTCTCTATCCCTCTCCTCCTTTCCTGCTCTCCCTCCCTCTCTCCTCCTCTCCTCCTCTCTCCCTCCCCCCCTCTCCTCCTCTCTCCCTCTCTCCTCCTCTCCTCCTCTCTCCCTCTCCTCCTCTCCTGCTCTCTCCCTCTCCTCCTCTCCTGCTCTCCCTCCCTCTCTCCTCCTCTCCTGCTCTCTCCCTCTCCTCCTCTCCTGCTCTCCCTCCCTCTCCTCCTCTCCTGCTCTCTCTCCCTCTCTCTCCTCCTCTCCTGCTCTCCCTCCCTCTCCTCCTCTCCTGCTCTCTCTCCCTCTCTCTCCTCCTCTCCTGCTCTCCCTCCCTCTCTCCTCCTCTCCTGCTCTCTCTCCCTCTCCTCCTCTCCTGCTCTCCCTCCCTCTCTCCTCCTCTCCTGCTCTCCCTCCCTCTCTCCTCCTCTCCTGCTCTCTCCCTCCCTCTCCTCCTCTCCTGCTCTCCTCCTCTCCTCCTCTCCTGCTCTCCCTCCCTCTCTCCTCCTCTCCTGCTCTCCCTCCCTCTCCTCCTCTCCTCCTCTCCTGCTCTCCCTCCCTCTCTCCTCCTCTCCTGCTCTCCCTCCCTCTCTCCTCCTCTCCTGCTCTCTCTCCCTCTCCTCCTCTCCTGCTCTCTCTCCCTCTCTCCTCCTCTCCTGCTCTCTCCCTCTCTCCTCCTCTCCTGCTCTCTCCCTCCCTCTCTCCTCCTCTCCTGCTCTCTCTCCCTCTCCTCCTCTCCTGCTCTCTCTCTCTCCCTCTCCTCCTCTCCTGCTCTCTCCCTCTCTCCTCCTCTCCTGCTCTCTCTCCCTCTCCTCCTCTCCTCCTCTCTCCCTCTCTCCTCCTCTCCTGCTCTCTCCCTCTCCTCCTCTCCTGCTCTCTCCCTCTCCTCCTCTCCTGCTCTCCCTCCCTCTCTCCTCCTCTCCTGCTCTCTCTCCCTCTCTCCTCCTCTTCTGCTCTCTCTCCCTCTCTCCTCCTCTCCTGCTCTCTCCCTCTCCTCCTCTCCTGCTCTCTCCCTCTCTCCTCCTCTCCTGCTCTCCCTCCCTCTCTCCTCCTCTCCTGCTCTCTCTCCCTCTCTCTCCTCCTCTCCTGCTCTCCCTCCCTCTCTCCTCCTCTCCTGCTCTCTCCCTCCCTCTCCTCCTCTCCTGCTCTCCCTCCCTCTCCTCCTCTCCTGCTCTCTCTCCCTCCCTCTCTCCTCCTCTCCTGCTCTCTCCCTCTCCTCCTCTCCTGCTCTCTCCCTCCCTCCACTGGGTGGGCCCTTCCGTGAACATCCTTGCTGTCTAAAGTTGACTCCCCTGAGTGGTCTTCTGTCACCACACAGGAGGTGTTGGGTAGCAGGAGGTAGGGACCAGAATGACCCAGCTCCCACCGGTGACACTCTGCCTATTGGTGAGAACTCAAATCTGCTGATTGTGGCCATAAGAAACCAGATGCAGGCGCAAGGCCAGAGGTGGCTTTTGCCAACTGTCCTGCAACAGGTCTGTCCCAGCCAAGGCCTGATATCTCCCTGAGTTCCCAGATGCACCAGCTCCAGAGCTACTTTCTTTCTAGCATTTTCCGCACACATAGTACCTTTTATTGAGGTCTGTTTGTAGCCTCTGCTCTGGGGGTTTCACACCCCGCCCCGTGTACAGAAGGGCAGCAGGGCGGTCGTAGCTGTGATGGTCTGGACGCCTGGCCCCAGCAGACCCAGCCGTCTAGTCGCTGTAGCTGGTATGAGTCCTGGGTGGTCACCTGGTCTGGGTGGGCCACTGCTGCCCAGGCTGGCTGTGGACCTTAGCTCAGGGTGACCAGCCCTGCAGGCAGCATCCTGTGCCAGCTCTCAGCTGGGCACTGCCCTCAGGCTCTGCTGTGGCAAGGACTTCGCCAGATCCCAGAGGATGGGGCAGCCGGGCAGAGCCCCGGGTGGCCTGAGCTTGGTGTCCGGAGCTTAGGAGTAAGCTCTCACTCCGTCCCTGCTGCCTGAGCTTCGGCCTGAGGAGGGGCCGCCTGGGAAGCAGCCTGGACTGGGGAGTGCCATCTCCAGGCTCAGACTCCTGGCCCAGGGCGTCCCACACAGCTGCAGCGGGGCCGGCCTTGGGGCTGATGGCGCCTCCCTCCCCCGTGTCTTGGGACCAGCTTTGGCCTAGCCCAGGGCCCTGGCAGCACACCTGGGGAGCAGTGAGGGTCAGGACTGGGGGGCACACTGTCTCGAGGTTCTGGGTGGAAACTTAAGATGGCAGAAGCTTGGCATGACCACCGACCCTCCAGAATCCTGCTGCCACCTGCCCGGGGTCCTTAGGAAGCTTCTGGAAAGGCCCAGGGAGCTGTGCTGCCCGCCAGGATATGGAGGGGTCAGTACCATTCCCTGGTTCTCATTTTCATAATCGGCAAAACTCAGAAAGCTGTGTGAAAGTCGGTTTCATCCCAAGCATAACAAGAGGGCTCCTGGTCCCGCGAGCACACGCTGGGGACTAGAGGTCAACCCTTTGGGGCCAGGCTCTCCCACAGTTTTCCTGGGGACGGCAGGACCTGTGGTGCATGCTGGAACCAGAGGGGAATGGGGCGTGGTCCACTCCTGCGCTCAGCCAAGCCCAGCTGCCCGGGAGGGGAGGCCGTCCACCATGACACAGACAGGAGGCCTAAGGGCCTCCGCCCTCCTGCACAGCCAGTGCAGGCCAGAAAGGGTCCAGAAAGGCTGCCTAAGGGACAGATTCTTCAATGACCACATTGATAAGTGAGCAGCTCCTGGGGCTTTCTGTGCTGTGACCTCTGTCGTCACCACTATCTGTACCTAAATGTCCACCTTCCCCGACAAACTCAGAGACACTGGACACTCACGCTCCCTCCTGCCGGCAACCCATTGCACATCCTGTGAGCGACTCCTCCAGGGACCTCCTGAGTGGACTTGGCCTGTCACATCCCCTGTGCCTGACTGCTGGGCAGGGTGATGTCCTTGGGGCTCTTCCATTCACAAGCCTGTGTCACAGTTTCCTTCCTTTTTAAGGCTGAATAATATTCCATTGTATGGGTAGACCACGTGATATCCGTCCCTTTGTCTGCGGGGGAGACCGGGGTTGAGCAATGCACCAGGGATCGTGGGTGTACAAACACCTCTTTGAGTCCCCACTTCCAGTTCCTCGGGGTTTACACCCAGAAGTAGAATTCCTGGCTCATGTGGTGACTCCATTTAACCTTTGAGGAAATGCCGAGCTCTTTCCGAGTGGCTGGCCACTTACTCTCCCTCAGCACTGGGTCATGCGACTCCTCCGCAACCTTGCCAGTCATCTGCTGGCTTTGGTCATAGCCGTCCTGTGGCCTGGCTGTGACTGTGTCCCCAGCAGATGGGTTGAGCCCCTCGGCTGCTCCTTGGCACTGGAGAGCGCCTGTGGAGGCCTTGGAAGTGGTGGAGTTTGTGAATCAAACGTCCTGACTCACCTGGAGCCAGCAGAGACTCCGCCCGCTGCCCCCTTGGCCAGCTGGGTCGCCACCCAGGGCCACGGCTGGGAACTTGGCCAAGGACCCGCGTGGGGGAGGGGTTCTCCCAGGGGCCTGCCCCCACCTCTCTGCCGGCAGCTCCTGAGGTTCCCGGGTCTCATTGACTGGGGCAGCGCGAGAACCAGCAGGCCGCGCTTTCTCACGGTTTGAGTTACAAACCCGCGCGGTCAGTGATGGGATTAATTAAATGGATCAGAATTGCCTTCGCGCCTCTCCTCTTTACCTTGCTTTCTGCAAGCACCTACTTCAGAACCGAGGCTCCCCTCCTCCCCTCCTGGGACCGGGCACTCTCCAAACTACTGAACACCAATTAATCTGTCTCATTTACATGAAAAAGTGCAGAAGATGTCTTTTTACATAATTAACTATATTTTGCAAGTCATTAAAATTCTGCAGCCCTGCCCACAATAGCACCCCTGTTCACCACAGAAGAGAAGTGCCTTGGGGTGGGAATGTGCCCCAGAGGGACAGCCTCGCTCATGCATATTCATGAGGAGGGCCTGGCTCTGCCTGGGAGCCCCAGCCTCACCATGTCCCGGCTCCAGGGGACTGGAGGGAGGGCTTTGAAGGCCACTGGGGACCTTTCTGTGCCAGCCCAGCGCAGGGCACAGCCCCTGGGTACAGTCTTCATCGTACCCAGGGTAGTGGACAGAGCCCAGGGACTCAAGAGAGAGGCGTGGCCACCTGCATCTCTGCAGCGTCCAGTCCCCCTCCTCCCTCCTGCAGGCGGACTCAGAGCCCCACTCTGCTCACTCCTCCTAGGTACTGCCCTTCCCAGAAGAGGGGCCCCAACCGCTTCCGCTTCCCGCAGGGCCAGCGAGCACAGGTTGGGGTGCTCTGGGGCTGGAGGGGGACACACCCTCCCTCTGGTCACCCCAAAAGCTGCATCTCTGGGGAGTACCCAGCAGAGCCCAGCTGCTTGTCTTCCCTGCCGGCCTCCCTCTCCCCACAGGGAGACGGGTGATAGGTGCTGGGGTTCAGCAGGTGCCTGGGCAGTGCGGCCAGCAGACACCACGGCGGGAGGCTGCTCCCCTCAGTGGTCACTCCCAAGGCTGCGGGAGCGCCTCTGGTCCTGCAGATGCTCAGTCAAAACACCCAGGTGCTGGGCACTCCCCTGCCGGGCAGATCCTACAGGAAGGCTGGAGGGGAGAGGGTGTCCCGGGTCATGGTCAGCAGTGGACCTTCCTGGGAGAACAGGGTGGCCTAGGGCTGCAGAGTGAGGGAAGTGGACACAGATGGGGGCCCTCAGGGGCAGTGCACGCATCAGGGAGGACGGTGGGAGTGGAGATTCCTGAAGACGGGGGCGGGGGGGGGGTTGTCCATGGCGGGAGTCAGGCCTGCAGCTGTGAGAGCCCTGCTGTGTCTCCTGGGGTCTGAGTGGCCGCTACTCGCTACTCATGGTGATCCCAACACACGGCAAGATGGAGGGTGTGCTGCACAGGGTGGAGGGCAGTGGCCTCTGCTCTGAAGGAGGAGCCCACAGGGAGGCTCAGGGGCATGCGCCAGAGAGACAGGGCAGGAGGACGCCAAGGGAACCCCAGCACCCATCCCCCTGGAGCCCCATGTGACACAGGGCAGGAGGCCCAGGAGGCCCACGGCTGTGTTCCACAGGCCACCACACCAGCGTGGGGGCAGTAGCTTCCTGGAGAACTGGTCACAGGCCTAGAAGGTGGCATGGGGTGGACTTCCCACCAGGGTCCTGGTAGAACTGGAGGCTCCTGCGACAGGCCGCGGGGTTCCTGCTGGCTGGGCCGTCCTGCCCCTGGCCGAGCGCAGCAGCTCTGGAGGAACTGGTGGCTGACGGCTGGAAGGCTCTGTGGAGCGTGGGGGCGACTCCAGGGCTGACCCCCAGCAATGGGGAGGCTCGCTTCCTCCCAGAGCAGAGGGAGGCGCTGCGGAGGCCTAGACGCCTGACCCTGACCCCAGGACCTTCATTCCAGACAGGTCTACTCTCCTGCCAACCCACCCCTGAGCTTGCTCCACGGACACCCTAGGGACACTAATTAAGGTAGTTAAACTGCCCTGCTCCTGAGGGAGGCTCTCGGTGGTCGCGGGCAGCAGAGAGGAGAGTTGAGACTCAGTTGGCCACAGTCAGCAGGACGACGCTCGGCTGCACACAGTGTGGAGGACACACGTGGCCTTGTGACTGGACACCACAGGTTACCTGGAAAGGGTGGGCCATTGGTGACCGATGCCCTCCTGAGAACCGCCTGCACCAGACTCACAGAGCACCTGCCCTGCTCCCCAGAGACCCAGCACTCAGCTGCTCCTGCAGACAGAGCCAGCGTCGGAGGACACGTCCAGGAGCGCACGAGAGGTGACAGACCTGTGCGGCCCTGCCCTGCCCCACCTCCGGACGGCCCCCCAGCAGCCTGTCTGTGACGTAGGACCCCCAGCCACGGGGGCTTCTCACTCGAGATGGCCATGCTCCCCCTCGCACATGTACCTGCTTCCTACATAGACCCCTGTCCATGCCTTTGTCCTCAGACCCAGAGCCCACCTGAGACCCTTCCAAGTCCAGCCCAGGATGGTGTCCTGGGGCTGGAGACTCCCTAGGAAATGGGGTGGCCCTGCACCTCAGAGGAGGCTGGGCAGCAGCTTAGGTGTCCTAGAGGTGGCAGGAAGTCTCCGGGTACCCTGGACCTCCAGCACACCTCCCGCCCATCTTCTAGGGTCCTCGCCTTCACAAAGAGGTCCAGCCACAGCCCGCTGTTGGGTCAGGTCAGGAGTCAGGGTCCGAGGGTGTGGGGACAGACACAGTCCCAGACACAGGCGGAACACAGAAGAGGCAGAGTCCCTGCCGGTGGTGAGCTTGTCCACAACCTCCCGGGAGCTCAGGCCACTCGCTGGCTGCTCAGCACGGGAGCTCCGGCCCTTGTCCATCCAGGCTGGGGGACACTGTCAATCAGCCGGGTGGCACCAGCAACCAGTCACAGAGAGGAGGACCTTCTCTGTCCCAGAAGCTGATGTGGAGGTGAGCCAGAGGCAGACCCTGAGCGGCCCCCAGGGCCCCGTCACCTGGCGAATCATGAAGGTGTGCACCTGGGCCTCAGCATGCAGCAACCTGGGCCTCACCCAGAAGTCAGCCCAGGGAGCAGACTGCGCGCGGCCTGACGCCCCAGGCTGCTGCTGCCCGCTCCTGAGGGCCCACGGGGCACTCACCGTCCATCGCTGTCTCTTCATCGTACGCTTGACATCAGTCGTGCCGGGAATTCACACCCCGGGATCAGGCAGTGGTAGGAATTCAGCCCATTGGTTTGGCTTCTTGGTGAGTCAGCTGTCACACGTTGACCAGCACGATCATGACCAGGGCTGACAAACGAGTCCCCCCGTCCATGGACTGCACACCTGCTTTCCCACTATGCCCGAGTCCTCTAGACACCAGTGAGTTCCCAGGCTACTCCACGTCAGGGGCTGCAATTCACCAAGTACTCGTGGGTCACCTGTGGTCACAGCTGGGCAATCACACCTTCTTCCATTCTGGTCTTAATTCCACATCCACACACTCAAGTCACACATCACACTTCACAAGGATATACAGATAGGTCACAGAAAGACCGAGAAACAGTTAAGACAGCTGTGGGGTCACAGGATGCTGAGTCCAGGGCACAGGCAGAGAGAGGACTGCAGAGTCGCAGGGCCACTGCAGGTGGTCAGATGAGGGCGGTCAAGGCAGGGGTTCCCGACAGCCTACAGTGTCAGGCCGTGTCAGCTTAGAGTGTCAGTTCAAGGCTCGGAGTGGGACTTGGGTGGGGGTCAGGGGACTCCTCTAAAACCGGAGGATGAGCTTCAGAAGTTTGTTGCTGTGGCAATTTTCCTGGGCAAACCTTGGTGACCAGGTGACCAGGCGACGGGGTGAAGGTGCCTCCATGTCCACCCCTGAGGTGTTCCCCTTTTATGGACCTCGAGGGAGGGCTTGATTCGTTTGGTGATCTGGTGTGTTCAATAGCCCAAGAGACTGGTTTTTCACGCCTGAGCAGATGTGTCGCTGCTTAATTCTGTCAGGACACAGGTGGTCACTTTTACTGAACAACTAATTTATTCTCAGTTTGTGCCTAATCGTGGTGCCAGGGAGAAGGTGTTGTTCACTTGAAAAAGCACAGTACGGAGTCATCCACCAATGCAAAATGAAACAGCTCATGGCAAACTACCACCTAACAAGATGGAGGACTAAGGTTTAGGCACAATGTAAGAACTGTCCACACCCCAAGGGGGCACGGAGCACAGGTGAAACATGAGGACTGCTGTCTCGTTACACTGACGCCTGTGCTGTGACCAGCCCCACCACCCCTGTCCTGCCACAAGTCAGCATCCCGTGGACCTGTCCACTGTCCCTTACACCTCAGAGCACCTGCACCCGCTGTGCTACACCCTCCTAGGGGTCGGGCTGTCCACCGCCTCATCACGGCCCTCGTCTTGTCTCAGCCGTGTCTTCCAGTCACCTTTTCTGATCCAGAGCAACAAGTGTGGGCCATGCCATCTGCAGGCGCAGACACTTTCCCAGGAGCCACCCAGATTAGGCCCTTCCCGTGGGACAGGGCTCAGTTGGATTTTGGATGGCCGTTTGGCCAGCATGTACCCATCTCCCTCTTCCCCTGTGGTAAGGGCTACTTCTCTGTCCCCCTGATGCAAGATTGACCACGTGACTCTTTTTGGCCAATAGGATGTGAGCAGACTGGACAGGAGTGACGGTGTCAGGCACTGCGAGGTCACCAGCACGTGCTCTCCTGTCTGCCGTGTGACAAGCATTCTCTGGTCATCGTGACCACACAGAACAGACCCAATTCCCGTGGAGTCAGCTCTTCCCTGCGGGGTGGCATCCAGAGAGGACCGTTCACTGATCTCGAGTGGTCAGAGCGTCCGGCGGATGTGGTCAGCCCTGAGGGAAGAGCTGACTCCTCAGCCTGGCCTTGCTCTACGTCAGCCTGTGAACTTCTCCTCAGGTGGCCTGAGACTCTGGCTTGATGCCCAGCCACCCCAGGGCCTGGTCCCGTCCCTCCTGGGTCCTGACCCACCTCCCTCCTGCCCCAGTGCTCCCTGCTGCTCCGGGCCTGCCGGGCCTCCAGCTCTGACCTGGCCACCTTGGGCGAGGCCCTGAGGTCTTGGAATGACAGAATCTCTTCTTCCCAGATCTTCACTAAACACCTTATAATCTAAAAGTCCACTTGGTCCAAGAACATGCTGGAATGTGGACAGGGCTGGCCTGACAGGTCAGCACAGACGTTAGTCAGCAGAAGGTCTTACCCAGGCCGTGTCACCCGCCAGGTCTTCCAGGAGCCATTTCTCAGCCTGGTCGTGGAGGACACCAGGGCAACAGAGGCACCTCGGGCCCCTCTAGAGCCCCCGCTCAGGTGTGCTCAGAGGCTGGGCCCTGCCTCTTCCAGCCCCGCCTGCCGCCCCCAGGCAGCACAGAGGACCCACTGGCCCGCAGTGGTTGAGGGCAGTGAAGGCCTCCCCCAGTCCTCGAAGGCCCTGTGTGTGAAGGGGGTCTCCTGTCACCAGAAGCCAAGAAAGGAGGTCGCACAGAACCCACGGCCCCAGGAACAGCTCTGATGACTGCCTGGCATCCAGTTGGGACTCGGGGGACACCTGGAACCACCCAAGGACTCCCACAGGAGAGGGGCAGGACCTCCCTGATCCAGGGGCCAAGCCCACCTCCCAGTCAGGCCTAACCCAGATCCAATTAGGGTTGTGTTTCAGAAGCAGACCCTACTGCCTTCCAAGCAAAGTGAATCCTTCTATAAAAAGTCAAAACCACCCAGAACCTAGTTTAATGCAGCAAGTTTTAAAACATGATGTCCAGTCACAAGGAAGTAAAAATTACTAGGTGTTTTAGTCAGCTTTTCAGGGCTGTGACAAAAAACCTGAGAAAATCAATGTAAAGGAGGAAAGGTTTGTTGTGGCTCCATTGCTTCTTGGCCTGTGGTGAGTCAGAAACACCATGGCAGGATGCTGCCAGCGCAGCTGCCCACCTCGTGGTGTCTGGGAAGAGGACAGGGCCCCCTCTACCTTCAAGGCACCCCCCCCCCCAGTCTCCTACTCTCTCCCCCTGGGGCTGGGCCGTCCCTCCTGATGTCTCCACCACCTCCCATCAGCCGGGAACCGAGCCTGCAGCACATGAGTTTGGGGGGACATTAAAGATCCAAAGCATGACCGTGACACCAAGTATGTCAAAAGACAAGGTCACTGGACAGTGAACCACTGACAGCTATGGACACTGTGGGGAAGACCACAGAGTGTCTGCCTGTTAAGATCTTCAGGCACGAGTCTAAAATAACTGCGATCCTTATGGTCAAGGAGAAGAGGGCACCGTGAAGGGCTTCACCAGGGAACTGGAGTGTGTTCTAAATGACCAAATGGAAATCCTCGAACTTAAATCTCCACTAAATGAAATTCAGATGTCAATCGACAAACGCATCAGCAGGTCGGACACTGCGTAAGAGGAGGTCAGTGAACTGGAAGTGAAGGAATGGGAATATCTGACTGAAGTGGGTGAATTTCTGAAAGATGAAAAAACATTTTAAAGATAAGAGAAGAATATAGGCCAGGATGGACTCAGGACAGAGAGTCAGGAGGGACGCAGGAAGGCCACGGTGAGAGAGGCCGAGGCTCTCCAGATCTGTGAGGGAACTGAAGTAACAGAAGCATGAAGTCCCTCAAAGCTCCGGCTTCGCGCCCCCGAGGAGGACAGACCTGGGCTCGCTGTGCCAAGACCGTGGTAAGGAGGGACAACGGTGAGGTCAGAGTCACCCCCAGAGCAGGGGGCACCTCCATGGAGCCGCAGCAGAGCTGGCAGAGGGTCCCTTGAGGTCCCCAGGGGAAGCCGGAAATCAGGGACAGCATTTCTTCAGTGTCCTGGAAAAGTAAAGTCAAGGTGAAAACGTATTCAGACAGACAGAGCTGACTGGGACGCCCACTGGCCGTGCTCAGGAAGGTCTCAAGACTCTTAGGAAGAAGGGAGATGACGGAGGTCCAGCTGAGAGATGCAGACAGCAGCGAGTTTCCCTGCAAGGAAAACGTGGTGGGTCACAGCCCAGGGCCCACGGAGCCGGCAGCCGCAGGAAGCGGGTGGAGAGGGCAAGTGCCCGGCAGGAAAGCCCGAGGGGCCACTCCAGCTCAACCCCGAGGGACGGCATTGCCGAGTGGCAGGTGCCAGTGTCCAGGGTGAGGTCTTCAAGCTCCAAGGTAAGCAGTGGGGAAAGAGATTTTTAAATAGTGTCTAACAAACCAAAAGAAGGAAAAATAAAGGGAAAGAATTGATGAGATAACAAGAAAGGAGAGAAAAGAGAATCCAGATTTGTAGGCATCCAGTAAAACCACCTAATAAAACCACACAGAGCTGTGCGTAACTCTCCACGGGCGTGCGCGTGTGCAGACATCTTGTGCATGCATGACACACACATGGTATACATCATGTGTGTCTGCACAAATTAGTGGGATACAAGAGAAAAGCCGAATGACCCCGTCAACCAACGCAGAAAATCCCTTGTCAAAATTCAGCACCTATTAATTTCAGCAATACAGAAATAGAAATAAGCAAGAGCAAGCTGCAAAATACAAAATCTACAGAAAAAACTATTTATCCTTCCGATGAACAATCCAAACTCAATTAAGAAAAACGACTTCATTTTTAATCGCTCCAGAAAATAAAAATAAATACTTAGGAATAAAGTTACTAAAAGAATTATAAGACTTCTTCACTGAAAGTACACAGCATTGCAAGAATCAGAGGTGAGCTCAGTACATGGAAAGGCAGCCCACACCATGGATGGTGTTTCAGTTAGCTTTTTGTCACTGTGACCAAAAACCTGACGGGAAGGACTGAGAGGAGGAAGGTCTGTTTGGACTCATGTTTCACAGGTTCAGCCCACAGATGGCTGCCTGCACACTTCTGGGCCTGGGGCAGACCTCATGGCAGAAAGGTAGGGGGTGGGGAGCAGCTCAGGAGGTGCAGCCTCCACTCACCAAGGACAAAATGTATACCCAAAGCCAAGCCTCAGGGACCCACCTCCCCCCAGCCACACCCCACCTGCCTGCAGTCACCACCCAATTAATCCATGTCAGTGGGTCAATCCACTGATTAGGGGACAGCTCTCCTAATCTATCTTTCACCTCTGAACATACTTACAAGTTCTCACCCGGGAGCTTTTGGGAGGGAACTGGTATCTAAACAGGTGAGAAGATTTATTTAAAAAATGGTAAATATTCAACAAATTGAAATAGATTCAACTCAATCACTATCAAATTCCTAACTGGACTTTTTTTTGCAAAAATTAGCAAGCTAACCTTATAATTCATATGGAAATGTGAAACTGATGACAACCAAAACGAATTTGAAAAGAACAAAGTTGTGAAACCCACACTTCCCAATTTCAAAAGTTGCCAACCTGTGGTCACCGAGCAGCCTGCCCCTAGATAGTGACAGACATACAGATCATGGAAGGGAATTCCAATAAACCCTTAAACTTACAGCCAATTGATTTCAACAAGGGATCCATGACAGTTTAATTGGGAAAGAACAAATTAGTGCTAAGAAAACTGCCCACAGGCTGAAGAATGAAGTCTGACCCTGCACCATACCGAGAAGCTCAAAATGGACCCTAATGGAAGAGGCGAAGTTAGAAAAACAAGAGAAGACAAGGGGTGAATCCTGGTGACCTTGAGTTAGCAAATGGACTCTTAGATATGACACAAAAAGCACACCACAAAGGAAAAAGTTGGACTTAATCAGAATCTAAAACTTTTATATGACACATGGAACCATCCAGAAACTGAGGGGCGGGGGTATTTTCAAGTCACAGACTTGAGTTAGGGGACTCTCATAACCAGTCATGAAAAGAGGCATCTCCCAGTGATGTCCAGTGTCAAAATGGACAAGGGATCTGATGGGTTCTTGCCTCCAAATAAGATAAACAAGTGATCAATCGGAGCATAAAAAGATGTCATTAGGGACTACAAGCCAAACCGCTCTGCAATGCCACCCTCCCCCCGTCAGGAGACTGAAATGTGAGCTGATAATAATCCTAAAAGCAGGTGCTGAGGGGGCTGGGAAGCCACATCCCTCCTACCTGAGGGAAGCTAGAAATCGATCCTCCTCCTTGGAAGGAGCTGGGCCCTCCTCCGCAGGCAGAGACGGAGCCCACGTGCCCTCCAGTTCCATTCCCAGGTTCCCGTGCCCGAGGACTGGGGACAGACACCTCCAGGCTGAGACGCATCGCAGGCTCTCACGCAGTAGCTGGGAGGTATGAGTGACCTAAGGTCCACCAGCCTCAGGACCAGATGCACCAAATGCAGCATAGTGCCCTCCACACCTGCAGGCTCCAGTCCTGGACCCCACTGACCACACGGGGGTCCAGGTGTCTGCGCCGACGATGTGTGGACGTGTGTCTCCTGCCACTCCTGAGCCATGCAGTAGCAGCGCCTCACATGCGCTCATGTCATGTCAGAGGTGACAGGGAGTGTCCAGGAGGCAGGTGCTCTAGTGGGTCCCCACCAGGGACCTAGAAGAGATCTGGGCATGCCCAGGGGTCCTGGGACAGACCCCTCAGCCGATTCCCATTCACACAACGTGGTGTTACTATAAAGGGTTGATGTTCTGGTGTCTCTGCAAACGAATGAACCTTGAAAGTCCACGCTAAGTCCATGCTAAGGGTGAGAAGCTGGACACAAAAGAGCACACTGCCGACTCTGGCACGTGGCACGCCCAGAACTCAGCACACAGCAGTGCACGGAGCCTAGGAACAGTGAGTCAGGAGTCGGAATAACACATAGCTGCTGTTAGAGAAAAAACGTGAAGGAAGACCTCTGGAGACTCACTGTTGAACTCCCTGATTTGTGAACTGGCACAGCACCAGAAGGATGAGCGTCATGTGTGATTTGTAAAAAGAAAATATGTTCATATATTATCGTATGTTGACAAGCGTCTTAAAAAATCGTTGACACTGGACTGCACAGAAGAATGTTTTCCAGACATTGCGAGGTCGCCACGCCCATGATCTCCAAGGGCCCAGACCACACGGAGGATAGAGCCGCAGAGGCCAGACGGCCAGGGTGTGGCCCCCAGGGCTGGGGGCGGCTCAGAGAGCGTGCCAACGGGTCACCCACCGCGGGGTGCATTTCAGAATTCTGAGAAGAGAGCCACCAGAAAGCAGCTCCCAGAGCGCGAGGAGGAGTCGACAGACTGTAAGACGTGGGGCCGTGGGAGCACGCTCAGACCACGACACCACGTGGGGGAGTCAGGACTCACACCAGCCTGACCCACCAGGACAGAGGGCTTCCAGACCTTCACCCCTTCAAATCTCCGTCCCGCAAGCAGCCATTCCTCAGTCCATCCATCCACCCTTCCTTCCCTCTTTCCTTCCTCCATCACGGTCCTGCTCACACCAAGCGGAGCGTAGGGCAGGTCAGATGTCCAAGGCACAGAGAGAGGACCATTCCCTTGGGCTCATGGTGCCTTTGCCTCACCTGGTGGGCCCCAGTTCTCCTCAACCACACCGCAAGTCCAGCTCAGGATCGAGGTTCCAGCGGGGTCCCCTCACGTCCCGGCACCCAGCACAGAGCCCCACCCGGTGAATGCCGGTGCATCGGGAGGATCTCCACCACCCCAGATCTTAGCCACAGCCGCCATCCAAGAAATATCTGTTAAGTGACTTGTGTTCTGTCCCCTGTGGTGTTCCGAGGACAGGGGCCTGGCTCTGGACACATCCCTCAGCTCTGATCTCATCTAAAGCTCATCGCCGTGCTTCTGGCCCTCTAGTCTGGCCGTGCCTCCTGAGACGGGCTGAGGACGGTGGGTGTCGCCCAGCGGGGGGCTCATGGCGGCCCAGGGAGAGGCAGCCAGAGCTGCAGGGTTTCCAAGGGGCTACGCTGGGCCCAGCGCGGACTGCCGCAAGCTGCTGAGCCTGATGTAGGCAGCTCCGGACACGTCGGGTCCTGAAAGCCTCCTCCCGGGCATGGCATCGCGGACAGCTCAGAGGACAGCCGGGCCACACTCAGTCCTGGGGCTTCTCTGCTTCCTCACAGTTTCCAGAGAGGTGGCAGGTCCACCCTCCTGAAGGTAGGGGCAGGACTGCTCCAGGTTTGGAAAACACTTGGGGAGGGAGATCAGTGGGCCACCCTGGTGGCCTGTTCACTGTCCAGTGAGTCAGCGTCCCTGGTCCCCAGTGGGAGGAGGGTGGATTCCTGTGGGACTCCCTCAAAGGAGCCCCACTGGGGTGTGCTGGGAGGGCACGTCATGGGGTCCCTGAGAATGGAGGCCAGAAAGCAATCCGAGTGGCCGCAGGGGCCTGCAGCTCGCCCGGAAGGTGCCCACTTGGCAGTGCTGCCGGCCCAGCGGAGGCCTCTGGCACCTTCCCCAGCAGAGGCCTGCGTTGGCCTGCTGACCTGCAGGGTTCACTTCCCCTGGGCTGTCCGGATTCTGGGGACATTCCTCCCCATGCTGCTGTCACCCAGCCAGAGACCTTGTGAGGACCCGCAGCCAGCCTGGGCCCCTCATCCCCAGCTCGTCAGGAGGGACACGCACAGCTCCTCAGGTGGGACACGCACAGCTCCTCAGGAGGGACACACACAGCTCCTCAGGTGGGACACACAGCTCCTCAGGTGGGACACACACAGCTCCTCAGGAGGGACACACAGCTCCTCAGGAGGGACACACACAGCTCCTCAGGAGGGACACACAGCTCCTCAGGAGGGACACACACAGCTCCTCAGGAGGGACACACAGCTCCTCAGGAGGGACACACACAGCTCCTCAGGGGGGACACGCACAGCTCCTCAGGAGGGACACACACAGCTCCTCAGGAGGGACACGCACAGCTCCTCAGGTGGGACACGCACAGCTCCTCAGGAGGGACACGCACAGCTCCTCAGGAGTGACACACACAGCTCCTCAGGTGGGACACACACAGCTCCTCAGGAGGGACACACACAGCTCCTCAGGAGGGACACACACAGCTCCTCAGGTGGGACACACACAGCTCCTCAGGAGGGACACACAGCTCCTCAGGGGGGACACACACAGCTCCTCAGGGGGGACACACACAGCTCCTCAGGAGGGACACACACAGCTCCTCAGGAGGGACACACAGCTCCTCAGGAGGGACACACACAGCTCCTCAGGAGGGACACACAGCTCCTCAGGAGGGACACACACAGCTCCTCAGGAGGGACACACAGCTCCTCAGGAGGGACACACACAGCTCCTCAGGGGGGACACACAGCTCCTCAGGGGGGACACACACAGCTCCTCAGGAGGGACACACACAGCTCCTCAGGAGGGACACACACAGCTCCTCAGGGGGGACACACAGCTCCTCAGGAGGGACACACACAGCTCCTCAGGGGGGACACACAGCTCCTCAGGTGGGACACACACAGCTCCTCAGGAGGGACACACACAGCTCCTCAGGGGGGACACGCACAGCTCCTCAGGAGGGACACACACAGCTCCTCAGGAGGGACACGCACAGCTCCTCAGGTGGGACACGCACAGCTCCTCAGGAGGGACACGCACAGCTCCTCAGGAGTGACACACACAGCTCCTCAGGTGGGACACACACAGCTCCTCAGGAGGGACACACACAGCTCCTCAGGAGGGACACACACAGCTCCTCAGGTGGGACACACACAGCTCCTCAGGAGGGACACACAGCTCCTCAGGGGGGACACACACAGCTCCTCAGGGGGGACACACACAGCTCCTCAGGAGGGACACACACAGCTCCTCAGGAGGGACACACAGCTCCTCAGGAGGGACACACACAGCTCCTCAGGAGGGACACACAGCTCCTCAGGAGGGACACACACAGCTCCTCAGGAGGGACACACAGCTCCTCAGGAGGGACACACACAGCTCCTCAGGGGGGACACACACAGCTCCTCAGGTGGGACACACACAGCTCCTCAGGAGGGACACACAGCTCCTCAGGAGGGACACACACAGCTCCTCAGGTGGGACACGCACAGCTCCTCAGGGGGGACACACACAGCTCCTCAGGGGGGACACACACAGCTCCTCAGGTGGGACACACACAGCTCCTCAGGAGGGACACACAGCTCCTCAGGAGGGACACACACAGCTCCTCAGGAGGGACACACACAGCTCCTCAGGAGGGACACACAGCTCCTCAGGTGGGACACACACAGCTCCTCAGGAGGGACACACACAGCTCCTCAGGGGGGACACGCACAGCTCCTCAGGTGGGACACACACAGCTCCTCAGGTGGGACACACAGCTCCTCAGGTGGGACACACACAGCTCCTCAGGAGGGACACACAGCTCCTCAGGAGGGACACACACAGCTCCTCAGGTGGGACACACACAGCTCCTCAGGGGGGACACACACAGCTCCTCAGGAGGGACACACACAGCTCCTCAGGAGGGACACACAGCTCCTCAGGAGGGACACACAGCTCCTCAGGTGGGACACACACAGCTCCTCAGGAGGGACACACAGCTCCTCAGGGGGGACACACACAGCTCCTCAGGAGGGACACACACAGCTCCTCAGGAGGGACACACAGCTCCTCAGGAGGGACACACAGCTCCTCAGGTGGGACACACACAGCTCCTCAGGAGGGACACACAGCTCCTCAGGAGGGACACACACAGCTCCTCAGGGGGGACACACACAGCTCCTCAGGGGGGACACACACAGCTCCTCAGGAGGGACACACAGCTCCTCAGGGGGGACACACAGCTCCTCAGGAGGGACACACAGCTCCTCAGGGGGGACACACACAGCTCCTCAGGGGGGACACACACAGCTCCTCAGGAGGGACACACAGCTCCTCAGGAGGGACACACAGCTCCTCAGGGGGGACACACACAGCTCCTCAGGAGGGACACACAGCTCCTCAGGTGGGACACACACAGCTCCTCAGGAGGGACACACACAGCTCCTCAGGGGGGACACGCACAGCTCCTCAGGTGGGACACACACAGCTCCTCAGGTGGGACACACAGCTCCTCAGGTGGGACACACACAGCTCCTCAGGAGGGACACACAGCTCCTCAGGAGGGACACACACAGCTCCTCAGGAGGGACACACACAGCTCCTCAGGAGGGACACACACAGCTCCTCAGGAGGGACACACACAGCTCCTCAGGGGGGACACACACAGCTCCTCAGGGGGGACACACACAGCTCCTCAGGAGGGACACACACAGCTCCTCAGGTGGGACACACACAGCTCCTCAGGAGGGACACACAGCTCCTCAGGAGGGACACACAGCTCCTCAGGTGGGACACACACAGCTCCTCAGGGGGGACACACACAGCTCCTCAGGAGGGACACACACAGCTCCTCAGGAGGGACACACAGCTCCTCAGGAGGGACACACAGCTCCTCAGGTGGGACACACACAGCTCCTCAGGAGGGACACACAGCTCCTCAGGAGGGACACACACAGCTCCTCAGGAGGGACACACACAGCTCCTCAGGAGGGACACACAGCTCCTCAGGAGGGACACACAGCTCCTCAGGTGGGACACACACAGCTCCTCAGGAGGGACACACAGCTCCTCAGGAGGGACACACACAGCCCCCCAGGGGGGACACACACAGCTCCTCAGGGGGGACACACACAGCTCCTCAGGAGGGACACACACAGCTCCTAAGGAGGGACATGCACAGCTCCTCAGGAGGGACACACAGCTCCTCAGGAGGGACACACACAGCTCCTCAGGAGGGACACACACAGCTCCTCAGGTGGGACACACACAGCTCCTCAGGAGGGACACACAGCTCCTCAGGAGGGACACACACAGCTCCTCAGGGGGGACACACACAGCTCCTCAGGAGGGACACACACAGCTCCTCAGGGGGGACACACACAGCTCCTCAGGTGGGACACACACAGCTCCTCAGGAGGGACACACACAGCTCCTCAGGGGGGACACACAGCTCCTCAGGAGGGACACACAGCTCCTCAGGTGGGACACACACAGCTCCTCAGGTGGGACACACACAGCTCCTCAGGAGGGACACACACAGCTCCTCAGGTGGGACACACAGCTCCTCAGGAGGGACACGCACAGCTCCTCAGGAGGGACACACAGCTCCTCAGGAGGGACACACACAGCTCCTCAGGAGGGACACACACAGCTCCTCAGGAGGGACACACAGCTCCTCAGGAGGGACACACAGCTCCTCAGGTGGGACACACACAGCTCCTCAGGAGGGACACACAGCTCCTCAGGAGGGACACACACAGCTCCTCAGGGGGGACACACACAGCTCCTCAGGGGGGACACACACAGCTCCTCAGGAGGGACACACACAGCTCCTAAGGAGGGACATGCACAGCTCCTCAGGAGGGACACACAGCTCCTCAGGAGGGACACACAGCTCCTCAGGAGGGACACACACAGCTCCTCAGGGGGGACACACACAGCTCCTCAGGGGGGACACACACAGCTCCTCAGGAGGGACACACACAGCTCCTAAGGAGGGACATGCACAGCTCCTCAGGAGGGACACACAGCTCCTCAGGAGGGACACACACAGCTCCTCAGGGGGGACACACACAGCTCCTCAGGTGGGACACACACAGCTCCTCAGGAGGGACACACACAGCTCCTCAGGGGGGACACACAGCTCCTCAGGGGGGACACACACAGCTCCTCAGGCGGGACACAGAGCTCCTCAGGGGGGACACGCACAGCGCCCTCTTACTTCTTTGGAACTAGTTATGAGCAGGTTTCTGGGAGGCACCAGGGGCAGGCATGTGTTCAGAGGCCAGGCCATGTGCAGGTCTGTGACACTGGGTGAGTTGGGGAAGCTGTCCTCAGCCAGGGCCCCTTGGAAGTGCGGCTGTGTGCTTAGTGTTTAAATCCAGTGGCCAAGGACATGCCGGGTCCTGGACGTAGGATAGGACAGATCCTGAGGCTGCATCTGGCCCTGTGCTCAGGAGTCACCCAGGTGACCTGGAGACGGGGAAACGCCGCGGGGCTTTAGATCCCCCAGGAGGGTTCTGCCGAGGTGGGGGGGCGCTGTGCCCCCGAAGGCTTTCTGAGCAGCACAGAGATCCAGAGCTCCCTTGGTGGGTTAGGAAGCTTGTCACTGCTGCGACTTAAAGACGGGACGGGGACTGTAAGGAGGGAAAGCGTAGGTGAGGGCGCAGCGTTGAGGGTCTCATTCCCCAGGGCGCCAGGTGAGGCCGCACATCATGGCGGGAGAGTGTGGTGGAGGGAAGCGGCTCACATGATGATCAGAAGCAGAGAGAGAGGCTCCACTCTGGGCATACAAAGCCACACGCCCAAGGCCCACCTGCTGCAGCCTCACCCACTGCCTGCAGTCACCACCCAGTCAGCCGAGACTGACTCACTGATGGCCTGGGTCGCGGTCACAACCGTCACCTCAGACCTTCCTGCTCTGCCTCACACGGGAGCTTTGGGGACCCCTCACCTGCACAGCACGACAGTCATCGTTCACACAGGAAAGGCTGCTGCAGCTCAGCTGGAGCGTGGGGCTAAGGGGCCACGCAGCACAGAGGGACAGGCCCCAGGAGCCGTCCCCACCACAGACAGAACAGTAGGAGGATAACGGGCGTGGCAGCCCCCACCACTGCACCGTGGCCTTCAGAGGTCTCTGGAGCCAGGGTGGACCTGGGGCCTCGGACGGCCATGGGCACATGAGCTCCTGGGGACGGAGCCAGCTTGGGTGAGGCAGCTCGTTTGGGGCAAAGGAAATTCCCAGGAGGGACCCAGACAGGAGCCATTGGCCGCCAACAGCCGATTGGCTGGGGACTGGGGGCTCAGCACAGTGTGCCCATGTCATGGACTGTGGGCCACGTGACCTTCACCACATGGTGAGCCCGACCTTGCAGGGCCGCTCCCAGGGAGCCCAGCATTGCTCCTCCCCCTCCTCCCCCTCCTCCCCCAGAGATCCTCGCTGCCCCGACAGCACCTCTTTTGGAAAGGTGGCTCCCCGAGGGGACAGCGCCCTGCTTCCCATGACCCTCCACCTAGAACAACCCAGAGCACAGGAGACACCAGCCGTGTTCTTTTTTTTTTTTTTTTTTAATTTTTTAAGGTGTTGATGCACCTTTATGTTATTTATTTATTTACCCGTGGTGCTGAGAATCGAACCAGGGCCTCACACATGCCAGGCCAGCGCTCTACCACTGAGCCCAGCCCCAGCCCCCGGCCGTCCTTCTTGGCCCCTCCTGCCTCCTGATGACCCAGCCAGCGTGGCAGGTCCCTCCCGGACTGCAGGTCTCTTGGCTCAGGGCTCATTGAGACTTGCTGTGTCCCTGTGACCTTCAAAGCCAAGACCTTTGGGCCCCAAGAGCCTACTTGTGAGGACAGAATCACCAGTCCCAAACGAGTGACTGTGCGGACACCAACAGGGACACGGCCTGGCCAAGCCACGTTCCCTGGCTGTAGAGGGCTGCTGTTTGGTCATCTCCTCGCTGTCACCTTCTCCAGGCCACAGGCGCTGTCCTCATGCTAACCAGGCGCCTCCACTGCAGATCCTCAGCCGGCCATCAGGGACTCCTCCCTCCAGCCCAGCCTGAATCCGGACCTTGTTCTCATGCCTGGTCCCTGGGCTCCTGTGGCCACTGGGCCTCCACTGCCCTTGCTGCCTCCACAGAGCTCTTTGGCAGCATTTTAACACCTGGCAGAGGAGCCACATCTGTCACAAGGCTTCAGAGCAACTACACGCTGGGTCCTCCCTGGCAGGGGCAGCGAGGGTGAGCCCCACCCCTGCCCAGCCCCACAGTCCACAGAAGGAGGGGAGCCCAGGGAACCGGGTGGGCCCCCAGCCGTTCTCTGCTTCTGTGTGCGCAGCTAGGAAGCCATGCTATGGCCGCTCCCAGGCCTAGAGCCGGCCGGTCCCCAGCACACCCCCACTGCCCTCCTCACTCCAGCACCCGGATTGCCCCGTCTCGAGGAGAGCCCAAGACCTCAGCCCACCCTCTGCACCCAGAGGCCGCTCGCTCAGCTGGAGGGGACAAGCCTCTGTGTGCCAAAAGCCTTCCGCGTGGCGTGGCCTGGCGTGGCCTGGCGTGGCCTGCAATGGCCTGCAATGAGGCCTGCAATGAGGCCTGCAACTCATGCTGCAATCAAGTCCCCAAGTCCCCTTGGTGTGCAGGCACCAAGGCTGGTGTGCACACAGAGGGGTCAGGTGGCCACAGGCAGGCTGCGCACCTCGCATCCCCGGTGCCCCTCCGAAGTCCCTCCCCGTCCCGCCTCCCGCCCGTTCTAAAGAAGGTTCCGGGGGTGTCTGCCCCTCCAGAGGCAGCTGTGCTCACAGCGTTTCAGGGATGCCCAGGAAAGGAAGCGCCGCAGGGCCCTCTGGGGCGCCGTGCGGGCTCTCCGGGGCGGGCACTCTGCTCTCGGGCTCCTGGCTCTGCTCGGGCTCTCGGAGGGGACGCTCCTGACTCCCGCCAGGCAACCGCAGCAGGAAGGCAGGCTCGGGGGATCCCGGGTCAGAGGGGGCTCGTCACCTTCCACACCTTCCCTTTTGATGTCTCTCTTAAGACAACGACGTTTCCGCTTTCAGTTCATAATATGAGAGCAAAGCTCGGGTGTGAACTGACCCAGGAAAGCGTCTCAGCCTCTCGGGACGGGAGGAGCGGGCGGAAGCCAGCACTCCACAGGAGGACAGGCTGGGAGCCGGCGGAGGGAGCGAGATCACCGCTGGCCCTTCTCAGAGCTCACCCTCTGTCCCTGTGGCTCGGAAGCTTCCGTGTGCGGGACAGGAAGGGAAAACCACACTGAGATGTGCAGGGCGCCCCTCCTCACTTGGGAAGGTCCCCCGTTCTGTCGTGAAACAAGTTAGAAAACACATCCGAGAGCAGCACTTGGCACCGAGGGTCGACCTGTGCACACGTGATCCCGTGGACACCTTGGCCCTGTGCCGGGAGCATCCAGAGGGGCAGGAATCGAATGCTGCCCAGGCTTGGCCCTGAGGGGCCACCGGCTGTGCTGAGGCACTGGCCCTGGGGAAGGGCCTGGGGCCCATGGCTGCCCTGGGGCACTGTGCCGGCAGAGCAGTGGGAAGCCGCAGCTCTGAAGCAGGCCGTCACTCTCTTGCTATTTTTATAGCATCTTCTTTCTTCTTCAGGGGAGAGTGGACATCTTACTCTGGGTAGATCAATTTCTCGGGGCTGCTATCCAAATCACCACCAGGTGGCTTCTGTCACATCCCACAGGTAGGAGTCAGAACCCAGGGTGTCAGCAGAGCCGGGCCCTCCAAGGGCTTGTGGAGAGTCAGCGGTCAGTCCTTTCCCGGCTGCCAGTGGCTTCCAGGACTCCCAGGCTCGTGTCTGCCTGGGTCTGAAGGTGAGTTGCTGGAAACTCATGCTGCAGTCAAGTCCCCAGGGTGACGGGACTTCCCGAGCATGCGCAAGCCCTGGCTCACCCCACCCCCAGCCCAGGACGGGGAGGGCTGGTGACTAAGTCAGGATCTGCACCCACACGAGGGGTTGTGCCTCATAACAGAGACCTGGGGGTCTTGCCACCCCTCTGGCACTCAGGAGCTCAGGCAGAAGTCCCTTCCATGACAGCCAGATGCTCCCTGTCACACCACGTGCCAGCCCCTTCATCCTGGGCTGTCCAGCCTCCACATCTAACAGATGCTCTGTGTGGACGCCTTGGCCTGAGGACTTCAGCACAGCAGGCTGGATGTCTCCAAATGTCTCCCCTTAGGACACGTGTCCTTGGTTTAGGGCCCACCCTAACCCGGTGTGACCTCACCTTACCTACATGCACAGTAAGGTCAGCTCACGGATACTGGGCTTCAAAATATCTTTCGTGGGGACAGCACTCAACCCCCAGCCCCGGTGAGTAAATACCCCAAGCAGAACGTCACGGCCAGAGCTGGTGTAGTCTCCTGTCACCAGCTCCACAAGTTCTGTCCCCGATGGGACGGCCAGGACCCGGGCTCTCCTGCCATCCCCAGGCATCCCCACCCTGGACTCTCAAAGCCTGGACTCTCGAAGCCTGGACTCTCGAAGCCTGGACTCGCCGTGTGTTCACTAATTGGTGTCACATCAGCCAGGCACACAGGACTCCAGGAAATGACCACAGAGGAGAGGACCCTGGCCGTCTCTGAATGCCTGTTTCCCAGTCAGCCACCTTCCTACACTCAGGACAGGAGAGGAGAGGGGACATACAGGAAGTCTGCTCTGCCCTGACTGGCCTCTCCAACGCTGAGCCCT
Organism: Marmota monax; assembly: GCF_021218885.2. Lineage (NCBI taxonomy): Eukaryota > Metazoa > Chordata > Mammalia > Rodentia > Sciuridae > Marmota > Marmota monax. The sequence continues at coordinate 1,274,220 of NW_026694888.1, read as the reverse complement.
CCTCTGTGGACACCAGGGTGACAGCACTAGCGGGGGGTGGCCGCTCAGCCCTGAGCCCGGGCCTGTCTCACCCATGCTTCCTGGACAGGACTCTAGGAGCTCACGTGGCCCCTGTGCCCACCTCTTGGCAGTTGTGGACAGTTTTCAGGAAAAGAGTCCTGGTCCTGGACCTGCTCTGGGCTCTAACACAGGCTATTAACAGTCCAACCCTGTTTTTCTGTGAAATGTTGACGCTTTGGTCCTTGGACATTTCTTTGCATTGTTTTTTTTTTCTTTTAATTGCTGGGGGAGAGATGATTTCCCTTGCACCTGGAGTGGGTTCTGCGCCCAGCTCAGGGCCCCCACCGCCTCCCCCCTCGCTGTAGTCCTGGCCTGAGACACAGGCTTGATGCCACAACCAGGAGGCAGGGCCGGGGGCTCTCAGGGTGCCGTCCATCAGGGGAGGGCAGCAGGTTGGCATGGGGAACTGTCTAGTGAGTCCACAACTGTGGCTTGCCCCTGGGGACAGACAATGACTTAGTCCTTGTCCCAGAGGGTCCAGGGGAGGGAAAGGAGATGTCCGAGCAGCCGGAGAGATTTTCACTTTGGTTGGAGGGAGCAGCCCAGGGCACAGAGGTGCAGTGGCCTGGGCCTTCCGAGGCAGTGCCTGGGGCCAGCCCTGGCTGGGGGTGGGGGCTGGAGCCGCTGGTCACTGTGGGAGCCCAGGACGGCCCATCCCTTTCCACTTCTTTTCTGGGACCTCCTGGGCTTCGCTGCGGCCATGTTGGCGTGGCAGAGACCCAACCCATGGAAGCAGGCGACACTGCAAACAGGGACTCTCGCAGCTGCCGCCCAGGGACCTGGCTCCAGGCGTGCCAAGCCAGGGGTCAAGCTTCATCCTGAGAGCAGGAGGCAGGGACACAAGTAGGACTTGGAAGAAGTCAGGAGTTCTTGAGGAGGACTTAGAGCCGTCCACCTCAGGGGCTGTGGGCCAGCAGTCCTGGGATCATGGCCAGGAAGGGTGTAACGCCAGCAGCCGGGGGTAGAGCCCGGGGATGGCAGCTCCTCGCAGCCCCTGGGAGGGGCTCAGTCTGCTCGGCTCTCGGGTGAGGGGCTGGGAGCCAGACCCTCGCAGATGACACAGGTTGACACCAAGACCCGAAGGATGAAAAAGAAGACAGTCACTCGGACGAACGATGTCCGGCATCTGTCCACCAGCAGCCCTGCGTGGGAGAACCCAGAGTCCAAACCCAGCAGGGCCGCAGGCAGCGATGTCCACACCTGGAGACCAGGTGCTGCGGAAGTGCCGCCTGAAGCCACTTCCGGTCCTAGGAAGGGAGTCACAACACGTCCCGTATCAGCCCCCAGCCCTTTCCTAAAATGGAACAAGACTCGGTGGAGTCTGCATAGAGGTCACAAATGACATTTGAGGAAGAAGTGTGACAGTGTTGAAGGCGGTGTCCCGGGGAGGCACCGCCTGGTGAGAAGGAGGGTGGCGGTGCATCTAAGCCCCACCACACCCTCTCTCCTCTGCTGACATCCTGACAGCTACCATCGTATCTGGAGGGTAGGTCGAGGCTTCGGCCACACGTGGTTTTTACATATCGAGTTGCAGTTCTGAGAATCGTGATCGACTTTTCCCCCTACAAACAGACATCAGCGGAGAACTGCTTCAGAGGCCTGTGCTCTGCCACTTTGCTCCTGAAATCCAAGGTGTTTACCACGAAAACATTAGCCAGGGAGGTGTCTGTGGGGTGTGCTCCATGGAGAGATTGACTGATCAATCAGCCAATCGGGAAGCAGGATGTGAGAAAGACAGAGCTTCAGGTCCGGGAGGTCTCGGGTGTCCTTCCTGGGCAGCATTTGAGTGGGAGTCGTGTGAGGATGTGCTCATTTTCATTTCTATAATTCATGTACCATGAGTCCTTCACTGGAGGGTGCAGAGTCCAGCGGTCATCAGCACACCTGCAAGATTGTGCAGCCCTCCTCACTCCCTGATCCTGACCTTAGCGCTCTGGACAAGATCCTCCGTCTCCTTGTTTCTCCCCTCACTGGTGTGACAGCCCCTGACGTTTGTGCCTGAGGATCTGCCTGTGCTGAACCTTTTGAACACACAGAATCTCGCACACAAGATACTGTGTGTCTTGCCAGGTGCCTCCTTTTCATAGCTATATAGCATTCCACTCCATGAGCAGTCACCAGCATCTGCTCCCCCACTGGAGCACTGGGCAGTCCCCACTCGTGGTGGTCATGCCTGACACTGCTGGGAGCATTTGTGTACAATGTGTGGCTACGTGTTTCGAATCTCTCAGGTGTACACGAGGGGCGGGCTTTGTGGCTGTGCGTCCATTGTACGTGGACACTTTAGGATTGGCCAGGCCCTCCCACAGAGCGTGTGGGCCTGCGTCCTCCGTGGGCCCCAGCACCATCCCCTTCTCCTTTATTCTTTCCTTTGAAAGCATCGTTGAGTTTTCCCCTGATGGTGCCCCCGCGCCTGCTGTCTACCGGCCATTCCTAGGTCTTTCCTGGGAAACCTTCAACCCCTTCGCTCACTGTTTAACTGGGTGGGTGTCGTCTCAGTGTTTAGTTGTGAGAGTTCAGTTTATCCATATTTCCCTCTGATTTCTGTGCTAAGGATGTGTTCTCTAAAAAGGGATCCAGGACACCGGTCAGGGGAGAGAAGGTGGGGACGCCAAGCCCTGCACTGTGGAGCGCGGGGCAGCGGCCTCCGACCAGGCCAGCAGCACAGACGCCCGGAGGAGCTGCCGCCTGGGGTGGGGGCATTGGGCTCACTGAGGGAAGGGCCCGCCAGAGTGCCAAACCTGACGGTTAAAGTTCTAGGAAAGCACATAGCTAGACCGTAAGGGAAATGATGTCATCTCTCTAAAATAAACAATATAATAAAGTTTCAGTTAAAGAATATAAATAACTCTTTGGTCTTGAGATAAATAGTATTTGCGTACTTGCCATACGGTAAACACTCTTGGTCTTAAAATGTTAGACTTTAAACTTTTGGGTAGAGAAGATTTAATTCTGGATTCAGAACAGAATGTACAGGTCATCTGCCTGAGCAGGTGAGTGTCCAGCGTGGGCTGCTGTGGCCAGGAGAAGGGAGGGTATGGAGACCCAAGTCCTCGGTGGCCAGGGAGGTGCTGAACACAGACTGCAGGCGGGAGGAGCGCGGGACAGCCCTGGACACAGGAGGCCGTGGGCGGGGTCTGAGGGAGCCTCTGGTGCCAGCAGGGCGCGCGCACCAGGCCCAGCCGCCGCCACAGACCTGCAAGCCCAGGTCTTCCCCAGGCCAGCAAGAGCAGAAGACGGCGGTCAGAGAGCACGAGCCACCGTGGCCCCCTGGTATGCCCTCCTGATGCGAGTCCGCTGATGAGAGGCGAAAGTAAACCATGGATTTTTACAACACCCAGAACAGAAATGCCCACCGCTGCCAGGCACGTTGAATCCACTTAAACGCAGTATTGATTCATGAGCGGAGTAGGACAGGGAGCCAGGGGCCCTGGGAACGACCGTCAGTGGGGGAGCGAGGAGATGTGGGCGGCAGGTGGGGCGTCTCAAGTCGCCTGCAGGCCTGGCCCAGGACCCCCGGCCAGGCTGAACCGGTCATGAGAAATTCAAGGTACGTGTGCGAAGACAATTTCACATGCTGTTTAAGTAACAAACTCGATGATGCGCGAGTCCCCAGCGGCACCAGGGGGGACCTGCTGCAGGGCCTGTCCGTGGGCCTCAGGGAGGCTCTGAACCCAGCCGACTGGAGGGGGCGCCGCTCCGGCCAACCCGCAGTCCCTCCCTCGACGGCACGTGCTCACTGACGTCACAGAGAGGCCACACAGCAGGTCCTGCTGAAGTGTACAGTCCCACAGTGACAGCTTCCCACAACCAGGAGTGACTTGGCCCTGGGCACCGTCCCCTGGGCACCGTCCCAGGGAAACACTGCTGCAGGAAGCCGAGGGAAGGGCCAGGCAGCCCAAGTGGCCTTCGGATGACCACATTGTCTCCACCTCCACCTCAGGGAGTCATGTGGCGCAGGACCATCCCAGGGCCTCGGCTGACCCTGGCCTGCCCTCTCTCACTCACCTCCTCCAGGCCTGCGGAATGGGCTGTCACAGCAGCGCCTGGCGGGGACGGTGCTGTTCCCTTCCCACCTAAGCACACGTCCTCTAGCCCAGCGGGGCTGCCCTGAGGCGTGAAGCCCAGGTGAGGGTTTGGGGTCCCTCAGGGCGTGTGGCACACACAGAAGAGAGCCCACCCAGGGAGCAGTCCTGAGCTTTGGGAGCTGGCTGGCCACGGAGCCCCTGAGGCCCAGCATGTCCCTGGGGCCTGGGCTTTGCTGTGGGCAGCTGCCCATCCTCCCTGGGTGAGATGGGACACTGACTCTTGTTTCAAGTCACAAGAATTTGGAGTGATTGTTAAGCAGCAGTCGAGTGTCTATATTTAAGGAACTCACGGAGAGACCTACTCCAGGTGTGGCAGTCACATCTAATCCCAGCGACTGCAGGAGGGTCAGCAGTTCAAGGTCAGCCTGGGCCACCTAGCAAAACCACGTCTCCAAACAAAAACAAGAGACGTGTTGTGGCTCAGTGGTGGGCAGCCCTGGGCTCCATTCCCAGCACCAAAAATGTAACAGTGAAATGAACCTATCAGCAGCTTTCCACAGATGGCATTTCTCGTGCCTACTGAAGCTCGTGTCTGTGGCCAACAGGGCCCTCTGGTTGGCACCTGAACCCCAGATGGACCCCTGCCACCTCTAACCGCTCTCAGCCGCCCCGTGCCCAGGCGCTCCAGGCCGCCACACACCTGCCTGGGCTCAGACTCAGAAGCAGTCCTCCAACAGCAGGGGTTTGGCTGTGGGCGGCGGTAGTTCCCGGGCACAGTCGGGGCCACTGGGCTCGTCGTCCACCACCTCTAGACTTCTCCCTGGGCAGAGCCTCAGGGCCGGTGTGCGTGCACCCTGGAGATGACGGGACCCGATTCAGGACGAGTACTTCCAACTTAGGTCCTGGACCCAGGAACTTTCCTTCCTGACCCCACTCATCCCTCTTCTTGGTGACCTCTGTTCTGCGCTGTGATTCCTGGCTCCAGGCCACAGAGGGAAGGCGGGCCACGCCACCGTGTCCCTGTTTGCCCCCCAGGCGCTCGGCACCGCCTCAGCAGCAAGCGGAGGTACCAGCCCCTGCACTTCCCACCCACTTACCTCTCAGTCTCGTCCCCTGCGAGCCCCACCTGCCTTCCGGCCGGGCTCATTCTAGTCCCTCACGTGATGACCGGTTCAGCACTGGGCTAGCCCTCCATCGCTGAAGGCCGACACCATGATTTCTATTAAGCTGGTTTTCAGGAAGATTTTTCAGACGGGACTCAAGAAACGAACGTCCCAGGAGCCCCCGCGTGTCCCCAGCAATCGTGCACCCTGTGGTCAAAGGCAGCGGAGAGCAGAGCTGGCCTTCCACAGGCTGACGGCTCCCACCGTGTTTCCTGGCAGGGGGAGCGGCTGCCGAAAGGCTGAGCAGGAACCGCCGTGACTTCCCCGAGACCCGCCTGCTCTTTTGCTCGATCGCCAGCAGGTCCTTTTCCTGCCAGGTCGGTGACTGCACGGGGGTGTCCTGGGCGGCTTCTTCTGGGGGGTACCCCGGAACACACCTGTCTTCCCGTCAGTCACCTCCGATGTCTCGCATTCCAGGGGAGTTGCCTGGGAGGACGCTGAAGGACGGTGCCCTCCGCTCGGGGCGGGCCATCACCACGTGTCGGGTCAGCGTCACTGAAGCCTCCAGCTCCTCTCAGACGCCTCTCGTCCCTCTTTCCTTGAAGGTGTTGAGTGTTGCTCCTCTTACTTTGGGTTTTCTCAGACTTGTTCTGGGGTGGTCCGCTCCTGTGATTTCTCTAGTCTGGCCTTCACCTCTGAAAGGATGCTTCCTGGCTTTTTCCTGACTTGGTCACCTCCTCGCTGTCTCACGGCTGAGTCCTTCTCTGGGGTTCCCCGTCATCTGAGTGTCTCTGCGTTCAGTTTCCCCCGGGGGCGGCCGCTCTGTGAACGCAGCTCTCTCTCCGCCTCCAGCTTGCTGTGGCTCGCTGTGACCTCGGGCTCCGCTGCTCTCAGTCGGTCCCCTTGCTCCGAACTGCTCCTGTCTGTCCCTCCCGCAGTTTCTCCTGAGCAGGGCGTCTGCTCTGTGTGTGTTTCCGAGGATTTTTGGCAACAAGCCCTTCGATCCCTGCTGGGACTGCCCTCCCACACCAGCGCAGGTGAGGTCCCCCGGCTTCAGCTGCTGCCCAGCTGGACCTCAGCTGTGGGCGGCAGTCTGTCCAGGGACTTCTCTGTCCCCACCGTGGACTCATCTGCCCCTGGCTCGGGCTCTGCTCTCCAGGTCCCGCTCCAGCCCGGGGATCTGTGGTGTGCTCTTCTCACCTGCCTGCAGCAGGTGGCACCTGAATCCATCTCTGACGTCTTGTCCATCGTGGCATGCTCACGGTGGTGGTCGAGTGTCCATGCATGCGGGTGTGATGCCCGCCTGTTCCAGACCATCTGAGACCAGGACTGCGGATGTGGTGCCCCTGCGATTCACACAGCCTTGAGGTCACCTAGACCTCCAGGCAGAGGAGAGGCCTCGTGTGTGGACCTCAGCTCACTCTCAAAACCACACCTGAGTGAGAAGAAAGGATCCCCCTCAGAAGGAGAAACCCAGGAGGACAGAGGGGACGGAGCAGAGGCCCCCCGCAGCCGGGAGGCCAAAGGAGGAGTCCAGCGAGTCGAGGAGGACAGGTCCCTCGTGGGAGACTGGGAGGTGGCGTGGGCTGGGGGGATGGCAGAGAGCCGGGAGAAATGGCCACGCTGTGCCTCAGAGCTCCGGACAGGTCCAGGGATTGGGGGTCCAGGGCCTCAGAGGGGAGCAGGGTGGGCTGGGTGGGGGCCGGTGGGAACCCAGTTCTCCTCTGCCATCAGGTCCACCCTGGCTGCCTGGGGCGACCAGCGAGCGGCTCCCTGGAGCCTACATGGAAAAAGATGCTACCCAGGGACTCAGCATTTTAAATGGACTTGAGTCCGTATGGCCTTGAGGGGCTCAGCTCCCCCCAGACCTGCACCTCGTTCTCTTCCTCTGTGGGGTGGGGCGCCACAGAAACCCACTCACAGGCTCAGCCAGGGCCTGGTGGCTCCTGAGAGGGCAGAGTAAGTGGCCGCTCTTGGTCGCTGCAGCTGCACAGGCACACACAGGTGCTCACAGGTGCACGAGCACACACAGACACACAGCCACGTGCACAGGCACACACAGGTGCTCACAGGTGCACAGGCACACACAGACACACAGCCACGTGCACAGGCACACACAGGTGCTCACAGGTGCACGGGCACACACAGACACACAGCCACGTGCACAGGCACACACAGGTGCTCACAGGTGCACAGGCACACACAGACACACAGCCACGTGCACAGGCACACACAGGTGCTCACAGGTGCACGAGCACACACAGACACACAGCCACGTGCACAGGCACACACAGGTGCTCACAGGTGCACAGGCACACACAGACACACAGCCACGTGCACAGGCACACACAGGTGCTCACAGGTGCACAGGCACACACAGACACACACAGGCGTACATTGTCAGAGTCTAGGTGGCAGAGATTAGGCGGGGGGGCCTTCCAGGTGGGGAGACGTGGCTGAGCCCCAAGGCCTGCTGCACAGCCCACCGGCTGGGCAGGACTGAAGCTCCCCCAAGGTGGAGGGGCTGCCCGTGGTGGGGTCTGTGCTTGCTCAGGTGGGCTTCCTCCTCCTGGAATGCAGAGCGGTCATGAGCTGAGCTAGACCATGTGTCCTGGGCACACAGGAACAGGAGACACATGCAACCCCAGCCACTGCTCAGCACTGGGGGCCTCCTGACTGGGAGGCAGAGCTCTGGGCTCCTGGCCTGGCTGGCCCTCCTCCCTCATGACAGGCAGGGTGCTTCTGGGCAAGTGCTGGCTGCCCATGTGGCTGGGGACAGAGGCTGGCCTCCCTCCCTTGCTTGTCCCCTCTGCCTACACAGCTTCCAATTCCAGGGCAGGTCCAACCAGGCCCTGACCACCAGGGGCCAGCACCGCAGCCACGGGCCCCACTTCTGGCTCAAGGGGCCCCTTTGTCAACGTACCCCTGGGAGGCTGGGGACACTGTCATGGGATGCCCCTTCTTGGGTGGGGGCCCTGCCCTGCCCAGAGTCCTGCACAACATGGACGGGACACTGTGCTGGCGGGGACCCAGGAACAGCCTTGCTCTGCAGCAGGCCTGCTTCCTCCCCTCCCTGCTCCAGAGGCCAAGGTGACCTTTCAGAGCTACCTGGCCCCAGGACGGAGGAGATCTGTGTGAGGGCAACAGAGGGACAGTGTTCGCCACACTGCCCAGAGGCCTCCCCACAGCAGGCAGGGTGGGCCGGGACAGGGGTCCTGGGCACCCGCTGCACCATGTAGCCCAGGACAGGCCTGTCTCAATCCGCAGAGAGGCCGGTACCGGGAAGGAGGGCTTGCCGCATCCAACGGGGACAGAGCCAAAGGGACGTCCACACCCTACCCACCTTCCATGAGCCCTGGGCACAGCGGGGCAGCCACTCCTCCCGGAAGTCACCGAGCCCCGAGAGCAGGCTCGGGGGCTGCCTCAGACACAGCAGTGAGCAGAGGCCAAGAGCCATGGTCAGGGGCAGCACTGGGCTGGAAGAGGGGGCAGGTGCCCCGTGAGGCCCACCCTGGTGCCCCATGCTCTGAAAACTTGAACCTGGCCTTGCTCCCTCCCAGGCTGGGTGAGCCACCCAGGTGCTCAGCTGCATGGGACCCTCGCCAAGTGAGCTGGGGTACGAGGCTGCCTTGGCACCCGGCCCTCTCTGCCGGGGGAGCCCTGGGAGGCCAGCTTCCCCACCCAGGCCGCTCCTCACTGCAGCAGGCGGAGCAGCACGTTCTGACCCCTCTGCAGGGCACGGGGGCTTCTCTGGGTGGCCGAGCTCTGTCAGGGTCCCTTCACAGACCGTTTGGGCCTCTTTAACAAAATACTAGAGATGGGTGATGTATGAACAAGAGAACCTGATTCCTTACAGTCCTGGAGCTGGAGGTCCACAGGACAGGCTCTGGGCCTCTGATAGCTGCGGGGTGAGGGCTGGTCTCTGTCCCTTGGTGCGTTGTCCCCGGGTGCTGGAGGGACCAACATGTTCTCATGTAGATGGTGGAAGTGCGAAGGCACTGGCTCTCTCTGGCTCTCTCTCAAGCCATTCCTGAGGGGCCTGGAGACCCTTCAAGGGGCCATGGCCCCCTTGAAACCTTCCTGAGTCCCAGATGGAGATGAGGCTGATGGCCAGGAACAGCTGAGGTGGCCAGGGCTGACCCTGTGCCTTTAACTGCTGAAGCACTTAGGAAACGCCCAGTGCCACTCCTGAAGCTTCCGGAAGTGCTGAGTCCAGGCACGACTGCATAAGTTCCTTCTGGACCTCTCCACCGTCCTGTCTGATCTGCTCCTGGCTTTGTGACAGCATTCGTCTTTAGTCTGGCTTCCAGGGACAAAAGATCAGCCCTCAGTCTTTACCCCATGCCATCAAAATGTGGCCGGTCTAAATCGAGATGTGCTGAAAGCAAAATACGCAGCTGATTTGGAGGACATGGTGGAAAAATGGATCATATTTGAGTCATGATTTTAATCAATTATATGTTGCAATGATAATATTTGTATCATTTCAAGCCATTAGTTTGTGGCAATTAGTTTGGGCAGCAAGAGGAAACTCCTGTGTGTTGGTGAATCCTTGACGGTCACCCAGAGGTGGCTCTGGATGCACACGTGCCCAGGTAACTGGAAGGCAGCTGAGTCAGAGCCACACAGGGTCTGGTTGGTGGCGTGGAGCCGGGTGACACCAGAAACTTCCTCCTGCTTCTGGTCAGATTATACAAACATGCTCATGTATTCCTGGTCTGACACATTTGTTTTAAATTATCCTGGTTAAAAGAAAAATGTGGGCCCTGTGGCATGTTAATAGTAGCCTACAATCAAGATCATTTTAGTGAATTCAGTCACTCTGGAATAATCCAGTCACAGAGATGGTCCACGCAGGCGTGAGTCCCCGTCAGCCTTTCTGCAAACAACCCTTGTCATCACGAGCCACCGTTTGAAGACGTTATGCCAAGCCCCTCATCGCCGATCATGTGCAAATGGTTTGCATCTTGTTAAAATCCAGCCCGGTTTGGACTTCTGTCTGCAAAGCCCTTGATGAAGACGAGCTACGTCTGCTTGCGTTGGCCGCTGTCTCTTGCTGAAATCTGCTCCTGTTTGGAGCCGACTCCCCTCCAAACGTCTGCGTGGCCCTGCCTGAGTGCCGATCACATGCAGATCTCTGACTGTGCATGTGAGTGTGCAAGGTGGGGCTCGGGGTGGGAGCCCATCCAAAGGCGCCTTCCCTGCTCCAGGGTGGTGGACATCAGCCGTCAGGAGCTCTGCTCCTTTGAAGTACCAAGATGAGACAGAGTAAAGAGGCTTTGTGTCAAGACAATCTAAGGGGATGTCACTCCTGGGGGCTCCAGTCATTGTGTGGCTTCGGGACGGCTGGATCTCAATGACACTTATCACTGATGAAAGGCCCCGTTTGGGGATTAGAGGTCAGGCACACTCTTCAGGAGGGTCTGTGGTATCTCGGGGGCCCCTCCGATCATGATCCTTAAGAAGGGTCTGCACACTCTCCTACTAAGCTGGTCTCCAGGTGACCCAGCGGAGCAGGCCGCACTGCTGAGAAGTGACCACTGACAGGTAATGGAATCAGCACTGTGTGGGGCAGTGAGTCTGCCGGTCAGGGAGGCCTGCAGGCACGGTGAGGCCCTCATGGATCCTGTAGGAACTCGCTGAAGGTGGTCAGGTGGTCCAGTGCAACTGTGGCCTCCTGCTCTGGAGAATGTGCCCCTTCCTGGCCGCTGGCTGGGGACCTCCTCTCAGCTCCAGCCAGAAGGCCTCGTCCACGTACAAACACCTGGTCTGGCCCTGAGACCCATCTGCGTCTCCCCCTTGGGTCTGGGCCATGTTCCTGTTCAGTACTGTAATGGATGGCTGGCACACCCAGCCAGGTCACTGCAAACTCCCGTGTCCCCAGCTCAGTTCAGAATCTCTGCTTGGTTGTGAGTCTTCAGAAGTAACCAAGAATTGAACATTTCTGTCCCTGCTTTATGATAGCCTAAACAATTTGTTTTACCATTTTCTTTTGTCCTCTCCAAGCCAGGGGCTATTTTAAAAGGAAGATAGGAATGAAGGGAGGGAGGGAGGAAGGGAGGGAGGGAGGGAGGGAGGGAGGGAGGGAAGAAGGGAGGGAGGGAGGGAGGGAGGAGGAAGGGAGGGAGGGAGGAAGGGAGGGAGGGAGGGAGAGAGGGAGGGAGAGGGAGGGAGGGAAGAAGGAAGGGAGGGAGGGAGGAAGGGGGGAAGGGAGGAAGGAAACTAATCAAAGGTCTAGGACAGGAGTCTCCAAGTGTCCCTCTTGTGACCACTGGGCGTCGGTGCGACCTCTTACCACAGGCCCCTACCACACAGAGGGGTCCAGGCCTGTGCTCACGAGGAGGCACACGAGAAGCCCTGCGGGTTGGTCTGCCCAGTGTGAGGAGGAGCCGTGGCTGGCTTCCAGGTCTGTGTCCAGGCAGCCCCACGAGGGGTGCCCAGGGGTCTCCAAGGAAAACAGTGCCTCCCCAGACAGCCTCAGATGGGACAGGGCCCCAGAACCCTGCTGGAGGACCTCGGACCAACAAGGACCTGCATCTGCTTCTAGGCAGCAGCTGCCCTCCGATCGGGGAATCTGCACACAGGTGATGAACTTCAGTGTCCACCACCAAAGCCAGCAGCAGAGCACGCCTGGGACCCCAGCTGACCACAGCAGGTCCCCGCAGTTCCCTACCAAGCCCCATGGGGACCGCTCAGTGTCCCCAGCCTCAGTTCCCTGCGCGTGGAGAGGGGCTGCAGACCCCCGCCCGCTCAGGAACTTTAAGAGACGGTGCACACAGGGCCGGGCTCTAGGCCTGGCTGAAACCCGAGCTCGCTGTGTCTGTGAACTGACCCCTGAAGGCCCAGCGCCCCTGCCCTCTTGAGGAGAGTGGGGATTCCCACACATGTCCTCCCTTCGGGCAGGCGAGACCAGCCTGGGACACGCACCACCTCAGGGGACAGACCCACAAAATGAACCTCTGGGTGGGGCTGGGGACACCTGCATCAGTGGGGCCCTGGACAATAGGGAGACACCAAGGCCAGGGATTGGTGTGGCTCCGCCCTCCTCGTTCCTGAGACTCTGCAGCCCATCGGGAGACCCTCTCTCTTGGGGACGGCAGGGCCCGGGTGAACCCCTAGAAGAGTGGTGTCCAGATGGGAGGGGCTCCAGCTGCACACCTCGGTCCCACCCCCCACTGAGGACAGCAGCAGTAGAGCTGTCATCTATGCCACAGCTCTGGCCAAAGCAGTGCTCAGCCAGGAAGCTGGACTCCCCGTGACAACTCGGAGGTTGGAGGTCAGAGCCTGGCAGCCACGCAGGGGACTCAGCAGTGGCGTGGTGCTGTGGGGGGTGGGGGCCAGTGAGTGTCCCCAACCTGCTCCTGAATTCAACAAAATATGGCAGAACATCCAGGGTGTCCCTCGCGGGGTGGCAGGCTCCCCTGGGAGACTGAGCCACGGTGGTGGAGATCCCAGACAGGAGGGGCCTCCCAGCTCTTGCCTGTCCCCTCCCTGGCCCATGCCATCTCCTGCCCAGCCAGGACTCCACTTGTCCTTCCCTCGAGGAGGCAGGAACCCTGGCCAGGAGGGCCAGCCCCAGCCAGGGCACGAGCCAGCTCTGACCCTGTGCCCTCGTCCCCAGCCAGCCCTGCCTCCCAGGGCTCAGCCCACATGCAGCCGTGGAGATGGGGTCTGGGCCCAGGCAGGGCTTCTGGTCCACAAAGGTCCACACTGTCTACTCAGGGGGGCACTGATCGGTGACAACCAGAATATACCCATGAGCCCAGGGGCAGAAGTGGCAGACCCTCGCAGGGGAGAGCTGGCCGGGCCAGAGGAGGACGGCTGCCGCTGAGGGAAAAGGTCTTGGGAAAGGGCCAGCCCCCAAGGGGACAGGGACAGCAAATGGCCCGGGAGAGAGCTGCCTAGCTCAGTTGGGCAGCTGGCCCAGCACCTCCCTCCCACAGGCACTCAGCTCAAGCCCATCTCGGGTTCCGCCGCAGCCCTGATGCCTGGCACCCACTTCCCACGGCCAGGAAGACGGTGCTGGGAAAATGTGGGGCAGGCAGGCTGGGGACACAACTTCTCCAAGAGGCAGTGCCCATCTGTGGAGCAGAATCCTGGGGTGTGGGGACAGCAGGGAGGACCCCACACCCCAGGGCAGGCAGGTCGTGAGAGGGCTCAGGTCAGGAGGGTGAGCGCTGACCCACAGCACACACCTGCGGACCTTGGGGAGCACAAAAGGAAGAGACGGGGTTCTAGGTGTCCTCAGAGGGCGCGACCTGAGAGCCCCTCCAGAGGGTCACTGTGCCGAGAGCCAGGAGGAAGAGAGGAGCAGTCCCCGAGGGGCGACGGCACTCTGCTTCAGACGGAAACTAGGTCCAGCTGGAAGAGGACCTGGATCTGAGGGGACAGGTCCTTGAAAGCCCTGCTCAGCCCAGCAGAGCCCTCCAGGCGCTGCCCGGAAGGAGCATCGGGCCGCCCCTAGAGGGTGCTGGGCAGGGGACAGCTGCTCCCCAACTCCCCGGGAAGAGAGACCCCTAAGCAAGGGGACCCGCCAGCCCCAGGCAAGTGCCCACTGGCCACTCTGGCAGCAGAAGACCTAAGTGGAAGCAGCAGGAAGTGCTCCTGGGTCCCAGGCCTGGGGAGTGTGGGCACGCGGACGGGGACCCTCCCTCCAGTGGGCATGGAGCATGCCACCCGCCCCTGAGGGAGGGCAGTTCCAAAATAAATATCAAGGTCTCTAAGGGCACAGACCCTCGCCCGTCAATTCCGCGTTTAGGAATTTATTGCAAACAATCCCAGCAGGGAGAAAACAGGGTCTGAAAGGTGCTTTGGCCTGTGTTCGTGAGACCTTGTCAAAGACAGCTCCCGCGGTCCATGCAGAGCCCTGGGGCTTCCTTCCAGGGTGCCTGGAGGGCCATGTGACACGGAAAGATGCCCAGGGCACACGTTGGGTAAAAGCCAGCCACGGAGCAGTCGCACACTGTCAAACAGAGAGGGCGCAGGCCAGGGTCCAGCAGCCAAGAGGTGGAGGGAGGGGCTCAGCCACAGACGGCTCCGGTAGCTTTGTGGGTTGTCAATGTGGAAAACGTGTCTTCCCTGTGCAGTAAAAAACACAGGTCCCGAGGCCCCTCTGCTCTCCCACAGGGCGGGGGTCTGTGATCTGTAGCCCCACCCCATCACCTGAGGGAGACCCTGCAGGAGAAGGTGGTGAGCTGTCCCCCAGAGGAACACCCCCTGGGAGCCGTCCCTGCCCCTGACCTGGCTGGAAGCAACCCGCGAATCCCAGGAACATCACCGAATGGGGGGAGGGTGGCCACCCATTGTGGATGACAAGTGTGCCCTGTGCGGACAAGGGCAGGATCTGACTCTGCAGTGGACGTGCCCAGTCCACTGTGTGCCTGTGTTCATCTGTGTGCTCGTGTGGGGCTGAGTGTGTGTGTGTGTGCCTGCACGCGTGTGCAGCCAGGGCAGCCAGGGAAGGCCTTTGGGGCACTCACTGCCTTACACACCCACACACCTGCTCGCCTGCTGCTGTCGGACCCAGTAAGAAAGCCAGCCTGGGTCAGCAGGGCCATGTCCTGCTGGGGGGCCCGCCCTAGAGCAGTGCTCGCTGCATGATCACCCACGCATCCCTGCAACGCACACCCCAGTGTAGACGTGCCCGGAGGGTCACAATTGTGTCCCATCGTCCACCCCGTCAGGGACCTGCCTGTCACTTGGGGAGCACTCTTGGAGGCTGCTGGAGGAGGGGGAGTGTCCCCTCTGGATGAAGCAGGAGCTCAGCAGGCTCCGGTGACAAAGGGGGTACTGGGAACCCTGGTGTCTGGAGGGGACCCTGCAGAGCCTTCACCTCCAGAGGAACCCAGGGGAGTCACCGAGTCACCTTGCAGGCAGCTTGACTCTGCCCCCCTCCACAGTGGGCCCACGGTCCCCACGGATGCCCTCCTAGGTGTCCCACGATCTGCCAGCCTTGCAGAGCAGGGCTATGTGGGGGAGTGGGGGTCCGCGGGGCAGGGTCAGCACCTGGGAGTTGCTCCGCCAGCCTGGCTGTCCTGAGCAGGTTGGGCAGCTGAGAGAGCCGAGGGCGGGTTTCAGGAAGGGCTGGGCGGGGCGGCAACTGCAGCAAGTCTGGCTCCCTGGGTCTGACGGACGTCTCCGGAAGAGCACCCGCCAGCCGTGCGTCACCCCCGCGGACTCTTGCCCCACTCTTGCTCACACGCAAAGCTCTCAAAAGCCAAGCGGTGGCTGTGAGGATGTCAGGCTGCAGAGCTGCCAGCACCGGAGTCCTGCTGAGCCAAGAACCTCCTGCTCCGGCTCACCAGGACGGTGAGGGCAGCAGGAAAGAGCCACCCCGCTGGCCTCCTGGGCCAGGGCCACCCTTCCCCAGGCCCACGATCATCACAATTTGAATGAAACATCAGGAGGGAGAATCAGGAGCTCACGGAAACAGGGCCCTGTCAAATCCAGCCCTGTCCTTGGCAGACGAGGGCGTCCTACTACAGAGGGCCCTTCACCGAGGTCACAGAGCCAGGAGGACTGCCCTCCTAGGCAGGTCAGGGCTCCTAGGACACCCCTCTGAGCTTGTCTTTCTGTATAACTTTGGGCTTAAAAGTAATTGGAAATTGATTTTTCTTTATTTCTTGGTCCTTGCATTCCAGAATACAGCTGGACTTCCAGCCCGGCCAGCCCACCTCTGCCCAAAGACATGGCGGCCAGGCCCAGCAGGCGAACCCGCAGGGCGTCCGCCAGCACTGGCTCACCACGCCCCAGTCCCAAGCTGCTCGTAGCGCTCATCACCAAGAGCGTCCTGTGGGCCCTCCTCCAGACAGAGACCACGGTGTTAGCTGGGGATCACCAGCACAGCAGGCTGAGTGGTCCAGTGGACGCCCAGCACCTGGTGGGCAGATGGCCGAGTTCACGGGAGCTTCAGACTGTTGAAGCTACACGGGCCAGGCCTCCACCTGGCTGGGCCTCCCCAGCTTCATTGTCCTCGTCTGCCTCAGTGCTGTACTCCAAAAGCACTTTCTCCTCCCTGGACACTCCCACCACCATGTCCTCTCTGGTGGGACTCTACCATGCCAGAAGGCGGCGTCACCCTGAGCACCACAGGCTGGGCCAGTGCCACCCTACGTCTCCTGGCCCTCAAAGCAACCCAGAGGGGAGAACACATCTGTTTACAAAGAGGAAGTGGGACCAGAGAGGTAAGCCATACCCCTGAGCTTGCACAGCTCGGGGAGCCTGCGGCTCCAGGGAATGCTCTCCAGGCCCCACTGCCAGAGCCCTGCTGCTGCCTGACTGGACCCAAGGCCTCCCGCCTTACCCAACTCGGCCTCACTCAGACCTGGCTCAGGACCTGCAAGGCACTGGGGATCCACAGGAGCACCCTCACCTCCAGGAAGCTGCACTCTCAGCAGGACCTGGTAGATGCATGGCCCCTCAGGGGCTGATGGAGACAGGGGTGGCCCCTGCAGAAGCAGCACCCCTTCTCCCCACCCTGCAGCCCCTGCAGGTCAACACCCCTTCTCCCCACCCTGGAGCCCTTCAGGTCAGCACCCCTTCTCCCCACCCTAAGCCCCTGCAGGTCAGCACCCCTTCTCCTCACCCTGGAGCCCTGCAGGTCAGCACCCCTTCTCCCCACCCTGGAGCCCTGCAGGTCAGCACCCCTTCTCCCCACCCTGGAGCCCTGCAGGTCAGCACCCCTTCTCCTCACCCTGGAGCCCCTGCAGGTCAGCACCCCTTCTCCCCACCCTGGAGCCCTGCAGGTCAGCACCCCTTCTCCCCACCCTAAGCCCCTGCAGGTCAGCACCCCTTCTCCCCACCCTAAGCCCCTGCAGGTCAGCACCCCTTCTCCCCACCCTAAGCCCCTGCAGGTCAGGACCCCTTCTCCCCACCCTAAGCCCCTGCAGGTCAGCACCCCTTCTCCCCACCCTAAGCCCCTGCAGGTCAGCACCCCTTCTCCCTACCCTGGAGCCCTGCAGGTCAGCACCCCTTCTCCCCACCCTAAGCCCCTGCAGGTCAGCACCCCTTCTCCTCACCCTGGAGCCCTTCAGGTCAGCACCCCTTCTCCCCACCCTAAGCCCCTGCAGGTCAGCACCCCTTCTCCCCACCCTGGAGCCCCTGCAGGTCAGCACCCCTTCTCCCCACCCTGGAGCCCTGCAGGTCAGCACCCCTTCTTTACATGGGATCAAGGAGACCCTGAATCCAGCCTTTCACTCCCTCACTACCCAACCCTCCCGCTGTCACCTTGGTGTCCTGTTTTCTTAGGAACTGAACACAGTCTCTCTGGTCACCTGGAGGAGGGTCCAGCCCCCTGGAGATGAGCTGGGAGATTCCTTGGGCTCCTGCCCATGTGCTTCGTCCAGTGCAGGCCTCAGTGCTGGCCACTCTGATTCCCAAGAGGAGGCTGTGAGCATCTTCCCCTCCCACTTGGCAGGATCCCTACTCATGTATCCTCCATGGGCTGCCCTGTCCCCTGCTCCACATGGTTATCAGGACACAGCCTCTTGGGACGGGTGGGCTGGCAGCCCCTGCTCTCCTCTCTCGTGGCACGTGCAGAGTCGTGGGAAGGATGGGAGCTTCCAGCCCTTGGGAGCCAGGACATCCCCGATGCCACCCTCAGAATCTGGGTGCAGTCGCAGCCTCACCTGCAGGTTCAGGCCGGCCTGGGCTCAGGGGAGGACCTGGCTGTGAGTGCCCTCCTCTCCACGCTGTGCCTCGGGCCCCAAGACAGCATGACAGGGCTTCTGAGGCTGCTCCTCCATCCTGGGCCCTGGAGCACGTTGGGGCCAGAGGGTCCCCAGGGCCAAGGGCTCTCCAAGTGTCAGGAAATGGGCCTCCATCTGTCTGCTTCAGCCAAGGCTTGGGGACTTGAGCAGAGCCCAAGGTTCTGAGTGGAATTTGGACTCTGCATCCATTTTATCTCAAAGGTAGACTCCAGCCCTAATGGAGCCCCCTAGGGAAACCCAGGGGCCCCCTCCAGTCATTCAAGACACTGCATCTGTAAGACCTGGCACTGCTGACCACAGGACCAGGACTCACCTCTGACCATGGCTGTCCTGAGCTGCCAAACAGTAGCCCAAGGCAGCCAGGCTGCCCCCAGCCTCGGCCTGTCTGTGGCAGTCGCGTGCCCGGCGAGCCAAGCTCCGCGGTCCTGGGAGCTCATCCAGGGCGGGTCTCCTGCTCTGAACTTGAAGGTCCCAGAAACCACACTCCAGAGAAAGCCGGGGCTTGCCAGGGACAGTGGTCCCACCCAGCTTAGGGGGAGGAACCAAACCCACACACCCCCTCCTCCAGCCTCCTTCTCAGGGGAGGGGACATTGGACTGGCAGCCTCAGTCTTGAGGGACAAGCCGTCTGGGGGCAGCTTTGCCCTCCCTCTGTGGAGCAGCGACCTCGCCCTGCCTCCCCGGCCCACGTGGGCTCTGGTCCGACAGCACCCATCGGGAGAGCTCCGGGGAAGTGCTGCAGAGGGCCAGAGGCAGAGGGAGCCCTGGGTCTTGGGCTTGGGGCACTGCAAACCAGGGCTGGCCGTGAGCGGGGCAGTGGAGACCCCTAGAGCACTGGGCCAGCAGGCCGCCAGGACCCCGCCCACGGCTGCTCTGAGAGGCCGGGAGGAGGAAGACTGCGGTGAACCTGCAGGCCCACGCACGGGCTCACGCGCACACGTGGACACACACACTCACAGTGCAGGCGGGGTGGTCCACACTCTGCTGGGGAAGAGAAGATGGTGAGTCTCACAGACCAGAAATGAAGCACTGGAATCATCTGCCCTTAGTCACCAGAAGACCCCACTGGGCAGGGCCAGGGCAGGGGGCTTGGGCAGGGCAGTGGTGGGAGGCGGGCTGGAGGCCATGAACCCAGATCCCACCCGTGAGACACCAGGATCCATGAGTTCTGGCCCCACCTTGGCCTCTGGCCAGGGCTGTGTCCTGGGCTCATCTGCCCAGAGCTAGCCTCCTGGCCACGGCACCTGCCCACGCCTCGGAGCTCCATCACCTCATGGACACCTTGAGGAGGTTCCGGTGGGCCCTGCTGTGCAGCCCGCAGTTGGCCCTGCAGAGGCACGGAACCCTCCCCCGGAGGAGCTGGGGTGGTCGGTCCCGGCAGAGGGCTGTCAGGGGCTTGCAGAGTCTCCACCTGCCTCCACTCCACACATGCCCATCCACCCCACAGCCTCTTCTGTCCCTGGGAGTGGACGTCCTTGCTGGTGTCTGCCTCTGGAGCACCCTCTGGGGCACAGGCTGGCAGCGGCCCCCTGACCGCTTCATCTCCAGGGCCTCAAAGCCGGGCCCAGCCCCTCAGCAGCCCAGGAGCGGTGCAGTCAAGCCTCTGGACCACCAGTCGGTTGGACTTAGGGGGATGGATGCTACAGGGCTGCCACAGTCTAAATGTCCATGTCCCCCAGAATTTACAGGTTGGACACTAATGTCCAAGGCAGTGGTATTGGGGCGGGCCTTGGAGGTGACCAGGTCCTGGGGGTAGAGCCTTCAGCATGAGGTCAGTGCCCTCGTAACAGGCTGCAGGGAGCTCTTCCTCCCACCTATCTGAGCCTGCATAAGAACCCGCCCCAGGGCCAGGCCCTGCTCCAAGGTCAAGGCTCTGCTCCAAGGTCAGGGCCCCTGCTCCAAGGTCAGGGCCATGGACACAAGGAAAGGACCTCTGCTCCAAGGAACTGGCCCCCTGCTCCGAGGTCAGGGCCCCTACTCCAAGGTCAGGATCCACATGCTTCAAGCCGCAGGACCAGGTACCTGACCAGGACTGGACACTGCAGGTTCTGATAGTCATTCTAGTCGCGAAGGGAGAAGTACGCGAAGCTATACTCAGTTCTCTGTCGCAGCCCTGTGCGTGCAGCAGGCCGGGCGGGGGAGGCGGGGCCAGCTTCTCTGAGCAGTAAGCCCTTGCTGTCCCCTGATCACCTTTCTCAGGAATTAGGCTCAGGGTTTGGGACCACTCGGAGAAGGGCCCTAGGGGGACTTCCAGTGCCCGAGAATGGTGGGCCTTGCCCAGGATCAGTTGTCCAGAGGCATGGGCACTCGGGGGCTCTGGGACACCTCTGACCAGGGACACTGCCTGGCAAGCTTGCCCACCTATCTCCTCCTGGGGTCCCCAAGCCTCCAGTTTTGCCACCATCCTGGGACCCAGAGCCAGGCCTGCATCCTCAGTGTCAGGAGTCCACCCTGGGCAGGATCAGCTGTGTCTGAGGGGAAGGAAGGCCCTGAGGGGACAGATGTGTGACAAGAGGGGCATTGTCCACAGTCTAACCAGACTTCCAGGAGCCCTGGGGTGGGAGCAGCCAGCAGAACTAGAGGCTCCCAAAATAGCCCCGGGTGCGGCTGGCGGCTGGGCAGGCAACTGACCTCACTCCCCAAGCATCCTGGGAAGCCCAGCTGTCTGCAGCCGCACCTGCTCAGCCTGAGCCTGAGAGCTGCCCTCAGCGGCTCGGGCGAGGACAGCCCCTGGGCCACCCACATGCAGAGAGAGCCCTTCCTCCCAGGGTCTAGAAGGGGCCCCCCAGGACCTGGGCACTTTCTCACCCTGCTCTGTCCTCCATTGCTCTTGGCTCAGCCTCACCCTGGACAGGCCCAGGCCACTTGATTAGCAAGGTGGGCTGAGGTGTAGGTGGAGGGGCTGTCCCCACCTTGGGGCCCCTGAGATTTGCCCAGGGGAAGGGGAAGAGGACCATGATTCTCCCTACCCCAGAAAAAGGACCACCTGTTCCCCTGGAGGGGGTGTCTCTGTGGGCCTGACACTGGCTCAGGAGAGACTTACAAATCCTATCAAAACGTACACTGAGGGACACGTCCCGCCTCACTCCTGACGGCCATTCCTGTGTCCTGCACAAAGGCCTCAGAGCAGCTGGGGCCTCTTCCTGCACACACCCATGCAGGAGCATCAGGCCATGGCCGTCCTGTCCCACTGCCCCACCCACCCTGCCCAGACCCCTCGGCAGCTCACCCCAAACCCCAGATCTTCCCCAGGGGTGGAGTCAGAGGATGGAGTGGGAAGTGTGTGGGGTGGACAGGCATCTGAGCCGCGGGCCCTGCTTCCTGTGGCCTGGGCTCTACTGTGGCCACATCCAGGCCTGGGGGTTCTGCAGGGGCCACCCACAGTCCACAGGGCCCTGGGCAACCCTGCGGCCCCCCAGCCAGGCCCCGGTTTATAGGGAACGAGAACTGTGCCTGGGGCTGAGTCAAGATGAGGCCCAGGGCCCCGCACAGGACTGCTGGGATCTGCACGCTGAAGGCAGACAGGCCAGATGCCATGGGGTGGACGAGGCCAGCTCACACAGGACTTGGCACACAGAGCCTGCACCCGCTCCACCAGGAGCCTCCCTTCCCTCTGCGCAGACAGGCGGCTCCTCCCGAAGACACACTCTCCCTCGCGGTACCCCGGGGTTCTGGAAAGCAGGATCCAGAACAGGAGAGCCAGGGCGGCCTCCAGACAGAGAGCCACTCCCTGGCCATAGCCCCAGACAGGGAGCTACTATCCATGTCCACCTTGAGAAGCACAGGCTGCACATGTCCAGGGCCTGGGCCCGCAGCTTCCCTGCCTCCCAGAATGTCTGACCTCCTCCGGGAGCAGTCAGCAGAGGCTCGCCCGTGTTCCTTGTTAAACGCAGCCCATGTACCAAAGAGCCCACGTGACATGTACGAATGCCCGGCACACAGCTTGAGAAAGATGACAGCACCATCTGCCAAGCACAGGGTGAGACCAAGGAGCCACCCGCAGAGGCCTGAAGGTCTTTGCAAGTGGCCGGAGGAAGGGCTGGACGCTTGTCTCTATAAACTCCAGGCCCTCCTGGGAAGGGTGGGGTGAAGGTCCTCACACCCACACACAGCTGCACACACACACACTCACACGTGCACACACAGATATGCCTCCCGGACTGTCAGAGCCGGACCCCACCACCCAGACACCTCAGCTTCACCCTTGATTGGAGCCTGGCTGGTCCAGTGGCCATGGCCAAGCAGGCCCAGCTCCTGTTCAGGACACCTCCAAACTGACCCCAGGCAAGG
Organism: Marmota monax; assembly: GCF_021218885.2. NCBI lineage: Eukaryota > Metazoa > Chordata > Mammalia > Rodentia > Sciuridae > Marmota > Marmota monax. The sequence goes on along the minus strand of NW_026694888.1, from coordinate 1,252,033 downwards.
ATGCCAACCCAGCATCACTCCCCAGACCCCACTGCCCATGGAACCCTGGTGTCACGGGCCCAGTGGATCCCATAAGGGACTCTGACCAGGTCAAGCCACCCCAGACCCCTCCCAATCCATGGACCCAAGAGGGCTGAGTGTACTGCCTGCCTGGCCCACCAGTTCTCCTCCTGACCACGTGTGACCCTGAGCTGGGGCCTCCTTGACTCCTGGGAGGTAGAAGTAACTGCAAAGACATTGCTTGCCCTGTGCTGTCCAGTAGGTGTCCATAGACGTCCAAGCTGGATGGACGTCCAGCAGAAGCTGTTCCCCCAGTCCTTCTTCCATCAGGAGGAAGGATCCTCCCCTAGACCAGGCCAGAGGGGGCAGGCAGCCGGGCCCCTGTGCCCTCTGAGGCCAGCCCAGAACCTGGAGAGGCCTGCAGCCTGCAAGAGCCCGTGTCACACCCCCGAGGAGCCACCCAGTGGCCTCATCATAGTAGACTGTCACTGGAGAGGCAGGGCAGGAGGGGACCCCAGCCCAGCTTGCAAGGATCCATCTGGTAAATCCACACTAGAACTCATAAGCTCCAGAACCTGTGGGCCTGGGGGGCGACCAGGGCCTCAGGAGGAGCAGCACCCAGGCTCTGGGTCATCAGGCATCGAGGGAGGCCTCTGGTGGCCACTTCAGCCAGGACACATCTACAGGGCCAGGCCCTGCTGGCTCAGCCACCCAAGGAGGCCCATCTGCATCCCTCCCCGTCAGCTGACCATCCCCCTCCCAGGCCCAGCCTACCAAGGGCCACCAGCAAGGCCCTAGACTAGCACCGCCCCCCCAGAGCTCCCCCAGAGCTCCCACAGGTCTCTCAACGGGAAAGCCACAGCACCCACCGCAGCCCGACCTCCACGGGGCTCGTCAGACCACTCGAACACGCTCCCTGCGGGGCTAGTGCTCGCCACTGCGGGCAAACCCGCCCAAGGCCAGCCAGGCGGGCCCCACACTGCCCGTGTGACCTCACTGCCAGCACTGCCAGGGAGACCCCAGCTCCGGCATGGCTGCCATGACCGGTGGCACTGTTTTGCTGAGACTAGTCTCCTGGTCTATGGAACGTGGTGTGCTCAGGGGCTGGACAAGTTGGTGACTCAGTTCCCTAGGACTCTTTCTACCCAAGATGCTGCCCAGAACTCTGTGGTCCAGGTGGTCTCTTGGGCTCAAGCGCTCGGCAGGGCCCATTAGAGCTGGGGCTCAGTGGCTGCTGGCCCGCAGACAGTGCAGTCGTGTCTCGTGGGTGGATGAACAAGCCGCACTTCACCTCAGCCCCACCTCCCATGCTGCTCCTGACTGCTGGCCACTGGGAGCCCGGCTTTTTGTGCGTAGGTCTTGGTGCCACTTTGTACCCGGTCTCCCTGGGGCATCGGCATATTCAAGTGGACCAGGGGTTGTTCAACCATCTCTTGGTGACTCTGCCCACTGACACTCGGCCTGTGACAGTCCTGCTTTCTGCAGCCTCCAGTGTGGTCTTGCCAGCATTTAACTTGCACCAACCGTGTGGCCGAGTGGTGGCCACTTCCTGCCCACCCCGAGGCCAGGCTCATTCCCTCGCAGGGCTCGGGGGGAAGTGGGGTCCAAGCCCCATGCTTTTCGGTTGGGTGTGGCTGATTCGTGATAGATTGGCAGGAGCTCCCCACACCTTCTGGACCCCAGGCCGTGTCCATGTGAAGATCCTCCTTCCTGTGGCTGGTCTCTCAGGGGTGGACAGATCCATCCCCAGCACTTAGCGGATCCTTACAGAACACGACAGCTCATGCTGGTGCAGGGAGAGGGGCCTTCAAAACAGGCCCTGCCCTCTGGGGCTCCACCACAGGAGGGACAGGCCAGAGACCCTCTGGAGGGGCTCTTCTGAGGTCAAGGATGGAGCAGAACATCAGGCAGATGGGGGTGGCAGACTTTGCTGCAGGGAAGCTGGTTTCCCACATGTGCATAGAAGGGTCTCAGGGCTCTGCAACCTCAAACACACCAAGTGTCCCTGGCCTCCCCTGGCCTCCGTGAAGTGACAGAGGGTGCCCCGGTCCTGGGGAAGTGCTTGGCCAGCAAGTCCCACTTGACATTGTCTCCCAGGAGCATGAACAGAGATGAGCCCACTCTGTGTCTCCATCAGTTCCCAGAGCAGCCCTCGGAGGGGGTCTCGGCTCACAGACTCCCCGGCAGGAGGCTGACCGATCCTCCCTACCCCCGCCCTCTATGAAGTGCATTTGTATTGGAGCGAAGCGGAATGGGGGTGCCAGGGAGGTGGGGAGCCTTGGGGTGAAGGGACAGGGGCCCCCAGCGGGCTTGGTCCAGCCCCTCACCCAGGAAGGGAAGGGAGAGAGAGGAGAGGAGCTGTGGGGGAGCCCTCTCCCTGGACGGCTAATGGACGTGCGCAGAGCAGGCCCCTCTTTCCTACAGCAACAAACTGACGACAATGCCAACACAGAGAGCTTCAGGTCAAAATGCCACCTACCCCACAGTCCCCACCACCTGTCACCCAGCCCTGCTCCCAGACGTCCATGGGGACAAGAACGCAACACTCCCTATCCAACAGGCAGACCCCCAGGCCTGCGTCTGGAAGGACATTCACTAACGAGGAGTCGAAGCTGGACGGAAAGCCCTAAAGGGGCCCGTGAGCCAGGAGTCCCCGGAACGACAGAGTCATCTCGGTAGCCAGGTGCCCCCTCTGCCCGCACGGCTGGCAGACCTGGTGAGTCAGCTGCGTGGGGGACCTGAGCAGGCACCAGGGCTATGTGGGGTACACAGCCTGCCAGGGGCCAATTAGGCAGCCTCCTCCCAAGGGGCTCGTCCCAGAAAGGGCCAAGAGCAGGGCTCCCCGAGCAAAGGCACCGACTGGGGCAGGAAGCTGAGCCTGTCCACCCCTTTCCCACCAGACCCGGGAGCAAGATCTGGCCTCCACCAAACTGCACAAAGCCAGGGCCCTGGGTGGCCTCAGCCAGGGCAGGGTGGGGAACACATCTGTTGATGGGGAGAAGGGAGTAGAGCCCTCACAGTGCCGTGACAAGAACCAAGGCACACAGACGCCCGGCGGGAGGGCAGGGGGCGGGAGGGCAGGGGGCAGGAGGGCAGGTGCCAAAGCAGAGGCACCTGGCTGTTCCCCTGGAAAGTCAAAGGGGACAAAAAGCAGAGGTCCTGTGTCTGAGGATGGCAGAGGGTCCCTCTTGGAGGGGTGCAGGTGGAACAGCTGGCCTGGGGAGGGCTCAGGCTTCAGGTGGCCCTTGGAGGTCTGATGAGACCCCATGGCCATCCCTGTCCTGTCCCCTGAGATGCCTGGGGAACCGGCAGAGCCCCAGAGGGAATGATGGTCCCAGTACCCTCAGGCAGAGTCCCTTCTGGGACCTGGGGAGTGCCCAGACCTGTGGTCCCGACCTGGTCTGCCACACAGACACAGGCACAGCAGAAGCTGTGGCGCTGAGAGACCCCAGGAGGGTGGCGGACAGCCCAGGGCACCTGGCACACCTGGTGGCCATGATCGACCACACAGCCATCTTCCCACGCCCAAGTTTCCTCCAGAAAAATAACCCTTTGATCAAAAAAGTTTTTTTTAAAGACCTAGAGAATTTCACTAATGAAATTTAATAAAGTTGGAAATGTGCACACAGTCTCGTAAGACTCCAACGCCGGCTTTCCTCCTGCTGCCTGCGGGCTGCCCGGCTGCGGGCTCACCTACCCACCTGCAGTAGAGAACCCTGCAGCAGGCCCACGGCATCCCTAAGGAGCATGCCGAAGCCGCGTGTGTGAAATCACACCACGGAAGTCACACAAAAGTGCGGGTGTGATCTCCTCCTGGAGCCAGGCAGGATGAGGAAGGGTGGATGGCCCAGGGCAGCCAGGTGACTTTCTATTGGCTACCGTTTCAATGAAATGCATTTATACATTTTAAACTTCTGTATTTTTAAAGTATGTTTAAAAATATTTCCCTAAAAAGCAGAAAGAAAACTTTTGGTGACAAAGTTAAAATTTTTTTAAAAATTAACAATAACTTAAAATAATCAAATGATCAAAGAATTCAGTTTACAATTTTGGCCCCTTAGAAAGTAGGTGACACGCGAACACTGGGTAAGAAACAGGAAAGCTAAGCGAGCTGTGTTGGGAGGACATGCCTCACACCCGCCTCTGGGACAGAGTTGTGGATCCTGGAATGTGGTGGGGTGGCCAGGGGGAGCGCAGTCCAGGATGGCAGCCAGAGTGAAATGATGAGGAAGGGTCACAGCAACCTGGCAGCAGAGAGGGAGGGCACCGAGGTCAGAGAGGCCCTGGGGGTCCCTGGGCAGAGAGCGGGGGACCACCTGAATGTGGGGGAGAAAGGCCGTGAGCAGGCCGGGCACCTGGGCTGAGAGGGTGCGGGAAGCAGGAGCCGTGCTGGGAGGTAGCCCCACATGGCCTCAGCTGAGACTGGACAGAAGAAGGAGATGACGGTCAGGCTGCCATGTCCAGGGGAGAGGGAGACGCTGCGGAGGTGGACAGACACAGAGGTGTCAAGGGCAGACACGGTCCAGCCTCCTGTGGCCGGGTCTGGCCAAGTGCCTCTCCCTGGGCCTGCTGGCCTGGCACCCTGAGAGCGCAGGGTGTGAAGCTCTGTCCTCCCTTGGCGGGCTGATGCAGGCTGACTCTGCCCTGGCCTCCAACCTCGGTCCTCATCCCCATGCAGCTCCCTTGCTCCTGGCCACAGCTGACCTGCAGACCCGACCCTGCGCACACACGTCCAGCCCCGTCCTCCACCCTGAACACAAGCCTCCCAGCAGGTGTGGCGGGAACCTCCGTCTTCCTGCGCCAAAGCCAACAGCCACCCTCACTCCCCTCTTCAGCCGTGGACTCGAAGGCCACGTTCAACTGTTTCTTGAAACCCAGTTCCTTAGAACATGCTGTGAAGACCTGGAGCGCGTCTGCCCACCCTACCACCATCTCAGAGGCTGAGCTGCCCACGTGATCTCAGGGGTCAGTACCACAGGGTCCAGCCCAGCTTTGCGGGCCTGAGCAGAGCGCGAGAGCAGGGAGACAGGCTGAAGGTCTCTGCCTTCGTCAGGATGGTCTTCAGGGTGTGCCCTTGTTTACACACACACGTGCTACCTGTGACCTCTTCTGTGTGCATCTTTTTCTTCCGTACGAGACTCACTGAGGAAGTGAGCCCATGCAATGCACGTGCAGTTTGGGGATTTTAGTGGCCATGTAGGTAGCAGGCTCCGCAGGGTCCAGCAGGAAAGATGGCAAACAGATGGGCCTGGAAGACTCACGCCGACCGGGAGGGCCACCCACCACTTCAGGAGATCCCTCCAGCCTGCGGCTGCACGCACCCAACACCAGCATCCACCCGCACACCCTCACCGCTTCCTTGAGATAAGAGAATCAAAGGGCTCAGAGGATTTTTACCATGCTGCTCTTGGCTTTTAAAATGCACGGTTTTTTTACCCCTGTGAAGCCAGATATTGAGAGTAAACTCTGTTCTCCAAGGAAGAACCTGTCCTGGCCGAGTTCTGGGGCACTCAGAGACCCATCCATCTCCGACCCCAAACCCGTGTGTCACACCAGCTGCTGGCTCTGACTCTACAGGGGCAGCTCCCAGCCAGAGGGCTGGCAGGGTTCTTCCAGAGGGGACATGGCTGGGTGCTGGGGAGGCAGCCCCGGGCAGGGGCTGAGAAGCAGACGGCCAGCAGTGGAGCTCAGAGCCTGGTGGCCTCGTGGCCTAGTGGCCAAGGGCCTGTGGCCCTCAGGGGCATCTGCATGTCTCCAGCCTTTCCCTGCACCAGGCTGGGCACCTAGGCAGCACCTCAGCCTCCACCCTGAGGTCAGCAGCTCTGACCCTCCCAGCCACAGGACATCATCTCAGTTTCCACCTAGTGCAGAAAAGCCGCCCCTCCCAGCCCCACCCCCCACGGAGCTTCTCCCTTGAAGCCCGACCCCGAGTCCCTGTCCCTGCCAGCCACCTGCACTGCTTACCTTCCAGTCCTGGGCTGCGGGCTGCAGGGGTCAGCATGGCCTGGAGGAGCCCACACCTGGGACAGGCCCTATGCTGCAGGTCCTGAGAAGTCGGGAGACCCCCCCACCCTGCAGGTCACCACACACTGTTCCTCTTCCCACTCCTCCTTCTTCTTTGCTTGTTTGTGTCTACCAGCCTGAGTCCCCAAGGCAGACTTTGTCACCCAGACCAGGGCTTGCCACCTCACAATGCTCACGGGACATTTTCCAACCGAGGAAACAGAGGACAAGGAGGGAAAAGAGGAGCCAATCACCCGGGGCCTTGCCACTGTCACCTCCCGGGCATCTTGCAGCTCTGCTGGGTTCTGCAGATGGCCGCGGAGGGCTTGGGGGGCAGAGGCCCTGGACCACCAGGCCCCTGTGTCTGACGCTGATTGCAGGCTGCCCTGTGCTGTGGTCATGGGCAGGTCTCCAAGTCCTCAAGACCCATGACGGCCCCTGCTTCCTGTGCACAGGCCCAGCATGGACCCCAGCTCTCCAGGGTGGCCTGGAGGCGCCTGTGCTCGGGCCTGGGGCTCAGCTTGCAGTAGGGGGTCAGGAGCTTCTACTAATCGAGGTCACCCAGCACCGGGCCATGGAGCCCTGTGCCGTCTCCCTGGGGATGAACAGGCTTCCTCCACCCCACCTTGAAGGTCCCCCCTCCTGCCTGCTCCAGCATGGAACAGTGGGCAGACCATGTTCTGGGGTGTGCCTGGTCCTCTCCTGGCTTAGGGGAGAAGTCAGAGGAGGGTATGTGGGAGAGTGTCTCCAGCTGACCAGCTGGCCCCCACAGGATCAGGGGACTCACAGAGTCTGTCGGTGGCCGAGGTGTAAACGCCGTGTCTGAGTGCAAACGCCCGAGGTGCTGAGTGGAGAGGGACAGCAGCTGGCACTCTGGAGGCGAGGCTGGCTCCGGGGCCACTGGGACTCATGCTGGTGTTGGTGGAGGTCACTTGTTGAAAGTCCCACCACTGGCCTTGACCGGCCCTGGCCCCAATGCAGGGGCTGCTGGTGTCATCTGCAAGCAGGTGGGTGCTGGGACCTGGGTCACACTGTCCACTAGGGAGTCTGCAGCTGTCAGGGTGTCAGTCTGACAGCCACAGGGCACTGCAAGTCTTCTTACCTCTGCTCCTGCCCTCCCGCCAGTCCCCACGTGCCACAGCTGGGACCACCAAGGATGTCCTGCCTGAGGCAAAGTCCAGGCCACACACTGGGCTGGGCTCAGGTCTGCCTCTCTCTGTCTCCTGAGCCCCCAGACTGGAAGGAAGGCCCAGGCAGCCTGAGGTGACACCCATCAGTGCCCCCTCCCTAGGGCTCTGAAGGGCTTTGTGGACCTGAGGAAGCAGACCGGGTAGGGACGGAGAGGATCCTGGGACTTCGGGGACTCCTCATGCCCCCACCTACCCAGGTGTCCACCATGAGTAGGAGGTCCACCTGCTGGGTCTGGCCGGCATCAGCCCAGGAGTGCAGATGAACAGGGCCACTGCAGAGGCTTCTGCCACAGGCCACTGGTGCCAACTCCAGCCACAGCCAAGGAGGTCAGCAGACCCCACCCCTGATGCCCCGATGTCACAAGTGGCAAGAGAGCCCTTGGAAGGGTGTGGAGGCATCTTTGAAGACAGTCTGTCCATCATCTCACCAGGCTAAGGGAAGGAAGGAGGCTAAGACCACGCCCTCGAGCCATCCCAGGGCATGTCCCGAGAGGCAGAGAGGGAGTTGAGGGCGCCCAGGATGGGGAGGGGAAGAGGGGCTGCACAGGGCCCGGGGGTGTCTGGGTGACAAGAGTGCTCTGCAGCCACCTTAGAAGCCACTGACCGAGCACCATAAGAGGACCTGCCTGGGGGAGCGCGTTGTAGCTCACTAAAGTGTCACTCGTTGCCCCTGCGCCAGCTGCCAGAGCCACTTCCCTGCAGCAGCCCCTGGGCTCCCCACCGCCCGCCATCCAGCCTCCAGCCTTCTCTGTGGAATGAGCTAGGAGAGAGTTTGAAAAGGGAGTGGTTGAGCTCCTCCTGACATTCACGCAGGGAGCCCAACAGCACAGGAGCTGAAGCCACTTCTCGGTTGACTTTCTCTGCCTTGCTCCCTTGGGCTGCTCTTTTGCATAATTCTACGACACAAATACACACACGGAGGTGTGGGTGAGGGTCTAAGTATGACACATGACCCCTGGCAGTTACCAAAAGCTTTCTGTGCAGCTGTCATGCCCAGAACAGTGAATCATCCGAAGTCACGGATGAGCGTGACCTTAGCCTCTCAGCCACAATCCTGGACTGGCAGTCCCGTCTGAAAGCCATGACTAAGGCGGCCTCAGCACCCCAACCTCTGCCTTTGAGCTCCATCAGATACGAGCCTTTGAAACCGTTGAGTCACCGTCTGCAGAGGCTCAGCTGCACCTGAGAGAGCCTGCGTCAGCTTCCATGCTGAGTCACCGTGTCCCCAATCCCAGAGCCCCAGAGCTGGAAGGGGCCCCAGAGTCTCCACAGAGGCCTGGAGCAGCCCCACCCCCTGTTGTCTGTGGCCAGCTAGAGGCCGTGGGGGTGGGGCAGGAGCCTGGAGAGGTCTCAGGGCGTCCAGGCTCCTCTCCAGCCCCAGGGCCCTGGGCGCTGTGCCCATCCTCCCAGAGAAGCCTGTTGGCACAGGGAAGACTGACCAGGGAAGGCACAGCAGAGGCACCAGGGTCAGAGGACCCCACAGGGCCCAGCCTCTGCTACTGGGCCTCTCCTAGCCGGGGCTATCTGGCCACCTCTTCCAGTCCCTAGGCAGGGCCCTCCCCAAGGTCCCCTCAGGAGGAAAGCCATGTCCAAGGACAGCCAGCCTGTGGACCTCTACAGAGCACAGCCCAGCTGAGGACCAGCCGAAAGGCAGTTCTGGTCACCTCTGTGCACTGCAGGGAGACGGAGGCCAACAGAGGGGCCACGCACTTGGGGAACCCAGCAGGGTTTGGCCAGCAGAGCCCCGAGCAAGGTGACCAGAAGGGGATCAGCCGTGCGCAGAGCCTCGGAAGAGCAAAGGGGTATTCACTGTGCAACGGGCAGTGGAAAGAGTGGGACCCTGGGGCCCTGACAGGCCACAGCCTCGGGTTGGGGGAGGTTCCTCAGGAGGTCATCCTCTCTGGCTGGTCACCAGAGTCAGGCTGGGCTCGGTACTGAGGGTGACTCAGGTGCAGGACACACCACACCAGCAAAGGGAGGGTGACCAGACCTGACTGGAGGCTGAGCAGTGACCCGCCCAGAGATGAGCTGATGAGCCAGGGCGGGAGCAAAGGTGCCACCAAGGAACGGGGGTGGGGAGGGCCTGGGCTCCTGCCTGGCTTCACGCTGGGGCAGCCCGGGCACAGGAGCTTGGAGGTGGGCTCCGGGGGACTCAGGCCCCTAAGGTGAGCTGGGGAAGGATCCCAGAAGACCCTGGAGCGTGGAGCTAGAGGAGGGTCAGTGGGGGGTCCTCAACATCAGGCTGACCCCAAGGTGGGTGGAACCAGGGGAACCAAGCACCACCTGGGCTGGGCTGGGCCACCTGCAGGCCAACGGTGGCAGGATCCCAGCAGCCTCTGTGCGCCTGCCTACGCAGCCTGCTAGAAATGGGGACCCGTCGGTCCTCCAGGAGTTGGCAGCCCCCACTTGCCTGAGGACACCAGTGCGGCCCAGCCTGGCTGGCCACTGCACATCAAGGAAGGACGCTGGGAGATCAGACGCCTCATCCAGACACGGAGACAGGACCAGGGTGGCCCTGCCCTGCGGGTCTGGGGTAGAAAGAGGTGCGTGAGTGGTGGCCGGAGTCCCCGGCCTCCATTCTGCCTCAGCCCTTGGTCTCTGTGATCTGGGTGGAGGCTCAGAACGAGCCAGGCTGATGCCCCTGGGGCAGCCTTTCCTGCCCTGGGAAGCCCCCAACAGTCCATCCAGCCCAGGGCCAGCCTCACATAAAAGAAGAGCCCCTGGGAGCGGGGGGGTCTCAGCAGGATGGTGGACTGATCTCCTTCCAGGGTCCAAGTTTGAGCAAGGAGGGACCTTCCAGAAGCTTATGTCTGACTTTGGTCACTCCAGGGACACTCACAGAGGAGGGTCCCTGGCCCTCCTCTGGTCAGAGGCCACTTGGTGGGTCACTAGCAGCCAAGGCAGCGGCTATGTATAAAGCCGAGAGCAGGCAGCACACTCGGTCACAGCCACCTTTCCTGAGCACCGGCGGGGGTCGGTGTCCGCAGCCACAACATACTTCCTCCTGATGTGGCTCTTGGACAGCAGCAGACCTGGACTTGGAGCACAGCCTGAGAGCCATCAGAGGAGGTCGCCCACCTGCCTTCACTCAGGAGCTGCCTCCCGAGGCCACAGGGCCGCATGAGCCACAGAGAAGCCAGCTCCTGGGCGAGCCCTGCCCACCAGTCTGCGCTGCGCTGTGGACAGGCCCTGGGGCCTATCGTGGTGCTGTGGCCCTGGGGTTGCCCATGGTCTGGGGCTTCCTGTTTCTGGTTGACTCTAGAATCCATGCTCCAGCCACTCGGGAAGCTGCCAAGACAGGGTCTCACTTCTCCCCACAACCACCAGCACTGCTGTGAGGGCCTCGGAGTGGCCCACCCACAGGGCCGCGTCTTCTGCTCCTGATGGACTGCAACAGGAAACAGGCTAGAAACAGAAGTGGGACAGGCACTGGGGGGACATTACGGCTGGGCCTCCTGGGCCAAGGAGGACCAGCCTCATGGCCACCTAAAGGCAAGAACTGAACCAGGGCCAGCTGTGGGCGGGACACACAGGATCCTGAGTGGCCTTCTGCCTGGCACCCTTCTATCTCCCTCCTCTGCCCGCAGATGACCCCTCCCACCTGCACATGTGGCCACAGCTGCTCCCAGGCCAGCTCAGGAGCTTCCCTGCTCTGGGTGAGGCCGGGAGCCTGAGCGCCCCTCAGAGGACAGACCTTCCTCCCTCCCTCCCTCCCTTCCCCTCCCCCTCCCTCCTTCCCCTCCTTCCCCTCCCCCTCCCCCCCTCCCTTCCTTCCTCCCCCTCCCCCACCCTCCCTCCCTCCCTTCCTTCCCCTCCCCCTCCCTCCCTCCCTCCCTTCCTTCCCCTCCCCCTCCCTCCCTCCCTTCCTTCCTCCCCCTCCCCCACCCTCCCTCCTTCCCCTCCTTCCCCTCCCCCTCCCTCCCTCCCTCCCTTCCTTCCCCTCCCCCACCCTCCCTCCCTTCCTTCCCCCCCTCCCCCACCCTCCCTCCCTCCCTTCCTCCCCCTCCCCCTCCCTCCCTCCCTTCCTTCCTCCCCCTCCCCCACCCTCCCTCCTTCCCCTCCTTCCCCTCCCCCTCCCTCCCTCCCTTCCTTCCCCCCCTCCCCCACCCTCCCTCCCTCCCTTCCTTCCCCTCCCCCTCCCTCCCTCCCTTCCTTCCTCCCCCTCCCCCACCCTCGCTCTCTTCCTTCCTTCCTCCCCTCCCCCTCCCTCCCTCCCTCCCTTCCTTCCCCCCCCCCTCCCTCCCTCCCTTCCTTCCTCCCCCTCCCTCCCTCCCTCCCTTCCTTCCCCCCCTCCCCCTCCCTCCCTCCCTCCCTTCCTTCCCCCCCTCCCCCACCCTCCCTCCCTCCCTTCCTTCCCCTCCCCCTCCCTCCCTCCCTTCCTTCCTCCCCCTCCCCCACCCTCGCTCTCTTCCTTCCTTCCTCCCCTCCCCCTCCCTCCCTCCCTCCCTTCCTTCCCCTCCCCCTCCCTCCCTCCCTTCCTTCCTCCCCCTCCCCCACCCTCCCTCCCTCCCTTCCTTCCCACCCTCCCCCACCCTCCCTCCCTCCCTTCCTTCCCACCCTCCCCCACCCTCCCTCCCTCCCTTCCTTCCCACCCTCCCCATACCTGGGGACATGAGCTCTGAGGGCCTCTCCCCATACCTGGGGACATGAGCTCTGAGGGCCTCTCCCCATACCTGGGGACATGAGCTCTGAGGGCCTGTCCCCATGCCTGGGGACATGAGCTCTGAGGGCCTCTCCCCATACCTGGGGACATGAGCTCTGAGGGCCTGTCCCCATGCCTGGGGACATGAGCTCTGAGGGCCTCTCCCCATACCTGGGGACATGAGCTCTGAGGGCCTCTCCCCATACCTGGGGACATGAGCTCTGAGGGCCTGTCCCCATACCTGGGGACATGAGCTCTGAGGGCCTGTCCCCATGTCTGGGCGACATGAGCTCTGAGGGCCTCTTTCCATGCCTGGGGACCCTGAGTGCCTGGACCTTTAGAGGTCCCTTCTGGGATAGAAAATGACATCTGGAAGGCCCAAGCACCACTTCCCTCTCACGTGTACCCTGAGGGCACACACAGATACCTGGGAGAAGAGCCCAGCTTGGCCGAGTCCCTGGAAGGGCCCTGGCCTGTGCCCCGCTGAGCCTGGAAATGTCCCCACCAGAGATGCCCTCCTTTCAAATCAGGTGGGCGGGCGTCCTGAGCAGGTGAGGCCTGGCAGGTGCCTCTGGTGCTTCTACCTTCATCTCCAACCTAAGAATCACAGACCTGAGCCTGAGAACCTGTGCTGCACGTCACCATGGGCCTGACATACCCCCTTGTTTGATCACCACAAAAATACAGGAGATTTAATTACAAAAAGATAAAGTGCAGAGGAAAAGGTGAAGAGTCTCCAGAAATTTCCATCAACAAAATCTGAAGTATCTGAAATGCGTCTGGTTAAAACAAGACTGGATCCTTTTTCCCATGCTGTAGGCTGGCACTTCTCACCCTGGGACTGTCTGTCCCTGCAGGTGGCAGTCACGGTCACTGGGGCGTCCCTCGACTCCTTCCTGATCCTGAGGGTTCCCATGGAGGGGCGCCCTGAGCATGGTCCTCCTGGGGTCTGCACTGGCATTGTCTGCCACATGGGGTCGGAGTCCGTGACGTGCAGGCCTCGGGACCTAATATCTGGCCATCCTGGCTCCTCCTTTGCAAATTCAACAGCCATGCCTCACTGTGACCACCAGACACATGCAGAAGATGAAACACAAGAATGGGGGGCCACCCTTCAAAAATCTGAGACACAGAGGTGGCCCCTGCCTCCACCTTGGAGAGCTGGGACTGGTGAGGCTGGCCCCATGCTCAGGTTGGCCCAAGGAGGCCCATCTGGGTGCCCACAGTAGATGCCCATGTCCCTCTGAGCACCAGGCTTATACCACCCAGGCCTGGGGACAGCTGGGAGTCCCTGCTCTTCTTCCTGAGGGACCAGGTGCCCCTGCCCCACCTCCACACACACTCAGAGAGCATTTCTCCCAAAGCCCTGTGTAAGGGATGGTGGCACTGCGGTGAGTGTAGACCCCCAGGTCCCCCACAGCACTGGGTCCCCAGAAGCTGGCAGCTGGTGGATTTCTGTAGATTTGACCTGAGTTGGGGAGCTGCATCCATGGTAGTCCCCCTGGGCATCCCTCACCAGTGGCTGGTGGACATGGGTGTGAAACCAGATCCAGCCCCACTTAGGGTGAACTGTCTTTGAACAGAGAAGGGGCGGGGTCATGGGAAGCCCTCTTGGCTGCTCCAGCTGTGGGTCCCGGGGGACTTCCCGGAGGCCACCTGAACCCCGACCACAACACAGTCTGTGTGTCACCGTCAGCTGAAGCTTTGTTTATTAGTACACTTTCTAGTTGACTCAGCCGAGCCTGTCATGGTTTAAAGCGGGAATCGTGTCCCCAGGAGCATTTGTCTGCGTACCCCAGAGCTAATGGCTCCCCAGGCCCCTGACCTGCAGCACTGTCGGGGGCCCGACAGGTGGGGGAGCCAGAGCCCTCTGCTGCATAGCAGGCCGCTTTCTGGGGCAGGGAGCCTACCTCGGGGTCTCCTGTCCTTCCACAAGGCCCAGCCCAGCCTGGCCCCTGGGGCCTGCTCCTGCATTAAAGGGGAGGAGACAGACCCAGCAGGTGGTGTCCCCACCCCCTGCTGCTGGGCCCCTACAGGGACCAGTTGTTTGCCACGGGGATGGTCCCTCAGGGGAAGGGCAGGGAGGGAAACTCCAAGCCACTCCTTCAACCAGGCACAGCAGATGGAGAGGGGCCAGGTGCTCTGACAGAGTGGGCAGGGGCCCTGGCCCCCACTGTGCCAAGGGCCTGCCCACACCCTGCCACAGGGGCAGCCATCCAGGGCATTGGACATCTGGTGAGGACCACAGCTCCTGTGCCCTTTCCCCTGCACACACTGACGTATCAGGGATCTAGTTTGGAAGATAAGGAATGACCCGGGTGACCTGGACATGTGACTCAGGTTCCCACCAGCACGGGGTGGGCAGCTCAGGGCAGGCACAACCTCTCTTCTAGAACCACCCTTTTGGAAGCCATGACCAGATGCCAGTGCCCACAGTCCTCTCCACAGAGCACCCCGGGCTGGGAGAGCTGCCCAACACTGAGATGGACGTGACCATGCCCCGTGCAAGTCAGCCAGCCAGCTGCTGGGACAGGCGTCCTCCTTGGCAGCTGCCTCATGGACCTGAGGAGAGAGGGGCCTTGGGGAAAGGCGGGGTCTGCCCCTCCTTGGTACATGTGACTTCTCTGGCCTCAGTTTCCCCATCTGGGGATAAGGGCCTATGGAGAGGGGGTCCTTAGATCAAAGGAAGAAACACCTGAGTCAGGAGTGAAGGAGCCTGGGCTCAGGGACAGGCAAGTGGCCCAGCCCAGCCTCCACACTCACTGCTGCCCTCGGGGACCCACAGCCTGGAGGGTGGGGCTGGCTGCCTGTCCAGACAGGGCCCAGCCTGGAGGACAGAGGACAAGACATCAAAGGGCGGCGGAACAGGGCCGGCTTCTCCCTGGTGTTTGCCTGCTGGCCGTTCCAGAGGCTCCGCAGACAGGAAAGGAGCAAGCTGCCAGTGCCTTCCGCAGGCCAGGGCCACATGGCCACAGGAGACTCAGGCCCACCACCTGGGCCCAGGGCGGGCTGTGGTGGGCTTCCCCCAGAAGGGCAGCCAGCTCTGGCTGGGTGTGCTCTAGAACAAAGGGCGTGAGCATGCACAGCTGGGCCCACAGGTCCGCAGGCCTACAGGAAGGGCAGGGATGAGCCGTGGTGTGCTGTGTCCAGCTGCTCTCAGGGTGCCCCAGGTGTGGACCCCAGACCCAACCACGCACACTATGACAGACATGGTGCTCAGGGACAGCCAGAGTGGGCCATCTGCACTCAGGAGATAGCTCCCAGGTTCTCAGAGACCCCCCTGCAGCCCCTGGCCTGGGATGAGGGCCTGGGGTGGGCCAGGGGGTCCCCAGCCTCCATCCAGCACAGAGTTCTGCTGGGGGTCTAGCACTCCCTCTCCTCCGTGACAAGCAGGCCTCGCGGAGCCTCCTCCCTCCACCAGAAGGGGGCCGCGGAGAGAGGCACCTGACTGGGGACAGGAGGAGCCCAAGCAGCCAGAAGCTGGACACAGACACATCCTTGACAGCAGTTCCACTCCAGGGTGTCCCCGGCAGGGTCCACGTAGGGGCCGGAGGTGCTCAACAGCCACTGCTAGCAGCTGGGAGACACCCTAGTAGGGTCAGAGTCAGGAGCAGATGGAAGGACCCAGAACAGGATGGAGTAGAGGGCCCCAGGCAGGGCCTACAGCAGCACTGGCAGACAAGCCAGGGCACTGATGCTCCCCAGAGCCTCCAGAGGGACCCTGCCAGCACCTCCGTGTCAAGGCGCCTCCAGAACTGTGAGTTAGCTCGTGTGGTTTTAAGCACAGATTCTGGGTGACTTGTTACAGCTGCCCCAGAAACTCAAATGCCACCAGAGAAAACAACCCAAGTGTCCACGGAGTGCAGGGAGCCTGCAGCCCTCCTCGCACACCCAGGGCACGGCTGGGCGGCACAGCCCCAAGACAGAACCTGAGCCCGGGCACGAGGCACCTGGACCTGGAGGATTTAAACCCTGGGAAGCAGGGACCCGCTTTTGCCCTGCTGTTTAGATTCTGATAAACTGTCAGGATAGGGGATCAGGGGACGCCTGGGGACCACTGCTGACGTCCTCAGCGCTGAGGCTGCTGGACAGGGAACTCGCACTTCCCGCCAGGCTCGCTCTGCACACTAAGGAGATCAGCAAGGCCTCCAGGCATGGATCGGCTTTGTGTCCATGCCAGTCACATACCGTGAAGCCCACCAGAGCCCCACACGCACCTTGGGCAGATGAACACAGGGGGAGTCTGCTGCCCAGCAGGACAACCGGCTTCAGAACATTCCAAGGAGAAGCCTCTGGGCACAGGCAGTCACTCCGCCCACCACCCCGCCCTGGTGTCCACCGACCCACAAGTCCAGACCCACGTTCTGCGCCTTCCAGGTGAATGGAGTCCTTGGGGGTGGTCACTTTCCTAACAAGGCTGCCCACCCAGGTGTGGCTCGCGGTGGGACTCCCTCTTCCTACTGAGACCCTTCTTCTAATGTGTGGGGCGCCGCGTCCTGGGTGCCTGACCATTCACGGGCAGCTGGCGGTGCTGAGAACGAGCTGCTTAGTGGACAGACTTCTGTGCACTGTGTTCTCACTCCTTGAGGCGTGTGCAAGGGCGTGGAAGGTTGGGTGTGCTTCTCTGCCCCTCCGCAGCCCCAGAGGACCTGCCAGGCCACCACCCAGCACAGCTGCACCAAGTCCCTCTGTGCCTGTGTCTGCACAACAGAGCATCTACCTCCAGGCACAGACCTTGAGGATGAGGTCACAGTCACCCAGCAGCCCCAGGAACCCCAAGCCACAGACCTCACATGGGTGGCACTCCAGCCCCCACCTGTGGGGAGCCGAGCAGAGCAGGTGAGGGACCTGCCTGAAGCCACGCTGCAAGGCAGGCTGAGCAGCGTCCCGACTACGGGGCCAAAGTAGTGGAGGCGCTGCCCATAGACCCAGGGTGGGCAGTCGGGGGTGGTGCCAACGTGGGCTCAGGGACCAGCGACAGCAGGTGGGAGGGACCTCCGAAACAGAGGGGACTTGAGTGGCTGGAAGGGAGCACTGGGCCCAGGAGCACGGCACGGTCAACACGGATGGGCAACCTCACATGGGGAGCCTGGCCACCATGGACAGAAGCCTGCGGAGACCCAGCCCCTGTGCCCCTCCCTCAGAGCAAGTCACCAGCAAAGGCAGAATCTGACCCCCTCAGGCTTCCCCACAGCCACAGCCCACGGTACCAGACAGTCACCGTGTAATATAAAGGCAACAAACATTTTTAAGTCACTGAGAACTGAAGAAACAGTTTCCTAAAGCTCTTACTGAAAAAAAAATAAATAAAAAACTACTATAGGATAAATTCCAGGCAAAGCAAGGTGTCGGGAACCACGGCCAGCAGAGCAAGGCCAAGCGGACCCACGGAGCTGCAGGACAGAGCCAAGGGGGACTGACGACTGTCTTGGCCCAGGAGGAGGCCACGCGTCCTAGGAATGCAGAGGAGACATTAGGTGACCAAGGTGGAGAAGAAGGAAAGAGCGGAGGGACGGTAGGTATGTGGCTGTCCTTGTTTAATAGTTACATGTGGCTCCTGAATTAGGAAGAGATAAGAATGATTCATAGCACACAGCAAACGTTAAGGTCATGATGATCATAATCACGTAATAGAGAGAGCAATACTCTATTTTCATTATGGCTGCTAGTGGCCAAGTATCAGATACCATGTGTCCTCCTCCCATAGAAGGGATCAGGACTCCTTAAGGGAAGAGTGGGAACGAGCCCCGCCTTTCCTGGGCACAAGAAATGAGCACACTCGGGCTGGGGTGTGGTTCAGCGGTAGAGCACTCACCCAGGACGTACGAGGGCCTGAGTTCCGTCTCAGCACCACATAAAAATAGATAAAATAAAGGTATTGTGTCCAACTACAACTTAAAAATAAATATTTTTTTGAAAGAGAGATGAGTACACTCCACGCACGCAGTCACACAGGAAGACTGGGAACGGGGAAGTGGGTGCCACCAGGGGTCATGGCTGAACCCAGAGAAAACAGGTCACCACCACGACGTACAGAGGCCAGCTCAACGCTCTTCCCATCACAAGGCAGCAGCTCAGTGCCAGCCCCATAAGCAGAATGGGGATCGCTACACCAGCAAATCCAAACTGAAAGGATGTTCGTGGGCTACCATTTCGATATCACCACAAGCGGACTCCACAGGCCAAGAGGCCAAAGAAGGGGGACAGCTGTCCAGCCAGTGCACAGGACCATCTCCGCTTGGGGTGGGGGACACTGCAGACTCGAGGCAATGTGGGTAAACCTATGGGGGCAGGAGGAGGGTGGCAGGCTCCACAGTCAGGACATCAGTGGGACGTGAGAGTCACAGGTAAGAGAACACTTGGACATGAGGCTCTGCAAACCAGCCCTTCCCGAAAAATCACAGAGGCTAGCAGCATGTTGAGCTGCTCAGGAAACTTTAGCAAGTTCAGAATCTGCAAAGTGTGCAGAAAACCGTATCCCACAAGTCACAGATTAGCACACCACGCCCACCGGCCCACTGGAGCTCCTCTGCCACCACCTGCAGGAAAACGCTGTCCTCGAGCAGGGGACGGTCCAGGGTGCGTTCTGCAAGCTGACGTTGACAATGCCCAGAAAATGGCAATAAGTAACAAGACAGATGGCCCCAACATAGGAAGATCACTGCTTAGCAGAATCCACAGGCTGTACCCGAGCAGCCTCACAAACGCTAGAGTCCTGCACGCTCGGGTTATCATAAGGAACAAACGGAAACTGTTGTGATAAGACATCACTCGATGCTTTTTAAAGAACAATGGTGGTAATAGGAAGCCAAAGAAATAAGATCTCTGATGTCCTCAACAGAATTGGTGGATTTTTAAATGGTAGAAATAAGAAACAGTAAAATCGACAAAATGTTAGAAACTCAAAAATGTGGAAAAGGACACAAAAATAAGAAAAGATAATAGGTGGAAATAATAGAGCGATTTTAAAGAAGCACAGTAACTGAGTAATGATGTTCCTTCTTCTACTTTATGCAAATGAATGTAAAAAGCTGGAGGAAACGGAAATTGTCCTAGGAACCAGGATTAACCAAAACCAACAAGACAGGGGATCAGATGGACAGTCCCCACAGGAAAGCAGAGATGCTTGTCAAGCTTCCCCAAAGCACAGGCCCCGTCAAGCAGCCAAAGAACCCAGAGGCACACTCCAGGATGGGGTCGTCCCAAGACCGTCCAGCTGCTGGCACCAAAGTCCAGCAAACACCACTGCGAACCCGCCTCCTCCACAAAGGTCCACACAAAACCCCAGAGTCAATACCCACAGACAGGCCCCAGCGCACAACAGGAACCTCACTCTGGGAGAGGGCGTCCATCTTGGGGGCAGTTGGCAGGCCCAGCAATGAGGAGGCTGCTCGGGGACCAAGCAGGGAGGGTCCCTTGAGCCCAGGGGTTGGATGCCAGCTACAGGGAGAACTGCCTCATCAGAAAACAGCCAGCACGGATGGGGCGTGTGTCAGTAGCACTATTCCACTTTGTCACCGTGGGGCTGGGTGAGGAGGGCAGAACCAGAGGCATTAAAACCAAAAGGACTAAATCGGGGTCACTTCCAGATCCCGAGATGGGACGCCAGGGCACAGATGAGGAAATCCATGAGCACTGATGTCAGCCAGCGGGAGAGTCGTGTGATGGCTGGTGCAGAAACCGCACAAGGGAAAGGTGGCGCAGAGGAAATAGGGAAAGGCGCCGCAGACTGGGGGAAAGAGAAGAGCCCACTGGAAACAGCAATAAAATCCCAAGGAGTAAAATCAACAAGAAACGTAAAAATTTTGCATGAAGAAAATTGTAAAATGCTTCTGTGAGACCCAGACAGATTTAGAATAAATAAAAAGTCAGATTGTGCCCGTGAGCACAGAGAACATCACGAAGATGTCCACTCTGCAAAGCTCAACCTGAGACGTGGTCACGGTCAGCACACCACAGGACACTGACCACAGGGGAGCCAAGGTCAACACTGAGACTCACCCGAGGCCGAGGCTGGACCAGGGAGTCAGATGCCGGCCACGCTCCCGGCTGCACATGTGTGAAGCAAGGCCTTCTCATCTCATGGGAAGGGAGAGGCTCGGGTGTGCGTGGGGAGTGCGGGAGGCCGGCGAAACCTGGCCGGGCGACTAGAGCTGGCTGGGTGGGCGGAGTGACACCAAGAGTCACAGAGAGGAACAGTGGAACCCCAGTGTGGGCACCCTGCATCAGTACCCCGGGGTGAGGCCTTCCTGCTCAGAACCAGGCTGACAACCACTCCCTACCCCAGGGAGGTCCGGGCTGAGAGAGGGCAGCAGCACCCTGTGTCTTCAGCTGTGGTCAGCTCTGGGGCCCCGACTGCATATGACATCGACCCTCAGCCATAAGGATGTGACTCCAGGCTGGCACTGACCACCAGCAGGCAAAATCTACCCATCACAGCACTACACCACCTCTGCCCTGTCCACTGCTCCCAGGTGCCCTGACCCTCCAGCCCCACTTCAGGACACTGCTGCTGCCTCCAAGCTTGCTGCTTGTGTGGGTCCAGGGCCTGTCTCCTTCCCCAGCCCGTGACCCCCTGGGCTCTCTCCAGCCACCTCCACAGCCAACCCAGGGGCAGCTCTGCAGGGTGCAGCAGGCCCTACCCACAGCCCTGACCAGCCCCTGCCACCCACACTGGCCCTCATCCCCCCAAGACCAGTGGGCAAGCTCCATCCTACATGGGTCCCAGGTGGCCAGGAGGGGCTGGGGGAGCTGCCGGAGACCCCCAAGTGCCACCAGAGATCCACCAGGGCCGTGGCCTCCCCAGACTCTCCATGGAGACCCTATGTCCCGGCCCCTTCCATCCACCCACTGCTCCCCCGCCCTGCTCACTGGTGCCCTGGCACAGGGAGAGGAAGCTCGGCTCCCTCCGCCCGGCCTCAGCCTGATGGGGCAGGAGCAGGTGGGAAGAAGGTGGTGGGGGGCCAGGGGTGTCCTGCAGCTGCTCCTGCCCCTGAGCTGAGCTCCGATGCGGGCTCAGCTGACGGAGTGCAAGAATCCAGGCCAGTGCAGGGCTGGGTGGCTTTACAGGCAGCTTCAGAAGAACTTGTCCCAAAGCCCTGGAGGCCCATGCTGGGGACGCTGACTGCCTCCTGAGTCCTTCGCCTGATGGAAAGGCACAGCACCGTGAAGAGGGGACAGGCCAGGGTGTCCCTCTGCAGGCTGACGGCATCTCTCTAGAATGGGAAAAAAGTGGGACCCAATGGGGGGCTCTGGACCACCAGGAAGAGACCTGTCCTCTTGCACCAAGGTCACAGGAAAGGATGACATGTGGGCCCTGGAGACCCTTCCCCTGTCCTCCTAAGACGTGTTCCCAGAGGGCCTTGAACGCAGGCTCTGACCATCTAAGTGCCCGCCTGCTGCTGGCCTCCAGGAAGGCCTCCTGGCTGGTGCTGTACGGGGGAAGCCTCGGGTGGAGTCCTGCCTCGGTCCCTCCTGAGGCTACACTCTGGTCCCAGGGGCCCTGGGCAGGCTCATCTTCAGGGCCATCTGCCCCAACCTCAGATTTCAGGCAAAATCAAAGCCTTTTTAGAATTCAGGCAAAATCTTGTGATTTTTTTTCAAGTAGTTTGGGCTTGGCAAGTGCCCTCCCTGCTCCGCCAAGCCCTCCTTCCTCTGTAATTTAAAGAAGGAAAAAGCACAGAGACAAAACCACCGTGCATTCCGAGGGAGCCGCGGTCGGCTGCGCGGACTGCCGGGGCCAGCAGCGTCGCCAGCAACTTCACGAGCCTCTTCCTGAGTTCACAGAATCTTACTCTGTTTCATTTCACGTCTGTCAATGAGATAGTCTCCGAAAAGAGTCAGAGCCAGGCGGGCCCAGGCCACGGATGGCCAGGTGAGGCCCGCAGAGACCCTGGGCTCCCAGGCCAATAGGGCCTGCGTCTGGGGCACTCCCGCTGGGGGGAGAATGCAGGACAGCCTGTCAGGGCCCCTGCGAGGAGGGCCCAGTGTGGGCCTCACCTCGACCCACCATGCTCATGCACCACACAGACCCTTCCCTGAGCCCCGTGGTGTGCCCAGTAGGGACAGCACCCCGGGGCCCCAAAGGCTCAGCATTGTTGGGGCACATTGGCTGAGGCTGGTCCACTTTGGGTCAGAGACTGGAGGCCTGAAAAGGCCTTGGGGCATGGCTGATGCTTGAACTGAGGCTGGCCGCGGGGAACGGGGTTGCTCCAGGAGACTGGGAAGGCAGGAGGACAGAGGATGGAAGGGAAGCATCTCCAGGAAGCAGACCAACCGAAACCAGAGGCAGGAGCCAGCGTGGCAGGGGGACCCCAGAAGGGCTCTGAGGAAGGCAGGCGAGTCCTGGGCCCAGTTCCTGCTGCCCACTAGTCCACGAGGCATGGGCTGACTGGGTCCTCCCTGAGCTGCTGTGCCCCAGCAGCAGTGTTTTCTGTGGCCTCCAGTGGGGGATGGTCAGTCCCTGCAAGGCCCAGGCCTCTGTGGATAGGCACCACACCCCGCGGAGCTGCTCAGCCACACGCCCACATGTAATGACAAGGCTGTCCATCCTGTTCCCAGGGCCAGGAGCCAAGCGTCAACAATTTTGAGCAGCGGTTTCAGAGAGGTTTAGGGGTGGTGTCTGCACTTTGCTGAGTGTCCCACTCTGCAGCTCTTCGAGGAGCAGAGCCTCAGCGCCTGCAAGCACCAGGCCACGGTGGCCCCAACCAGCTCCCGGAGCTCACTTGGGGCCTCCTGCACCCTGCCCTGGGCAGCGCCCAGTGCTGAATCTCCAGGTGAAACTCCCAGAGGACCAACTTAAAACATGGGTGAGAGGATGACGCAGACCCTGGCCCTTGACAGTGGGCCTGGGGTGTGACTGCTCCCATCTAGGACACCAAGACAGAGACACTTGAGGGTCAGGGTTCAGACCCTCTCAAGTGGTCAGGACTCACTCATGTAGGTGCTGTCCTCCCTAGCAGCCAACCTGGAGCAAGGCCCCTGGGAAAGGTCATGGCCGCAGGCCCTGAGGCAGGAAGGCGGAGTCAGGCAATGCAGACCAAAGGCAGCGAGCAGGCCACAGGAAGCCCAGAGGGGGATGGGACCAGGCCTCGGCTCAGGGCACACGCCAGGCTGAGGTTGTCCAGCAAAGAAGCCCTCAGGCTGGACGAGGAAGACTGCACTGCAGCCGGGCAAGGTGGGACAACGTCACTGGACCTTGGACAACTGTGCTAGCCCAGGAAGACCATGGCAGCGGGAGAGGCTGCCACCTGGAGAGCACAGCGCTCAGGGCTGGTCTTGGCTGGTCTGTCCGATGGCACTGACATGCTCCCACCTCAGGTGGGTGTAGTCCTGGACTGCAGGCGGGGGCACCACAGCAGTCACCACCTGTGACGCACCAGGCCGAGGAGCGAGAAGAAAGCCACAGAGAGAGAAGGACACCAGTCCTGCACACTTCCCTGATGCAACTTCAGATAAACCGCACAGTGGAGAAGGAAGAGGAAGAAACCTTCTAGAAACCTCCAGTCAGCATCATGCTCAGTGACAGAACTTTCAGAATCTGGCCCTTAAAGTCAGGAGAAAAGACAGGGGTCTTCATCCCAACCAACATCTTTCTATTTGTATACTAGACATCCTGATCAAGGTAGAAACATTTTTTTAAAAGAAAGTCACAGATATTTGGAAAGAAAAAGATCACGTTACCTCTGATCACAAATGATGTCATTTCCTACCTCAGGAATCAGAAGTGTTTAACTGGGAAATTAGATAATTTAGAAATTAGATAACTTAGCAAAGCTAAGGTTGAAAGGTCAAGCCTCCCTGCACTAACTCTCCTACACACCGCCATGGCCCATGGAAACGCACCGTGAAAAACAGGGCTCGCGACTGACCCGGGAGACATCTCGAGAGGAAAGAGGGGAAAGGCCTAGACACGGAGGTCGTCAAACTCCACTGAGAAGCAGTTAAGTAAACGGATCTGAGGGGGAGTCTGAGGTCCATGGGCTCTGCGATGCGAATAGCTTTCAGAGGAGCTCGGTTCTCCCTGCTGCTCTGTAAAGTCAGGTGACACCCGCCATCAGATGCGGGGCTTGACAGTCAGTCCAACGTCCAGACGCAGGAGGACATCCGAAAGAACAGCCGAGACGGTTCAAAAGAGGAACTAACACCCTTCAGCCCGACGTCACTCAGTGTGCCTCCGCCCAGGGGTGGCAGCAAGAGCCACGGGAGCGTCTAGTCCTGCCCGGTGCGGCAGAAAGCGCCCAGGGAGAGGACTGCGTCACGGCAGATGCCATCAAAGAATCTGGTCTTTACCCATGAAGACTTCAAGAATCAACGCAGGAAGACCAAACATGAAGGCGAGAACGGAAAGGACCCGGATGGACAGCGCAGAAACACACCCCGCGGTCAACAGGCCTACCAGGGCCCTCGCCTCCAGGAGCCGGGGCCTGGGAGGGCTCAGGAGGGCCAGCCCCACCCTGCAGACGAGACCCAGACCTCTCTCCAAACGGGACGACTTGGCCAGATCACCCAAAAGGGGCAGCGTCCACCCAGCAGCTCAGCACGCCTGTCCCGTGGTCGATCGGTGGACCACACACACCCACACAACAAAACTCTGGAGCAGAGGCACGGCTGGCCCACGGGGTGCAGCCCTTCCCTGGGACACTGCAGGGCCGGCGTCAGGCCTCCGGGACGCCCGGAGGGCTCAGTCGGAACAGAAACCTGCCCAGGAGCCCGCCATGGCACCCTGTAGGCGCGGTCTCTGGGGCCCGCGTTTCAACAGGAACACACAGGAAACCTGTGAAGAGTCTACCTGAGCAAGTGGTGCCCGGAGAGCTGGGTAGCTCCCAACCAGAAGCAGCCAGGACCACAGAAGGACCACGGGGGCCCTGTCTCGGGATGGCCACTGGAGTAGGAACAAAGCCACCCTTGCAGTGACAGTGGCCTTACCCAGTCTGCCCCGCTGGGAAACCCCTTGCTATGGGATTACAAGTTTGTCGGCGACTTCTGAATGGTCAACCTTAAGGTCCCTGTTTAAAACACAAGCGTGCACATGAAATAGCTCCGTCTATGTTCACTTATCAATCAAGGTTGGCCTGGCTGCTCGGCCTCCCTGCTCGGCCTCCCTGACTCTGTGAGAGCCTCCTGAGGCCGGGCCTCTGCTCATTTCGCTTCAATAACTCCCCCTGTGGGGCATCCTCCCGCAAGTTGGGAATGTGACCCAGCAGGACAACGTGGCCCTGTCACCACCACTGACACTGTCATCCACTGGGACAAAGAGTCACGCAGATGCTATCATCATCGACACCTGCATTGGGCTGTGAGGTCATGGGTCACCTCATCCACAGCAGCAGCCATGGCTGGCTTGAGCGGTCAGGCAGTCCAGTTCCCCAACATCCCACCCTGTGGCACCCTGTGGGTGGCTCTGGGAGCCGCAGGCCACACCCATGTGGGTGAACAGCCAGGAACCGAGAGTCCCCGGAGCAGGGGTTCCAGGGGGTTAGGAGCCCCCAGAGCAGAGAGGCCCGCGATTCAGCCAATTAAAGGAAACAGCCGTGGAGGCCGTGCCTGCCTGGTGAAGGACCTTTACATCAGGGGCAGCAGCTTCCTAGTGTCCACAGAGCGCAAGCTCTTCTGCGCTGAGCGGTCATGGTGTCCAGGGCTCCTCGTCTGGACTACACGACCTGGCTTCAGAGGGATTCAGGGATCAGTCAATGAGACAGAAGAAAAGGGGTTAACACGTGGGGCACATTGTGGCCTGGTCTTCCAGCCTGCACTGGCACCGGAGGGGCCTGTGTCAGAGGGTGATGGCCACACCAGCTGGTGGAAAGAGGACACCCAAGTGCAGCGGGCTGGCCAGCTCTCGGGGCCACGTGGCCGCAGGCACTCAGGTTGTCTTGCGTGAGCGGTGGTGATTTTTCTGAAGCTTAGTCAGAGTCATGCAGCGTCAGCCCACAGGGCTTAGGAAAAAGGTAGTTTTAGTTCTTAGTTAATCTAAAAAAAGGCCACATTCAACCCAGTTTACAGTGAGTTTAAAACCTCAAAGAAAACAGCAGGACGGAATCTGGTTGCGGGTGCACTGGAGTTTTACATGGAAATGCCATCTTTTTCATACTCATCTCCTTATTTACAAAAATAAAAAACACAGTGAGTCTTTTGCAAAGTCTAGGTTCACTAAACTTGTGCAAAGCGCCCCAGGAGTGGTCCCACATTTGCCCCCGTGGTCCAGGCTTGGGTAACACCCAGAGTCTTTTCACGACCTGGGGTTATTCAGCCTTGGTTCTCAAAAGCCACCTGGTGATGAGCAGTCTCGGGTCAGACCTTTAACCCCAGTCTAGGCTGAGAAGCCATCAAGCGGCCCAATTATGGATGTCACAACAGCCTTGAGATGAGATGATGATCCCGATCCTCTGCTACGGGGTGGGGAGAAAAATACAGGTGTTCCCTTTATTTTACAAAAGAGTATTTTATCAAATTGCTGTGAGTTATTTTACCAACAGCTGAAAACGCAAGAGATACAAGTTCCCTTAACTCTAAACAGCAAGACTTCAAGAGCTACAGTGTTTCAAACAAAAAGTTATAAAAATTCTAATTAATCTCACCAGTTAATTCATCCCACATGGCTGGTTCCTGTTTTCCTTGCCACAGGGAGTGTGGCTCTGTCAGCCGTCCCCTAGAGTGTCAGAAACCCTCACTCAGTCCAATGGCAGGATTCAAAAATCATCCGAAACGTGTACTTCTCCATCTTTTTTCAGGGAATATTTTGCAGTTTTGTATCCCAGCTGCTTTCCAAGTCTTTGGGATGGGCGTTTGGTTGCTTCTGCAGCATACAGCCGATAACTGGTGGCATCCCAGCAGGACATATCAGCTCGAGGAATCTCGGGCCATTTCTGGAACACTCTCGTCGGTGACAGATATGACTGAGGGGGGTCTGGAAACCCTGGCTGCTCCGCAGGCCTCCTGATGTTCTGTTATGCCCAGTGAGGCCCCTGGTCCAGTCTCTCCTCCTGGACTCTGTCTTTGTGGTGCTGGGGGAGACCCAGGCCCAGAGCTGGGCAAGGGCTTTCATGGACCTGCACCCCCAGCCCAGAGTCTGTCTGCCTAAGGAGACGGAAAAAGTCGTTTTTAAATATTCTGGGGGCCTTCCTGGGAGCTCCCAGGGTTAAGGCAAAAAGAACTTAGTTCAGGATTTGATTTGGGGAGCTATGGAACACATCAAAAGCTTCAAAACACTTGGCTAAATAGGATCACAGTTCACTGTAGACCACACAAAAATGGCCAAAGATTTTAAAGGCAAATACAGAAAGTCACATGAGTGTACAAAAAAGCTTAGCTCTCTTACTGTTGAAAAGAGTCACTTTTCTTAAAAGATGAAAGACCTGATATAAGACAACATGAAGTGTGAGAAATTGATAAAACACACAATGTTTGTTTCCAAGGCCAATTGCTTAAAAGGTAAAGAAAAAAATCATATTCAAGATCAGATCAATACTACAGGAAAACTTTGCCCTTTCAACAGACAGGAAACCCAACTCAAACTTCACATCAGTATGTTATTGGGCTTATGTCTAAAAGCATAAATAAAATCTATTTAATTTTAAAACTTTGACCACACGTAAGATTCCTTTCTATGTCTGCTCAGATTTTATCTTAGTCGTCGTCGGCCTCCTCCTCCTCCTCCTTCTCTTCCTCTGGAATCATCAGCAACTTTGCTTTACAACAAAATTTCTTTTTCACATACCTCGTATACATTGCTTAATTAAAAACACACCCCACTTCTATGTACAGTGACCCTTATCCATGGCTTAGCTTTGCCCTGTTTCAGTCACCCATACTCAACCACTAGTTGGAAATTTCCAGGAAAAAAAAATCACAGTTTTAAACTGCACGTAAAGTTCTGGGTAAGGTAAAGACATCCCTGCGGTCCCAGCCCAGCCCATCCAGGATGTGAATCATGTCTTTGTCCTGCGGATCCAGGCGTGGACTACAGGCTCCTCAACTGCAGCAACCCAGTCACCAGATGGACTGCGCAGCACTGGGTAGGGGAGCGACAGGCCACACCCACCTACCTTCTAGGACAGAATGTGGTCACAGCCATTCCACTGACTCCCAAACTTCACCCTACTGTGTACAGGAAAAAGCACGCACACTCACACACGTGCATGCACACGCATGCACAAGCAAGCACGCAGATAGGTGCACACACAGACACAGACACACCCATGCGCACACACATACACACACAGAGACACACATGTGCATGCACCCACAGACACACGTGCACACAACCCCAGATAATGCCATATGTGGGCAGTACCATATGTGTTCATGGCATCACAGTGGTTTGGGGGGTCTTAGGACACCCACTGAAAGGGGATTACTGAATGGTTATTTCCTTTCATTCCTATTACTTTAAATAGTTTTAATTATATACATCAATTAAAATTTTCAACCCCTAGTAACCTTAATATCCAGTGAAAACTAGGAAATACTCGACTTCATAGCTTTTAAATAACAGGGGCTTCCCTGCGGCACAGGACGTGCTTAGCTGGGAACCAAGTATCACTGGTTCCTCTTCAATAAGACATTTAGAAGACGTCAACTTCTAAAAGGGCAGAGGGTTTGAGCACACAGTTTCCCAGAGATGATATAAGAAGGGGCAAGTGTTTGGGTTGCCTCTGATGGATGAGCTTACGGTCTGCTGTTCTTTAGTACAAGAATTTACAAAAAATATCTCAGCTAAGCTTGGCTTATGTGTGCAGATCAAGCAAGGTGGAGTCCCCTCCCAGACCCAGCTGGCTGTGTCTGCCCGGGTCCTTCAGGCCTGGCCTCTCACTGTCACCTAGGCCAGCTTCTCTCCAGCATTCCCATGGCCTGCACGGCCACAGCCTGTGATCCGAACCCTGCGGTGCTGCGGCGGCGAGAGCACACCCCCACTGGGTAACTCACTACGCGCAGAAGTCCATTCCTCCCACCTCCAGAGGCCAGGAAGCCCAAGACCCAGGCACTGGCCAGTGGGGTGCCTAGAGAGGGGGCCTTAAAGGCTTCTCCGGAGGAGGACACTGTGTCTTACGTGACCACGCTCCCTTTCCAGGGAGGCACTGGCCTTCCCTGGGCCGCACACCCTCCACTGTTGCGCTGTGGACTGAGTTTCTGCATGAGTTTTGGAGGGACACAATCGTCCACACCATTGCAAGGCCTCAGTGGCAATCTGACTTTGCAAGGGTTTTTGTTTGTTATAAAGTGTCAATTTACCTGCAGTGGGTCTGAAACCAACACCACCACCTGGCCTCTCCTGGAGCCAGAGAGGCTGTGCCTGAGCTCCAGGCTCCCTGCCCCTCACCCGGGTGAGCTCCCTGCAGGGGCCCTCAGGGGTCCGGCACAGGCCCCTCCCAAGGGATGGAAGGCCCCAGACAACCCCACGCCCTGGCAGCAGGGTCGGCAGAAATGCAGGACGACTGGTTGTAACTGAGTCCTGGGGGAATCCTCTTCCCGGGACACGGGCCGGGTGGAGCCTGTGGATAGTTCTGGTGGTCCTCCAGTGGAGACGGGCCTGGCCTCTCCAACTCTCCAAGGCCTTGCTCGTTCCTCAGGTTCCGTGCGTCAGACTTCCGGCTCTGCAGGCCCTCGGGCGCACTGCAGGCAGGTCCCAGGGTTCTATGCCTGGGTCCCCCCAAAAAGCTCCACGACAGCTTTGGGAACAGGGAAGCTGCGAGTGGGGCGCAGTCTCCCTTCCCCCCTGTAGCTCTGCTCTTCAGTGCTGCGCCCTCCAGAGGGGAGCACAAGGCTGGGGACGTGGCCAGGGGAGCCAGGCTGCTCCCAGGCGGCACATGAATCACCACTTCACACCTTACCCCCACCCTGTCTCTTACAGGCAAACTCACATAATAAGATCAACCTCTTTAAGGCCATTTGCAGATCATCTTGGGAAACATGATGGTTCAATCCTCTGTCCTTTCTAGAATCAACTTTTTTTTTTTTCTGTTAAGCTGAGAAAGTTCTTTATATATTCTGAAAACTAGACCCTTTCAGAGATGATTTGCAAGTTTTCTCGCATTCGGTGGGCACCTGTGCCCCTCCTCGGCCCCACGCCTCGGTGCAAGGGGTTGAGGTTTGAAGGGTCATTGGTCTGTTCCTCCTTTGGCACTCGCACTTGATGTCATAACCAAGAATCCTTTGCTGAATCCAAAGTCGTGACGACCCCCCATGGTTTTCTCGCAATGATCTTAGCTCTGTGAGGTTGACCCACTGGGGTCCAGCATGGCATCTGGAGTGAAGTAGGGGTCTACTCAGGTCCCACCCCTTGGTTCAAGAAACCGTCTCTCTCCCACTAAATGG
Organism: Marmota monax; assembly: GCF_021218885.2. Lineage (NCBI taxonomy): Eukaryota > Metazoa > Chordata > Mammalia > Rodentia > Sciuridae > Marmota > Marmota monax. Next base: position 1,221,883 of record NW_026694888.1, on the reverse strand, counting down.
TCTTGGTACCGTTGTCCTCTCAGCTGACCGCAGACATGTGGCTTTATGTCTGACCCTCCCGTCAGTCTGTAGTCTGTCTTCATGCCAGTGCCCTTGGTTTGGAAGACTGTAGCTTTGTAGTAAGTTTGAAATTGGGAAACGTGAGTGTTCCAACCTTGTTTCTCTTTTTTTAAGATTATGCAGCTATTCAGGGAACAACCTGTGCCCCTCAGGGTGCCCTCCACCTGCCCGGGAACCACAAGATCCCAGAAGTGAGGTCCAAAGGTGGCCTCCAAGGACGAGGCCCACCTGCAGCCCCATCTTAGCCTTGGGAACACTTTGGTGTGAGGCCTTCAGAAAGAGTGAGGCTGTCTGTCTGTCCCCTCTGACAACAGCTTTTCCAGACAGTCTTGAAGGGCCGGAGCCAAGGGCCAGCCGGCAGGGAGGCCCCCACCTCCTGTGCCCGCCTGACCATGTGCTAGCCACCCTGAGGCTGCACTAGAGGCTGGGCAGGAGGGCAGAGCCCCTGGGCCAGGCCACTGCCACAGGCTGTGGTCAGCAGACTCTTTCCTTGCCCAGTTCCCCGCTGTGTCTTGCTCCAGACCTGCTCCTCGGACCGGCTCCTGGCCTGAAGCTGCCTGTAAACAATTGCAAAGGCCAGGCCACCCTTCACCTCTGGTCCCACTGTGGCTGCAGGATGGGATGAGACCAACTGCCCCTGCCCCTCCCAGTGACCAGGCAGCCTGTTCCTGTCCCTGGAGAAGGCTTCACGCCTTCCTTCCTCAGGCCTCAGTGGCTCCCCTTCCCCTAGGGGCTGTGGCCTGACAACTGCAGAGTCCTGGTTCAGGCCAAGCTGGTGCCACTGCTCACAGGGAGGCACGGAGAGCCCAGCCTCCCTCCAGGAGCCACAGCCTGCCAGGGCCTCCCTCCTGGGGACTCAGCCTCCTGCTCCCTGGGCCCTGGCAGCATCCACCCTCAGGAAAAGGCTCTGCCCAGTGAGCCCCCACCCAGGCCAGCGTCACACAGCACAGCTGATCGGGCCAGCCTTGTGGGCCAGCCTGGACCCAATGTGTACCTGGTCCGCCTCAGCCAGGTGGGCAGGGACCCTTCCAGCCTGTGGGCTGCCAGCCAGGGCCACCAAGGCCTCAGCTCCCCTGCTACCAGGCCTGGGCTCCTGAACTCAGAGCAGGGGCAGGTGCCCACTTTTGTTCTCTGCTCCCCTGTGGCTGACTGACAGGGGAGTCCCTGCCTGGCCCCCACCCTGGCAAGGCCAGCCCAGCACCCCTTTGCAACTTCAGCGGGAGCAGCACCATCCAGCACAGCCACAGGGAGGGGCTCTCCTTCCCCCAGCACTCAGGGCAGCGTGTGGTCTTTGTCCAGTGGCCACCTGCCATGCATTGTGGCATCTTGGTGCATGAGGTGAATGAGGTGCACCCCCTGCAGGAGCTCTGACGACACAGAGCAAGAGAGCGGGGTAGAGGGAGGCCAGGTGGCAACCCAGTCCAGCTCACTGGACTCTGCTCTTGTGGGGTGGCGTCACCTCTAGCAGGCACAGGAAGCACACAGAGAACCGGGAGCCCATCGATGCCAACTTGAACTGCAAAACTGGAGATGACACACAGCAGGGCTTCCAGAGCCACAAGTGGCTGGTTCCACGGGCTGAAAACTAGAATCCAGGCTCCCGCGGGCCTCATGCTGGACCCTATTCTGGGGTGGGGGGTGGGCAGGTGGGCTAGTGCCCCAGCAGCACCTGTCCTTCATGGCCAGCACTTCAAAGGGGGGGGTCCTTTCACTTAGAGCACAGCAGAGGACACTTTCAATTGGCCTTGTTCTGGAAATTGCTTCCTGTTTGGGGGACAGAGTAAACCCTGAGGCCAGGCCTGCTGACAGACTTGCCCATCCCACCAAGGGCACAGGAAGACCTTCAGGCCCCTCAAGTTCAGGAGCCCTGTCTGCACAAAACCCTTGGACTCCAAACTTCCGGAGCCGGAAGCAGCCTCAGGTCATCCTTATCTGAGGGAAAGGTGTAGGCAGAGGCTGGAACGGGAGTCAGGCAGGGGAACGGTCCTCTCCACCTGGGCAGGCTGCTCTCACATGCAGGTCAGGGATCCTGGCCTCATCCACAGGCAGGTCCTTGCTGCCTTGGGACGGAAGTTGGGTTAGAAAGATCATCCGGGTCACATGGATGGCAGAAGACAAAGACCAGAGCCAGCAAAAGTCCAGGCGGGAAGAGGGGGACAGAGGGCCAGCAGAAGCTCCCAGGAAGAAGAGCAGACCGCTGAGCGGTGTCCATGGTGGCTGCCTACCCGTCTCTGTGCTGGGAAGTCGTGTGCAGAGTTCAGCCCAACACTCAGGCTTCCTCTTCCTCCCCAGAACCCGGCCCAGGGCCAGAACCAGGGGGCAGAAAAACAGCCCGGGGCTGCTGCGCCCAGCTGGCATGGCTGTGTGGGGTCATCTCCTGTTGCCAGGGTGCTCAGACCAGAGAGACAGGCGTCAGGCCCAGAGAGGACAAAGGCGGCCCGTGTGGGTGGCCCAGCCGCTCTCTGAGCGGACCTTCCCTGAAGACTTGCCCAGACTTCAGCTGATCAAAGGGTCTCAGGACTCAGCAGAGCAGAGCGGCTGCCAAAGCACTCTGCCTCGGAGTTGAGTGCCCTGGGGCAAGGGTTTGAAGGGGGGCACAGGACCACCCTCGAGAAGAGTGGCCTCCATGTTCTGTGTCCTGAGAACCCTGGGGCATCCCATGCCCACCCACCAGTGCGCCCCAGAGTTTAGACTTCAAACCCTGCTTCTCTGAACTGGGGGCATGGCCCAGGACTGGGACATTTCAGAGACCTACTAAGTGTTCCAGCCGGGCAGGGACCAGTCTCCACTTCCCAGAATCCATACGGGAGCCACCCTGAGGGACTGTGCTGGGCTGAGGTCCCTTGGAGGGACCACAGATGGCCTATCACTGTGTTTCCCAAGCGTGAAAAGGAGGTGGAGAGCGCCCTGGCACCTGGAGGCTGTGTCCTCAGAGGCCAGCAAAGACCCCTGGGCAGCTTCTCCTCCTGTTACCAAGCCCTGCAGACCTGCTCAGGGCCTCCTTCCTTCCAGCAAGGATCCCAGTCATCCTTTGCAGAAAGATTTCTGGTATGGAGGTCCCAGCCTGCTCCCCTGCTGCCCAGGGGCACTGGGCTGTTCCTGGGAGCCACTTCCTCTCCACTGGACACATCTTCCCTCAGGCTGCTGCCGGCCCTTTAAGGTGTGGGGACCTATGTCTTCTGCAGTCCCCCAGGACACCACACCTCCTGTGTGCCCAGCTGGTCAGTGCCATGACCTGACCCCACCTCATGCCCTCTGACCCCAGCTGCCTAGATGTACTGCTCCCATCCCCGTGCACTCCACTGCCACCAGGACTGACCCTTACAACAGGACATCCTGCAGTGACGTCATGAACATGCTGGAGAAGCAAGACTTTCTGGTCTCTGGGAGTGGGCTTCCCAGAAGTGGATCCAGAGCCAGGTCACAGGGGCAGCAGGGAAAACATCTCACTGAGCTCAGCACCTCTCTTTGATCTTCCTGGAAGATGGGGACATGAAGCTGAAGGCCAGCCCACCTGTGGCTGGGACTGTTTCTCCTCTCCAGGGCCAGCCCTGGCCCTGCCTGGCACTCCCTCACGGGTTAAGGCTAAGCACCCTGAAGCCACCCGACACCAAGGAGACCAAAGGGAGAAAACAGCAACAGCCCCTGACCCTCAGCCAGGGAGGGAAGGCAGCTGGGGTCCTGCACCAGCCACACATGTGGCCCTCGGGTCTCCTCACCCAGGGCCATTCTCCAAGAGGCCTGTTCCCCTGATGGAATGGGCACAGAATGAGCAGGGCTTCCTCTCTGGGGGCCAGTCCTGAGACCCGCGGGTGGCAAGGCGCCAACCTGGCAGGTGGTGCTAAGGATGTTCTAGGGGAGGGGTCACTGCGCCAGCACCATAGCTGTGATCATCACATCCTTGAGATTTGCTGTCCACAGGTCCAGAAATGACCTGGACACTGCCCCTGCCCTGAGGACTCGCTCTCTCATCAGGATAAAAGGAAACCTGGAACAATGGGTTACCCTCACGTCTGGATTCCTAGAGCAGCTGGGTCCTCCTGATGCAGCTGCCTGTGGGAGAGGTCAGACTCCCCAACCTCAGGGAGGCAGGGAGCCTGGGAAGCTGTGAGGGAGGAGGAGCCAGGCAGGCCTCAGGCAGGTGAAGGGAAGCCCGCCAGGCCCCGGCAAGGAGAAGCTGGCCTGAGCATGCAGCACAGGGCTCTGTAAGTGGCAAAAGTGACACAGAGGCGGGACAGTGGGGGAGGGCAGATCTCGGCCGGCTACCTCTCAAGCAGTGACTCAGTTCTCTACCCAGGGGGCAGTCTTCTCTGGGGGTGGGGCAGGGAACCCCAGCTACGGGTACTAAAGGTGCCAACTTTTGTGTTCTCCTCCCATTTCCAGCGATGGGTTCATAGACTGGCCCAGGTCACGGTGGTCTCTGGGACCACAGCATGGAAGAAATGGAGAAGCCGCTCAGATACCAGCACTAATTAATGGGGGATGCCTTGGCACCCCCACTTCCCTTTCCACTGACAGCTAAGGGCACTGCCTACCCTGCCGGGAGCCCACCCGCCCTCACTCCTCCACAACCTGACCTGTAGGTCCAACCCAGCCCTTCTCCAGAGGTCACTGGCCGCCACCGGCCGCCAAGCCTACAGACCCTCCTCTGCCCCGTCGCTTTTGTTTCTCGAGCACCCAGAGTCACGAGGAGGGGACCAAACACCGCGGACAATCTCCAACGACTGCCTATACGCAGACTTAAGAGCCGGGGAGGGCTAGTTTCTTGGCCAGTTTCCCGCGAACAGCTCCCACCCTCCCCCACAAAAAATCAGGTGTGAACTGGGGCGAGGAAAGGCTCCTGGAGAGGACGGGGGAGAGACGACTGGCACCGCGTGCAGGCGAGGAGGCCGGCGGCGGACGGAGGTGCGCAGCGCGGCAGAGGCGAGCGGGCGCTGCGGGAGCCGCGGTGCACGGCGCTAGGCCAGGGTGCGTGAAGCCGGGCAGAGCTAGGCATGGGGAAGCCGGGAGGGGTGCTGATTTCGGCTGGGGGCGGGGAGGACCCTGATTGGCGCGTGGAGGGCGTGATGTCACGTCCGGCGGGGGAAGCCCTGCCTCAGCGGCCCCCCCGCCCACGCCCCCACCCCCACAGGTGGTGTCTCCGCCCTGGGCGCTGGGTATAGGGGCCTGCCCTCGGGGACCTGGGACGCAGCCTTAGCGCTCCCAGGGTCTTTCCGCTTCACCCCAGCGATCAGTAGATTTGCGCGGGCAGGACGGGCCTGCGCGTCCCCTCCGAGCCAAGGAGCGCAGCGTGCGCCCGGATCGCGCCCCCGTGCCGCGCCCCGCCCCGCCCCGCCCCGCCGGGTGCTCCCCTCCTCCCTCCCTGCGCTCCCCGCCCCGCCCCGCCCCTCTCCGCGGCCGCCGAGGGGCCGGGCCGGCGGCGGGGGAGGCGCCGAGCTGGGACTGCGCGCTCGCCCGCCGCGCTCTGGGCGGCCCGACCGAGCGGCCGGACCTCGCGCCCCGCGCGCCCCAGCCGGCTTTTGTTGTCTCCGCCTTCTCAGCCCCGCCGCCTCGGGACCGCGAGCGGTGCGCGCCAGGACCTTGGCTCTGCCCTTCCCGGGCGGGGACTGCGTGGGGCTAGCCGGGATCCGAGAGAGGCGCGCGCGGGCGGCCGGGGGCGCCGCCGGCCCCGCCATGGATCTGCGGGCCCGAGGCTGGTGGCTGCTGTGCGCGGCCGCCGCGCTCGTCGCTTGCGCCTGCGGGGACCCTGCCAGCAAGAGCCGGAGCTGCAGCGAAGTCCGCCAGATCTACGGGGCCAAGGGCTTCAGCCTGAGCGATGTGCCCCAGGCGGAGATCTCGGGTGAGTGAGAGCGCGGCGCAGGGCCCAGCTGTGGGTCCCCGACCCCAGAGCACCAGAGGTCTCCTCTGCGCCCCCTGCCCTCCCTCTCGTGTGCACTGCGCGACCCAGGCGCTGGAGCCCGCCGCCTGCGCCCTGCCGCCTGGGCTCCGAGTGACCCCCAGCGCCCCCCGCCCGCTCGCCTTTACCCCCACGGTCCTCTCCCCATACTTCGGCTTGGCCTGGTCGTCCCCCAACCCCCAACAGGCGTGTTGGTCCCTTCCTCGAGTTCTTCTCGCTGCCCCCCCCCCCCCGCACGGAGCGCTCCTTCCGAGCAGCCTGCTCGGCCTAGTGTGCTGGCAGGGCGGCAGTCCCAGTCTCGGGCAGCGCGCCGGCCACCCTCGCCACGGGGCGAGCGGGAGCTGCGGAGCGGGCTGCCTGGGCGCTGCCGGGTCTCGGCGCGGTGGGGCTTTCGGGCGCAGATGACCGTGATCTAAAACTAGACTCCACTGTGGACCTCGCCGGGAGAGTCAGGGGTCCTGCCCAGGGATTCCCGCGGATCCCCAACAGCGACAGCCTAGGTGGGTTTTGTGGGCAGATCCTCTCTTGAGTGGTGGTGGGAGAAGTGATGAGCCGGCTGTGCGCTTCTGTGCGACCCGGGCCGTGGCTCGCAGGGATTCCTGCGAGGAACTTGTGCCCGCTGGAGCCCAGCCCCCGCGAACGGGTCCTCGCGGCACTTGGGGCCGCCCGAAGCCGCGAGCCCAGCTGCAGGTGGTCGGCGCCTTGGATCCCGCCCAGGGGCCTCGTCATCTCTTTGTAAGAAGAGCGGCCCTCCTGGCGGCGGCCTCATCCCTGCAGCTGCCTGCTGGACTGCCCTTCCCCTCCCTTCCCTGGCGGCTGGAGGAGCTTGGCGGATAGAATTGTATGTGAGCTTGGGACTGTGGGACCCTACTGTGCTCAGGATCGCCCAGATCCCAGGCTTCACAAGAACATGAGGAGCCTCCCTAGGTCCACGAAGCATTCTGGAGCCCGGTGACCAGGGTAGAGCAGGCCAGGGTCCTCTGGAGACCCTGGGGGTGAGGACGTGCCCTGGAGGGGCTGAACTCAAGTGGTGACCTGGGGAGTGTGGAACCACCACACTGTGGCATCCTGAATGAGAGCTAAGAGCATCCTCCATGGCGTGGAGGCAGAGGAGGCGGCCAGGCTCTGGACCTCTGCCTCACAGGAGGGGCACAGCCCACAGCCCTCCCCTCAGCCTGACTCTGTTGACAGGGCCCCTCTCGGTCCCCAGGACAGGCCTCCTGTGCTCCTCCTGGAGACAGTGCCTGTCATCCTCAAGCCTGCCTCCTGTACCTCTCTGGTTCTGTTTGTCTGAGAGGTGGCACACCTGGGTGCCTGGCAGCACAGGGGCCTGGCACAGGCTGGCTAGTGCTCTGCCCACACAGGAACTTGTTCCCATCCTGGCCTTTCTGTGGACCCCCCCCCCCCCCCGGCACACACACCCCAGTGGCTGAGCAGCGGCTCCCTGACGCCAGCCTGGGGGCTTGGAGGGTGTTCTCCTGAGAAGCCATCAAGCCACAGCCCTGGTGAACACATCCATGCCCCTCAGCTGGCACCTCCCCAGGGATCTCCTGAACTTGCTGCTGTTCAAAGTTAGACACAGAGTGGCAGAGTGGGCAGCTGCCAAGGGCAGAGAGGGCAGGCTGGAGAGGTGGGGTGGACTGACCTGGATGTTGCTGCCCAGGTATGGGGAGCACTGGGTTAGGGATGCAGAGCAATTGCCTGATGTCTGTGATGGGTGCTGTCCCTCAGCCTGGACATGTGGCTGCCTGCGCTGTCTCCAGGGTCACACTGGCCATGGGCTGGAACCTGCTCTGGCTCAAGTGCATCCTCCTGCGGCATGTAAGATGGGGTGGGCTTTGGGCTTTTTGTCTCTGAGGGCCTGCCGCTCTCCCCAGAAGCTCCATGACTGTACCCTGCTACGGTCCCCAAAAGATGAGAGCACTCCACGAGGCACAGGACCGTGGAGAGACTGTATGTGCCATGTGAGTCCAGGGGAACAGGGTGACCTCCCAGGGGAGTGGCAGTCCTAGGGACAGCCAAGCCCACATCCCCTCCTGCTCTGTGCCACCAGGCTCAGCCTCCTAGGACCGGGCGCCCTCTGGTGGCTCCTGGTGGCAGGGTCCTCCCGGGTACCCTGGATCCTGGGGGCCAGCGCCTTACTGGGGAAGAGGTCTCTCCTCAGAGGATGTGGGCCTGAAGCCGGAGGCCTGCTGGTGTTCCCACTGGGCTCAGGTGGCCCAGCCTTTGGAGGGGCACCCAACACCTCCCCAAGGTTAGGAGGAGGAGAGCAGCCCATGGCCATCAGTGGCCTCCCAGCTGAGAAGGGGACACTGTCTGAGGAACTGGGCTCTGTGGGAGGTATGGTGTACTTTGCTGGACAGCCTGGCCAGGCAGTGATGACCACAGCTGCCTCTGAGGAAGCAGGCTTGGGGTGGCAGCCGAGCCAAGGCCACTGCAGCAGGCAGCCCTCTGGGCCCGGGTGCTGCACAGAGGGTGGAGCTGGCAAGCCCTGCTGAATCACGGCCGCGGCCAGCAGGGTCTCTACCTGTGCTGGCAGGTTGTCTCGGGCCACAGGTGTTCCCTGAGCACCTGCCCAGCCTCCCGTCTCTGTGGCTTGTCCTGTGTCTGCTCATTCACTGGGGTCCCTGGGGGCAGGGACTGCCACTGTCTGGTTCTCTGTTGTCACCACTGAGCGGTACCTGGCTGCTGGCCCTAATTGGGTTCTCAGAAGACCCCTGTGGGCGCGCTTCTCGCCCACCATGCTGGGGTGGGTAGGGTGGGTGGAGGGTGACTTGGAGTGCATGCAGCCTTGTTGGCAGAGGAGGGTGGGCCCAGAGGTCCAGTATTGGGATTGGAGGTCAGAGGGGGCTTGCAGCTGTCCTGTGACTCCCCTGCTCTGGGGTGGCAGCCTGCCTGCCAGCCTGAGGGGCTCCCACAGCCCTGGGCCTGCACAGGAACCTCACCCCACCCTGGCCCTCAGCAGGAACGGACTGTGCGGCCAGAGCCAGGATGGCGAGCACAGATTTTTGAGGGGAGGATCCAGAAGAGGTGGTTCTGGCTAGTCCCAGAAGCCGCCCACATGTGCTCCTTAGTTGAGCTTAGGGTGCCACTCAGAAGCTACCTGGCCCATTGCCCCTCCCCAGATTAGAAGGTTCTCTGTGCCCTGTCCTTTCCAGGCACAGAAGCCACCATGTGGCTCAGCAGGGGTCTCCAAGGTAGTCCTCAGTTTCCGCTCTGCAACAAGAAGCTGTTCATCAGGCCCAGCATGAGGACCAGGCTTTGGGGCACCAGGGAACTGCCATTCAACAGGGCCATCTGCACAGGACAGGCTGCCTGTCCCTCCAAGTGGGGCCCTCTGCTCAGCCTCCCGGGTCTCTTCTCATCACTCACGAGAATGTGAACAGCCACAATTGTCCCAAGGTTGCCAGGAGAGGAGCAGGCAGCCTCAGGCCCTGTCCCCACTCACCCCAGAGGCCTGAGGAGGCCGGTGCAAGCCCTCTCGGGTAGCAGTGTCCGGAAGCTGACAGTCACCATGCCTGTCTTCCGGTCACTGTCTGGTCAGCATGTTGTAGAGAGGGCCTGTACAGACCCATTTCACACATGAGGGAATCAAGGCCCCGAGAAGCCACGTAACTTTCTTGGGGCTCAGGCTGATTGACCCCAAGGCCTTTGGCACTAACCGCTGCCCAGTAAAGCAGCTCAGCCTGCCCTGTCCCTGGCTCCGTGTTTTCTAGAAGCCGTTGAGCCTGGAGGCCTGAAGTGGGCTTTGGCAACCTGGGCCCTGGAGACACCTGGCTGCCTCCCCACTCAGCCCGCCTTGGGTGCCACCACTTGGGATTTGGAACTTGTTTTGACAGACACCCGCCATCCTGCCTGGCTCCTGCCAGCCCTCAGGTAGAGGCCAGCTCTTCAGCTGTTTTGGACCAGCCACTCCAGCCCCAGCCAGGAGGGCCACTTCTGAGCACCAGGGTGTGCCCAGAGGATGACCCAGCTGTACTGCTGGCCAGCCCAAGGAGACTCCCCCAACAGGTCCCAGTCAGGGAGATACCAGCTGCCCCAAATAGGCAAGGTCCCCAGGAAGGGTGGACAGACGTCCTGTTCATAAGCGGCAAAGCCAGGGAAACTAGATGGGTTGGTCTGTTGGTGGACTGTGGCCCCACAGTGGCTCTAATGCTGGTGCTAACTAGGGACAGTGCAGGTCTGTGGTCACAGGCCTGCCTGGAGGGACCCAGGGCACAGAGCCAGGAGGAGGGGTCAGTGAGTGTGTGAACACACCTGTTGGGACCATGGTGCCCACAGCTGCGGCAGGCACTGGTGAGGACACTGCAGAAGACAGGCTGGCTCAGGGCCCCAGGGCGTCAGGTCTGCCGTGCCCTGGGCTGTGTGCGCTAGGCAACGAGAGGCTGCCACTGTTCCCCCCAAAGCCTGGCTCCGAGTGACTTCAGGTCAGGACTCAGGACCCTTTCAGGCCCAGGGAGGGGGCCAGAGGGATTCCTGTACCCAGTCCTAGCCTGGCCCAGTGTCTCCTGGTACGGACCCCAAGCCGCCCGTCCTGGGCACAGCCCTGTTCCATGAGGGGCCCAGGCTGGGACCCCTGCCCCGAGCCCAGCGCCTCCCCTGGTGCCCACGGCAGCCAGACAGGCCTGGGCAGGTGCCGGAGCTGCTTGCAGTCTGTGTGGGGTGCTGAGGCATGGTGCATGGGGATGCCCCGTCCTGAGTGGAGCACAGGGCCTCCGGGCTGAGGGGAGGGCTGCCCTGATCCCCAGAGAGCAAGCCCGGGCCTCCCACCTGCTGGCCGTCCTCAGCGCCCGTGCTGGAGAGCCGCGGGCGAGGGCACAGCGACAGCAGGGCTTCCTGGGTGGGCTTAGGGGCCCTGGGGCCAGGCCAGCCTCAGTGTCTGCTGTGGGTCAGTGTCCCTCCCAGTGGCTCCTGGCTGCTCACCATCCGGGTACACATAGCGTCCCTCTAAGTAGTCCTCTGGTGCCCTCTGAGGGCCCACGCCCAGCTCCTCGTCCCTCGGGACCTCATCCTCAGCAGTGTCCCTGGCCAGACACACTTGGGCTCCTGTTGACACTCCCCACTCTGGGCAGGCCTCAGTGCCCTTCAGGGTGGGGATGTTCTGAGCGCCCCTGGTGTGCCAGGCAGGGGCTGCCATAACCGAGCTGGCACAGCCAGGAAACTGCAGCCTCATGGTCTCCCAGCTTTGCAGGCTGCAGGTCTGAGCCCCCGGGGTCGGTGGGTGGTTCCCCTCTGGCCAGCTCCTGGTTGGCTGGCACCTTGGCTTGTCAACCTACCTTCCTCCTCACAGGCTCCTCCCCACATGCATCTGTCTCCAGGTGTCCCCTCCTATGAGGCCATCAGTCCCCTTGGGTCAGGGTCCAGGATGATCTCATCCTAACCAGTTACATCTACAAGGACCCCGTCCCTAACGTGGCCCTATTCTGGGTCCTGAGGTGCCATTCAGCTCCCCGTGAGGGGGGTGCTGAGCCCGCCTCCATCTCGCTAGAGACTCTGGACTCTGGGTGTTCATGACTGTGGCCACCTGAGGACAGGGCCCAGCCTCTGCTGGTCTCTGGCACCCAGGCCCTGGTGACAGGCTCCTTGTCCCGCACACCCACAGCAGTCTGGGGCACAGCCTGGTCCCTGCCGACCGGGAGGCCTAACCCCAGCCCCCTTCCTCGGTGGGCCTGGGCTTCCCCCTGTCAGGGCCAGGTTGCTCTTTCTCAAGTCCTGGCCTGGTGGTGCTCCCCCAGTGACCCGAGCTGGGCCTGCTGACCGGCATGGCCCAGAGCCAGCAGGGGCGGGCAGTGAGGAGCGGTCTGAAAACCCGTGGCGTGAGCCCTGGGACGCAGTGGTGTCAGCCTCGCACAGGCCCCGGGGTCCCCACCCGGGAGTGGGACAGCCTTCAAGCCAGCCCCCTGCTCAGCCCTCAGCTGGACTTTCCGGGGAGTCTGTGTGGTGCGCAGCAGAAAGAAGCCCAGGGCGTGTGGGTGGCGTCCTCTCCTGAGGTGGACTGGCCAGGAGGCCTGCTGCTCACTCGGGGCAATGCTCCCTGGGTTCTGAAGGCTTGGCGGGGTGACAGGGCAGTCCCCAGGGCCTCCATATTCCTGCTCCTTGGCCGCCTGGCCTGCCCTCAGCCCCCATAGGCTCCCAGAGGAGCAGTGGCTCTGGGTTCATGGGGGAAGGAGAGCCAGCACAGAGAGGCCACCCGCTGCGAGCTGCCCACAGACCAGGCCTGGGTAGAAGCAGACAGAAAGCCAGGCCCCTGCAGGAGGCCGGTGCAGAGTGGGGAAGGCCAAAGCAGAGAGCGGCGGCCCCCAGGGTCAGCCCATGGGCTCTGCCTTGCCAGCCCTGCAGCTGGGCAGAGAGCCCAGCCAGCCAGGGAGGTCATGGGCGACACACAGGCAGGATGGCCGGCCAGCGGGTCAGAACACAGAAGGCCAGGCTAGCCGACCCCCAGCCAGCCACACCTAGGTGGACCTCCTGAGGTCTGAGCTGGCCCTTCCAGTGGTTACCAGATAGCTGAGCCCTGCTGTCCTGCCTCATCATGGGGGACATGGGCGAGCTGGACATACTGGGAGGCACGGGCCTCCAGCCTTGTGCCCCTGCAGCCCCGAACATCTAGCTAGAGATGTGGTAGGGTGGCCTGGGCACCTTCTGTACCCCCAGTCTTGCCCACAGCCCTGGGGACTGCCCTGGGACGCAGGGTGTGGGCACAGGTCTCCCTCCTGGGGACACCAAGGCCTTGGGCTTGGCTCCACCCTCCTGGTGGACAATATTGGACCATATCCCCGAGACACAAGGACAGCTGTCTGTGGGTGCCCGTCTGCCCGTCCTGTGTCTGGTGCATCCTGGGTGTCTGAACTGTCCCTGCGGTGAGCCATGTGTGACGTGCCAGTTTGTCCTCAGGTGTCTGGGCCATGAGTGCCCCTGACGCTGTTGGGCCCCCAGGATACCTGTGGCTGTCCGCCAAGCCCTGGGGAGCAGATGATGCCACTTGCTGCCAGGGTTGGCTCAGGTGCTCACACATCTGTGCTGGACCAGGGCTTTATAGGGCAGAGGAGCCCAGCACCACTCAGCTGGCAGAGCTGGGCGCAGTGAGCCCTTGGCCTACGTCAGGCACCCTCCCTTGCAGAGAGGCACCCCCAGTTGGTGCTGACCGCTCTAGTGGTGGGGGCTCTGGGCGTAGGGCACCTGGTCAGGCACCCTGCACGGGTCCCCCTGGGGCCACTCCCCACCAGGAAGTGCTGCCCAAGGGCCCCAGGCATCTCGGTGGTAGGCACAGCCTGCTCTAGGCCTCTGTCGCATGGTGGGCTCAGGAGAGGGACTCAGGGAGGCTTGATGAGGGTCAGGTGGATAAGCAGGTGGTCACTCACCTGGGCACAGCTCAGGGTCAGGGACAGAATTCAGAGATGACACAGGTGGCTGAGAAGGACTGACCCCTAACTGAGGGGCACCTTGGTGTTCCTGGGCCTGGGACTCAACCAACAGTACGAAAGGCGATGTCACTGTGGCCGACCACCACAGCATTGAAACTAGTTCCCCTGCAGCCCTCACCAGAGGGCACGGGCCCAAGGTGCAGAGGTCAAGCCGTGCTGGGCCGCGAGCGGGGCGGCCAGCCTGCGTAGCCCAGTGTGGGGCTGAGCAAGGGGTGTGCTCCCCTTGTGGAGGGGCACAGGCCTCGGAAGCACCCAAGGTTCCCTCCTGAGCACCTGCTGTATGCAGATGCCCCAAGGGTGTCTAATGCCTCAAGGGTACCTGAGCGCCCACTGTGTGCCGAGCGCTGTTCTTGGTGCTGAGGTGAAGCCACCGAGAAGGCGCTCCCTGGCGCCCTGCAGTCAGCACCAGGACGGCGGAGCAGCGGAGGGTTTTGTGAGTGTCCTTGCTTAGACAGTGACCAGTGTTGCTCACGTCCTTTCAAAGCAAAAGGAAGGGAGTGAACCTCAGTGTCTGTGCTAGGCTCACAGTCACACACCCACCTCGTGACACAAACCCTCCAGCTGGGCAGGAAGGAGCCTGCCTGAGGACAGGCCGGACCCCAGACGCAGCCCAGCCACTGTCCTGCCCAGCCACCTCTCCAGTACAGAGGAAGGGCCCAGCCCCAGGGCTGCCTGTGTGGGTCTCTGCCCGCGGGCTGCTCGTGCACCTGCCTCCCCGGGAGCCTGGCACACATGCTCTCAGAGTGGTGGGCCGCAGGGTGTACTTGGCACGTTCTGGGAGAACACAAGAGGAGCCGTGGGGAAGGGACGAGGAGGACGGGACTCTCCTGGGCCGAGGAGCAGGAGAGGCTGGGGCGGGCCGGTGGGAGGCTGGAGCAGGAGGCTGTGTAGCCCCCTGTGGCCTGCTCCAAGGCCACACTGCAGAGAGGAGGAAGGAGGTCCACCCTCAGAGGGGGCCTGAAGCCCTCAGCACGCGTCCACCCCTGGGGCTGTCCTGGAAGGGGTGGGCTTCGCTGGGCACAGAGCAACAGAGGTGGGGCCAGTGAGAGGGCCAGACTTGGTCCTGGGCAGGCAGGGGCTGAGGGCGTGGTGGCCAGGAGCAGGGAAGGACAACTGTGACCACAAGTGCACTCTGTGTCGGTGTGGGTGCCCGGGGGATCCCCACATCTGTTCCTGCTCTGAGCAGCCATGAGTCCAGTGGGAGCTGCTCCTCCCCCAGAGCCTCTGTCTGGCGAGGCAGGATGGACAGTGAGTGTGCTGTCAGGAAGGAGGACCTGGTGGCTGCCCAGAGGAGGTGGCCCGGCTGGAGAAGGCCAGGCTCGTGGCTGTGGGCCAGTGGTTTGTGCTTGTCCATGTCAGCACACTGACTCTGGGATCCGAGGATAAAGGCCTACCAGGATAAAGCCACATCCTTGGCTAAGGGCTTCTCTCTTAAGGATAGTGGCTGTCCTTGGTGGCCATCATCCTAGCAAGGAGAGGATCCTCAAAGGAATCCAAAGCCCAATCTCCTGGTCCAGCTTGCCTGCCTGGACTCCAGTGCCAGCTCTGAACTCATTTGCTGAGTGACCTTGGGCAGATTACTGAACCTCTCTGCGCATGTTGTGTGTCATATGGGTGGCACGTTGCTGAGAGAACACAAGAGGAGCCGTGGGGGGGGGGGGCGGTAGGAGGAGGCCTGTTCTTTTTCCAAGTCCTGTCTCGTCCGTGTAGGGCGGTGGGGCCAGTGTGCATCTGTCCAGGCTGAGGAGCTAGGAGTCTGGGAGATCCTGGCCACTGTCACCACACTGCTGACTCCAGGAAGTCACCTGGGTCACCCTAACACGCATTGTCGACACTGCTGTTTGTTTCGCACGGGGACTGACTGCCAGGGCCCTTCGGAGTGGTACTCACACATGTCCCTGGGCACAGTGGATTGGGGACATGTGTAGCAGACCCTCTGGGGCCAGCATGGAGGGTGGGGCTGGTCAGGAAGGGAGCGCAGGGTAGGAAGGGACAGGAGACAGTGCCGTGCGGCCTGGCCTGGGTGGCATGCCCGGCCACCTCTGTGTGCTGCCTCTGACCCCATGTGGGGACGGGCTGTTCCCTCCTCTCAGCTGTCCTCTGGGGCTGGATGGGCCTCGCTGAGCCATAGGCCCTCCTGCCCAGCTGCACCACAGATCCAATGTCCGGGTGCTGGCGTGCCTCCGGCCTCCGTGGGGACATCCAGGTGCAAGCCCTGAGCCGAGGCGTGGGGAGGGAGCAGCCCCACCCTCCCACCTGCTCCCAGGACCCCCAGAGGCCAGGTCCCACCCCTGGGGGAGTGGGACAGGCAGCCCTTGTGCTCCTGGGGAGGGCCCTTCCTGGTGGGGGCTCCTGCAACCTTGAGGAGCCACTGGTGGGCACCCCATATGTCCTTGAGGTCCCACCTGAGGGTGCTTCAGGTGAGCTGTTCTGGCCAGCAGTGACAGTGCGGGCCCTTGAGGGCAGCTACCTGGCCCCCAGTGAGGTCCACTGGACCCTGGTTTTACAAGGCAGGCCTCATCTCCACACGGCAGTGCTGGGCCCCAGCCCTGGCCAAGCCTGGCACTCACTCCTGGGGATCAGCATCAGCCCAGAGACGGCGACCACGCAGCCGCCACGGGACACTGTGCCTGGGCCTGTCTGTGCCTGGGTCCTACCTGCCTGTGGGCAGGCTGAGGTGAGGGAGCCAGGGCTCCCCGGTCCACACCGCCTCCAGCAGCCTCCGCAGGGTGTGAGGACCAGGCCCAGAGCCACAGAGGTGTGTCTGTACAGCGTGGGGCTCGTGACTCCAGGAAGGGCCTGCCCGCACCCCACAAGGACAGGTAGACACAGGACAGTCCATTAAGTGGAGATGGGTGTGACTCATTCTGCAGCATGACACGTCCCAGACATTTTAATTCCAAATCAGGGACAGTTTTCAGTGTGAGCATGCCCACGAATGTAACTCAGTGGGTCCCAAGTGTTTTGAGGTGACTGAGGATTATCTGCTTTCCCCAAGGTAAGCTGTCCACCCCGGGAGGCTGGCCACCTGGCCTGTTTTTTTAGCGCAGTGCAATGGCATGAAGCACATTCACGAGCTGTGCGGTGTCACCACCATCCAGATGACTCGTAAAACTGATGCTGCCCCTGTTAAACACAGGGGCTTGTTCCCCTGGCCAGGTCCTTACAGCCACCATCTGCCTTGCGCTCTGGGGGCCTTGTGTGAGTGGAGACATCCAGTGCTTGTCCACCATCATACTGTCCTTGAGGTCCATCCATGATACAGCGAGCGTCGGGATTCCCTCCTTTCAGGGCTGAATAGTATTCCATTCTGTGGATCTACAGTGTGTTCATCCATTCAAGGGCTGGGTGACGCCTCTTTCCACCTCTTGGCCCTTCCTTTCCAGTGCTGTACCCTGGTGCTCAGGTGTCTGTTCAGGTCCCTGCTATCAATTTTGACACTAAAACTTTATTCATTGTTCATCTCAAATTCAGAGGTCTCACTGGTGCCAGTGCTGTTATCAGCCACCCTTCCCTAGTTGTGCCTGCAGGGTGGGGCCGGGCTGCGCTCAGGAGCCCACACACCTGCCTGCCTGGGCGGCCACCGCCCCGGGCCCGGAGACCGCCCAGGCCTCTGCAGCCCCGGCATGTCTGCTCCTGCTTCCCCTCGCCTGCCTGCTGAGGAATTCCCCGGGATGGAACCCCGGGAGGGAGAGGGGCTGTGTGTCTGGGCCACTCCTACAGTGGCCTTGGGCACACCTTGACACACACCTCATGGTTGAAGAGGATGTACAGAGTGCCTCTTGGTGGGGCCCTGGGGACCTCCCCTCGCAGTTCCCAGCTCCCCACACCACAGGCTGCGAGGGACCTTCGAGGGGGCACCTGCTTGAGGGGAAGGGGGGTCTGAGTGTGTGGAGGGGCCTGGTCCCCCAGTGCCCACACGGGGTGTACACAAGTGCTCAGCACCAGGTCCCGCCAGGGCTGGACAGAAGCCAGAGGAAGGAAGTGAGCTTCCCCTGGCAGAAGGAGGGACCCAGGAAGGACTGGTGAGCCAGCCCAGGGGGAAGGAAGGGGAGGGGGTGAACAGGTCAAGGCTGTGGGGGAGGGGTGGCTGGACAGCCGGGGAGTGGCCCAGCCCCTGCCCCAGCCTTTCACCTGCACCTGCTCTGGGCTCTGACGCAGCCCCGTCTGTGCACATGGCTGTGGCCTTTCAGCACCCACAGGGCAGGCGTCAGGCCCACACTGTGTCCCCTAATGCAGCTCCAGAGTGTCCAGTGTGGACACAGCAGAGGGAGCAGGATCCGTCCGTGTGTGGGCCTCCTCAGCTGCTCTGTGTCCCAGCAGGGGTGGGGGAGGCAAGCTGTACCCCGAGAGCTCTGCAGTGTGGCCACTCTTGCTCCCCCACACCTGAACCCCTACCCTGCCCCTGCTTGGCTACTGGGACAGGCCCCAAGGGAGCGCCCCCAGGCTGCTTGGCCCGGGAGGAGAGACCAGGGCTGAACTTGGCCTGTGAGTGGGCTGCCCAGGACACTTGGGGCTTGCCTCATCCCCAATGTGTTCTGAGGCCAAAGCATGAGCCATGGACACTGAGACAACTGGCAGCTGAGGTGGCCTGCTGGGGGGACCTGGTGCTTCCGGGCAGGATGGCCTGACCAGGGGTATCCCGTGCAGGTAGCAGGAGCTAAGAGGACAGCCTTTCATGTTGATCTTAGGGGGTCTTAGGTGTGTGTCCGGCCTTGGCAGGGGACCTGTGTCTCCAGGTCAGACTGCCAGTAGGCTGAGAAGGCACCGGGACGGTAGAGGCGTGTGAAGGGGTGTTCTCCCCAGCCGGTGGAGACAGGGAGCAGCTGCCGGATGGTGTCCCGCAGCCGCGTGGGGAGAGGACAGCTACAGCATAAACCTCACAGGTGGGAGGGTCACCTGGCGGATGTGGGGTCTGGTATTTTTGAGGAAAAGCAGATGCGGATATTGGGAGCAGGTGATTATGGAGGGAGGTCCAGGTGTCCTGGGACTGGGGCCGGTGGAGGCTGTAGGGTACCTAGGTGGCTTTTTGAGTGCCCAGACAGCACTAGGGATCTGCTTGAACAGCAGAAGAACTCTCTCCTGTGGTCAGCTGCCACTCACCATGCAGCATAGATACCTGATCCCACCCCTCCCCTCCCTGGAGGCGCCTGGCTCCAGGGAGCACCTGGCGGGGGCGGGGCAGCGCCTCGGAGCTGGGCGGGAGGACTCGGGGCGGCCAGGCGCGGCCAGCGGTTTCCAGGGAGACGGGCGGCGCCGACGCAGCGGGCGGGCTGCGGGAAGAGGCGCGCCCCCGCGCCGGGAGCCGCCCTCCGCCGTGCGCGCCAGTGCTGCTGCGGCGCTGCCCCTGGCTGCGGTGGCCACCGAGTCTCCAGTGTCCGCGCCCGCCGGCCCGTGTCCCCCAGGTCCTTCCAGCGAGTCCGTCCGGCTGCTCCGCGTTTCCCCGGCCGGGCCCCTTTAGGCCCCACGCGGCCTCACCCGGAGCCCCGCGCCGCCTGGACACCACCGCAGCTTCTGGGGACGAGCGAGCTGGAGCCGCCGCTGCCGGAAGGGGGTTCCGAGCCTCGGCCCGGAGGCGCCCGCCGCCATCCCCATCCCAGCCGCCACTCATCTCCACCCCTCCTCCTGGCCGTCCTCACCCGCTGTCCCTGTCACTACCGCCCCAGTCCCATCTTCAGCCCCATCCATCCTCATCCCTCTCCATCAGGAGCGCGGTCGCTGGCCTCCGGGTCCCCTCCATCAGCCTCCGCAGCCTCGCTGCACCCGGCCACCCACCCCCTCTGCTGCTGGCAGTCGGCTCCCACTTCACCCTGTCCCCATGTCCCTCGCGGTCGTACCCCGCGGCGCCCCGCCGCTCTCCCCGCCCCCACCCTTCCTCTGCACCCCTTCCTGCCGCAGCCCCCTCCTGCCGCGAGCCCCCCTTCCTCGTCCACCCAGCCCATCCCCCTCCGCATGTCGCAGCCCCGGGAGCCCCCTCCCGGTGCCTGCCGCACCCACTGCGGCAAGCCCCTTCCCCGCCAATCGCGGCGCCCTCCCGCCCCTGCTCTGCCGCAGCCCCCGCACCGCCGCCCCTCCCCGCTGCACTTCCAGACCCTGTACCTGCTCCGGCTCCACGGCCCTCGGTCCGAGGGCGATGGCGGCGGCGGTGACAGCCCCTGGTGTCTCGGAGCCTTTGTTCCTCGCGGGGCAGCCTGGCCCTAGTCGCCCCTGCAGGCAGTGGCGGGTGCCTGGAGCCCCGCAGGCCTGGGAGCGAACACTCCCACCGAACGCAGAGGTGTCAGCTGTGGACTCCCCTCGGTGATGGAGGCGCTGCCCAGCGGAGGGGCTCCTTGGTGATGCTGTCATTGGGTGAAATAGGGGCGGGGGCTTTGGATCGTGAGATTGTCCGGGAGGGAAGCAAAGCACGTTTGGGGGTGCAGACAGGGATTGAGGGGTGCTGTTGAAGCCATTTGTGAGGAGTGGAGGTACCAATTTGTCTGTCTCCCGATGGGTGCTATGGTGCCTTCCTGGTCAGACAGCCCGTGCTCAGGTAGGACCCCCACAGGAGCAGGCCAGAGGTGCAGGCTTCTTGGGGAACAGGGGCGAACACAGTAAAGAGGTTCCCCCAGGAAACCTTGGCCATTTGTCTCGTGCTCCCACTCCTGGCAGGGTCAGGCTGTTGCACGTGGGAAAATCCTTTGGATGGAGTCCAGGGGCAAAGTGGGCACCCGCAGGCTTTGGGAAGAGGACTTTTGCTGGGGAGAGCCTCCTGCCCTGGTCAGTCAGGCAGAAGGCCACTGTGGGGATCCAGAGCTTGGGGGAGGGGGGTCTGCTCCTCTCCCTTGGCATGTTTTGGTGTCCATGGTGCCTAGAGCTGTCCACCCTGATCTGTGAGTGCAAAGCGCCTGGGGGTCTCAGCTTCCTGTCTCCACCACCCATGTGGAAGCTTCTGGAGGAAAGGGCTTGGCCAGGCGCCATCTCTCTGCAGTCTCCTTGGGAGGGCTCCAGGGTGCCCGTAACAGGCAGCTGCCCATGTAGACCAGGATAAATGAGGCCATGTCCGACATCAGATGGCGACCCTGTCGGATGGCAGTCTTGGCTACAGCGTGTGCTGACCACGAGGACCATGGGTGGGCTGCTCATGCCCAGAGACACAGGGTTGGAGCAGCCGGGGCAGCAGGGTCTGGCCTAGGAGATGTCTAAGCCGCGGCTGGTAAGGGTCTTGCCGAGAAGCAGCCTGGGGTGAGCCCATGTGGTCTGAATGTGGAGGGAAGAGAACCAGAGGGCAGCCGGGGTGGCTTGGAATCAGGAACCAGACTTTGAGTCTGAAGAGACGGGTGGAAACAAGCCTGCCAGGAATAACACCCCACCCCCCAAAAAAACCAAAAACCTGGGAGTATCGGAAAAGGGAAGTATCCCAAAGACGAGGAAGAGAAAGTTCTAGAAGGATGGGGTAGAACAGATTCAGCCAAGGGATCAAGAAAGAAAAAAGATCAAGGGACAGGTTTCGGCCCAGCAGGAGGCAGCGTGAGAGCTGGACCCGTACAGAGGGAGGGGTCTTTGGGGGGTGGCTCCTGGGTCTGGGAAGGAGGGCTTCTGCGGACTCACTCTTCAGCCTGGGCCAGGAGGTGGAGAACACGCAGGCACACGCTTCAGGGCTGAGTTGAGAGAAGGGGTGGAGACTTGCTCAGACAAGTCAGACACAGGTCACTGTCATCCAGACAGCTGCCCCCACTGCCACAGCTTCTGTTCCTGAAGGTTCAGGGCTGCCTCGGGGACACACATCCAGATTCGCCCACGGGTCAGGGTCTGGCTGGGCCAGGGCTCAGCACACAGGACGGAAGCCTTCTGCGCAGCGGGCCTCAGGGGTGGCCTGGCCCAGCCTGCCCGGGGCCCTCAGGCCGGCGCCCAGGCTCTGGCTCCGTGTCTTCACTCCCGTGTTGTCCGAGGAGGGAGGGAGGGACGGGGGCTGTGCTAGGGCGGCCGGAACATCGCAGGTCACCGGGCCGGCTGGGCGAGGTGGCCGGGCAGGGCCAGGGCTGCAGAAGAGGCTACAGGGAGGGCCCTGCTCCTGATGGCCGGCCAGCCATGCCGAGGAGACCCTCCCAGAACCTGTGCAGGATGGGGGAGCACCAGTGCTCTTGGGCTCCAGTGGCCTGGCCTCACCTCTGCATCCACCTCCTCCTGGCTGCAGGTTGGGTGGGATGGGGTCCACTGGGACCCCAGCATTCGGGAGGGAGAGCACAGTAGTGTGGTTTCCTCCTGGCAGCCCCAGTCCTTGGGCCTCTGACCTGTCTTGGCCCAGCCTGAAGGTGCTGGCCTGCCTACCTGCAGCACATGCCTAGCAGCTGGCCCGGGTGCCCTGGTACAGCTGAGCCCAGGGTGTAGACTTAAGGCCCATGCTGACACCTGCAGCCTCCTGCCCGAGGCACGCTCCCTGGCTTGATGTCCACCCAGCACCACCAGGGGCCCAGCCCTCAGGGTGGATCCCCCCAGGTGCTCTCCCCACCCCTCCTGTGGAGGGGGGACATCCTTGCCTAGCTGAGGCAGCGGGACTCAAGACCGGCCCCCCAAGTAAACATGACCCGTCCTCACACAGTCCCGTAGCGGTGTCCCTTGTCTGCGAGCCCAGATGGCCATGGCCATGGATGTGGGGGAGCTGCGGTTTCTGCAGACTGAGTCGAGAAGGCACCGGGCCCCACTGAGTCAGGGTCAGTAAGACTGCAAGAGTGGAGGGCGGCACTTGGTGCTGACGGAGATTCTGTGCCTCATCCTTCCCACTGGAGGGGACCGGGGTGCCCTGTCCACCAGGCTCTGACAGGGTGGACCTGGGACCCCAACAGGCCCCCACCTGAAAGGCCTGGCAGCAGCTCAGACCCCTGCCCCCCAGCAGGCCTCTGGCTTAGCAGGGTGTGGCCAGAGTGGGCACCTAGCTCCTGGCCCTGTCTGCCCATCGGTCCTGTCCCTCCCCAGGTGGGAGCTTGATGGCATGCCCTTTCCTGGACATGGCCCCTTCAAGGAGCAGGCACCCCAGGTGGGGTGAAGGAGGGTGACAGGTGGGGGCCTGGGAGCAGCACTGCTCACGTGGTCAGCACGTGCTTCTTCCCGTCCGGCCTCCTCTGAAACACCCACCTACAATAGCCCCCTTTCTTCTGAGACCTGCTTGAACCGGGGGTGTCCCTGAACAAGGACACCACTTCTCCTGTTCTCCTGCCAGCCTTGCTCCCCATCTCTGAGCTCTCGGCTGTGAGGTGGAGGCTCCCTGGGGGCACTGGGGCAAGAGCCTCAGAACGGGACAAGTCGGGGCTCCAGGCTGAGGCTCCAGCTGTGCTGAAGGAGGGGCCGTCCGTCCATACCCCAGGAGGGCTCTCCTGGCCCCTCTGCCCCCACCAGGCAGCCTGGCACCTGCAGCTCGTGACCATGTTGGGTCCAGGGCAGAGGCCACAGCAGGAGCCCAGACAGTCTGGTTCCCTCCACTTTCAGCTTCCCCTGGGTGCCCGTCCTCCTGGGTGCCCGTCCTGAGCCCTGTGCAGTGTGGCGCCTGAAGCCAGGGCTCTGCAGGGTGAATTCAGCCTGACTGCAGACGCCTGACTCTCCAGCCCCAGCTGGCTTGGGGGGGAGGCAGCTGCCCCAGGCCCTGCAGGTGGCCTGAGCCCCTCTTGTGGCTGGCTAGAGGCTAGTGGACCTCTCTGTCCACATCCGAGGCTCAGGTCCCAGTCGGCAGACCTCTGGGCCCACCTCCCAGCAGAACTGCACCTTCCCATGCCCCCTCTGGGTCACCTTGATGCCCTCTGCCTACTAAGGGACGGGCAGCTGTGAGCTTCCCACCCTCGAACTTGGGTCCCCAGACCCCTCCCCACTCCCTCCTGGACGCAGAGGTTGGGCCTGTTCCTCCCATGTCTTCCCATGACCCCACTCCGCAAGGGTCACAGCCACACTAGGCTGGCCCCAGCACCCTCCAGTCACTCCTCCGCTGCCTGGTGGGTGCGCACCATCCCACTGGCCCTCCCTCCACCCCGACCCAGGAGGGCACCAGGGGAGCCCCACCAGGTGGTAGTGTGGCCTGGTGGACAGGCCCAGGGGCCCCTGGAACAGAGTGGCCCAGCGGGTGTGGGCCTGAGCCCAGTCAGTCTGAGCAGCTCGGTCTCCTCACGAGGCCAGGAACCTTGGTCCTGGTCTGTACAGCAAGGTCCTTTAAAACTGGATCCTGGGCCACGCACTTGTCCCTGGTATTAAACAGCCACATGTGCACCGTGGGCTCTGTGGGGCCAAAGCCTGCCCTCGTCCCCCGGGCGGTTGGCGGTCATGCTGTGTGGCACCGTCCTGATGGTGCTGCTGGAAGCTGACACCCAGCAGAGCAGGGTACCGGGTACCCAGAGGGCCCCGTCAGGGCCGCCGTCCGTCCCCTCCACAGCCCGCACCCAGGTGCTGTGGGGTGTCTGCCTCACTGGGCACTCCACAAGTTCTGGTCTGCCATCCTGTCCAGGAGAGCCCTGGGCAGCCTCGGCCCCTTCTCGCCCTCACGCCACCCTTCCCCACAGGGGAGCACTTGCGGATCTGCCCCCAGGGCTACACCTGCTGCACCAGCGAGATGGAGGAGAACCTGGCCAACCGCAGCCGCACAGAGCTGGAGACGGCACTTCGCGACAGCAGCCGGGCCCTGCAGGCCACACTGGCCACCCAGCTGCACGGCATTGACGGTGAGTCTAGGGTTGGTGGCACGCTCCTTCCTGCAGGGTCTGAGCCAGGGGATCTGGCAGGAGGAGGGAGGCAGAATGAGCGCCTCGGAGCTGGGACTTGGGTATCGCTATCAGGAGAGGGCTGCCCTCGGGTGGGGCCTGAGTGGGGGACAGACAGGGCTCAACTGCAGCCTGATCTCTGTGCTGGATCATGACACTCAGAGCTAAGGCTTCTGGGGTCTGAGCAGTTACAGACCTTAAGTTCTACTTCTAGAGAGAACGGGGACTCTCCAGGCCCCATCCTGGGCACATGGGGTACAAGGGCATTTCCCCAAACTGTGGGGTCTGCAGTACACGCTTGTACCTGTCCCCCCACCCTGCCAGGATGTGTCCATCGGAGGCACATGGGGCCTCTGGGGCCCAACCAGCCTCTGCAGCCTGGCATCTGGCTCTGATGACCACACGCACAGTGTCTCCCCGCTGGGCCCTCTTGTCCCCATGGGCTGCCAGGGTGTTGGGTGGATGGACAGAGAGCAGGACCTCTGAAGGCCGCCCCGCGCTGTGTGTGCAGGTCACTTCCAGAGCCTGCTGAACGAGTCGGAGCGCGCACTGCAGGAGGCCTTCCCGGACGCCTTCGGGGGGCTGTACACGCAGAATGCCCGGGCCTTCCGGGACCTGTACGCCGAGCTGCGCCTCTACTACCGCGGAGCCAACCTGCACCTGGAGGAGACGCTGGCCGAGTTCTGGGCCCGCCTGCTGGAGCGCCTCTTCAGGCAGCTGCACCCCCAGCTGCTGCTGCCCGACGACTACCTGGACTGCCTGGGCAAGCAGGCCGAGGCGCTGCGGCCCTTCGGGGAGTCCCCGCGGGAGCTGCGCCTGCGGGCCACGCGGGCCTTCGTGGCGGCACGCTCCTTCGTGCAGGGTCTGGGCGTGGCCAGCGACGTGGTCCGGAAGGTGGCCCAGGTACACACGTTGCTAAATGTCCCCGTGCCCTGCCCCAGACTCGGCCCCTGGCAGCTCTGCCCTGTCAGCTGTGTCCCCAGGCGTGAGCTCCACTCTGGGCCAGATGGCCAGCCCACTTGCTGCCCAGTCCTGTCTTGGGCCAGGCTGCGCCCTGGGCAGAAGGGGAAGGGCCGGAGGCCTAGGGCTGAGGCTGGGCCTGGCTGGGGGCTCGGGATCCACTGGGGGTCCGACACACTCGTGCGGCTGACACGGGTGGGGCTCTGAGGCCTAGGCAGGCCGCCCTGGAAGGGCAGAGGATGCCTGCTACACCCCTGCAGCCCTGGATGTGAGCTGCCCCGCCTCCAGCCAGGGTCCTTAGCGTGTCACCCCACCGCTGAGCCTCGGGTTGCTCTGTGTGGTAGGGCTTTCTGCGTCCCACCAAGGGTCGGTGACGATGGTGTGCTGGGAGTGGTGACCATCCTGACGCCTTCCGGGACCTGTACGCCCTGCATGCCCAAGCTGGCTAGGCACGGTCCCCCGTGTGTCAGGCAGAGCTGGGGTCACCTCTGACTCCATGCAGAGCCCGCCGGGGCTTGGTCATGGCTGCAGCTCACCTCGTCGGCCGGGTGTGCTCAGGTAGCCTTTGCTCCCCAGGTGCCCCTGGGCCCCGAGTGCTCTCGAGCTGTCATGAAGCTGGTCTACTGTGCCCACTGCCTGGGGGTCCCTGGTGCCCGGCCCTGCCCCGACTATTGCCGAAACGTGCTTAAGGGCTGCCTGGCCAACCAGGCAGACCTGGACGCCGAATGGAGGAACCTTCTAGGTGAGCCCCTGCCTGGCCTTGGGAGCTCTCCACTGTGGACCTGGGAGGCAGGTGGTCCCTGCTCAGTAGGGAGACCCAGGGCCAGATCTGGGTGGGAGTGTGGGGTTGAGTGTTCCGACTGGTATGTGACCTGGGGGAACACTGTGGGATCCTAGTTCCTTGTCCTGCCCCACTGAGCAGCCTCCAGCACATGCATGAGCTACGTACAGGCTCTGACACGTGGGAGCTGGCACACACACAGTCCGGCAGGTACGTGTGCTGTCACGTGTGTCTATACACCCACGTGCTGCCGTCGGTGGGTGACCCAGCATGCCCATGTCCATCTGCTGGCATGTGAGTCAGCACACACACCAACACACGTCAGCCTGCAAGAGCAAGGCGGGCGTCAAGTGGGTGGGAAAGGTGCCCACACCGTGGGCATCACATGCAGTGCCCGCGCGTACGTGCCGACGCCTGTGACGTCATGGTGTGAGACAGAAACTTACCAAACGTGTAAGCTCTCAGTGCACACGGCCTGCACAGGTGGGCGCGTGTGGATGAGGTGGGCCCAAGGACCACAGATGTCCTCTGTTGGCATGAGCTTGTGCCCTGGGTGGGCTGTGGGTGTGTGCCTGCCGAGTGCTGGGCCCCCACGGGGAGCAAGCCCCTGGAGCCCTGCTGTGGACCTGCACTGACCCCTGCCTGGCGTGTCTGTGCGGGTCAACGTCTGTCCAGACTCCATGGTGCTCGTCACCGACAAGTTCTGGGGCCCGTCGGGAGCAGAGAGCGTCATCGGCAGTGTGCACATGTGGCTAGCAGAGGCCATCAACGCCCTCCAGGACAACAAGGACACACTGACGGCCAAGGTTCGGGCAGGGGCAACCAAGAGCATGGGGGGGGGGGCGGGCGTTGCTGCTGTGGCCCACCTGGGCCCGAGAGTCCCTGCTGGCCTCCAGGACCTCTGTGGTGTCTATAGGTCATCCAGGGCTGCGGGAACCCCAGGGTCAACCCCCAGGGCCCTGGGCCTGAGGAGAAGCGGCGCCGGGGCAAGCTGACCTTGCAGGAGCAGCCCCCGACAGGCACGCTGCAGAAGCTGGTGAGCGGCCCCGCCCCTGCCCTGAGTGTGGGGAGGGCAGGGTGGCTGCAGGCTGCCCAGTGACCTGACTGCTGCCTGGCAGGTCTCCGAGGCCAAGGCCCAGCTCCGAGACATACAGGACTTCTGGATCAGCCTCCCAGGGACGCTGTGCGGTGAGAAGATGGCCATGAGCTCTGCCAGTGATGACCGTTGCTGGAACGGGATGGCCAAGGGCCGGTAGGTGCTGCCTCGCTGGCCGTGTCCTGCACGTGGCTTGCAGCAGTACACAGGAAGTGGGGCGGGGGGGGGGGCATGCCTTTACCCAGACACTTGAGGGTAGAGACCCCACACTAGGGCTGTGTGGCTGCCACTGGCCCCTGGAGGGCCGCTGGGTGCCTCCAGCTGGGGGTCTTGGGCCTGGGGGTGGGCAGTGGGAGCGTGTTCTGCTGGCACGGGCCCCTTTGCAAGATGCAGTGACGGGGGCTTTGCCTGATCTGCCTCAGGTACCTACCCGAAGTGATGGGTGACGGCCTGGCCAACCAGATCAACAACCCCGAGGTGGAGGTGGACATCACCAAGCCAGACATGACCATCCGGCAGCAGATCATGCAGCTGAAGATCATGACCAACCGGCTGCGTGGGGCCTACAGTGGCAGTGACGTGGACTTCCAGGACGCCAGTGAGGGTCCCGGCCCTGACGGTGGGGCTGGGCGCTGATAACCAGGGGTCCCAAGGGCTGTGAGGGTCTGCTGCTGGGCGGGGACACCACGCCTGTGTCCCTGCAGCGGCTGAGGCCCGGCAAACCCAGGAGGGCCAGTAGCACTGGACCACAGCAGTCACACTGGACCTGGGCCACACAGAGAGCCATCGGGTCCCTGGACACGGGGTCTCTGGGTAGGGGCAGCTGCTGGAGTCCCCTCTCCTCCCCAGGTGATGACGGCAGTGGCTCAGGCAGCGGCGGTGGCTGCCCTGACGTCATCTGCGGCCGGAGGGTCAGCAAGAAAAGCTCCAGCTCCCGCACGCCCTTGACCCACGCCCTCCCCGGCCTGTCCGAGCGAGAGGGGCAGAAGACCTCGGCCGCTGGCCGCCCCCAGCCCCGTGCCCTGCTCCTGCTCCTGCTCCTGCTCCTGGTTCTCGCGGCAGCCAGGCCCCGGTGGCGGTAACTGCCACGGCCCAGGGACGAGGCCAAGGACAGACTTTGCCAAAACGCAAAACAGGATATTTAATTCCCCTTGGCCTGCAGAGGCCCAGGGTAGGACGAGGGGACAGTGGCTCTGTGTGCTGGGCAGGGTGCGTGGGGCCCCAGCACCCAGGCCTGGCCTCACCTGCCACCCTGGCTTTTAATTTTGTATGAGGTCCTCAGGTCAGCTGGGAGCCAGTGTCCCCAAAAGCCATGTATTTCAGGGACCTCAGGGACATCTCTGGCTGCCCGTACCCCCCCACCCCTCCCAAGGCCCATGGAGGAGGTGACCCTTAGCAACGTCCCGCTGGAGACCTCGAGCGAGCCTGTGCCTTCCTCGCTGCCTTCTGCCGGGGACTCTCTGCTGGACCTCCCTGGCTTCACATCAGCAAGGCCCACCCCTCCGCACCCCCAGGGTGTCGGGGGCCCCTGACCATGCTCTGGCAGGGCCTCTGAGCTTATGCATGATGCCTCCCACCCAGTGGGGCTCTGAAGCCAGGGCCCACTCTCCCTGTGTCGCCTCAGAGTCCCAGTGGACGCAGTCCACCCTTGGGGCCGTGCCAGCACAGCCATACCCCGGCTCTGCTATGTTGACCTTTTGCTTGTGGGTGGGGTGCTGTCCCCACCACCCAGGGAAGCAGAGGGCCTGCCCCTCACTTGTGCTCACATACACAGGCCTTCTGGGGCCAGGTCTGCAAGAGGAACCCCACTTCTGGGGAGTAGCCAGCCATTCCTACCCCACCCCACCCAGACAGGATGGCCCTGGGGCTGCGGGCCAGGGCATAGCCTGACAGTCGAGGGCTTCTCCAGCACATGCACATTCAAACACTTCTTTCCCTGCCCCGAGACCTGCACCTCAGTCCTCCTGAAGCATTGGAGGTCCTGGAGCCCAGCTTGGACCCTGGGGCCCTTCAGTGGCCCTGGACTGAGTGTGCCCAGCTCACTGAGGGCATCGGGCCCTCGGGCATGGGCAAGTCCTCCCCGTCTCCAGGCCCAGAAGCCAGCAAGCCCTGGAGCAGGGACTGGCGTCCTATAAGAGGGGCCCCTGCACGGCGAAGGACGACAGGGGGCAGACACCGAGTTGCCACAGCCAGGGACAGTCGTTCCGACCCACACGGGCCTTGAGAAGGTCACTCAGTGCTTCTTTGATCTCTGCTGCTGGGCCGGGGGGTCTTCCCACCTGCACAGTGGGGGAGGCTGTGGGTGCTGGTCCAGCCCCTTGGCACAGGGTGGGAGACTCAAGCTGGTCCTTGGACGTGTTGGGTCAGGCCCTTGGGACCCCTGCCCTGTAAGAGCCCCGTAAGTGCCATGCAGGCTGAGGTGGCTGGAGCCGACCCAAGCCCCGGGACAGAGGACCCAGTCCTGGGAGGCAGCAGTGACACTGCCCGTGATGGCCAGGGGTGACACCCCGCACTACCCCACATGCTTCTCTGGAAGGGGCAACCCTGAGCAGCCACTGGTCAGGGCAGTGGCCCAGCCTGCTGTGTCCTTCCTCATGAGGCCCCTGGTCACTCAGTGCCAGCAGGTCGCCAGGTCACATGTGTCGAGTCCTTGTATGAATAAAAGGCTGGAGACCCACACAGGACAAAGCCTCATGTGTGGCTCTGAGCCTGCCTCGTGCCACCCAGCAGAGCGCGTGTGAGCTGGTGCCCGGGCGTGCACGGCAGGACGTGCGTCAGGCTCTGGTGGGAGGGGGGCCCCATACTGCCATGGGCCACTGCATTGCCAGGCCCTGGCCAGACCCCCATCTTTGGCTGAGCACCCTTTGTGGGATGTGGGTGGGAGAGGCCAGAACTGGGCTCCAGATGATCTAGGCAGGCCCCACCCACCTTCCACCTCTGCCCACCCCCTCTGGGTGTGCAATGCAGTCCTCTAACCCTTAGCAGGTCCCAGTTCCTGCCAGGTGGCCTCACTGTCCAGTGGGGTGTTCTGATGGTTCAGTCTGTGCCTTGCTCCCCAGGCATGGGGTCCTGTGTAGTCCTGAAGGCCGCAGCTGCCAGCCCACCCCTGCTTGGGGGTTGCCCTGTTCCTGTGGGTCCCCTGGCCCTGGCTCCTTGGCTGAGAAGCCACCTCAGAGGCACTCAAAAGAAGCACCACTCTCCAGCACATGCCACCAACAGGGTACTTTATGTGAGCACCGCAGCCTGCCTGGTCTTCCTGGGAGGCGGTGCTCGTGTTTCTGACGCGGCCCTGGAGCCCAGAGGCCAGACCTGTGTGAGCGAGCAGGACCCCTGCTCTGGAGGACCAGGCACTGAGGCACACTCCACACACCTCCCAGAGAGGGCATCTCCTGGCACAGGCCTCTGGAGACACTGACAGCAGCCAGGTCTGTGGTGGGCTGTCCCTCATCCACCTGCCCTCAAGTCCTGGGAAGCCCAGGCAGCCCAGCTGCTCCCTTGGGATACAGGTGGTGGTGAAGTCCTCTTCCTCTCCTGGCAGCAGGAGCAGCAGCCTCGGGGCTGAGCGGAGCCTGCGCAGACCGTGGGCAGCCGAGGCTCAGTGGTGTTTGCAGACAGGACTGCTGTATTTCATCCGGCCGGGCGGTGTCAGGGTCTGGGCCTGTGGAAACATCACCCTCTTCGGCTGCTCTGTGATTGGGGGTGAGTGTGTCCTCACTGTGAGAGAAAGAAGAGCCCAGATGGCATGGACACCTAGTGCAGGGCCACAGACGGGAGGGGCCACCTCAGCCGGCCTCATCAGGCTCCACCCTGGTGTCCCCAGAGGCTGACCAGGAAGAGGCCCCCAGGCCCTCTCCATCCCTCATGGGATTTCAGGGAGCCACGACATCCTGACCAGCCCACGCTGACAGCTAGAGAGTGGCCAGCTCCTCAGCTGCTCCCCGAGCGCCCCCCACCACCTGAAGGCCATCCTGACAGGCCAGGTGGTGTCTATGATGGACACGTGCAGGCACTCGTGCCCGGGTACACACACACGCACATGTCAGTGAAACGCCAGGTGCATATAAAGCACTGGAACACACCCACGTCCACGTGCACACCCCTATGCTTGCACATACCCACACACAGCATGGGCACACGCACACACACCCTCGTACATGCTTGACCACGCATCCATGCAAACACGCTCATCACACCCCGGTGCACACATGCACGTAACACACTGCTCCCTCCAGGCCCTCAGCATGCGTCCCACCCGGGGACAGGCCCTCCATGGAGCAACATCACTGTGACCCAAGTGCTCCCCACATCCAGATGGAGGCTGATTCCCCTCTGCACCCACCTTCTCCCACCTTGTGTCACAGCCGAAATCATGGGAAGGTCACAAGGGCATCTACCCTGCGGGAAACTGAGGACAGATGACAGGGCACATGTCAGAGCCATCAGAGAGGGGGGCAGGCTGGGAAGGGAGATCCTGGGCACATAACAGGTACCAAGGCTGGAGCCTGCCGAGGAGGGCCTCACTGACTCGGGGACAGTGGGGAGGCCAGGGAGGTCACTGCCCAGCAGGCTGTCCCTTCTATGCAGGGACACCTCCCGGGCAAGAACCCCCGCCCCCAATACAGGAACAAATGAATCACTCAGCCCACAAAGTGAGACTCCAGTGAATCTCAACATTTCCCTCCTTTGATGTGGCCTCAAGTATGAGCAGAACCCCCGATTTCCAGCACAAGCCCGTTTCCACTCCCAGACTGGGCAGGACAGAAACAGGCCAGCCGAGATCTCACAGGAGGTCTCAACACGCCACATCACAGACACGGAGGAAGGGCCAGGCAAGGTCTAGTTGGACCCGGTGGTGACAACACAGTAGGCTGCTAAAATAAACCCCCTCCTCACACACAGAATGCTGGGGAAAATTCCCTTTTCACAACATCAGTACACTCTAAGCTCCCAGAGGAGCTCAACCCTGTGTGCTCAAAAGGAAGTGGAGAACTGAGAAGCCACGGTGACCATCACAGTAAACATCAAGCTGGGGGGGGGGGGGTGCGTGAGGCTGGAACGGGGACCCCAGGGGACCCAGAAGCCTCAGAGCAACAAAAAAGTCCTCCCTGGTGCTTAGTAAGGCCAAGGGGTTGTATGCTGCCCAGGGTTTCAGGTGGAAAAGAAGTGTCCCCATAAAGAGTCAGTGCCTGGGGACGATGGAAAATGAGGGAATGTGGAAGAGTCTGGAGGTTTCACCCACTGGAAGCGGGGGCTGCAGAGAAAGAATGCCAAGCCCCAGGAACTGAGCACAGTGTCTTGAAATCACAACCCACCACAGCAGCCACCCCAGGTCCGGCACCGGAACTTCAGACAGGGGCAGCCGAAGTGGTCTGCAAGTCAGGGTTTGTGTGGCCAGAGAGAAAAGGAGGAGAAATAGAAGCCACAAAGGGCAGATCTGTAGGAGCCTACGAACACGGGACTGTCGACGTCCCCCAGGGAGGGACACTGGCTCAGGGGCCTGCGGGCAGGAGGAAAGCGGCCCCACTGCCCGGAAACTAGCCACGTTCTGTGGGAATAGGAACATCCAGATTCATGGCCCTCAAAGGACTCCAAGCAAGATCAGCCCGATGAGGGACGTCCTGAGACACGTCATGATCAAGGAGAAGCAGCACCGCAGGCAGGAAGGGGCTCCTCCGTCCGGGAACCGGGGGGCCGACGTGGCAGGTGGAGGGGGTGGGACAGCATGTTCGAGTTCTGAAAGGAAAAAGTAACTGCCAAACAGGAAACAGCAAGCCCTACCTGGCCGAGCTGCTCCTCAGAAACGAACGAGAGAGAAAATGTTCCCAGACATGAGATGGGGTGCCCCTCCCTGTGACTCCTGACTTACAAGGAATCCCAAATGCCGTTCTTCACACAGAAATCACGCTGAGTGACATGAATCTACGTCACTATCGACGCGCATACGTGGTCAGAGTCAGAGTGCGTCACGCAGCAGTGAAGGAACATAGAATAACTAGAGTGAAACAAGAACACTAGAGCTACGGTGTGTCCTCAGGGAAACACCATTTTATAAAAAATATAAAGTGACATCGATCGTATAAAGGGTTGGGGTGGGGAGTGGACGTGTGGAGTTTTGCATGCAATTAAAGAGGTATCAGTTTAAAATAGAATTTTGTGGCTGTAAGGTAGTTTATTTTTTATTATTAATAGGTGAGACCCTCACAAAGACCACAAAGGAAAAAATTCTAGAAGATACAACAAAAAAAAAAGAGGGAAAGGGATAAAAGATCAACGAAGACCCAGGAAGAGAGGAGGAAGCGACGGCAGGGACTGCAGCATAGTCAGAGGACACCAAGGGCAGAGTCGGCTCTTCCTATCAGTGATGAGCAAGTGGCCGGATCCCCACCCACAGGCACAGAGTGGCTGAAGGCCTCTCCTTAAAGGACCCAAGTGCACACGGCCTTTAAGACTCCTGCACCTTGAGGACAGACAGGGAGGAAACACAGCCAAGGAGCAGCCCGGGCGGCTCCACTCACATCAGTTAAAACAGGTTTCAGTCCAAGTCACAGGAAGGACGACAGTGATTCCCGGAGGTCAGTCCATCAAGAGGACACAGTGTGACTAGAGGTGCACCAACGCGGAGCACCTACATACAAAGAGCAGGTAGTAACAGAGCCAAAGGGAGAAGCAGGCCCACGGCATGGAGTGGGGAGCTTCAGCCCTGGGCGAGCCCTGGCTCAGTCCTGGGTACAGGGAAAAAACACAGATGATCCGGAGAGAAAATCCACAGGGAAACAGAACACTTGAAACCAGACGGACCTACAGACACATAGAGAACGACGTTTCCCCCAACAACAGAGAGAATGCTCTTCTCTAGCCCACACGGGACATTCTTCAGGACAGGTCGTGTCTTGAGCCACAAAATGAGTCCTGACAAGTGTGATACCGAAACCACAGCAGGTACCTTTTCCAACACAAAGCAATCAACCAATAACACAGGGGATTTGGGGAAATTCACAAATATGCAGAAGTTAACACACTCCTGAATAACCAATGGACCGAAGAAGAAACTTAAAAGGGAATTTTAAAGAGAATCTTGAGACCAGTGCAAATGTAAACTCAACTTCCCAAACCTGAGCGGATACAGGTGCAAAGACACGTCTAAAAGAGAAACCCTTAGTGATAAATGCCTACACTAAGAGAGATCTCCAACAGCCCGGCTTCACATCTCAAGGAACAGACCAGAACAAGACAAGCAGAGAGAGTAGGAAGACGGGACGTCAGCATCAGAGCAGAAATAAATGAAATAGAGACTGGAAAGATGACAGCAATATCAATGAAACCAGGAGTTAATGTTGTGAAAAGACAGGATTAACAAGTCTTTCAGCTCTTTACCAATAAGTAGAGTTATAAATGTAGGAGGAGACATTACAAAGGATGCCCCAGGGACAGAAAGGACCCTAAGGGACTGCTGTGAAGAATCTCACGGGACCAACTGGATGACCTAGAAGAGAAGGAAAAGTCCGTCTACCAAGACCGTGCGGTGGAGAAACGAAAGGCGGGCAGACCAGTAATGAGGAAGGATGCGGAAGGGCCACCGCAGACATCCCCGCCAGGAAACCCCGGACAGGCGGACGACTCAGGAATCCATACCAACCTCCTCAAGCCCACGAGGAAGGCACACTCACAACTCACCTTCCTCGGCCACATCACCCACACACCACAGATGGGGCATGACAAGCACCACAGACCACGTCCCGGGGAGCAGGGAGGTGGCAGGTGGCCTCAGCACAACACCAGCCACAGAGGACAAGTCAGAATCACTCAACGGTGGAGAGCTGAAAGCCCGTCCGCCCAGAGGAGGGAAAAGGTGCCCACGCTCAGCTCCTCTGGTCGACCTACTGCTGGAAGTCCTTCCAGAGCCATTAGACAAGGAAAAAAGTGAGACTTGAGATCAGAAAGGAAGAAGTCGTCTCTGTTTGCACAGACATGATCTTGTGTATTTCCCTAAAGATGCACCAAAGAACGGTCAGTTAGTAAAGTTCCAGGAAACAGAAACATCCTAACTCGATTGAGGTTCTCCAAATTAACAATGAACTATCTGAAAAAGAAACTAAGGACATAATCCCATTTGCAATAGCATTAAAAATAAAATATTCAGGAATAAATCTAGCTAAGGAGATGAAAGATCTACAAACTGAAAGTTAGAAAATTGAAAACACAAATAAATGGAAGGACAGTTCATGTTTTTGATTGGAAAAATTTATACTGATAAAATAGCCATACTTGCCAAAACA
This sequence comes from Marmota monax, assembly GCF_021218885.2. Lineage (NCBI taxonomy): Eukaryota > Metazoa > Chordata > Mammalia > Rodentia > Sciuridae > Marmota > Marmota monax. Next base: position 1,186,675 of record NW_026694888.1, on the reverse strand, counting down.
ATCTCCAGATCAAAGCAAAGATGAATAAGTGGGACTACATCAAACCCCAAAGCTCTGCACAGCAAATTAAATAACCAACAAGCGAAAGGCAATCTATGGGTGGGCAGGAACACTTGGGGACAATGTCTCTGATAAGGGGTGAATATCCTAAATACATAAGAAACTTATACAACTTGGTAATAAAAAGACAACCTGAGGCTGGGCTGTAGCTCAGTGGGAGAGCGCTTGCCTACATGCCTGAGGCACTGGGTTCGAGTCTCAACACACATACAAATGAAGTCTACCGACAACTAAAACAAACAAACAAAAGAAACCTGATGTGAAAATGGACGAAGGCGCTCCACAGCCACTTCTTTAGGATGGCCACTGCCAAAAAGATCAGAGAGCAAGCTCGGGGAGAGTCGGAGCGAGGACTGTGTGTGTGTCAGGCTGGATGGACACATAGCCACAGCAGGACACAGCAGGAGGCTTCTTGAAACCTCCAACAGCCACCTGAGACCCACAGTCCACTTCAGGGTCCAGCGCGAAGCAGGCCAAGTCAGTGCACTGAGGTCTCTGCTCTCACAGTGGCAGGCAGCACCCACAGCGGCCCACACAGAATCACCCTGCAGGTCTGTCCGTGGGTCACGTGTGCATGGCCCAACAGGAGACGACTCAGCCCAGGAAGAGAACCTGGCCATGTCCAACCACAGATGTGCCTGGGAAGGGCACGGAGCCCAAGAAGCCAGACACAGAAAGACGAGTCCAAGAAACCCCAAATCTCAGACCCAGGGACACAGCACAAAGACCATGTGGGTGGCTGAGGTCAGCGGGAGTGGGGCCACTCTGGTCAAGGGAACCAACTTCAGTTGGCATGCTAAGCTCTGGAGGTGGTGGGCAGCAGGGCCACTGTAGTCGACAGCACAGTAGTGTCTACTTGAGACTCATCAGGAGAGTAGGCCACATGGTCCTTGCCACACACGCATGCTCCTGTGCGCACTCACACCATGGTAACTCTGGTGACAGGCCTGTTACTCTGTAGTGCGACTGTCTGGAACTCAGTGCCAGGGCAGGAGAGTTTCCCTCCCCTCCCCTCCCCCTCCCCTTCTCCCCACCCCAGCTGGTTTTCAGGGGACCTAATTAGCATCCTTCCCTCTTACCTTTTGGATTGTAAAGGACTTTCCGCAGGATCTGTTTTCCTCTGAAGTATAGATGTCCCTGTGAAGGTCGCAGGGCCCAAGGCTGGAGAGTCACCAGGCCTGGCAGGAGGAGTCAGGCCCCCTCACTGTGCACAACCCTGTGTCATTTTAGACTAGAACATTGACGACACTAGACAGCCTACAAACACCATGACCACCTGGTGAGGAGCGCTCAGAACCTGGGGCTCATCTCCTCTGGGCCCGTGCGCAGGGAGATCAAGTTTGGGTTCTCGGCTCTTCCTGTGCCTCTGCCGCTTGGCACCTGATTCCCACAACCCAACTTTGGTGCTGATCTAAATGTACACAGAGGAAATCATCACCAGAGTGTGTGCACTGTGCGTGTTAATGACCTCCATGAAGCTGAGGAAAGACACCAAGTGGACATGGAGTGTGGAGGAGGGGCCGGGGAGGATGCCACAGAAGGGCCCAGTGGGAGGGGAGGGGGAGGGAACAAGACCCCATGGAGACGGGAGCCGCAGGCCAGGCTCCGCACAGCCCCAGGCTACAGGCCTGACTCTGGGCTTCATCTGGATGCCATTCTGGAAGGAGTGGCTTCCGGCCAAGAGTGGGTGGATAAGGTCTCACATGGACACACTGAGCCACTGGCTGTCCACAGGAGAGGCTGAAACAGAGTCCCTACTTCTTACTAGCAACCCAAACTAAGTGACCTGCGGAAGAACCCTTCAGAGCAAGGAACCACAGAGATGCCCGGGGCCAGCTCTCCCGAAGCTGCAAGCCCTCGGGCCCAGAGGACAGGCGGACACCATGCTGCTCACTCGTCCACCAGCTGGTACAAGGAGGCACAGGGACTCACAGGCCACCCAGCACCCGGGGACCCACCACCAAGGCAGCCGCAGGAGCAGCAGCAAGATCACACACAGCCTAGGCATGGACTCCAGGTGGCCAGTGCACCCCAAATGCACCCCCTCTGAGTCATGCTGTCATGTGGGACGTGCAGAAGGTGACTGCAGGGAGTCCCCTGGGATGGTGGCAACAGGGCAGGTGGGGCTGCCTCCACACCAGCTCCCTGGAGTCAGGCACTGGAGCAGGGCGCCACCACGTGCTCGTGGGCCCTGATGAGAGGCTCGGGCTCCGGGCACTGTCACCCTCTTGGTCAACGGTCTGTATCAGGTCAGATCCAGGGCTCACAGGCCCAGGAAGCTCAGGTGGGGGCAGCAGGCTCCTTAAGGAGCTGCCCAGCCTCACAGAGCAGCCAGGGCCTGAGGCCGGCGACGCTGGCTGTGCCGCGGCAGGACGCACTCGGGCTACCCAGAGAACACAGGAGCCCTGGCTTCCACGGGGAACCCTGGCACCCGCAGATTCCAGGCCGTCTCCAAGGCGGCCTTCCTGGGCAGAACACCAGACACTCTCTCCCTCAGTGCCCCCTTGGGCCCCCCCCAGCTCCCAGCCTCTCCTCCAAGGCTCCTGACGGCCACCTGGCCATCGCAGAGCAGCTTCCCACCCTCCTGAGAAGCCAGGTGGTGGGGCCCCCACTCCTTGCTCCCAGACAGAGTCCACCCAACCTCCAGGCCTGCCCCTGCCCACGGGCTCTGCTGGTCTCTCTGGGCCCTTCAGGCCCTTGGAACATGGCCTGCCTGCATCTCACCTCCCCCAGAGCACGTCCACCCCGACACCACCATCCAGATTGCTGGCCCCGCCCCCACCTCCCCCGAGTCATCATGTCCCTGCCTGGTCCACTCCATGGGCCCCACTGGCCTTCCTCTCTTCCCAGCCTGATCAGGATGTCACACCCTTCAGTCCTGCCCTCTCCCCTCTCTGCTTCAGCCTCCCCCACCCAATAGGCCTCTTCAGGCTGGGGCAGGAGGCAGGTGGGACAGGGTGGCCTGAGCTGGGCTAAGTCTAGCCCAAGAGAAGACCCAAGAGTCCAGGTAGGTCACTTAGGAGGGGAGCCGGGAGAATCAAGAACAAGGGTCCTAGGGGACCAGGGAGCCAGGTGGCTATCTGGGCCCATTCTGAGCCACAGGAAGGGACTGGCCTTAGACACATCCTCAGTGATCTGAACCCTCACAGCTGCTGGCTAAGACCCCAGCATTAAGTCAACCCCCCGTGTGGCTCCGCAGGGCTCAGGTCAGTGGGGGACATCGGGTAGCAGGAGGGAGAAGGGCCAGGGAACAGAGCCAGCCTAGATCTGCAGGGCCACTTCCTACCTCAGAACCTTCAGAAGACAGAGGGCCGCAGTGGGAGACAGTGGGGAGACAGGGACAGACAGTGGGGAGACAGTGGGGAGACAGTGAGGAGACAGTGAGGAGACAGTGGGAGACAGTGAGGAGACAGTGGGGAGACAGTGGGAGACAGTGGGAGACAGTGAGGAGACAGTGAGGAGACAGTGGGAGACAGTGGGAGACAGTGAGGAGACAGTGGGGAGACAGTGGGAGACAGTGGGAGACAGTGGGGAGACAGTGAGGAGACAGTGGGATACAGTGGGGAGACAGTGGGATACAGTGGGAGACAGTGGGAGACAGTGAGGAGACAGTGGGGAGACAGTGAGGAGACAGTGGGAGACAGTGGGATACAGTGGGAGACAGTGAGGAGACAGTGGGAGACACTGGGAGACAGTGAGGAGACAGTGGGGAGACAGTGGGAGACAGTGAGGAGACAGTGAGGAGACAGTGGGAGACAGTGGGAGACAGTGAGGAGACAGTGGGAGACAGTGAGGAGACAGTGGGGAGACAGTGAGGAGACAGTGGGGAGACAGTGAGGAGACAGTGGGAGACAATGGGAGACAAGGGGAGACAGTAGGAGACAGTGGGGAGACAAGGGGAGACAGTAGGAGACAGAGGGAGACAGTGAGGAGACAGTGGGAGACAGTGAGGAGACAGTGAGGAGACAGTGGGAGACAGTGGGGAGACAGTGGGAGACAGTGGGAGACAGTAGGAGACAGTGGGAGAGAGTGGGATACAGGGGGAGACAGTAGGAGACAGTGGGGAGACAGGGACAGACAGTGGGGAGACAGTGGGGAAACAGTGGGAGACAGTGGAGAGACAGTGAGGAGACAGTGGGAGACAGTGGGAGACAGTGGGAGACAGTGAGGAGACAGTGGGAGACAGTGAGGAGACAGTGGGGAGACAGTGGGAGACAGTGAGGAGACAGTGAGGAGACAGTGGGGAGACAATGGGAGACAGGGGGAGACAGTGGGGAGACAGTGAGGAGACAGTGGGAGACAATGGGAGACAGGGGGAGACAAGGGGAGACAGTAGGAGACAGTGGGGAGACAAGGGGAGACAGTGGGGAGACAGTGGGAGACAGTGAGGAGACAGTGGGAGACAGTGAGGAGACAGGTGGAGACAGTGGGAGACAGTGAGGAGACAGTGGGAGACAGGGGGAGACAGGGGGAGACAGTGGAAGACAGTGAGGAGACAGTGGGAGAGAGTGGGATAAAGGGGGAGACAGTGGGAGACAGTGGGAGACAGGTGGAGACAGTAGGGAGACAGTGGGAGACAGTGGGAGACAGTGGGAGACAGTGAGGAGACAGTGGGAGACAGGGGGAGACAGTGGGAGACAGTGAGGAGACAGTGGGAGACAGTGAGGAGACAGTGGGGAGACAGTGAGGAGACAGTAGGGAGACAGTGAGGAGACAGTGGGAGACAATGGGAGACAGGGGGAGACAAGGGGAGACAGTAGGAGACAGTGGGGAGACAAGGGGAGACAGTAGGAGACAGTGGGAGACAGTGAGGAGACAGTGAGGAGACAGTGGGAGACAGTGGGGAGACAGTGGGAGACAGGAGGAGACAGTGGGAGAGAGTGGGAGACAGTGGGAGACAGTGAGGAGACAGTGGGAGACAGTGAGGAGACAGTGGGGAGACAGCAGTGGGAGACAGCAGACCAGCACTCAGAGGCAGGCTCTCCTTCCAGAGGGCCGACCCCGAGGCCAGGCTTTGAGGGGACTGGGACTCAGCGTGGAGTGAGGAGCAGGGGCCGAGGCCACCTGAGCCATCCTGATGTGGGTCACACGTGTGTGTGTGAGGTGATGTCCCCAGAAGAGCTTGGACAAGTGGGGTCCAGGGACTGCATGGGCCACAGCACGCTAAGGGAGGCCAGTCCTGGATCTCGGGCCACACACGGGGCTGCATGGGCTGCAGAGTAGGAGCCCCCTCCAGCCCCCCAAAGACAAGCCCAAGGGTTCCGACTCAGCGCGTGGGCCAGCCTGCTCTGTCCTTGCCCTCCTCGTCTGTCTCACCAGGACCACTTTCCTCCTGCCCCTGCCCACCCGACCCCATCTCTCCATTTTCCGTCCCTCCTTCAGGGACGAGGGAGGACACTGAGGAGATAGTGGGAGACAGTGGAAGACAGGGGGAGACAGTGGGAGACAGTGAGGAGACAGGTGGAGACAGTGGGAGACAGTGAGGAGACAGTGGGAGACAGTGGGAGACAGTGGGAGACAGGGGGAGACAGTGGAAGACAGTGAGGAGACAGTGGGAGACAGTGAGGAGACAGTGGGGAGACAGTGGGAGACAGTGGGAGACAGGGGGAGACAGTGGAAGACAGTGAGGAGACAGTGGGAGACAGTGAGGAGACAGTGGGAGACAGGGGGAGACAGTGGGAGACAGTGAGGAGACAGTGAGGAGACAGTGAGGAGAAAGTGAGGAGACAGTGGGAGACAGTGAGGAGACAGTGAGGAGAAAGTGAGGAGACAGTGGGAGACTGTGAGGAGACAGTGGGAGACAGTGGGAGACAGTGAGGAGACAGTGGGAGACAGTGAGGAGACAGTGGGAGACAGTGAGAGGACAGTGGGAGACAGTGAGGAGACAGTGGGGAGACAGTGAGGAGACAATGGGGAGACAGGGGGAGACAGTGAGGAGACAGTGAGGAGACAGTGGAAGACAGTGGGAGACAGTGGGGAGACAGGGGGAGACAGTGGGAGACAGAGGAGACAGGGGGCGACAGTGGGGAGACAGTGGGGAGACAGTGGGAGACAGTGGGGAGACAGTGAGGAGACAGTGGGAGACAGTGGGGAGACAGTGAGGAGACAGTGGGGAGACAGGGGGAGACAGTGAGGAGACAGTGAGGAGACAGTGGAAGACAGTGGGAGACAGTGGGAGACAGTGAGGAGACAGTGAGGAGACAGTGGGAGACAGTGGGGAGACAGGGGGAGACAGGGGGAGACGGGGAGACAGTGAGGAGACAGTGGGAGACAGTGAGGAGACAGTGGGAGACAGTGAGGAGACAGTGGGAGACAGTGAGAGGACAGTGGGAGACAGTGAGGAGACAGTGGGGAGACAGTGAGGAGACAGTGGGGAGACAGGGGGAGACAGTGAGGAGACAGTGAGGAGACAGTGGAAGACAGTGGGAGACAGTGGGGAGACAGGGGGAGACAGTGGGAGACAGAGGAGACAGGGGGCGACAGTGGGGAGACAGTGGGGAGACAGTGGGAGACAGTGGGAGACAGGGGGAGACAGTGGGAGACAGTGAGGAGACAGTGGGAGACAGTGGGAGACAGTGGGGAGACAGTGGGAGACAGTGGATGACAGTGAGGAGACAGTGGGAGACAGGGGGAGACAGGGGGAGACAGTGGGAGACAGTGAGGAGACAGTGGGAGACAGTGGGAGACAGTGAGGAGACAGTGGGAGACAGTGGGAGACAGTGGGAGACAGTGAGGAGACAGTGGGAGACAGTGAGGAAACAGTGGGAGACAGTGGGGAGACAGTGGGGAGACAGTGGGAGACATTGGGGAGACAGTGGGAGACAGTGGGAGACAGTGGGAGACAGGGGGAGACAGTGGGAGACAGTGAGGAGACAGTGGGGAGACAGCAGTGGGAGACAGCAGACCAGCACTCAGAGGCAGGCTCTCCTTCCAGAGGGCCGACCCCGAGGCCAGGCTTTGAGGGGACTGGGACTCAGCGTGGAGTGAGGAGCAGGGGCCGAGGCCACCTGAGCCATCCTGATGTGGGTCACACGTGTGTGTGTGAGGTGATGTCCCCAGAAGAGCTTGGACAAGTGGGGTCCAGGGACTGCATGGGCCACAGCACGCTAAGGGAGGCCAGTCCTGGATCTCGGGCCACACACGGGGCTGCATGGGCTGCAGAGTAGGAGCCCCCTCCAGCCCCCCAAAGACAAGCCCAAGGGTTCCGACTCAGCGCGTGGGCCAGCCTGCTCTGTCCTTGCCCTCCTCGTCTGTCTCACCAGGACCACCTTCCTCCTGCCCCTGCCCACCCGACCCCATCTCTCCATTTTCCGTCCCTCCTTCAGGGACGAGGGCCTCTCCGGTCCCTCCCTCGTCTGGTTCCCAGGCCCCGTCTGACCTCTCAGGAACAGCTTTGGGAGCAGTGCCAGAGGCTGGCCGTCCCCAGCTGCTGTCATGAAGTACTGGCCATGTCTCACCCCCTCTGAGCGCCCCACTGGCAGGCCCCGCTGCCCAGCTGTGGAGTGCGGGACATGAGTCTCCTCTGAGCAGGGGGAGCCAGAGCAGTGTCCCAGCAGGCCCTCAGCCCCACCCACCCCAGAGTCTCCACCCCAAGGACTCCGGCCAGCGTGCAGGTCCGGGGCAGGTGGGGGGCCCCAAGGGCTGCTCACCCAGTGGGCACCTCAGAAGAGGTGCTGGCCTAGAACAAGAGGCCCTCACGGCAAGGCTGGAACTGGCAGTCAAGGTCCAGCAGCTGAACGGCCAGGGGCATGGACAGGATGGACGGTACAGATATCCCCCTGCCTTTCCTGACCTGAAGACCACCAGCAGCCGAACACAGGCAGCTCCTGCCCTGCTGCCCGCTCCACCCTGGGACTGGCAGAGAAGCTGCCCCCAGCCTCCTGTTCCCCTTCCCAGCTTGGAGCACAACAGGGGGCTGAAGGACAGGAAGGAGCTGGACCACAGAGCCACAGTTGGGTGCTGAGAGTCCAGGGAGGTACAGGACACGCTGAAGAGGTCCAGAGGCGGCAGGAGAGCCCCCCACCTGGCCACGCCCTGCCCCGGCCTGCGGCACTCCTGAGTGAGATCACCACTCTCAGTAGCCGTCCCAGAGCCGTGTGCCCAGAGCTGGGGCCAGCACTGTGACCAGCCAGGTGGGAGGCAGGCCCACTCAGAGTGGCTGGGTGGCCTCCACCCTCCATGTGCATGAGCACAAGCAACATCAGGCACATGGCTACTCTAGAACTTCCTGGGGAGGGAGCCCAAGCCAGGCCTCGGGGCGCCTCCCTTTTGCTCAGAGCTCCCTGGAATACGGGCCTGCAGACACCTTGGTCCACAGTAGGGAAGACAGAGCACAGGTGGCCAAGGCCCCTGGGGCGGGGAGGCTGCTCTGGGCGATGGCTGTCCATGGTCCCTCCCAAGCCTCAGCCGCTCTCCTGCCCCCAGCCACCTGCCTCCACTTCCGATGGGGAGAACCATCAAGCTGAGGGTCTTTCCAGCACATGCGCCACGGGCCCCACGGGCCCCACAGCCCCTCCCTGCTGTGGCGAGTGACCCCCCCAGGCACGAGACCCGGCACCATCTTTTCCGCTCTCTCCCAGTGCCCATCAACCCACCCAGCGAGCATGACAAGCCTCCCACACCACCCACTCTGCGGGAACCTGCTCCCAGCACAGGGACCAGTCACCTTGTCCCTTGCCCCAGAGGGCCAGGGCTCACTGTGGAGCTGACCCAGAAGAGGAGCTGACCCAGCAGCTTCCGGGCCACAGGTGCTGGCAGGCACCGGCAGCAGGCACCCCACTGGAGCCTCAGAAGTCCGAGGGCAGCCGTGAGCAGCCTCAGTGTGTGGCCACAGGACCCGAGCATCGAGAAGGGAATAGGCTATCCCCGTGTGGACGCAGGAGTCAGCATGCTCCGGGGCAGGAGGGAGGCAGGGACACTGTGGCAGAAGGTTCCCTAAGTGGCTCTAGGGGCATCAGTGGGACGTGACATGTGACAGGGAGGATCCAGGACGGTTCCCATCTAGAGGAAGCCGACTGCACCACAGCACCCTCCATTACCTGGGGTCAGCCCTGGCACGGTGCCACGGTCTCCCCATCAAGCCAGGCAGAGTGACCAGCAAGACACTCTCAACTGGACAGCCCCAGTTCCTCTGAAAGGACACGTGCCCACAGCTGGGCTGTGGAGGAGCCAATGGGAGAGCCAGCTTGCTGGCAGGAGCCACACGAGCCGCAGGTCCTGACACGGTCACCACTGGTCATCCCCAGACAGACCTTGCTAGGTGCCTCTCCTACTTGACACAAAACTAATTCTGGGCTGATTCTAAAACCACAGGTAACACCAATGCACTGAGATGGTTGTGAAGTCCAGGCAAAGGTCATCCTTGTGCCCTGGTCCCCTCTGGGGATGGCTCCCTGTGCCTGCCTGTCAGCCCAATCCTGCAGGACGGGACAGATGGGCTCAACACATACTGACACTTTCACGCAGTGAGGGTCACACTGAGGCAGAAGAGGAACGCTATGCTGTAGGGTCCGTCCCCATCAGGAGACAACCGTCCAGAAACAGGAGGGGAGAGGGACATCAGACGGTCACACTGGTTGGCACTCGCGACCTATGGCATGAGCCCACCGCTCCCAACACCACCTTCCCCCGAGCCCCGGAGGGCACAGGACTGGCCCTGGGAAACCCAAGGCTTGGCTTCCCGGGGCTCAGCTGATGGGTGAAGAGGGCCCAGATCTGAGTGGGCAGAGCCTGAGAGCCACGCGGTGGAAGGGGCCAGTGACCACCTGCAGGCGTGGGGCAGGTGACTCAGTCACCAAGTAGAGTGCAGAATGACCAGCAAGACACCATGACTCTCCGGCAGCAGTCCCTGGAGGGGTGTGTGAGAGGGTGTGTGGGGAAAGGGCTGGTGTGCACAGAGTGAAGTCTGAAGGGACCAGTCACTGCCACCCTAGCCTTTGTCCCCTTTCTTAACAAAAAGTGCACTTTCCACTCAGAATAAAAAATGTGAAGCCATTTTCATTGGGGAAAATGATTTTCTAGAAAAATCCTTAAGAGCATGGGAAGTGTCCGTGGTCTTGTTTGGAGCGTGCAGAGGGCACCCCATTTTACACACAGGTGTGCGTGCCTGCCTGTGTGCCTGAGTGTCTCTGGAAGGACTCGGGCTGGCAACGGCCACTTCTGGGGTCAGGACCTGACCCTGGCACTTGCTCTCTTGGGCTTTGTGTTCTCTAACGTAGAGAATTAAGTGTAACTGCAAATAAGAGGTCAGGCCAGCAGCATCTTCCCTACCCACAGGGACAGCTGCTGACCCACACTGCAGCCCCTCCCTGGGCCGTGGCCAGTGGCGACCCTCCAGCTCACCCCCCGCTGACAACCAGCCTGGCCTGCCACCCCTGCTGGAGCCCTGAGCACCCGGGAGGCAGAGCTCCGCGCAGGGGCTCCTCCCTCTGCCCAGGCGCCCTCCTCGCCCCTTACAGGAGCCTTGGCTGGGACAGCCCCAGCGAGACTGCTGCCCGTGGAGCCCATCTTGACAGAGACCAAGAAAACAGGGAGAACCTTCACGCAGCGCTCTGGACGGCCCCCTCTTCCTCTGCCACCAGTCCGGCCCTCCGCCACTCTGCTGGCCACAGCAAACCTCAGCTCATCCGCCGCTGGTGCTCACGGTCCCAGCCCCCTGAAGCCCCCTCCCAGGTCACTGCCCGCCTTCCTCCCGTCTCCACCAAGGCAGCACTGGGTGTCCCGCCAGCCCTGGTCTACATGGCGTGGCTGCTGTCCACCTCCCTCTCATCAAGGAGACCACTGAGGGTGCTGCACATGTTGCCCCCAGGCCCCAGCACATGACGGACACTTAGGAAATGGACCCTGGGCCCATCAGACCCTGTGCCGAGGGAAGGACGCAGACGCAGCCTCCCGTCTGAGCCGGGATCTGCCAGTCACTGGGAACCCCTTGGTCCAGAGGCCATCTCTGCAGCACAGTCCAGCCCTACCCGCTCATCCTCCTGCAGCAGGGCCCACTCTGCTCTGGACATGACCCCGGCTGCCCTGCCGCGGGGCTTATTGAAAGCTCATGGCTTCTCTTCTCTTCTCCCCCCACCTCCCCAGCCCTGGGAGAAGCAAACCACCCTTCTCCCAGCCCAGGCCGGGTGGCCTGTCCCCAAGCACACCAGGGAGCGACTCTGGCTTCAGGGACGGTGCCCGGAGACCCAAGAGCGGCTCTCTCTCAAGGCCGCAGTGAGTGGTGGCCCCGCCCACCTGGAAGCAGCCTTTGCACGGCTCTGTAAAAGCCCTCGTTCCCCTGAGGGGCAGAGCCCCAGCCCCGGGGGGACCCGAGTCCCCGCGCTCCTCCTTTGCTGGCAGAGCCATCAAACTTCCTCTTCCTTTTTTTATCAAAACCATGTCCTGAGTTATTGGAGCAGCAAGGGGGACACGGACTGAGCTCCCAGTAACACTCCCAGCCTTCCTCCCGACCTGAAAGACAAAGCACAGCCAGACCAGGCCCCGTGGGAGGCCGGTGAGGCCTCACGGCTAGCACCCACACAGGCCTAGGGCCTGGGACGTCACCCTGTGCAGGCGGAGTGGGCGCAGACGGTGAAGAGCTTGCGGTGGGCCACTTTATTGTGGGGTCAGGAGCGAGGCGCCTCAGTGACTTCCTGTATCAGCTCCCACAGGGGCCAGCAGCCTGGAGGTGGCCCAAGGCAGTGAGACGTGGGCACAGCCCTGCCCCGCCTGGCCTGGGTCCAGTGCTGCTCCTTCACTGACCGTCTTCCATCTCCCTGAACACATCCTTCCAGAGGGATGCTGCAGGGGGGAGGGGCCTGTGGGCCTCTCAGTCAGGGCCTGGACCAACCCCAGGGAGGCCAGGCCCAGGACTGGGGACTCAGCCTGGCTCAGTGTCCACTTAGCCTTGCCACCTGGGTCAAAGGGCTGCTGCGCCAATTCCCCCCCAGCAGGGGAGTGCTGGAGCCCCCCAGGGGGATCTGCAGTGGCCCTGTGTGCTCTGGCCAGTGTTTCCTGAGCTGTCTGCAGCAAGGTCTGCAAACGGAAGGGCCCACTTCTGCGTGCGCCCAGCAGGGGCCATCACTAGAAGTCCCATTTTATGAGGGATGACCTGCAGGTGTACAGCATGTGGACTCAAGGCAGTGTGCCAGGGCAGGGCCCATGGGCAGCTCAGAGACAGCTCCAGTCTCTGCTCCCTTGGAACCCCCTCCTGGTGTGGCACTGTGCCCCTCCCTCTGCTGGCCCTGATGGCACCAAGGCAGGTGAGGTGGGCAGACCAGGCTGATTCCAGAAGACACCTGTCCACCTTTACAGAGCCAGGATGTCTGAGAGGGAGTGCTGCAAAGAAGCCTCCAGAAATTGACCAGAGGCCCATGGACTGTGGTCTCTGGGGACTGGTGTCCAGGAGAGCTCCTGACCCCTGAGAACAGAGTCCAGGGGTCAGCAGAGCATGCCCAGCTCTGTGGGGATGGGGACATGCCATGGCCCAAGGAGCACTTAGAAAGAGCCTCGGTGCTGCTGAAGTTCTGGGAAGGGCTCTCGGATGCCTGCCCGGCCTCTGGCCTACCTGTGGCCGTAATGTCACTGCAGTCCTTCCTGTGGAACTCGGTCCAGGCTCTGGCCTTGCAGTACTTGCTGCAGGTCAGGATCCCATAGCAGCGGGTGCAGGGTGTGAGGCGGACCCCGACGGAGCGGCCACACTGGTAGCAGAACTTGAAGAAGGGGAGGCTGTGAGAAAGCCCAGGGTCAGGAGGAGGTGCCCCCTGGCAGGGGACACTTGAGCTGCTGGGGCCTTCTCTGCCACCCCCCCCCATGGGCAGCTGCCACAGGTGGAGGCATCCAGCAAGTGCCCCAGACAGGAGACAGACGCGCAGGGAGCCCTGGGAGGCACGGGCACACTCCTCCTGTGAGGGCTGGCTATGTGGACAGTGGACATCTACCTGGAGACAGTGGCCGCAGTGTGAGGGCTGAGGGGACCCCACACACATGGGGAAATGCCTGGGTGCTGATCTGGGGGGAGAAGCTGGCTCCTCCTTGCCTGGCTTCTGCTTCAGGAGGAGGACGGGCCTGCCCTGGTCACCTCTCTCCCTGAATCTGGTCCCTAGGGATTGATTGGTGAGGACGTCCCCACGAGTTACGTCCAGCCCCTGCTCTCTCATCCTAGGGACACCATGTGAGTACAGAGAAGACTCCTGGGGCGTCCTGGAGAGCAGAGCCTTGGCTCCAGCCCTGCTCTCCAGGGAGGAGGCTGCCCTCTGCAGGACATGGAGCCCATCTGTGGCCTGACCAGGGCAGCCCGAGCAGCTCCAGGAGTGGGCCCTGAGACCCTCATCCTGACTGCAGCCCATGCCCAGGAGCAGGGCTGCCTGGGGAGGCCTGGGGAGGCCATGCTTCTCAGGACAAGGGGAGCAGCCTGACCAGGAGGCCAGGTCCAGCAGCACATCCGAGCCACAGATGCTTTCCCCGAGAAGGGGCCACCCAGCACTCACTTCTCCTGCTCCTCCTTGGCTGGGATCTTCGCCACAATGGAGTTCCTCTTCTTCAGCCTGTGGCTGGGGGCCAGCTCCTCTGTGTCAGAAAGAGACCTGCATGAGCCCCGGGGCACGCTGAGCCCTCAGTGCTGCGCAGCAGGCCTGCAGGAAGGGCCTCCCCCCAGGCCCCCTCAGGCCTCCTGCCAAGCCTGCACCATCCCCGCCCGGGTGGCCATGGCCACAGGCCAGCACAGGTCCTCCTTCCCTCTTGCCCAGCCCCAGCCCCCAGCCCCCTCTCCATGAGGCCCTGCACACCTCTCCCGTCCTTCCCTAGAGTGGTCATGCTTCTCTGCCTGTCTGTTTAGTGACCAGCTGAGCTCACTGGAGACATCTACTTCCCCCTGCAGCAAGGTGCCGCCTGGGGGATGCCATGGTCACCCTGGGCTGGCAGTGGCTGGGCAGGGCTCTCCTTGACCAGCCCCTACCACACCCTGCCATGCAGTTCTCCTAACTGCTGACCGATGCTCCAGGTCAACTCAACCCTGGGACATAAATCGCCCCAAGGCTGATCCAATCAAGTCAGGGCTCGACAGCTGTCGGCACCTCGCCGCGTGGTAGCTCGGCTGGTCTCTGCAACAGGTCTGCCAGGACCCCAGTGGCTGAGCGCACCACCAGCCTGAACCTCTCCATGGTTAGTTGAAGGAAGTGGCCTCCCTGGGCAGAGTCAGAGCTCTCTGTCATGTGCGTCTCCTCTGGGCCCTTCCCTGAGCCATGGCTCTGGAGACGGTGCTGGGGACAGTGACGTCCCATGTTGGAGCTGAGACTCACGGGAGAGGGGAAGAAGGCCTGACTTCCAGGCTGGCCTCGCTGGCTCCCTGTGCCCTCCTCCGCGGCCCTGGAGATGTGGCCTGGACTTTCCGGCATCGCACTGTGACCTATATGCTGAGGTCTCCGTGCCTGTCCTTCCTGGAGCTCCAGATCTCCTCGGGGTCTCCATGGAGCCCCCCGGCACCTGTGTGGCCCTATGTCCACCCACCTGAGCCCTCTGGTGCACTTTCTCCTCCTCGCTCGGGCAGTGCCACCACAGGCGCCCACGCCAACGAGCGTGGTCTGGCCTCCTGGTGCTTTTGCTCTCCTCAGATGGCACCGTCTCCACCATTGGTTCCTTCCTCTTGCCACAGCTGGGACCCTCTTGCAGACTGTTCCATTTTCAGAGTGTGGGATTTTGAAGGCCAGAATGTCCACTTTGCCCTTCTTGGTCACTTCTCCCCTGCATCGGTCTCCTCTGTTGGCAAGACGTTCCCTCGCACCTTCCTTTACCTCTTAAGCATGGTTTCCCCGACTCTTGAACGTGCCCGTGAGGCTACTGTGAAGTCCTCCCTGTCCCATCTGAACTCTGGTCTCTGGCAGCTGCCGGTGCCGTCCTGCAGGGCGATGTGTGCCTTGGCACCTCTCTGCGTGTCTCGCAGTCACACGTTGAAACGGCACCTCCCCTAACACGCTGCAGCCGCTGGGGTGCTGACCTCCCCAGGCTGCTGGCTGCTTGTTCAGTGGCCAACTGGGTGGGCATCGACCCCCACTCCACAGCATGAAGCTCCTGATGCCGACCTCCTGGGTGAGGCCTGGGTATGTATGCCCACGGTCACCCTGGATGGCCATCTGTCTTCGTGAGCATACCCAGATATCAGCTCTACTAGTGCTGAGCTGATGGCTCCCAGGCTTCAAAAATGACTGCAGACATAACCTGCCCTTTAGATGGACCAATCAAATCAGAGCTCTTGGGGGACTGACCCCATGGTGAGTGCTTGGGATCTGTCCTGGCCCTGAATGGCCCTCCTCTTCTTTCCCCAGCTCTCTGGTCATGGGCCATGCTGCCGTTCAGCCCATGCCTCCAATGGACCCCCACCCCCTCCCACTGCCTCCCTCTGGGCTTGACTTTGTCCATGAGCTGCTGGAAATGCACTCAGCTTCTCTGTCAAAGCTCCGACTTCACAGGGGGACTCTCCCTGGGCAGCACCTGGACACCAACGCTCTGTAGCTGGGTGGCAGCAATGGCAGGCATCTCCAGAGTGACACTCCGTGCAGGACCCTCTCTGACAGAACAGAGGAGGCAGAGGCTCTGGTCGCCTCAGCCTGCTCCCAGCCTGGGTCCTGGCTGAGAGCCCAGCCATCTAAGGGTGCCACGCCCAGGGCAGAGCCTGGTCCCTCAGTGGGTGGTGTGTAAGTGAAGGTCACTTCTAGTCATACCAGCCAGGACACAGCATCAGCAGCAGGCCCATGTGTGGCAGGAGTGTGGGAGGCCATGCCTGTGTCAGGAGTGAGCGTCTGTGGGCAGGGACCAGGGCTGGGAGTGCTTGGTGGCCATGTGCCTGGGAGTGCACTGGACGGTGGGTGTGGAAGGTGTGAGTGTGCCTGGATGGGCGTGGGTGGCCATGGACACAGGTGGGCAGGTGGCTGAGGACATGGGTGTGTGGTGACCATGGAAGTGGGTGTGTACTGGGTGTGGACGTGGTGTGTGGTGGCTGTAATGTGGTGTGTGCGTGGCCATGGACATGGTGTGTGGTGGCCATGGATGTGGGTGTGTACTGGGTGTGGACGTGGTGTGTGATGGCTGTGAATGTGGTGTGTGCGTGGCCATGGAATAGTGGCCATGGTGTGGTGGCTAAGGTTGGTAGCCATCATGTGGCCACAGCCACGGTGTGGTGGCTGTGGCTGTGGTGTGTGGTGATCATGGTTGTGGTGTGGTGGCTGTGGTCGTAGTATGATGGCCGTGGTGTGGTGGCTGTGGCTGTGGTATGATGGCTGTGGCCATGGTATGGTGGCTGTGGTGTGGTGGCTGTGGCCATGTTATGGTGGCTGTGGTGTGGTGGCTATGGCTGTGCACAGTGGCTGTGGACATGTGGTGTGGTGGCCGTGGCCATGGCGTGGTGGTGGTGGTGGTGTGGTGGCCGTAGTATGGTGGCTGTGGTGTGCTGGCTGTGGTTTGGTGTGGTGGCAGTGGTGTGCTGGCCATGATGTGGTGGCCATGGCCATGGTATGGTGGCCCTGGTGTGGTGGCTATGGCCATGTTATGGTGGTTGTGGTGTGGTGGCTGTGGGGTGGTGGCCGTGGGCTGGTGGCTGTGGTGTGGTATGGTGGCTGTGGTGTGCTGGCTGTGGGGTGGTGGCTGTGGTGTGGTATGGTGGCTGTGGTGTGCTGGCTGTGGGGTGGTGGCCGTGGGGTGGTGGCTGTGGCGTGGTGGCCCTCCCAGGTGCCCTGCCCTGCACACCTTTCCTGCTGAGCCGCAGAGCCCTGGTGTCCCACTGCTGCTCCCTGGTGAGCACGGCCTGCCGCAGCTGCACACCCATGTGCTCCAGCAGCTTCTTCCGGGCCAGAAACGTCTCCCTCTCCGCGGGCATCAGCGCGTGGAAGGGGCAGTGGGCGATCTTCCGGTCCTGTGACACACTGTGGGGTCACCACAGACTCGGGCTATCCCCCCACCCAAGGCACAGTCTTAGAATCACCAAGGGCCCCCCTTCCCCCAGCCTGAGCTGCAGAGTGACTGGGTGAGGGGCCACCTCTCCATCCAGAGTGACGAGGGACTGTGAGGGTGCACACCAGCACGCGCTCACCACCGTGGGGCCTCCTGCCTCGAGGACCAGGGTGGGTTGCAGGTGTGCCCGGCTCCACCAGAGGGAAGCCAAGTCCCCAGGTGGCCCTGCTCAAGACAAAGCCTTACCTGGTAGAACTTGAAGTAGCCGTAGTCCACCGCTGTGCCCACGGCCACGCTGTCACCCTGTGTGAGCGTCACAGGCTTCAGGATGTCAGCCCCGTGGCTAATGAGCCGGTCAATCTGTGGGAGACAGAACCCATCAAACTTAGAAGCCACAGCAGGGTCCCTCAGCGCCACCCATGGCATTGGGCTATGTGCATGGTGGCCCCTGCCCACAGCAGGAGGCTCTGCAGACACTCTAGGCAGCCAGACGGCAGCACAGGGAGAGGGCAGGGCTGCCCACCGGGCTTGGTCCCCTGCTTTCTGCCCAGAGGCCACTTTCTGGGTGTAGGGAGAACCAGAGGCAAACAGGAAAACAGGCTGGTCTCAGCCTCGACCGAGGGACACTACTCCCTGGTGCGGTGGCCGTGGCTGTGGCGTGGTGGCCGTGGTGTGGTGGTCCTCCCACACACGTCCGAGGAACACCACTCCCTGGGGCACTTCCCTGGCAAACTGCCCAGCAGCACCACGGGGTCCCGCCAGGCTTCAAGGTGCGCAGTGTGAAGGCAAAGGCAGGGGTGCTGGTGACACTGCAAACGCATGTGTGTGATGGCGCATGCACGCTCACATACAGTGTGGGTGTGTGCAGGTCAAGTGTGTGGTCACACACGTGCACACTGGGGGTTGCAAGCGACATTCATGCACCTGAGTGCAGACGTGTGCATTTCTGAACATGTGTGCACTGTGGGGGTGGGCATGCTGTGTGCATGGGTGTGGACAGATGTGCACTGTGTGTGCGTGCACACGCGTGTATGCATTGCCAACACGCCACAGCAATGCTCTCTGGCTCAGGACTGACCATGGATTCCACTCAAAGCAAATGGTACCTAACAGTCGGCACCACCCACCCCCACCCCCGCCAGACCAGGAGGACGCCCTGGGGGGCCCAGTGTGGCTGGATGAACACAAGGTGACATGTGGCCTACTCGCTAACTAAGTGCCAGTGGGACCGCAATTCAGGGATGCATGATAGCTGTCCCACGCCTGTGCCTGGTTTAGCATTAACCCTGCACAAACACAGGAGCCCCGGATTCTCAACAAGGCTGTGAGCGCAGCATCGCGGGTATGGTACCTGGCACTGGGGGTAGCAGTCTGGCCAGAGCAGTGTCCACCCTGTGGTACTGCAGGGGCGGAGGGTGGAGCATACACAGATTGCACCAGGCAGCAGTGACACTGTGCTGCGTATCGGGCAAAGAGCGAGCTTCCCACTGGCCTGACCCACCTACAAGAACCCCCATCCTTCTCCCCTGCTCCTCTTCCTGCTGGAGCCATGATACCCTTCCAAAAGAGCCAGTGCTGGACAGCCCTCCAAGGTCTACCACCTTGTCTGCCCTTTTCCAAAGAAAGCAGAGTGCCAGGATGTGGCTTGGTGGCAGAGCCCTGCCTAGCACGCACAAGGCCATGGGTTCAGTCCCCAGTGATGCAAAAACATAACCAGAAAGCAGGGGCAGACCGTGGGTGAGCACGGGGGTGCAGGCAGCTGCAGGTGCTCGGCTGATGGACAGGTGGATGGACAGTCATTCCTCCTGTCCTGCACAGTGATGCTGGGGGCTGAACCACCCAGCTCTGCCTTAAGGCACAGGAGCCCTGGGCCTTCCTCAGTGGGCACCAGGTCTCACTAGGCAGCTGGGCCAGGCAGTGCATGGCCAGCCCCCCTCTGAGCTCCCAGGCCCCACAGCCGCTCACTTAGCCTGCTCCCTCCCTCCTCTGCCCGATGTCCCAAGAGCAGCTCCAGCCCTCTGAACCGCTGCCCACCATACTCAGTCAGGCACAGGGTGGCCAGCCTGCCCTCCGCCCCCATCCCAGGCCCAGCCCACCCTCCGCCCCCATCCCAGGCCCCTCCTGCCCTCCCGTCCACCTCTCACCAGGGCTATCTTGTTGTCAACGCTCCTCTGATGCTCATAGGCCAGGTCACACACGACACACAGGGCACTGCCCAAGCCTCTGGTCAGGGGCAGGTTGGGGTCAGCTCCCTGGGACAGGAGCTCCTTCACGATCTGCAACAGATGGGTTCCACAGTGGCCACCATGTCACGTTCCCTCACTGCAGTCTCCTGCGGCCATCCCTGGGCACTTTCCACGGAGCCCACATACAGAGGACCATGTCATGTAGGGGTCACATGGAGATTCCTTAGGGAAGAGTTGGGATTCCACCCTGAGCCCAGTTCTGGTGTTTTCTCATGGACAGTCCACACAGCGGCTCCAACAGCCCTGACTCCTGTCCTGCTTTCTAGCCAGGCAGAGCTAAGCCCTGGACAGGCCCAGCACAAGGTCAAGAACATACCGGCAGCCGTGTGTGCCCTGCCCCAGCTTTCTGCCCCTCAGCACTGTACAGCCTGCGATTGTGCTACCCCTGGGCGAGGGTCTGGCTCCCCGGCTAGAACGTGGGGTCCTGGGGAGCAGAGAGTCCATCTTATTCAACACCTACTGCCTGTGGCCGTGCTGCCTGCACATAGCAGGTGCCCAATAAAGAAGAGTTCAGTGAACCACGGGCAGGGTGCACGTCCTTGGGGGGGAGGGCTCACCAGGTCATTCCCACTAGCGATGGAGAGGGAGAGTGGGGAGTGGCCACTCCACAGCAGGTTGGAATCCGCTCCATGGGAGAGCAGGAGCTGGACCACGTCCCTGGCGTACTGTGGGGGACGAAGCACGTCAGGTTAGAGAGCAGCCCCTGTGCGAGAGGCATCCATCCCCAGGAGCCCTGCACTGCAGCCCCGCGGGTGCCTGGAGCCCGCCGACCACACCCCTTCCTCCCACCAGCACTAGGAGGCGCACACTGTCCCAGACTATGGGAAGGTCAGAGCTCCTCACACTGAGAAGATGTCTTCTAAACGCTCTTCCTTTCCAGATGGGCAACAGGAAGGGCGCTGAGGCCCAAGTGACCTAGGGCTTGCTTTCCGAGGAGCAGGGGAGTCAGGACCCACGCCCACACAAGCAGGACCTGGCTCCTGGCAGGTGTCACGGAGGAACGGTCTTCCCCAGGTCCAGCCCGACAGGCACCGTCAGGCTGGAAGGTGGCCGCCCTCCTGCCCAGGGGAAACCTCTGCTTCTCTGGCTCAGAGGCCAGCAACAGGCCCGAGCCCTGCAGAGCCACAGGCAGCCCTCGGTGCCTCCCTCTTCCTCTTCTTCCCCAGGAGTGTAGCAGGGTGGCCACCTCTGCCCCCCACAGCAGGAACTCCCCCAGTCGCCCTCTCGCGGGGCACTCTGAGCCCTCCAGATGTGGCCAGCAGTGGGCCCTGAGGACCTGCTCCTTCCTGCGCAGCATCACCCATGCGCCTGCCCCCATGGGCTCCCCACTAGGTTATCACCCTGGCCGTAGGTGGGTAAACTGAGGCTCCGCTTCCCGTGTGCCCCGTGGCTGACTGGCCCAAACTGCGCAGGCCCCGAGGCACAGGGCTTGGTTTCTGCCTTCCCCACACGCACTCAGCCACGTGGTCTCCTCCAGGTGCTTCCAGCACCCAACCTGCTGGGACTGCTCCCAGAGGAAGTGCCGCCAGGCCAGGGGACACTGCCCTGGGCCAGGAAGCTGGGGCTGCCCTGGGCCCCTAGCCAGAGACGGCGTGGTGAGGTGGCGGGGGCTGGCAGGGTAGAACAGCCAGAGCCCGGGACAGCAGCCCCCACGCCTGTCAGCACAGGCGCCATCCCTGTGTGCACGTGGCCCGCCTGTGGCATGGGTCCAAAAATATTGTGTGCAAGGCTCCAGTGCCTGAGTGGCCCGTGTGTCCTCTGCCATTGCTGGTTCCACTCTGACCTGCTGCGCTCCGCTCCACCAGACAGTGCTGCATGCAGCCCGCTGCACTGATCCCGAACCTCACGAGGAGGGGCTGCATCTTGAGAACTGCTGGCCTGGACCACAGGACCCCCATGGGGAAGTGCCCACTCCCCAGCTGAGCTGCTCACTGCACTCACATACACACTGATTCACAAGGACAAACTCACAGACACGTCTGTGCACACGTATGAGCACACCTGCTCCCACACAGACACCTGCACACACACACACACACCTACCCACACACACACGAGCATACACACACACTTGCCCACACACAGACATCTGCCCACACACACCTGCCCACACACATCTGCACACACATACCTGCATATCTGCCTCCCACACCTACACACACAGATACCTGCCCCCCACACACCTGCACACACAGACACCTGCCCCACACCTGCACACACACACTCACACACCTGCACACACACCTGCATACACTCACCTGCACACACTGCATACCTGCCCACACACACACTTGCATACACACACACCTGCACACCTGCAAGCACAGACACCTGCATGCACACACCTGGTCACACACATACCTGCGCACACACACACCTGCCCACACACACACCTGCACACACACCTGCACACAAACATACCTACACACACACACACCTGCACACACACACCTGCATACCTGCCCCCACACACACCTACCCACACAGACACCTGCCCCACACATACCTGCACACACACACACTTGCATACACACACACCTGCACACCTGCAAGCACAGACACCTGCATGCACAAACCTGGTCACACACACACCTGCACACACACACACCCGCCCACACACACACCTGCACACACACCTGCACACAAACATACCTACACACACACACACCTGCACACACACACCTGCATACCTGCCCCCACACACACCTACCCACACAGACACCTGCCCCACACATACCTGCACACACACACACACCTGCACACACACACCTGCATACCTGCCCCCACACACACCTACCCACACAGACACCTGCCCCACACATACCTGCACACACACACACTTGCACACACACACCTGCATACCTGCCCCCACATACACCTACACACAGACACCTGCCCCCCACACACCTGCACACCTGCACGCACACACCTGCACACGTACACACCTGAACACACACCTGCATGCACAGACACCTGCTCACACACACACCTGCGCACACACACCTGCTCACACACACACCTGCACACAGCCCTGTACATGCAGTGGTGGCACAGAAACCTCGGGAGGATCTGGACACAGACTCTGCGTTCCCTGCCCGCCCTCTTCCGGTCCTGTTCCGGGCCGTGGCCTAGTTCCAGCATGACAGCACACGCTCTCCACAAAGTACCCCAGCTCTGGGCAGGCCAGCGGACCCCAGCCCGGGCCCTGTGGTCACTCGCCTTCTTGTTGTCCTCCCGCTCACAGGCCACGTGCAGAGCTGTCCTGCCGCCCTCTATGGGGACGCAGGTGTTCGTGGTATAGTAGGTGCTGGGTGGGCCTGGCTCATTGTTGAGCTTCAGGCTTGAGGGTGGCAGGTCCATCTGTGTGCAAAGGAGGGTTCAAGAACTGGCCTGGGTCGCCTGGCCAACACCCAGGGACATGCCACTTGCTGGCTAGGGAGGCCATGAGCACCAAGACAGCAAGCTTCCTGCCCACTCTGCATCAAAGCCCTGCTGTGTCTGGCTCCGCCTGATGCCACAGCCACCTGACTCCACGGGGTGAGAGGCACCCTGTGCCCTCTGCTTAGGGCTCCCACACACCAAGAGCTGCACACCACACATCCTATCTGCATGACCCTAACAGTTTCTGCCACACCTGGTGCGGGGAGTGGGGGGTGGTACACAAGTTTCTGTGGGCATGAGGAGGAGACGAGGAGCAGCCCACCCTTGGGGTCTGGTCTCAGACCTCTGCAGGGGCCTGTGGGGGTCTTTGGGAGCTTAGGAGGCTCAGGAAGGCTTTGCAGGTGGAAAAAACACAGCACAATGTGAACTAGAGCCACGTGCTCACCTGGACACCCACACCTGTCCCCCATGCACACCAGAGCTCAAGCCCCACCTCAGCTGCCCAGAGGCTGCAGCCACTGCACCCCAGGGAAACCCAGCCAGAAGCAAGCCACCCTGCCCCCACTCCCCCTCACAGCCTCTGGTGGGTGGTACCAGCCCAGCCTGACCCAAGCCCGGGAGATCTGAGTCCCCTGAGCCCCGAGGACATCTGTGTCCTTGCTGCTGTAAGGAGCCAGGCCAGGCCAGCACCTTCCCCAGGAGAAGGACACAGGCCAAGGTGGAGCAAGTGTCCCTGACAATCAGGCACTTCTGCAGCCCAGAGCCACTCAGGGAGAACCCAGACCAGCCAGGTCCCCGTCCTGCCCTGGGCCTCAGAGAGCCGCACCCTGTTGAGCTTGTACGTGTGGTCCTCATCAGCCGCCTTGGCGTCCACACAGGTGATGGCATGCAGCAGCAGCTCTGTGATCCTGACCCCCTCCTGCCCTGGAAGGGCAGCAGCGATGTGGAGCGGGGTCAGCGCCCCCAGCTGCAGAGGAAGTACGGCTGGGGTAAGGCACATTGTCCTGGAGCCAGGCAGGTGAGGGTCCCCGGTGGGTGGGGCCAATGCAGGACCCCTCTACCTGACCTGGGGGAAAGGACACATTCTTCCTGTACCAGTCGGAGATTCCCACCGCACCACCTCCTCACCAGCCCCACTTCGTGCAGGACAAGGAGGCCCACAGGGCAGAGGGAGGCAGTGCCCACTAAGGAGCATGTGCACGGGAACTGTTGGCAGGCCATGCAGTCCATCCTGGTCAGGGCCACACTGACCAACTGTCCAACACCTTCTCCTGAGAAGCCCTGTCCCAGCCTGGCCCCGGCCCAGGTGCCCCCACCCTGACAGTCATGCGGCTCCTGTCTGGCCTCCTGATCTGCCTGTTCTCACCCGGACGTCCTTCTGGCCATCAGCTGAGGTCCCTGGAGGACTGTCCCTGGGTACTGGCCCTCACAGGAGCCCTGAGAGCGCCCTGCCTGCATCGGAGTGGAGCCCCAGCACAGCACTCCAAGTAGGACCTAGCTCATCAGGAGGTGTCCCAGAGGAAAGCACCCCAAGGCCCTTAAGGGCAGGACGCAGATGACTCAGACAGCAGACAGAGCTAGTGGTGGGAGGGCCAGTCAGAGGACCTGGGGAGCAGTGGCCGTGTGGCACAGTTTCTCGGTGGGGTCCACAGCCTGAGGGCAGCCTCTGGGGAGTCCGCGCAGCCAGAGCCAGCACTCCGTGGAGCACCCAGCGCGAGGACGCAGGTGGGAACCAGCCTCTGCCCGATGCTGGGAGAAGCCAGCACTGAGGGCCCAAGGACTGGCACACGGGGAGCGCTGGCCCACGTGAGCACCACAAGGGGTTTCCCAGTGGTCAGGAGGTCAGCAGGATCTCACATCCACAGCGCCACCTGGAGGTCTCAAACTTCCAAACAAAACCACTGAAATGAGAGTCAGTAGCTGAAAGGCAGAATGGATCTGACTGAAGGGAGAACCGCGGTATGAGGAGGCCCAAGGGAGCTTCGCCAAACAATCGAGCTACAGAGAAATGGAAAGAAAGCACACCCCCAAATCCAGACAGAGCAAAAGGAAAGAAGGGGCGCCCAGAGGACAGCAGAGAGGAAGACGAAGACAAGGACTCATGAGACAAGAGAAGAAAATTCCACCCGGGCTGACCGGTGCCCAGGAAGAGTGGCTAGCAGACGGGGCGAGTCAGGGGGTCACACAGGCCTGAGGCCACGGACACAAGCGACACCACCAGAGTTCTCAGGGGAAGGTTCTGAACCAGAATTCTCCATCACCCGATAAGCAAGAGGGCAAAATGATGACAAGGGTCAGTTTCCCACCCCGGAGCCTCTCGGCAGGAGGCTCAGACTATGATCTGCGGAGAGCACAAAAGAAAGCCAAGAGGAACGCACAAGCAGGGTCCCCAGGGCACAGACCCTGAGATGACTCCAGATCAAGGTCACCAGAGCTGAGGGCAGGCAGGTGCCCCGCACAGAGGGGGCGGCCGCGGGCAGGGGCGGAGCCTCTCGCCTGGCTTTTTGGCGGATTCTCTCACTGCTTTGGGTTTCCTTGTGTATCTGTAATGTCCTGTTGAGAAAAGCGTCTGTCCAGATTCTAAAAACAGCCCAGCCCACACTGCTGAGGAGCCGGCACTCCATCTCTGACAGCCCTGGCCGTAGCAAGAGGACAGCTATGCCATCGCGCCAATGTCAAGGCCCAGACAAGCTCACACACCTGGCCATGCTCCGGAACTCCCAGCCATTCTACGTGAAAGAGCAGGGCCCTGGTCTGCTGCCCTCAAGGTCACTGTGCCCAGCTCTCCAACAGAATCCCAACAACGCCCTGCAGTGAGTCCACCACCAGCCCCAAGGGTCAAAGCGGCGGTGTTGGGGCAATTCCCAGTGAAGCGCTGGTGGCTTCGAGTATGTCAATACTATGTTCAAAAAGGCTTAGTGACCCCAGAGGGCCTGAGTCAAAGGCTTGGTCCCAGGTGGTGTTGGAAGAAGGTGGAACCTTCCAGAAGGGGGCCCTGTGGGAGGTCCTCAGGTCTCTAGGGCTGTGACTCAGAAAGGGGAGTGGGATCCAAGGCTGTCCTTGCTCTCTGTGTCCTGGCTCCTCAGGTGCCACCCTGGCCCAGATCCAAACAGTGAGGCCCAGGAACCATCCAACCATGAGCCCAATGGCCCTCTTCCCTTAAAACCCACTGCCTCTGGTCTATGGTTGTACCATACAAGGCTGGTCTAAGGAGCAGAGGCTCAACCTTGCCACCCAAGGAGAAATGCAAGGTCAAAGCTCACAGGTGGGCAGGGAACAGTGGGCACCTGCTCTGCAGGTGGGCGCCTACCAGGAAGGCTCACTTCCAGGGGACGCAGCCAGAAAGAGTGCTTTGGAAACATGTTCTCCCAGCGATGACTGAGCAAGTGCCCTGGGGGGCTGCCACTGCACTCATGGCGCCTCCGTCTCAGCAAAGCTGCAGACAAGGTGGGACATCCATCCACCAGGACCAAAGAAGCACCCGAGGAGTGGAAATCCCCAGAGACCTGTGTCACACTAGAAGCAGCAGAAGCGTGTGTGCGGTGTGCAGTGTGTCCAGGGAACGAGGGCCACTCAGAGCAGCCCGCACCACACAGCCCAGGGTCCCTCCTCCACAGTCTGATACCAGGACGTCCTCTCTCTTCAAGATTTCCCAAGTGTGGTGCAAATTCATCTTAACAGCACGTGGACTGGCTTGAGGCCATTTTAGCTATATTGATTCACGGGTCTCCAGGCAGCCCACCCAGCCCCTGCTGGGGGTTACAGCATGAGCCCCCGGGACCTTGCTGTGGTCTGAATGTCGCTCCTCTGAAACTCAGGCCCCAGAACTGAGCAACGGGATGAAAGAAGATGAATAACACCAGATTCGAGGGAAAGGAGGCCCACAGGCAGAGGCAGGGCCTGGAGGTCCCTCCAGAGCTGTGGTTTGAAGAGAGCTGGAAGGCCCTGGGGCTGGGCTGGGAGGGCACCACTGCCCAGGGGCACAGGGCATGCAGGAGAGGCTAAAGAGGAAACCCAGAGAGCCGCCCGCAGCACTAAGCCTTCACAGAACAGCACCTCCGGCTCAGCTGACGCAGAGGAAGACCCTCCTGAACACACCTCCCAACGCCTCCCTGTGGCCAGGAAGAGGGCTTGGCCTGCGCGGCGGGATGGCCCCAAAGCCATGGTGGGCAGAGCAGGAGGCCCGCGGGCGAGTGCGTGAGAAGAAGCGTGCAGGGCTCTGTGCAGGAAAGCCCTGTTTGCCTCAGCTAAGCCACCTGCTCTGCAGCTGCGGGCAGCGGAGCGCCAGCCCCTGGGAAGGGCTGTGGCCTCGCTCCCCCAGGAGGCTCCTGCAGAAGGCGCAGTGCTGAACGCACGCTGGGTCCTGGCTGGGGCTGGGAAGCCACGGCACCGCCTAGAAACAACACGGCTCCCGCACCCTCTGGCGACCCCAGCACGGGCCTCTCCCTAGGTCCACTCAGACCAAGCCTCCACCGCAGGGCCACAGCTCCTCTGCACGTAGGCGCGGCCCTGAGCTTCGGCCCCGCCCCCGGTGGCCCACCTGTGGCGGGTACTGGACGTCCGTGCGGGCCCCCTTCTCCAGCAGCAGCTTCACGCCGTCCACGTCACCCGCCTTCACCGCGAGGAACAGCACCTGCGTGGGCACGCTGCACAGGTTGGGGTCAGCGCCGCGGCGCAGCAGCAGCTGGATGGTCAGCCACCGGTTTCTCTGTCTGCAGGGGTCAGCGCCAGGGGTCACAGGCTGCAGGGAAGGTGAGGCCCCCCAACCCCGGCTGTGTGGACAGGACCCCCAGGACGGGTGCGCCGTGCTGCAGGGTGGAGGGTGCTCTGGGAGGGGTGTGGGCACCACAGACACCCAAGCTCCAAGCTTCATAGACTTGGAGAACACCCAAGGTCACCCCCTTCCCAGGCCCTGGTCCCTACCAGGGGAGGTGGGCAGTGTGGCCATCTCCAAACCATCCCCTGTGGGCGAAGGACTGCAGCTGCAGCCTGGGGGCCACTGAGCCTCCCTGATGTCACCAGACGCTGGGGACAGGGGTAGGCCAGCCCCTCCAGGACCAAGCCACACTCAACACCAGTCTGGCAAGAAGCCCACCCTGCACCCACTCCTCCCAGCACACACCGTGCACACAACACAGTACTCGCCACACACCACAACACACAACATACCTACCACACACAATAGGCCACACAATGCATACCATGTAGTATACACTATAATACACACTTCCACACACACACCTCACAACACATAGACCACACACACTGCGCGCCACATACCACAATAAACAACACACACACATCCCGTACACAACAACCACCTCACACAACACGCAGAACACATACCACATGCCACACACATCATAAACCAGAGGAGAATACGTACACCACACCCCCCACAGACACCCCACACACGACATACCACGCACAACACACCACACACAGAACACATACCACACTACAGACAACATACAGCAAACCTGACACACTACACACTGCACAACACCACACACACAACGCTCTGCTGTGGCGCCCAGCACAGGCTTCATCAGTGTCTACGCTGGCCCTGCGGATGCTCAAAGGACAGACTCACACCTCTGGAGACACCCTGTGGCGGGCGCCCCGGGGACAGGAGGCATGGCTCTCAGAGAGCACCCGCCCCGGCAGCGCGGGCGGAGACCTACTTGATCATGCCCTGTGCCGTCCTCCGCACGGTGCCCTTGTCCATGCAGGGCGCCCGCAGCAAGCTGCAGGCCTGGGCGCTCCTCTCCAAGACCTCCCTGGACAGCCGGAGGGCGTAGTTGTACATACAGGCCACGGACTGGAAGCTGGAGTCCTCGCTGCTCAGGGTGCACACACCCAGGTCTTCGGCCTTCTCCCCCAGCTCTCTGTCCCTGTCGCTGGCGCTGCCCTGCACGGTGGGCGACTCCTCCCTTGGAGGGCTGCCCTGCTGGCCTGGGGACTCTGGAGACGGCCGTGCACTCGGGGACAGGCTGCCCTCCTCGAGGCCCTGGGCGGGCATGCTGGCCTCATGGACAGACTCCACGTTCACATCCAGAAAACAGCTTGGGGTGACCGGGCATTTGGGAGGTGCCTTTGGAGAGTGCCAGGAAAGCAGATTAGGGGAGGCCAGAGCAGGCAGCCCCCACACCACCGCAGCGAGGGCCGGCACCCCTGCAGAGCCACGCAGAGCACCGGCAGAGCACAGCAGCGGCTCCCACCTCACCACAAACCTCAGAGGCAGATGCCCTGCAGTGCCCACCAGAAGCCTGAGGCCAGCTGGCCACCACTGGGGACACCAGTGGCACACAGGAGCTCTTAGAACATCTCGTCCAGAACTGGGACCCAGAGGCAGGGCCCCACCCATGCTGTCCCCAGTGACTACACGCAGAAAGGACCCTATTTGAGGCACTGTCAGCTGAATACAATGTATCATGCACCGAGTTTACTTTTTTAATGTGAAAAGTTCAAGTTACAGGTTCAAGGTCATGTTGTGGCCTGCATCCGATTCCCACCAAATGACACTGCTTTGGGTCGGCTTCCCAGTCAAGCCATGGCACACAGTGCCATCCCACCTGCAGCTCCGTCCCACCAGGAACTTGGCAGGAACAGGGCGCTGCCCGGAGGCAGCTGTGTGGTGCCACCCTGTCCAGCACAGAGAGGGTCGGGCTGAGCTGCAGAGCGTGGCTCTGGGACGTGCTGTCGCACTCAGGACGCATCAGGCAGTGCCACATCCATCCTCTGACCCCTCCCCCAGCCTCATCTTGTCACTTGGCCAGTGTGAGCCTGGTCTGCACAGGAGGGTGGTGCAGGTGGACACTTGGGTGCAGAGACAGGGAGCCAGCGGCTGGCAGGGCTGACCTGGGGCAAGGTCCTCTCGGCGACGTTGGGCTTGAAGGACCCACTGGGGTAGTAGAGGAGGAAGCTTATGCTGAGCGCCGTGAGGCCCTCGTCTGTGCGCTTGTTCACGTCCGCCCCGAGGTCCAGGAGCAGGCTGACGATGCGGCTGTGACAGTGTGCCTAGAGGACAGCGGGTGGCGCTGGGGTCTGCGGAGGCCCCTCTGAGGTGGCAGCATGGCAGGCTCTGGTAAGCTTGTGATGGAGCTTGGTGAAGGGACAAGGTCATGCCCTCCCCTTCCACAGGACCTCGTGGGCCCCACCCGGGCGGGTGCCTCCGCGCCCTCTGTGGGAGCAGGAGTGGACCTGTGTGGCACTCCTGGGCCTCGGCTTCTCCAGAGCAGCAGCGAGGGCCCTGCCGGCAGTGACCTCCCTGCCCGCAGTGACCTCCCCGCTCAACGTTCCTGCGGGCATCCACCAGGTGGCAGTGGGGGCTTACCGCAGCAGCCGCAAGCACAGTGTAGCCCTTGGCGTCAGCCACGTCGGGATGGACGAGGTCGTCCTTCAGGGTTCCATAGATCCAATCAAGGTCCCCTTCCTCGGCCTTCAGGATCATCTCTTCAGAAAGCCGCTCCCTAGGTCCAGAGCATGCAAAGCCCTCGCGGTGCCCTTCCAGGATGGCATCCATGTGCCAGCTGGTGTGAGCCTTCGTGTTCCTGGCAACACAGCAGGCTTCAGTGAGGTTAGACCAAGCCCTGGACCACTCGACAGCCCAACACCGTCCATGAGAAAGGGTGCCCAGCGCTGTCTCCCTGTGACTCCTGCTCTCCTGGATCCTCAGATACGCCAACAATCCACTCCGTGAGCAGCCTAAGCCCTAGTGGCTGCACTGCCAGCCAGTCAAGTTCAGGACGGAGCACACGGCGGTGGGGACTTGTCACCTGGGCATAAAGATGCTCACACTAAGTGCCTGTACCAGCAGCAGTGTGCTGGCTGCCAGGGACCCTGTGAATCTGATTCAGCTGGGCCATGGGGGCTTGGAAACAGACTCCCACAGCAAGGGCCCTGGATGGGGAGGAGGCAGCACACACATGGGTCCACTGCTCAGCACCAAGCGCCCACCTTCTGCCCTCTGCTCATCTGCTTTTCCGTTGGGAACACTCGTGTCCCAGGCCCAAACACCACACAGCGCTGACGCCGTCTGTGTGCACAGAGCCCCCTTTTGCAATCAACAGCCCATGGTTTATGACAACTTTTGTACTCAACTGTTGTCACTGATTAGGGCACTCTGTTGACATTCACATGATAGAAAGATGGTTGGGTAGATGATGGACAGATGAAGGGTTGGTGGGATGGGTGGCTGGATGGATGGATGAGTGGATGGATTAGTGGACAGATGGATGGATGGGTGGGTAGATGATGGATATATGCATGCATTGATATAGGTGGATGGATGGATGGATAGATGGATGATGAGTATGTGGATGGATGGATGGACAGATGGACGGATGAGTGAATGGGTAGATGGATGGTGGGTTGGCAGAATGAGTGGATGATGCATGGGTGGATGGATGAGTGGATAGATGGATGGATGAGTGGGTAGATGATGGATATATACATGCATTGATAGAGGTGGATGGATGGATGGATAGATGGATGGATGGATGAGTGGATGGATGGATGGATAGATGTATGGTGAGTGTGTGGGTGGATGGATGGATAGATGGATGGATGGATGAGTGGATGGATGGATGGATAGATGGATGGATGAGTGTGTGGGTGGATGGATGGATAGATGCATGCATTGATATAGGTGGATGGATGGATGGACAGATGGATGGATGAGTGAGTGGGTAGATGGATGGTGGGTTGGTGGGATGAGTGGATGGTGCATGGGTGGATGGATGAGTGGGTAGATGGCCTTTTTAATGGCTTGGTGATGGCAGATAGAATGATGACTGCGAGAACGGATAGCTGGGTGCGTGAATGAAAGCTTGGCAGAGGCCAAGCTTTGATGTGATGATAATTACAATCCCTTCTCTTCATGGTGAACATGCAGGGACTCGATTCATGGGACTTCTAATCACAGACATGCACCTGGACTCAGGGGACACTAACTCTGACCTTCAGAAGGGGAAGCGTGCAGAGGTCGAAATCCAGGAGTTGCTCTCTCTCTGAGCTCAGGGGTTTATCCTCAGCCACACCCCTTCCCAGGTCCCACACAGCTTCAGGACTGTCCTGGCTGCCCACTCACCAAGCGCCCTCCCACCATTCCTTCCCCAGAGAGTGGACAAGCAGTGCTCCCGGTCCCTGTCTCCCTGCGTAGATACAGGTGGCCCGTGGCCCTACTCTCAGGAAGCCCCTCCCACAGTGGGGACATCCTGTCCACCTTCATTCCTGGACTGTATCAGCCACTTAAAGAGCTGTATGCTCATGTCCACCTGGTGAACAAGGTCAAGAATCGTGCCGGCCCTGAGTAGCGACAATTGGGCGCTGAGAGACTTCAAACCCCACGCAGAAGGGTGCCTGTCCAGGGAGGCGCCAGGGACAGAGGAGGGAGAGCAGACCCATCACCTGAACTTGTAAGTTTGCGTCTGCATTTTGACCAACAATGGAGTCTGGTTTGTGATAAACCAGGGTTCTCCATCCTCAATAAACGGTGGGATCTCGTTAGCGAAGACGCGGGCGTCCAGCTCCCTGGCGAGCGCGGCCGTCAGCGGCAGGTGTCTGTGGTCGGTGGAGTAGACGTGCATCTCTGGAGGAAGCGCCAGGTCGTCATTCAGGAGGAACCGCTGGTACTCATAGAAGAAGGGGTCTTGCTCTTCGGGCGGGCCCCACTCGGCCTTCTGCTCATCCGAGAGGCTGATTCTCTCTCTCGAGGGCCCGAGAAAGGCGGAGAACTCCGGGAAGTTGAGCAGGGAGAAGCTGCTGGGAGTCTCCGTGCACAGCTTGATGAGCTGGTCGCGGAACCATAGCCCCACGTCCTGACTGCCGTCAGGGTAGGTCTCCACGCCCGGCCCAAACCGAACGTCCATTTTATACAGCCCCTGCAGGGGAAGGTGACAGGCTGAGGGAGCTGCCCACTTTGTGGCCAGCTTTGTAAGGTCAAAAGAAAATGTATTCCTGAGAAATGTGCTCCTTCACTCGCCCACTGAGGCATGGGGTGCACTGGGCGGGGGCCGAGGCTGGCTCTTAGAGGGCAGCATGGATGTGGGGGCACCCCTGGAGAGAGGCGTGGAGGAGGGAGTGGGGACTGGGGCACCGCTCTGCAAGGGTGAGGACGGGACCCAGGGCTTCGAGGTGAAGGCGTGGGGGAGACACAAGGTGGCTTTATGCCAGGGTCCGCCACCAGGCAGCTCTTTCAGGACAAGCTCCTGCCAGGGGAGAAGCAGCTACCCCTTCAAATGACTGGAAGTTGCTTTCCATTGGTTTGTGGGTTTCAGGTAAGGCCCTTCAGAAAACCCTGCGAGGACCCCGTCCCACCACGGGGCCCCTCCACGCCTGCTTTCTCCGGTGGCCTGACCACATGTCACTCATTCACCCAGCGGTCCCTCTGCCATTTCCTTTGAGCATGTGATTACGACCAGGCACTGAGGGAGCTGCGGGACGTGACAGCAGAAGGTGGCTGGGCTCTTCAGTGTCAACATGCACAGGCCCCTGGGAGAGCCGGCTCTGCCAGGGCAGCCCAGCTGAGAGTCCCTCAAAGCTCCCCTCGCCTGCGGCAAGGAGGAAGCCCCTGTCCACGGTCACTCCTGATGTCACGTGCTTGCTTTGCACAGCAGAGAGGTGAACCAGTTGCACTTGGTCCCTTAATGACAGGGGACAGACAGATGAGGATGGTGGGGACATGAGGTTAAGGGAGGAATGCCGAAAACTGGGCCCACCGTGCAAACCCCCAATGCTTTCTTTTCCAAGAAGCAATTTGCCCACAGCCCTGCCTGGCCTCCGGGGACAGGACGCGCCCCATTCCTCAGCAAACTGCCTATCTGCAGGAGAAATGCAGGCCCCAAACAATGCCTGTAGAGGAACGCGAGTCACCCTGAAGGGGGAACTGCTGTGACCCTTACACAGACCAGATCCTGAAACTGGGGAGATAAGGGTAGTTCCTCCTAACCACAGAATCTGTAAGCATGTCCGGTCAGAATCCAGTTAGAACCAGTCGGCATGGGCAAGGGGACCTGGAGTTGCCGTGTCAGTGGGACTTAAAAGTCTGATATCGTCTTGCTGTCAGTCAGAAGTCAAGAGGTGAACCTGGGCAGGACTCTCTGGAAACTTCTGGGACCCCAGTAAAACTGGAGTGTAGGACAGGCACGTGGTCCCTCTCCTCTCTGAGAGCACCTACTCTCACCCTCGAGAGTGTCCCCTTTCCCTTTTCCCGCCCCTTCAATAAACTCATGCCTGTTAACTCAGAGCCACGTCTGAAATCTTTCCGAGTTGATCCTAAGAGTTGGGGCTTGAAGGAGGGGTCTTGGCCCTGCCCCAGCGTCCCATGGTCCCGATGCTGTCACGCTGCAGGCCTCCCCACAGCCCCACCAGCTGGGCAGTGGCAAGGAGGTGGAGGTAGGGCAGGGGTCTGACAGCCCCTGAGGCCAGGCGTGAGCCTCAAGGGGAGAAGGCGCAGAGGGGAAAGGGGGGGTTCCAGTGACCCCACCAGACAGCAACTTCCTCAGGCCTCTCCTGAGGCTCCCATGGGACGGGGAAGCATCTCCCACCCTGTGGATATCAGGAGGGTCTCTGGCCCAGGGTCAGGTGTGCAGCATGCAGCAAGGCGCCCAGCTTCCCGAGGAGGTGCCTCCCCTGGGACGCCCTCAGGGCGCCTGAAGCAGCCCAGACCAGGGGCAGAAGCCTGAGGCCAAGAGCTGTTGGACCTGTGCCCCCAGGAGCCTGCGCCTGTCATTGACATTTGGGTCAGCAGTTTTACTCGCTGTTGTAAACACTGCTGTGTGGAGGGATCCGCGAGACGGGAGCGTCTCCGCCTCCTGGGTCAGTTCCCCAGAGCACCCTGGGCTGCAGTCCTGGGCCAGGCACTGGGGTCCTAGGCCTCACATTGCCCAGTGCTGCCCACAGGGAGCTGCAGTCGGCGGGAGGCCTTGGGCAATGAGCTGGAGGCAAGGAATGCACTGAGGGTGGCCGCCATGGGCAAGGGAGCTAGGGCGGGCAGCAGGGGCACTTCCAAAAGAGCCTGCACAGTGGGGCAGTGGGGCAGGAGGTCACAGGGGTGTGGAGTGGAGCAAGGATCAGGGCTCTGGCCAGTCTGGCAGGCACAGCAAGGGGTACCTGTTACCTGGGAAGCTTTAGGGAGCCCTGGGGTGTGGGCCGCAAGAGCAGGTAGGTGGGAGAAAGACTGAGGGCAGTGTGTCGGCAGCCAGCAAGGGGCAAGTGACTTGAGCAGAGCCAAAGTGCTCATGCACCTGAGTGGGCCGCTCTTCCCAGGAGTCCAGCAAGAGGAAACAGTCCAGGTGTCCCAGAGTCCCAGGCACCAATTCCTCCCCACAACAGTACTTATAACAGCAAGTAAAACTAATGACCCAAATGTCAATGACAGAAGACTGTCCACAGAACACGACAGGCACAATGCACTCACTCTTAACCAAACTATCCCCTTCCAGGGATCACCAACGAAAATGCAGAAAGATGAGCTTGGAAAGCCTTCACGAGGAGAGCCCTCATGCCGTCCTTCACTCCAGCTGCGGCAGGGCACGGAAGCTGCAGGGGGCACCCTTCCCACCTCCCGGAGAAGAGGAGGAACTGGCACCCACACCTGCTTGTCTTTGTCAATGCAAAGATACACTCAGAACTTCAGAAAGTGGTCACCAGGGGGACTCCGTGCAGGACTGCGCTGGGCAAACTCTGTCCTGGATCGACTTTGGAAGAATGTCGGTTTTCTATATCATTACAAATAAAATTAAAGAAAGACTTAAAAAATAAAACCCCAAAGAAAGGAAAGATGAGAAGATGAAAGGTCTCTGCACAGGTGGTGGATGAACTGAGAGGAACCTGGGACGTGTGGGACAACCTGAGGGACCGGCGGGAAGAATGGAGGAGCTTGAACTGTGCAAACAGGGTCACGGTGCAACACCGCCACGCTGTGCTCTGGGAGCAGTGACCCTCATTTTATGAAATACAACAAGCAAAGGTCTTTGCTATGGGGCTGGGATTGTGGCTCAGCGGAAGGCACTCGCCTAGCACCTGGGGGGCGAGGGGTTGGATCCTCAGCACCACATAACAATCAATCAATCAATCAATAAAATCAAGGTTAAAAAAAGTCTTTGCTGATGGTTAAAAATGAAGTTTTTCAGCCTAAGAGAAGAGAAATATAAACCCTGTGGATTGCTGTTAGGTAAAAACCCTGAAAACTCACAACCGAGCCTGCAGCTCCCGGCCGGGGCAGTGAGCAAGAAAGCACCCAGCTTGCCAGAGATGTGCCCACTCTGGGCAGCGACAGGGCTCTCCCTGCTCCGCAGCGGGCACAGCGGGCACCAGAAAGCGCCTTGAGGCTGTGCGCGGCGTCACACCACAAATGCGCTGAACACCAGAGTGTGAGGCACTGAAGAGAAGCTGACCTCCCAATCGGCACTGAAGGGGGTCGCTCGGAAAGCTGTGAGGGGGGCGGGGGTGGTCAGCCTTTCCTACCCACACCCCCCTCAAGGCAGCCGGACAGCAGACGGCGGATCCCTTCAAAACAGAAGAGTCACATAAACAAGCGCAGCGGGAACACCAGAACTCTAGTGTCATATTCTGCATCTCAGCGGCTCGTCCCAAGACCACCATGTTCTCCACAGGTCATCGTGAGGGTGCAGCAGGGCCTTGTCTCCAGACGCAGTTCCTGATGGCCAGGTGTGAGGTGGCCTGAGGCCACTCCATCTTAAAAACTCCAGTTGAAACCTGCAGTCCCACCAGGCCACCCACAGAGCCCTCCATGTGGCCTCAGACAAGTCCCTTCCCCTCACCCTGGTAACAGAGGGAAGCCCCGCGGTCCTCACCTGATAAGAGGGAAAGGGGAGAAGATCGGGGGAGACACCAGACCAGGGTAGATGATGTCACTGAGCAACCCAGTGGTAGCTGATGAGGACTGAAAGGGGGGTCAAAAGCCTCAAAATTTAGTATGAATAATAGAGCAAATGAACAGGGGTTCACTAGCCGAAAAAGGCTGCACTCTGACATCCCGTCACTTGTCACCGTTCCTGATCCCCTGCGTGATCCTCACTGCTCTCAAACTCCACCGCCTGGTCTGGACCTTGGTGAGAGTCACAGCTTCCTCATACGACCCTCTCATCAACAGTCGTCCACTCCACACCAGGAAAAGCCTGCCTTGTCCCGGACCTGGTCACACTCTGAGTGAGTGCACATCTGCTGGACTTAAAAGCCTAAGGCTGAAGACTTCTGAACTTAGCACACAGAGGGAATGGCTGTCACTAGCCTTGAAAGGGGCAGAAGCGCATGGACATTCTTTATTTCTCCCCCTCGGAGCCTCCTCCCTGCTCTGCTCACCTCCTCTAATGACAAGCCCGTTCCCCTCCCCCACTCGCGCCTCTCTGCTCCGCACCCAGTCCCGCACCCAGTCCCACCAGGCCCTCCCACCAGCTAACCCAAAGCTCCTTTGTCTTCTCGAGGAAATGGCTGCTGCTGAAGGGATCATTCGAATCCACGTCCCATTCTCACTTCAAGATCTTTCCCAGAATCCAGATGAAAATCCAGCCTGAATTCTCAACGGCCCTACAGAGGCCCTCACCAGACACAGGAAGCTGGATCCTGAGTCTCCCACCAGGGCTACAGTGTTAGCAACCCATTTTAGCACTCAATCAGCCCAGATGAGCTGAGGAGGGCCCTCAGACCCCTGAGATCTGCTGAAGATGGCCTTTAAAGCAGGCTCCATTGCAGAAAAAGGTAACACCCCAAACCCAGGCCTTGGTAGCGGCCCGGAGAACTACGTCTCCAGCAAAGCTTCTGGGGGATCCAGCACCACTCTCCACCAGGAGCTTGCCTCAAATGTGGATGCGAAGGTCACTGGACTCGCCCATACCCAGACCCACGGCCTCCTCCCAGGCCATGCCCCACCTGTAAGCAGACAGGACATTGGAAGAGAGACTGCCCCATGGTTGGCCCTTCCTTGGTGCCTCTAGCAGGGGTATGGCCTGCCAGGCAGTCCCTTCTCTTGAACTATTGGGGTTCACAGAAGACTGAAGAAGCCCGGACTCAAAGATCCTCAACACCTTCGCCGAGGCCAGGGTGACGCTCCAGGCAGCGGGTAAGTCCATAACCTTACCTGTGGACACGGGGCTACCTATTCTGTCTTGCCTGCCCACTCTGAGCCTCTGTTTCCTTCCCAGGTCTCAGTTATGGGGATTGATGGCAAACCCTTCTCCCAAACAGAACTGTAAAGCTGGCCTGTGCCCTGGAGGGACACCCATTCACACTCTTCTGGCCATTCCATCCTGTCCAGTTCCTCTCGTAGGCAGAGATGTTCTCCAATTACTAGGAGCCACCCCTCAACTACACCCCAAGAATACTATTACCCATCTCCTTCTGCCTCTAATCTTTTCCTCTCTAATAACCCGACAGCACCTACTGTGCCATTGCCCCTGACTGGGACATCTCCGTGCCGGTCATAGCCTCCCACCACAAGCCAGTCTGTATCCAGCTGAAACCCCAAACTAAATTTCCTTTGTGTCCCCAAGACACCCCCCGCAACACTCCCATATTTCTGGTACGCAAACCCTCAGGAGCCTATCCCTTAGTCCAGGACCTGCGCCTAATTAATGAGGCGTCATTCCCATCCACCCGGTGGTTCCCAACCCTCACACTCTTCTTTCTCATATCCCCCTTTGGCCTTCTTGACAGCGCCCCTCCATCCTGACTGTTGAGGGCCACAGCCGAGTCGGGATGACGCATGGCATTTGTGCCAGAAGTAGTGGTTGAGAGGTGACGCCAGCGAGCCATTGAGATGATGACTTTTGAGTTCTCGTGGAGTTCCCGTTGAGTTCCGGTTGAGCTCTCGCGAGGATTCCTGAAGAGTTCGCCTTGGTTGGTGAAGTTCCGGTGGTGGGAGTTCCGGTTGGTGTGTGGTGTGCCTGGAAGAGCCGCGTGGGTGGCGTTCAGGAGAGTTCCCGGGGAGCGTGTGTGGAGTGTGCTGGTGGGGTTCAGAAATAAAGTTTGTTCCTGCTTGAGTGGCTCGTGATTTGTGCCCAGTCAGACTGCGACACCAGACTCTTATTACTTCTTGGCCTTCACAAAGACCCTACATCCTTTAGGTCTCAACAGCTGACATGGACAGTCCTACCCCAAGGCTTCATGGACAGTCCCTACGTCTTTGGTCAGGCCTTGACACAGGATCTAACTGCTGTGACTTGGGGATAGCACTCTCCTACAGCTGGACAGAAGCCTTCCCTACCTCCAGGGAAACTGCTGACAGCGTCACAGATCATCCCAGGTTCGGACTTCCCACCTCCTTCCAGTCAGACAACGGCCCAGCCTTCACTTCTAGGTTGCTCAACCATCTCCAAAGGCCTCATCGTCACTTGGAGGCTCCACATCCCCCGCTGACCCCCATCCTTGGGTCAGGTTGACAGGACTGACGGCATTCTCAGGGATCATCTCACTAAACTTGCTATTGAACTTGGCTCTCCTGGCCCAGTCTTCTGCCATTGGCCCTCACCTGAATTCGGGCAGCCCCTAGAGCTCCCTCAGGCCTTAGCCCCCTTTGAGCTAGTCCATGGGCGCCCTTTCTTAATCAACCGAAGCTTTTCCATCACTCCTCCTCCCCTGTGTCCTACCTGCCCTATCTCATCCTTCTACACAGACTCCTGAGGGAACACGCAGACTGGTGTCTTCCTGCACCATCCGTTACCTCTGTCCCAGCACAAACAGGAACAGAATCGGACCCTCTTCAACTGGGTGACGCAGTCTTACTTCGAGAGCTGCATCCTCAGTTGTTGCAACCTCGCTGGACAGGGACCCCAAACAGTCATATTTACTTCTCGCTAACCCTGTTCTACTTTTACTAATCATTAATCTCTCTCAAGCTTCTATCCCAACCACAGATGGCGCGTCTACATCCAAGGGACATGGCAGCAGGGTGGCACCACCCGCTCTCAGTTTATGGGCCAAGGCGATTGTCCCTTCACTGGCGGCCATCTGGTGGTCACCCTTAATGTTACTGGATTCAACAGGGCCACCCGTCCCACTTATGTTCAGCCCGCTGTGCTTCATAGCAGTCCAAACTGAGGAATCCTGTCAACGCTGGCCTGACACCTACGGCGGGTGCCCTTATAATTCATGCAAAAAACGCTTCCTAGATAAGCCTTGCTCTGAGAATCGAGCATACACCAAATTGACTATTTGGGACCCACGGAACCCAAAATGGGCTTCTGGTATTGATGGTAAATTTTATTCGTGGGGTTTTGCCAAACACCCCTCAGCCTCTATCAGAATCTGGAGAACTTACATACAAGTGCTCCCTCAAATTCACATGACCATCCAGGAGCAAGAGAGGGAACTCCAACACCAGCTGGATGCAGCTGCCCATCCTGAAGCTGACCCTTTCTCACGGGTGGCCCTAATACGTCAGGGCCTTCACCTTCTCAATGTGTCCAAAGTGAATAACATTTCAGACTGTTTCCTCTGCAGGTTTGGATCATACTCCATTAACTGCGATTCCTATTGATTTTCCGCTCAATACCTCAACTAGACCCCAAGGACCCCCCTATCCAGCCTTAGAGGAAGTACCTCTTTCTCGTAACTCTTCAGGGAGTTTCCCTGCTGCTACACTTCCTCAGGTTCAGCACCCTGTGACCAGGTCATTTGAATTTCTTCCCCAACCTTTGCTCCGCCTGGGTTCTTTTTCTGGTGCAATGGTACCTGACAAAAAACCTAAGCCTCAACATGCCGTTTGCTTTTTGTGTTCCTTCCACCTTGGTCCCCAATTAACTGTACAGTGAGGCTGAATTAATGTGGCTTGTCACCACCTCCCTTTCCAGGACAAGAAGGGCCATCTTCCTACCAGTAGTAGTTGGACTCTCCCTGGCCTCCTCCCTCGCTGCCTCTGGACTCGGGGCAGAAGGCCTTGGTTATGCAGTAACCGCTACTCAGAAGCTTGAACAAAAACTTCGGGAAGCAGTAGAGGCATCAGCCGCCTCTCTCACTTCCCTGCAAAGGCAAATAACATCTCTTGCCCAAGTCTCATTGCAGAACTGTCGAGCCCTAGATCTGTTGACAGCAGACAAAGGAGGAACCTGTCTGTTCCTGAAAGAAGAATGCTGCTACTATATCAACGAAACTGGATTGGTCCAAGAGAATGTTGACACCCTCCGTCGTTTGGGTGAACGGCTTAAACAGCAAACATCAAATGACCCCTGGCCAGGCTGGCTAAACTCAACCCTCATTGAGTGGCTGACTCCCATTCTCACTCCTATATTAGTAATAGGACTTCTATTAATGATTGCTCCCTGCCTCCTCAGGTTCGCTCCAAAGCGCATGAGTGAAATCACCAGAGTGACCTACAACCAGATGCTCCTACACCTCTACAGTCGCCTCCTCACCAAACATACACCCAAGCCACCCCCTTCCCTTGGCGTCCCTAAGCAAGCAGGAAGTAGCTAGACGAAATTTGCGGCCCTGTATCATCAAAAAGGCCAGGATGTTAGGTCGGTGGTGGTGACTTAGAACAAAGCAGCCCACACGGGAAAGGAACATCAATCAGGCGCCAGTGGAAACGCCTGTCAATCAGCAGCATCTCCTGACTAACACCTGTCAATCAGCAGGACCCCCTGGCCAATCCTGAAGTTCAGCAAGCTCCCCTGACCAACTCCAGCAGGACAAGGGACCCTAAAAATCCCCTTTCCTGTCCCAAGCCCTTCCCTTCCTGCTGTGAGCCCCATAAAATCCCAGTTCGGTTGAGCTCCCACGCGGTTTCTCCTCAGACCCTCTCCTGTCCACTCTGTGGGTCTGATCGAGTTCCGTCCAGGAGTGATATCTCAATAAAGCCTCGCTCAGCGGCCTTTTAAAATCTGCCTCTTTGGTGACCGCCCACCTCGCCTGATCTTACAATTATTAGGAGCTGCTGCTCAGACTCCCCCTCTGGAGTTGGCGACTCATCACTTCCACCCTGGCCACCTGATTTTAATCAAGACCTGGAAAGAAGACCAGCTACAACGGAGCTGGGCAGGGCCTCACCGCATGCTCCTGATCATCAGGACAGCTATCTCAACGACTAACCAGGGGCGAACTCATTACTGAGGGTCACTTCCATCCCAAAATGTTAACATGTCTAGGATGGATGGCAATGCCAAAGGGCACAAGGACAAACATGAAAATGAGACCAAAAGGTAGGAAAGAAAAAGGGGGACTAGGGAGAAGGAGAAAGTTCCGTGTTCCCGCCTCAGAATACAACATTCAGCCTTAACTGGGAGGTAAGAGCCAGTCATAGCCATTTTAACTGTAGCCCTTCCCTTTGCCCTCCCAAATTTAAAATCAGCCAGTCGTGTAGATTGTAGCACTGGTTCCTCCTATCAGAGCAGGGGACAGAGCGGCATTAGGGATCAAAGTGGGGGACTGCCACCCAGCTGTGCTGGCTCCCCAGATTCTGTAGCACGCCCTTCTGCAGAAGTAACTTTTGCCTCACTGAGCGGCTTCTGAGCATGTGTTCCATTCCTGTGGCACCTGGATTTCTAACTTAGGGTACTGCAGAATCAAACCATAACAAAATAACACCACAGGGACCCCAAAATCAAAACCACAGCCAGGTCAGTGCTAACAAGGACGTGGAGTCCCCAGTCCCCAGAGGCTGAACCACAAAGGGCAAGGCCTCTCTGGAGAGAGCCTGGTGGCCATTGCTGTAGGACTCCCATTAGGGGCAGCAACCCCTCTTAGGTAGAAATGGAGACGTGTCCACGGAGGATCTGCACTCAACGTTCTCAGTCACTTCATCTGTAATAACCAAGGATTCGAAGGACTTAAATGTGCATCTACTGGTGAATTTAAAACAAAATGTCATGTGATAGCCATAGAGTGGACACTGCATAACAAAAACGAAGTGGCCTCTGAACCAGGAGGACATGCATGAGCCCACAGCGCCACACTGCAGTGAAAGGAACTCCAAATGCTATAAGCAGTGGATCCCATTAACGTGACACTCACAGAAAACCGGGTGCTGCTGAGATGAACAGCCAGGTGTGGTTGCCTAGGGCTGGAGGGTACAGGGTGGCAGGCTCCAGAGAGGCAGAGGAAATGGGCTAAGTCCTGATCAGGGCTGTGGCATTGGTACGCATCTGTCCAAAATGTACCGAGTTGCTCAAAAATCCATGAATTTTACTGTACAACTATATCTCAATAAAATTGGGCTAAAAAATACAAAAAAAGGAGAATCATTCAACTATAAGAATAAAATACTCAGCATAAAAATGGAAGATGTGGCCCCACGTGGTGGCACACCTGTGATCCCAGTGACTCAGGAGGCTAAGGCAGGACAGCCCCAAGTTCCAGGCAGCCTGGGCAACTTGTCTCAAAATAAAATTGAAAAAAAAAATAAAAGTTGGTGATGAATCTCCTAGCAAGAGTGAGACCTGGGTTCAATCCCCAGGGCCACTGCCCCAGCAAACGAAGACACACAAGTGAGGAACAGACTCCTGCTCAGTGAGGCACCTGCACCCCTGTAGCTGGACTCCCAGGAAGAGGACGCAGAGGCAGCACTTGAAGCAATAACAGTTGAGAATTTTCCAGATCCATGAAAACATCGTAATGAAACTCTAGGAACCCAAAGAAAACCTTAAAGTAGCCAAGGACAAATTATATTCCAAAGAGGGACTGTTAGCTGATGTCCAGGAACCACTGCACAGAATCTGAGCTGTGCCCGGGAATCAGCCGCCAATCTCCCAGCCTTTCCTTGAGAGACGGTCCTGAAGAACTGAGGTGGCAAAGCTGATCTCAGGACACATTTAGATTCTAAGGGTCATATTCAGGCAAGAAGAAAATGACCTGGAAGGTAGGAGAGCAGAGATGGTGGCAACTTCTGGGACATTCCACAAAGCCGATGTTTGAGGGATGTGAAGAGCTGTGCAGATTTAATGTGCATACTGGATGAGTCAGGGTAGACTTTTTTTGCTTTTTATAATGTGCCACTAATTTAAAATCATGTATGTGGTTAATGATTTCCCCGTGGCCTGGCTCTGATTTAGACCTCGTACATTTCAGATCAGCAGTCGTGTGTCTGACGTTAGGTCTGCCTGAGCACGCGGTTCCCACTGTGCACTTCTCTGTCTCTCCTTCATTTGGACTGACATTTTATTTTTAAGAGTCGGTTGTGTGCAGATCATCAGTGTGGTGGTTTAGAGAGGAAGGGTGCCAGTGAGTGGAGCGCGAGGGCTCTGACCTTATGAGTGGACTAATCTAGTTATCAGTGGATTCATCCAGGACTTCCTAGCTGATAACTGCCCGGGAGGAGTAGGAACTGCAGGAGAAGGAACCCCGCTGGAGGAAGTGGGTTCTTGGGGCTGTCTCCTTGGGAACTGTATCTTGACCCTGGATCTCCCTCTCGCTGCTTCGGGGCTGCCGTGAGCTGACCAGCCTTCCTCCACCATGGCCTTGTGCCGTGATGATCTGCCTTGCTGCAGGCCCAAAGTAATGGCACCAGCTGACCGTGGACCGAGTCCTCCAAAACCACTCGCCAAAATAAATCTCTTCTTTTCTCACATATTTTGTTACAGCGACAAAAGTCTGACGTGCACCATCAGTTTGGGGTCTTGCACTCTTTCACTTCTTCTAGCACTATCCAGAAACCCCAGCGTGAGTCCTGGATGAGTAATTCTACTCTGAATGACACCTTTCCTTTCCTCCAGGAGAATGCAAGAATCTCAGGTTATTTTAACTTCATTTCCCACGTTTGAATTAT
Organism: Marmota monax; assembly: GCF_021218885.2. Lineage (NCBI taxonomy): Eukaryota > Metazoa > Chordata > Mammalia > Rodentia > Sciuridae > Marmota > Marmota monax. The sequence goes on along the minus strand of NW_026694888.1, from coordinate 1,142,347 downwards.
GCCCTGTTATTGTGGGATAAACCTGGGAAGGTAGGTCGGTTGACGCAGGCCTTGATGCATGTGACCTGCAGTCACTAGTGTGCGATCCAGGGATGCTGCCCTGGAGACCGAGCTGCAACACACTTCATGTCCACACCACCACACGGATGATCTGAGAACAACCGGGTTCTAAAACAGTATCGATCCAAATGGAGGCAAGACCGGAGAGAAGTGTTGAACAGGTGGGAACGGAATGCCTAGGGCAGATTAATCTCGGACGCAGTACTACTGAGAGGAACTGTCCGTGGTCTGCATCAGAGCCAGGCCACGGGAAAACCGTTAGCCACATATATCAGTTTTAAATTTCATAGTGGCCACTTAACAAAAAGTGAAAAGTCAGGTGGAATTAATTTTGAGATGATACATTTATTTAACTCAATCTTTTCAACTATCGCTTCAACATCTGCTTCATCTTCACTGTTGAAATATTCTGCTTTCTTTCCTGCTTAGTCTTCCGTGTCTTGTGTGAGCCTCAAGTGTACAGCACACCTTGATTTGGACCAGTCACATCTCGGGTGTTCCCTAGACAAGTGTGGCTGGTCCACCGCGGGGACAACGCAAGTCTAAGTATCCCAAAGCGGCTACTGGTCCATATTTAAATAAACACACATGCACATACACTTTTTTATTTTTAAATTTGTTTTAATTAGTCATACATGACAGCAGGATGCATTTATGCATTTTGATAGATCATACATAGATGGGGTATGATTTCTCATTTTTCTGGGAGTACATGTTGTAGAATCATATTGGCCATGCGGTCACATACATACATACAGTGATAATGTCTGTTTCATTCCACCATCTCTCCTATCCCCACATCCCCTCTCCCTTCCCCTCCCTTCACTTCCCTCTACCTAATCTAAGGTAAAGCTATTCTTCTCCAGCTCCCCCTCCCCCACCTTACTGTGAATTAGCACCCCATATTAGAGAAAACATTTGACCTTTGGTTTTTCGGGATTGGCTTATTTCGCTTAGCATGATATTCTCCAACTCCATTTACTGGCAAATACCATAATTTCCCTCTTCTTTAAAGCTGAGTAATATTCCATTGAATATATATACCACATTTTCTTTATCCATTCATCTATTGAAGGACACCTAGGTTGGTTTCATAGTCTACTATTGTGAATTGAGCTGCTATATACAGTGATGTGTCTGTGTCCCTGAATATACTGATTTTAAGTCTTTTGGGTATAAACCGAGGAGTGGGATAGCTGGGTCAAATGGTGGTTCCATTCCCAATATTCTGAGGAATCTCCATACTGCTCTCCATAGTGGTTGCACCAATCTGCAGTCCCACCAGCAATGTATGCGTGTGCCTTTTTCCCCACATCCTTACCAACATTTACTGTTGCCTATATTCTTGATGATTGTCATTCTGACAGGAGTGAGATGAAATCCTAGAGTAGTTTTGATTTGCATTTCTCTAATTGCTAGAGATGTTGAACACTTTTTCATATGTTTGCTGATTGATTGTATTTCTTCTGTGAAGTATCTGTTCAGTTCCTTAGCCCATTGATTGATTGGATTTTTTGGGGGGGGGTGTAAGTTTTTGAGTTCTTTACATATTCTGGAGATTAATACTTTATCAGAGGTGCATGTGATAAAAATTTCCTCCCATCTGTAGGCTCTCTCCTCATGTTATTGTTTCCTTTGCTGAGAAGAAGCTTTTTAATTGGAATCCATCCCATTTACTGATCCTTGATTTTACTTCTTGAGCTTTAGGGGTCTTGGTAAGGACGTCAGATCCCAGGCTGACGTGGTGAGGATTTGGGCCTACTTTTCTTCTACTAGGCCAGGGACTCTATTCTAGTGCTTAAGTTCTGATCCACTTTGAGTTGACTTTTGTGCAGGGTGAGAGATAGAGGGTTAATTTCATTTTGCTACATATGGATTTCCAGTTTTTCCAGCATCATTTGTTGAGGAGGCTGTCTTTTCTCTAGTGAACGTTTTTGGCACCTTTGTCTAGTGTGACATAACCATATTTATGTGGGTGTGTCTCTGTGTCTTCTATTCTGTACTATAGGTCTACAAGTCTATTTTGGCACCAATACCATGCCATTTTTGTTACTATAGCTCTATAGTATAGTTGAAGTTCTGGTATTGTGATGCCTCCTGCTTCACTTTTCTTACTAAAGATTGCTTTAGGTATTCTGGGTTCTCTTATTTTTCCAAATAAATTTCATTATTGCTTTTTCTTTTTTTATGTACCTTTATTTTATTGATTTTTATGTGGTGCTGAGGATCGAATCCAGAGCCTTGCACATGCTAGGCGAGCGCTCTACCTCTGAGCCACAACCCAGCCCTGCTTTTTCTATTTCTATGAAGAATTTCATTGGGACTTTAATAGGAATTTATTAAATCTGTATAACACTTTTGGTAGTATGGCCATTTTGACAATATTAATTCTGCCTATCCAGGAGCATGGGAGATCTTTCCATTTTCTGAGATTTTCTTCCATTTCTTTCTTTCTTTCTTTCTTTGAGGCTACTATGTGTGAGGTACTTTTCCTAATTTCTTTTTCAGTGGATTCATCGCTGATGTATAGGAATGCATTTGATTTATGGGTGTTCATTTTATATCCTGCTACATTGCTGAATTCATTTATTAGTTCTAGAAGTTTTCTGGTGGAGTTTTTTTGGTTCTTCTAAATATAGAATCATGTCACCAACTAATAGTGATAGTTTGAATTCTTCTTTACCTATTTATATCCCTTTAATTTCTTTATTTTGTTTAATTGCTCTGGCTAGAGTTTCAAGGATGATGTTGAATAGAAGTGGTGAAAGAGGGCATCCCTGTCTTGTTCTAGGTTTTAGAGGAATGCTTTCAATTTTTCTCCATTTAGAATGATGCTGGCCTTGGGTTTAGAATAGATAGCTTTTACAATGTTGAGCTATGTTCCTACTATTCTTAGTTTTTTTAGTGTTTTGGACATAAAAGTGTGTTGTATTTTGTCAGATGCTTTTTCTGCATCTATTAAAATGATTATATTATTCTTGTTTTTAAGTCTATTGGTGTGATGAATTACTTTTATTGATTTCCGTATGTTGAACTAGCCCTGCATTCCTACGATGAACCCCTCTGATCGTGGTGCATTATCTTTTTAATATGTTCTTGAATGTGATCTGTCAGGATTTTATTGCGCACACATACACTTTTTTAAAAAATCTAGCTGTCAATGGATTTTTTTTTAATTTTAAAAATATATTTATTTTTTAGTTTTAGGTTGTCACAATATTTTTATTTTTTATTTGTATGTGGTGCTGAGGATTGAACCCAGTGCCTCATGCGTGCTAGGCGAGTGCTCTACCACTGAGCCCCAGCCCCAGCCCTGGATCTTTATTTTATTTATATGCAGTGCTGAGAATAGAACCCTGTGCCTCACACATGTCAGGTGAGTGCTCTGCCACTGAGCCATGACCCCAGCACACAAACACTTTTTAAAAATAAAGAGAAGAGATATCCAAAACAAAAACCAAGGTTGGAAGTAAAATCATAGAGAAAGACATACCATAGTAAAAATAAACCCCCAAAGCTGATACAGCCTTATTAATATCTAAAAATCAGACTTTGGATCATAAAGCAAAAGTTATTACTTTATAATAATAAGATGTTCAACCTACCAGGAAGATACAATGAGTCTAAAGTTCTACCTCATCCGGTAACATTGTCTCCAAATATCTAACATACAATGTAGAATTACGGGAGTAATAAAGAAGCGACAATCATCGTGGGAGATTCTGGCTCTGTCACAGGTAGAATGAGCCTACAAAAAACCTTGGTGAGTTTCTATAAGATTTAGAACAACACCAACAGCAAAAGTGACCTAAGGGACACTGTTCTAGACAACCTCAGAGGGGCACCACCTGCCTTGGATGGCCCACAAACATTGAAAGAGGCAGGACGGGTCCTAGAGCAAGTCTCCCAGGTCCCAGAGAGCTGAAACCACCCAGGCACAGGAGCACCCAGGGACCAGCCCCAGGCACAGGAGCACCCAGGGGACCAGCCTGACGGCAGCCCGAGCCCAGACTCTGAACACGAAGCAATACTCCTGTCAAAGACCCCTTGGGTGGAAGAGAAGTCACCGTAGAAGTCACTATGTTTTGAACTGAATGTAAACACTAACATGATAGAATCAAAACAGAGCCAACATGTGTATTAGATAAAAAGCAAAACAGAAAGTCAATGAATTAGAAAAGAATAGCAAATTATCCATAGGGTATAATAAAGAAACTGGCAATGAAACACAACTAAATGCAGAGAAGAGGCAGAAGCTGATTTTCAGGGAAAAGAAGAATAGCACTGGAGACCCCCAGCAGGACTGGCCAAGGAAAAGGCAGGCACTGTGGCCGGCGTGCCGTTCAGCCCCCAGTGAGTCACTCCATCGCTGGAACTGCTGAGAAGGAAGCAGCCATGCACCACGGAGGCCCAGGGTGCCCACCACTGGAGCCCCCACAGAGCCGGTGGGGACATGGGGTGCAGAGTGGGGGTTCACTGGAACTCGCAGAGCATTCACCAGCCACATGACACACAAGCCCAGGCCCAGGTGAAGTGAAAACCTGTTGTTTTTTAAACTTTGTTTTTGGTTGTAGATAGACACAATACCTTTATTGTATCCGTTTACTTTTTCATGGTGCTGCGGATTGAACCCAGTGTCTCACGGATGGTAGACAAGTGCTCTGCCACTGAGCCCCAGCACCAGCCCCAGCCTAGGTCTAATGTGTGCTTGTTCCCACAAACACATATGCTCACAGCCGCTTTTACTTTCAAGATGTTTCTTAGTTGTAGATGGACAGCATTTCTTTCTTCATTTGTTTATGTTTATGCGGTGCTAAGGATCGAACCCAGGGCCTCACACATGCCAGGCCAGCGCTCTGCACGGAGCCCAGCCCCAGCCCCAGCCCAGTGCAGCTTTATCCTAACCCTTCAAACTGGAAACAACCTCAGTGACTTAGGAGTTAAGCTGTGGTGGCTTCATAGCATGGAAAACTTTTTGGATGCAAAAAGGAACAGACTGAGAAGAGGCCCATGAGGCGGAATTTCAGAGGCCGGGGGCTCCTGGGCTCACGGCAGGTTCCACCCCTGGCACCTTCCCAAAGGGCAAGGGTGGTCCCGGAGGGGGCGGGGGAGACAGGCCTTCCCCATCCTTCTCTGTGCAGTGGTTACATGCCTCATGCTTGTCCAAAGGCTCAGAACTCTATATTAAAAAAAATTATTGAAAATTATACTGCAATAAAATTAAAGGGGAGAAAAGGGCCTGTGTGTTTGAAAGACGAGGCATGTTCTCTGGAAAAAAGGCACGTTTCAAATAATATGCATAGAATGATCCAGTTTATACACTGAAAGTTAAATGCAGAGTATATTTCATTAATCTAGGGGATGTACGACTTGCTAATATCCTTCTGAGAAATGAAATAAGGTTTTCATCTGCTATTTATATCCTTACTGTTAGTATCACTACAATCATTAAGATAAGAAGGATGATTATATGTAAATAAACTTCCTCAAGACCTAAATATCTTTTTTTCTTGGGGGGGGGGGTACTGGGGATTGAACTCAGGGGCACTTGGCCACTGAGCCACATCCCCAGCCCTATTTTGCATTTTCTTTAGAGACAGGGTCTCACTGAGTTGCTTAGCGCCTTGCTTTTTGCTGAGGCTGGCTTTGAACTCATGATCCTCCTGTCCCAGCCTCACGAGCCACTGGGATTATAAGTGTGTGCCACCGTGCCCGGCCAAGACCTAGATATCTTTTTATCCAGTAGTCTAGATACACAGCACACCTGAAGGCAGGGCCCTGCTCCTCACCTCCACCCACGCAGGCCCCGCCCCCTGCTGGCAGCCAAGCCCCTCACCTGGAAAAGTTTGGTCTTCATGTACATGGTGCCATAGCCTTCTCGGTGGCTGAGGTAAAACATGCCCGTGAAACTGGAGCCGTCAGGCCACATGTAGGTGCCCAAGCCGTGGCAGTGATCCTGGTAAAACTGCCCGTGGTAGGACTGTCAAGTGGAGAGGTCAGTAGGCCTAGTGCCTGGGAACCACCGCCCCACACACCCAGGCCCTGACAGGGACCCTCAGAGCCCAGACTCCACCTCTGTGCTGTGAGTGGGGCTGCAGGGCTGCACTAGCCACCCCCCCTTGAAGTCCAGGTGGTCAACGTGAGCATGAGAGTGGTCACCCCAAGCACCAGGGGAGCCTGGCAGTGAGACCCCTGGTGACCGTGCCCCTCTCCTGCCTTCGACTCAGGTGGGGAGTTTGGAGGTTTCAGAGCTGGCTAGAGATGGGGCATCAGGAAGGGTGGACAATCCGTCCTGGGGCACTGACAGGTCAGGACCCCCTCCCCCTCAGGAGTCCTGTCCCCACCCCACAGGGCCCCCTATAAGGTCACAGGTGGATGGCTGGGGAGGTGGGACTTCTTAGGACTTGGACTCGGGGGCTGGGCCTGGGTGCTCCCCCCCCAGCTCATGAACCCCAGTGGGTGTGCTCAGCGCCACTCCTGACGCCACACCCAGCCCGGGGCATTCCAGCAGCTAGACCTGACTTTTCTGTCAGAAGGGGCTGGGCCTGAGCTCTCAGGCAGCCAGACGCGGTGCCCCACAGGAGGCCATAATGAAGGCCCTTTCTGCAGACGCGAGCCCCCATGTGACCCTGGCCCCACGCAAGGACTCCTTACCCCAGCTTCAGCCTGGACTGGTTTGGTCACATAACCTGACTCTAAGGCACACCTGCAGCTAGGGACTTCTTTTAGGAACATGTGCAGCCACCTTTAGAGACTGGCCAGACAGTGGAAGGCCAGTCTTGGCCCCCCATAAGAAGATGGAAGATCGAGGGCCTGCCTGATTGGATGATGAGTTCCTGGATCCAGCCCAGCCTGAGGCTACTTTACCCTTGAACTTTTGTAACAAGAACCAAGAAAGACCCTTTTCAATTCCACTAGATTAAATTTGGGTTCCATTAGTGACAGAGTTTGGCCCATGAAGGACATTCAGTGAGTAGGGAGGCAGTCAGGATGGAGTCACCATTCTGCCAAGCTCACTTGATTTGTAGGATGTTGGAGCAGGTTATCTGAGTCCACCCTTTCCCCAACAAAAACCAAGTGCAAATCATTTAAAAGAAATTGTAAGGGGAACTCTCAGCTCTCGGGCCTCACACTTCCACACCGGAGAGACCGCTGCGTCCTCCTCAGAACACGGGTCATCTCTCGGCCCCTCCTTGGTCCTCAGAATGGACCTGGCTACACACGTGTCTCAAAAGACAGTCAATGTGCTCAGGTCCTCAAGGGGTGCTCTTGTCCTCTCCTTCTCTGGTTTAAGAGCTACTGCAGCTGGACACATCTGTGCCCTGCACCCAATGGCCCAGGCCCCAGCGGTAGAAAAGCTGACCCCCACCTAAACACACCGGCCATGTTTTCCCATCCCTGGGGGAAACCTGGGCTGGAAGGATCGAACCGTGGACTGTGGACAAGGAACCAGGCCTTGCAGCCACCGTGTGAGTAAAACAAGTTGAGGCCTGAGGACGGCTGTGCCGGGGCTCGGCACCCGCCAGGGCCCTGAGGAGGCTGGGGTCTCCCTGAGCTGGGGGCACACTCCAGGTAGACAGGCACTGGTCTCAGGTGCTCCATGCACAGTCCCGCTCTGCCGTCTTGGAGGACTTCTGGCCCTACACCTTGCCATTCTTCAGACTCTGTTGTGAGATGGCTGATCTTTTCCCCGTTGCTGCTCTCCTCTGGACAAGTGTATCCCTCCCATGGATTGACCACCCTCCATGTGACACCCATACTCTGAACCGCCCTTGTTGAAAAGAACAGGTGGCCACAACTGTGTCTGCTGTGGTCCCATGCAAGACCACACGTGCCAGGAGGAGCATTCGCCAGACTGAAGCTAGCCAGCAGGATCCCAGGACTTTGGAACTGGGCTGAGAGGGTCCTGTTTCACCTACTGTTTCTTTAGCTGGGGAGCCAGGGCAAACATTAAGGGCTGGCCCAGGTGTCCCCAGCCTTGGGCCAAAAAGTCAGAGAAACCAGGTATCCAGAGGCTGACTCACACAAGGAACAGATGGGCGGAGCCGTGAATCAGTGATCCCCCATGAGGCCTCACCAGCCAGCACCTTCCCAGAGGGCTCCAGCATTCGGGACCACCGTGCACCCTTTCACAACCCACCCAACACACACAGCCCTGCATCGCCTCCTGATGAGGTCTCAGCTGAACTGCACCATGGCTAGGCACCGCCAGGGCAGAATCCTCCACCTGGACATCTTCAAGACCCTACATCCCACAGGGGAGATGGTCTGAGCCCCCAGAACTCAGCACATGCCCCAGAATTGCTGCCCACTTAGCTACTGTTCCCAGCCAGGGGCACCAGGAGACATAAATGGTTCTGGGCTCCTGGTCTCAGCCCTTGAAGTCCTGGGCATGGCCTAGCTCAGAGTGCAAGAATGTGTCTCATTCTGTCTCTAAGCATGTGCTCCCCATCTGTTTCATCTTGAACACAGGTGATTTCACCAGTATAAGCATACAAGTTGCTGCAGTAATTCACAATTCTAAAACATCTGCCCAGAATAAGAATTTGTCTTCTTAAATCAGTTTCCCAAACTTCTTCCCATGCACCCCAGGAAACCATGTACTGTGGGGAGTCTGGAGGGACTTTCCTCTGGGCATCCTCCCTAGGAAGGTGTCAGCCGAAATCCTTCCTGAGGAGGTGTCCAAAGACTCCCACCACCTGGTTCTTGGGAGAGAGGCCCAGCCCCTAGCCCCTGTGGGAGGTGGTGGGAGCACAGCTCAGGTACTTACTTCACCCGTGGGCCAAGAGAATTCACCATATCCAAGCTTCATGTGGAGCCCAAACTCCCCTCGGTAGACACAGCCATCCTGCCACTCCTGCACCCCTTGGACAAGCTGGATGTAGGTCCCCTTCAGGCTCTGCTCCCTCAGGGGGCCCTCAGACTCCTCACCTTCGTCTCTGGGGGGCACTGTCCCATCCCTAGGAAGAGAGCAAAGGGAGGCAGTAACAACAGGCTGAAACACCTGCACAGCGCCTGCCGGGACGGGCGACCACAACAGCAGGTACTCCACCTCCAGATGCACCACTGAGGGCAGAGTGTCTGCATGGGGACTCTGAGGTACCCAGGGGTGAGCACAAGGTGCATTTTATTCTTTCCTGCTCTTGCCATCTAAAGGTACACATCATAATTTAGACATGGATACCCAACACACACACCCCTCTGCCGCCCTCCCAACTCCCTGGGGAATGCTGTAAGCTGGTATCTGGGCTACAGACCTGCCCAATGTCTGGCTTATACCTCTGGGCCTGGGAACCTTCAGGTCCTGACCCCTCCACCAGCCAGCCCTGGAATGCCAATTGTGGCCCACAGAGGCCAAGAATATTATCTGCCGACAAGAGATTCTGCTGCTGAGAACACGAGTTCTACATTTGGTATATTGTTAACTATAGAGGACAGACACCCAGGACGGGATAGTGGATGGGGCACTGATGGGGTTTGTTTTCTCTCTTGCTTACCTGCTATTTCAGGTTGAGTTGAGTTGTGTCCACCCTCAAAATTTTAATGTTGGAGTCCTAAACCCAGCACCTCAGATGTGACCTTATTTGGAGATATGGTCTTCACAGAGTTAATCCTTTAAAGTGAGGTCATTAGATGAGCCCTACTCCATGAGAAGGGGGAAGCCTGGACATGGTAAAGATGACGGGGCTGGGTAGAGGGAGGAGATGATCATCTACCAGCCAATGATAGAGAAGGAGCCAATCCTACTGGCTCCTTGATCTTGGCCTTCCCCCTCCAAAGCTGGTCTGTGTGGTGCTTGTTACAGCAGCCCTGGCAAACTAATACACCTGTTTTTTCTCATTCTTCTACACGGGATAGGTACTGCTTGTTTAATAAAAGTTAACAATAATGGGGAAAGATAATCTATGGTAGGAATAGGAGAAATAGAAATTTTACTCTATTTTTTCCTGAGAAAAATGGAAATAATTTTGAGGTCAATGAAGACAATCGTAACACAAGCAGTCAGCTGTAAAACCCACCATAGGGTCATTGGAAATGGCCACCTGTGTCTGGCACCTCCCACTGGTTGGCCTATGTGGCTCCTCACCCTTCCTGATTGTCTGTCTCCTCCTCCGTAAGATGGAAACCCTGTTAGTCCTGCTGAGGTAGCTACAACAAACCACCACAGACTGGGGACAGATGAGGTGAGCTCTTAAACAGTGACAGTTATTTCTCACAGGTTTAAAGTGTGGAAGTCTGAGGTCATGAAGCTACTGGACTTGGTTCCTGGTGAGCGCTCTCTTCCTGGCTTACAGATGACACCTTCTCAAAGTGACTTCAGTGGCAGAGAGAGGGTGAGTAGCGAGTGCTCTGGCTGTTTTCCTCTTGTTATAAGGCACAGAGCCCATCATAGTGCCCCACCCTCCTGTCCTCACCTCAACCCACTCATCTCCCGAGGTCCACCCCTGAAGACCATCACACTGGGGTTGGAGCTTCAACTTGAGGATGCTGGGGTCCAGAGGCCTTGGATCCACACAAAGACAGGCATGATAGGGTCAGTTGCAGGTGGATTTCATGAGATGCTACAGATAAGGCTCTGGGGCAGCCCTTGACCCAAAGTAGCCCTTACTGTTAACAACACAGCAGTAAGGAGCTGTGTCAACTTGGGGAACAGTTCCTTCCATGTACTAGGAAGTGAAATGGACCGGCAGGCAGTGTTGCAGGCTAAAAGGGACACAGCGAGTTGGGGCATAGGATTCCAGTCACCCATAACATATGACATTTCCCTCAGTGCTTGTTAATACAATTTTGAGGCTTTTCTCTCTTTACAGAGACCAGTTTTTGTAAATTAGTGATTTTTAAGTCTGGCCCCAACTGTGAAACCTGGCTAATTCTGGCCCCTGGGTCATGGTCTGACCTCCCTGCCCGAGGGTCCCCTGCACCTTTCGGTGAAGAAGGCGTAACTGTCCAGTCCCTTGGCAGCAGGGGACTGGCCGCCCTGCTCCTCCAGCGCGCCTCTGGAGCTGTAAGCCTTTGAGGCTGCGTAGTCTAGGGGGACCTAGAAGCCACCACCTTCCGTGTCTGTTCTCCGAACCTGGAAGCAGACCCAGGGACCACAATCCGCCCTCAGGATGCTGCGGATACCGGGGGCGCTCACAGCGCCCACAGCCCCTGCCCGGGTCGAGCCATCACGCTCCTCCCGGAGCCGCGCCTCGCTGGCGGATCAGTGGTCCCTGCAGCTGGCCCTCAAAGGTCGGAGCCACGGGGAAGTCTGCCCGCTCCCCGGGACGCCACCGTCCCTTCCAACACCAGCCCCGCGCCACCGCCCTGGCCCTTGGAGCCGCACCCGAGCTGGGAGAACTAGCACCAGCGGGCACCGAGGCCACCAGCAGGACGCCCACGCAGTGGAGTCAAGGCTGGCGGAAAGCGTCGGGTTCCCCTGGAGACGGCCCCGCCCCGTGCCACGCCACTCTCCACCTCCACCAATCCCCGCAAGGTGCTGCGCTCCCTCCTCTCCAGGTCCGCCCTCCAGCCCCGCCCACCAATCCCCGCTGGGGGCGGCACCCTCGGTCCCGCCTCTACCGGTAGAGCCGTAGCTGCACCAGCCTGCTGGCTTTCAAGTGTCCCCAGGAACGCCGCGGTTCAGAGTCTGGGCCAGGTACTGCCAATACCTGCGAGGGGGAGAACGCGGAAAGGGAGACCCGCGGAAGCCGAGAACCAAGGTATTCTAGGACTCGACCAAGGCTTGATCAAGCCCCGCCTGATTGCAAAGCGGGGCTTTGGGGAATAGGTGTGCAGCCTGGTGCAGGGCAAGGCCTGGGGAAGATCTTAGGAACCCGGGACTCTGGAGCAGGGCTTCAGAGGGTGCGCAGGAGTGTACGTCCACAGGCGCGTTACAGGAGCTGGATTGGGTCGTGGAGAGGCGCCGGCGGTGGGAAGCCGTCCTGCAACAAGGAGCGGCCCTCTGAGGCAAGGATGGGGTGGTTGCCAGAAGCCCACCCCCCCAGGCCTCCCCAAAGGCAATCTTTCTGGGCTCCAAAGCAGAGGAGCCAGGACTCTGCCGTCTTAGGGTCCCCTCCTACATGCTCTAGTCTCCCAGTTCCTGTCTATTCCCTGGACCTCTTTAGCCCTTCGGTACCCACCTTGGTTCCTGGGTCCTCTACTTTTGACCGTTCAACCCCTGGCATCTCCTGGTGCCCCCCTCCCTCCAGCTGCATCGTGGGAGCTGAGCAGAGGCAAACTGAGTTGTTTAAGATCCATTTGTTATTGAGAGACATAAAACAGTCAAGGACGGGGATAGCTCAGTGATAGTGTGCTTGCCAAGCTTGCTCAAGGCTCTGGGTCCAAATCCCAGCACAGAAAGGAAGGAAGGAAAACAGTCAACTAAAACTTCAAATCACCCTACAAATCTGTGAAGCCAAACCATCTGTTGTGGATTGAATAGATAAGGTGAAATCCTACCCCCTCCATTCCTGGGAATGCAGCCTTTTCTTGGAGGTAGTTTTTGGAGATGTGATCAAATAAGGATGAGGCTATTTAGGTGGGTCTTAAACCAATGTCCAGTGTCCCTATGAGATGCAGAGACACAGACACAATGGGAGGACATTTCTGTTGTGAGACAACCGTCTGGTGTGGCCACAGCAGCTCTAGGAATTGAATACACTACTCAATAGGAGGAAAAAAAAAACTTCGTGGCAAACTTTCTAGCCTGACCATTTGGTCAGATTAGAAAGAATTTGACAATTTGGTCAGATTAGAAAAGATTCTGAAAACTACAATGTGGCAAAAAAAGAAAAGGTGTTCTGGAAACTTCTACACAATGGGGATAATTCAAGATGAAATGCTGAGATTTTGCTTATATTCATAAAGTATATGCACCAATGCCTTTTAAAACTAGGCATATCAAGATTGAAGAGCTCTATTTCCACAAATTGATACAAATATCACTACAAATATGTTCAAAAGGAATGTTTTCATAATATTAATATACTGAAAATATTTAGGAATATTAAAGTTTGTGGTAAATTGGCAAGCCTGGCAAATTTAGCAGACTAATAACTTAGGAAATGAATCCTGTAAATCACGGTGACTTGCTAAGTGGGAACAAATCTCCAGGAATGTCCCCACAGAAGGCATGTTCCAGCTATACCTCAGCAGCCGGGAGGGGGCTCCAGAGCCAAATCTCCGAGTGACTACAGCATGGCAATGGAGGTGGTGGCACTTGGGACAATTTGGGGACCAGTATGTTAGTTCAGTGGGGTACAGGAATGAAGTCTGATGTAGGAGACTTTAGAACAGAAAACCCACCTCAAAAACCCTCCAGTAAGGAGCCGAGGGGCGTTCAGGTTTGGTTGGATGCTGTGATCCAACTTTCCCCATTTCCTTTGCTTTCACCTAAAGCTGGCTTCCCCTTTGGGCCTTAAGGAGAGAACAGAGGTGCCTTCCCAATTCCTCCCTGCTATTGGCCCATATCAGAGACCAGACCTAATCCTGCAGCAGTGAAGAGTATGCCCTTCATTGATTTGCAGGAGCAATCAGAACCTCTCCTGGAGCTGGTAGACAGGGAATCTCCATCTCACTGGATGAATCCCATGAACTCTAGGGGGATACCATTCCCTCCTCATCCCAGGAAAGGAGGCCCCTTCCTTGGGATGGAGAAGAGGGAAATGGATGCTGGTAAGGCCTCCAGGGAATGAGACTGCAGCCAGTGAAGATTGGCTTCAAGATATTTGAGTATTTAGCTCAAAAGGGACCCAGGTTGCCATAACGATCTGACAAGTTGTCAACAATTGGTACCTGCAGGAGAGAATGCAGACCACTAGAAGACTGTACAGACACATTTTGTGCGATATCTGTAAGACTAGGTTGGGGGAAGGATGAAGAATGATTTCTGGCAGAATGATTTCAAATCTAAGAAAAGCACAGAGAGGAAGAGGAACTGTTTTTACTATTATTACAATAAAATTGAAACTACAATCAACTAAATGTCTGTGAGGCTATGAGTTGCTCTTCACTGTAACTGTTCCCTGAGAAATACTAAATATCAGAAAAATCGACTGAAGAGATCTTCTCTTTCTTGTTTTTTCCATACTGAGGATTAAACCCAGCAGGAGTGCTTAACCACTGAGCAACATCCACAGTTCTTTTTGAGAAAGTGTTTCACTAAATTGCTGAGGTTGGCTTTGAATTTGCAATGCTCCTGTCAGGCCTCCCGAATTGCTGGGATTACAATCATGTGCCACAACGCTGGGATGAAGAAATCCTAAAAGACTCTAAATAAGTTTAAAAAGTCATTAAGAAAAACAGAAATAATCCCGTCCTATGAAGAAATGACAAAAAGCTAATGGTAAATAGTTTTACTTTATATGAACCATGTTTTGCAATAAAAAGGGACATAAACTCAAAGATGACAAAGGACAATTTATTAGGAAATAGATAAAGGTATAACGCTGCAACAATAACAAAAACCCACAGGAGGATATCATTACCGTAGAAACATGTATGATTGTATGAAGGTGTAACCCTACTTCGTGTACAACCAGTGAAGTGAAAAAATGTACTCCATTTGTATACAATGAATCAAAGAGCATTCTTCTGTCATGTATACCTGATTAGAATTTAAAAAAAAAAAACCCACAGGAAACCAAGTGGCCTTCTGTCAATAGCCCATAGGACAACCACGAGGTCCTTATGAAAGCCAGAAGGACGCTGGTCAGTGTTGGATTAGCTACTCCTTGATCCAGTCCATGTCCACGTCTACCAACCACCCTTCCAGCACAGGGCCGCATGGCTCAAGCTAGTAGGGAACACTGTGGGGTCCTGAGACGCCCGCTTTCCGCCAATCAGAAAGCAGGCGCAAGGCCCCACCCACGCCACGGCCAATCGGAGTCAATGCCAGGCCACGCCCAACCCACGGCCAATCAGAGAGCCAATGCTAGGTCCCGCCCTAGCCACCCGCAGCTGACCCTAACCTTAACCCCGCCCGGCGGGCCCAGGCGCGGGCGGGACCTCGGCCCTAAGTAGACCCTCGGGGCGGTCACCGCGATGAGCCCGGAAAGAGCTGCCCACAGCAGGTCCCCCGAGGTCGCGCCGCCGACGTTCACGCTCGTCGCCCCCGCGCTCTTCCTCGGCAATGCGCGCGCCGCGGGCGCCACGGAACTGCTGCAGCGCTCGGGTATCACGTTATGTGTCAACGTCTCCCGCCTGCAGCCCGGCCCAAGCGCGCCCGGAGTGGCCGAGCTGCGGGTGCCCGTTTTCGACGACCCGCACGAGGACCTGCTGGTGCATCTGGAGCCCACCTGTGCCGCCATGGAGGCCGCGGTGCGCGCCGGTGGCGCCTGCCTGGTCTACTGCAAGAACGGTCGCAGCCGCTCAGCCGCTGTCTGCACTGCCTACCTCATGCGATACCGCGGCCTCTCCCTGGAACGGGCCTTTCAGGTTGGGGCTTCCGGGGCGGGGCCCGCTTTCGAGGGTGCGTCTTCCGGTAGGGGGCGGGGCGGGGCCCACCCAGAGAAGGCCCTCTGGCTTGACTGGGCGTGGCCTCTCCGGCCGGGGCGGGGTCCACTCGGGGGCGGGCCTTCTAGATGGGCGGGGCCTGCTCTCAAGGGCGGGCCTTCCGCGCGGCTGCTCTCGCCTGGCGTGGCCCGAGTTCTGCGAAACCAGCGCGGGCTGACGTTGGGTTCCTCTCTTGTTCGCAGACTGTCAAGATCGCCCGCCCGGTAGCCGAACCCAATCCGGGTTTCTGGTGTCAGCTCGAGAAGTACGAGCAGATCATCCAGGCCCAGGCCCGCCAGGCCCGGGAGCCCGCTGACCCCGGAAGTGCGCGACATGGACCCCAGCCAGCCGCGCGGTAGCCTTCAGAAGCCGGGCGGGAAGGGCGTTTGCTAAGGAGAGGCGGGACGTGCCCTGGTCACCGCCGCGGCTGGGCTCCACTTCCCCCAAGCCGCGTCTTCCCGAAGTGCAGTTCAAAGGAGGGGACTGGGAATCCGCTGCCAAGACCGACCATCTCTTCCTCTCACCCTTGGTCAGCTTCGTTTGTTCGTAGGTTTTGGTCAAATCTAAACCAGAGGTGGGGACGGGGACCGGATCCCAGCTGCCAGAACTCCTCCTGCCCTTTCCCAGCGCTGAGCGCGGGACCCACAGCTGAGGGCATGCGCTGCTCAGGCCTGCTGGAGCCTCAGTGCTTAGGGAGGCAGGACTTGCTGGAGCCTCAGTGCTTAGGGAGGCAGGACTTGCTGGAGCCTCAGTGCTTAGGGAGGCAGGACTTGCTGGAGCCTCAGTGCTTAGGGAGGCAGGACTTGCTGGAGCCTCAGTGCTTAGGGAGGCAGGACTTGCTGGAGCCTCAGTGCTTAGGGAGGCAGGACTTGCTGGAGCCTCAGTGCTTAGGGAGGCAGGACTTGCTGGAGCCTCAGTGCTTAGGGAGGCAGGACTTGCTGGAGCCTCAGTGCTTAGGGAGGCAGGACTTGCTGGAGCCTCAGTGCTTAGGGAGGCAGGACTTGCTGGAGCCTCAGTGCTTAGGGAGGCAGGACTTGCTGGAGCCTCAGTGCTTAGGGAGGCAGGACTTGCTGGAGCCTCAGTGCTTAGGGAGGCAGGACTTGCTGGAGCCTCAGTGCTTAGGGAGGCAGGACTTGCTGGAGCCTCAGTGCTTAGGGAGGCTGGACTTGCTGGAGCCTCAGTGCTTAGGGAGGCAGGACTTGCTGGAGCCTCAGTGCTTAGGGAGGCAGGACTTGCTGGAGCCTCAGTGCTTAGGGAGGCAGGACTTGCTGGAGCCTCAGTGCTTAGGGAGGCAGGACTTGCTGGAGCCTCAGTGCTTAGGGAGGCAGGACTTGCTGGAGCCTCAGTGCTTAGGGAGGCAGGACTTGCTGGAGCCTCAGTGCTTAGGGAGGCAGGACTTGCTGGAGCCTCAGTGCTTAGGGAGGCAGGACTTGCTGGAGCCTCAGTGCTTAGGGAGGCAGGACTTGCTGGAGCCTCAGTGCTTAGGGAGGCAGGACTTGCTGGAGCCTCAGTGCTTAGGGAGGCTGGACTTGCTGGAGCCTCAGTGCTTAGGGAGGCAGGACTTGCTGGAGCCTCAGTGCTTAGGGAGGCAGGACTTGCTGGAGCCTCAGTGCTTAGGGAGGCAGGACTTGCTGGAGCCTCAGTGCTTAGGGAGGCAGGACTTGCTGGAGCCTCAGTGCTTAGGGAGGCAGGACTTGCTGGAGCCTCAGTGCTTAGGGAGGCAGGACTTGCTGGAGCCTCAGTGCTTAGGGAGGCTGGACTTGCTGGAGCCTCAGTGCTTAGGGAGGCAGGACTTGCTGGAGCCTCAGTGCTTAGGGAGGCAGGACTTGCTGGAGCCTCAGTGCTTAGGGAGGCAGGACTTGCTGGAGCCTCAGTGCTTAGGGAGGCAGGACTTGCTGGAGCCTCAGTGCTTAGGGAGGCTGGACTTGCTGGAGCCTCAGTGCTTAGGGAGGCTGGACTTGCTGGAGCCTCAGTGCTTAGGGAGGCAGGACTTGCTGGAGCCTCAGTGCTTAGGGAGGCTGGACTTGCTGGTCCCTCAGTGCTTAGGGAGGCTGGACTTGCTGGAGCCTCAGTGCTTAGGGAGGCTCGATATGCCTCCTCCGCCTGTCAACGTGGCGCCTGACCCAGCAGCAGGCAGCCCTCTGCGGCCTCCTCGTGGAGGGTGGACCCCTAGTTCAGATAGGCCATCTGATGTTCTTTGGCCTTTAAACTCCTAGGAAATTAGTCACAGTCCACACTCCTTAAATAAGATAGTGGGGAAGGAGAACAGCACTCGGTGATTCCATGAATTACAGATACTGCAGTCTTTGGCTAATATGTATAAAGCAACGAGTAAAGTGCTGTAGTTGGTGTTTGTGTGCCTCTCCAGTCCTTCACTGTCCTACCCTTGTCCAGAGCCTCAGCTCCTCCTGGCTCTGCTCGTCACTTGGGGCGCAGTGGCCTCCACACCTGCATCACACAGCCTGGGCACTGGAGATCTTCCTCCTGCCTCATGATCAGCACAAAGCTGCACCACTCCGTGAAGGTCAGAATCAGTCCCCACCCTGCAGAGCAGCCCTGGGTTTGCCTCTGAGGAGTCCAAATAGCTGGGTGGTGTCAACCTCCTGCAAAGAGGACACTTGTCTACAGCTTTCCACCCGCGGAATGAAGCTGAAGGATAGGAAGCAGTTTCACAATAATTTGTGAAAATTATTGTGGTAATAGTGAGGGACCCACCCCTCCCTGCCCCTGTACACCTGGACCTAGATTTCTGGCTGTGTAGGGTGCCACCCGACCCTGCTCATTGTTACTTGTCAGCAATGTCCATCCCTGTGTCCAGGCTTGCGTCCCCTGGTCTCTCATAGCCATTCCACCCTCCCATCAACCCTGTGATTGCTACTGACCTGTCTCCATTTGGCTGGCTCAGCTGCAGGGCTTGCTGGGAAGGGGAACCTGGCCCGGGGTTTTACCCAGTGTGCCTGGATGATCCTTGCACATGACACCTTCAGTGAGGCCTCCAGCACCCTCTCATCAGGGCTAGACACACCCCCTGACCTGCTCTAGGTGACAAGGGTAGAAGAGCCACAGGCTCAGGCAAGGCTGAGTATTTATAGGTCACTTCAGACACTATGCCAACAGTTCCATTTGCAGAGCTATCCAGCTGCTACTCCTATCAGACTCCCAGCACCTGTCCCAAGGATAGTAAGGCTCTTCTGAATGAAACTGCTTCCTTCTGGAGGCCTTTGCTGTCCTGCCAGCAAGCTGGAGCCCTGCCCATCTTGGTACTCACCTCCTAGTGAGACCAGGGACCCACTTGACCCCTGGGTGCCCGCCCAGGTTAAGAGGGGGCAGAACATCTGAGCATTAGAATGCCTGGGTGCATGCAGCATGTCAGAGCTGCTTCACTGACCCTGATCACCAAAAGGCTGGAGTTCCTCTGGGAGAAACCAGGGGCAGTCCTGATTTCAGGTTTTTTTTTTGAGTCAGGATGAAGCCGCAGGGGACCTAGGGCGCAATGCTGAGTCCAGCAGCCAGGGGGCAATCCAGGCAGTCGCCCTGGTGGGGGTGGGGTTTCAGGTTGGGAGGGGCGTTGCTGGAGGCACCTATGGGCTTGCCTCTGCAGCTTACTGGTTTCCCAAGTCACATAGAGCTTCCAGCACCTGCAGGGTGTCCTGGTGGGCTGACTTCAGTAATCACCGTGTTTTGTCTCAGAAGACTTCCTGTGTTAGCACCTTATAAATGTGGTGTGGAGGCACGGCCCTGCCCAGCTAGGGAAGAGATAGAACAGCTCCTTTGGATTGGCAGGGTTGCCCCGCTCCACCCTCCCAACGTGCAGAACCAGTTGTGGGGAGGTGACCAGGGCTCTCCAGGAGGGAAAGGATGAGTCCCCAACCCCTGCCCCCCGCCAGTCCAACTGGGGAGACTAGGGTGGCAGGATCCCATGCTCCATTGATGGCAAGAAGGGCAACAAGGGCCTGAAGACTTCCAGACCCAGGCCAACTAGCCAGGGTGGGGTCTGGAAGATGAGCCGAACTGACAGTGCCATCTAAAACAGTCTGATCCAGGGCTGTCACCTGGGCAGGGTGTTGGGACCCCAGGTAACTGGTCCCTGAAAGGCAGCAAAGAGTGATCCCACCTCAGTTCTCTTCCCTCTTGTCTTGGATCAGGACTGACCTCTGTGTCTCACTGACAGAGCCTTGGGGTTCCTGGAGTTTGGAGTGCTCCCCAGCTAAGAGGTCACATGGAGACCTGAGGAGCCACAGGAAATGTGAAGGGATGCCTCAGCGCTCACACCCCACATCTGGGAAGGGGTCTTTCCACCGGAGCAGCAGGAAGGGCCACGTTGGTTACAGGTTGAAAGACTGGGTCCAGACAGCTTGAGCACTACCTAGGAATGAACAGGCACACCTTGATCCAGAAGGAGAGAAAAGACACTCCAAGAACCTGCGTTCTCACACCCTTGTCCACAGCCAGTGCTGGGCACCAGGCAGACCCCACCGGTGAGAAGGTCTCTGAGTCCAGGCCTAGTGCAAGCGGGCCCTGGGAAAAGTGGCCGAGCAGCACAGAATGCAGTTTCAAACAGTCTGCCCTGCAGCCAGGCCAGTGCTTAAGGCAGCCCGGCTTAAGAGAACTTTCCCTAAGCATGGGGGCATTTCCCGTCTGCTGTCCATTCCCCGACTGCAACACACAGGTAGACTCCGAAATATGGCTGTGTAAGTGACAGCTGTGCTTAATTTAAATATAAACAGGCACACACGCAAGGGCTGCGGTACTTGCTACCTCATCCTTGAAGCTCCTGGGCTCTATTAACACCGCGTGCCAGACACCAGCCAACTGTCTGACTCGCGAGTAGGTGGGTCGGGGACATCACTCCCAGGGCCTGCACCCAGAAGAGACGGTCAGCGCCGAGTTCCCGACATTGCACTCCCCGGACACAGACCACACAAGCTACAACCCTCCCGGTACCCGAGGTGTTGCCCGGCTCAGCAGCCGCCGCTGCAGTAGCTGGCCGGCTACAAACTGAAAGAGCGGTGACCCCGCCCCCGGAGTCTCCCCTGCGCGGCCAGGTGGAAAGTGAAGAGAGCAGGGCTGGGGAGCGCGCACAGGTACCCCACGCGCCGGGGCCCCTAGCTCCCAACACAGTGCCCGGGATCACAGCGTCCTGGTTCCTGCGCCCTCTCCACTCAGCGCTCGGCGCCCCATGCCCGGCCCGCCCCGCTGGCGCACAGGCCCGGGCCCCGCGCACAGCGCCCCCGGCGGCGGCCGAGCGGAGCCCGAGCGGGGCGGCGCACGGCGCGGGGCCGGGCCGGGCGGCTCCCGGCGCGACTTCCTGTTGTGCCCGCGCCCCGCCGCCGCCGCCGCCGCCGCAGCCCGGCGCCCCTTGCCCGCCGCCCGCGGCCCGGCGTGGCCGCAGCCCATGGATTTCACTTAGCGCCAGCGGCCATGGCGGCACAGTGCTGCTGCCGCAAGGCGCCTGGCGCGGAGGCCGCACCCGCCCGCCCGCCGCCCGAGCCGCCGCCCGCCCTGGACGTGGCCTCGGCCTCCAGCGCGCAGCTCTTCCGCCTCCGCCACCTGCAGCTGGGCCTGGAGCTGCGGCCCGAGGCGCGCGAGCTGGCCGGCTGCCTGGTGCTCGAGCTGTGCGCGCTGCGGCCCGCGCCCCGCGCGCTCGTGCTCGACGCGCACCCGGCCCTGCGCCTGCACTCGGCAGCCTTCCGCCGCGCCCCCGCCGCCGCCGAGACGCCCTGCGCCTTCGCCTTCCCCGCCCCGGGGCCGGGGCCCCCGCCGCCCCCGCTGCCCGCCTTCCCCGAGGGTCCCGGCACCGAGCCCGCCTCCTGCCCTCTGGCCTTCAGGCTGGACCCGTTCACCGACTATGGCTCCTCGCTCACGGTCACTCTGCCGCCTGAACTGCAGGCGCACCATCCCTTCCAGGTCATCCTGCGCTACACCTCGACCGACGCCCCCGCCGTGAGTCCCTCCCGGTGCGCGCAGGGGCTACGAGGCAGGGTGGTGGTGGTGGTCCGCAGGGCTCTCCAGGTGGCTTCTTGCCGCGCTGCCAGGCCAGGAGACCTTAATCTGCACCCTGCACATGGGGCACCTGCAGAGAACGTGGGGGCAGCTTGGCTCTGGAGTCCTGCCCTAGTGCCTTCTGCAATTCCCAGCTGCTTCCTGTGAACACTTAGGAACTTTGGATAAAGCTCCAGGTCCAGGCCCGGTGGCAGTGGGGACCGTGACAGCATGTCACCCAGCGAGGTCCCTGTTAAGATGTTCTGTCCATGTCTGGGCTCAAGAGCAGCTTCTGATGGGCACCTGCCAAGCCATACTGGAGCCTGGCATTGAGGGGCTGGGGATGTAAGATGCAGAAGGGCCTCCTAGTGACCTTGCCTTCAGAGGGCTCAAACACCCACATCTGTTCTTTGGAAGTGGGCTGAGGGAAGGCCAGTCCCAGTGGGAGGCAGAGGAGAGGCTGGTGGACTGTGGGGCTTGGCTCTGGGCTCCAGCGCTGGGCTGGCAGTGTGCTGAGGAGGGTGGGCCTCATGCTCCCGGCACAGATGCACTAGGCTCTGCAGGGCTTTTGGCAAAAGGCACCCCACCACTCCAGAGGACCTGCCAGAAAAGCCACGTGATCCAAGTCAGGCATTGTGACTACATGGCCAATGGTGGGGCTTGCAGGATGGAGCAGAGCCTTTCAGTTCCAAAGCATAGTAGTTCATGCCAGGTCCCCAGGAAGCACATAAAGCACACATATGACATCCAGTGTGCAAACACAGCATGTTCACAGCTCTGGAAGTCTTGGAAGGTCTGTTTTTCCTCTGCCTGGGACACCCAAATGGACAGGTCAGAAATCAGGATGGGCCAAGGTGACAACTGGGCAGGAAAAGCCCAGATTGGAGGTACACCTGTGGGCCTCCTGCACTTTCCCAGGAGCTCTGAGCAGAGCCTGCCACTTCACTGTCCTCCCAGAGCCCTGTGGGTCTGCCAGCTGCTGGCCCGCAGGGCTCGACCCTGCATGTGCAGTCCAGGGCTCTCTGGTGTCAGGTGTGCCTCTCTGCATGACAAGTGAGAACTGAGGAACAACTTCCTTCCCTGGACCTCATCTTGAACTTGGACTCCATGTGTCTGCTCTACCAGTGCCAGCCAAGTGGAGGGCCAGGGCTTTTGCCAGGCTGTGCAGACAGGGCCAGTGCGTAAAGTGTGGCCATTGTTTCTGAGCTTCCCTTGCCCTGCAGGGCGTCCCTTGATTGTTTCAGACAGGGAATGGTGATGCAGTCCCTTCAGACTGAGTGGGTCCAGGATTGGTGGCTGGGGACCAGGCTTGATGTGTGAGCTAGTCTATTTGCAGAAGCAGAGTGGCCTCTAGCTTTGGGCATTCACCGTTGCATGTGAGCACTGCAGAGCTCAGGGTCATGCCCCTAAGCCTGTCTTTCTGCCAAGCAGGGGAACAGCTGGGTTGTCCCACTCCCTGCCAGTAGGCCCTCCAGAGGGGCTGCATGCTCTGGTCCATGCCCTCACACCCCAGCAAGAACAGCTTTTTTCCTGACCCGCAGTGTCTGTTCCTTCCCTACCAGATCGATGTTCAGCGGCTGAACAGGTTGCCCTGCTGGGGCTCAGTGACCCACCTCTGGGGTAGGGGCCAGCCTCTCAATGGAGAGCATACAGCTGAGGTTAAGGGGTGAGAGCTGGGGAGAGCCTGAGGGGCCCCTGGGGAGGGAGGGAGGGCACTGCAGGAGTGGAGACAATGCAGAGGAGGAAGCAGGCTAAAGGCACGTGAGAACGGCCAGGGCCTGTCCTCCAGCATGGTCAGGGAACACCTGCAGAGGGCTTCACGCACTGCAGGGACACTCCGCCACATAGGTCCCTAGGTTCTGGGCCTGCAGATCCCAGAGCTCTGGGGCAGGACCAGGAGGCTGCACAAGGTCCCGAGACAGGTCTCTAGGGCAGCCCTGGGCCACCAGAAACAGAACCTCCGTAGGCTTGCTATGGTGAGGAGACAGGAACAGGACACAGAAGGAAGAAATCTGCCAACAGACAGGAGTCAGATCTGTATGGAAGGCAGCACTTCCGGACCTGGGACCCGCCTGAGTGTGGGGTCTGCAGGGCAGGCAGCCAGCCCCCTGGTCTGGGGGTGGCTGCTCTCAGGTCTGGCCTCTATACCCCCTATGATAGTGGCCACTTTCAATTGCAGATCTGCCCACTCTTAGAGGACAGTTGGAGGTGTCTTCCAGTTGTGGCCTGTTTGTTCGACTTTGTTTCGGCAATCAAACTGCCCCCTTCGCTGGCAGGGTGGGTGCAGGACCAGGCAGCATAGTGGCAGCTCTCAGGGTGGGCCTGGCCTCCTCCTCTGAGGTACAGAAAGTCTCAGCAGCAATGGGGTGGGCGGGAGGCTTGGCCCTGAGGGTGGGCAAGAAGAGCAAACCAAGCCACCTGCTCCAGCCCTGCCTCCAGGCACAGCCCGAAGCCCTCCATGGCCACTCCTGTCCTCTTGGCCCTTGGTGTCTGGCCTCCATTTACTGGCAGGCTGCCCTGGCCTGAATGCTGGCCCTGGGCACAGGCTGACTCCTTGGCAGTGCTGGTCGCAGGAGGTTCTGGTTTTCCTGCTTTCTGTGATCCTGGCTGAGACCAGGTTGGCTGCCAGCTGTGGGGGTTTGGACCAGGTTCTGCTGTGCCTTGGTTCCCCTTTGAAGCTCGGGTAATGCCATGAAGGGCTCTCTTCTCTCCTCCCTGTTAGGACTGGGCTGGACCCAGACATATGGCCTCCTTCCCGGGCACAGCCTGGCTCTGGGGACTAGGGCAGGCCACAGGCCATGCTCTAGCTAATGACTCTTGCTGTTCCCCCCACCCGGGGAGAGGTGAGGACACCAGGTGGGCAGTGCAGGCTATGGACAGGAGCTGTGGTCTGTGACAAGCCCAGCAGTGGTCCCCTTCCAGACCCCTACTGCCTTCCTCTCCTGCCACTGCCCCTTCCTTGGCCCCAAGGCTCTGGCCTCCAGCCTCAGGCCAGGTGACTGCTGACCCTCAACCCTGCCTGCAGATCTGGTGGCTGGACCCAGAGCTGACCTACGGCAACGCCAAGCCCTTCGTCTTCACCCAGGGCCACTCCGTGTGCAACCGCTCCTTCTTCCCGTGCTTCGACACACCTGCCGTCAAGTGCACCTACTCAGCTGTGGTCAAGGTCGGGGCCCACCCGTGCCTCCTTCAGGGGCTGCATGAAGGGCCCAGGCCACTGGCCTGGCTAGCCTACCTCCTCTTCTCTGTTGCCTGTTTGGGCTGTGGCCTCAGATGCCACTAGGCCACTGTCCTAGAGAAATCCACCTCCCCACTGTGCAGAAGGACATCTCTGCAGGGAGGGTGGCCAGGTTGCATTCCTGATGAGGGCCCTTCCTAGACCACAGCGAGGCCCTGACTGGACAAGAAGCCTTCTGTCAGGAGCATGGCTTGTAGGGCTGTCTGACGGGATGTTGGGTTCCCTCTCATGGATGGGGAGCTCCTTGACCGAGATTGTGGGACCCCCCACCCAGGGGAGAGGTGGGGACACCAGGTGGGCAGTGCAGGACCCCCCATTGGAAGGTATAGGGCTCCCTGGTGAAGACCTGGGTCCCTATCACAGATATGGGTCTCCTGTCCTGGGGGTGAGTGCCCTGCCTGGTAGACTGCCTATCCTCAGCTGGCCCCCTTGCAGGCCCCATCAGGGGTACAGGTGCTAATGAGTGCCACCCAGAGTGTGTACCTGGAGGAGGAAGGTGTCTACCGCTTCCACATGGAGCACCCTGTGCCAGCCTACCTCGTGGCCCTTGTGGCTGGAGACCTCAAGCCAGCAGACATCGGACCCAGGTAGGCCTCCGGTCCTG
This sequence comes from Marmota monax, assembly GCF_021218885.2. Taxonomy (NCBI): domain Eukaryota; kingdom Metazoa; phylum Chordata; class Mammalia; order Rodentia; family Sciuridae; genus Marmota; species Marmota monax. The sequence continues at coordinate 1,116,989 of NW_026694888.1, read as the reverse complement.
CTGCTCCCATGCAAGGTGGTCCAGGCCTCAGGCAGAGCCCCCACAGCCTGGGTCTGCACCCTGCACCCACAGCTGCCCTGCCGAGGCCCCTGGGCTGCAGGTATGTGACCTGCTGCCAGGCCCTGCTCATCCACACATTCTCAGACCAGACAGCCTGACCTGTCCAGTGCTCTATCAGCCTGAACTTCCAGGGCCACATGCAGCCACATGCTCTCGCAGGTTCCTTTACCCAGTGACAGAGCAGATCAAAAGGTCGCAGAGTGCGGGGCCACCCCTGCACTCGGGAGGGAAGGGCCACTGTAGCCCCTGTCCAGGGTGGTGAGCTAAGGCAGTCAGCCTGCCAGAGGAGGCAGAAGGAAGGCCTCAGCCCACCCTCTGCACCCTCTGCAGGAGCCGCGTGTGGGCAGAACCATGTCTCCTCCCCACGGCCACCAGCAAGCTGTCAGGGGTGGTGGAGCAGTGGCTGAGTGCGGCAGAGCGGCTCTACGGGCCGTACATGTGGGGCAGGTACGTCCTGTCCCCTGGCGGCCTGCCACCACTTGAGGGAGGCCACGTCCCTGCCCTCTGGAGGAAGAAGGGGCATGCCCTAGGCCCTGTCCCCCATCTCCTGGGAAGAAGGGAACTCCCTGCAGGGCTGGAGTGCTGCCCCTGATGGAGGGCCTGTGAGGCCTGCTGATGCCCCCCGTCACCTGCACTCACGGCACAGGTACGACATTGTCTTCCTGCCCCCCTCCTTCCCCATCGTGGCCATGGAGAACCCCTGCCTCACCTTCATCATCTCCTCCATCCTGGAGAGTGACGAGTTTCTGGTCATTGATGTCATCCATGAGGTGGCCCACAGCTGGTTTGGCAATGCCGTCACCAACGCCACGTGGGAGGAGATGTGGCTCAGCGAGGGCCTGGCCACCTACGCACAGCGCCGCATCACCACAGAGACCTATGGTACCACCTGGGGAGGAGTCTGGAGCCGCCTCGGGCAGATGGGGCACTGCCCTCTGCCAGGGGCTAGAGCTGGCCCAGCCTCCTGTGTTCTGTGTCCTGCTCTCCTCTGGGGTCTGGCCCACAGGCTCAGGGCAGGGAGCTCAAGGGCCAGCGTGGCTCCACTGTGGCAGCTCTCCCGACTCCACCACCTCCTCTCGCCTGCCTGGCCCTCCCCACCCAGGTGCCGCCTTCACCTGCCTGGAGACAGCCTTCCGCCTGGACGCCCTACACAGGCAGATGAGGCTCCTTGGAGAGGACAGTCCAGTCAGCAAGCTGCAGGTCAAGCTGGAGCCAGGTGCCTGCTCCCACCAGGCCTGTGCCTGGGACCCGGTGGATGCCACCCACCCCTCAGGCCTCCTTCCCTGCCTCTGGCTTGCTCAGGCCGGGCTGAGTCCCCACAAAGGTCAGGATGGGTGTTCCCAGCCCAGGGAATGCCTTCTGGGCTACCCTGGCCTGCCCCTGTCTCATGCCTTCAAGTGCCCATCACTGAGATGTGGACCCTCAGGTGCCCGAGCCCCCAGGCAGGGAAGGGCCAGGCCCATCCCTGCACACCCAGGGTGCTAGTAGGACCCTGACCTTATGAGGGACAGTGGCCCTCTGCCCATCCTGCTCCTCAGTGCAGGCCACTGCCCTCCCCTCCCCTGCCAGCCCAGACAAGGTATTCCCTGCAGGCGTGAACCCCAGCCACCTGATGAACCTGTTCACCTATGAGAAGGGCTACTGCTTCGTGTACTACCTGTCCCAGCTCTGTGGAGACCCCCAGCGCTTCGACGACTTTCTCCGAGTGAGCATTGGACCTGCACCTCCTGCCTCACCCCGCCCCAGCACACAGGGCTGCCTGTCTTGGGGGGAGGGTGGCGTCCGTAGGGACACCCAGAGCCCTACCAGGACCTGGCCTGCTGAGACAGCACGGCCTTCCTCTCCTGTCCGCCCCAGTGGGCCGCTCACGTCCATGGCACACACCCTGAGTTGCTGTGAAGGCCCCAGCTCTGACCGGGGCCAGGCCTGGCCAGCCCTCCAGGCCTGCTCAGTGGCCGCCCCTCCCCCCACAGGCCTACGTGGAGAAGTTCAAGTTCACCAGCGTGGTGGCCCAGGACCTGCTGGGCTCCTTCCTGAGCTTCTTCCCAGAGCTGAAGGAGCAGAGTGTGGACTGCCGGGCAGGTGACAGTGGGGACCGTCTGCCCAAGCTGCGGGCCCTACCTGGAGAAAAGCCCCATCTGTCACATCTTTCCTTCAGCCAGCCCTCACTGGCCCCCGTGGACCCCAAGCCTGGACCACGAGCACAAAGGAGGCTGTGCCTCCCAGCCTGAGGGGGCCTCCTGGAGGAGGCGGCACTTAGGTGGAGCAGGCCAAGTTAGGAGCCAGGGGACCAGGGCCCAGCGGGATCCTAGGGGGCAGGGTTGGCCCTGCTGGCTCCACTACACCACACCCTCGAGGACTTCCCAGAGGGTCTGAGGGTATGGGGGATCAAGGAAGGAACTGGAGGGTCCTGAAATCCAGGGAGGGGCCAGAATCCGTTGGAATGCAATGAGGCACAGCTGGGAGATCTGGGCACGGTGACCCTAAATTCTGGAAGGTCCCTAAGTGCATCAAGTGTTTTTGGGGGGTAGGGGAGTGGCCAGCCTGGTACCACTGCTTTAGAGCATGTGTCATCACCTCTCACAGTGAAGTCACCTTTAAAGGACTCAATTGTCTTGTGCCCAGGCTGGGCCTGGAGAGGGTGGAGGTCACATGGCCACTGACCCGAATCCTTCTGGCTTCCCTGTGACCTTCACGGGAGTCTCTTCGGGGGCTTAAAGAGGCAGGCACTGGCTGGAGATGACCCTTCCCCAATCACCCATGTCCCTGGGAGCCTCAGTTCCTGGAACCAGCCACTTCAGACTGGGTCTTCTGGGCAGCTGGGTGGGACCACAGGACCGCTGTTCCTTGCAGGGCTGGAGTTTGAGCGCTGGCTCAATGCCACGGGCCCACCGCTGGCCGAGCCGGACCTATCTCAGGGGTCCAGCCTGACCCGGCCTGTGGAGGCCCTGTTCCAGCTGTGGACGGCGGAGCCCCTCGATCAGGCGGCAGCGTCAGCCAGTGCCGTGGACATCTCCAAGTGGAGGACCTTCCAGACGGCACTCTTCCTGGACCGGCTCCTGGATGGGTCCCCGCTGCCTCAGGGTGGGTCCCTCAGCCAGCAGGTGGCCCTGGGGGGAGTGGCACTGGCCTGGCCTGACTTGCCGCTGCCCCACAGAGGTGGTGATGAGCCTGTCCAAGTGCTACTCCTCCCTCCTGGACTCCATGAACGCTGAGATCCGCATTCGCTGGCTGCAGATCGTGGTGCGCAACGACTACTACCCAGACCTCCACCGGGTGCGGCGCTTCCTGGAGAGCCAGGTGCAGACACCTGTCTGGGGTCGGGGCTGGGGGTGGCCTCACTCAGGGGCCCAACCACCCTCTCTCTCTCCAGCCTGACTGCTCAGGCAGGCAGGCACACCAGAGAGTTGGGTGGCAAGGTCTGGGGGTCTGGGCTGGGAACCGGCCTGAGTCGGGGGAGACAGGTATAAGTCAAAGCTCAGAGGCAGCCTGGACTGCACCAGTCCTGGGAGAGACCATGGAGGCCCAAGATGGGAGTTGGTGTCCAAGGGTCTCCGCTCACAGCCTGGACCTGGACCTAGCTGGGCCTCCAGCCTGTGGTGTTCAGCTCCCAGGTGGGCACAGGGGCATCCAAGTTCCTCCAACAGTGGCAGGTTCCAGCCTGTGGGACCTGACTTCCCTGGGGCACCCCTCCAGCCCAATCAGCATGGAAGAGGAGGTCAGGGTGACCGACTGGTGGGGGTCTTGGGCTGTGTGAGTCCAGACCAAGGCCTGGTGAAGCCGCTGGAGCAGGTCCAGGGATTGGAAGGCCTCCCGCCAGGCGGGGTTGGTGGGAGAGGCCCGGGGAGCCCACTAGGTGACCTGGTGTCCCCACAGATGTCGCGCATGTACACCATCCCACTGTATGAGGACCTCTGCACGGGTGCCCTCAAGTCCTTTGCGCTGGAGGTCTTCTATCAGACGCAGGGCCGGCTGCACCCCAATCTGCGCAGAACCATCCAGCAGATCCTGTCCCAGGGCCTGGGCCCCAGTGCCGAGGCCAGCACTGAGCCCGACGCTGAGCTGGCCAGAGCTGGGGCAGAGGCAGGGTCAGACTCGGCAGCCCTGCTGCTTGGCGACGAGGCCCCCAGTAGCGCCATCTCTCTCAGGGACGTCAACGTGTCTGCCTAGCCCTGACATTGGGCCAACCTTCAACCTCCCAGACACCAAGATTGTGCCTTCTGTGGCCCGGGCCGCCATGACTGCGCCTTGGCTCTGGCCACGAGCTCGGCCCGGGCCCGTGAGCCTCTCCCGTGGGCTCTCCCGTGGGCTCTCCCGGGGGCTCTCCCAGGCTGGGGGCTTGGGGAGAGGGATTCTGTCTAGTGGCAGCCCTGGGGGCCTGAGCTCACCCTGTCCCAGCTGTCCTGCACTGTGGGCCTCAGGACTGGCCTTATGCACCACGCCTCCCATCTCAACACTGACAGCCATGCGTGGCCCCGGACACCCGCACCTGCTGGACACCATCGTGGGACCGCAGCTCCAGCAGCTCATGGCGACCACCACACTGTGCCTTACGTCTGCAGACAGGCTGCACTGCCCCCGAGGCACAGCTTCCCCAGAACCCTGCACTGTTATCCCCTGGCAGAGGGACAAGGACGCGATGTACCCTCACTGTGGGGGCTGGGGACAGGAGAGAAGGGGCATCACATGGGGAGCCTTGGCCCCTCGGCACATGGAGTCCAGGCCCCAGAGGCCTGTTCTCCCAGCTGCCTGGGGTAGCGGCACAGCCACCCGGCTCACCCCAGGAAAGGGGTGGTGCTGATGCTCTTGGGGCACACCTGCTGGAGGCACCAGGTAGGAAGGCTCCAGCTTGGGACTGTGCAGTGGGCACCACGTGACTGTCCCATTAAACCTCCACTCTGCAGACTGACCTCCCTTTCTGTCTGTCCCCATGCCTGTCCTCTGCCCTGTATGGGGCTGGGGTTTGGGACAAGCACTGCCCCAGAGCCCACAGCAGCAGGCCTCCCCTTGTCCTCTGCCAGGCCTCCTGGGCATGAGCACAGCCTCCCCAGGACCTGCAAAGTGGCAGGCTGTCACACCCTGACTGTGGACCGTCACCCGAGTCTGGCCTTGGTGGCAGGGCTCTTCCACAGGGGAGTGCAGGCAGAGGCATTTGTGGCAGGGAGAGTCTTGGAGGTTACGGGTATAGGAACTGTAGGAAGTCCCCCAATGCAGGGCCACCACCATTATGGCAGGCCATGGGGTTTGATGTCCCCACTGTGACAAAGGCAGCTCTGCTCACAAGGTGGTGGCTGGCACAACTCCGCATAGCCACTCGAGGACTCAGGCTGGCAGCAGGGCCACCATCAGGACCGCACAGAACTTTGCTTCTTCCACCTGGGCAACATGCTGTGGCCTGGAGGTAACACATCTCTTGTCCCAGCTGGCTGGCCACCCTCCAGTCTCTGTCACCAGTTGTCTCATGCACCCTCTTTCCTGTTCAGGATGTACCCTCCCACCTCCCAGGGGAGACAGTCCAAGTACCCTCCAAAAGTTTGGGACCAGGGTTTGAGTCACCTCTCCATAAGATGGCTCATGTGCACAGTCTACCGCAGCACTGGGACATCCAGGGACAGGAACCCAGAGGTCACCTTACCCTCATACCAAGCACTGAACAGGGAGGGGATGGATGCAGTGGTGCCCTACACAGGAGAAGGACGGGGTCACCTGATCTCAGCCCTGCCGGGTGGCCACAACCAAAACCAGCACACAAGCTGCGTTCTCTGGACCTAGGCACCATCCTCATAAGGACCCACCCTTTTGCTGGTTCCTTGCCCTCGCCCCAATATGGGGCCCACAGAAAGGCTGTCCCTGGCAGCCTCTTCCCCATGAAAGCTGCCTCCAGGTCTCCAGTCAAACTAATCCCAGGCTCGTGGTTTCTTTGGCAATTATTCAAGGCAACACCTTTGTGGTCTCCGGCTTCCTGACCCCAGTGCCAGGCGCCACACCCGCACCCACAGAGCTGCCTCCAGACACTGCTTGGATCTGTCAGAAGAGACAGCTAGCAGTGATAGCCACAGTGGGGGCACACCCAGGATGCCATCCTTGATGCCACTCTGTCCTGGCTCTGCACACTCCCATCAGGGGGCAGAGGCATGCCCTTTGAGAAAGGCCCTGCCCTCCCGGCCTGCCTCACTGCCTTTCTCCAGCTGCCAAACCTGGAAGGTGCCATCGGTTCCCTTCCTGCAGGTCCTTGTCAAGGCAGCCTGTGACCAATCTTCACTGCCAACCCGCTCCCCACCTCCTCCGCTCCCACTCCTGTCAGTGCATGGCACCGGCTTCGCGAGGCCCACAGGTGAGCCAACATTCCAGCTGTGTTTGCTGACAGCCACGGCCCAGTCTGGTCAGTGCATGCCTGTGTTCTGTCAGGCTGGACTGCTGGAGCCACCAGCAATGCGGCAGCACTGCCGTCTGCAGCAAGGAAGTTCACGTCTCACTCAGGCTGCAGTCCACCTCGGCTGGCAGGGTGGCTGGGCTTTCTCCTTAGGGTGCTGATGGAGGAGACACTGGGGTTCCCAGGCACTGTGCCAGGATAACAAGAGCTGTGGAGGGCCCTACACCACTTCTGTTCCTGCAGGCCCACCCACCCCAGCCTGAGCACGGCAGTCGGGGTATTTGGCAGACAGCACCCATCACCACCGGAGGCCAGAATGTTGGGAAATGCCTGCCTTTAAGAACAGGGTAGGGGCTTACCAGCAGGTAGGAAGAGAGTGGTTAAAGGAACCAGGATGTTACTGAAAAGGGGACGGGGCCTTAGTGCAAGAGACTGGCCTCCAGAAGCCAGCTGGAGGGCTGAAGCCTGAGGCAACCGTGTGAGGAGGTGGGTGGATTTGCATGTTCAGTCCCTATTGCCTGGAGGCTCTCCAGTCCTTAGAGTTCAGGTGAAGTTTTCCGAGTCTCAGATAATGTCTTATGAAGTTAGACTTGTCCTTAGTGCTTCTCTTCCTTTCCCTACTCTTATTAAAACTTACTGGTGGTATTTGCTTCTTAAGTCCAGAGGTTTTGGACAGAATAGTGGGAACATCTAGCACAAAGATCAGACACAACTGAGAATAACTCACTTGGGTTAATAAACATGTGGAAAAGGACAACATGCTCAGCCAACCAAATTTAGACCAAACAGAATTGAAGAATGATCAGAAGAGGGCTTTAGGACACATTAAAGAATCGGACAAATGGTGCGTGTATCTGTGTGTCTGCATGCATGTAAAATAAACTATACAACAGGACTAGGTCTTTGTGAAACAAGAACAGGTAGTAATGAAAAAACAGCCAAATACCTTAGAATTTTTAAAAAGTTAATTATTAAGAGAAATAAAATGAAAATTCTGTAGAATAGTCACAATGAAGAGGAAATTCATAGCCTGGAATATCAAGACAGAGTGAAGTGATTTTTTTTTTTAAGAAAAAAAAGTACTAGAAACTACTTAAGATTTGGGGGTCAAGAAGTAAAAAATAAAACTACACAAAGAAGTTAAATTTGATCAAGGCATCCTAATCCTCAACCATTTGTTCCTCTTGTCATACTAGGGGCCTTACCAAGAGTCCTTCCTCCCACCAAGTCTTCAGCCTCCCTTTTCTGTAGCTGGTTTCTCCTCCTTCCTCCTCTGATTCTCATCTCTCTGCTTTCCCCATCAGCCCATCCCACTCATCCAGGTGGAGCCATGCCCTCAGAAGCCTACCTACCCAAGTACCCATGGAGGTTTCCCTAACAAAGGCTGTTTGTACTAAGAGGAATATGATGTCAGCTGCAAAGACTATCCTCCCACCCTCTTTCTCCATGAATAATCACTTGGTCAGACACTGGGAGAACAGAATCCCAAGAGAAGGGGAATCATAGCCAAGTGTGGGGCTGGGCAGGGACATCCTCAGTTATGTGTGGAGCGTGGTAAGGGTGTGGCCAGAGCCACTAGGCTCAGCACAGGACCTGAGAGAGCTCTTGCTGGCCAAGGCAGAGTGTTCAGACCACTGCCACCTAGAGAGCACTCTTTGTTCAAAATGAATGAACAAACAAAAACCTCACAGTCTCTCAAGTGGATTCAACAACCGTGATACTGGCAACAGCCCACATCTAAAATATGCTCACCTCTAAGGACGGAAGCCAACTTTGGAGACTATCTACATAATACTTATAAGGTTTAAGAACACACCTTGGGATAATAGGTTAAAAAAAAAATCCTATAAGAACCATGTATTGTTTTTGTAATGGGAAAAAAACCAAGGCTTAATCTAAAATATCACCAAGAAAGAGCCCCTGCTCTGCTGTGGTGAGCAGAGTGAACTAGGCCAGCCTGGTGTGAAGCACAGCTGGCCCCTCCAGAGATGCTGGTCTTTCCTCCTGTATGGTCCTCGGCCATGGCCTGCCGCCTCTGAAGCTTGAGTTCTTCACTCATAAAACAGGACAGGAATGCCGACCTCTGGGATGCGTAAGGATCACACAAACGACACTCAACATTCCAAAGGCAGCTCGTCCCTTCAAGTCTTTGGTATTTGTATTCGCCCAGGTAAACCCTCTTCACTATCCTTAGAAAGCCAACTATGGGCCAGGAAAGACCAAAGCTGGTTCCTGTTCTAGTCCTGCCTGGAAGGATTCCTCTAACTAGAACCTTTAGTGCTTGGTTTAAAGGTAAATTGTGTGTTTGTGTGGGAAAGGGGAGAAACCCAAGCTTCCAGGACCCCACCCCCACTGTATCAATCTGAGAAATTTCCCAGGAGATCCATGCTTGGGTCACTGGCAACCCCCTCAAAGCCCAGGACCATAACTGTTGCTAACTGTCCTTCAAGGACCAGGACTGTGAATGCCACTGACCACTCCTGGAGGCCCAAGAACAGTACCTTTGCTGACCACTCCCTATGGCCCAGGACTGGCTGCCTGATTTGTATCCTCAAGACCGTCGAACAGGCACTACCATGGACTATAGATGAGGAAGCGGAGGCTCCAGGAAGGGCCAGGACTCTAGCTGGGCAGGTCCAGGGGATCTTTGCTTAACAACACTGGAGATTCTGGAGCCTGGGCTGCTGCCTGGGGTCCCTTTTAGGCCCACTGGGGCAGGTGCCAGGCTCCTGTCACTTTTCAGGCTTGAAGGGGCAGGATGTGCACAGTGAAAACTGGCCCTGCAGGGACATGACAGCAGGCCTGGTCCCCAGCAGGTGGCCAACACGGGCTGCAGGTCTTCATTGGTCACGGGCCTGAACTACCCTGAAAACAAAGCTGTGTGCATTCTCCACTGTTCTTTGTCCCGCTGGCTTACTGATCTGATGGGGTCCAAAGTCAATCTCTTCCAATCCTGTGGTGCCACCACCTAGAGCACCTGCAGTCCCACCTTGTAATGATGAGTCACTAAGCGCCTTTTGTTCTTCTTGGATACTTCTGATTGAACCCAGGGGAGCTTCACCACTGAGCTACCTCCTAGTCCTTTTTATTTTTTGAGACAGGCCCTCACTAAACTGCTCAGGCTGGCCTCAAACTTGCCGTCCTTCTGTCTCAGCTTCCAAGTCACTGGGCGTGGGAGGCCAGTCTAGCACCTGACTCCCCTGCTGAAAGGTGTGGTATCCCACATGGCACCCAGCGGTCACACTGCTGGAGAGCCCTTTCTTCTAGGGTGCAAGCAACTGTGTCTTCTTGCAGAACTTCTGGCAGAACTCCACGTCCCCAGGGATCCAATCACCCCACCTGTCCCTGTAACCCCGCCCCCCTTGACCTTCACTGGATGGGATTTCCTAAGAATTTAGATTCCCCTAAGAAAAGCTCACTCCAAAACCTGCGCTCTGGCTCGCGCTCTCCCTCTCCCCAGCCTCGGTGTAGTTCCTCACTCTCCAGTTTGCAGAGCTTGAGGCCATGGGCAGAGGAGCCCTCCCAGTGCTTGGTTTAAAGGTAAATTGTGTGTTTGTGTTTTATTTCTAACGCCTGGAGAATTTCCCGAGTGACCTTAAATGAGCCATCTCTGCTGGACGCAGACGGCAACTGGGATTACAGTCATGTGCCACCACAACTACCTTACCTTCCCTGCTGCCCTAGACTGGGGCTGCTTTGAGCACACAGCAGTGAGAGAGCTTTTTAAATGCAAACATGCAGTCTCCCTTCATCCTCAAGTCCCATTTCTCACCTCTGGACCACATAAGAGCCCTGGGCCTAGTAGACAGGCCCTCCCTGGAGGATGCGGCTGCAGTGGTCCTCTACACATGCCACCCCCTCATCTCATTCCTTGGGCATGCAGGGGTCTTAAAGGACTGCCACCAATAGCAATGCTCCTCTCCTAGCTTGGCCTGGACTTGGTGACTTGCTTCCAATGATGCCATGTGGGAAGGATGGAATATGCCACCTGGGATGGGCCATACAACACACTTCAGCCTCCACTTTCCCTTTCTATTGGATTATCTGCTCTGGAAGAACTGGAGGCCATGTTGTAAGGACGCTCCAGAAGCCTCCTGGGCATCCAGATGGTGGGGAAGCAGGGCTTCAGGTGACTCTGGAATGGACCCTCCAGCTGTAGCCATGCCCTCCCTCAGAGGAGGTCAGCTCTGGCCTGACATTTGATTTTCTTCCTGAGAGATCCTGAGCCAGAACTATTTATATTACCAAATTCCCGACAGAAGCTGTGATAATGTTGGCAGTTCTAAGCCACTAAGAACTGGGGTAACTTGTTAGGCAGTTGTATGTAGTTAATACAGAAGGCCTGCAAGTCTGTTTTGCTACAGTGAAAACTGCAACTCAAAGTCACTCCAACAGTAAGACTGAATCAATGGTACCACATGCCCAGGAGCCCAGGTGAGATAACTCTGGCCCTGATCAGCCCAGGGCTCAGCAGAACTGCCAGCGGCCAGCTCGTCCTTTCTGCTCCAGGTCTTCAGCAGCATGCTCTTTGCCCTCCGGCTCAGCTCTGTGTGGTTGCCAGCTACTGTGACAGTTCCTGGCACTCCATCCACATGAGCTGGCATCTGTGGGCAGGAGAGGATGTATGCCCTTGTGTCTTCTGTGGACCGGGGAGAGACCTCCCTGGCAGCCCCCAGACTACTTGTGCCTTATTGCCAACCTGGGGCACATGGTACTTTCTGAACTTCTGACCTTGGAGCTGGGAAGAGGTCAAACTCCCCAGGTGACTTAGCTGCCAGAAACCAAACAACTGAAACCAGTGTTCTTGTGGGCAGAGGTGACAGCAGCTGTGCCATGTATGACAAAAAGGGTTGTACCTTCAGTGCAGTACTAAATAAACATCTCAGTCCAGAGCCCATAGATTTGGGAACAAGAACCAGCAGCCTCCATACCCCTTCTTAACATCACTCCACGCAGCTTCCAACCCCTCCTGTTACCCCAGGAGCCAGAGTCAGAGATGGGGGTGACCCAGGAAGGAGAGGAGGAAGCTCTCCAAATCAGCTGAGGGCACACCTCTGCAGTCTGGGACAGTGGACAGGACCATGGGGCATAAATTGTAAAATGCGAGCAGACCGGAATTGTCCTGATGCCACCTCTAGCTAAAAGAGAAGCAATGCTGGTCACTCACTCATCCTGCAGGCCTGGGTTGCTACCTATCCAGCACCAGCTGTCTCCTGGCCCCTTCCAGATCTTGGGGATCTGGCTCTGGGCATAGGCCCAACCCTGGAAAGGTGTGGCCACAGGAGGCTGCTTGCTTTCCAGAGGTTGTCAACATGGGTGAGTGGCACAGGAAGCCTCAGATGAGTCTGGATCCAGGCTGGTCCCAGTTCTGCTAGTCATGCAGGGTAAACCAGTTGCTCAGCACTTAGGACAGGGAAGAGATTTGTCTTCTACTCCTACAGGATCCCCAGGTGAAGCACAGCCCAGGTCCTTCCTGACTCCTTTTAGGTCTGGTGCAGCCACAAGCCAGCCAAAGAGTCACAACTGTCTTCTGTGCTGAATGAGCAAAAAGCATCCCAGACAGGGGTTGGGCTATGTGGTCACTTCCTTTTCTAGAATGTTCACAAGGAGATGAGTATCCTGGGCCCCAAACTATGGGGCTGGGGGCTGGCAAGGTCAAGGCAGCACAGCCTCCTGGCACAGGAAGCACTAAGACAGGCCCGGTCCAGCCTCTCACTGAGAAGAAGCGCAGCTTTCACCGGCATCTGGGACTCCAAGGCAGACAGAAGGTAAGGGCAGGGGTCCTGGGCCAGGTTCGTTTCTCTTCCAGCACTAGGGACTTTTCTCACCTAACTGCAGAAAAAGAGCTTTGTTCTGACTGCCTTCAGATCCCAAGGCTGCGAAGACAAAATCTGAGCTGCACTATCAGGAGACTGACAGCTGCCACTAGAAGGAGGGGCCGCTCCTCTTCTCCCCGACCGGACCCTACACTTCGGCTTCCGTCCTGGCAGTGGACACAAGGTCCTGCAGCACGGTCCTGAGGCCCTGCCCTCACTTCCCCGCGGCAGTGAGCGGCCACGAGGGGTACCCGCGCGTCCAGGAGACCCGACGCCCGGCCGTCTGCGACCCCCGGAGCACCGCGGCCGCTCCTGCCCCCCGGAACCCGACGCCAAGCCCGGGCGGCGCCGGCGCCTCGGAGCGCTACCCGCGGGCGCCGGCACAACCGGAGCCGGGCGCGGCCCGCCCAGGTAACGCCTCTCCGGCGGCGCAGCGCCGGAAGGAGGGCGCCTTCTGGGAGCCGCGCGGGGCGCTGGGATCCGCAGTCCGCGGCGCCGACTCGCCCCGGCCGCCCTCTCAGGTCCGCGGCGCTCCCACCCCGTCCGGAGGGGGAAGGGGCCTCGGTCGGCGCGGTCCCAGCGCCCGCCGGCTCCGGGAGAAGGACGGCGGGGCCGACGGCGCAGCCTCGCGAGAGCCGGGCCCGGAAGCCCCGCGCGCTCGGAGTCCGCTCGCGCTCGCCAACGCTCGCGCGCGATTGGGCCGCTGCGTCACCTGACCCGAGCGACGCGCCTGGTTGGCTGCGGCCGAGTTACCTGGCGACGGAGCGGAGGGCTTCGCGGCGGGGGCAGCGTCCGTCGGTCCCGCGGGCGAGGCAGGCGCGGAGCAGCGGCGGCAGCGGCGGCGGCCGGGTCCACGGGCTGCAGATGGGCGCTCAGGGCGCCGAAGATGCTGGCGGGCCGGGGCGAGGCGCCGGCGCGGGAGCTCTTCCGGGACGCGGCGTTCCCCGCCTCCGACTCGTCGCTCTTTTTCAACTTGTCCACGCCGCTGGCCCAGTTTCGGGAGGACATCACGTGGAGGCGGCCCCAGGTGGGGCCCGGCCTGGGCGGGTCTCGGGCGGGTGCGGCGGGAGGCCGGCGCGCGCCTCGCAGCCCCTCAGGTGGGCGGGGAAGGAGCTGGGAGCGCCAGGACCCGGCGGGGCGCTGCCCCACCTGCGGAGCTGACCCACGGCGTGCTGCTCAGATGCGCTCGGTGGAGAGTTTGCCCCGGGATGTTTGTACCACGACCAAATGAGACCCAGAGGCGAGACGTTATGAATGAAATTGTTCCCATGTGCAGAAGGGAAAGGAAAGCATTGTTTGCAATTCTGTTCCTCCACATACTTGTGGCCAAATGTAAGTCCCGCGTACCGCCACTCAGACCTCTCGCCCTCTTCGTTTGTTTCCACAGGCCTCGGCGTTTTGCATATGCATGCCAAGAGCCGATGCACGTGAGAAGTTGGGATCGTTATAGACAACCACAGCATGTGGAACAACCTAGGGAAGGGTGGCTGCTGCTCCACACATCCCAGGACTCTAGTGAATGTAGAACCAGGCTGCACTACACACTGCAGAGTGTGCAGACAAGTTTGGATCTCCTAGAATTTCCAAGTCAGTTGAACAGTTTGTCTGAGTTCAGCTGGAGAACTTGACCCTCAGGAGCAGGTTGTTGCTCAAGGCACAACAACAGATGAAATACCTAGCCCCTGTTTTTTTTCTCTGAAGAGTCTATACCTGCCTCTTCTGGCCACAAGCCTTCCTGTTCTATTGCTTGTGACTGCCGTTCTCAGGCTCTGAGGTCCCTTTGTGCCCTCTGGAAGGGCCAGATTAAGCCCACAAAGCAAAACCGTTGTAGAAGTTCAATTTTGGATTTTGCCAACACTCCCACGCAATTGGGCCGCTGTAAGCCTCCCATAGTCCCAGTGGCTTGGAGTCTGAGGCAGGAGGATCCCGAGTACAAAGCCAGCCTCAGCAACTTAGTGAGGACCTAAGCAATTCAGTGAGATCCTGTCTCTAAATAAAAATATTTAAAAAGGGCTGGGGACATGGCTCAGTGGTTGAGTGCCCCTGAGTTCAATCTCCAGTAACCCCCCCCCCCAAAAAAAAAATGGGATTTAGGTGTAATGAGCCCCAGTAGAAAGTTTTTGATAAAGGAATGATTCTATGGAATTCTCTTTTAAGAAGTTCACTTGTAGGGGACTGGAGCAGAGGATGACAGGTTGGCATTAAAATGTATCTAATAGCTTTTTATTCCTTCATGGCAATTTTTTAAATATTGTAACTATCGAGTTCACATCTATTCATAATAATAACAGTATTCAACAAGAAAGAAGCAGCACTGTGGGAAAAGAAAGAAGCTTACTGATACTCCTGGGCAGGAAGTGGATTGTTGAGGCGAGAGTGCCTATGGCCCTTGCAGGACGCTCGGGTACACGAGCAGCAGAGGGCAAGGCTTGGGAATAGATGGACTTGAGGTTACTTTGGAGGGAGCTGGACAGGCCATAGTGACTGGTGAAGTTGAGGATAACGGAGGAATCAAGAATGATTTCTCAATGTTTGGCCTGAGAAACTGGATTGGTGGTGGTCCAGGTGAGAGTCCAGGGTGCTCTGGAGTTGGGTTTACCCCCCATGTTCAGATGGAGCTGTTAGGAAGAGCTGGGCTAGAGGCCTCCCTATGGGTATGGAGCAAAATTTGCAGCTGGTCCAGGGCATGGAAGAGCATGTGATGTGGGAGGATGGGTATCTGAGGGGAAAGGCTAAGCCCAAGGAGCCCGAAGGTGTTACGCATGGTGAAACAAGTGCCTGACCCAAGGCTGTGAGGGCAGTTGGACTGGAGGAGCCTGTGGACTGTGGGAGCCCAGAGGGCTTGCTGGCATGCCTTCAGGGGTTGGTGTTGTTAGAAGTGACACTGTGGAGGTGACTTGGTGGAGGGTTGGGAATATGACTGACAGTCTAGCAGGGCCTGTGTTGAGCATGAGGGAGGAACAACATAGTAGTGCTCCTGAGGAGGTCATTGGGAAGCAGCCGTGATGCCAAGGGACATGTTTTAAAGATGGTGCCTCTCCCCACCCACACCTGGGGTGGAAAAACTGAGCACATGGCAGGAGAGGTCAGGCCAGTGGCTTCTGGTGAAGCAGGAGGGAGGCCAACAGCTCAGGAGCATGGGCAGGGGCAGCATGGACATTGTGAGACACGAGGGGGAAGGGAGAAGTGTGGGATATGGAGCCTTGTGGGAAAGTGGTAAGTTTTCCAGCGTATAGAGAACCCTGTGCCATTATTAATTTATGAGGTGAAATTGTTTTCTAAACCAGTATTTAGTTGTTTTGAGAAGGGGCATGGTTGAATTCAGCTAGAGTTGAGGATTTTGCCAAGAGGGTAGGTGGATAGAGATGGACACACCTGAGTTTGAACTGGACCCCTGAATCTGGATCTGAAGCCAGGAGGATTTGAAGGATAATGGCTAGGAGGAGCCAGCTCCCCCCACACCCCTCATTTTGGGTGGGGAAACTCCAATGATCAGAAATAATCAGGCAGCATCTTTGTGTCCTTCCTTAAGACTGGCCATCAGGCATACACTAAGATTGGATGATTTCTTTATTTTAGGAAATTTGTGCCACGCCCCGGCTATTCCCAGATAACCCTTGGGAAGGACAGGTGAAGCAGGGGCTGCTGGGCGATTGCTGGTTCCTGTGTGCCTGCGCCGCCCTGCAGAAGAGTCGGCATCTCCTGGACCAGGTATGGGGCTCCCGGCCCAGGGTTGTGACCAAGCAGGCCTCTCTCTGCACAGGGAGCCCCTTCAGACACACAGCCCTGTGCAGTGCTTCCGTGGCTGTGCAGGAGGTCAGTGGGAAGCTTGAGGGCTCCAAGCCTGCGACTATTGACCAGCATATCCCTCTCATGCAGGAGTGGACCAGATTGGGGGTCTCTGCCCCGCTCTGAGATCTGGTTCTCCATGTGGCCAGAGCCACGCTCTTGGGGTAAAAAGACATGGGCCAGCTGTTTTCATCACCTGGTAAAAAACATCTTTCCTTAGAGAGATAAAGGTTTATTTTGGCTCCAGCTGCAGAGGTTCCAGCCCATGGTCAGCTGGCTCCATTGCTCTGGGCTGAGGCAAGGTAGAGCATCATGGTCGAAGGGTATGGCAGATCCGAACTTCCTCAGTGCAGTCAGGAAGTGGACTGGGGAGGCCACCACCTCAGTATTGCCATCAAATACAAATCTCAGCAGACAGACCCTCTGAGGAAGTCAGAGCCCTCCTGATCCAGTCACCTCTGCACACTGCTGTACTGGGGACCAGGCTCAACCCGAGCCTTTGGGGAACCCTTCATACCCAAACCACAAAACCACACCAACCTGGCACGGAATAGGATCAGCAGAAGGGCCTGTGTTACTGGTTTGGCATCTCTTTCCTGAACTTGTTGCTCTCTAGCCCAACTCCTGTACTTGGGATAGAACCCCAGAATGTTCTGCCACTGAGCTATACCCCCTGCTCTTTTTATTTTTTATTCTGAGATAAGGCCTCACTAAGTTGACCAGGCTGGCCTCAACCTTGCCACCCTCCTGCCTTAGCCTCCTGAGTCATTTGGGTTATAGGCCTGTACTACAATGCCCAGCTGATTTTCTTTTTTTAAAAAAACAGGTTTTAAATGTAAAAATGTGAAAGGTAATCAAAACTGTTCTGGCAGATACCACAGCGCAGAAGCCTGTGCAGATTTTCTTCTGTGTTCGCTATTTTAGGCGTGGCTCTTTGCTCAGGGTTCTCAAATAGGGCAGGTGCACCCATGTGGAGCCCTGTCTGCCCTGGGCCAAAACACATGGCTCTCATACCTCCTCTCCAGGAGCCCGTACTGGCTTTGACCTTTCTTTCAGAAGAGAGTGCTGACCCCATGGTCGTCCTCTTCCCGGCCCCTGAGTGGTGGGGCCAGCACGTACAGGTCTGCCTGGTGCGGCCCTATGCTCCTCTATCCCTGGATGGGAATCGGAGATCCCAGGGAACCAGGAGTGGGCGTGATGGGTCCAACAGCCCGAAGGGCTGCTAGGCTCAGGGGACCTGCTGTTTGCAGCCAGTTCTGTCAAGAGTTGAGTCGCTTGTACCTGCCAGAATCAGTTGTTTTGGATTCAGGTTTTATACTTATTTGGGACTAAAATGTAATGGTTGACTTTTTAAAAAAAGTTTTGGAGGATATTGTGTTCCTGAATGCAATTCAAAAGTATTCAGATGGAAAGACTGTGCATGTTGTTTCTGGTGGTTGAGTTTGCTGTGAGCAGGGATGGACACTGGTGCAGGTCCACCAAGCCCTTGCGCTCTGCAGGCACCTGTGCTTGCTGGGCAACCTGTGGTCAAGATGCTGGGGGCTCCTAGTGCTGCTTGTCTCTCATGTTCTGCTTTTCCTCTCCCTGTGCGCGGTAGGTCTTCCCTCCAGGACAGCCGAGCTGGTCCGACCAGACATACTGTGGCCTCTTCACCTGTCGAATTTGGCAGTTTGGAAGATGGGAGGAGGTGACCATAGATGACCGTCTGCCTTGTCTTGCAGGGAGACTCTGCTTCTCCCGCTGCCAGAGAGAGGATGTGTTCTGGCTTCCCTTACTGGAAAAGGTCTATGCCAAGTACGTGTGCTGTACTGAGCAGCAGGACCAGGCTAGACGTCCTGGCTTGTGACATCCATGCGTGGCTCTTTGCTCAGGGCCGCAGAGTGCCTGGCAACCTTAGGGTCTGGTAGCCGGGCCTGTGGGTCCAGAGGCAGGTGTTCTGCTTTGGGGCTTGTGGCTGGCCCTTATCCTGCCCACTCTCTGCCTCCCCATCTCTCAGTCCAGGTGGGGTCGTCGCTCCGCAGGAAGGACAAACATGTCCTCCTTTTCATTTTCTCAGACCCAACAAGAAAGTATTTTTTGCGTACTTGTCCTTGAACGTTCAGGAGAGGTGGCCTCTGCACAGTTGTTGGAGAGGAGCAAGCCACTTGGGTGGCAATACTCACTTGTCACAGTATTCTTTGCGAGTTTTGATTGCACAGCTTTCCCTTTAGATTGTGGATAGCAACTTGCTGAAGGAGCTGACCCATTGGCAGGCATTTGAAAGGGCTGGCCAGGGACCTCATTGATATTTGCGCATGGGGTGTGAGCTCCAGGGACGAGGGCGTTGGTGTCTCTGCACCATTCTCGTTTTACACTTTGCCCGCACTGGAGGCCAGAAGGTGTCTGAGCATGGCAGAAGCTGCTGGGACACAGTTGATGGGCATTTGCAGGAGAGACCAAGCCCAGACTTGGTGACAACTACAGTAAGAGGCTTGATGGGAGTGGAGACTGGAAGACGAGAGTCCTGCTGAGGCTCACTCCACGACGCTATCGTCCCCTAGGGTCTACGGGTCCTATGAACACCTGTGGGCAGGGCAGGTGGCAGATGCCCTGGTGGACTTAACTGGTGGCCTGGCAGAGAGGTGGAGCCTGAAGGACTTAGCAGGAACCCGTGGCCAGCAAGACAGACCCCGTGGCTGGGAGCACAGGACGTGTCGGCAGCTGCTCCGCTTGAAGGACCAGTGTCTGATCAGCTGCTCTGTTCTCAGTCCCCGAGCTGGTAAGGCTGTGGCCGCAGGCGCTCCCTGCCTACCTGATGCCTGTTGGCGCTCTGCCCCTTCTCCAGAGAGAGGTTCCCTCTTCCCTCGACCAGTCCTTTCAGTAGAGCGCGGCAGGACCCACATGGCTGTGTCCTGCAGAGAGTCTAGGAAGCAGGTGGCAGACAGAGTCGAGGCTGATCACATTCGTCATCCACCCAACTGGCGACCCTGCAAAATCCAGACCCCTTTTCTGTTTTAGTGAAATGTATCAAGGCTCATGAGGGAAGTTGGTATAGAAGATGTCAGCGACGTGTGACTTTTTTGGGTATTTTGTTTTTTTTTATAAACGTCTTTATGTTTTGTCTTCTAGTTTGTTTGTTTGTTTTTTGGTACCAAGGATTGGACTCTGGCACTCAGCTGCTGGGATCGCTGGCTTGTGCCGCCCCAGCCCCTGCTCTGGTGTTTTGTGTGCCTTTCTAAGCTGTTATGTGAATGTTGCAGGGTTTTGTTTTGTTAATGGACTTGCCAAGATTTTCTTTATACTTCTTCTAATGTGGGATGTTTGAGTCCTTTTGTTTGTCATAAATGATACTCCAGTGAACATCTCTGTAATTTCTACTTACATGTAAGGTGTTTTTTTTAATATTTATTTTTTAGTTGTAGTTGGACACATACCTTTATTTTATTTATTTATTTTTATGTGATGCTGAGGATCAAACCCAGGGCCTCGCACATGCTAGGCGAGGGCTCTACCACTGAGCCCCAGCCCCACGTGTAGGATTAGTTTTGATAATGATTTTGGTTAAAAACATGAACATGAGTATGGACTGAAGCATGCAGGCAGCCTCGCGGACCCTGCCAGGCAGTGTCTGGGGTTGGTCAGGTGCTGGTTTGGGTCCCAGGACTCCCTCAGAGCCAGCAGCTCCCTGGAGTTGTTGACTTGGGCCTGCCCCAGAGTGGTAGGGCTAATTCCTAGCACTTATGGCTTTGCCCCCTGCCCCCAGCCCCCAGAGAGAATGGCTGGAGCCCACTGAAGTGTCAAGGGCTGGGGACAAGAGGGACACCGGAGTGGCAACTGTGGTGCCCTAGGTGAAGCCCTGAGGTAGTTCCAGGAGCTCACTTTGCTCTTTCTGGCCCACTGCCCTGCCTCCTGCATGTCAGCCTCCATGTGTCCCAAGGTGTCACCAGGTGAGCCCTCGCCTGGCAGCCAGTCCTCCCTGTTACCTCTGGTCTGAATGGCCCTGCCTCCAGCTGACTTTGCCCCAACGGGTCTCTTGGTTCTGGGCAGTTGCCGGCTGCTCAGTGGCAGTGAAAGCAGAGAGGTCCTTCCCTGACATGTGGTGGCTGCCAAGGTCTGGGACAGGAATGGCTTGCACAAGAAGCCAGGGCCCGCCTTGGCTCTTTGCATGGCACAGTGTGCTGCTGGAGACTCCTGAGCTAACTGACCTGCAGTCAAGAATGGCGCTCCGTGGTCCTGGGCCCTGGAGCCTCCTGGTACCCGGGCTGGAACATTCTGGCAGGGTGGCGGAGACCCGTGTGTTCTCCCCCGTGGGGACTCTGTTCTGTACCTGGGCTCTGCCTCACACAGGTGCCAGGGACCTGGGGGCATTCCATGCCTTCATCGTCTCAGATCTGCGGGAACTCCGGGGACGAGCTGGCCAGGGCATCCTACTGCTGCGGATCCTGAACCCCTGGGGCCGGCACTGCTGGCAGGGACTCTGGAGAGAGGGGTGAGTGCCAGGAGCAGGGCCCTGAGACCCTGTGGTCCCCGGCCTTCTGGCCTGTGCCTTAGTGAGTCCAGCTGTCAGGTCAGTGTTCATGTCTGCAGGGCCACTTGGTGGCACCTCGTGCACTGCTATGTTCAGGGCCTCGGGCAGTTCTTGGGAGGTGTGGGACCACCGTGACCCTAGGTCTTGGGGGAACCCGCAGACCCGGGAACAGGAACTTGGTTTGAAGACCCAGCTAAGCCAGGATCCCCTGGAAGCCTGGAGCTGCAGATGGTGGTGGACTCCCAGCCGGAGTGCATGCAGCAGCTCCACCTGAGACCACAGGGCAGGTGTCGTTCTGGGTTGTGGTGTCCGGGAAGCCAGTCCAGAGGCAAGAAGCCCCTCTGGGGAAGGAGAGAGGCTCCCGCAAGTGCTGCCGTGGGGAGGCCCCTCATCTCAGGATGCCTCTCGACACGGGAGGGGGCCCAGCAGCAGGACCACGGGGTGCTGGAAGGGGGGACTCTCGGGCCCCCAGCTGATGCTGCCAGCTCTTGGGAGCAGCTTTCCTGAGGGAGGCTCCTTACAGGGGTGAAGGGTGGAGTCAGGTGGAGCCAGCTGAGGGGGCCGAGCTGCTGTCCCAGCTCCAGGACGGGGAGTTCTGGGTGGAGGAAGAGGAGTTCCTCAGGGAATTTGAGGAGGTCACCATTGGCTACCCCGTCACAGAGGCCGGCCACCTGCAGAGTCTCTACACAGGTAGGGCAGCAGGAGAGTGGGTCCCACGTGGGCACCCTGGGCAGAGCTCATGCCCAGGCCCCACCCGTGCATCCTGGGAACTGGAGGAGGTTGAGGCTTACCCGCATGGCCCGGGGGTACAGCAGGGCTGTCCCAGAGCTGATGTGGATGCTCTCCTGCTAGAGAAGACGCTGTGCCACACGCAGGCGCTGCCTGGTGCCTGGGTCGTGGGGCAGTCAGCTGGAGGTTGCCGGAACAACAGCTGCTTTCCCTGCAACCCCAAGTACTGGCTGAGGCTCTCGGAACCCAGCGAGCTGTGTGTGGCTGTTCTGCAGAGACCCAGGAAGCACCCAGCAGGCAGGGCCCGGGCTCTGGTGGGCTGTGGCCCTGCCCCATCAAGCCTCCTGGGCAAGGATCACCAGGTCAAGGACTACCAGGCCGTGGGCCTGCACATCTGGAAGGTAACTGTCACCCCGCCCACCCCCGCAGTGGCTGTGGGGACCAGGCCTGCTTTTGGCACTCTGCCAGGGGCCCTGTCTCTCACCTCCTTGGGCTGCCATGGACCCAGCTGAGCTGAGGCCCTGTGCCTCACTGGCCAGAGAAGAACAGGGCAACAGCCAGAGGGGGGCCACAGGAGCTGCCCACGGGCCCTGCTCTCGGCCGTGCTCTCCAGCACAGTGAGCGGAACCACTCAGGAGAGGAGCTGCTTCCGTCCTGCAGACGACCCTCTGACTCCTCCCTGGCTCCTTCCCCTGCTTTGTGGGGATCGTGATGCTGATCTTTGACCTCTTGGGACTGTTCTGAGGCTTTTGTCACACTCAGCCACTAGATCCTAAACTGGCTGTTTCCTGGAAGACTGGCTGGGCTGGGCGCTGCTGCCCGTCTGCCTGCCCAGTGGCTGTGTCCTCATGGGCTGGGAGCTGACACTGCCCTTTGTGGGCAGACCTGCATTATGGTTCTTTCCTCTTACGAAGGAGGGGCTGAGCCCTTTCCCATAGTCCCCCAGCTATGCTGGCCAGGGGCCTTTGGGGGCACAGCCCTGTGTAGATTTGTTTGTTTTCTTCTTGACCCTGGTGACAGGGCTCTGGGAAGCCTTGGGTCTGGCTTTTCCAGTTGGCCCTTGAGAGGATGAGGGTGCGGATGGACTTTGACCTGCTAGCTTGAGAGGCCTTCCTGCTGAGCAGGGAGCAGAGAGCTGGGTGCTGGGCGCTCTCCCACTGACCTCTGCCTGCCCTCTGCAGGTGGAGAAACGGCGGGTCAGCCTGCCCAGAATCCTGTCCACACCGCCTGTGGCTGGCACTGTGTGTCATGCATATGACCGAGAGGTCCATCTACACTGTGAGCTCCCCCCTGGCTACTACCTGGCTGTCCCCAGCACCTTCCTGAAGGACATGCCAGGGCAGTTCCTGCTCCGAGTTTTCTCCACAGGCAAAGTCTCCCTCAGGTGAGGAGCCAGTGGCAGCTGTGAGCAAGGGTTCATCCGGGGATGGGACTCTGGTGGCTGCCCTGGTTGGGCACAGTCCTCAGACAGGCTGCTAGCACCCTCCTCCGCTCTTCCCTCCACAGTGCTGTCAGGCCAGCAGCCAAGGGCGCCTCCCCTGGGGCAGCCCTGCCCTCCGGCGAGTGGGAGACCCTGCAGCTGCGGGGCTGCTGGAGAGCAGGCCGGACAGCAGGGGGCAGCAGGAACTTCGCCTCCTACCTCTGCAACCCCTGCCTCCCTTTCTCGGTCCCCGAGGGCTCCAGTCCCCGATGCATCCGAATCACCCTGCACCAGCACTGCCCGCTCAGTGACAGCCAGCTGCATCCCATTGGCTTTCATGTCTTCCAGGTGGGCTCCTCAGCAAGGGACAGGTACGGGGAGGCCCAGGCAACCCATGTCTGTCCCATGTTGTCCCAGTAATCAGCTGCCTGGGAGGCAGAGCCTGGGCTCAGTTGGGCACATCAGCCCAGCTGGCTGGTCTCATGGGAGGCTGGTCTCTAGGTTTCTAAGGCTGTATTTGCTGGGGTCAGCTCAGATGGCCCTTGGCCACTCACCCTGGCTCGGAACATCTGTGTCCTGAGGTCAATTCTCCCCAGAGCATGCCCCCTACCCCAGGATCCTGGACCCTGGAGGCTGCTCAGGGGATTCTGGGCAGACACCCAGCCTCACCATGGATCTGGCCCCAGCCAGCAATTTCAGAGAAGCCCTACCCACTGGTGCAACAGGGAGTGAACACACCCAGGAGCCACCCAGGTCATACCACCTGCCCCTCCCATGTCACTGAGCGCCCTGGGTGGGACTGGCAAGAGCTGCACCCCAGTGGGGGGCAGTGGAAGTCAGAGCAGCGATGGCCTGGTCTGGAAGAAGGGGTGTGTGGGGCCAGAGGAGCAGACAGTGGGGTGAGCTGCTCCCGCAACCAGCAGGCAGAGGAGAGGTGGGGGTGCCCTCAGGGAGGCCAGCAGCCCGAGGGTGCCCCTGGAGCTACCGGAGCCTGCAGCTGGGGTCAGCCCTGCACAGGTGAGTCGGGAAGGAGGCAGCCGGGCAAAGTGATAGTCGCCCCAGTGTCATTCCAGAGGGCGGCGCATCAGTCCAGGTCAGCCCTGGGAGGGGTAGGGTCAGGAAGCAGAGGTCATGCCAAGGGACCTCGCCATGGGCCATTCTGGTGACACTGCTGCTCATGCTTAGCCATTCCTGCAGGTGGAGGTGGCTCAGGCTCCTGCCAGGGAAGGGCTGATCAGACCTCACCCGGTGCCTTCCTCAGCCCGGCTCTGTCCTGCCCCTGCTATAGCCAGCCAGGGGAGGCACACTTAGCAGATCTGGAGGGGGAGGGAGAGTTCATGTCTCAGGGTCACAGGCCCTGAGTTCTGTGGGGACAGTTCTGGGGCTCCCAGCCCACACGGAGCTGTGCTTGTCCTGGGAGGACAATGGCTGAGGATGTCCTGGGCTATAGCTGGTGGGAACACATGGCCTGGCAAGCAGTGACCAAGAGAAGAGAGCGGGATTTCTGGTAAGAGGGTCGGTGCCTCCCCCGGAGGAGCCACTGAGCCCAGAGAGCTGAGGAAGACACTGGGACCTTGCCCGGTGCTGCGTGCTGTGTGGGCCACCAGGAAGGAGCTCAGACCAAAATGCCAGTGCCCAGGGGCTGCTGGCCAGAGCACTCTGGGTTGGGGTCTGGGCAGTGGTACGTGCCGACCACAGAGCTGATCTGAGGTTCTTGGGCTTGGTGCCACTGCCAGGGCCTTCTGGCAAGGGTGGTCCAACTTCAGTGGGAGGGAGGTTCAGTGTGTGGGCCTGGCACTTGCTCCCCAGAAAAGGGGTGCATGTGATTCAGGAGGGCCAGGCATCAGCATCTTGGGATCCAGCAGACTCCAGCTGCTGCTGCCTGGGCAGTGCCCCCATCCATACAGCCGCCTCAGGCTGAGCCCTGCACCCTCCAGGTCCCTGCAGGTGGCGAGAGGCAGGGTGCAGGCCCCCTGCTGCTCCAGGAGCCACTGCTGAGCTGTGTGCCACATCGCTATGCCCAGGAGGTGAGCCGGCTCTGCCTGCTGTCTGCGGGCACCTACAGGGTCGTGCCCTCCACCTACTGGCCTGACACCGAGGGCTCCTTCATGGTGACCATAGCAACCAGAGTGGACAGGTGCGGCTCTGGGCCTTGGGATGACCAGCAGGTGTTCTTGGCCCTGAGCACTCAGCAGCCTTCCCCGTCTGGTTCTCTGCTGACCCAAGGCATGAATGGGCCTGCTTGCCTGGCTGAGCTGGGAGGAGGGTCTGGTGAGAGGCCAGCCGGGAGCAGGTGGCCCCCGGTGAGCTGCCCTCTCTCCACAGGCGGTCCATTCACAGCCAGGAGATGCTGGGCCAGGTCCTCCAGGAGGTGCGTGCAGCCCCTGCCTGCAGCCCCCAGCAGCCTTGCATCCCAGTGCCTGAGGCCCCTCCCAGCTGCCTCACTCAGTGGCCTCTGCTACCCTGAGTCACAGGGCAGAGCTTGCAGGGACTTGGGGGCTGGGCTGTCACAGTCCCTAGGGGCATTTGGGGGGGGGGGTGGGAGCAGCCCTGAGCCCACCTTTCCGTCCCTCTTGCAGGTTTCCCTCACTGCAGTGATGAAGGCCTAGCCGGGCTCCCACGGGGCAGCTCTGGGGGCTGGAGCTGGCCAAGCCTTGACCTGCCTCAGCTCTGCAGGGTGGCCACAGCTTGGGTCCCGAGTGAGGTGCTCTGTCCTGGAGAGAGGGAGTCTTGGGGTGGCACAGGTGCTGCAGGAGGGTCAGGAAGTCCTGTGGTGTCTGTCCCATGCCCAAGACCCCAGGGTCCCTTCCACATGGTCCTGCCAACTCCAGGCGGGCACGTGTTGTAACAGGTGTTGCTGGGAGCTGTTTATCACTTGAAATATCTTTTAGGACATGACTATAAATAAACACGAGCAGTTTGTGGGTTGGTCTTGTTTCATGAGGCTCAAGCCTGAAGAGGCTGCAGAAAGGGGTGTGGGTGGGTGCTGAGGTGGGCTGAGGGCCACGTGGGCTCTGGGGGTGGGCAAGGCTGACCTGGAGGTGGTGTCTGGGAGGAAAGGAGTGTGGTGGGGCAGGTGCGGGTGGGCCCAGGACAGGAGGCAGAGGGCTCCTTGGGAGGAGGCTCAGACGGGGTGGAGCCTTCTGAGGGAACAGAAGCTGCAGAGGAGAGGGGCAGGTGCAGGCGCTGCCCGAGGCTGATGGCCACCAAAGACCCTGGGGACAGATGTGGGCTCTTCCTGGGCGGAGCCGCGGATGGATGTCTGTCCCCAGGGTCCTGCTGGCTGTCAGCCTCGGGCAGCGCCTGCACCTGGCCCTGACGTGGCTCTGCTGTCAGCCAGAACCCATCTTTGAGGAATCTGGGTTCCTCGCTGGGTCTCAGCCCCCCATCTTCCCCCCGCTGCACACCCCACATGTCAGGGAGGGCTGGGGTATTGCTGTTCAGGTCTGAATGGGGTCAGCTGTCCCCAGTCACGTAGTTCTACTCCCTGTGGCCCTGGTCCTGGCCGCCTCTGTCACCCCCACCCCAACCTCTGCCACCCCATCCCGTCCTTGCCCTCCAGCAGCACGGGGAGGGTTCTGTGTCTGGGGCACCGTCCCTGTCGGCAGGACCTGGCCCAGGGTCTGCGACCCTTGGCGCTCCATCCCAGCTCCCCCCGCTGCAGCAGCGTGAACCGGCTGGGGCCTTTTCTCCTTCAAACCCAGCTCTCCCGAGTCCACTGGCTTCTATGCTGACCTTGAGGAGCTGGGCCACCTGGGGAGCAGTTCTCGGGGGCAGGAGTGAGGGACTGACCACCAGAGCATCCCTAAGGGTGCTCTGCGGGTACGGCTGGAGAGCGCCCTGAGCTGACCAGGAGCCAGGCCGGAGCCTGTGGGGCTCCCACCAGAGACAGGGAGGCCTTGGGCTCTTCAGCTCCCGAGGCAGCATTGCCCACCTAGGAACCTGATTCCAGCAGGTGTAAGGTGACGGGAAGGCAGCCCATCAGAGGGGCCCAGCAGGACAGGGGAGGTGGCTCGGCACTGTCACCTGCCTGCCTAGGTGTCCTCTCAGGGATGACCAGGACCTCAGGAGGCAGGTCCTGTCCTAGGTCTCAGCTCTGCTGCCCACTCTCTCAGCTGGTGTGCACAGGAGGGGGTTGGCTTCCTGCATCCCCCAGGCCAGACCTGCCCCTGTACAGCCAGCTGCACGGGTCCAGTGGGGTGGAGACCATCCATGGACAGTCCCCAGCTGGCTACCTGGGTGGCCACAGCAGAGCCAGTCCCCTCTGCCCAGGAGACTGCAGGGCCTGGTTCTGACCTGTCCTCCACGTTGTTTCTCCTGGTGGCTGCAGTCAGTACCTGAGAGGATCAGGTCCCCCTGGCTGAGAGTCCAGTTGTCCATGATGTCTCCAGGAACCCCTGTTCCAGCAGGGGCCATGCTGCGTCATGGGATGTGATGGTCTCCCCCTGTGTCTTAGGAGCCTCAGGGGCCCTAACCTCCAGCCTCCCCTGAGACCCAGGTTCAGCTGCTGTCGTGGTGGGGTAGTTCCAGACTCCCACTCGTCCTTCCTGACTGCCTCCTGACCAGGAGACGAGGTGCTGGTCACTCCCACTAGCCCCGGTAGATGTCAGTGACAGGTGGAGAGCCTGGTGGGCTCATGCAGGCGAGTCCTGGCAGGACTGTGTCAGCTGCCTCTTGGGGCTGTGTGTGTCCACTTAGGCAGGACCAATGTGCCCTGTGGTTCTCAAAATGTCTGGATGTCCTCCTTCCCAGTTTGCAGGCATTGGGAGCACCATAGTCCTAGGTGGTCCTGCTCACAGCTGCTGTGGGGACAGTCTTTCCTCTTGGGACACTACTTCCGTCCATGGATATTGGGTCTGGAAGCTGGCTGAGGTGCATGTGGGCCAGCACTGGGCTTTGCATGGCTGCCCTCACTGTCCTTGACTGGCCTGGCCAAGTGGGACCTGAGTGGTGACTTGTGCTATTCCTGCCAACATCCCATGACTCCCCGCGGTGTCCCTGGCACCCTCAGCCCTGCCACTCTTAACATGACCTGGTGTTCAGAGTCTTCTTGTCCTTAGATGTCTGGACCCACCACTCTGGGGGAGCCAAACCCTGTAATGCCCACCTGCAGGACAGCCAGCTGGCATCACCAACATGGGCACAAGCCTGAGGGCTTCCTGCGCGTGGAAGTGACCCTGGATGGCTCCTATGGCATAGCTCAAGGTGCCAGCTGCCCACTTCCCTGCCCCTGCCCAGAGGCCTTGTCCCAGGCCTGCAGTGGCCTGACCCCGCTGGCCAAGGCAGCTCTCTCTATCCTGGGGGCTCCTCGGTCTGTGCATCTGAGCAGGGTTTGCTGAGCTGACCAGCACATCCCTCTCCCTGGGCACCTTCTGGTCGACCCCAGAGCAAATCTGCCAGTTGGGCCGGATAGGACTGCCACCAGGGCCAGGGCCAGTCTCCCTGCCACCAGTGGTGGGTCTTCATTGCCAGTGAGCAGTGGGTGACCCAGCTCCAAAGCCCATTATCACTCTTCTTGGACCCTGGGACAGTTTGGGGACAGGTGTCTGGCCAGGAAGGAGAGGAAGTGGGACAAGTGAGCAGAGCCCCCTGAGGCCCTGTCCAGCCTAGCCAGCCTGTTGGGAGGTTGGACTCTGGAATGTCCAAGGCCTGCCTGAGGCCTCCTTGGTGCTGAAACACTTGGGCCCCACCTGACTTAGTGTCACACATGGCCACAGAGGCCCGTCCCTGAAGGTCCCCTCTGCCCTGCTCCCCGTCCAGCATGCTTTTACTAGCTGTTACTTTTCCTCTCAGCACAGTGTGTTGGACGGTAATGCTGAGGCCGTCCACAGGGCACCCGGTGAGGGACAGCTTTCAGAAGGAACCTCTGGGGTCACCCTCTGGCTTCCAGTGAGGCCAGTAGGAGTTGGCACCAGGCTGCCCCCAGTGACATTTCTAAGTTGCCAACTGGGGTGGCCCCTTTGAAGCTGCTGCTGGTAGCCCTGATGACCTCATTGCCCAAGTCTCGGAGGCTGGAGGCCATCTAGATCCCGACACCCTCGCCCAGCCTGAGAGCTCTGCTGTGGGAAGGGCCCCCCTGGGGACCAGCCAGGGGACCAGGGGCTGTGCTTGAGCTGCAGCCCGGCAGCTCAAGGGTCTGTCCACCCAGGGCTCTTCCAGAGAGCCTACAGGTGGAGCCAGCCAGCGCCCAGTGGCCACTGCAGGCTGTTGGTCGACCTGTCGGTAGAGGCGGTCAGAACATTTCCCACCCAGCGAGTTCCCGCTCTTGTGGGGCAGGTGCCTCAGGTGTTTGCTCCAGTAGACAGCCTGTGCACTGCAGAAACGTGCCTCCCGCAACTCCAGAGGGCCTGGGGAGGCTGCGTCCTGGTCCACACCTGGCTCTCTTCTGGAGGTGTCTTCCAGCACTGAGGATAAGGGAGTTCTCTGGGTCTCTGTGTGGACGCTCATCTCCCCCTTGAGGGTGCTACCTGTGTGATCCAATCACCTTCCTAAGCCCATCTCCTACGCCACCTCCTGGGGTGCAGCTTTCAAGGCAGGAATTGAGGGGACACAGGCACACAGACCCTAGCAGCATCCCTGCAGCCTGAGAGCCCCACCTCCTACATGCCCCTTGACAAGCCCTTGGTGTCCCCAGGGGCCTGTGCCTACCCTTC
Organism: Marmota monax; assembly: GCF_021218885.2. Classification (NCBI taxonomy): domain Eukaryota; kingdom Metazoa; phylum Chordata; class Mammalia; order Rodentia; family Sciuridae; genus Marmota; species Marmota monax. Next base: position 1,087,642 of record NW_026694888.1, on the reverse strand, counting down.
CACACAGGGCTTCCCTGAGAAAGCCAAAGCTGGGGACTCTTCCCCACCGCTGCCCTGGGCAACACACCCAGAACTCTCCAGAACACTGGACGGCAGGACAGTGGTATCAGGGCTGCCGCCACATGGTGGGTACAACTGTCCCTGGTGGAGGGAAGGGAGGCAGGTCCCGACTGGCCGGCTGGGTGTGGGCGAGAACCTCCTCCCAGCCTTCCGGCAGACTTTGGTCCACACCACCGGCCGATTCCTTCCCTTGCCACTTCCTGCTCTGGGGCTGGTGAGCATTCTTCCTTGTGAGCCATGTCCTGCCCTGTGCTGGCTCTGGCACCTTCTCTGTCCTCGCTCTCCCCTCCCTCCCCTAGCCCAGGGTAGCCTGGGGGGCTCAGAGCTTCCGAGGTGAGTACAGGGGTCCTGGTGCCCCAAGAGCAGGTGATGGTGGAACAGCCTGGCCTGAGCAGGGCTCCACAGGCAGGAGGCACCACGGGTGGGATCGCTGGTCAGAGCCCCGATGGGCAGCACCAGCCGGCCAGGGCTCAGCCATGCCCTGACCCTGTCTCCACTCGTGACCACGCCTTGCTGGTGTCCTGGGTGTGCTTCCCTTGGCTTTATTGTGGGGTTTCTCCCCGAATGTTTACCAGATTTAAGCCACATTTGCTGCCAATTGAAATGAACAGGAGAGTCCTTTTATTCCCAGGAAACCTTAAAGTCTTTAGGCTCTGGCCTGGAGCCCTGGATGTAGCCCCTTCATCTGCAAAAGTTCTTTCCTGGTTTGGAGGAAAGGCCTTGGTGGGGAGGCCTGGCCTTGCCACTCGGCAGCCTCGGTTCTCTGCAGGGTCTGCAGGGCTCAGCCACAGCCTGTGGGCCATCTGGTTGATGCCAGGACCCCCTGGTCATTCCTCTGATCCCTGGCAAGTGCAGGCAGTGTCCACCTAGATAGCACCACCACATCTGGGCTGGGACTCTAAGGTGTCCTATCACAGGGTCCAGGACACACGTGCAGTGTCCCCTAGTCAGACCAGGGCTCAGGTTGGGTCCCCTGCAGCTGCCTGGACGTGCTATCCCTTTGCAGGAGGCCAGGACCTGCTGCCAGGGAAGGAGCAGCCCAGCTCCGGCTTAAGCTGGGCGGGGGCCTGTGTGTTAGGGCACTTTCTGGGGCTCTACGGGTCCTGGCACCTGGGTGGTGGGGTCGCTCCTCATGTGCCAGGAGTGCTCATCCATCGTGAGTGTCGAATTCTGTCCAGTATTTTCCTGCATCTATTGAGAGGATTATATGAATTTTCTTTCTTTTTTCTATAATTGTAGTAAATTACACTGATGTTCTAGTGTTAAGATGAATCTTGCATTTCTGGGATACTTGATGATGTAGTGTTGATCTTATGTATTGATATAATCTGCTAATGTTTGACACACACATCTGTGTTCCTGTGTGATGCTGGTCTGCTTTTCTTGTGGTCTGTGCCGTTTTGGTGTAAGGGCAGAGTTTGCCGCAGAGGGGAGCTGGACGATCTTCTTCTTCCTAAGAGGAGTCAAGATTGAGGTTGTCTTATCCTTGCATGTTCAGTGGAACTCTCCCGGGGAACTGGCAAGGCATTTTCTTCTTAGAAAGGTATAAATTTAACAGCTGTAACAGACATAAGTCATTCCAGTTTTGTGATCCTGTATCAATCTTGGCGAATTGAGATTTTTAAGAAATGTGTCCATTTTGTCTAAGTTGCCAAGTGTGTTTGCATAAAGTTATGAAAACATTCCTTTGTCATTCTTCCCAGGTCTGCAGGCTGTGGGGTCTTAGCATTCGTTCCTCACGTTAGTAATCCGTGCGTTTTCCTTGACTGGTCTAGCCGGAGGGTCATCAGTTGTATTGATCTTTTTAAGGAGCCAATGTATATTTTATTAATTTTCTATATTATTTTTCTAAATTATGTCTTTCTTCCATTTACTTGGGTTTAATCTGTTGTTGGAATTGTTGGCGTTCTAGCTTCCTGAAGTGGGATCTTGATGACTATAGCTCTTTCTTCTTTACTGCAGCAAGCCCTAGAGCTGGGGCCCTCCTCAGCCACAGGTTAGTTTTCTTCTTACAAGTTCTGTTTTATCATCATTTGGTTCAAAGTATTCTTTTTTAAATTTGCAAGCTCATTTACTTTTTTTAGTTCACAGTATTTGATTACTTATCTGATCTTTGAGTTATTTATAGGTGAGTTGTCTAACTTGCAGATAGATACTCAGGCCTTCTCTGCCCTAGGCCTTTAGTTACTGGTTTCTTCCTAAGGGCTGTGGTACTGGAGAGCTCACCCGGTGATGCTCTAGTGGTGTGGAACTTGTCTTGGGGCCCAGCCCGTCGCCTGCTCTGGAGAAGCTTCATGTGCACTTGGAAAGAATACGTGTTCTGCTGTGGCTAGGCGTCTGTCCTGCATCCATCCAAGGACACATCGCCGTCATCCACATTCAGCACGTGCTGAGTCGCCCTGGGAGGAGGGTGTCGAGTAGCCCTGACATGATGGAGCCTCATTCTTCCTAGGCCTATAAGCCTACTTCACTTACACACCTTTATAAGTAGACACATTTGCTTTTAGAATGGTTTGACATTATTAATGAAGAGACCTTTTATCATGTGAAACACTCCTTCTGTCTCTGGGAGTGCCCCTGTGCTGGCGTCTGCTTGGTGCTGCTGTCCCGGCTCCCTGTGGTCAGGGCTGCGACTCACGACCTGCTTCCTACACGGCTTCTCTTTTGCTTTTAACTTTTCTTTGTACCTAAGGTGTGTATGAGGTGACAGCACATTGTCACATCTGCTTTTTAATCCAGCTTGATGACCGTTGACCATCTTTGCCTTTGAATTGGATCGCTGTACGAGCTGTGTTTGATTGATTATTGAATGATCGGGTTTGGATCTGCCATCCTGCTGTTTGTTTTCTGTCCGTCTTATTTGTTCTTTGTACCCATTTCCCTCCCCTTCCTTGCCTTTCTCTACATCTGATGGTCTCTTTGCCTTGCCTCTTCAGAGGTTGCTGTAGGGTTTACAGTGTGTTCCTTCATCTTACTGTCTAACTGGGAGCAGGAAGCGGGGTGGGAGGACTCGTCGGGACTGGCACGGATATCTGCCTGGGCCACGCAGGGGTTGCTCTGAGTTGGAGGCTTTGAAGGAAGATTGACGCAGGTGACAGGCTGGGTGACGTGGTTGGTTTGGGACACGGTACATTTAAAGTGCTTCTGAGGCACCCACGAGAGGATGCCTGACAGGCAGCCCTACGCAGGTCCGGAGCTCAGACCAGAGGTCTGTGGAGCTGACCATTGGGGTCAGTCTGGGGCTGACTGGGGAATGGGCAGGGAGATCCGCTCATGACGAGTGTGTGATGGGACGGGGAAGAGTCTGGCACCCACTTGTGACAAGTCCCAACATTCAGGGACCCATAGGAGGATCCTAGGAGTGTGCACAGAGAGGCCAGGGAAGGAGCCGACCGAGGGCGTGTGTGTCGCGCTGCTGTGGAAGGAAGCGGCTCAGCAGCTGCTCTGAAGTGGGGCGTGAGGCCAGACAGGACAGAGTGCGAGGGAACCGAGGGCCCTCTCGGGTTCTAGGCCTTAACCCGGGGCAGGTAAAGGGGTATCATCCACAGCTCATCAACGTATCTTTAAACCACTCACAAGAATGGTAGGTGGGGTAGGCGGGGTTGGCCAGGTGTGCACTGGGGCTGTCATGTGAGTCCAGGGACCTCAGGAGACCTCTGTGGGTTGAGCGTGATGGGGTCAAATTTCAGTGGAGTGTGTGCTGACGGGGCGTGAGGAGGGTCAGGGGGCTGACTCTGCGTGGCACACAGCCAGACCCAGGGCTACCACAGTGAGCTGAGAGGAGAGGCGGTCCCTTGGCTGGGTCAGTGGCCATGGTGGGCTCCCATCCACCTGCAGGGCTCCCTGCCATGGCACCTGTGCATCCTGCTCTGGGAGCTGCCCACACGAGCTGCGGAGCACAGGGAAGGACGCGCTGTCCCCAGTGCTCCCTGGGGCACCTGCAGAACCATCCTGGTGTCTAGTCAGTGCAGGTCTGCACCGCCACAGGGTCCGGCCCATTGGCCTTGTCCACGTGGCTTCCTGAAACTGTTCCCGTCCGGGTCTCCACCTCATAGGAGCGGGGAGCCTGGGCTGAGGTCTGCGGGGCTGGCCAGGGCTGCTAGTAGAAGCAGGATTAGTGGCTGGCGGGTGCGGGCGGGTACTGGTGGGCCCCACGAGATGCAGCAGCTCGGAACATGCGTGGAGCAGGGTCTGAGAGTTCCCTGAGTTTGAGCAGACCTGAGCCTGGGGCCTGTGAACACGTGTGTGTGTGCGTGTGCGCGCTCACACACACACAGATCCAGGGAAAGGGCCTTGTCAGACTGAGCAAGCTCCAGTTAGAGACAACCCTGTTTCTTGAACTCTGACCCCAGCCCCCACCCCGACTAACCTCCCAGGCCCTGCTGAGCTCCGGCCCTGCCCCTTCACTCCACCCCAGTTCCCATCAGTCCATGTCTTCCTGCACCATCCACGGCTCTACAGCCCGTCAGTCTCGTGGTGCTTGCTGCTTCTGCCCCAGTCTAGGGACCTGAGCTGGTCATTCCAGTTCAGTGCTTGACAGACCTCCCCGGGGCCTGAAGCCTGGCGCTGGCCCTCCTGGCCATGATTTCCTGACCTGTAGAGCATGGGGTTGGGGCTGGGGGTGCAGAAGCAGGAACCCTGATGAGCTGGTGGAGGCCACCGAGGTCTCTGCTGCCCAGGTCCCAGCCCATCTGGAACAGCTGCATGGCCCAGGTATTGATCAGCTCCTCAGCAGGCAAGGTCCCTGGGCTTGGCCCCAGTAGGAGCAGTCAGGGTGGTGGCTCTGCCCTCTTGGCTCCAGCTCACATGAGCCAGCAGTCCTACCTCTGCCAGCAGGGCCCTTCCCCAGGCTACCTCAGCAAGTGTGTGCTTCTGTGTGTGCATGCATGTATGTTTGCACACGTTCACTGTCTAGTGTATCTGTGTGTATGCACGTGTGTGGATGTGTGTGTCTATGTGTAACCCACAGGGTGTGTGTCTGCATGTGCACATGCACATCTGTTTTTATGTGTATGTGCGTGGATATGCACACCTGTAAATTGTGCTTGTGTGCCATACACGTGTGTGCCTTTGTGCATGTGCATGTATGGGGAAGCCATATGACCCCCGCCATTCCACAGCTGGCCTGCACCTGCCCTCCTCTGGCAGCAAGGGGCCACCCTGTTTGCTGGAGTCTCCTGGCTCCCTTGGCCCCCGGTTCCCTTCTCCAGCTGCTTCCCCTACCCTTGAGCTCAGAGACCACTTGTCCCCAAGACCCTGGAGAAGCCCCATTCTGCACTGCTGCAGCCACGTACAAGTCCCACCACTGCCCAGCCACTTGAGGATCTGCAGCAGAGGGTGTGGCTGTCTGTGTTATTTCATGTTTTATTGTGGAAACTTCCAGCGTGCACAGACGCAGAGGCAGGCGGAGTCCACATGCCTGCCCCCTGTCGTTGGCAAGGATCAGACCACTCCCTCCCCACTCTCTATCTGTGGCCCAGAACACTTTGAAACACATGCCAGACATCATATTGTTCTACCTACAAAAACCCCAGCGTGAAGCCAAGATAAGGACTTTGACAAATGCAGGTCCCCGGACGATTCCCACACCCTCGCCAGAGCCGTCGGCAGGCACGCACTCTTGAGGTCCCCACTGTCTGGCTGGTTTCCTGAAAAGCCACGGGCTGCGGGGTAAGAGATGGGGCCTAACTCCTGTCTTCATTTCAAAAAGTAATTTCCTTGATTGAACTGGAACCAGAGGAGTCTGACCCGGGTCAGAACCCTACTTGCGATTTCAGCCCAAGCACTGGGTCTGCCAAGTGCTTGCCAGCCCCCTGGGCAGCTGCCTCCCCACTGCAGGCAGGTGACTGCCCGCCTCCTCATGGTGAGACCATCTGCTCTGGCCTGTTGTCATCTCAAGGAAAACCAGAACACTGCGGTGACGGCACCTCTTTCTTCTCACGTAGGCTGTGCCTGAGGCCTGTCAATCTCCCTTCACTCTCCTGTCAGATTCGGGTGTGACTTCGGTTTCTCTCTCCATTTTTGTTTTTAAACTGGGGATTGAACCAGAGACACGTAACCACTGAGCCACGTCCCCAATCCTTTTTAATATTTTATTTAGAGACAGGGTCTCATTGAGTTGCTGAGGCTGGCTTTGAACTCATGATCCTCCTGCCTCAGCCTCCCGAGCCACTGGGATTACTTGCTTCTTGGCAAGACCATGGCATAAGTGGCATGCCCTTCCACCAGGAGCCACTGGATGACCATGACTGACAGCCTCTAAGAGGACCTGCAATGATCCCTGCCCCTGGTTTTTGTTTTTTTTTGTTTGTTTGTTTGTTGTTTTTTTTTTTTTTTTTTGTACCAGGGATTGAACTCAGGGGCATTCAACCACTGAGCCACATCCCCAGCCCCCTGCCCACTTTGAGGGGATGGACTTACCAGACCACTTATAAATAGAATACACGGTGAGAAAATAAAGGCCACTTGGTACTTCTGAGGTTGAATTGGGGAGAGTGGCATCTGTCACTCACTGAGGGAGTGAGTGACCACAGAGCTGACCTCTGAGGGACCAAGTGGCAGGGAGCTAAGAGCAGCCTCTGGACAAGAGCCAGGGAGACTGGAGGTCCTCTGTCCAGCTGGCCATCAGGGGCAGAGCCGGGGTGATCTGGAAGCAGGTCCTCCTAGCTGAGCCTTGGCCAACAGCTGGGGCAGAGGTGGGAGGCCAGGCCCCTGGCCCACAGAGACTGGGAGCTGACCCCTGCTTGTTTCGGGGTGATCTTTGTGAGCAACAGTAACAGACAATGCACAGCTGATGCAGCCGATGACCGTTCCACGCGGTGGACAGGACAGCACACCCTCATTCTCTCTTCCTTCTCCCACTGGCCGCTGAAGCTCATGGGAAAGAGGTTCAGACTGTGTGGTCACAGCAGGGGATAGTTTACACAGGAAAGCTGGATGAGGTCCGGATCCTTTCCTTTATTTACAAGCTTCTGACCATGAGCAGCTTCCCTAGCGAGCGTCTTGCACGGATCCGTGAATCCAGACGCCTTTGCTTTCCAGTGCATTAAGTATCCCTGCCAATATCCATGTCGCCCCCTTTCCAGTGACAGTTACTCGAGTGGACGCTGAGTCCCTGTGGTGTGGCCTCACGGTCTGGATGGCCATCCTGTTCCTCAGAGGAAGAGGCGTTCCAGGCCCCTTCCCACTCCCCCTGCCCCACCTCACAGCTCCTCTGAGGAGCCCTCTCCCTGTCCAGGACAGCCAGCAGGTAGACGTGGCCTGGACACCAGGGCAGCCTCTTGACTGTGTGAGTCACTGTGCCTTATGTTGCATCTGGACCACCCCAGATCCAAGGCTGGTCCCGGCGCAGCCGTGTGAGAGGCAGTTCCTGGGAAGCGCCTGACCTCAAGGTCCTGACCTGCCCACTGATGGAGTCGCAATTGGATGGCATGGTTGGGAGGTGGACACTGTGGGGTGGAACCTGGTTAGAGGAAGTGGGTTATTGGGGGCATGACCTTGCGGCTGCATCCTGTCCCCGTGCCTTCCTCCACCCACTGCTTCCTGGCTGCCATGACCTGAGCAGAGCCCTCCGCCCTCCCCTCCACGACCTACGCTCCCCTCAGACCCAAAGCCTCGAGGGAGTGGGCAGCCATGGCAGGACCTCCGAAACAGGAGACAAGCAAGCGCTCTCCTCCTGTAAGGAGTTTTCCCAGGGATTCTGTCACAGCGATGCAGGACGGACCATCACATGGTGGGTCTCGTTAGTGGACAGAACCGAGTCACTCTCCGAAGATACGACGCATTGTGAGCACAAACCAACACTTTCCACTCAAACCCAGAAGCACGGTTCCTTCTTGACCGGACCAGCAGCACCTCGGTGCCACCTCAGCCCATAGGCCACGCCCACAGCAGTGCCAAGTGCCCTGCCCACCCACACAGCCCGGAATCCGCTCTGCTGTCCACAGCAGGCTCACTGAGAAGGGCTTCAGGGTGGCCAGCGTCTTTTCAGGGACATTGGGTTTCGTCGCTATAGGGACAAAACAGTGCCTTAGACTTCCCTGGAAAACCATCGTTGAAAGCTGGACAGTGATCGTGTGGTCTGCAGGGGGCCGGGCCGCGCGTGGCCAGAGGACTGGTCTGCGGGAGGCCGGGGCTACCTCGCCACCCCACGTGCAGGTCCTTGGCTTCCATATGCTTCGGATGCTAACGGTTCCTCTTCAGACTTAGTTGGATCTGGTGATCGCACAAATATTTACACGATTGCGAAGCCAGACCCACAAACCCAGGCCCGGGCTCCAGGCCTCCATCCCTCCCGGCCGCCCACTTGCAGTCTCCGACCTGGGACGCCGTCTGCCTCACCCACAGCCGCTGGCTCTCCCACAGCCGCAGTCTCCATGCATGCGCCTGGCTGGGTGCCCTGGGCATGGCCCGGGAAGCCTGTGGCAGGTGGACGCCCTCCCCACCCCGGGCACTGGGGTGCAAGCCCTGTCCCCCCACTGTCTGCTAGACTCAGGGCGTAGGGCAGGGACTTGGAGGGCCTCAGATGTCCTTGAGCAGTGCCAGAGGAGGCTTCTCTCTGAGGGCCCATCCAAGGGACAGAGGCCAGGACCCTGGTGACAGGGACCCTGTGACCGCGAGAGCCTGTCTTCCCACCCCGCCCCTCCACACCCTCTCCTGTGAACCGTCGGTTCCCACGACTGTCAATCAACCCCATCTTGCCCAGCCTCAGAGGCTGTGTCCGGGCTGGTGGCTCCGGGCAGGGAGGGACGGCCAGAACCCAGTACCGTTTCCAAGGGTTGAGGACCACCTGCCTGAGAGTCCTGGCACGGGACAGACGCGCCACCCCAGGCCACCCCAGGCAGCCGGCCTGGAGCCAGCGAGGGCAGAGGCCACTGTCCTGGTAAGGAGCAGCCAGTCCCTCACAGATTCGCTGGGGCTTCTGCTGCCCAGACTTCAGCTGCTGGGTGGTCACGGTTTGTCTGAAGCAGGGCAAAGTGGCGGCCACTCTCTCCCCGCCAGACAGAGCTGGCCTTCGAGCTTCTGCCCAGCAGGCCGCGGGGCCCTTCAGGCTCTGGAGCAGGGGAATGGCCCTGGAGAGGGGCTCCCGGGGTGGGTGTTCTCTCCTGGGAAAGGACCTTGTGGCCAGGGTGGGTGGCTGGCAGTTGCAGGGCCGTGGGAGGCGTCCTTCCCAGGATGGGGCTGGCTGGGGCCCAGCGGCCAGCCTTCCAGTCAGAGAAAGCCTCAGCCTCGAAAGAGGAAGGAGGCTGGGGGTGGGGAGCAGCCGGAGGCAGGGAGAGCTCCGCCAGGCAGCAGCCAGGCGAGGCCACGCCTGGGAGGCCACAGGAGCCGGCCACAGGAGCTGTCCAGGGGTGAGTGAGCTCTGGTGAGGGCCAGAGTCAGGGGTCCGGCCTGCCCGCACCTGCCCTCAGTGGGGCCGTCCTGCTACAAGCTGCGGCCTCCGAGGGCGGGGACAGCACACCTCTGGTGAATAGAACTCTGTGCAGGGCCAGAGGCCTGGGAGGCCCCAGAGGGTGGAGGCTGTCTCTGTCTTGGGACAGAGGCCTGGCCTTCACTGCAGGAGGCTGAGTCCACAGGGCTCCTGGGAAAGGGGGCACCAGGGGAGGGAAGGCCATTGTGTACCCACAACCCCAGGCCCCTGGCTCCCTCAGGACCCCTCAGCTCCCCCTCAGATCCCCTCTCAGGACCCCCTAAAGACGCCCTCAGCTCCCCTCAGGACCCCTCAGCTCCCCCTCAGGACCCCCTCAGCTCCCCCTCAGGACTCCCTCAGGACCCCCTTATCTCCCCCCCAACTCCCCCTCAAGACCCCCTCAGGACTCCTCAGCTCCCCCTCAGCTCCTCTTCAGGACCCCCCATCTCCCTCCCAGGACCCCCTCAGGATACCCCCAGGACCCCCTCAGCTCCCCCTCAGGACCCCCTTGGCTCCCCCTCAGGACCCTCCCAGCTCCCCCTCATCTCCCCCTCAGGACCCTCCCAGCTCCCCCCATCTCCCTCCCAGGACCCCCTCAGCTCACCCTCATCTCCCCCTCAGGACCCCCTCAGGACCCTCCCAGCTCCCCCCATCTCCCTCCCAGGACCCCCTCAGGATACCCCCAGGACCCCCTCAGCTCCCCCTCAGGACCCCCTTGGCTCCCCCTCAGGACCCTCCCAGCTCCCCCTCATCTCCCCCTCAGGACTCCTCAGCTCCCCCTCAGCTCCTCTTCAGGACCCCCCATCTCCCTCCCAGGACCCCCTCAGGATACCCCCAGGACCCCCTCATCTCCCCCTCAGGACCCTCCCATCTCCCCCCAGCTCCCCCTCATCTCCCCCTCGGGACCCCCTCAGCTCCCCCTCATCTCCCCCTCAGGACCCCCTTGGCTCCCCCTCAGGACCCCATCAGCTCACCCTCAGGACACCCTCAGGACCCTCCCATCTCCCCTCAGGACCCCCTCAGGGTCCCCTCAGCTCCCCTCAGGACCCCCTTGTTTCCCCTCAGCTCCCCGCAGGACCCCCTCAGTGTCCCCTCAGGATGTCCTTAGCTGCCCCTCTGGGCCCCCTCTGTGTGTCCTCGAACTCCCAGGATCCTTTCAGGATCTTCTCAGGACCCCCTCAAGACCCTGCAGTCCCCACAGTGTCTCTTGCTACCGGTGGTGGCCTGTCCTCCTGCCACGGCTCTCTGGAGGTGGAAGCCTGCCAGGGGAGGCTCATGGCTGGCCGGGCCTGGGCGCCTGCAGTCAGCTCAGGTGCCCGCGAGACGGCGGGCTGCGGGGCGCACCTGGTCCCACGGCTGGGGCTGGGGCAGAGGGAGCCAGAGCTGCCCAGGGCAGAGCACGTCCCCCCGCCTGGGCCCAGGAGCCCTTCAGAGGACCACGGGGCTCTGCTGGAACAGGGTGGCCCGGGTGGCACGGTGCTCGGGTCAAGGCAGAGGCTGAGCCAGACCTGCAGGCTCAGTGGTTTCTGGGAGTGCCAAGGTGGGAGGGAGGGAGTGGGCCAGGGGTGGGCAGGGGCCTCACGTCCTTCCTTTGCCATTTGCTGTGGCCTGCTGGCATGGCCATCTGGGGCCAGTGCAAATGGAAAACCAGTGCGTGGTGTTGCGACCACACCAGGGTGGCCAGTGGGAGCGGGCAGCCGGCCTGTGGCAGCTGAACTTGCCATCACACAGAGAGAGCATGGCGCCGTCGGCCAAGGGTCTCAAGCCACAGAATGACCCCTGTCCAGGGGCAGATGATAGAGAAATGGCCACTGGCCACTCAGTCCCCTTCTCCCTACCTCCACGCAGAGGAGGCCTTGGCCTTCCTGGCCACGGCCACCCAAACCTCTCCTGCAGCAAGTCCCCTCTGCCAGGGCCTTAGAGGGTGGAGCACCTGGGGCCTACAGAGTGCATGAAGGTGGCCCTCATGCAATGGATCCCAGGTCACATGGGAAGCCCTGGGTGTGGCCACCAAGGGACTTGGCACACGGCAAGTCTCAGGGTGAGGTAGCTTCTGGTCCTGCAGTGGCCCGCTGCTGCCTCTCCTGCCTGTCCCCCACTGGGGCCACCTGTCTGCTGTGCATCTGAGGCTTTGTCCTCCAGACCCTCCACACACTCATCCCCTGTTTGCAGAATTTCATTGAATTATGGAGAATTTCAAATCCACCCCAAAGAAGAGAGCAGGGGAGAGACCACTGGGTGGCCACAGGGCCCTGCTCAGCCCAGCACGTGCAGGAGGTGCCATCCTTCTGGGCCTCAGGGGGCCTTCCCCAGGTGGCTCCTTGGCATTCAGGCGAGGCCCACCAGGCAGCTCAGAGGCTGGAGGACAGAGTGGCCTGGTTGACAACCAGCCAGGAGAGGGACTCAGCCTGGGGAACACCCAGCTGGCCCAGCTGGCCCCAAGGGATGATGTGGGGGATGGACAGCAGAGGTCAGGAGGCGTCACCAAGAGCAGGGCACCTCTAAGGGGTTGGGTCCAGGGTGGGAGGGAGGGAGGGGGCCAGGGGTGGGCAGGGGCCTCTTTGCCCTCCTGGAGGAGAGAAGGGGTAGGGTCTGAGTGCTGGGGCACCCTGACCAGCAGAAGCGGGAGTTGGGGTGCTGAGGTGGGTGCAGGAGCCTCCCCCGTGCCCCTGGCTCTCCTGTGAGGGGCCGTGTCCTGCAGGAGCCAAGGGAGGAGTGGAGGGGAGGAGAGAAGCTGAGCCAGAGGGTGTGGACAGGGCGCCCAGCCCCGGCCCCCGGGCTGCTGTCCCACCCCGCAGCACAGTGACATCATGGGCAGGGAGAGGGCCCCAGGGCTGGGGTGTTTCCCAGACCGAGTTCTGCAAAGAGGGGAACAGAAAGCGCTGACACAGACCTGGAGCCGGCCCACAGCCCCTCTCCCTCCGGCTCTCCTGGAGGCCACGGTGCTGAGCCCAGTCTCCCGGGCAGGGCCACTCCAAGGTGGTTCAAGGCAGCACTAAGGGCTCCCAAGCCAACAGCCGTCGAGGTAAAATAACGCTGATCCTGCTGGATCCTGACCGGCTCCAAAACCACGGGACAAGATGGAAAAGGGGGAGGAATTCAGTGGCCGTTTGGCCCAAACTATGAAGGCAACGGATCTGGATGGAAAGCCGGACGGGTCAGCTCCAGGGTGCAGGCTTAGGTGGCCCCGGGGCTTTGGGAAGGCAGTTCCTGTTTTCACTCACCTCGAGCCGTGCTCTAGGGGCAGCTGTGGGAGGAGACAGGTTGAGCAGGGAAGGAAGCGAGATTCCACAGGGGCCATTACAAAACCAGGGAGGACCACACAGCACCAGCGCTTCAGAGAGGCAGGGGCAGTGCTACCACCGCCCCTTGGCACCACCCTGGCTGGGGCTCTGGAGGTGGTCACAGGTGCCCACCCTCGGGGCAGGCCCAGGCCGACTACAGTCCTCTGCTGGGTCCTCACTCTTGGCAGATCTGGCTCCCAGTGCCCTGTTTCCTAGAGGGACCCAGGTGTCCAGGGGCTGAGGCAGCTCAGGAGGGCACCATCCTGCAGCTTCCTACGGGGCACTCTCAGTTTCCAGGGCGGGGGTCTGGATGGCATCTGACTGCCCGGCACCCTTGTGCTCAGAGAGTGGACCAGGGCAGGGGCAGGGAGGTGTTCTTTTGACACAGCCACACAGGTGCAAATGGGGGGCCAGGCTCAGAGTGAGGGTGCTGCCTGGGAGTGGGGGCTGCAGAGCCGTGGAGCTGGGCAGTGGCCCTGGACTCGCATGGAGTCCTCCACAGAGGCCTGGTGTGACTGGCCTGAGGCTGCCCAGCAGGGGAGATAGTGGGCCTGTCCTGACCTGGAACAGGAAACTTCCCAGCAGTAGTCAGCCCTTTGGGACCCCCAGGAATCAGGGGCTTTTGAGTGAAGGGCCCAGGCAACTCCACCCTCCACAGGTGGCCCAGGCAGCAGCGCTAGGTGGCCGGCACAGGAAAGGGCCCACTGGAAGCCCCGACTGCTCTGCAGGGACTGGCCTGGGTAGAAGTGGAGACAGGTGGGGGCCTGGGAGGCAGGAAGGGGGCAGGCGGGGATGGTGGCCAGGAACCCCAGCCTGTGTCTGTCTCCCAATGTTCAGGGTCTTCCCAGGGCCACCTGCTCTCCAGGGCCCTGCTGGGGAGGAGTGCAGGGTGGGCTTCACCCAGCAGAGGGCGGTCCTGGGAAGGGGAGGGCAGTGCCCAGCAGACACGCGGCAACATGGCTTCTTGACCTGCAGAGCTGGAGAATCCCCTGTCCTGTGGTTCCAGGCTCGGTGGCACGGTGGGGACTGGACCCTGCTGGCAGCACCTTCTGCTGACCCAGAGGGCACATCCTGTGCCAGAGTTTGGGATGGGCAAAGTCAGGGTGGGACAAACCAAGCAAGATTCAGGCAAGAGCAGGGACCCCCCCCCCCCCCGCTGAGCCTCAAGGCCAAGGTAGGCTCCCCATGCACAAAGGGGACCAGGAAGGGGCCCCAGTGACTACTGGGGACCTGGGTCTGCAGGGACAGTGGAGAAGAGGTCCACGTCCAGGCCAGTGACTTCCTTGGGTGCCTCTGGGCGAGGAGCCTGCTGGACCAGGAGGCTGGAGCACTGCTCTGGACCTGCAGGCCCTTCTCTGGCTTCTGCTGGTGGCTGTAGCGTGGGGGCGGCAGCAGGGTGTGGGGACAAGTTGTCCAAGCCCTTGCTGGTCTTGGAGGAGCTGTGGTCAGAGGCCTGGGGCCAAGTGGGGCCAAGGTCCCTGCTCCGAGGTGCGTGGGGCTGGGGAGGTGGTCTGCAGGGAGGGTGGCTCCCCCTGCCCAGCTCCAAGTGCAGAGAGCTGCAGGAGAGAAGGCCCACCAGGGCCTGCAGGGCCAGGGGGTCGGCACAGGCCCCCCAGGGTGTGGGCTGGGCTGCACAGGGGCAGCAGTAGCCGACCTGGGTCTCCCTGTGGGACTGGGCCCGCCTATCCCATCTCCCCCCGAGCCTAGGTAGGGCTGCCCCCACATGGTGTGAGCCTGGACCGGCGTCCCCCACTGCCCCTGCCAGGAAACAGGACGTGGGGAGCCCTCCTCTGACCTCAGGCACTGAGGTGGCACAGGCAGAAGTGACATGAGCTGGGGACGAGGGAGCCTCCGAGGGTGGGGGCTGCCGCTGGTTCTGCTCTTTCAGAGTTGTTTCCACAACAGTCTCGGGCATGGGTGGCCAAAGTCCCACTTTCCTCCCATACAGTTGTCCTCTGCCCACCATGCTGCCACCTCGGGCTGGGGCTGGCAGAGACAGTGAGAGCCCCTGCCACTCCTGCTCTGTGCTCTGCAGTGTCCAGGACACCCAGCCCAGGACTGGCCACGGCAGCCCAGTCCCCCACTCTGCTTCTCAGGCAGCCCCTGTGCTGGCTTCTGCCGTGCGGGATCAGAGGGCTGAGCTGGGTGCCACCACTGGCGGCAGGCGGTACTGACATGGCTGGAGGCCTTCGGTGGGACAGGCTGTGTCAGGGTCTCAGCCTGGTGTGGCTGTGATGGGGCCTGGGGTCCTCAGGGAAGGGCTTTTGGAGGAGCTCGCTGGAGATGCTTGCATCTGGGCGGGTGGGCTGTCCTCTGATGGAGTGGGGTGCCCATGTGGCGAGCAAGTACAGAATGACTCAGGGGTCTCTTAGGGCCTTGGCCTCTACCTTATTTGAGACTCTGAGAACTGTGGTGAGGGTAGTAAATGGCATTTAAAGGTGGCACAGAGAAGCACCTGAGCCCTGAACCCTCCAGCTGAGCCGCAGGCTTTGGGAGGCTCCTTCTCTACCCTGAGCCATTTCTGTGTCGGGTCAGCTCTGCAGCACCTACAAGGCCTGAGGCCTCCATGGTGCCCTGCCCAGGCAACAGGGGCCTAGGAGGGGGCCGTGGTTCCCCCCAGAGAGGAGGAGGGCCGGGAGGGGGCTGTAGGTCCCCCCAGAGAGGAGGAGGGCCGGGAGGGGGCCGTGAGCTCTCCTGCAGACAGGAGGAGGGCCGGGAGGGGGCTGTAGGTCCCCCCCGACAGGAGGAGGGCAGGGAGGGGGCCGTGGTTTCCCTGCAGACAGGAGGAGGGCCGGGAGGGGGCTGTAGGTCCCCCCAGAGAGGAGGAGGGCCGGGAGGGGGCTGTAGGTCCCCCCAGACAGGAGGAGGGCCGGGAGGGGGCTGTGGTTCCCCCCCGACAGGAGGAGGGCAGGGAGGGGGCCGTGGTGTCCCTGCAGACAGGAGGAGGGCAGGGAGGGGGCCATGGTGTCCCTGCAGACAGGAGGAGGGCAGGGAGGGGGCCATGGTGTCCCTGCAGACAGGAGGAGGGCAGGGAGGGGGCCATGGTGTCCCTGCAGACAGGAGGAGGGCAGGGAGGGGGCCGTGGTTTCCCTGCAGACAGGAGGAGGGCAGGGAGGGGGCCATGGTGTCCCTGCAGACAGGAGGAGGGCTGGGAGGGGGCCGTGGTTCCCCCCCGACAGGAGGAGGGCCGGGAGGGGGCCGTGAGCTCTCCTGCAGACAGGAGGAGGGCTGGGAGGGGGCTGTAGGTCCCCCCAGACAGGAGGAGGGCTGGGAGGGGGCCGTGGTTCCCCCCCGACAGGAGGAGGGCTGGGAGGGGGCCGTGGTGTCCCTGCAGACAGGAGGAGGGCTGGGAGGGGGCCGTGGTGTCCCTGCAGACAGGAGGAGGGCTGGGAGGGGGCCGTGGTGTCCCTGCAGACAGGAGGAGGGCCGGGAGGGGGCTGTAGGTCCCCCCAGACAGGAGGAGGGCTGGGAGGGGGCCGTGGTGTCCCTGCAGACAGGAGGAGGGCTGGGAGGGGGCCATGGTGTCCCTGCAGACAGGAGGAGGGCCGGGAGGGGGCCGTGGTTCCCCCCCGACGGGAGGAGGGCAGGGAGGGGGCCGTGGGTCCCCTGCAGACAGGAGGAGGGCAGGGAGGGGGCCATGGTGTCCCTGCAGACAGGAGGAGGGCCGGGAGGGGGCTGTGGTTCCCCCCCGACAGGAGGAGGGCAGGGAGGGGGCCGTGGTTCCCCCCAGACAGGAGGAGGGCTGGGAGGGGGCTGTGGGTCCCCCCCAGACAGGAGGAGGGTCAGGATGGGGCTGTGGGTCCCCCCCAGACAGGGGGAGGGCTGGGAGGGGGTCATGCCATGGTAGGGCCTCCCTCTGCGACCACTACCTCCTCCCCTGATGGTCATAGCTGAATCAAGGGGGAGAGGGCCTGGTCCTGCCCACACCAGCCCCACCCTGGGCAGGAAGTCTCAGCGCCGCAGTCACCATTCCCAGCCTGTGGCAGCTTCTCCGAGAGCCTGCTGTGTGCAGGCAGACGGGAGGGCCCCGAGGGTGGAGACCTGCTCCCCTGAGCCGCTGGGCTCTGGACACAGCTCTGTGGTGGGCTAGGGCAGGCACGTGCTGGCTGCGGGCCCCCAGGACTTCACCCCCCGGACTGTTGGGAAGGCACCAAAGGTGTGCCATCCTTTGGGTGGAAGCCAGAGTCCTGTGAGTGGGTGCTCCGCCCAGGCCTCCTGTGCCTGGGGACTTGGCAAAACTGGGGCTGTCCTCCCCAGTGATCCAGGGGAGCATCATTGCCAATGGGAAATTTAAAGACTGTGCTTAGATTTTTTTAGAAAAGCTTCCCAACAAAATACTGGACTGTCTGAGGCTAACCTGAAAATGAAAGCCCGGGGTGGACATGAGGACATCAGAGAGCAGCCAGGCCGGGACCCACACCCTCACCCCTCCACAGGCAGGCTCGGCCACAGCCAGCTTCTACCTCTGCCAAGGCAGCAGCGTGGGCCCGGACCTGGCGTCCTCCCCACACAGGCCTGGGCCCACCTCACGGCTGCGATGTTATGGGACTCTGAACGGGGACAGTGAAGAGGACATCTGGGTGGCCTGTGTCTCGTAGAGAAAGGTGGCCAGGAAGGGGCGTCCCAGTGGTTGGGGCCAGGAGGTCCTGGGGAACCCGGGAGCTGGCCTGGTTCAGCGTCCCTCTGTGGGCCTCAGTATTGGGATGGCAGGAGGGAGGAGGGAAGAGAGCCCTGGGGGGCCCAGCAGCCACCTGGGGGCAGGGCGCAGACTTCACCTGCTGGCGGATGCGCCATCACACTTCAGTAGCCGTGGGATCCGCTGAGGGAGCAGGAGGAAGCTTCCTGGCTGTGGTGGGATCTGTGCCTGCTTCCCTAATGCACTGTGGGCTGGGAGGGTCCCTGGGGGCCCCAGGCAGCTCTAGGGAGCCAACCGGCCTGCAATCACGGGGTTGGTTGGCTGCTCCTCCCTCTCCTGCGTGGAGAGGGCTCCTAATTCCCCCTGTAGCAGACAGGCCAGCCTGGGTCTGGCTGTCCTCAGGAGACTGGGTGCCAGAGGCGGCCCCTGCCCCACCCAGGTCCTTCCTGGTACCCGGCGAGGAGGCAGAGGTGAGGTGTGTGGCCTGTGGGTTTGGGCTCTGGGTGATGGCCATTCCTTCTGGCTGACCACAGCAGTGCTGTGCACCAAGGTCAGCGCCTCTCACAGTGGGGCAGCTGAGACTAGCCAGCTGGGGAGGGTGAGGCCAAGGACCTGAGTCCGATCACTGTGCTGACTACCACTCCTGGGCATGAGACTTCTGCCAAGTCCATGTGGACTAAGCCTGGGGGCTGGGCTTGGCCCTCCTGGGCTGCCCTGTAGAGCATGGGCCAGGGAGCGAGGGACCACAGTGGACGGTGGAGTGGAGGGCTCCACCCCTGAGCAGCAAGGTCGGGAGGGACAGGGCTGCCCTCAGAGTTCAAGGAGTGGACACCCTGACCCCAGATGTGGGTTGGGCTGGAGCCTCAAGGGGATCCAGGAAGGACCTCTGGACCTCGGGCCTGGGGGTCAGTACTCATAGGGAGGTGGAGCATTCTGGGGGGGCCATTGCTGGGGGCGGACAGGTCCAGGGAGGGGCAGTGTGGTGCCAGGAGTGGCAGCAATGCTGCCTTGGCCCTGTTCTGGGGCCCTGACTTGGGACCTTAGGCCAGCAGGTGGGGCCACTGTGTCTCCTTGTGGGACCTTGGCACTGGTGGGCCTGGGCTTCCTGTCCAGCACCTGAAGTCCTAGAGGGCTTGGGTTCTGGAGGGTGGGGCCTAGGTGCTGGGCTGTGGACTCCAGCTCCCCCTGCCTCCCTGTGCCCAGCCCCAGGCTGGTCCCAGGAGGGAAGGGCTCTGGAGGTGGGAAGGGGAATCTGTCCGTCTCTGCCACCTTGGGCCTGTACAGCGGGCAGGGTTTAGTCCTTGAGGTGACTTTGGGTGTGTGGGCATGGGTCAGGACTCACCTTCACCTGAATCCCTGCCCAAGGGGCAGCAGGCCATGGGGTAGGGCAGGGCCTCACTCCCTGGGGTCCTTCCTTCTGCCCACGCTGACCTCCTGTCCCTCCTGCAGCCCCAGGACCATGAACAGCACTTGCAGCACCGTCTCCTGGCCCCCTGGGCTCAAGCACGTCTTTGCCACCTACTCGGGCACGCTGATGGTGCTGGGCCTGCTGCTCAACGGCCTGGCGCTCTGGGTGTTCTGCCGCCGCATGCGGCAGTGGACGGAGACCCGCGTCTACATGACCAACCTGGCCGTGGCCGACCTCTGCCTGCTCTCCTCCCTGCCCTTCGTGCTCTTCTCCCTGCAGCACACCTCCGACACCCCGCTGTGCCAGCTCTCGCAGGGAATCTACCTGGCCAACAGGTACATGAGCATCAGCCTGGTCACGGCCATCTCCGTGGACCGTTACGTGGCCGTGCGGCACCCGCTGCGTGCCCGAGGGCTGCGCTCCCCGCGGCAGGCTGTGGTGCTGTGTGCGGCGCTCTGGGTCCTGGTCCTAGGCTCCCTGGTGATCCGCTGGCGCCTGGGGCTGCAGGAGGGCGGCTTCTGCTTCCGGAACTACGCCCGGCACGACTTCAGCAGCAGCACTTTCTCACTACTGGGCTTCTACCTGCCACTGGCTGTGCTGCTGTCCTGCTCCCTGCAGGTGGTGACTGCGCTGGCCCGGAGGCCAGCCTCCGAAGCCGGCCAGGTGGAGGCCACCCACAGGGCTGCCCGCATGGTCTGGGCCAACCTGGTGGTGTTTGTGGTCTGCTTCCTGCCGCTGCACATGGTGTTGACGGTGCAGGTGGCCATGGGCCTGTCCTCCTGTGCAGAGCGCAAGGCCTTCAGCCGGGCCCTCTTCATCACCAGCAGGCTCTCGGATGCTAACTGCTGCCTGGACGCCGTCTGCTACTATTACATGGCCAAGGACTTCCAGGAGGCCTCCGCGCTGCCCACGCCCGCCGGCACCAAGGCCCACAAGAGCCAGGACTCTCTGAGCCTCGCCCTCACCTAGGGGGCACTCGCTGTGGGCCAGGTCTCAGGGCTCCGGGAGGGGCAGCTTGCCGGGGCACCTGGGGCCAGCGTGGAGCCCCGAGACAGACCCTGGCCTCACCCTGGTCTGTGGGCCCTCTAGGAGGCCAGTGGAAGGGCTGGACCCAGGTCTGCCGAGCCTCGGTGGCTTCGTTGCTATCCTGGGAAGGGACAGGGACAGCAGCCAGAGGATGACTCCTGAGGGGGTCAACCCCAAGGACCCTGGGACAGGGACACACAGCTGTCACCCTAGAGCTGACTCCCTTGGGGCACCGGGTGGGGCCTTGACAGCCTGCCTTCTTCTGTGGACCCCCTGGGCGGGGACAAAGCTGTCCGCTGCGGCAGGCTGGCAGGGCCCTCTGTCACTTTCACCCAGTCCTCGCCCTGGGTGGGGCTGCAGTGGCCTGGGTGTCTCCCTCCTTCCCACTCTTCCTCCCAGGCCCCTGCCCCTCTGCTGAGCCTGGTCTTTCTGGCTTGGCGGCCCTGGGGGCTCTTAGGACATGCTGAAGCCCTCCTGAGGCGCCAGGCCCTGGCTCCGCCCCCCACTCCCCTGCAAATGCCACCCAGCGCTTGCTGCCTGATGGACACCCACCCCTCCCTCCCACCGCCCCCTGCAGCCTCTGAGGGGACCTCAGGCAGCCTTGGCTCCAGGCCCGTGGGGTGCGGCCTGCAGCGAGGTCCTGAGGCCCTTTATGGAGGTGGGGCTCAGCCACTCCCACCAGAGCATCCACCAGCACCCGGAGCTGCTGCCCAGGCCCAGGGCACCCATCCCCAGGCGCCCTAGCTTGTTACCACCTGCCAGTCTGCCTCGGACACTCCCCGAGCCCCATGCCTGCACTGGGCATGGCCGGGTCACACTGTCCTGGGCAGTGTCAGGTGAGCAGGGCAGGGACAGTGCTAGGCAGCTGGCAAGGCCCTGTCCTGCACTGTCCCCCCTTCCTGTCTGCCGTTTCCTGCTGCAGGTAGCCCTGCCTGTGCCCGGAACAGCACCGCCAGCTTCCCTGGGATGGGGCCCACCACGTCCACTCCGTGGCCTCACCCTGCCTTGGGCTGAGCTCCCCATACCCCTTGGTCCCTCCAGAATCCTTCCCAGCCCTCACAGAAACCCCACCCTCTGGACATGTATCCCTGCCCACCGGGTGGGCAGTTTCCCTGACCCTGACCCCCAGACTTACACTTCCAAGAGGCAGGAGGTCCACTGAGGGTCTTGCCCTAGGCTGGGAGTCTGCAGCCTGGCCAGTGGGGCCGAGGGGTCTGCAGTCCCCCTGTTCTGCCTCTCGCCGGGACTGGGGGTCCAGGGGGACAGGCGGACCAGGCTGCAGGCTCAGCTCAGGGAACCAAGGGTGGCAAAGAGCTGCAGGTGAGGGGCCAGGTGGCAGGAGCTTCCAAGAGCCCAGTCCTGAGAGATGCCTGCAGGGCCACCATGCACAGGCCTGGGCTGTCCCCCCAGTCACCAGCTGTGCCCATGGGCTCTGACCACCAGAGCAGAAGGAAGGAGAGCACCGGAGAGGGAGAGTGTGGGCCTCTGTTGTGGCCAGGCTCCCTGCCTGGGTCCCGTCTTGCTGGACACATGGCCCTCCTTGGCTTCCTTGCCCACACAGGGAGATTGGGGGATGGGGGTCTCCAGCTGCTGCACCCCTCAACCCAGCCTTGGCTTGGGGATGTAGAGCCAAAGCTGCCCGTGTGGATGCCATCTCACCCTGGAGCAACCCCTCTGACCTTGGGCAGCAGGGTGACCCCAGGGCCCTGACCACTGGGTGAGCCAGCTTCTGGCGTGGGCAGAAGGCAGTTAGCTGGCTGCCCTCGCCTCTTGCCCCCAAGGCCTGCCTGTGCCTGGTATCAGCCTGACCTTGGCCTCGCCTCTTGCCCCCAAGGCCTGCCTGTGCCTGGTATCAGCCTGACCTTGGCCCAAGCCACTGGGAGATGATTCAACACACTCACCGAGCAGGCCCCCGGCCTCCACCCTATGTCCTGCTGTGCACAAGCAGGGGAAAGGAGAGGAGCCTACCGCCCAGCACTGCTGGCCAGGCTGAGGGAGTGCCCCTCAGGTCCGGGTCTGCTCCCCTTGGGTGGTGGCCAGGACGACTTCAGGGTCCATTGCCTGGACCCCTCCTGGGCCCACCTCAGATCTGGCTTCCTGGCACTAAGTGCTAAAGCCTGGCCTCCCAGGGTCTGGGGCGGCGTCTTGCTACGAGGGCAGAGTGTGCTCAGACCCCTGTCCTTCCAGCCGGCGTGGGAGCAGGCCTCCGGGTGACTCCCAGGCCCGAAGGGAGTCTCTCTCCAGGAGGCCCCCAAGTCCCCTGCCAGCAGGCGAGGCCTCGTCTCTGTGGCCACAGGGCAGCAAGCCCAGGTCCCCGTCTTCATGACCTCAGTCCTGGTGTAGGACTCGTGTAGCCCAACCCAGGCTCAACCTTTCCCTGCCAGGGTGCCTGGCGGAGGCTCTGCCTCGCGGTTGGAGGGAGATTTCCAGAGGCTCCAGGTCCCGGGAGTCGCCTGCTGAGGATCGGCTCTGGGACCTGGAACTGAGAACACAGGGCCGTAGGGCTGACCGCACCCTGGGCACCCAGTGGCGATCCTTCCAGTAGCCTGTCCCCTGGGGGGTGCCGCCAGCCATAGTCCTCCCGAGGGCACGTGTCCCCGGCCGTGTCTGCGGTACCACCTGCTAGACCCAGGGTGCCGCTGAGGAGGACGCGGGGCACACCATCTGCTGAGAGGACCAGAGGAGTGCGTGTGGAGGACAGGGTCTGAGCACGTGTGGGGCGGGGAGAGGACAGGCATCCTGCAGGGGCCGAAGGAGCCTGGGCCAGTGCCCGCAGTGGGCGGCAAGGAGTGGTCCTGCCCATGGGCCAGGAGGGACCTCTGTGGGGGCACCCTGCTCTAGCTTGCCGTCTTGGTCATGGGCATTTTGTAAAACTGTTGATGGCTACTGGGACCCAAAGCCTAGGAGGCAGAGCTGGGCCTCTGCGGGCCCCCCCCACCCCCGTGTTCCCCTGCCCCTCTGCTGGGCCGTCGGGAGCAGCCAGGGAACAGCCAGCTGTGCTGTGGGCCTTCACGGTGGGAACGCTGCTTCCCCAGAGGCCATCTGCAGATGGTCGCCCGTGGCTGGGCCGGAGTTAGCTCCTGCTGTCCCCACGGAGGGCGAGTGTGGAACCCTAAGTGGACAGCCGCGGGCAGCAGGTTAGCAGAACAAGCCGACTGAGTCCCCAGAGCAGGCACAGCAGGGCTGCGTCAGCCACCAGGAAACCTTTCCTGTGAAGGGTGCAGAGCAGACTCCAGCTCTCCTTCAGAACTGGGCCTGCTGCCCCGGGAGCGCCAAAGCAGCCGGGGGTTCAGGAGCCGGGGGCGCCGCCCGGTACACCCAGCCGCCCTCCCTCTACAGAAAGAGGCAGCAGTAGGAGGCCCTGAGCTGAGACTGCCGTCTTTCCTTGGGTCTGGCCACCGACATTCCGCCTCACTCTCTGGCCTAAATGAGCCTTTTCACCGCAGCATGAGCTCCCACCCCACCTGACCCCAGCACCGGCCCCGGGGGGCAGCACCAGCTCCTGCCTCAGCCCAGCCACCTGCAGCCAGCTCCCACCAGGTCAGAGGGCACTGAGGTGGCGGCGCAGAGCCCCCAGGACCCCCTCTGGTGAGCGCGGTTTGTTGGCAGAGCCAGAGCGCCTCAGCAGAGCGTCCGGTCACTTAAGCCTAGGGCTGGGCTGGGCTGCAAGGAGAGGCATCGAGGGCCAAGAGCCAGCCACCGACAGGCTGCCACGGGAGGTGTCTCCAGGAAGTGCTGTTCATCGGGCAAGGGCCCAGGCCTGGGGGGCTGTCCGAAGGGGAGCAGAGAGGGGAGGTGGGCTGCGCCAGTAGTGGGCCTCCAGGACCTCTGAGCTCTGTGTCCTGGGCCCACAGACACCAGTCGCCCCTGGCGAGGGGCTGGCCGGGGGCTGGTGAGCTCCTGGCGAGGGACAACAGGGCCCGTCCTTCAGGTCTGCATCTTGGTGGGTGAGGAGGTGGCAGGACTGCAGGCAGGGAGGTCTCGTGACCTCGAGGACGCTTGCCAAGGCAGGCGCCTGCAGGGGCCTAAAGCTCAGTGGCATGGTGGCTGACGAGGACATGGTGGCAGATGTCTCCAGGCCCCGAGAAGCCACTGGACCCGGCTCTGCCTGGCCAGGTGAGCTTCTGGCTGCAGAGGGGTGCGACCTGGAGGTGAGGACGGAAGGGATCAGGTGGCTAGGGTGCTGGTGGAGGTGTGCAGAGGGGGTCCTGAGGGCCCCGGCGCCAGGGAGCCTGTGTTGCTTCCGCAGGGGGTCCTGGGGGCTGAGTCCTCCTTGTGTCCATGGCCCCTGGGGCCTCCACTCCCAGGCTCACAAGCATGCAGCTAGAGTGTCAGGCCCTGAGCAGCCCTTGGGGTGGCAATAGACATGATGCGGACTTTGCCAGGGCCCCTCAAACACGGACTGTACCACACTCACCCTCTTTACACTAGATGCCCGACCTGTCCCACCCCACGTGGGGCATCTGACAGAGTCCACTTCAGGTCTCCAGGGAAATGAGGCCAGAACCGGAGCTTCTAGCCAGCCAGGAGGGATGGTGCACACCTGTAATCCCAATGACTCAGAGGCTGAGATAGGGGGGTTGCAAGTTTGAGGCCAGCCTTGGCCACTTTGAGGCCCTAAGCAACTTAGCAAGACCCTGTCTCAAAAATAAATAAATAAATAAAAATAAAAAGAGCTGAAGATGGAGCTCAGTGGTCCCTAAGTTCAATCCTCAGTAGAACAACAAAAAAGAACCGGAATTCAAAGTCTCAGGCAGGAGAAGCCTCCACTGTCCCAGCCTGGCTGGACTGAGATCAGCTCCCTGCCATTTTGGGGGACCCAGAAAGGTCAGCGGTGGCCATCAGACTCGGGCCTCCTGGGTGAAACGTGAGTGCAGGGCGGGAGCTCTGCTGTTCTGAGGGCCACAGGCCTGAGTACAGGGCAGGGCCTCTGGCCACAGGCTCAGCCAGACCCAGGGTCACCTCTGCTCCAGGAAGAACCCGAGTCCCTCCCGGGGCCGGAACTTTCTGCAGGGCACTCAAGACACAGAGGCTGAGGAGTGGCGGGGCCACCCTCAGCCAAGAACACACGGCTCAGCCATCGATGGCTCCAGCAGGACAGTCTCAGTGCCCTCTGCACACAGAAGCTGCCCCGTTACGATGGAGAAGCAATGTGTCACCACGGAGGCCACCATCCTCCCAGGTCACTTGGCCTCCTTGGGAAGGAGCCTGTGCTCCCCCAAGGGTGGCAGGTGACAAGTCCTGACTGTGCTTTGAGGGTCTAAGGACAGGTGGCCATCTACCGCTGAGGCCAGGTCTGACCGCAGTCCTACCTGCTGGCAGTGTAGAGGGGTGGACGGCAACCAGGTCACGTGGCAGGCTGGGTTTCCGGGAGCTCCTGTCCCTGGCCACTGCCCCTCGCTTCCTTGAAGGACGCAGAGCTCTAAACTCTCTGCCACAGTCAGCGAGGGTGGGGTGGACAGAGAAGGGTGGGGAGAGCTTGACCTCTGAGGTCGTTCCCGGGCTGGCCTTGGAGTACCCAGGGGCCTGTGCCACCTACAGAAACCCCATAAAACGTGCTCTGGGAGCCCCAACTCTGCCCGATATCACTCAGGGTCGGAGGCAGAGGAGAAGGTTTCCAGGAGACGTGGGAGGCCAGGTGCCTCTCTGGGCTCCACAGGGTTGGGGCTGAGGGCCGGGAGGCAGAGTCCACACGGGCAGGTCTCCAGGGCTGCCAACACACCAGGCCACAAGAGCACCAAACCAAGACGTGCTCTGGCCAACTCCAGCGAGCGGTCCTGCGCCACAGAGGACCGCGAGCCCCCTGTCCACAGCTGCGGACAAGCCCCCAAACTCACTGAGTGCTGCTCCAGGCCTCACTAGCAGACCACGACTCAGAAGGGCCCCAGGAGGCGGCAGGTGGCGTGGGGTTGGCTGTCCCCACCCCGTACAGCAGGCACGGAGGGGACTGTCCACTGGGCATCTCTCGTCGCCGTCTCTAGGGCAGGCCCAGCTTAGGTGGAGCAGCTGGACCTCCACACAGCAGCAAGACCAGACGGGGAGGCTCGGGGGCGGGTGGCAGCAGGGGAAACAGGGTTTCTGGATCCCTGGGAGACAACCCTGGAGCACGGGGCAGAGAGGTGTGGGTCTGCTCACAGTGTTTGTGAACCACTTACCAGTAAGAGTCACATTTATATGATGCATATTTACAAAACACTAACCTAAAATTATACTTCTGCCAGTCTCCACTTGAGATGTGTGATTACTCAGATCATAACAATAAAACCAAAGAGAAAACATCGATACTCTTTTAGAAGACAAAACAAAGTTCTCGCTGTGTTTCTGTGTTTTTTGTCCCACTTTCTAGTATAACAAAGTATTTTAATTACCCTTCCTCCAAATAGAACACCATGAAAATACTTGTAGGAGTTGGATCTCAGTAACCCACAGCTATAGAACATAGTCCAAGAATTACAATCTCTCTGATTGAATGATTATTGAAGAGAAATAAAAACAAAAGTTATCTGAGCAGAGGGAAGAGTGTCTTGCTATGGTTCTGGAGTTCAGAAGTGGGCTCAAGGGGAGGTGGTCACTTGGAGGCCACTGTCCCCAGGGTCAGGCTGTGTGGACAGTGCTTGGTTTAGACACGAGTCTTAGCTCCTCAGGGCAGGAGGGTCTCCAGAGGGCAGAAACAGAGGGTCTGAGCTTACAAACCCCAGGAGCAGATGGCCCCACCCAGGGACAGGATGAGAAGGGATGGGTGCCCCACCCAAGCCTGGGGAGAAGGCAGGTGGCGCAGAGGCTGCCTTGTCCAGGCAGATGCCAGTGGAACTTCTGATGACCACTGGATGGCCACAAGAGCTGGAGTCTGGGCAGCCTAAAGCACGGTCAGTGTTTCTGACGGCAGAGATGCCTTCCTGGAAGGCCCGGGCTGCCCGTGGAGCGTGAGCCTGGGTGGGGCCTCCGCGCCCTGGAGGGGACCGGTGCCTTCCCTGGCTCTGCTGGGCCCCAGGCCACTGCCTGCTCTGGCCTCTGGCAGGTCTCACCACTGCCCGGCCCTTCGAGGGGCAGGCTGGGGTCACAGGCCTGAAGGGGCGAGGTTCGAAGAGATGAAAGGCCCCGGGCGTGGCTGGACTGGTTCTGGTGGGCAGGCGCAGGCTGCCCGGCCTCCTCCCTCCACATTACATTCGCCAGGCAGGCTGGGAGCTGGCTCCCCACAGGAGGGCCTGAGCAGGCCATGCCCTGGCTCTCCCGCTGCCTTGGCGTCCTGTGGCTGTGGTCAGCCCTCTGGAAGGCTGGTGGAAGTGGGGGAGCTGGCCCCATCTGCTCTCTGCCCGGATGACCATTCCCACTGGCCCTGCACACTGGTTCTTGCTCGGGGCAGCCACCCCACAGCCTCAGAATAGCCACCCATTCCTGAGCACCTTCTCCTCCTCCTGTCACACCACAGTGGAGCCCCGATGACCCCCAGCCCCTGGGACTGTGACCTCCAGGCTTCAGGTCCTCTCTGACAAGCCAGTGCCCAGCTGTCTCCGAGGCGTCCCCAACTCCTCAGGTCCCTCCTGTCTGGCCATTTGTCCTCAGGAAGAGGCCCATCTGCACCTCAGGACAGGGTGCCGGGGTGGGGGTCCTGCAGGGCACTGGCCCCTGCCTCGTGAGCCAATTCCCTCTCCACCCACAAGTCCTGGGGCTGCAGGAGGTACTGCCAGTCATTCTGTGGGTGCCCAGTCGCGGCCTTCCTTGGGTGTGTCATTAACCCGTGGTGCCAGGCAGAAAGATGGCAGCCCAAGGTGGCCACCTCTGCAGGCGCAGCTCCTGAGGGCCGGCACTCTGCTGGTGGCCCAGCACCCCGATGGGAGTCGTGGGTCCATGCCCCAGGCCCCCTGTGCCGCAGCTTCCTCCTGGGGCGCTCGTGGCAGGTGACTTGGAGGGCGGCAGAGCTGGGGCTTGGAGGTGGGCCACAGCCCAGGAGCCGGGGAGAGGTGCCGTGGTCCTGCGGCCAGGAGCCCAGGCTGAGTCACAGCTCAGATGGAGGCTTTGAAGGAGGTGCCCCGCCTGGGGCTGGTGAGAGGGGGATGTGGGTCCCACTGTGCCCACACCCTGGGGAGGACACCAGGCAGGCAGGTCCACTGTGGGTGCTCCTGACCACACCAGCCTGTGACCAGTGGGGCCGGTAGCAAGGGGTGCAGGTGTGGCTTTCCCAGAGGTCAGGTGGACGCTCCAGCCCTCCTCCCCCCTGGACTGTAAGGCTGGCCAGACGCACACGTCACCTGGTCCCTGCTCAGCACGGCTCCTCCTTGGAGCCCGGGGTGATGGCTGGTCTGAACGTGTCCCTGTCCTTCTTCTTTGCCACCTGTGCCCTCTGCCAGGCAGCCAGGAGGGCGTCCAGGGCCCTGCTCTCGGCAGGCGCCTATGCCAGCTTCGCCCGGGAGGTCGCTGCGGCGGCCCAGCTGGCAGCCTGCTGCCTGGAGATGCAGGTTCTGATGGAGATCGGCCCCTGGGCAGGGGGCTTCGGGCCCGACCTGCTGCTGACCCTGGTCTTCCTGCTCTTCTTGGTGCATGGGGCCACCTTCGATGGGGCCTCGGCCAACCCCTCTGTGGCCCTGCAGGACTTCCTCATGGCTGAGGCGTCTTTGTCCAGCACCCTGCTGAAGCTGGCAGCCCAGGGGCTGGGCATGCAGGCCGCCCACACCCTGGCCTGGCGCTGCTGGGCCTGGGAGCTCAGCGAGCTGCACCTGGTGCAGAGCCTCATGGCTGCCCACTGCAGCTCGGCGCTGCGCACCTCTGTGCCCCAGGGCACCCTGGTGGAGGGAGCCTGCGCCTTCTTCTTCCACCTGGCCCTCCTCCGCCTGCCGCACAGTGCCCCTGTGTACAGGGTGCCCACCCTGGCTCTGCTGGTCACCGTCATGACCTACGTAGGTGAGACCTGCTTCCCTGTGCGGGGCCCTTCAGGACCACAGCAGGAGAGGGGGGTGCTGGCCAGAGGTGCTCCAACCCCCAGGCTGAGGCGGCCACTTCCTGGGGCCCTGATGGGCATGTAGGGCCAGCAGGTTGGAGGCCGGGTGGTGGGGAGGCACCGGCCCCTGCCAGCTGTCTCCCTGCCAGCTCCCAGCTGCCTGGTTCATTCCAGAAAAGCCACACCTGGTCCCAGGGTCAGCCCAGAGGTTCTTCAGGGCCTGGCCCCAGCTCTGACCTGAGATCCCCTGAGTCCTTTGACACACCCCCAGGAGTGACAAGTCCTGAGGGCCATCTTCACTCACGTCCCCACACTCCCTATGGGGCTCTGAGATGGCAGTGCCTTCCTTGCCGCACACCTGTGACCCCTGTCCCAGCCAGGCTGACCTCCTGACCAGACTTCCTGGGCCCCGCTCATGGTCCTGCCCTGATTCTGGGTCCTAGACCTCAGGCACGGGCACTGGCTCCACCAGAGGGGACTGTCCCTGAGCAGGTATCTTACACAGATGGGCTGAAGCTCAAGTCAGGACAGGCCCAGCACAGGGCAGGCAGCCGGTGGCCTGGGCCACCGAGGCTGTGGAAAAGGCTGTCCGAGTCCCACACCGATGGGGACACTGAGGTGAGATGAGCCGGGGGCTCTGCAGGGACAGGCTCTGTGGCCCGATGGCCTGGGCTCGGCCTCAGCACAGACGCCCAGGCATCTCGGGTGGGTATGCCGCTGTCTGACCTGGTCACCACCTGTCTGCTGGGCTGTGTCCCGTGGCCACCTGCTCTGCCTGACTGCTGTGGTCCCCCAGCCATCCCGAGGGCTGCTGGCCCTCCAGCGCCCCCCTCGCTCCTGTCCTCTCTGCCCTCACCACCTGGCCTCTATCTCTGCTCTGCCTTCTCCCCTCTCTGTGTGCCCCCACCTCCTGGTCTCTGCTCTGTCCCTCCCCGTCTCCATCTGTCTGTCTCCTCTGCCTGTCCATGTCTGTCTCTCCTTCTCTCCCTCCAGGTCTCTCTGCCTCCCAGTCTTGGCTCCCTCCTGGTCGCACTCAGAGGCTGCCTCCTAGTAGGCAGGGAGTTGGAGGAGGGTTGAGTCCTTCTGGGGCCAGGTGTGGGGAGGGTCTGGACCCTTGTCCTGGCTGCCCTGAGGCCTTGGCTGCCCTGGCCTGCTTCTGTGTGTCCATAAGCACAAAGGGCCCTGGTCAGGAGCTGTACCCAGTGGGCCTGCAGTGTGGTCTCGGGGGCTCGGGCCTGGCCTGGACCGGCAGCGGCAGGCTGGGCCCACCCGAGGCCCGTGCTCTGTCTGCAGCTGGGCCCTACACGTCCGCCTTCTTCAACCCTGCCCTGGCCGCCTCCGTCACCTTCCGCTGCTCCGGGCACTCCTGGCTGGAGTACGCCCAGGTGTACTGGCTGGGCCCTCTGACAGGTGAGTGGGGGAGGGTCCCTGGGGCTGGGCTGGAACCCCTGGCTGTGGGGGTGGGTGGGGGTGCAGGGCCCAGGGATGGAGAGCACACCAGGGCACCCCTGGCCTCCAGGTCTCCACTGTGCTGCGGGGCTCGGTTTCACGAGCAGCTTGTGGGTCTGCAGCGTCCTGTGGGAGGAGGGCGGGTCCCCTCAGGCCCTGCCTCCACACAGGGCCGGGCCCCTTGCCTCCTGGCCGGCGCTCTGGTCCCCAGCATGGGCCTGCAGGCTTCCCTGGGAGTCCTGTTGGGTGTCGACCTGGAGGGTGCCCAGGGACACCCTGCCCCTCCACTCCTGCTCCAGGGCCTCACGTCCTTGGCACCCTGACCTGGTCAGAGGTCACTGCTGCCACTGGGCTTCACTTCCTTTCCTGAAAGCTCCGACTTGCTGGCCAGGGAGGGCAGCCTGACTTCCACCCTGCTCCGCATTCTAGCACTGTCCACCCAGACGTACCCTCCGCTCGGCAACCCGTGGAGCGCCCTCCCCACAGGGTGACCCGGGCCTCCCTGCTTGGGGTGATTTCTTCTCCTGGGTGAGCACATCTCACCAAAGATGTCAGGTGATGGCTGACAGAGGGTGAACTTACCCGGCAGGTGAATTTCAGACCTGTGCGGCGTCTTGGTTCTGAGCTGTGTTTGACTGGTGGCTGGCTTGGCCAGAGTGACCACGGCAAGCGACACAGACTGGGTGGCTGCACACAGCTCTGGAGGGCAGTCTGAGGCGGAGGGGGGGGAGGCTGTGCCCCTGAGGTCTGGGGCAGTGTGCGCCTCTCCCTCCTCGGGTCCCCGGCACACAGGCACGCCACTCCAAGCTCCTCCTGTCTGTGCCTGTGTCTCTTCTTCTTACAGGGACACCCCTGGACATAGCAACCCACTCTACTCCATATGACTCAACTAATCACATCTGCAAGGACCCTATTTCCAATAAGGTCACATTCTCAGGCTCTGGACAGGACGGGGATTAGGGAATGCTATCCACCCCATGTGGCCTCTGGCTCCACTGAGACTCCATCTGAGTAGCTGAGGTCCACAGCCATCCACATGTCCCTTGGAAGCTTCTGGGAGCTGAGTGGGGAGAGTCTGGGAGCTCGGCGCCCCACACATACACGCTGACATTGCCCCGTCCTAGTAGGGAACCTGGCCCTGATGCCCTCTTGGGGAGTGGCCCTTCTCCTGACAATGCAGTGGGAAAGGCCGTGCTCTTTGAAAGGGACTTTGAGCTCGTCTCCCGTGGATTTGAGCCCCCCTCCCAGAGAGACCCCTCCCAGAGACCCGGCCCCTCTTGCTGAAACACCAGGGTTCTGTGGAGCGAATGGGTACACTCTAGCCCACCCACCCAGCCCAGCTCCGGCTCCCTGCCGCCCTCCTCACCCAGTGCCACTGCAGAGCCGAGGGTCCTCTGTGGCTGGTTCTTGAGATCGCGCAGGAAAGATTTCAGACATGCTCAGGGGGGCAGACGTGACTCTGTTGGAAGGAGCAGGAGAGGGGAAAGGGGAGGAGAGGGTCTGCATGCCCCGCCTGCCCTCCTGTGTGGCTGGGGTCCCAGGGAAGTTTCCGGGGAGTCCTCCCTGGGCCCTCCTGACTTTGGACTGACCGCAAGGCTGCATGGGACCTCCCAGCCCCACCCCTCCAGGGGTCTCTCCTGTGGAGGGGAGTTCACTTGCCAACCACTGGAGGCAGCGTGGGTCACTGTGGTCCACGCTGACCAGTTCTCACCCGCGTATCTCCGTCTGTCAAAGCCATCTTCTCCTTATCCGCAGGCGGGTGGGCTTTGGGGGCCACAGGCTACTTGTTGAGGGAGGTAGTATATCCTATGAGTTAGGCCAGGCAGGGCTGCAGCAAACGGTGGGTCAGCATGGTGGGCCA
Source organism: Marmota monax (assembly GCF_021218885.2). NCBI lineage: Eukaryota > Metazoa > Chordata > Mammalia > Rodentia > Sciuridae > Marmota > Marmota monax. The sequence goes on along the minus strand of NW_026694888.1, from coordinate 1,055,574 downwards.
GCATGGTGGGCCAGCATGGTGGGCCAGCATGGTGGGTCAGCATGGTGGGTCAGCATGGTGGGCCAGCATGGTGGGTCAGCATGGTGGGCCAGCATGGTGGGTCAGCATGGTGGCCCAGTCACGGGCTGTCCCTCGCCCTCAGGCTCCCCCTCGAAGCTGTCTGTCCCTTGACGGTTCACTTGCTTCTCAGCTTCCAAATCTGTGCTGTGCTTCTCCCTGCTGTCACCCACCTTGGCTGGCTGGCGCCTTTGACAGAACCTTGTCCCCTCATCTAGAGCACTTCAGCTGGGCAGAAGCACGTGCCCGTAGCCGTCCTCATCCAGAAAGTCCAAGTTAAAATCTGCCCCTGAGAACCAGGGGCTTGGGGGCAGTGCCGTCTGGTGGCTAAGATCGGAAGCCGGGCTGGCTGAGGAGATGTGACTGCCCCCATGGTTGGGACCCTGAGCAGGTGTCCTAGCCTTCAGCCTGGCCCTGCTCGAGAGGGACTGTACCATGTCCACCTAAGGAACAGAAAAGGGCAACTGAAGAGTGCCAGCAGCTGATCAGGCTTGTCCTCAGGACACAGAGTGGCTGCTGGTGTACCACATGTGGTCAGGCCAGGCCGGCCCGGGCCTCGGTGGAACTCAGCGAGTGCCCTGGGGACCACCACCCACAGGTTAAACCTGGCTGGCTAGCCTTCCCAGAGGCCTGGAGACTGGGTGGGAGCTGGAATTCTCAGCTCCTGGATTCCGCCCAGAACGTGGGGCCTAGGAGGGAGTCGGCCAGGCCCAGGCCCACCTCTGTCCCTCTCCTCCCCTCGCCCCTCCCAACAGCACACAGTGCCCCCACGATGCATGTGCCCTTCATGAGGTAGCCTGGGAGGAGAGGCTGAGCAGGTTGGGCCTGGCTCGGGACCCCTGTGGGATCCCAGGTCGGGGCCCCAGAGCATGTTCTAGAAGTTACAAGCTCCGCATAGCTCTGACGGGCTTGTCTCCATCTCCAAGGGAGGACCCCAGGCCAAGGGGTGTGGCCAGGAAGAGCCAGAACAGGGCCAGGCAGGAGCCCCCTATAGGCCCCCACGCCCGGAGGGTCTGGGCTGTGGTGTCTGGTCCACCCTGCGGTCTGACTCTGTCTCTCGTAGGCATGGTCCTGGCTGTCCTGCTCCATGAAGGTTGCCTGCCCCGCCTTTTCCAGAGAAACCTGCTCTACAGGCAGAAGAGCAAGTTCCGAACCCCCAAAGGGAAGCTGGCCCCAGGTTCTGAGGACAGGCGGGCACTGGCGGCAGGGTGCAGTGGCCAGGAGCTGGGGCGGGGCAGAGCCGCTGCTGCGGGGCTACTGCTGAGCCGCCTGGCTCCGTGAACGCCAGCGAGGGTCAGCGCTGATGGACCTGGGGCCTCGGAGCCGAGGGGGCCCCAGCTCTCCTCCCTGGAAGCCACTTGTCAATAAACCGTTGCTCGGTGCCTGTCTCCCTGGGCCTGAAAGGCCTCTCGAGGGGCGGGCAGGGCGCGCACTCGTCTCCCACGGGCTCTTTCCTGCTTCTTGTTACAGAATGAGAATAAAGGGTGGGCCCCGGGTGCAGGGGGAGCCTGGGCTGAGGAACGTCTCCTGGGCCCAGGAAAATTGTGGATGGCACCGGCAGCCTGGGACACGGAGCTCGCCCAGGGCCCTGGGAGATGGCCGGGGGCCGACAGCGGAGACTGCAGAGTCCGGGCCAGGTACAGGGCCCTCAACCTGGTGTCCACGGAGTTCCCTGGCCACCAGGATGATGCCTGCTCACCCCAAAGACAGGAAACCTTGTCAATCTCCAAGAATAATTGCCAGGGGCACCCCATTGTCCCATGGAACCCCAACCGTGGAGCCTCCACCATTTCCCCCCCTCAAACCAGAGCTGATCTGGGAATTCCCACCACCAGAGGATGAAGGTCCCCCTTCTGTGGTCCCGAGTCCCATCCGAGAGGGCAAGGCTGCAGGGGTGTGCCGTGGTCCCACTCTGTCTTGTGGGAGCAGCAGCCCTGACCTGGCTGCTCTGTGGGGAGGGTGCCCCGAGGGGAAAGCCAGGGTCTCCCTGGGGACCTGGTGAGGCCTCGTCTTCTGCTGGCCTTCCAGTGAGGGGACAGAGGAAGGTCCTCCGGCCCCTCCCGTGGCTGCTCCTTCACCCCTCTAAGTCCCCTCACCAGGCCGCTGGTCAGGAGCCTCAGCCTCTCCCTTCCCCTGCTTGGTATGACAGCCTGGGGAGGGGGGACCAGGAGCCCAGGTCCCTAAGGGAGCGCTGGGGTGGAGCCCGCAGCCAGCCCGTGTGGCTGCCCTGCCAGGGCTCTGCAATCCCAGGTCCCACCAGCCACCACCCCTGTGCCCAGCACGGGAGCAGGCAGTGCTGGGCAAGCTACAGCCGGGGAGTGGTCAGGCTGCTACAGGTGCAGAGGGAGGCTGGTCCAGGCCAGGCCTCAGGTCAGGGCCCAGGGAGAGTGCCAGGCCCCAGTGGGCATTGCTGTACCTCAGGGACGGGGGGCCTGCTCATGCAGGTTCTGGGGGCTCACGCAGGCAGCTGCAAAAGCCCACCTAGTTGTCCAGCCCCACAGGTGCATCCCAGAGCAGCACCAGGGACTCGTCCAGGTGCTCAGGCCAGGCGAGCCCAGGGGAGGTCTTGAGGTTTGGGAAAGGGTGGCTCTGGGAGAGACTCCGTCTGGGCTCTGGCAGTGCTGGCGGGGCCCAGAGTGGGAGCTTGCTGCAGAAGGCAGACTCCTGGATTGGGCGGGTCCCCAGGATGGCAAGACTCACTGTCCCTCAGCAGGGGCTGTGGGGCAGCACTAGAGACGGCACAGCTGCCTTGGTCCCGACAGGGTCTTTATTCTGTCAAGCCCCCACGCCTGGGTGTCTGCACACACAAGGCCCTGGCGAGGGGGCTGAGCTCCCTGGGCAGTGCTCAGCTGGGCACCGCTGTCCTGCACCTCCTGAACCTCGTTCGTTGGATCTGATTTGCTCCATGGGGGAGAGGAGGTGACTGCAGGATCCAGGGCGGGTTGGAAGCACCTAGAAGCCCGTGCTGGGGGCAGCTGACCGCCCAGGGGAGAGCTGGGCGTCAGAAGCCCCTTGTCTGGGTGGGGAAGGGCTCTCAGGGCTGATGGGCCTGCTGACCACTGTCTGTCTGGGAGGCCGCCATCTGCAGGGGAGTCTCTAGCTCTGAGACACCTGGTGAAGGTCCGTAGTCTCAACTTCCTGTGAACCTACCATTATTGCAAATTTTTGAAAATAAACCCTTTTTACAGTTTTTCCTGACTTCCCTGCAACAATCACCATAAAATTATTTTTAAAACAAAGAGTGGGGAGTGCATCAAGCCAGAGCTCTGCCTGGGCGGGCACGGGGCTTTCCTGTCACGAAGGAGAAATCAGAAGGACTGGGAACCTGGCCCAGAGGCCCCGTGCCCTGCTTCAGAGCAGGGTCACTCTGAACTCAGGGGAGGCCACGTCACTCATGTAAGGGAGGTGACCTCACGTGTCTTTCAGGGCTCAAGACCAAACCTCCCACAGCCTCCAGGACACCCAGGCAGAGTCCAGGCTGGCCCAGGCAGGGGACCAGCACCCCAACCAGGACCGGCTCCCGGGTCCCTCTGCCGAGGCCTAGCCACATTCCCTGTGTCCAGCAGCCCTCCTGGTACTACTGCCCAAGACCTGATGGGCTACCCTGCACCTGACCTATCTGCATCCCTGGGGGCCAGGGCCCAGGGAGGAGCCCACCACACACCTGAGCTGGAGGCCTGGCCTGGAACAGCTCCTGAGCCTAGACCTAGTCTCGCCGGCTTTGACCTCTCAGAATGGCCTGTGCTCTGAGTGGCAGTGACCTTGAGGCCAGCCCTGCCTGGCCAGGAGACTCCCGTGTCCCCTGAACCATGTTCTTTTTCTGGGGAGCTGAACCCTGGCCTTGGGGGAACCGAATTGGACAAGATCCAGCCAGTGTGGTAGTCACCCCAACTCCCACCGTGGCCTCGGGCAGGACCAGGCCCTACGGGCAATGCCTCACACCAATACTTGGGGTAGCTCTGGTCCCAGAGCCTGGCACACCCTGCTGGGGTTCTGAGGGCCCAGACCCCAAATGCTGCCTGAGGGCAGTGCAATGGCCTAGCATGAACCTGCACCTACAGGTGAGGGCACCTGGGGCGGCTCAGAAGTGGGTGGCTCCAAAGACAGCACCCCTGGCACCTCACCCCACAAATCTCTCCCAACCCTGCCCCTTCCACCCCAAGAAGCCAGCCCCTCCCTGCCTGGCCTCTGGGCAGCAGATGCCATCTCTGGACTGTGCCGAAGAGATGCCCCTGTGACCCCCCAGCAGACCTAACACAAAGCCACAGCTGAGACACGGGTATGGGTTGCGTAGAGCCACGTTTATTTCTTACTTGGACACAGCCGTGATGCACACACAGTACAGGGGCCTAGAGCTAACACTCGGGTAAGACGTGGGGAGAGTCGCTACATCGGGGTAGTGGAGATGACACAGGGTCCCACAGCAATCACATATGTACAAGCCAGGGATGCAGCCTCCAAGCTGCAGGGGCACTCAGAACAGACCAACTACAGGAAGCACAACCCGGGGAGAGACGGGGGCCGTCACAGCCTGTGTCCAACCTGGGGCTGCAGGGGTAAAGGAGGATGCCTTCTGGGGCCCCAGACCTGGCCGAGCTGGCACGGGACCAGCACCACAACCCCGCTCGCAGTACCCCTGACCACGTTCAGGACCCCCAGGTGCCCCAGGCTCTAGGGACCAGGATGGATGTGGAAGGCCACTCTCGGCAGCTATGCTGGCAGGACCACTTAGCAGGAGGCCTTGGGCTTCTCAACCCCACAGGACCCCAGGAGCCGGCATCCCCCAGGCCAAAGCAAGGCCAGAGCTGGGCAGTATTAAGCCTCAGAACCAAACCACCAGGAGAGATGGCTGTCTCGACCTCTCACCTCCGTACCAGCAAGAAATGGGGGCCACAGCCAGACCAGGCGCTCCCCTCCGCGTCACAGGATGGGAAGACCCCAAGGGTCTCTCCACGGCACAGATGTGGACACAGCATTCCAGGGGTGGGGGCAACTGTCCTCAGCTGGCTGGGTACGTGGGTGGTTTCGGGCAGGGTGGGCAAACAGAAACCAGGCTTCCCACCTTGTGGACGCACTGCCCTTGGCCTCTCCTGTTTCTGCAGACTGACTCTGGACGGCCCACAGGGCAGGGGCCCATCTCAGTGCCAGCCGATGCCAAAATGGCACCGCCCAGGCCTTCATGGGGGGGGGGGTCTTCTGAATGCAGAGGGCTCCAGGCTCCTGGCCTTTCCCTCAGCCTGACCCCAGACAGCAGGTGCTCTGCAGGTTGGCTGGCCTCAGACACCCGCTGGTGGGCGGCCCAGACCTTTCCGAGGCCACGGCTTCAGGCTGGCTGACCTGAGTGGCCGTGGTGGGCCTGGACTCTAGCCTGCTGTGAAGGGTGTGGCCTTGAAATCCAACTCAACTCAGAGCAAGGTGCTCTGTCCCACCCTCCCTGCCTCGAGGGGGTCACGGGTACCAGAGTGAGTGCCATCTGGATGCTGTGTCTCAGCCCACTGCCCGCACGGTCCACAGGGCGGTCACCTGGTTTCTGCACAAGGTTTACTTCAGTCTGGGACGGCACTGTCCTCAAGGAGCCCTCTAAAGAAAGCGCTGCGTGGCCCCCACTGCACAGCTGTGGTTTCCTAAGACCTGACGCTCCGACAGAGGCCCCGGGCCCTGGGGACGAGGCAGCCACCCCTGCTGCAGCGGAGCCTGGTGGGAGGACGAGCTTGCATCTGGTCTTGTGCTGGCTGCAGGCTCAGATCCTGCTTCCACAATACCACTCACCCTGAGCCCTGCGGTCTGGGGTGAGGGTCCAGAGGCCTGGACGGTTTCCCCAAGGAAGACCTGAACTTGTTTGTCAGCATGAAAGAGGCCCACACACCTAGTCTCTTCCTCCGAGAGTGGCTTGAGCTCACTAGTCAGGGTAGTGCCATTCAGGGACCACCTGGGCTGATGGGGAACCTCAGAGCCCCCGGCTCATCTGAACCAAGCAGCAGGAGCTGGCAAGGGGGTGGAAGGTGCCCAGCCCCAACAGCAGCCTGGTCCAGGTGGGCCGTAGGGTTAGGGGACTTGCAGTTTGGTTTCTGATTTTCCAAATGGCCTGTGAGTGGGAATTCCCCAGGTGCAGAAGAACCCTGGACAGCCAAGACAGCCTGGTATCTGCCCTCACCCACCTGCCAAGACATGCCCCGTGCATGGAGTCTGCTCCCTGGGGTGGAGAGGAGGGTGTGTGTGAGGAGCTTCCAATCACAGAACTTCCTCCCAGAGCAGCCTGGGGCTCTGCGTCCTCACAGCACCAGGGAGGCCCTGGAGGCCGGGACCCACACCCTGAATGCTGACCTTGCCTGCTGCCCAAGAGCCCTGTGTCTGAACCCAGCCACCGGCCCCGACAGTCTGGACACAACTGGTGAGCCTGGGCGCCATGGACACCCTGGCCTCCTCCCTCCTGGCCCCCCATGGTCCCAGCTCAGGTCCGCTCACCCTCTCAATCCTGCTGGCACCACCTTAGCACCTGGAGACCCCACACACCTGGAGGAGGCTCAGGGAAACCTGGCCCAGGTGTGCCTGTGTGCCAACCGAGGGTCCCACGTCCAAACTCCTCTTCCCCCGCTCTGCCCGAAGGCTGGAGATGCAGAGGGAACAAACAGGGAGGGTGGCCGCTGGGTCTTGCAGGTCTACTCGGAGGCATTAGAAATAAATATCATAAATAGAACACAGTTACAGTTAATTTCTCAGGACTGTCTCAACGTCACTAACTACTGTATATTAATTATAAGTCTGTCTATGCTTAAAAAAATATTAGAGTGGCGGCAACACGGGGTCTTGTGCCCTCTGGCCTCCCTCAGATCCCCAGCTCTCCCCACCCAGAGCAGCTGAGGAGGAAGAAAGAAGGACTCGGGCAGGCTTCCCTGGGGCACAGCTGGCCCTAGGCCCGGGCCCGGCACTCCCTGGCAGGGGAAGGCTAGGCAGCCAGGACAGGACAGACGGGGACGGGGCGAGGGACAGCCGGGTGCTGGCTGGTGGGGGGCTCTGGCTCAGACCCTCATCTGTGCAGACCTCCTCCGGGAGAGCTTGGACCTGCAGAGGGAGGAGAAAGGGGTGTCACGCTGGGACTGACCCCCCGGCCGCGTCCGTCAAGCCCCTGGCGTAAGGGCAGCCCCAGGACCACCAGACGCTCAGGCCCTGGCACTGAGCGGGTGAGGCCTGGTGCTGCCTCAGCCCTCCCACACCCGCCAGGCCCTCGTCTGTGACGTGGAGGACTGTGTGCGCACACCGCCACACATCAAGGCCCACCCAGTTAGTGCAGGCCCACCCCCTCGGACCCCCACAGGATCCAGAAGCAGCTCGGCCCTGCCTAGCGCCCCGGAGGTGCTGGCTGGCGGGGCCCGGGCACAGCCGTACCGGATGGTCCCCGCCAGGAGGGGGTTGAAGGCGTACAGCCAGTCATGCATGTCCTTGTCACTGTTGGCCTGCAGCAGGATACCACGGTGCTCTGTGCACACCGCAAACGTGTTGGGCGTCTGCAAAGGAGGCTGTGGTAAGAAGGAGCGGGCCGGCACCCACCACTCCTGAGAAGGAACCTGGGGACTCTGAGGTGGGGCTCGGGGAGCCGCAGGCCAAACCTCGTGGGGAGGCAGGGCGACCCCTCTGCAGAGCACATGGCCTATCCCGACCCGCGGTGCTCCGGCTCCCTTCCAGAAGCCTCTTCGGTCAGGAAGCTCTGTCCTGGGCCTGGGCCCCACCCTGCTCTGCACCCAGGGGAAGCGTCTGCCCCTCCAGTGGCCGTGGCTGAGTGGCCCTGCTGGCCTGTGTGCAGGGTGTGGGCGGTGGACTGAGTTCCTGCTGCCCCTCCTACAGAGGAGGCCACTCCACAGCTCCTGGGCTCAGAGGACTTCTCTCCCCACTAGGCCCCAGGGAGCCTGCTCCTATGTGTCCAGAAGGCCACACTCGGGGAGGGAGGGGGCCACGTGCCACAGGTTCCCCAGGAGGACAGGACGGGCCACTGGCCATATCTGCCCTGCCCTAGGACCACACTCATCACCAACAGTGGTCACCAGGACTGAGCTGCAGCAGGGCTGAGCCCCAGGTCCCATCTCTGTGCACAGGACACAGTGCCGCAGCCTGGGCAGGGCACAGAGGTGCCACCCAGCCCATGTGGGGCACAGAGGCCTGGCCCGGTTCCTCCCCACTGTCCCCGCCCTGTGGGGGCCCCAGGCCCGGGGACCGGGCGTACCTTGAGCATGGCCTGCTGGTCCTCGCTGTACTCCACCTGGGCCGTGGAGAGGTTGAGCACAAATCTCTCCACCGTGTCCTTGTCACTGTTGTACATGTAGGCGTAGGGGCGTCGTACCACTACGAAGCGCTTGGCCCAGCCGGCTGTGTGCGGCTCCAGGAAGTGCAGGTACCCCTTCTTGGACACGATCGGGCTGTGGGGCAGGGCATCTGCTGGCTCACGTCCCGGCAGCCAGGTGTGGTGCGGGCAAAGGCAGAAGTCACGGCCCCCCACCCAGAGCCAGGCCCACAGTACTGGTCATTGCCCAGGAGAAAGCAGGCCAGAGGCCGGAGTCCAGACCCACTAGCCCACCTCTGGCCCATTTCTGGGGGCTCAGAGGACATCCCAGCTGGGGATGGAGAGACTTGAAGAGCAGACACAGCCCTGGAGCTGCCAATCACGGCCCGGTGACACTAGGCCCCGCTCTGGCTCGGACCCCCGCCCCCCGTCTGCATGTTGCCACAGCAGCACCAGGACCATCGGGGGTGGGGTGACCCCTCTAGAACAAAGTGGTCCCCAGTCTGGGTCAAGGGGTCTGCCTGACCTGGTTCAGAACTGTCCTGCACGTGGGGGAGGGTGTGTGCCTGAGGCCTGGCCCCTGGCTCTGCCCTGTGCTCGGGTAAGGGGCACTGCCTGTGGTGGGCAGCTTCATGTGGGGCCCTACATACCTGACTCGGATTTCCTGGATGTCGGGGACCAGGAGGCGCTGGGGCTCCTTATCGGCCTCTGTGGCCCGCGCAGGGGACAGGGGCTTCTTGGAGTCTGCCTCTGGCACTGGCTCTGGCTCTGGGCTGGCTGGCCGGGAACAGGGCTGCGGGGTCCTGGAAAGCAGGGAGACACACTGTGTGCTGCCAGGGCTCCTCGCCAGGCCCACGCCTGTCTCCTGGGCCCATCCCCTCAGAGGGACCAAGGTGACAACGGGAGCCAGGAGCCCAGCAGGCTGTGTGAAGCCTGTCTCAGAGGTGTGGGGTCGAGACCCTCTCCCCTCCTTTTTTTTTGGTAAAGACAATCTGGGAACCCAGAGGCGTTTCAAACAGGAGTCAAACTCCCTTGAATCCGCCATCAGTGGAGTGAGCCGGGCAGGGGCTCCTCCTGGACGCTGTGCCGCAGGCTGCCTGGCAGTGCTCAGGGTGCTGGGCACACGGCTCTCCCCACGAGCACTTGCGGAGCTCTGTTCTGACTCCCTTGTGGATGTGCTTTGGTACGTGCGCTTGGAGGCCATGTGGAGCCAAGCCACACAGGGGGCACCATGCACCCCTGGAGAGGCCACCACGCCCTCTCCAGCAGGCCCTGCCCTCACCTGTGACACCCCAGGCCCTCCGTCATCCCTGCCCACTTTCCCTGTCCTTATGCCCGAGTCCCAGCTTGGGGTACGGAAGCCTCTCCAGGAGCCCAGGGCTCACTCACCGCATGTCGGTGGCACCGTAGCGACCTTCAACCAGAGAGGGGCAGGTGGAGGACGGGGTGAGCGTGGCTGCTCCCAGAGGCGACATGGACGGGTCCCGCAGCAGGGTGACGGACATCTCAGAGAGCTGAGGCAGAGAAGCCCTCCTCAGGGCCTCTGGGCCTTCTGGCTGCATCCTGCCTTCTGCTGGGGACACCACCTCCCGATTCGCCCCAGCCTCAGCTCAGGTGCCCCCTGCCCTGGAGACCCCCCCTCTCCCAGCCCCTCACACCCCGGCCTGCCCCTCCCAGAGCTTCAGATCTGCGCTGACCCAGGTGGGTTCCAGGTGTGGGGCCAGCTCCAGGTGCCCCTCCACAGCCTCTGTGGCATGTGGTCAGCAGGAGGCTGCTGGGTGAAGGCCGTGGGCCAGGCAGAAGGCCCGCCTGACCTGGTGCAGGGCACCCTTGGGAGGCTGCGGGAGTGAGGCACCAGACCAGCCTCGCTTGGGAGGGGACTGAGCCTGCAGGACGAGCCTCCTCCGAGGAAGGACCCCAGTCCAAGGGATGGGAAGACAGCAGGGGCCAGGAGGCACTGGGAGGGCACACGGGACCCTCAACCACACCATCCTCCCAGGAGCCCCGGCCTGGGATGCCTGACAAGGATGGGACTTCTTGGTGACAAGGGCCCCACAGGTGGCCCTGGGACCCCACCCACCTTGCTCTCGCTGGCACTGATGCAGACATGGCTGTGGGTGTACTCTCTGTTGAACGTGTGCGTGAGCAGACGTAAGCACTGTGGGCAGAGAGCATGCACTGTCAGGCCACACGTGGGCAGACGGGCGAGCCCAAGCATGGCCGGTCAGGTGGGTGCCGACACTGCCCCGGGGACAGGTGAGCCAGGGAGAGTCTCACGGTGTGCAGGAGACCTCCCACTGGTCCATGCCACCACAGATGGTCCAGCTGCAGGGAGCTATGCGCTCCTCACAAGCTCGGGGGTTCCCAAGAGGGCAGGTCGCTGCTGAGGTCCGAGGCAGCAAAAGGCCCCCAGCCGACTCCCCTGCTCCAGAGTGCGATGGGCGCGGCTAGAGGGGGCTCCGGGTCCGTCACCCTCCCCGCTCCTGGACTCTGACTGGAGCCAGCCCCAGGGATGGGCCTGGGTGCCACCCGCGGGCTCCACCTACCTTGACTGCCAGCTCCCGCTGCCTCTCATTGGGTGCCTCCAGGGGCGACTGTCGGCCCTCGGCGGACAGTGGGGAGGAGGCGCCAGAGGAGCTTCGGGACTCACAGTCTTCACTGGAGACGGGGGACAGCACCTCAGGGCCGGGCCGCTGGGTGGTCTCCAGTTTCTCCCGCAGGAGCAGGTAGTGACGGGTCTTCTCGACCTTCAGCAGGAACACGGAACTCAGCAGCCGCACCCGTGAGGGGCAAGGCCAGCCCAGGAGCACCACTGAGCAGCGGGCTCTCTGGTCGGCCTGAGGGGGTCTGGCCCTGGCTGGAGGCCCCCCACGTGAACTGAGCAGGCAGACTCCAGGGCCACAAGGCCTGGGGGACTCAGCCCCCCCAGGCTGCCCTCCCTGTCCACGGCCTCCTGGCCACAGTGCATGGGCCAGCCGGGAGCTGTGGACACGTGCATTCCCTCCCTGGGTTCTGGGGTGGAGGGTGCCACTCTGCAGTGTTAGTGCCTTGGGAAAGGACCGAAGGCTGGCTGGGGCATGGGGCTTCAGTCTCCCCACGGACATGCCACACTGGACAGCCCAAGCTGGCTTTGGAGGTGGTGTCCCTGCCCAGAGCAACAGATGCCAGACCCAATATCCTCCCTGGACTTCTGTCTCATCCCTGTCTGAACACCCCACGTCTCCCGAGTCAGCTCGAGGGGCATGTGCTCCGTGTGGTTCACTCTGGGGACAGGGCCATGGTGCCGCTGGGCCTGGGCGGACCCGGGGCTCACCTCCTGCAGGAGGCTCAGCTTCTCCAGCTCCCACTGGTGGTCCAGGATCAGACTGTCACTCCGGGGCCGCCAGCCGGCCAGGTTCTCCTCACCCCGGACATAGGCCACGGAGGTGTCCAGCACCCGCCGGCGCCGCCGCTGCATCCCTGGCCGAGAACAGGCACTCTGTCCTTCCGGAGGGCTGCCGGGTTCTCCCACCCACCAGGGAGTCCCAGCCGCTGAAACCCCTCCCTTCGGGGATCAAGGTCAGCTTCCAAGGTCAGCAGTGAGGCCCTGGGGCTAAGACCTGGCAGCCACAGGGCCAGCTCACCCCACTCTCTCCATTTGAGAACGACCCCAGAGGCTTCAAGGTGAGCACTTGCGTTTTGCAGGTAAGGGACCCCAGCTTAGCTAAGGTCACCCCAAGTGGAGCAGAGACCCAGCAGCCCAGTGATGCCAGGAACCTGCCTCGGCTCGGCAGAAGGGCAGGGTGTGGCCTACCTGGGCTGCCGGCGTCCGCCACGTAGCACAGGCTGAGCTCGTACACGCCAGTCACTCGGTTGCTACGGCGGGGGGGAGGGCATGGTCACCAGGATGGGGGCAGGCAGGCTGATAGACAGCTGACCCTCATACCATCAAACACACTCTGGGCACAAGCCTATGACCACATCATCTAGGTGCCTGTCACGGGTGCTGACGGTTGGGGTCTGTGACCTGTAGCCTGCCTAGGCAGTTCCACCCCAGACTTCTTCCTGACCCCCAAGCTTGCTCCGGCTGTGCCCAGATGGGCCTGGACACTGGGCACATGAAGCAGATCATGGGAACACCCAACAAAGGTGACCACAGGCCTGCAGAGGACGGCCCTTCTCACTGCCCTGATGTCCTGGCTCGTCCTCCACCCCCAGGACGCAGGAAGTGCTGAGTGCAAGCAAGGTCCTGCCTGAGCCGATGCCCTCGGGCACTGCAGCCTCCCAGAGGACCCGCTTGGCCACGTCCTGCTCAAAGTCCTGTCCAGGGCCCCACTTCCCGCCTGTTGCCCTGCGTAGCAGGCAGTCCCAGCAGTGCAGACCCTGTGGTCCCGGGAGCAAGGCACTGGCAGGGGTGCAGGGGTGCCCCCACGCAGGGCACAGGCTACCTGTGGCCAGGTTGGCCAGGTTCTCTCCGGCCCCTCCCAGGGGGCCAGGGCCAGCAGGGAGTTGGCCGGGAGCGTGCGGTGCTTGCGACCTTCTGAACACAAGTCCCATGAGTATCAGACCACAGGGGACACCCAGGGCATTCTGCAGAGTTTAGGGTGGCTCTCACCGCACCAGGTGGCAGACGAGGCAGCTCCCCTGCCCGCCCCCGTAGGCTCACCCCTCTGAGGCCCTCAGGCTCCCGCTGCCGAACAGGTTTCGGATGGAGCGTGAGGCTGGCAGCTTGGCGTCGCGGGAGTAGAAGACCATGCAGAAGTCCTTGGTGATGACAGCGGGCTGGGTGCAGCTCTCCATCTGCAGTGGGCAACAGCGGACTGGGCACAGGGACCCTGGGAGGATCTGCTCCTGCCCTGAGCCACTGCGGGAGAGGGAGCCAGGCCTGCCCACTTCACTGCTGGGTGGGGCTGGCCCTGAACCTCAGTGAGCCTCACAGCAGACCTGGCTGGACCCACGTTTTAACTCTGAAATGCCACGGGACGTCACTTCACAGCAGGTGACGGGCCTGGGTACCTGCCCTGTGCCCCGTGCCCGCGGGGCACAGCCTCCACTGTTCTCAGGCCGACCTTGCTACCACCCATGAGGTGGTCAGAGACAGCCCCATTTATAGCTGCCCCTCCCTACTGAACCAGCTAGAAACACCCCACTCCCAGCCCCCAGCTGGGCGTCAAGGAGAGGCCTGTTGGCCGCAGACCCTGGAGCAGGGCAGTGCAAGTGGGGCACTCCTGGTTTTGAGCCCCTGGAACACAACTGCACTGTCATCTCAAGGACAAAACCCACCGCCGTGGACGCCGGAGGGGATCAGCTGTGAGCAGGGCCATCAAAAGCAGCTGGGTTCAACTCAGGCCTTGGGCTGTCCTCTGAGAACAGGGCCAGCTGGGATTGTCCAGGGCTCACAAGCACCCCCATAGTCCCCTGCCTGCACCCCAGCTTTGGGGAGTGCCCTTGCCTCAATGTAGGCGGACAGGGTCATGTAGATCTTCTCCCTGTAGGGCGTGACGCGGTTCAGCAGGAGGGAGTTGTGCATGGAGCTGTCCCAGGCGGCCTCAAACTGGTAGAAGGTCCTGGAAGGAAGCAGAAGAAAGGCCACAGATGATGGTGCAGGGGGTCCCGGTGGGACTGGACATGCAGACAGACAGTGCAGCAAGGGCAGGGAGAGCCGCTGCAGTCAGAGGCCCGGGAGCCCGGGCAGCAATGGCGGGGGGACAGGCCCTCCTTACTAAGTCAGAGGCTGAGCAGCAGCTCCTGTGTGGCCCTCCCTGGTCCCCTCAGCTCCAAGGGAGTGGATGAGAGGATGGAGGAGAAGGAGGGAGGTGGGAAGGGAGCCTAGATGGTGAGCCGGAAAGGACAGGGGAGGAGGGTAGGGCTGGGGAGGAGGGAGGAGGGGAGGAGGGAGGAGGGGAGGAGGGGAGGGCTGGGGAGGAGGGAGGAGGGGAGGAGGGGAGGGCTGGGGAGGAGGGAGGAGGGGAGGAGGGGAGGGCTAGGGAGGAGGGAGGAGGGAGGACAGGAGGAGGGAGGAGGGTAGGGCTAGGGAGGAGGGGAGGGCTAGGGAGGAAGGAGGACAGGAGGAGGGAGGAGGGGAGGAGGGGAGGGCTAGGGAGGAAGGAAGGACAGGAGAAGGGAGGAGGGAGGACAGGAGGAGGGAGGAGGGAGGACAGGAGGAGGGAGGAGGGAGGACAGGAGGAGGGAGGAGGGGAGGACAGGAGGAGGGAGGAGGGGAGGGCCAGGGAGGAGGGGAGGACAGGAGGAGGGAGGAGGGGAGGACAGGAGGAGGGAGGAGGGAGGGGCAGAAGCCTGGGCCATCACAGCCTCAGTCTGAGTAAGGAGCTGCCCTGGCCCTCTCTGGCCTGAAGGGCGGTGCCCGGTTTGCCCAGACCTCCAGGACCATCTCCCCACGGGCGACTCGCCCTCCACCAGTGCTCCAGGGAGGATGCTTGGAGTGGGAACCAGGAGGCCGGTGGCAGCGGCGTCTTGTGAGGCTGCACAGCCGTGGACAGGGACTCTGCTCTGTCCCTGCTCTCTAATCTGGAGAGATGATGAGCAGCACGTCTGCCAGTGGCCCCCAGGCCCTGCCCAGGGCAGCTCAGGGCAGCCCCAGGAGGCCAGGACTCTGTGTCCCCCACGGGGTCCCACCCTGCTCTGTGACCCTCAGACGCCTCAGAGGCGGAGTTTGTATCCAGCAACTTCTGCTTGCAGACGGGAGCCCTCGTAGGCCAGGTGCCCATCTGGGGAAGGGCACCTCAGTCCCCACGGCCACCCATGCTGCCCCGTCCCACACCAGCACCCTCGCAGGGCCTGTGCAGACACACTGACAGACAGCGGGCAGCAGTACACGCTCTGACACGCCAGGCCCGATGGGCCACACTGCCCCATCTCCTGGACAGTTGGCCTGGGTGCAGGACACAAGAGTCTCAAGGGTCAGGGCCAGGGCAGGGCCACTGTGGGCACACAGAGCCAGGGAGAGGTCCAGGGGAAATGGGGACAGTGGGAAACCAGGAGGGGGCACAGAGCAGGCAGACATGGAGGAGAAACAGAGTGGTTGGTCAGGGCCAAGGGGACAGCAAGCACGGGAGGGAGACAAGAGTGGGCTGTACCTAGTGTCATTCCGGAAGGGAAGGCTGAGGGGCACCAGACACACGCACACACAGGAGAGAGCGAGAGTCAGACGTCACCCCGCTTGGCCGCCTCACCGCCCCTGCGGCCCCAGCCTGGCCCTGCAGAGGCCCTGCCCCAGCCCTGCAGCAGAGCCCAGGGGGTCCCCAGCTGGACTAGAGGTCAGGGCCCTCTGCGGCCAGGCTGCAGGCCAGAGCTGGCGTCCAGCACAGCCTGACTCAGAATGAGGGCCTGCAAACTGCCCACCTCAAGCGCCACAGAGCCACCCCAGGCCACGTGGTCTCAGAGTTCACCAGGGTGTCTCCACCCTTGGCTTATCTGTATGACAGGTCAGTGACTGTCCCCACTCCACCCGGATGTCCTCAGATGCATCAAGCTAGTGTGTGACCAAGGAAAGAAGGGGCTGACTCCAGCACACGTGACTGCCACTGTCCTCGCTCTGTGCTTGGGTCAGACCAATGGGCCACCAGCCCCGTCTCCTGCTGGGCCCAACCAACTGACCCTTGGTCCGCCTGCCTTGAGAGGCACCGAGCTCCCCGGCCAGCTTCTCTGCGTGGCCCCTCTTCTGGGCCCTAGCCGCCCAGCTCCTTAGGAGCCCTGTGCCCGCCCTGACCTGGGGCCCTCGCCCTCCACCCTGAGCAGGTCACACCACAGGAATGAGCTTCATAGTGTCAGCTGGAGCCACTTCTGGGGACAGGGTGGGCTCGGCCAGGGGCCTGGGTGGAGGATCCCCCCGTCCAGGTTCGGGGCCTCGAGCAGCTCAGACTGCAGCCAGCCAGACACCCGGGGAGCTGACTCGGGGTCTCCACAGCTGTGGGCCTCGGAGGGGTCTCTACCTGACCATGTCCACAGCCAGGACTGGGTCTTCCCAGACTACTGCACCATCCCCCAGGACCCAGATGGTCAACTGGACCTAGGTCCAACATGGACACAGCCATGATGCTGCCCACTGGTTACTTCCAGACTGGTGGTCGGCCCTTGGCCTCGGAGGCCATCTGCTCTGCTCCAGAGGAGCTGCACACAGGGCCTCTCAACCAGCCTGCAGCCCACACCAGCCACGGCTCCCGAGTCCTAGGCAGCCAGCCCTGGAACACCAGCAGCGAGGGTCAGCGGCAAGGCTGATCCCAAAGCTTCTGCAGGGCAAGAGTGCACCCTGACCCGAGTGACAGCCAGAGAGGGTGGACTTGGGTGGGGCAGGGGTGACCAAGGGGCAGCCCCTGGGGACACACCAAGAGTGCAGGCATGCTGTGGGGACCAGGGTCAGCCCTCAATCACAGGGCAACAAACTAAGACCCAGAGAAGCTGAGAGGTGGCCAGTCCCCCACACAGCAAACCCCAGGAGCAGGTCTGGGAGGGCCTCAGAGGCCACAGAGCACCCATGGCCCGAGTGGGCTCAGGACCCGCAGGGGACCTCTATACACACAGGAAGGGGCCTGTGTCCGTCCCTGAAGCCCTCACTCTGCCAAGCTCCAATGTGGCCAAACCCCCTGCAGCAGATTGGATCAGAGGGAATGTCCCCCAAGGCTTAAGAGTGTTGAAACTCAGCCCCTCTGGGGGTTAGAGCACAGAAAGAATCTGACCACAGTGGTTAGAGTGGGGCCTTCAGGGGTGATCGGGGTTAGATCAGGCCATTGACAGAGCCCCAGACTGACCCCTGGAAGCTTTATAATGTTCCAGAACACACATATGTATCTCCTATCTCTTGTCACATGATGGGCCAGGTTGGGACTCCACCAGTAAGAAGGCCATCACCAGAAGCATCCCCTTGACTGCAGACCAGAACCAGGAACCAAAATAAACCTTTTTCCTCTAAAAGTTACCCAGCCTCAGATATTGCATTATAGTAACAGGATGGATTAAAATCCTCATATTCAACTGTATAAAGGTGTGCACACTGACCTACTGAGGCAGAAACACTGGAGGGGTGTCCTTGTAAACAGAGGACCCGGGCTTGTCCTGTAGGGCTTCCCCACCAGCTCTGTGGTGCCCATCATGCTGGAGACCCTGGGAATCTGCCTGTTCTACAGCTGGGAAACCTAGGCCTGAGTGCTCTTACCTGTCCCTTCCTCTGGTGAGGCCATCCCAAACCCCTTCCCTGTCCTTACTCCTCCACTGGGTCAGGAGCCAATTCAGGCTCCACCCCTGGCCACCAGAAGCCCAGGGTTTTCAGTTTGCCTTCAAAAATGTCCCCTGCTCCGCCTCCTTGGACACGCTCCCAGCCCACTGCGGACCAGTGTTCCCACTGCAGTGCTGGACACTTGCAGATGACAGGTGCCATGTCCTCTGCCAGGTCCCGGCCTGTTTCCAGTGAACCACGCCCAGCCCCCCGAGGGTGGCGAGGGCTCGGGACTGACGTCTGGCCCCTCTTACAAGCTGGACGCTCTGCAGAGTGCCAAGCGGGGCAGGAAACACACTCGGTGGACGGGGCAGGTCAGAGACGGCAGAGCCGCCAGACAGGAGGGCTGTGGCTGGAGGGAGCTGTGCCCTGTCCCCAAGGCTGGGGCAACAAGCAGGTGCCAGAGAAACAGGGCCTGGCCCTGTGCTGGCTTCCCCGGCAGGAGGCTGCCGTCCAGCAGGCAGAGGGGCAGGGGCTTCCTACCCCTGGGCACACCCGTGGGAGGCAGCATTCACTCTGTCCAGGGTCTGTGCCTCAGGGCTTGGCAGCAGAGGCTGCTGCCTTGGAGAAGGGACCCCCAAATGCCAGGCAGTGGCTGGGCCTGGCCGGGTGCCTCCCTGCGCTCCGTCCCCTTGGCTCCCGATCGGGTTCCCTTCACCTCCCGGCTCCATTGCTCCCCAGTGCAGTCTGCCCACCAGGGACCTGGCGCTGCCTTCTATCAGGTCATCAGGGCACTGGACCCTGACACAGGGGTGCCTGTCCCCTACTGCAGTGTCCCAGGACAGGGCCTGCGGGGTCAGCATCTGCTGAGGGTGGAGTGGGTGAGCCCCTTGGCCAGGCTTTGAACCTCCTGGACAGGCAGCTTCCCATGCAGCCCTGCAGCCCATGAGGTGGGGCCTGCAGGACCCAGGGATGGATGGCTGAGCCAGCTAATGCCGTGGGTCACGGCAAGGAAGGGCAGGAGGGGACCCTGAGGTCTCCACGGGACCTATGTCTGGGCCTTTCCCCAGGAGGTTGGCAGAGCCTCTTGGCAGAAGCCAGTTTCCAGGCCTGGTGGGAGGGGAGGGGAGGCCCGAGCCGCTGCCCACCCCATGGTGGTCTCAGGAGAACAGCCTGACGAGGACCTCGCTGCCCTTCGGGGACACCCATTCCGATCCCTCCACTCAGGGCAGGCAGGACGTGGAGCCCAGGGCAGGGTGCACAGATGGGACGCAGATAGGTCTGGACCACCCTCGTCCTGGCCCTGTGTGCCTCCCGGAGGCCGAGCACAAGACCTGCGGCATCTCACTGTGCCTTTCCCAGGGGCTGAACAGGTTCACCCGAGGCTGGTTAGGGAGCACGCACATCCGCCAGCCCCGGGGCACCCTGAGCCAGCAGCTGTCCTGCTCTCCTCGGGAAGGGACCTGGAGCTGCAGAATATTCCACGCGCAGTCACATTCCTACAAACATCAGGGCTCAGTCTGGTGGCCTCAGGGACCTGGCTCCTCCCCACACCCATCACCTGCAGGGCAGCGGCACTACCCACCACAGTGGCTCCCTGGCCCACAGAACTGGGCCCTGGGAGGAGGCTCCTGGCCCCACCCTTGCTGAGCAGAGGGCAGGAGCCTCGGGAGGCCTGGGCTGCTGAGGGAGGCCTGCTGAGGAGGAAAGGTGCTCCCTCCCCTTCCAGTTGCCAGAGCTGGCCTGCTCCACGTCCACCCTAACCCTTCCTGGAGGCCCTGGTGTGGGCAGCGGGGGTTATCTGCGACCCGCCAAGCACCCCGCAAACATACAGAAGGTGTGGAACCTGAATATTGGACAGACCCAAACTTGAACAAAATGCAGACGCATGACCTCGTGAGATCACACTGAGAGATCTCCCTGGGAGCGGGGAGGAGGCTGAGGCCACGGCCAAGCGCTTGCACACAGATGGGTTCCCAGCCCAGGATAATTCTGAGCACAGGGACGCCTGAGCCAAACCAGCTCACCTCTAGGACCAGCAGTGGGCTGCCTCCTTCAGCAAGCCTGCCCCAGGGGACCCAGGGCGAGGGAGGAGGGCCCCTGCTCAGGCCTGTGCAGGCTGTGCCCCTCCTTGGCCACCTCTGTAGTTGACCCTGGGCAAGGGTCTGCCTCACCCAGCTCCAGGTCCCAGCAGCCTTTAGGAAGACGTGCTCACCTAGGTAGGTGCATCCACGTGCTGCCCCAGGGAACAGGCCACAGCCCCACGGCCCCAGGGGGCCCCTTCCAGGCCAGTTTGCCCTCAGCTAGTTACCTGGTGCCCAGTCAGGCCCATCTTTACTGGCTCACCACCGTGACCTGATAAGGACAATCTCCAAAAGTCTGGACTGTGCCCGCCCAGCCCTAGGGCTCTGTCCAGGGAGCGGCCAGTATTTTCTGGGCTGTACAGCTTAAAGGCTCAAATGTTCATGGCTTCAAAACAGCTGATCTACTAATGACCACCATGAAGGTCTGACCACCATCCCATAGGCCCAGAAGGTGAGACTACGCAGACCTGCTTTTGGAACACCCTGCGTTCTCCTTAGATAAAGCCTGGATGAGGACCTTGGAGGCCATCTTAGGGCCTTCCTGAGCCCCTGCACCGGACCAGGGAGGGGCAAGGCCTGGAGTCAGGGGAGCAGGAGCTGCAGCCTCTGGGGCCTCCGGGGGGGAACCTGGAGCCAGCCCCGCCCAGGGACGCGGGGGTCTCCACGGACTCACTGCCTGCCACTTCCCAGAGGGAAGGCACGGCCACAGGCAGGGCAGAAGGCTGGAGTGCGTCCGTCCTGCAGCCCTCCTGAGGTCTGGCCAGGCAAGGGGCTCAGGCAGCCGTGGAGTGTGCTGGGATGTGAGCTGCCTGTGACTGGGTCCCCTCTGCCCCAGACCCTGTGTTCTTGGCTCTGCCTGCTACGGCCCTGGTAGGGAGTGGCTGGCCCATGCAGCTGGGGCAGCCCAAGGCAGCCTGGCCTGCATGCAGGGGACCCCTGTGCCCACTCCGGCCAGGCTGGGGTGTCAGCACAGGGTGGGCAAGGCTGTGAGGGCGGAGGGGCCAGCCAGCATCTATGAGGCAGGAGCTACCAAGCAGCCACAAATAAGAAGGGCAGGGAGCACTCAGCCAGGGGGTAGGTAGCAGAAATAAAAAATAAAAAAACAGAACCATATTCCAAGGAAATAAAGTAATAAAGAGGGAGAAACAGGAGGAAACGGTGAGCAAGTTTATAAGAATCAAAAAGCTGGAAATTAAATGTTCAGGGTTGTGTGGGCGGTCAGGGAAGGAGGCAGGGGAGAGGCTGAGAGGAACCAGGGACATGGATGATACCTAGGAATGTCCGAATCAAGAAACTGCCTGCAAAACACAAACAGTCAGAGGTTAGTGAGGGTCATGGGGAGCGGGCCAGCAGCGGGGCAGCAGCGGGGCAGCAGGGAGCCACCTGTGGTGGTGGGCCCACTCTGAGCCAAGGCGGCTGCAAAGCATGGGTCCTGGGAGCAGTGGGGGGAGGCTGAGGCCATGGCCAAGCGCTTGGGCAGCCCGAGGCCCCTGGGCCTGGCTGGGACTACCCCACTATCGTGGGGTCCATCCTCAGCCATCCAGACACAAGAAGCCCTGACCATGCGGGCCTTGAGGAGGGAGTCACAGGCTGTGCCCGCCTGGGGCCACCAGCCGGAAGAGTCCTCCTCGGGTTGGGGAGCCAGGGGAGCAACAGCAGAGCGGGAGCCAAGCAAGAGGAAGCGTCTGGCTAGTCTACACTCCCCCTGGACAGGCCTTCCTGCCTCCTGGGACCCAGGGCTGGCCCACCCTAGCTCCTCAGCCCCTGGGAACATGGCTGAAGCTCTTCAGTGACATGTTCCTGGACCCCAGGAGCAGGGCGAGCTGTGTGGCCCAAGCCCCATCTGCCTGAGGTCCAGCAGCCACCTCCAACATCACCCTCAGCTTAGCCAGGGCCACGGCCACCCAGGGAACCCCTCAGCAGCCAGGCTGGCCAGAGGAGGACAGAAGACCCTGGAAATATAGCCCTCAGCACAAGGAGAGAGTGTGGGGAGGAAGACACCCCCACCCACATCTCCCCCTGCCACCTCTCATCCTGCCCCAAGAATCCTGGCGCTCCTGTGTCAGGGAGGGTCAGAGGCGGGGGGATGAGGTCCTCTTCCAGGACCCAAGCAGACAGGCCCTCTGGACCCCCACCCTTCCCTCTGGGTCCTGGTCCACTGAGACAGGAGTGGTGGCCCACACCCCAAGGGCAGCACCCACACGGGAAGAGATGGCCTTTTCCATGCCACCCTCGTGGTGACAGGAAACCTGAGGTCAGAGGGAGAACCAGGCCCTGACCACCCTACTGTCTGCCTCCCCTCCCCTCCCAGATGTGACTCCCAGCCTTCCCACCCCGTGCCATCTGCAGGAGGGACCGTCCAGCCCTCTCCACCCCCTGGACTGGATGGAGGTGAGTTCTGTAAGAACGAGGGTCCAAGCCACATCTGTGCGTCCAGGTCTCTGCCTCCACCCAGTCACCCTGTCCACTGTCCCCACCGCTCTCTGACGCTGCTCTGCCCAGCCCTGGCTTCACCTGAGGCCGCCCAGGTTTCTCCTGGTGCCGAGGGGTGACCCGCCTCTGGCCTAGCCCTGGGGTGTCTCTGAAAAGGCAGCACTGTTTGGACCTGAGACTGGGAGAGCAGGGGACGTCTCCCGCAGGGCCCTGTCCCACGGCCGGCCTTCCCTGGCAGAGCTGCGGCCCCTCCCCCTCCCCAAGCACACCCACCGGTCCAAGAGGCTCTTCCTACAAACAGCCCCCAGCCCAGTCTCCAAGGGCGACGTCAGGCCAGGTGCAGCGCGCAGGGCACGGCCTGGCTGGGGCTCGGAGCCCCTGCCAAACCTCCCCAGACCTCTGGAAAGCAGCTCTCGACAGCACGCTGGCTGCCACCGCTCTTCAGGAGGGTGACTCCACATCCCTGACCCCAGTCAGCCTCAGATGCCGCCCCTCTCCCATCCCACCCACCCTGCCAAACCCCACAGGCCAGCCAGGTGTCCCTGAGACCTGAATGGCCCTCCACTGCCCTCACACCAGGACTGCACCCACCCAGGGTGCATGACAAGAGCATGGGACAAGCAGAACCCTGTGGTCACACCTCCACCCTGAGCTGCTGGGCCACCAGCTCCAGGACCCTATCCCCAGGACCCAACAGGCTCTAGGCTGGCCACCATGGGATGCACCCTGGGAGCAGGACCTGGTTGTCCACCCACTGTCCCAGCCACTGCCCCACCTGCCACGGAACTCCTGGGGACAAGACCTGGCTCCTACTCCAAGCCTATGCTGGACCCTCTGCCAGGTGTCACGGTGGCATGATCCAGGGTGGAGGTCACCTAATAGGCGAGAGGCCTGGGGGCCACCAGCCTCCACTCGGGCACCTGTCCCATCGATGTCAGAAAGCAGGTGGGAAGGCTCTGGGGCCAGACGCCTGGTGGCTGGGTCAGCAGCGGCCATGGGGCTGGGTGCTGGCCGCCACCCCTCAGGGACTCACCGGTCATCCTGGGCTGGGTGGACATATCCAGACGAGAGGATGTTGAGGGACAGGATGTTGGGGTCGATCAGGGACTCGTCAGTCTCCGGAGTGTTTCGGATGCGACCTGTGGGCAAGGTCATTGAGAGGTGTCACTTCCCAGGAGGCTGGCAGGGGTGTAGGGCAGAGGTGCAGGACACGGGTGCAGGACAGGAGCCCAGTTAATGAGCAGCCGTCCACAAGGCTGTGGAACGGGCAGCAGGCAGGTGGCAGGCGAGGCCCTGGCCCGCTGCTTCTCCAGGTGTCCCTTGCAGGCCACGCTCTGTCCCTGTGTCTGATGGTTCTGCCGGCCCAGCTGGAATGCACGGCCTTGCACTGCTGGAAGGAGCTGACCAAGAGACGGTCCTGCTTCCTTTAACACACATCTGCCCCGCTAGTGACGTCCACTCTGGAAAGGGGGAACCAGCCAGAGGGAGCGGGCTCTCCCCTCCGCCACCCCGGACGTGGCCAGGATGTCTGCACGCTGGGCCACCCGGCCTGGCTGCTCCGACTTAAGCTCTGCAGCATCTGGGTTCTGGGAAGAGGGGAGGTGGGCCCTCCTCATGCCGGGGCCCTCCAGGACTTGGGGTGCCTATGACAGGGAGGGGCTCAGTGCAGGGACAACCTGCCCAGACAGGACGTCAGCACTGGGGACAGCAGAGCTCTTGTCTGCAGGGAGTCTGCTGAGCACCTCTGGTCAGGACAGGGACACTGGTGGGGCCTGGCCTGGGGTCTGCTCCCAGTCAACAGCCCTCCAATACTCCCCAGCCCTCAGGAGCCCACCCACCCAGAGCTCAGCACTGCCTCAGGATGTCTCCTGTCCCTCACCCCTTTGGGGAGCCCCTCCCAGCCTATGGGGAAGGACCTGGGGTGGGGGAAGGCTGTGAAGGGGGCCAAGGGCCTGGACAGCAGTCAACTGCTCCAGAAAGTAAGTGGGCTGTGAGCCCCATGTCCAGTCAAGTGTGGGAGACCAACCTCACACGTGACTGAGTCGCACTCCCTGGCTGGGTGCTGAGGCGCTCAGTCACAGAAACGTGGCAGAGCTTTCCCCACCCTTCTTGGGTGCGAGGGTCGGTGTCTCGTGCATGTGTGTGTCTTGCTACAGCCCCGTGGTGGAGCTACACTCGCCTGTTCCTTTGTAATCTAACCCCTTGCCCTGCTTAGGATGGAATCTTCCACATACAAGTGCCTTGTGTGTGTCCCCTCCTCTTACTGTGCCCTGGGTGTGGCCTACCCAGGTGTCAGTCAACCTGCTGACAGTGGACATCATGAAGATAGACTCAGCCCCCTGAAACCTGACCCCTGGCCTCATTTGAATAGCTTCTCCTCAATAAAAGGGGTCAGCACATGCTCTCTCTCTCTCTTCCTGCGGACCCTTAAGGTCAGAGGAGCCGTCACAGCGACCCCAAAGAAAAAGGTATTTGTGTCTCTTATGGGGTTACTTGTGCAGCCCAGTCAGCCCCGTTTACCTGGAGTGACCCTGACCTTTTCGTCTCGAGGACTGAAACCCGGCAGTCAAGGCTGCTGGTTCAGGAAGCCAGAGGCAGCACCCAGTGCTCATCCTGGACTGGGGGCTCTGCACAGGGGGCAGGATGTCCCCTGTCCCCTTTCATTCCTACCCTTTCACATAAGGGACATCAGAGTCCACATTTTAAGAAAGGGAGGAAGATGGATCATGGGGTCAGCTCAGGGTGAGCTGGAGGGACCTGGGCAACAACAGACCCCAAGGCCCGTGAGGATACAGCTCTGTGTCAGGCCCCGCCCCCCCGGGTGCAGACAGTGGGCACAGGATGTTGGCATCCGCCCCCGGGGTGGCGAGGTTCAGAGGCCAGCTGTGTTGGATCTTTGCCTTTGAACTGATTCCCTCTTTGGGTCTGGCCAAATAGGAGGGTTTGTGCACCTGCTTCATGCTTTCTCTGTGTGAAACAGACACAAAGCTTGTAAAACAAGCCTCCCTGCCAGGGTCCTGACTCGGACGAAGAGCAGAGGGTGCACCCAGGGATAGGGCCCCTGAGCCCCCTCCCTGCCTGGCCATCGAAAGGCCGGGACCTCAGCAGTGCTCCCAGAGGGGCCCCCCTACACCCCAAGGCAGAGGTGGGGCTCACTTTGGCCCCACGCTGAGATGGACACCTGTCTGAGCCCCAGAGTGAAAAGGGAGTGGCGGATTCCGCACAGCTTAGAAAGGAAACATCTGACAGACCAGAGTGGAAACAAGAGGTCAGGGCAACGCCAGGATGTCCCTCTGGTGGTGGTCAGGGTGGCCTGGGTTTCCCCAAAAGTAGACAGCCCCCCGTGTGCAGGTGGGTGCAGAGGTCCCACAGTGGTGGGCCCTGATGTCCATGGCCAGCATGCTCGGGGTCACCTGTCAGAGGACAGCTGCCTGCCTGGAGGACTATGTGGAGGTCCGTGCAGCAGGGGCTCTCCCCCAGCCAAGGACGGGGATGGCCCTGCCACCCACCGCCAGGTGAGGCAGACAGGGCCAGAGAGTACGCTTCCCACTGGCCTTGATCTGGGCCTTCTGGCCTCCAGAGCAGGGGATTTCTGTGGCACTTTGGGCCAACAGCCCCAGAACACTGACTCGGATTAAGCAGGAATTTGGGAATCACCCCCCCAGGTCCAAGGCTCTCCTTTTTGGCTTAGGGACTGAGGCAGAGAGGTTTCGGGACTGAGCCAGGCCACACAGCACACTAGCATGCCAGCCCAGCCCTGAGGCAGCCCCACGTCCTGCTCACCCACGACCAGCTCGCGCACTTCCTTCCAGCGGATGTGGCTGCCCGTCTCATGCAGCAGCGTCACAGTTATCCGCCTCTGGATGCCCTGTGGGGCACAGGAGTGGGGACAGTCAGACCCCCAGGGTTATGGAGGGCAGGAGAGGACTGGGCACACTATGGGGGCAGGCAGGGCTTCACACCTGGTGGAGGAGGAAGGTCCCCATGCAGGGCATGCCGCCACGGTGGTCCACCACAGCAGGGATGTAGCTGGAAGAGAAGAGGGTGAGATGCTGGCTCCTCCCAGCCCTGCCCTGGCATGGCCCTGGTCCCAGAGAGAGCAGGCACGGGCACAGGAAGACATCAGCTGCCTCCACAGACAGAAACACCCCGCCAGAGGACACAGGGTCAGCTGGGCACCAAAGCCAGGCCACACCTCCTTGACCATCACCCCCAAGCCCTGCCCAGTCCCTGAATTGCCCGGGTAAAGTTGCAGCAGGGGTCCCGTCGCATGCAGCACAGAGCCCAAGCCAGCTCGGGCCTCCCCACCCTTGGCCCCTTCTGGGCCACCAGCCACACCAGGCAGCCACGGCCCCTGCGCTGTGGCCTGGGAACCTGGCTCCCCTGTGCCTCTTCAGGTCTTCCTTTCAGTGTCCCCCAATCATGTGTGACAACCCTCCATGCCTGCCACCTCCAGCCCCAGCCCCGACTCCAGCCTTGGGCCCTGGACCTGGCACTCAGCCCAGCCGCCAGATTGTCCGTCAGCCCCACCCCTCAGCGGGGGTGTCTGCTCCTTCCCCAGCACCTAGGAGGCCACCCACACCAGACACCTGCTGAACCCTGCTGAGAGGACCCCTGGATGGTGGGAACCAAGAGGCTCCAGGCCTGGCCCCTCCCTCTGCCCCCCGTGATGCCCTGAGGACCTGTCCCTGACCCCAGCGTGGGCACCGGGGCCGTACTCACTCCCCGTTGGCCTCCAGCTCGCAGATCTCGAAGTAGACCAGCAGATCGTACTTGCAGTGGCAGGGTCCCGGGCAGGGCCGTGTCAGCGTGCTGAGCTTGGTGGCAGGCACTGGGGACAGGCGGACACACACTGAAGGATACCTGACCTGCTACATGGCGAGCGCACACTGGGGTGTCCACCAAGGTGGCTCCTCAAGAGAAAAGCCCGGCAGCCAACCTGGCACAGCACACATCTGTGTGCTGCCTGGACCGTCCACTGACTGTACGTTGCCCAACAGGCCTTGTCCTCAGTCCCCACTAGCCCCTCGCTTGTGTCCAGCTCCTGATAGCTTCCGTCCCCCAGTGGACCCCTCACCAAGGCCCTTCCTCTATCGATTCCCATCTGAGCACTGGCTGGTTCACCTAACAGCTGTGGATCCAGATGTCTGTCCTGAGACCACGGGGAGACAGTGGCCAAGGAGCAAGAGCTGGACCCAACCGCAAGGCCCGCTGGCACACGGTGCAGGGTCAGCAGTCCTGGGGAGGGGAGGCTCCACAGCACCCACCTGCAAGACCCCGCCTCACCGCAGAGGGCCCTGTTGGCACCCACAGCTCGGGCACCTGCCCCGGTGAACCAGGCGAGTCCCACCTACCTGGCTTGGACAGTGGCATGACCCGGGGAAAGTGTCTGCGGGAGGGCCTCAGGGGGCTGTGGAGAGAGAGAGCCTTGGGAAGGGGACGTGGCAGGCTGGAGCCAGCAGGACGCTTGTGGCCGGCTGCCAACCCTCAGTCTGTCCCTGCCTCCCTGTCTCCCACCAGGCGAGGAAAGGCCTGATCTCATGCCCTGGACCTGTGTGGACAGGAGACAAGGCCCCCCACCCCGGACTCCAGGCTCTGCCCCAGAGGCCCCACAAGGCCACAGAGAACCAGGGGGGTGGAACTCTGGGGGTCCCAGGCCCGAGGCTCCAGGACAAATGATCCCAGAACGCTACAGAGCAGATGGGGCTCCAGGCCATGCCGGCCATCGGCCCTCTCTTCCCTCGGCCCAGTTCTGGTCCTGCTCCACGGTGGAGGGGGAGATGGAGCTGGTGACGATCTGGGCACAGAGGCTGATCACAGTTGTCCCACACTGAGTACCTGGGAGGGCTCAGCCTGGCCCAGAGGGCTCCATCCCACCCTCTGGGGCCCAGGGTGAGGGGGACCCCCACTCTCAGGGCCCAGGTGAGATGGACCTGGCTCTCTCTTTCTGAGCCCCTGGGAGGATACATGGGGTGAGGGGGTGGACAGACATGCCCAGATAGAACAGCTGGACAGCAAGCACCCCGACACTACCCGTGCTCAGCGGGAGGCCGAGTTTCCAGACTGAGGCCCCTGCTCCGTTCTAAGAGAGAAGCCAGACCAGGCGCAGAGCTCTGCTGAGCCACCCCGAGTCCTGCAGGCCCCAGGTGAGCGGCCTCCGGCAGGCGGGAGGAGCCTCAGAGGCACGCGGGCTCTGCAGCCTGAGGTGCAGGCAGTGACTGGGGAGGCGCCCCTGCCCTGTGATCCTGGCAGCTGACCTGAGCACATCCTTGCAGAGAGGCGGGAATGGGTGCTGCTGGTAGTGGCCAAAGACCTCGAACACGATGGGCTGGCTCCGGATGTACTCAATGAAGGACTTGGTCACCTCCACTGCGATCTGGACAGCAGAAAGCGTTCAGTCTCCAGGCAGACCCAGCGCTCTAAGGGACACTACCAGCCCACCCTCCGCCCTCCGGGGGACAACACTCCCTGGCAGACCCTGCCACGAGGCCTCTCCTCCCAAGACACACCCAGGCCAGAAACCAGGGGGCAGCCCACTTCCCCAGGGCATCTGGGGCCAGTCGCTTGGCTGCCTTTCAGAACACGGAGCCCGAGAAGGAGACCGAAGCCAGGGCTCCCCTGCCACCCTTGCCCTTGCCCACTCACTAAATTATGGGGTGAACTTGCACCCCCCAAATCCTGCCCTTAAGTCCTGACCCCAGGGCCGTGGAATGCAGCTGTTTAGATACATGACCGATAAAGTGAGGTCACAGAGTGTGCCTCATCCAGTGTCCAGTGTGGCTGGGGTCTGGACCCCGACGCAGGAAGGAGCCCCAGGAAGGAGCAGCCCGCTGCCACCTGACGGGAGGAAGCAGCCCCAGAACCAGGCTGCTCAGAGCCGCGTCACAGCGGCCAGCCGGTGAGCACTCCTCCGTCTGTCCTTAGATCCTGCTCTCACTGTCACCAGGCCAGCACTGTCCTCCCCACCTCTCAGCCTTGCTGGACTCCCGGGGCCTCTCAGGACTGTGCTCAGGCATCCTCTGGCCCTCCTCAGGCCCAGCCTCCACCCTGTCCCTGCACCCAGGGTGCCCTCGGACAAACCCAGCCAGGACCTCACTCGACCCTCTGTGCCATGTCTGCCCCTTGGGGACACACAGCCTGCTGCCCTGTGTAGGCCCACCCCCACATGGCACTGGCGGCCCATGCTCCTGCCGGGCAGCGTCCTGCTCAAGCTGTCCAGAGCAGACGGGGGCAAGCAGGTGAGGGCAGAGGGCTCAGACGTACGTTCTGGACGTGGTAGAAACCGAGGGGGGGCCCCCTGCCCGTGTTCTTCAGGGGCTCCGTGGAGAAGGCCTCATCATGGCGGTGGATGAAGCTGCAGGTGGGAGGATGTACTTGGTGGGGGGGACGTGGGGCAGGGACCACAGGCCTCACTGAGGGTCACATGTCCTGGCCTTCACAGCCCCCCAAACCTGTGTCTGACTTTGTGCCCCAGACTGACAGCCTCCTCAGAGTACCTCTCCTGACAGTTCAGGGACAGAGGGCAGGACAGCCTGGGGACAGAGGGCAGGACAGCCTGGGGACAGAGGGCAGGACAGCCTGGGGACAGAGGGCAGGACAGTCTGGGGGGCAGAGGGCAGGACAGTCTGGGGACAGAGGGCAGGACAGTCTGGGGGGCAGAGGGCAGGACAGTCTGGGGACAGAGGGCAGGACAGTCTGGGGACAGAGGGCAGGACAGTCGGGGGACAGAGGGCAGGGCAGCCAGGGGACAGAGGGCAGGACAGTCTGGGGACAGAGGGCAGGACAGTTGGGGGACAGAGGGCAGGACAGTCTGGGGACAGAGGGCAGGACAGTCTGGGGACAGAGGGCAGGACAGTCGGGGGACAGAGGGCAGGGCAGCCAGGGGACAGAGGGCAGGACAGTCTGGGGACAGAGGGCAGGACAGCCTGGGGACAGAGGGCAGGACAGTCTGGGGACAGAGGGCAGGGCAGTCTGGGGGGCAGAGGGCAGGACAGCCTGGGGACAGAGGGCAGGACAGTCTGGGGACAGAGGGCAGGACAGTCTGGGGACAGAGGGCAGGACAGTCTGGGGGGCAGAGGGCAGGGCAGTCTGGGGGACAGAGGGCAGGGCAGTCTGGTGACAGAGGGCAGGACAGTCTGGGGGCAGAGGGCAGGGCAGTGTGGGGGGCAGAGGGCAGGGCTCACTTAAACTGGCAGAAGATGTCAGCGTATTCGGCAGAGATGCTGGAGGCCTGCAGGACGGTCACACGGAAGGTGAAGGTGCTGCCCAGGCGGAGGTGGTCCAGGGTAGCGTCCAGGGGCCCATCCAGGACGGCTTTCTCAGGGCTGTCCAGCAGGAGACCTTCTGGGGGCACTGCTGCTGGGAGTCGGGGGAGCCACAGGGTCTCCAGGCTGTTCTGCGGCCACATGGCGGGGCTGGCAGCCAGGCTTGGTACCCCTGAGGGGACCTACCTGAGCAGGTATTGTTGTTCACCTCGTCGGCCGAGGGCCCTGCATCTGCGCCCTGGCCCTGGCCCTCCACAATGCGCAGCTCTTCCTGAGAGGTCCCCGAGCGAGCCATCCCCACCCCGGGGCAGGACTCAGACTGAAACTGTGCAGGGTGCAGAGTCAGAGACGGGGAGCTGGGAGCTGGCCAGGTGGGCCATCCCAGCCCAGCCCGTCGCACCCCACAGGAGGGTGTGCAGCCCTGGGCCAGGGCCTGCAGGGACCCGTGCTCCTGACCTGCCCCTGCTGCGGACCCGGACCCGCGGCCACAGCCTGTCCCCGCCCCCGCTGTGAGCGGCCACCCCTGACTGCAGCCACCCTTGACTGCAGCCGATTAACCCTTGGGAAGAACAGGAGACGGGCTTTGGGGAATGGGGAAGGGAGCGTCCTCTTGCAGCCGGGGCCCTCCCGTGGGCAGGACACAGGTAACCACCCGTTCCTGGGCATTCCTGGCACTGACACCCCTCTAAGAGGGGGAAGCGGTAGGGTCACGTGCACCCTGCTCAGGGTGCGGAGTTGTGAGGCTCCTGGTGACAGGTAGCCAGGTGGGCACAGGCTAGAAGAGTGTCTAAGGAAAAGACAAAGCCTTGAGCCTGGTCATCACAAGGGACCGTCCCCTCCTCTCTCTCTCCAGAGGGCACAAGAGGGCGCCTTGGGTCTGCTCCTTCTCTGAGGCTGGAGGTGGTGGCCTCTGTGGAGCCTCCCTCATTCTTCAGGTTAGGGTTGGGGAGGCAGGTGAGGGGGCAGTGGGAAACCCAGTGTGCCACTCAAGAGAGGGACACTGGGCTGTCTTCCGGAAGCTCGTCCCCACCCCCACTCTGTGCTCTGCTGTACAGGACCCAGGAGAGGCCAGAAGCCAGGAAGGGGCACTGCAGGTCGTAGAAAGCAAGAGACAGGACAGGCCGGTGCTTGGGGACGGGAGGAGAGCACCAGGATGGCCTCCAGGGGTTGGCGGTGTCCCCAGCTGTGTGAGGAGAACAGTGCCCTGTACCTTCTCGAAATGCTGGTCGTCAAAGGAGATTTTAGCGGTTCCTGACTGGCGGACACCAGAGCCGTAATCAGGGGCCTCTTCATCAGCTGCAAGAGGAGCCAAAGAGGTGTCTGGGTCCAGCTGGTCCCCATGGTGGGCACAGCCAGACAGAGGGCCTGCGGCCAGACTCACTGCTCTAGGGACAGCCAACGTCACCAACCACAGTTCAGTAACAACCAGGGTGGCGTCCAGGGCACACTGACCAGGAGCTGCCCCAGCATCCCGCATGTGGCTGTGTCCTTGTCACCACAAACTACATTGTCAAAACCTAACCATGGCCCCACCCAGATGCTCAGGTAGAATCATGCCACCACTCGTGCAAGCCACCCATAGCAGCCATCTGGACCCTCAGAGGCCCCACCCAATTCCCCAAACCCTGACCTGGCTTCTGATGGCCTCCAGACCCCAAGGCAGCTGACTGCCCAGGCCCCATAACCTCCCTCAGTCCAGTTCAGGCCCAGGGGACTATCATGGTGCCCTCCTCTCCATCGCTGGCCCAAAGCCGCACAGCTCTGTTCTGCCATGGCCCAGGGCACAGTGGGGCTCAGCAGATAGGCTGACCTTTGCCATGGCTGCAGGGGTGGGGCACAGGTGACTTCTGTGCCCACCACGTCAGGCACCTGCCTTCATAAGTGCCCGCAGCCTCACATAAGCCAATATTAGGCAGCACTCAGAATACAGTGAGCCCGCGGTAGGGCCTTTTGCACAGGTCAGGACCCTGTTTCAGCCTCGTTTCCCAAGTGTGACCTGGAGACAGACCTGGGCTCAAGGCACCCTACACCTTCCTAACAATCTTTCCTTGTCCAGGAAGTGGGGAAGCCCACAGGGTGAAGGGTGATGACGCAGAAGTGACCCTTCTCTCAGAGATGAAGCTCCGGGCTCAGGTCCTTCACCAACTTCCACGAGGACCCCTCCCACCAAGGGCAGGCAGGACAACAGTGGCCCCCCACTGAGTGGGCCAGCCCCATGGCCTCTGGTGTGGCCGCATCTCAGCAGGTGACAGTGGCAGGAAGTAGCCAGCTTGGCTGTGCTCAGTAAGGACAGGAACTAGTGGGGCAGACGCGCGGATGGAGGCCTGGGGGGATGGGAGCAGCTTCTTCGGGGCAGTGGGTGGCACCGGACACTCCCAGCATCCCTGAGCAAGGGGGTTGTGCCAACACGGCACTTTCCTACAGAGGGGCCTGGCAGGAGGGGGACCTGTTTTCTGGCCCCTCCCTGCACTCCAGGCTTGCCCCCTGGGTCCTGAAGTTTCAGTACCATGGGTCACTGTGAGCGCCTTGCATTTATGTAACAATAGTGGGGGACCTGGAATGGTAAGAGGTACTGGGGGAGCACTTAGATGCTACTAGTTTTTACTGCTAATAGGGCTAGATTATCAGTCACGTTAACACACAAGGTGGAAGAGATATAGGGCCAGGAGACTCGACATCTGAGTGCGGTTGAAACTTCCAAGGGTAAAGAATATGAGCACCTGGGGAGGTGAGCACCTGGGGGAACTGAGCACCTAGGAGACCTGGGTGGGAGAGCACCTGGGAAGGTGAGCATCTGGCAGAGGTGAGTACCTGGGAGGTGAACACCTGGGGGAAATGAGCACCTGGGGAGAAAAGCACCTGAGGAGGTAAACACCTGGAGAGATGACCACCCAGAGAGGTGAGCAACTAGGGAAGTGAGCACCCGGGGAGGTAAACACCTGGGGAGATGAGCACCTAGGGGAGATGAGCATTTGGGAAGATGAGGATCAAGTGGAAATGAGCATTTGGGGAGGTGAGCACCTGGGGAGGTGAGCACTGGAGGAGGTGAGCACCTGGGGAGGTGAGCACCTGGGGAGGTAAGCACTGAAGGAGATGAGCACCTGGGGAGGTGAGCACCTGGGGAGGTAAGCACTGAAGGAGATGAGCACCTGGGGAGGTGAGCACCTGGGGAGGTAAGCACTGAAGGAGATGAGCATCTGGGGAGGTGAGCACTTGGGGAGATAAGCACCTGGGGAGGTAAGCACTGAAGGAGATGAGCACCTGGGGAGGTGAGCACCTGGGGAGGTGAGCACTGGAGGAGATGAGCATCTGGGGAGGTGAGCACTTGGGGAGGTGAGCACCTGGGGAGGTAAGCACTGAAGGAGATGAGCACCTGGGGAGGTAAGCACTGAAGGAGATGAGCACCTGGGGAGGTGAGCGCCTGGGGAGGTAAGCACTGAAGGAGATGAGCACCTGGGGAGGTAAGCACTGAAGGAGATGAGCACCTGGGGAGGTGAGCGCCTGGGGAGGTAAGCACTGGAGGAGATGAGCATCTGGGGAGGTGAGCACTTGGGGAGATAAGCACCTGGGGAGGTAAGCACTGAAGGAGATGAGCACCTGGGGAGGTGAGCGCCTGGGGAGATAAGCACTGGAGGAGATGAGCATCTGGGGAGGTGAGCACTTGGGGAGATAAGCACCTGGGGAGGTAAGCACTGAAGGAGATGAGCATCTGGGGAAGTGAGCACCTGGGGGAGGTGAGCACTTGGGGAGGTGAGCATTTGAGGAAATGAGTACCTGGGGAGGTGAGCACCTGGGGATATGAGCACCTGGGGAGGTGAGCAGCTGAGAGATGCCTTTTGTCGGCCCACTGTCTCCCCAGGGTTCCCTGTGGGATGAGGTCCATACTGCAGGACTGGAAGGTGCCCTGGGTGGGGCCTGAGCAGTCCCCTGTGCCCGCTGAGAAGGCAGCCCGGGAGCCACCATCACACCTGGCACCTCTGACCTGAAGACCCCTGGTCAGCCACACTTTACCCAAGTCCTCGCCTGGTCTGGCAACATTCTCAGGTGGGATGCGTTAAAACCTGGCCCCATATACAAGGAAGCCACCAGGGCCCAGAGCTTCCGTGGCTGGCCAGTGGGAAGGTCTTGCCTCTGAGGGTGAGGGACTTGCCTTTTCAGGCCCACATGAGGGAGGGTCTGAGGGGGGGGGGGATCTAGGAGGCTGGAGAGGCAGAGGTGGGCAGGGACTCTGTTTGCAGGCCCTCCTGTGGTTGTGGAGCCTGTGGGTGGATGGCGTGGCCTGGCTGCAGGGAGGGAGCCAAGGGTCTCTGGGTCCCTCTGGGCCGCCTGATGGGGCAGGCTCAGGCCTCCCTGGGCTTAGCCCAAATCCCTGGTCAGCAGAGGGGAGTCTAGGAGGCCAGAGCCAAGAGCTGGGCCCAGGGGAGTGCTCCAGGCCCCACCGTGGGCAGCCCAGGTGAGGCTGGTCCTTGCCCACACGATGTCCACAGGCCCGTCTCCGCCCTCAGCGTCCGGCACAAGCAGAGCCAGCCCGGGCTCTGGCCCAGTGTGCCGCCCACACGCACCTGAGATGGCCTGGACGGCCACGCGGAGGAAGCCCTTCACCTCGCCCTTCTCGCTCACGATGGCCACGCGGTGCACCAGAGGCACGGGGTACAGCAGGTTGCTCAGGTAGACGAAGGCCCTGGGGAGCAGAGGCCGCGATCAGGGGCCACCCCCCATGCTCTGAGTGGCAGCAGTGACAGCACGGCCGAGGACAACATGACAAGAAGCTGCGAAGCAGAGCCAAGCCGCGGGGCAGCCAGGGTGTGGGAGCGAGGCGCCGGGCAGGGGTCGTGGGGTCTGCAGTGCTGATGAGACAGGAGAGGCACGAGGGGGCCAGGGAGTGGACCTCGGTGAGCAGAGGGCACAGCCCAGCAGAGCCCAGGTGTGGCCGTCCGAGAAGAGAACAGGTGGGGGGGGGGGTTTCAGCCTGCTTCAAGGACTGGAGGACCTGGTGGGTCGGTGCAGCGCAGCTGCTGTGACGTCCCTTCCCTGGCCAGCCCTGCTGCTCACGGGCCTCAGCCTGGTGGCTCCATCCTCCAGAGCCCCTCCCACAATGCAGCCTGTGGTGGGTGAGAGCTACTCAGAGTCAGCCAGTGCCCAGGGTGGCTGGCCAGTGCCCTGAGGACACCCCAGACCCACGCACAACCCCACCTGACCCGTTAGTGACCCAGAGCTCCAAGAGCCTCTGTTCCCAGCCAGCAGTTAGCTGCCCCAGCTGGTGCCAGGACTGACCTGGGCAGAGGACATGGTCACTGGGGTGGCTTCTGCATGCCCTGAACTAGCCAACATGTAGGGTCACAAAGGCAGCCAGGATGGAGAAGACCCTGGAGGACCCTGTGCCACCCAGCCAGGTGGGTAGGCTGCTGTGGAGAACGCCCCCACTGTTCAGGGGCCCCTCCTGGATGGAGCACCCTTCTAGGAATGGGGTCATCCTCCCAGGAACAGGAGCATCTCCTGGGTGGAGCACCCTCCCAGGAACAGGAGCACCTCCTGGGTGGAGCACCCTCCCAGGAACAGGAGCACCTCCTGGGTGGAGCACCCTCCCAGGAACAGGAGCACCTCCTGGGTGGAGCACCCTCCCAGGAACAGGAGCACCTCCTGGGTGGAGCACCCTCCCAGGAACAGGAGCACCTCCTGGGTGGAGCACCCTCCCAGGAACAGGAGCACCTCCTGGGTGGAGCACCCTCCCAGGAACAGGAGCATCTCCTGGGTGGAGCACCCTCCCAGGAACAGGAGCACCTCATGGGTGGAGCACCCTCCTAGGAACAGGAGCACCTCCTGGGTGGAGCACCCTCCCAGGAACAGGAGCATCTCCTGGGTGGAGCACCTTCCTAGCAACAGGATCATGCTCCAGGGGGCATCCTCCTAGGAATGGGAGCACCTCCTGGGGGGCACTCCAAGGAGTCACCTTGATCAGGAAGGGCCAGGTGAGTCACACTGGGGTGAGAACAATCAGCTCAGCTCTGCTTTTAGCCCAGAACCTACCCACTCAGCCACCTGCCCTCCTTTCCAGGTAGAGCTGACTGGGCATCCAGAAGAGGAGTGGGGAGGTCCTGGTGGCACCGGCTCAGGATTTGGACACTGGGGGGGGCTCACAGGAACCTGCCAGAAAACCACTGCACCTCCTGGGCTGGGGGGGAGGGTCTGCTACATGTCAACCTGTTGGCTCAGGTTCCCAGAAGTCACATGGGGGCCCTTTAAGTCCCCTAGGCATAAATCAAAGACCCAAGGAATAACGGCCCCAGCAGGTCTCTGAAGCACAGGGCAAACACCCTAAGAGCAGGTAGGACGCTGGAGAGCTGGCTCCCGACACCTGGAAGGCCAGTGGCCAGATGGGGCCCACGTAGCAGCGCATCCCCCTTGCTGGCTGCGCCTCTCTCTAGGGGCACCAAAGTAGAGCGAGGCCTGAGCTGGCAGGCATGACCTGTGGACTGTGGAGTCAGGGCTGGGACCTGCAGGTCCCTGACAGCTCCCAACCAGGCCCTCCAGGTCCCCCACCTCCCTACTCGGTCAGCACAGCCAGATCCTGGCCTTTCAGAACCCGCTCCTGTCTATGGAGAAAGCCCAACATGGTAGCACCCACCACAGTCCTCATGGGAGATGCAGCCACACAATGCCCCCGAGGGAGGGGCTGTGGGGTAGAGCCTGTAGGGACCTCTTGGTTGGAGGCCCAGAGGTTAATCATCAAAGGGCCACTGGGATCTGTGGCCAAAGCCTCCCTCTTCTCTAGCCCTTGACCCGTTCTGGACATTCTGAGGGATACCCTGGTAGAAGTCTGAGGACCCAGTGATAGCTCCGGTGTCAGTGTTGGAGAATGCAAAGGGGCATCTGTGGCTCTTCCCTCCAACCCACAGACCCCTGCCAGTCCACCTGGAGATGGTGATGGACCCACTCAGACCCCTAGTGGCATTAACCACCCCCAGTGGCAGCACCAGCTTTGAGGGGCCACAAATTGAGTCTTGAAGACCCCTGTCCCTGCTCCCATGGGGACCCCATCCAGCGCATGCACCCAGAGTTTGGGCAATGGGACCAGGTGGTGCCGGACTCCAGGGACCCACGTCAGGGGCCTTGGGCTTCTGTCCAGCAGGGACTGTTCTCCAGGCCTGGTCTCATCAGCCCTCCTGGTGCCAGGCAACCCAACAGTAGTGCCAGGTACTCTGGGGACCAGACAACTCCCCCAGTCCTGACCCTGACAGCACGGCTCTGCTACACCCACCTGCACAGCCTGCTGCCCTCAGGGCCTGGAGACACCGTCCACAGGTACACTGGCAAGGTGGGCTGAGGGGCCTGGCACAGCGCCCCTGGAGTGGGTGCTGAGGGGGCCCGGGGTGCACAGAGCTGACACCTGCCTCTCGCTGGCTCAGCATTATCACCTAGTGCTGGATACTGCCCTGGAGCCTGGGCTCGTCCCCCTCCCCCAGCACTGCCCAGGAACTAGGCTCCTGCCCAGCCCTGTCTGCAGTGCCATCTTACCCACTGTCTGTGTCCCCCTCTCCTGGAGGCACCTAGGCCTCCAGGGGAAGCAGAGGCCTCAGGCCCACTTCCTCAGCCTGGACTGTGGACAACAACACAATGGCTTCCCCAGGTCACTGGGCAGCACAACCTCCACAGGCAGAGCCCCCAGGGACCTGACCCTGGACATGGGGAGAGGCCCCTGGCTCTGGCAAGAGGCAAGAGCACCTTGAAGCAGACTGAAACAGAGAGGAGAGGCGGGGAGGGAGGAGGGAGCCGAGTGGCGAGCGGAGGGAGGAGGCAGCGCTAACCACAGATTGGTGAGGTGCAAGACGCATGCTGGGACCTAGGGACGCCTTTCCATAGGGGACCAGAGTGGGCCACCCAATTTTGCTTAAGCTTTGGAGAGAGAGCCAGCAGCTACCAGAAGGATCAAAGGAAAATCAACGGTGGGGTCCTTCCCAGGGCTGGGCCTGCTTAGCTGCTGAGCGGGAGAAGCCAATTCTTGCCAAACCCAAAGATGGGGATGATTCCAAATGAAGCCTGTCACGACCTCCTGTGACACAGGGGGCCAGGCCTCTCAAGGACAACTTTTGTTCCGTTTGGCAGTTTTGTAAAATCTCAAATCCACAAGAGGGGAAAAACGTTGGAAGGACCCAGCTCTTTTCTGCTGAGACTGCAGGGCCCACACCCCATTTCTCCCCTATTCTTGTCCCTGCACGCCCTGATCCCTGGCTACCTGACACCCGGAGCCACTCCCCAACCCCAGCAGGAGCTGAGGTCTGGCCCTAGAGCCTGGGGCTTGGCGAGGGGAACCTGCCTGGAGTCGGCCGGGCCCAGCAGAGTGAGGTCCAGGCTCGGACATCTGGGGGGACATCACCTACTTGTGTCTGGCTCATCTCCTGATGCCAGCCTGGTGACAGTCAGGGAAAACCAATCAGAGCAAGTCCATGGCAGGTGCCATGGGGACCGGCTGCCTTCACAGGGGAGGGGGCTTTCCTGCCATCTCCTCCACCTGGGAGCCCAGCCAATCTCCTGATCTGCAGGGGCTGCCCCCAGCCTGCGGGTCAAGTTTTCTGGAAATGCCTGGCCCCAGGAAACCATCTAACTTCAAGAAAAGCTGCTGAAGCTGACGGACACCTTTTCGTGTGGAAGCACTTTGTTCCCGTCAGGAGCCAAGCGTCTGACAGCGGCACTAGGCTGCTGGACCTGCCTTCTCCTGTCTCCATCCCTCCATGAGAACAGAATGAACAGTGGGTGCCAGGTCCACCTGCAGGCGGGATGTCTGCCCAGGTCTGGGCTTCCCCACAGCCTCTGTTCCACCTCCTGACCTTGGCCACTCCTACACCTGGGGGCTGTTAATGACCAGCTCCTGCTGCAAAGGGCAGGTGCCCAGAGGGCCCTGGGCCACGGGTCCATCTCTCCCTGTGACAGCCTGGGAGAACACCCTCACCTCTGCACAGAGGCAGGGCCTGCCAGGCCCCTCATGTGGAGCAGTAGAGGGGGCTCTTGCCTGCCCTAGGCTGACCCCCAAGTCCTGCTCCTTTCCCCAGAACAGAGTGGCGCTGGATGCACACAGGGAACTGCCTTCTCTTTGGAGAGACGGAAGCCGCCTCAGTGGGATGAGCTGGCTCCACTTGGGGTGCCCCTTCCTCACCTCTCACCCCAGTCCTTGCACAGAGACTCATAGGGTAGAACCTGGGCACCAGGGCCAGAGCCACGGCCAGGTCCCAGGTTTCCTGCAGCCTCCGTAGAAGCAGTTCCACCTACAGGATCCAGTGCCATGGGCCGGTGGCCACCCTGCGTGCTCCAGGGCTGCTTCTTCCCTAGCTGGACCCCGACCCCATACCACTCGGCCAGAGCATTCATCTCCAGGAGGGGAGTACCCACGGGGCCGCCGCGGGAGCCCCAGCTCCCTCAGGCCCTGCCTCGGAAGGCCAGCCCCTCAGCCTGCCTTGGCTGGGAGGGTCCGGGGTCACACCCTGACGCCCGATCGTGCCCACAGCAGTGCTCCTGTGCAAAAGAGCTGGTTCCTCCCCAGCATGCTCTGCGCAGCCTCACCAACCTTCCTACTAAACTGAACAGGGGGGGCCGGTCGTAAAACGGGTCCCGGCCGTCGCACAGCGTGTGCTCCGGAAAGACGTCGTCCTCCAGGTCCTCCTCCTCCTCCTCCTCCTCCTCCTCCTCCTCCTCCCCCACGCTCTGCTCCTCGGCAG
The DNA here is from genome assembly GCF_021218885.2 of Marmota monax. Taxonomy (NCBI): domain Eukaryota; kingdom Metazoa; phylum Chordata; class Mammalia; order Rodentia; family Sciuridae; genus Marmota; species Marmota monax. The sequence goes on along the minus strand of NW_026694888.1, from coordinate 1,015,600 downwards.
GCTCGGTGGCGTCGGAGTCGGGGCTCGAGAAGGTGGGGGAGGGGGTGAGACCAGCCATGCGCTCGCTCATGCATGTGTTGAGAAGAGGGTAGCTGTTGCAGCCAGAGATGACTGGACTGAGGTTAGTACGACAAGACAGAGAGAGGTTAACACCAGCTACCCGCGGGAGGCGGCGGCCGGGGCACGCTTCTGTGTGAACCCAACCCAGCACACGCACCACCGAGAAGGCCGCTTTAAAGACAGGAGGACCAGAATCCCACCCCAGCCCCAGGCTTGAAGCAAACCACATGTGTGGTCAGCTGGAAGGCTCCAGAAGGTTCTGGAAGGCACCAACAGTGTGATGGAGAACAGGGGTCCTAGCCAGGCATCCCCAAGGCCATTGTGAAGACCTCAGAATGCCACTGTCGTGTGGGGTCAGAGGCTGGGCACAGACCCCAGACCAGAGACCAGGAAGGAGGTGGTGGCCTCTATGGCCTCTAGGGCTTGGGGGCACAACCCTGCCTCTGCGTTCTCACCCCACAGGGCACCGGCCCAAGGCCCCAGCTGCTGGGGAGTCTCACACAGACTGGGCAGGGTGGCAATGGTGAGACCCAGCTCATGCCCTGAGGTTGCGGCCCACAAGTATGTGGTGAGGAGTGGCGGGGCCGGGGACGGGGGCCTTGGTGGGGCAGAACAAGGCGGAGCAGAGCTCCCTCCTTGTGTTAGGGCCAGGACCAGTGGGGTCCAGGCCTGGGAGGAGGCCGCTCTTCCCACTGCCCTCTCGCTATCACATGCTGTGCCAGGGCAAGGAGGAGGTGCCCACCTGCCCACCAGCCGGAACCAGGGGAAGCGGTCATAGAAGGGGTCTCCACCGGTCACCACGTTGTCGCAGTCCTCCACCACGCTGGAGGGCACCTCCGCGGCCCTGTCGTACATCTCGCGCATCAGGTCCAGGCGCTGCCTGTGGGGCGCAGCACACTGTGTGGGCCGGGGCCAGCCACCGTGGGCCTGGCACAGAAACCCCCCAGATCCTCGGAACTGGCCAATCGGGAGACGCACTTGCAGTTAGACAGGCAGACTCACCCTCCTGAGCCCACAAGCCTGCAGCTGGCCTGAGGGGTGCAGGGACCCCCATGGGCAGCGGCTGGAGGAGAGGCAGGGACGGGGCAGGGAGGACTAAGGAAATGTCTTCGAGATCATGCTCAGGTGAGCGGCAGTGCTGGGCAGAGCCCAGGCTCAGTGCTCAGGACCACACCCACTCCCAGGGGACACCCCTGCCTGGGGCAGGCACCCTGAGCATGGAGCCCGGAGGTCTGCAGGGTGCTCATGTGTGGACCCCTGTGTGTGTGTGTGTGTGTCTGCCAGGGTGCATGGGAGTGTGCCAGATTGTGTATCTACCATTGTGTGTGTGCAGTGTGTACCAGTGCATGTGCTGATGTGTGTATGTGTGTCTACCAGTGTATCAGAGTATGAGTACTGGTGCATCTACCCGTGTGTGTGTCTACCACTGTGTACCAGCATGTGCGTGTATCTACCAGAGTCTACCACTGTGTGTACGTGTCTTGTGTGTGTGGACCAGTGTGCGTATCAGTGTGTGTGTGTCTGTGTCCACCTGTTGTATTTGTGTATACGTGTGTGTGAGCTATACAAGAGAGGACAGTGTGGATCCCATGATTGGTCTTCCATGTTCTGATGTTTGGACACTTTGGGGACTTTCTGGTGGGGAGAGCCCTCTGCCACCTCCCACCCCGAGCCTAGCGGTTCCTGGAGCCCACCTGTCACACACAAATGAATGACTCGGAGTGCCCCTGACCTCCTCCCTCCCTGGTTTCCCACAGGCCAAGCCAACATTCCCTCTGTCCCACGTCACCAGGCCAGGAGGCGGTCAGAAGCTCTGGCCTTCCTGCTTTGGCCAGCCCTGGTGCCTCCCCCCGTGCCCTGGGTCCCCTCCTAGCAGCTGCAGGGACAGTCTGCTCTGCCTTCAATGGCATCTGCCCCCGCGTTTTCACGCGGTCACCTTTCATAGAGGAAGAACAAGCACAAAGCACAGTGAGTCCGCAGGCCACAGAAGCCGAGCCACAGGGCCAGCGGCTCCTGGGTGGTGCAGCTGCTGTGGGAGGGTGCAAGGGAGGAGCCAGGAGCCCAGTCCCCTCCTGCTGCCCCCAAGCTCCTGGCTCTGGGGACGCTGATCCCACCCTGCAGGCCTGGCTGTGCCCATCCAGTGCCCCACTGCCCACAGGACCTCCAGGGGCATGACCCTTCCCTCCCTTCCAGAAGGACCGTCTTGGCCTCTGTGGGCCTCAGTCCGCCTCCTCTTACTTCTGAGGTCTGACCACAGCACTGGTAAGAGGATGCAGATTACAGGAGACCCCCCGTGTGCCCTGTGCGAAGGTTGAGCCTGGCCCTGGCTCTGTCCTGGAGGAAGGCCTGCCCCACTGTCCACTCCAGCTGCCCACCAGCCACACCTGAGCTTCTCCAGCGTCCAGTAGTGGGTGGCCCCGTTCTTCTGGTCCTGCACTTCCACGGCCACTATCGTGCGGGGGAAGGGCCGAGTCTCCCGGTCTCTGGCAGCCTCTGGGGGCAGCAGGTCTGGCGGCAGTGGGGAGTAGAGGGTATCCGTGAGGAGGACAAACTGGAACTGGACCTGTGGAAGATGGCCTATCGTCAGTCCCTGGTGAGTGGAACCAGGTCCCCAGTGGGGCTTCCTGCCGACCTCAGAGCCTTTGACTGGTGCCCATGGGCACTGGGCCTTCTAGCCACACTGCAGAGGTCCTGCTCCCCGTGTCCCCTCCTGGCCAACACCTTCCCTGAGCAGAAAGGGCAAGCTGTCCATCTCAGCCAGTCCCAGACCCTCCTTCTGCTGCCCACCCCGGGGCCAAGCTCAGGCAGGGCCCTTCTGTCCACCTTGGGCTGAGAGGCGACAGGACGGGTCTGGCCAGCAGAGTGAGCACCCACCTTCTTCTTGAGCTCGACGCTGATCGCATTGGCCTCCTTGAGGAAGATGGCATTGCCCCACAGCAGGTCCCGCAGGGACGTGAACTGGTACCACTTCCACTTCCGGAAGGCCCACAGGGCCAGCTCACACTCGCGCTCTGTCCACTGCACTGTGGAAGAGGCCACAGGGTCGTCAGAGACAGGCAGCTGTGTTGTCCACTGTGCCCAGCCTTTGGGAGGTCCAGGCAGCAGGGTCATGCTGTGAGAGCACAGGCTGGCTCTGTGCCCAGTGTGCACAGAGAGGCTACTCCCCTGCAGAGGTGCAAAGGCAGGCTGGCCTGGTGGGGGACTGGAGCGCCCAGGTTCTGCAGCTCTGCTCAGCCCTCCCACTCAGGGCCTGGGCCTGGGGCTCCATGCTGGGGACCCCGATTTTAAAGACAATGAAGAAGCCAGTGGAAAGCTCGTAAGTGAGCCATGTGGAAGGGCCCAGGTGCCCCAAGATAAAGGGCGGTGGTCCCGAGCACCAGGCTGAGGTGGGGGCTGGGGTAGTCTGCCAGTGGTAGCCAAGAGGCCACGCGGGCCAGCAGTGGGGGACGGGGCCCCAGGAGAGGAGGCAGGAGAGCAGGCCAGGTGCCCCCGGAGCAGGGCTCCAGGCCCCCCAGGAAAAGGGCGTCCGTGGAGAGGGACACGGTGGCCCTTGGTCTCCACGGGTCACACGGTGAGGCACATGCCAAGCGCTTGCCACCGCAGCCCTGGCCACCCGTCCACACCCACATGTGCGTGCACGGCCGTGCTTGCCTGCTGCTGCTCGGCCTCCAGAGCCCCATCTCCACATGCTCCCTGGCCAAGGAGGCCTCCCCCTGGGGGCCCTCACCTTCGTCCTCGGGCTCCTCCTCCTCCTCGTTCACCTCTGGGTAGTACCTGGAGTCCATCTGCTTCTGCAGGGCCTCCAGCTTGCTCTCGTAGTCCTGCAGAGAGAGGCCAAGGCTTGGGCTCACCGGGGGGACGAGGTGGCCCTTGCACAGAGGAGGCTGGGCAGACAGACAGGGCAGGGAGAGAGGCCCGCAGTGTCCTCACCAGCCTCTGCTGCTCCAGCAGGTAGGTGGCCTCCTCCCGCTCTCGGCGGTACTGGTCCTCCAGCTCCTGGAGCCTGCAAGGGGCAGCAGGTAAGCGCAGGAGGCCCACAGGCGCGGCGGGCAGCGGCCTGCCCCAGGCTCACCTCTGCTCCATCTCCTGCTTCATGTCAATGCCTTGCTTCTCCAGCAGCTCACGCTGGGCAAAGGCCCAGTCCACAGGCTCCGCCGGCGTCTCCGCGCAGGGCGTGCGCTCCCGTTCCTGGCGGGCCTGCTCCGGGTGGTTGAACCGGAACACGTGGCTCTTACCCATGATGATGCGGTTTCCTGGGGGACAGAGGCAAGGCTGGCCTCAGTGGCCATGAGAGAGAGGGAGAGGAAGGAAGGGGGTGCAGCTCCTTCCTCTGTCTGGCCCTCGCAGCACTCCAGGGAGGCCCCCACCACCAGGAGACCCACTCCAAGCCCCTCTCCGCCTCAGCCTCTTCCTTCTCTCCCAAATCCAACCCCTGGGTCGCTCCCTGCTCAGCAGCTGGTGGTCTGCTGCGTCCTCCAGTGTCCCTATAGAGTGTGGCAATCACCAGTCTGGTCCCCCCTCCCCTGTGCGCTCGGCCAGGGCGTTCCCTGATGTGCAAGTTGTGGCTACGGCCGGGGCCGTGGGTCCCCAGAGCCTTCTCCCCATCGCTCCCTCTGGACAGGAAGGGCTAGGGCAGGGCTGCCAGGCCCAGGGTGGGAAGGCCACAGATGCTGGTCCTTAGGGCAGCCAGAGTGTCAGAGGCGGAGTGCCGGAGGCTGACCTTGGTCCAGGCCTGCCCACCCAACCCCAGTCCTGGACCCCTCTCAGGACCCACGCATCTACAGGGCCCCTGGGGCAGTGCCTGCTGATTTTGGACAGTCCTGCCTGTATGGCCCCTTTGAAGCCCTCACTTCCCCTGTTCTGCCCTCACCTGAGCCTCAATGTTTGCAGGAAGGTCCCCTCAGTCCCTGCTCAGCCCCTAGCCCGGCCACCCTCATCCAGTCACTGCCTCCGGCCTCCCTGTGCTCAGGCTCACACACTGGGTGGGAACCCCAAGCCAAGGTCTCCCCTGGGCGGGCCCAGAACCTGCCCAAGGCTCATGGGCAACAGAACAAACCCTGAAATGACCGAGAACAGTAGCAGCTGTCTGTCTAGACTGCCCACCCCAGGTGATGAGCCTCCATGGCCTCCGGGTATTCTGGTGTCCCTCCAAAGTGTCCTTAGGGACCCAAAGGCAGGATTTTGGAGTTCTGAAGACTGCTAGACAAGGAGGCCCTCAGGGTGAAGACAGGCTGGGTCACCTCCCACCTCCCTACCCCTGGGGTGGACAGAGGGACCTCCTCATTCCCAGCCAGAGCTCATTCCTGGCCAAGGTTGATTGATGGTCAGTTTAACATGTCAGCTTGGCCAGGTTACAGCAGCCAGTGACCCCACCAAGCACTGTCTAGGTGTTGCTGTGGAGGTGGTCCTGGACATGTGGTCAACATCAGCAACCAGCTGACCATATGTGAAAGAGAGTTCCTCTACGGTGCGGGGGCCTCCATCAATCAGTGGAAAGCCCTAGGAGTGAACAGAGGAGGGAAGATCTACCTGCTGATGGTGAGTCTTCTCCTGCCCAGGAGATTCGGGCCTGCTGCCTGCCTGGGGGCTTGGACCCTCCCTGGCCTACAGCCTGCCACTCACCTAGGCCATGTCTTTGAACTAAATCTTCTTAAACGTGTACGGGGGTATCCCTCAGCCAAGCTCTGGCCATGGCTGCCTATGCACCCTGCTCCTGCTTTCTCCAGACGGACCCCAGGCAAAAGCCAGATGGCACTTCCCGTCCAACTCCCCTAAAGAAGGGAATTCCTGCCACGTGCACCTGGGTTTACACCAGGGCCACCAGGATGCTCACATCTGGACAACAGGCCAAGCCCACACCAACTGACCACGCTGCCCTCTGGCCCTCTCTCCCAGCCCAGCCCACCAAGTGTCCATCCTGAGCCCGGGGAGGAGCCTCTTCTGGAACGGGTCCCACCTCGGCTTCCCAAGCAGCCCCAGCCCACTGTGGGGTCCCCGTGTGCAGACCGGGCTCTCTGCTCAGGCCCAGTGCCCGGTGGGGCGTGGGGAGGCTCGCAAGCTAGTCAGGAGCCCACAGCCTGCAGAGCCGCCACCCACGGGCCATGGGCTGTGCCCACAGGGGGCTTCACACGGAGAAGGGGTGACTTGGGCATTGGGATAGGGGCTTCCCCTGATGCCCTGTCCACTCCGTGGTCCCTCTTGCCCTTGGCCATACCTGACCGCAGGATGCTGGGCTCAGTGACTTTCTTGCCATTGACGTACGTGTCTGCCCCCTCACAGGGCTCCAGGGTCACCACAGCTACAAGACAGAGACAAAGTCAACTTAGAGGGACTGTCACTTCAGCAGCTCAGCTTTCCTGCCCTGGGCAGGAGGTGGGTTCTCTGCTCATTCAGTAGAGGAGGAAAGTGACCTCTAAGAGGGAGCTGTGTGTGTCCAAGACGGGGCTGGCGAGGCCATGCAGGGCTCCACAGCCAGGGCCCTGCCCAGGTCTCCAGGTGGGTAATGGGTAATACAGTGGCTGACTCTCCCCAGGGCATCCCAGAGTCCTCTGGCTTCACCCCACCCGAACTGGAGAGGACAGACGCTTTGGGGACAGAGTCAGGGAGAGCTGACTGTCGTCAGCATTGCTCAAGGACACTAAGCACCATCCTCCTGAGCTGGCCAAGTGGACAGTGAGCTCCACTCACAGATCTGCAGGTCACAGGCTGGTCAGACTCCCATTGGGAGCTGCCCTGACAGCCACGGACATCAATGTAGCCGGCCCCTCCCAGAGATGGGCAACGCCACCTTCTGGAAGGCAGCCGCTAGACAGGCAAGGAAATGGGCAGATGGCCGCTCCACAGGCAGCAGAAAGCATGGTCCCCAAACAGCTCTCCAGCCTGGACCTGGGCGCTCCTCATGGCTCACTGTCCTGCTGCCAGAACACCCCCACGCTCCCAGACACATTGCCAACCTCCCACGTCCCACCCCTCATCTTCCAAGACACTGGGCTCCCTGGAGCACCCCTGGCCATGGGAGGCACCAGGCCCTCCCTAAGTACCCAAGGGAGTTGTCCCCAAGGCTGTCCTCTGCCCAATGCATGGCTTAGGCTCCTCTAAGAGACCCCTCCGGGGCCTGGTCAGCAGCACGGGGCAAGAGGGGTGGGGAACACACACCTTCACTGCCTCCCCTGGAGTCGCTCCGGAAGACACAGTGCTCCTCCTTGATGAAGTGTCCGCTCAGGACAATGTCCTGCCGCCTCTCGGCATCCTCCCTGCCCACTCTGGGGGGGGTGGGGCAAGAGGACCATTAGCAGCATACACAGGTCCAGCACACCCATGAGGACACCCACTGGCCCACCTGTGCCCACAGGCAGCCTTGGGGAGGCCCAGCTGGGATCTTTGGGGAAATGCCCCACAAGGGCATTGTGAGGGTGCTAGGCAGTGAGGGGTGAGAGGACCCCAGCGCAGCCTTGGGATCGACAGCCCAGAGGAGACACAGGGTCACTTCAGAAGCAAGCATGGGCAGCAGTATTGCTAGAGCAGGTGACCAACTTGATGGCCCTCTGTGGGGTAGCACAGGCTGGTAGGAACAGGGAGTCCCCCACGCCCAGCCCACCCTACCAGTGCCCACCTGGTGACGCCGTCCTTGATGTAGTACAGGAGGCACTCGGACATCAGCGGGTCCTCGTTCAGGTTCACAAGGTGAGGAGTCTGGGGGTAGGAGATGGGATGGCCACCTCTCCCAGGGCCACTGGCCACCCCACCCAAGCCTCCCCAGGCCCAGACCACGGCAACCCCAGCCTGGCAGACGAGACAGGAGAGCAGGAAGGTCTCAACGGCAGAGCTCTTGCAGATGCCGGGACCCTTCCCCATCTGCCACTCAGCAGGTCAGAAAGCCGGGACTGGCCCTCAGGACCAGGAAGCACAAAGGTTGTGAAGGACGTCCCCCGGAGCCACGGGGGTTTGGAGGCCAGCTCCCCTACCCCAGGTCCACCAAATCCAGCCCAGGCCCAAGGTGATGCAGCCCCCTACCAGGCCTGTCTCCACGGCCTTCTGCCCCCTGCCCACCCCATCAGCCCCTGCAGGCCCTACCCACTGTGGCCCTGGACTGGCCTCACTGCCTCCCCCACTCCTCCCAGGGTCTCCCTGGGCCCCCGCCCTCCCTGAACTCAGGAAGGGCATCACCCAGCTGTGTTCTAGGCGAAGTCCAGCAACATGGCAGAGGCCCGGGCTGGCCCTGCTCCCTGTGTCCCACAAGGGACCCCAAGCTGTCAATCCTAGGGCAGGCAGGAGAGACCTGGCCACCAGTCACGGGACCAACATCAGGCTGTCCCCTTCCCTGAGTGGATGCGGGTCCTAGGAAGGGCCAAGGGACACCAGATTCCCAGGGACGCCTAGCTTCTCGTGCGGGGTCCCTGGTGGTCCCACTCCTGAGCAGTGCACACACCCAGGGACATCAACAAAGCCGCGGACTCCAGGTGCCTAGTCTCCCAAGGGAGGGCCCAACCTCCAGGCTCCCAACAGCCTCAGGGCAATTTGCTCCAGACAAGAGCAGAGCCTGCTCAGGAGGTGTGTGGAGTCCAGCCCCATCGGGGCACCCTGGGCCCTGTCTGCAGTTCCTCCCAGGCACTCCTGCCCCTGGACCTGAGCACATGCTGCTGCCCTGGCCAGGTCCTGACCCTGCCCAGCCCCCATGGCTGGGACCTCCACCAGGCACCTGGCACATGCAGGCAGCATCAAGCCTTGCTGGGCCTGGCAGAGACACATGTGGAGCACAGCGGGGTCCCGCCTGCTGCCTGGGGACAGCCCAGACTCTGGCTGGGGGTGTGTGAGATGCACAAGCTCCACACCATCTGGGAAATGCGCCCACCCGTTGGCCACAGAGCCTGCGGTAGGTGGCCTGGTAGCCTGGCCAGGGCCCGCAGGATGCCCTGCACTGGCCTCTTCCCAAGGCCTGATCGCACTCCATGAGCTCACAGTGCATGATCATCCCCAAAGGGTCCAGTCCAAGAAGGCCAGTGCCCAGGGAGGCCACCCTGAAAGTGCCCAGTACCTTGTTGCTCAGATGGGCAGGCTGCGAGTCCCACCTCCCCCAGGGCAGCCCTTCCTCAGCCTGGAGGTGGACTGTCCCTCCTGGACCCCTGACCACCCTGCTGCCCACAGGTTGCCTTTCCAGTCTGGGGCCCAGGGGGACGAGGGCTAGGGGCTCCTGTGAGAGGCATGGGCTCCAGGCTAAGGCTGGGCCCACGTGTCTCAGGTGGCCAGCCCGGGCCTGGTTTCCCTTGCCCTGCCCCCAGGGGACCTAGTCCATATCTCAGGCAACTAAACACCTATCTCCTGTCCCAAAGCCACGAGGACTCCCTGACATGGTGACAGGGGACAAGCCTCCCACGGGAAGGAGAGTCTGGCTGTGATTTAACAGCCACCCTGATGCCTGGCCAGACCCCCGCCTGCTCCCCTCCTCCCAGGAGCCCCTCTGGCCTCCACCAAGGGCACTGTCACCCTGCCCAGGGCAGCCCCCCAGACCTGGGCCCAGCTCCTACCTTTTTGGGAGAGAACACACCCAAGGTGCCACCGTCCTCCCTCATGGCCACACCCATCTCGGCCAGCAGTGCTTCCCTGGGGGACAGAGCTGGGGTCAGCAGGAGCGGCAGGGGACTTCCAGGACTGGCCTCAGCCTGCCTGACCAACTGACCCAGAGCCACCCAGTTGCTCCCAGGCCATATCCTGTCTGGTCAGTGAATTAGGCGTCCACCGGTGAGACCTTTTGTACCATGCTCCCTCAGGGGTCCTGTCTGCCAGGCCTCTATGGCCAGTGGCCAGCACCACCAGAGCTGGGGTCACTGGGTCAAAGGTAGGTACCAGGTTTGTCTTGGGCTGGGGTGCAGCCACCCCCAGGCCCAGGCACCCGGTGCTGGTGGCTGGGGCTTGTGTGTGTCCTGCCTGGGTCACAAACTCTCGGGCTGTGCCCCTGGCCTCAGTGTCCCCATCACTCACCTCTCCATCCGAATCGCCTCCGTCCGCCGCAGCTTCTCCTCCCAGGTCTCGTTGAGCTCCGCGATGATCTTCTCTGTCTCCTGCGGGGCAGAGGGAGCAGGGTAAGGTCCTGCAGGCAGCAGCCAAGAGGGCAGGGAGGGCCCAGGACCTGATCTGAAGGTCCAGGTGGGGACCAAGGGACACGAGGCTTTCCTCTGGGTACAGCCGGGAGAATGGGGAGGTGACGTGAAACAGGAGGAAGCCAGCCTGATGTCCCAGAGGGCTCTGTGGCGGCTCTGCGCAGAGTCCCGTCCAGAACACAGTGCCAGCACCAGCACCTTGGGTGTCCTTCCCGCACACATCTCAGGGCCCTCCAAGCCCCAAGAAGGCCAGGCCCACCCCGGGGGGCGCCAAGCTCCTGGTACACACTCGGCCTCTCACATCAGCCTCGCCTGGGCCACGTGCCTGGTCCCCTCAGCCCCAGTCTGGCCCACCCCCTGCACAGCTCGGCACCACAGGCCCGGTGACCGAGGAGGCCGAGCATGAAGTGCTGAAGGCACAGTGCCCGCGGCTGGGGTGCACGCGAGGCACCCGGAGGCACGGTGCAGCCCAGAAGGGGCTCCAAGCCTGCACGCCACGTGGCCTTCCCTCCTGTGAGTGTGGCTCCCGGGACGCAGGCGGGACTGCCACCACCTGCCGAGACCACCACGCAGGGCTGCGGCAGGGCCAGGGGCCGGCACTGCACGACCCAGCTCCCCACCAGGCGCCGGCTCATGCCATCGGATGCAGCGAGTTCTGCCAGTGCCCCACGCCCAGGGCTTCCCTCCACGCTGGCGGCCAGGCCACAGGCCACCTGATATCACCCCTAGGTCCTTCACGGCACTTTCTGTCCAGAGCTCATCGGCACACTGGCCAAATCTTGTGCAGCCTAAGGATGCCCAGACACACCGCCGGTGGGCAGGGAGCAGGCCACAGCTGGCCTGGGTGGATGCCAAGAATCTGCTGCTGCCGGGGGGAGGGCAGGGCTGGGCCCACACCCAGGTGCCGACCTGTCGCCTCTCCACACTCACCCTGCGCCCTGCAGCCTGCGTCCGTCGCCCACCCTCTGGTGCCCTCATTCCAGCCTGTCCCTCACCTTCAGCCTTTCAATGGCCTCCTCGCTGCCAGGGGCAAACAAGATGCGCTCATGGAGGCTGGACACCGAGGCGGCACGGCTGGACAGAGCCGAGAGCGAGGATGAGGGGCTCATGCCCACCAGGGCGTTGGTCACTGTGGAGAGATTGTCAGGGGCCTGACTCAGCTCGGCCCTGCTACGGTTATTGTTCTCAAGGTCCGACACATCTAGGACAGGAGGGGAAGGCCAGGGGACAGACAGACGGAGGGAGAGAAAAGAGAGACGCAGTTGGGACAGAGCCAGAGGGCAGACACCACGGCACGGCCAGGCAGTCCCCCAGGACAAGCACACACAGGCCTCCCGCAGCCCTCTCCTGCACGGCTGCGGTGGCACAGGCAGGCCCGTGTGTGGCCCACGGAGCTCTCCCGGGCAGCAGCGCCCACGCCCCTCTGTACTCTGCCGAGCTCCCCACCACCTCCCCGTTCCTGGGCCCTCTGTGCTCCACGCACCTGTATCCAGGGCCTGCGAGGGCACCTCGCAGCCTGTGCAGCCGGGGCCGGAGCTCCTGAGCCCACTAGGCCCGTCTGCCCTGCACCCAGGACCCTGTGCTCATCCTCACCCTCTGTAGGTGGGCCACCCCACCTCACCCCAACCCCTCCTGGGCCACCACGCACCCCAGCTACAGGGCCAGGGGGCACCAACTGTCCAGTCCTGCTGAACACACCTGGAAGAGGGGGTGAGCAGAAAGCCCTCCTGAGGGAGCCCCCTGCTCCTCCACCACCCCAGGGCTCAACTGCCCCAAAGCCCAGGGTTGGGCTGTGACACCCTAGAGGGGGGTGCCCAGCCCCCCGCCCCCAGCAGAAGCACGCACAGCAGAGCAGCGGCCAGCACAGGGCAGCACTGTGGGAGGGCACCAGAGACTGGGCCTTGTGCCCCGGGGTCAGGGAGAAAACACACCCCAGGGAGCCAGGTCAGGACCAGAGGAGACAGGCTGGTCAGGACCGGGTGGCACCTAGCACCTGCCAGCCACTCAGAGCCAGCACTTCCCTCCCAGGGCCTGGGGTCGGGCAGCTGGAGCAACAGCAGGGGAGGTGGGCCTGAACCAGGACAGCTTGGGACGAGCCCTCGGGCCCGCCTGGCCCTGGCGCATGGGCCTTCTGACCTTCCCGGCTTCTGGAGCTCAGGGCTTAGAGGGTCTGCCTTGGCCACTGGGGCCTGAGAAGGCCTCGGCGGCAGCCCGCTCCCAGCTGCCTCGGTTTCCGGTGGGGGTGAGGTGACCTGGAATGCGCCGGGGGAGGCGGAGCAGGGAGGCGCTCCTCGGCCTGCGGGGGCCTGCCCTCCCAGCCCGTGGTGCCCTGTGCCCCCGCGGCCGGGCTGGAAGCAGACAAGCAGAGCAGTGCTGGGAATACACACATTTGGGTCCTCCGGGCACAGAGTTGGCTACGGGGAGGGCAGGCGTGGGGGAGGAAAGACAGAGAAACACAAGAGCAGGTTGGTCTCCAGAGGGCCAGCTCGCCCGCTCGACGGTGGGCAGGCGGCAGCACGCAGGCAGCGGAGGTCTTCAGAGTGGGCACACAGGTGGGCAGCACCGGGGCCTGCCGGGCTTTCGGGAAACCATCTCTGGCCCGCTTGGGCCAGCTCCAAACCCAAACCATGCACCTCCATCCAGGCCAGGGACCTCGGCCCTTGCCCAGAGCCTCCGCCAAGGGCCTCCCACCCAGAGGCAGTCTGGGAACGCTGAGCAGGCCAGGGATTCAGCAGGTCCCCACCCCGGCCCCAGCCCTGCCCCAGCCCGGCCCCAGCCAGCAGGCAGAGACCCAGGAGAGAGGCCACGATGCTGAGGAGCCCCGGTCGGAGGTCCCCGGCACAGGCTGCTGCAGACACTCACTGTCGGTGATGTCACCCAGGCCCTGGGCGTACAGCAGGTCCCGCAGCCGCGTCACCTCATCCTTCAGTTCCCGGATCAGCTTGTTGTTGGGGTCTTCATTGATGATGGCGTTGCAGCGAATCTGCTTGGCCCTGTCCGCGTACCTGGGCAGGAGAGGGGTGGGCTGGGACAGGCCCCTCACGAGACGGGAGCAGAGCTCTACTCCTCACCGGGCCACCAGGGGTCACTCTGCGGCCAGTGGCCACAGGAGACCCAGGGGGGGGGGTCACCCAGCCCTCCTCATCCACTTGAGGAAACTGAGGCCAAGGAGGAGGGACAGATGGTGTGTTGTCCCCAGGAGGCCCCGGGGGGCTCAGGTGCGGGAAGGTGGCTGCCTGCCCACGTGTCTAGCTCACGTACTCAGCACCCAGGTGCAGGAAGGGCAGGGGCTCCCACAGGGTGCAGGTCCGCCTCCCACTGAGCACACTCAAGAGGCCAGAAACGGCAAAGCCAAGCTCGGCAGCCTCCTGAGGCCCGGTGTCCCCACCCAGGAGGCCACCCCTGCCTCCTCTGCTAACTGGCGGCCCCCAGCTGCCAGCACAGCCCTTTCAGCCACCGGGGCCCTGCCTGGCCTGCAGCCCCACGTGGCACCCTGAAGGGTGGTGAGAGCAGAACAGGGCCCATGAAGGCCCAGGAGCCTCAGATCAGTCACCTCCAGCCTCAGAGGGTCCAGGAGGACCACCAGCATGAAGGCCCCACCCAGGTGGGGGTAGCAGGGCCCCCCAGCTGGGCGCACCTCAGCGTGCTGAGTGTCTCGTCATAGTTGATGTCCGCAGGGCTCAGGGCGGCCACCATGGCGGTCCTCGAGTTGCCACCTGCAGAAACAGCCCGGGGTGACCACAGAGGGCTCTCAGCCCAGTGGGGTCTGCTCACCTCCCCCCACGAGTCAGGCTACCCTATGGGCAGACAGTGGCAAGGACTGTCCTTCCCAAGGATCCCCCATTTCTCCTGCCAGGGCCACTCTGTGACCAGCAGCCTCCTCTTCACCACAGTGGAGGCGTAGGGCCTCTAGTCTTTAGGCTGAGGTGGAGGCGTGGGGTTGGATGCTTCCACACCCTGCAGGTGCCCTGGCTCCTCGTGCAATGAATGTCCTGTCAGGGGCAGCCACCTCAGCAGTCCTAACAAAATCACCCGCTGATCCCACCCCAGCCCTCAGGAGGGCTGCCTGTCAGTGTGCCGGGTCGGGATGGACGGTCTTGCCGGCTTGACCCCAGGGACTTGTGTCCACGGGCCATGTCCTGGAAGTGGTTCCCTAGGGAATTCCCACAGGGACTTGGAGGTGACAGCAAGAAGGGCCTGGGCAAAGTGCCATGTCAGGCCCCAAAAAGGGTGACATAGGGGATCTCCCCCTGCTCCACACTAGGGCTAACGCTGGCACGGCCCTGTGTCCCAGGTGAAAGGACAGCCGTTCCTAGGACACCTCTGCCCCCCGGTGGGGCCCACCTGCCCTCTTCTCCACGGGGCAGAGCTGCCTGACAGGGGTGCTGGCTCTAGCCCAGCTGGTCGTGGGGTGCAGAGCCAGGCCACCAGGGTCTGCATGTCCCGCACACAACTGGGGAGGCCAGGAGCCCCCGCTGTTCACCAGGTCGGCCTGAGACTCAGTTGACCTCCTGAGCACCACTTCTGCAGCTACACACAGCTGGGGGACCCTAGAGTCATTTCTGGGAGGGACAGGGTCAATGTCAGGCACACCCAATCTTCATCTCCCTGTGACTCTCACTGCTCGGGACGCAGATGGGGACAAGGGCAAATCTACAGCAGCCCCCAAATCCCAGCAAGCAAGTGGGGTTCTCCAGATCCTCCGTGTCCCACGTCCCTGTTACAGGTGGGGACCGAGAGTCACCGGCAGGAGCTGGGGGCCAGTGCTCTGTAGCCTCCTGGCTTCCTGGACTTGCCCTGGGTGCGCACTGCGGGTAGCCGCCTCACCTAGGCCTGCACAGTGCACTGTGGGCAGCCACCCCTCTGGGCCACTTCAGCCTTGGCCCAGACAGGGCAGGAGGCCTGGTGGCTGGACCTCCCAGGTGGGATGATGGCATGGCCCCTGGTAGGACATAGGGCCCTGGGGACAGGCCGACTGTCAGTCCTCACCCAGGTTCTCGCGGAGCAGCCAGGTCAGCACGGAGTCCCGGTAGGGGATAAAGTCTGTCTTCTTCTTCTTCTTGTTCTGTGGGGATATTCATGGTCAGCCCGGGCCCAGGAGGGCAGCAGAGGGAGGAGGGAGCACAGAGCCTGCCTTGTGGGCCCCAGAGCCACAGGCGGGGTGAGGGCAGGATAGGGTCAGCTAGCTGCCTGTCCCCAGGCCTCTCCAGCCCTGGGTGCCCCCTGCTGGCACCTCCACCCTGGGCTAGAATAAGGATGAGTTGGCAATCCTCAGGGCCTTCCTGGTGCGTCCCTGCTGCGTCTGGGCCACTTGGCTGGGCCCGAGCCCAGAAGTATGGGCATCACTGGCCACGGCGTCCCACGTTAGGACGGATCTGAGCCCATCCCCCTCCCTGAAGCCCACCAGCAACTCTGACCAAGGGAAAAGCCCCAGGTGGCCAAGACTATCTGAGCCTCGTGCCCTCCACCGCACCTTTGCCTCCACGTCCCCGCCACAGGACACCCTCTTCCCACCCAAGTCCCTCCTGTCCTCCAGAAGCCAGCTCATAGCCTCCTGTGCTAGACTGCCCTCCCCTCCCCTCAGCAGGAGCACCCCAAGTCTCTCCACTACTCTAAGGTAAAGACCATCACCCGGGTTCATGCCTGCCCCGGGCATGGCTGCTGGGAATTGTAGCTCAGGGGCACTGCCAGCCGGCTTGACTTCACTAACGGTGGTGTTGAGCTACTCTCCACATCTACCTGCTTTCCATGCCCTGGCTGGGAAGAGTTAGATGAGCACTGCTGTGGCCAGCAGACAGGCCCCGTCCCCTGGTGCCCACACCATGGAGGTGCACTTGGGTGCCATCCGAGGGCTGTGCCATTTCTCTGGACACATACCCCCGCCATGCTCCAGGATGACCCAGGAGGAACCCCACCAGCTCAAAGGACATAAACCTTAAGCAGGTTTGAGACCGAGAGCAGGTTCCTCACAATTCCAAACAGATCCTCAAACAGGTCCTCAAACAGATCCTCACAGATGCTCAGATCCTCACACAGATGCTCGCAGAGATCCTCACATAGACCCTCACACAGATCCTCACACAGATCTGCAAATAGATCCTCACACAGACCTTCATAGATCCTTTCACATATCCTCACACTGATCCTCACACAGATCCTCACAGAGATCCTCACAGGTCCTCAAACAGATCCTCACAGATGCTCAGATCCTCACACTGATCCTCACACAGATCCTCACCCAGATCCTCAGAGTTTCTTACAGTTCACACACAGGTCCTCATGGCTCCTCACAGATCCTCACACACTCTTTGCACAGTTCCTTGGTTTATCACGCGTAGTTTCACAGCTGCCCACAGCGCTCACCCGCCTCACCCCATTGCACACACACCCTTGCGCACTTCCTGCAGAGTTCCTCATGGACTTCCTTCCTGAATTCCTCACACCTTGCACACATGCCTCTCCCGTGTCCTCCCACCAGCAACCTCTGGCCACCTGTGCATCTCACTCTGTCCCCTCCGACTACAGGGCACAGGTGCTTACAACCTGCCTGGCAGGTCCTCCCATGGCTCAGGTCTCTGTTCCAGGCCACTTCCCTTAGGAAGCCTCCCTATCCCAGCCAACTGAAGACTGCCTCTCCTGTCGGCCACTCTCGCGGCCCTTCCTCCCTAGGGATCCATCCTGATTGATAGTGGCGTTTTCTCTTTGTTCGCTGCTGTTTACCACCGATCTCCCCACTGCACTGTGGGGCCAGAAGGCAGGGCTGCGCGCCTCTGTGCTGGGGGGACTGGTGCGTTTCCCCGCTGAGGGAAGAGGTGGGGGGTGGGCTGCCCAGCTGAGGTGTGCACAGGGGCTGGGCCAGTGCTCTGCCTCCAGCCTCCTGCCCTTGGGGTTGAAGGAAGCCGCTTACCTTGTTGGGCCCAGAGTCCTGAAAAGAGAGAGGACAGAAAGAGTCTGAGGACCTGGGCTGAGGCTGCGGCCCCAGAGCATGTGGAGAGGGGAGGACTGGTAGGCACAGAGGGCAGGAGAGCAGCAAGAGGCCTGAGCACCTGCCCGGTGGCCATCACCCTCCACCCACCAAGACTGGCCACCCTGAGCTGGAGTGACAACAGGTAAACTCCGGGTGTCACCAGGCAGCTGTCACCCAGCACTCTTCCCCACCCCCAGCCATTTCAGTTGGCTAGGTTCTCTAGACAGTGGTCCTTCTCTGTCCACAGCCTGCGTGTCTGGGTGAGGGTGGGTGCTGCTGGCTCTGCAGGGCCCATAGAGCCTGGCCCCTTGCCTCCCAGGCTGTGGCTCCTCCTTGGAGAGTGGCCTGGATGGGGCCAACAGCAGTGTGAGCTGACCCCTGCCCTCCCACGAGCATGCCATCCACATGCTCAGCACGGCCATGGTGGACTTCTCTCGGAAGGACCACGAGGAAAGCCGCACATCCCCGTCTTGCAGGCCCAGGGAGGAACAAGGGCCACTACTCCAAGTCCAGCCTTGCCCGTCTCTGGGCTGTCCCTTGGGCCACAGCCACCTCTCCAGACGTGGGAGTGAGAGCAACAGCCCATGTCCTCTCGGCATCAGAGGGAGGGGCCTCCACAGTACCTCCCACCAGTCCAGCCCTGAAGCCGGGGCCAGCTCACCATTTCAGCCAGGGCAGAGATGACCTTCCCCAGGGTGGTCAGGGACTTGTTGATGTTGGCTCCCTCCTGTGGGTGGAAAGTGGTCCAGGTGGGCTCCAGGGCCTGGCCTGGAAGGTGCGGCAGAGGCACCACTCTGCCTGCCGACCCCAGGGGCCACTAGGGTGTGGCCAGCATTTCTTCTCAGTGCCCCTGTCCTCACCAGGTTCCACTTCCAGGGCTGTTCCCAACTATCAAGTCATGGCGGGGACCAAAGGGGGCCCTCTGGAAACCCAACCCGCTCCTTCTTGACACTAAGACTGTCTTCACAGGAGGCCAGTGCACAGCCCGTGCTCCTCAGGGTTGGTGTGAGGACAGGGGGACCGTGGAGAAGTACGGCTTCCAGCCGGAGCCTGTCCTCACTCAAGCAAGGCAGCAGCAATGGTCTTCTGGCCACTGGAGGCCAAAGGCTCTGGCCTGGGACCCCACTCCCTGCCCGGGCTGTGGCCCCGCGCCTCCAGCCCCAGCCAGACCCTCCTGCCCAGCTCTCCCTGGACACCGGACCCCACTGGCTGAGCCCCGTGGCACAGCAGCCTGGCCCTACCTTGAGGCGCGTGCCCTTGGCCCCCGTGGAGTCCGCCCGCTCACTGCCGGCCAGGTCCACCAGGCTGATTTTGCTCACCTGCAACGGCAGATGCGTCAGCTTCTCCCACAGAGCATCCATAGTGGTGGCCAGCCCACCCCAGGGAGGCCCAGCTGCTCTTAAGCCACACCAAAGGCAGGCCCACTGGCTGTCTAACAGGCCTGGACACAGAGGGACCCTCAGGGCCCTGACCAGTGACGGAGGAGCCAGCGGCCGTCTGCCTGGGCTCTGACCATGCCCTCCTTCTGGTCCCAGCCCCCCTCGGCCTCCCTGAGCTTCCTCTTACTACCTCAAGGGGTCAACTGGAGGTGGCCCTGAGGTGACCCCCCCAGCACCTCCAGGGACTGAGACACACTTCATACAGGCCCTCAGCAGACCTGAGCCGCCGGGGAAACCCCTCTGAGGAGACTGGAGGAGGCCTGGGCGGGGCTCAGGGGTGGGGCACAGTCAGAGGCAGGCAGGGAGAGGCCCAGGCCTGCCCACTCCCCCTCCAGGAGCCCCTGGGATACAGGGCCAGGAGAGGGTGCCCACCGGTCCACCAAGAACTTCAAGTGTGTGGGAGGGGCACATGGGACAGGGGCAGTGGGCAGGGTGTGCCCTCAGGCAGGGCGTCCCTAGCTGAAGATGCTGGTGCCCGACCGAGGCCCTGCTCCTGGTAAGGGCCCGGCTCCCAGTGAAGGCAGAGGACGCAGCCCTGCCCGCCTGCACCAGAACCCACGGGCATCTCCGACTACTAACTGGCCCTGCCACCCCACCTCTGCTGCCACTTCTGGGGGTACCAGGCATGCCGCCTCACCTCTGTCCTTGGTGCTGCCTGGGACATCCCCACAGACCCCACCAAAACTGCCCAGCAGCAGGAGGTGGAGGGAGGAGGACCCGGTCCCTGAACCCCGATCCCCTCCACACCCAGGCCGCCCCACATTCTGAGATGAGGTGGCCTCCCAGACTGGCCAGCACCCCACTGGAACCAACACCAGGTGGCAGACGGGCAGCACCTGCTCCTGGCAGAGGGCGGTGCCCACATCTCACAGGCCAGTGTGTGGTTGGGGTCCTTGTGCTGCCACTGCTCTTGGTGGCGCCGCCTGCCTGGGCCCCCACTCACCTTCTCAGTGGTTATGTCGGTCTCTGCATCATGGCGCTTCTGGGTGAAGATGATGTTGAAGACGGCGTGAGAGCGGCTGCTGGTTTCGTTCATGTTGGTGGCTGCCACCGTCCTGGGAGCAGGAAGCCACACAAGATCACCCTTGTCCCATGTCAGGCCACCCCATGGTAGGAGCAGGCTACAGGGCTGCTCGGGCCAGGCAGGGGTGACCATGCCTCCTGCCAGCCTCCTGCTCAGCCTTCCCACTGCCCACCATGGGGGTCCTTGTCCCTCATGGGGATGCCATGACCGAGGGGTGCTCCCTGCTCCCAGGGGCTCAGGAACCCCAGCAGGGCAGAGGTCCTTGAGGGCCCTGGTGTGAGAAAGCCCCTTGGAAGAGAAAGAGTATGTCCACCACATCCCACCCTCCTGCCCACGCCATCCTCTCCAGAGAGCCCAGTAGCCCACCCTATGCCCAGGAGATGCCAGGGCCAGCAGGGCGACCTTCCAGAGGAGAGAGCCCAAGCCTGCCAGAGAGGGCCGGGGTTTGGTTCCCATACTGCCCCAACCTGCCAGGGACCTCAGAGAATGTCCCCAGACTCAGTCACCAGGTGCCAAGAGGCTGCCTGGGGAATGGTGGAGAGAGGGCTCAGGATGGGTCAGCCCCACCCAGAGGCGGCCGACTAGGCAATGGCCTCGAGGGGAGTCTCTGTGGCAGAGAGGGACAGTGGTCACAGAACACAGAGTGTCCAGGAGGAAGCCAGGGCAGGGCAGCTCTCACAGTCTCAGAACCCCTGGGCTATCAGAGCACTGCCCTCGGGGACCAAGACTGGCCCTACTGGAGGGGCCAGCACCCCACAGAGAACACAAAGCCCTCAGCTGGAGGGCACAAGGTCACATTGCCCACTCCCAGAGAGAAGCAGCCCTCACGTAGGTGACAGTGTCCCCTGAACCAGGGGGTCTGGGTCTCTCCCAGGCTGGCACATGCCCTTGATGGCCCCAGACTCATGAGGAAATCAGGGCCACCAGGCAGACCCCAACAGGGACCCTCGGGCGCCAAGAGCTGGGCAGAGGGGAAGGTGGTCCTCCTCGGGGACTAACAGTGTCAGGCATGGCGAGGGTGGAGGGCAAGGAGCATCCCCCACCTGGCCTTGTTCCCTGAGTCCATGAGGTCCTGGATGTCATTGTAGGAGGTGACAGCCAGCTTGGAGAGGTCCTCCACATAGGGCCCCAGCAGCGGATGCTCCCTCACGCGCAGGTTGCCCTTGTTCTTGGGGTTCAGGAGGTCACGGACACGCTCACAGTAAATCTCCATGTAGCTGACCTGCAGGACAGCCACACCATCAGGGGCCAGGCAGCCCCCAGACACCCGTCCCAGCACGGGGCCGAGTAGCCACTCACTCAACAGCTGTGCTCCACACGTCTCCAAGACCGCACAGGGGAGCCGGCGGGGCGGCCCCGGGGACAAGACCGCACAGGGGAGCCGGCGGGGCGGCCCCGGGGACAAGACCGCACAGGGGAGCCGGCGGGGCGGCCCCGGGGACAAGCAATGACAAGCTGAGGGCACAGACCAGTGGCAAAGCACTGCCCTGGGAACGGCACCTGGGACCCCACTGCCTTAGGGACAGGACCTGGGACTCCATTGCCTTAGGGGTGGCTTCTGGGACCCCACTGTCCCCTGCAGGTGTCCAGCAGGGAGCCCTACCTCCACGGAGTAGGACATGTTGTCATTAGTTGTGTCGTTGATTCGGGAGAAGAGGTCTTCACAGAGCTGTAAGGACAGAGGGAGAGTCAGCTCGGAGGACTGATGGCCCCCGGAACCCCATCCCCCATGGCCAAGGGGACACTGCTCTGCCAGGCCCTCCTGTCACAACGCACATCCCAATGTGAAGGCACCAAAAAAAGCCTGCAGCCCAGGGGCTGGTGTCCTCTGGTTCCAGGTCCCCTGGTGAGACCTGATCCTCTCAGAGGGACTTCTGCTTGTCACCCCGACCCCGAGGGCATGAGGCGGGAGCTGCCACCCACGGGGGTTCCCACCGTCTTTCTCCCCGACAGGTCAGATCCTGCCGGGGGCGTGGCACTGGACGGGGGGAGACCAGAGCTCTGGTGGCATCTGAGGAGCCATCTGTGTCTCGTGTCTGGTCACCCCTCGCTCTGGACGCCTGTGCACAGCCAGCTCCCAGCCCACCCCAGCCAGCAGCTTCAGCCGTCCCCTCCTGGTGCGTCCCCACCTGGTGCGTGCCTCCTGGTCGTCCCTCCGCCTGCCTCCTGCCCTGCCCCACTGACCGCCCAGTCTGCCTTCCCACCGGCTCCCTCCTCCTGGCCAGCGGCCACCTGCCTGTGGGATGATACCCTGCTGGCCCTTCTCCTGCTTGCCCATCATGGTGTAGGACTTCCCCGCCCCTGTCTGTCCATAGGCGAAGATGCACACGTTGTAGCCCTCGAAGGCGTGCTGCAGCATCTCCTCGCCGATGTCCCGGTACACCTGCTTCTGCGAGGCGTAGTTGATGTCCTCGGGCTGGGGAGGAAGGGGCAGTTCCTGAGGATGGCCACCGTGTCCAGGGACAGTGCAGGAGGAGGGACGCCTGCCCTGGGGAGGGGCCTCTGCATCCCAGGTGAGAGCTGAGAGCCAGTGGGGGTGCCTTTGCGGGAAGCAGCACAGGCCCAGCTCAGAGGCACCCACCAGGGGAGCAGGTGGGGTCCTCGCCCCACTCAGAGGGAGCATGCCACTTCAAGAGGTGGAGGGAATCCCGGGGGCCACACTGCGAGCTGGCCAGAGCCAGGGTCCACACCACCACACACTGGCCCAGCCCTGGCTCACCGAGGTGTGGGACCAGTAGGAGTAGTCGAAACTGAAGCTCTTGGGCGTCTCCTTGGGCTGCTTGGGGTTCACGATGGCTGCAGAGAGGGGACACAGGGAAGGTGGTCAGGGTGGCACCGAGAGGGACACGGACAGGAATTCTGTGCCCCAAAGGTGGGAGCAGTTTCCAAGGAAGCCAAGCTCCCAAACTGGGAACAGGTCCCCTTCCAGGCAGCGAGTCCCCCCTGCCCCCTCCGTGGTAGACCCTGCCTCCCACAGATGCCTGAAGGTCCCACAGGACCCTCCTGCAGATGCTCACAGGCCCCTGTGGACCTCCAGCCAGAGGTGGCCCACAGCGCTCCTGCCAGCAGACAGGTGACACCACAAGCCACAGCCCACCCCATCTGGGGTCCAGGGCCTGCTTGCCACCCCCACGCTGGTCTCTATGTCCTGCTTGGCAGCCGTGCCCTAGAAGCACCCAGAAGCCTGGGCACCCTGTGGCTCACTGGGCATTTTGGCTGCGGCATGCTGGCTTCCCCTGCTGCGGGCACCTGGGGTTCTCCTCCCCTGTCAGCCTTCTCGGCCGGCAGTAGGGCCAGAGCATGGTCAGTCCTCTGCACACCACCCACCACCGGCACCAAGCCTCGACCCCCCCCCCCCACGAGCTCCAAGCCCAGCTCCAGACACCCGCGGTTGTGTTCCAAAATGGGCTCCTTCAAACCAGGGGCAGGCCAGGAGCTGGCCTCGATGCCCCGCACCGGGGCCTACAGGGGTCCCGGAGCTCCCCTGGAGCCCAGCACGCCTCCCTCTGACTCCCACCCAGGGGCTGTCTCAGCCAACAGGCCCGTGTCCCCTGAGCCAGGACAGAGAGGACTTGGTCCCCAGCCCCCAGGCCACTGTACCCACTGCGCTCTGGTCCATCAGAACCCAGATAACTTTGTTGATAGAGAGCTGTTGCAGCCCCCAGGCCAGAGACAGACCGCACCCTGGGTTCTCACATCCACGAGGAGCCTAGACCCCTAGGCCCTGGGGGACCATGGCCATCACATCATCTAGTCTGATGAGGGAAGTCCCTCCTGAGTCTGCCCCAAGGCCTGAGATGAAGGCCAGGTTTGTCCTCCCAGCACTGGTTTCCCTGGCCTGACTGGACACCGCATGGCCTCCAGGACACCTGCCGTAACCCAGGGTGACAGGATCAAGAACAAAAGCCCTCCCCAAGAGCAAGGAGTTGTGTCCTCCTCAGTTCATGTCCACCCAAAGCCACGATTTCACGTCCTATGGCCCAGCAGCTCAATGTGACCTTATTTGGAGACAGGGCCAGTGCAGGTGTGATTGGTTAAGATGAGGTCACTGGGCGGGGGCAGGGGCAATCCCATGGAACTGTGACCTTAGAAAGGGGACATTTGGAGACAGACACACACGAGGAGGGTGTCTGTGAAGACACAGGTGGCAGGCAGGGGGACAAAGATGAAGGCCATGGTCAGGGACGGCCATGGAGCACCAAAGTCACTGCAGCAGACCCCCCTCCCATCCTCAGGCCCCAGCAGGAGGGTAGGGGTGAGACCATGACGGCCCTGTCCTTGGGGCTGTGGGGGCCCTGTCCAGCTGCCTCCAGGAGCAGCCGCAGGAGGGAGAGAGAGGAGGGCCTTCAGGGCGAGGCCCACACCAGGTGACCACCAGAGGGAACAGGGACGGTGTAGCGACTTCACGGAGCGACTCCTGGAGTCTGAATGTCCCTGCAGCCAGCCAGCGAGGGGGCACCAGGTGGCCTCTCACCGGAGCCCGCCAGGACCTGCCTGGTCCCCCGCTCACTCATGAGGCCCATCCCAGTGGACGCACCTGGGGGGAGCAGGTTGGGAAGAGGTGAGGAGGGTGGAGCCGTGTCGGGGATTGGCAGGCTCATGGGGCCACAGCAGCCACGCACCTCGCTGTCCCACCCTGGTCTCCAGAACTGGGAGGACACGGGCCGGGCATCTGGAGCCGCTCAGCTGGAGGCCCTCTATGGAGACCCAGGCAACGCACATGGGCACCACCTCCCCGTGGCATGGAGGCGCTACCCCCTTCCCCAGCACCAGAGGGGGTGACCTGGGGTGGAGAGTCCTGTCCCAGCCCAGATCACCCCCACCCTGGGCCCAGGGTCCCGGTCTACACAGCTGAGACAGGACAAGGGGCCGTGCCCTGGAACTTCCTCAGTGACTGAAGGACTCAGAAACAACCCGGAAGTGGAGTGTGGGGGTATCCAGCAGCACCGTCTCCACTGGCAGGGACACAGAGGCCCAAAGGGGTGCAGGTGCAGTCCCAGCAAGCTGGCTGAGAGCACAGCCGGGCGTCACTCCTGGGCCCTGCTTCCTGGACCCACCTGGCATTAGCTTCAGCCCAGGATGGTCAGAGCCTCTGAGGTGCCCGAGGGGCCATCACAGGCCAGCCAAGGGCCTGCAAAGGGGCTCACTGGTCACTTCTCCTGCTCTGACCCAAAGAGAGATGGAAGTTTTCTGGGGCTTCAAAGCCTGCCCCCTTGCAAACGAGGACGTGGCCACAAGGAGGAACCCGGCTCCGCGTGGCCGGGCCAAGCTCTGCAGCCAGGGATGGAGGCGCAGGCTGCCCTGATCCTGCTGGCTCAAAGCTGGGTCACAGGACACTCCAGTAAGAGCATCATTTACCCCAGTGATGACCTCACACAACGGGACCTCGAGTGTCCCTGCACCCTCCCCCATGACGCCCAAATGCTCACTCCTGGAGGCCGAGGCCACCACCCCAGCCAGGTGGCCATTCCAGGTCGAAGAGCCCCTCCCTGGGGCGGCCCCTGTGGGCGAAAGGCCCTGCCATACTCCACCTCGAGGATGAGGAGGTGTAGTATGGAACCAGTGCTGGGTACCGTTGGGCCCACTCAGCCAGTCCCCAGCCACCTGCCAAGCCCAGCCAGCCCCAGAACTGAAGTGACGCCTGCTCACACAGGACCAGGGGTGGAGGGCCCAGGGCCAGCCCTGCCCATGGTGTGAGAGGCTGCCTGCCCAGGGCGGGAGGCCAGAGGGGCCAGGCATGGAGGGCAGCTGGTGCTGGCCAGAGCTCGCCACCCCTGTGCTGCGGTCATACAAACTGAGTGAGCTGAACACCTGGGTCTGCCGTCTCCGGGTCCACTGCACCGTGTCCACGGCACCTCACTAAACAGCCTTCTAGTGGAAGACAAAGCAGCTCCCGCCAGCCTGGCTTCCGCCCCCAGCAGCCTGGCCTGCGCAGGACCTCCGGGCAGTCCTGGCCTCTGGCCTTCCGGAACCTCCCTCCTCTACCTTGCTGTTTCCTAACCCCGTGTCGAGGCCAGCCTCCTGCTGGCCAGAGGCTGAGAGGCTGGAGAAACCTGGAAACCTGGGCAGTGGCTGTCCTGAGCTAAGGAGTGCCCCAACGCTGCCCCCAGGACCCTCGAGCGTGAACTTATCTGGAAACAGGGTCTTTGGAGGAGAGGTGATTATTTTCTAAAACATGGTCATCCTGGGTTAAGGTGGCCCTAAATCCTGTGATTAGTGTCCCTATAAAAGGTCACATGGGAACACAGGCATGCCAGGGAGAAGGCCGGGTGACAACGAGGAGAGATGGGACCTGAGCTGGAGGCTGGAAGAGGCAGGTGCCAACCCAGAGGGAGGGCGGCCTGTCCACACCTGGCTCAGGCTCGGGAGCCGTGGGCGGCAGCCGGCTGCTGTGGGCCTCAGTGTGTGGTCGGCCCCAGCAACTGCAGGACACTGTGACCAGGAGCTTGTGGCTCCAGGAGGGCCGGGCTGGCCGAGGGGCCTGACCCAGAGACACAAGGTGCCTGGGGACCAGTGACGTCCCTAGTACTCACTGGTGGTGCTTCCTGACATCTGGATGATGCACTTGGAGTCACGGCTCATCTCTCGGGAATTGAAGGGGCGGACTCGCACCGCCACCTTCACCGAGGCCCCAGCCATCTCTGCGGCCTTTGTCGGTCACTCCTAGTGGTGGCAGGAGCCCCGGCAAGGGTGGGAGATACCTTGGGGAAAAGGAAAATGCAAATTAGAAACAATATCCAAAGACCCAAGATCAGGGTGCTGCTGGAACCCACAGAAGTCTCCACTCCCTTCCAACCCCAGCAGGACGTGCAGCAGCGGCCGACAGGGAGAAAGCGTACAGCACAGGGGCGTGGGGGTGTGGAGCCGGGAGAAGCTCCATCCCAGGACAAGAAGCAGGAAGCACCTGGCCTGAAGGTGACCCTCAAGCCATGGCGGGGTCCTGGGGATCCTGGGGAAGGGTCCCCTAAGGATGCAGCCCCGGGTGGGGGCTGCACAAGCCCAAGATCCAAGTCAAGGGCGTCTGACTGCAGCCTCCACCCTGGGCCCGGGTTGGTAGCCACAGCCAGTCACAGTGTGGTCTCTGCATTAGCAGGACCAAGCACTTAAAGCACTTAACTCAGCACTCAAAAGAACCACAGGGCCCTAAACAAGGCGCAGAAGCCTCCCTTTAGCACCATTTCCTGCTGCCCGTGACCCTCTCAGGAGGAATGAAGGATAACCCTGAAGCTGCGCCCAAGTCACACTGAACAGCAGGCAGCAGACTGGGAACCCCCAAGTCACGGGCAGTTCATGCAACCTGCGGGGCCCCGCTGTGTGACAGTCCCCTGGGCCACAGGGTGGAGGTCCATGGCCCCAAAGCAACTCTGCCCCTCAGGTCCCAGAACTGGAAACTCCTGCGGAACAGGGAGGTCAGCCGATGGAAAGCGCTCTCCAGGGCTGCGGGCAGGTCCTTGGCTGTCCCACCCAGGGTCCTGGGTCAGGACGGTGCTCCCAGGGACAGGGAGAGGGATGGGTTCTGGCAGAGCAACAGTCACAGCAACTGAACTCCTGTGGAAGGGCAAGGGGTCCCTCTTGGGGGCCAGAGCCCCGGGAAGCAGAGTTCCTTCAGCAGGACAGGAAGAGGGCTTCTCAGGGCTGTCACCCACTGCCATGGACACCGGCTTGGCTGCCTGCTGACAGTGAGCCCCCAACAGTAGAGGCTAGAGCAATGGCTAAGGGTGGGCTCCTTAAATCCCCCCCAGAGAGTCCCCCAGGCCCCCCTTCTGAAAAGGCCATCTTCTGTCTTGTCCCCCTGCCCACTCCTCTCACCCCAGGACAATCTGGCACAAAGGTGCCCTTCCCGGACTGTTGCAGACTCTTATCTGGATTGAGGGGCAGTCCCTCTGAGCTGCCCTCTGGGGACCCAGGATCAGGAAGGAGGACCATCTCTGCAGACAGAGAAGGGAGCACAGGCAGGCCAGAGGCAGGCTGTCCTCCCCAACCAGCCCAACAGTGCACGCTGGCCAGCCTGAGCCACCACCCCCACACAGTCCTGCAGCCTCAGGGCACAGCCTGACTGCACTCTGTGGTGGGTCCCTTACTGTGTGTCCTCTTGAATCTACAAGTGACCACCCAGGAGTAGACAAAAGGGTGCACTTCTCTGAGGACCTGTGTTTGATAATGTTGGCAAGTTCCTGTGCCTGTGAGGCCAAGAGACTGTGAGCGAGAGGCTGCTGTGAGCGAGATTCTGAGCAGCAGGTAGCAGCACTCCTGTGTCCCTCAAAAGGCTCTCCCCTGTGACCAGGTAATCCCAAGGGCTGAGACAGCGACAGCTGGAAACGGAGAAGCATCGAGAAGCAGGGGTCCAATTCAACACTGCAAAGTGTTCAGTCCTCCCCAGTTTAGCTACACCAACTGTTTTAGTCAGAACAACTTCAGGGAAGAAGGTCTATGGGAGGGCTCACGGTTTCGGAGGTCTTAGTCCTAGAAGGCCGGTCCATTCCTTGGGGCTTGAGGTGAGGCTGAACATCACGGCGGAGGGTGGCAGGGGGAAGCAGCTCACATCATGGTGACCAAGAAGCAGAACCTCACTCCCCACGTACAGATACATACCCACAGCCACGTCCCATGCCCACCTCCCCCAGCCGCACCGACACCCACGCCACTTCAGTCGCCACGCAGTTAGTCCCACCAGGGGACTGATCACAGATTGGTCTCCTCTGGACCGTCTTGCACTGTCTCTCATGTGAGCTTTGGGGACACCTCACCTCCAAACCATAACACCACTCAGTGTGATCCCCATAATCAGAATATCCCAGCAGGATGTTCAATGAAATGTGGTAAGAGAAGAGATTTTTTAAAAATAAGAAGAAAAAAGGCAGAAATCCCTCCCAGCCACCCTGGAGGCTATGAAGCCATTGTAAGTCCCAGAGCCTTGAAATGACAGCCACAGGAGCTCAGGGGGAGATGAGTCAGCCCCACCCAGCACCCCAGTGCTGCCTCCCAGAGCACCGGGTAAGATCAGCCTTGGGACAACTGGCTGTCCACACTGAGCAACGGAGCGAGAACTTCCTCTCCGGGAGCACCACATGAACACTCTGAGCTGCAGACTCCCATCTGGGGCGAAAATCCGCATGACCAGGAAGACTGCAGAGTGCAGGTGGCCACCCCAGGCTGCCCACACGGCACTGGGGAAGCCGTGAGTGTTAAAGCGCTACAGAAGCAGAGGGGCGGAAGGCCAAGATCCCAGAGCAGGGCTGCCGGACAGCAGCCTCATCCCACACACTATGGCAGCACATTTGCATTCCAGGCACAGCACGGGGCTGGGCGGGGCTGGGCGTCTGGAGTCTTCTCAGGCAGAGAGTGGTTGCCCAGGGACAGAGAAACCTGCAGAGCTCATGGTGAGAGAAACAGGCTCCAGAGGCCAAGATCCCAGGGAAAGAGTCGGAGACTAAAACACCAGTTCCTCCCTTAAGACAGTTGCCAAATTCTGAATGAGGTATAAGAGGTGGGATTTTTTTTTTTAATACTGAAGATTGAAATCAAGGGTGCTTTACCACTAAGGTACATCCTCCGTACTTCAGACTTTTGAGACAGGGTCTCCCCAAGTTGCTAAGGGTCACTAAGTTACTCAGGTGGACCTCCCACTTGCAGTCCTCCTGCCTCAGCCTCCCAAACTGCTGGGATTACAGGCTTGTGCCACTGAACACAGCAAGTGGGATCGAACTTTAAAAGTCTAAGCAGAAAATCTCTGAAAATCAAGAGAAAACTTCAGGGCCAGGTGCTGTTAGGGAAAAAGACCTGAGTTCAAGGTCCTCCGGGAGGAGAACCCCAGAAGTCACAGTGGGACCTGATTTTTGAGGCCTCAGGGAGCGCCGTATTTTAGCAGGTGATGTAATACATATCAAAGTATAAAGGCATGAAGAGACAGGACCACATGATCAAAAACAAAGAGGAAAATAAAATAAAAACACAAAGACCAAACAAAAGAAATGTACCTCTGCAGGATTCAGACCTGGGAGTGATCAAACAGGTCTTAAAAATAATCATGATCAGTATGTTCAACATGTAAGAGAAAAAGAGGAAGTAAGTGGAAAATGGAGAATTTTCCCAGAGGAATGGAAATTATGAAGAATCAAATGAAAATTTTAGAATTAAAAAATGTGATAACTGGAATTAAGAACTCAAGAGATTAGATACAACTGAAGGCAGTGTTAACAAATGGGAAGACAGGCAATAGAAAATGAAAAAAGAGAAAAAAGATGGAAAATATAGACGTGAGGTCCCAGTGACATGGCCTAACACCACGTAAGTGGAACCCAAGAGAAAGCCGTGGAATGGGGGTGCCCAGTCTGAGCATTTGTGTCCCTCCAATTCATACGTTGGAATCCAAACCTCCAAAGTGGTGGTACTGGGAGAAGCGGAAAGTCCGCAGTCCATTCTCAGAATACAGTGTTTCACCTTAATTGGGATGTAAGATCCAACAGAAGCTATTTTAACTATAGCCCTTCCCTTCCCCTGCTCCTTTTATAAAACCAGCGCATTGTGAACACTGTAACCGCGAGCTCCTCCCATCAGAGCAAGGGCAGTGCTGCACTAGGAGCCAAAGCAGGAGGGAGGCCTGCCCAGGGGCGCTTGCCAGCCAGGACGGACACACGCCCTTCTGCAGAGGAAACCTTTGCCTTGCTGAGGGCTTCTGAGCATGTGTCTGATTCCCTGGGGCACCCCGGTATTTCTAACAGAACTGGAAGGTGGAGGTGATTAGGTCAGGGGTGCTCATGAATGGACCAGTGCCCTTGCAAGATGTTCCAGAAGGACCCCCTGCCCTTCCACTAAGAAGACACAGCAGCAAGGCGCCATCTATGAGCCAGATGCTGAGCCTGCCTTGGCGGTAGACTGCCCACCTCTAGAACTGTGAGAAATCAATCCCTGTTTTTTAAAAGCCTCCAAGTCCATGGCATTTTGGTTTTTAGCAGCAGCCTGAATGATGGCAAAGTGGTATTTTAAGAGAATAATCATGAATTGTGAAAAGCTACTGGAGCTTGTCAATCCATAAATTCAAATCTGCAAATGCAAAGCAGAGTACACAAAGGCTACATGGATCGGGGCAGTGGTAAGGGCAGAAGACAAAGAGGAAAATCTAACTCCAGCCAGAGATAAAAAGCATGACACTTTTAAAGGCCAAAAGTAAGACTGACAAGTGACTTCTCAGCAGAAATGAGAGTCAAAAGACAAGTTTGCAGTCTCTCCACTACCACGCAACGGTCAGTGACCATTTAGACCAGATGGACAGGAACGTGTGGTGATTACGGGCAGTCATTAAGAGAACAGGAAAGTACTCTGCAACTGCAAATAACACAAAGAAAAATACAGAAGTCTTAAAATATCTTTTATCAATACAATTGTAAAAAAAAAAAGAGGAAAAACAGAATACAAAAGGATAGATTGAATGGATAAGAAAGAACTCAGATTCTAGAAGACAGCCCAGCTCTGTTAATACAGACTAAGATTCAAGTAAGCATTACAATGGTCAGACCAGCTTTTGTTGGGTTCTTTCAAAGGTTTTACTTTATTATTTTTCAATTAAATTTATGTTTTACTTTATTATTTTTCAATTAAATCTATTTTAACTAACACATAAAAACTGTTCACATTAATGGGGATAACATGATGTTTCAGTTCATTGTAATGTATTTAAGAGAATAATCAGGACAAACTTCTCTCTCCTCCAACATTTATCACTCATTTATAATAAAAAACAAATAAATTCAAACTCTCTCCCACTTTCTGAAGTGAGCTGCACATTGTTGCCGGCCACACCCTCCCCACTGTGCAACAGCCCCTGGACGGGACGTGCTGCTCCTATCCCTCTACAACCGGGCACCCCCTCCCCCAGCTGCCTCCCCCGGTCCCTGGCAACCTTTCTAGCCTCCATGTCCCCAGACTGACATTTTAAGGTTCCACAAATGAGTGAGGTCGGCCTGCGTCTGGCTCACGTGGACGGGATTCCATGCTCTTGGGTGAACAGGATCCAGATGCAGCGCTTTCTTCGTTGGTCAGCGTTGGGATGAGGCACTTCCAGCTCTCTGTTGCCATGAACCGGGCGTGTGTGACGCACTTCCACAGACGGATTTCATTCCCTTTCAGGTCCCCCACCTTGTACGCCTCCCTTTCCAGCATCCCCCCAGCAGCACTGGCCGTCTTCCGTCTTCCGTCTTGCTGGGGCGACCAGGGAGCTCACAGGGTCTGGACTTGCATTTCACTGATGCGCGTACTGAGCATCTTTTCACATACCTGTGGGCTCTCTGTACACTTCTTTTCAGAAATGCCTGTTTAGGTTTATTGCTTATTTTTAGTTGGATTATTTGTGGGATTTCTGTTTGCTATTAAGTTTTTGGAGTTTCTTGTACAGTCCCGAGATCAGCCCCTTGTTGACTGTGGAGCTCACCAACATTTTCTCCTATTCTGCAGGCTGCTGGTTGTTTATTTGTTGTGCAGAGCTTTTTAGTTTGATGTAATCACAATTGTTTATTTGTGCTTTTTGTTTCCTGTGCTTTGGGGATCTTCTCCGAAAAGTCTTTGCCCTTCCTCATGTCCTGAAGCCCTCCCAGTTTTCTTCTCATTTCAGGTCTTGCGTGTAAGTCTCTATTTCATTCTGAGTCGGCTTTCCACAGAGAAACAGGACATCCAGCTTTCCCAGCACTGATTATAGATAAGACTGTCCTTTTTCCAGTGCATGCACCGACCACCATTTTAAAAGCCAGCTGTCTGCAGAAGCCTGGCTCCTCTCCAGGCCCCTGTCTATCCAGGGACTCCGTGCATGTTTTGAAGTCAGGTAGTGTGACGCCTCCTGCTTTGTTCTGTTTGCTCAAGATTGCTTTGGCTACTCAGGGCTTCACGTCTTTCCACACATATTTTGCATTGTTTTTTCTAGTTCTTTGAAGAGTGTCACTGTAGTGCTCTGCATGGACCTTTCCACAGTACTGAGGCTTCCAATCCATGGCCACAGGGTGTCCTTTCGGCTTTTACATCGTCTTCATCCCTTTCCTCAGTGTTTTATAATTTCCATTATGGAGATCATTCACCTCTTAGATTAAACATATTCCTAGATGTTGGGGGGCGGGTTGTTTGTTTTTGCTGGTTTGTTTTGGTAGCTTTCGTAAATGGGATTCCTTTCTTGATTTCTAGGTCAAACAATGCACCATTGTCATAGAGCAATGCTACTGATTTTCATGACAATTTTGTATCCTACAGTTTTGCTGAATTAATCTGCTCCAAGGTTTCTAGCGGAGTCCTTGGAGTTTCCCATATGTAAGGCCCTCTCATCTGCAGTCCTGACTTCTTTTCCAATTTGAATGCCCTTTTTTTTCTTTCTCTTGCCTTACTACTTTGGCTAGAACTTCCAGCACTGTGTGGAATGAAAGTGGGGGAAGCAGACCCCCACATCTTGCTCCAGATGCTAGAGAAGCGCCCACTTCTCCTCCACGGTGCCCTGCAGGGAAGCCGTCTGGCCCTGGCTCATGCTTGAGGCAGACTTCATCACCAAGCCAACCTCACTACCTCCTATTGCTGCTTCTTTGTGACTCCACCTTGGCGAGGTGCATTTGTCTAGGAGTGCGTCCATCTCTTCTAGGTCACCAAATTGGTTGGCATATAATTGTTCATAATGATCTCTCATGACCCTTTGCCTGTCCGCAGAGCCAGCTGTGATGTCTCCCCGTCCGTCTCTGGTCTGAGTTCTCTCTCTCTCGCTCTCTTGCTCTTTCTTTTCTTTCTCTCTCTGCCTAAGGAATCATGTCTTCTTTCTTTTTGAGAAGCGCCCAGCTCCCCATGGGGATGGTGTTGTTGCTGTGCTGAGACCCTCTCCTCCGGGTCTAACCGGCTCAGGCCTTCATCCGAAGTCCTGCCGCTTTCCCCGGATGCCTTTGCTCTGGTCTTTGCTATTTCTTTCCTTCCACTGATTGTGAATTTGTTCTCGCTTTTCTTTCTTTTTCTTCCTTCCTCCCCTCCCACCTCCTTCTCTTTTTCTTTCCACTGCTAGGGATGGAACCCAGGGCCTCACCCGAGCTGGCCAAGTGTTCTGCCTCTAAGCTCCATCCCTACCCCTTGTGCATGTTTTCCTAATTCCTTGAGATGCAGTGATGAGTTATCTACTTGACATGTTTCTGCCTTTTTGAGCGGATGGTGAGGTGGGTGCCATCAACTTCCTAGTACTGCTGTTCCCACAGGTCTTGGTATGTTGTTTCTTCATTATCATTTGTTTCAAGAAATTTTTAAATTTCTTTCTTGGTTTCTTCCTTTACTTATTGGTTATTCAAAGCTAAGTTAATTTCTGTATGATTTCCAAGACTTTTTGTGTTACTGATTTCCAGTTTTAGTGCACTGTGGTTGGGAAAGGAACCTGACATGATTTCAATAGTTCAAGTTTTGTGAAGGCTTGTTTGGTGGCTGTCCGTGGCTCTGTCCTTAAGAACGTTCTGCGTGTTGCCGAGAAGCATGCCTTCTGCAGCCACAGTGCAGAATGTTCTGTGGGTGTCCCCTGTGACCACTTGGTCCAGGGTGCAGCTGAGCTCTGCCTTTTCTGCCTGTGCTCTGTCTGGACAGTCTGCCCATTGCCAGGATGTCTGTCTGTGCTGTGCAGCCTCCCTCCTCCTGGCCTACTGCTGTCTCTACTTCAGTGCTCTGATAGTTGGTGCATATATACTTAGAATTGTTATTTCCTCTTGCTAAATTGACCCCTCTATCATTATATAATGACCTTCCTCAGAAATTTATTTTATTGCATTCTGTTTACAGGAGACCCTTTAATAAAGATGAGAAAAGTTGAAAATAAAAATGATGAAAATCTTCTGCTTATTCTATTGGCTACTAAGAAGACGTTTTCTTTTTTTTTTTTTTTTTAGTATTTATTTTTTAGTTGTAGTTGGACAATACCTTTATTCTATTTATTTTTATGTGGTGCTGAGGATCCAACCCAGGGCCTCACATGTGCTAAGCTAGCGCTCTACCCCTGAGCCACAACCCCAGCTCCAGCCCCAGAAGATGTTTTCTTTTAAAGTGTGCATATAACATTTGCTAAAGTTTGCTATGTGGTGGTTTTAAAAGTTTCAATATATTTAATTTTAAGTTAAAATCATAAGGTCTATGTTCTCTCACCATAAGAAAACTAAGCTACACCTCAAACCCTGTCCCCCAAAAGTCAAAATCCCCTAACTGTGGGTATTCAGTGAGACGATACTAAATAACGCATGGGCCAGAGGGGGGGGGGGGGGGGGAACACGCCGGGCGTTCAAAACTACTGTAAGATGAGCAAAAGGAAGAGGCTCAGGCAACTCTACCAGCCAGCGGAGGGGGGCGGGGCAGATACCAGGCCCTCGGAGGATTGGTTCCTGTGTGGGGAGGCGGGGCCATGCAGATGCCAGGCCCTCGGAGGATTGGTTCCTGTGTGGGGAGGCGGGGCCACGCAGATGCCAGGCCCTCGGAGGATTGGTTCCTGTGTGGGGAGGCGGGGCCACGCAGATGCCAGGCCCTCGGAGGATTGGTTCCCTGTGTGGGGAGGCGGGGCCACGCAGGCAAGGGGTCAGGCTGGAGCCAGCCTCCATGAAGAGTCAGACTCTTGAAAGTTCCACCCTCGGGGGAAGGAAAGGGGAGGGGGGAAAGTCATCTGACGTTAAAGGGACGCGGGAAACTAGCGACTGACTCCAGGGGGCAAAGAGCAGGAGTTCCTAAGGACCTCCAGCCACAGGCCTGTCCTCATGCAGTTTGGATGTCAAACTTGGAACACCTCCGAGGTCCGGGAAGCCAAGCCTGGGAAATCGGCCCCGAGTGGCTCTCGGGAGTCAGCGCTCAGAGCAGCTGGCAAGAGACATGCAATCCTCCCTGCAAAACAGCCATCTCCAGGGACCCTGCGAGTCCCGTGGATGAAGATCAGTGAATGTGAGCTCACCGTAAAATATTACCAAACAATGGAGAAGCTGTTCACGGAGGAGAGCCATCGAGGAAAGGAGGCAGGGAAGGAGGAACAGGACTACATCCCCAAGGACTTCTGGTTCTGAAATGGTCAAGTACAGATGATAAAACAAGTGTGTTTACGTGTTTATAGAAATAAGCGGTGAAGGAAAATAAGAGACTAAAATATGAAAAAGATCCAGATAGAACTTTTAGAATTTAAAATGCAATAATTTAAAATGAAAAACTTATCAGGCATGTTAATTAGCAAATTAAATGGAGTTTAATGCAAAATTAATGAACTGGAAAATATGTCAGAAAAAAATTAGGCAAAATGGTCCCAGAGAGACAAAGTGGTAAAATATAAAACCTAAGTTTCAGAGTCCTGAAAGGAGAATTCGTTAATTTGCAAGGCAGGGATTGGACTCCACAGAAACTAGCTGGCAGATCAGGCATGTAATTAATAAGAATATTAATGCATGAATAACATCATAATCATGAACTAATGGACACATGTGGAGTCTTGTTCTAGAAAATTAGAGAAGCATATTTTTTCTCAACACATATTTATAATATTTGACCATATTGGCAACGAAATAACTTTCAAAGATTCTGTATCAAATGGATCAGGACCGTGAAGAAGATTAAAACAAAAATTCATAAAAGTTACTGTGTTAGCTCTTCATCACTGTGACCAAAATACCTGACAATAACATCTTCAAGGAGGAAAGACTGATTTGGGCTCCCAGTTTCAGAGGTTTCAGTGGACCGTAGGCTGGCTCCATGGCCTTAGGCCATGCGGAGGGCAATGCCCAATGGCAGAGGGTGTAGCAGAGGAAAGCTAATCAGCTCATGGCAGCCAGAAACAGAGGGGAGGGGAGGGAGGAAGGGGCCAGAGATAAGATACAGTCCCAAGGGCACTCCCCTAGTGCCCTACTGTCTCCCACCATGCCCCACCTGCCTACAGTTCCACCATTTCCCGGAGCCCATCCAGCTGTCAGTGGGCACCGTCGTGCCCTGCAGGAAGAACACATGCTTCCCACGTTCTGCAATATAAGAATCCTGTCCAGCATCAATCAAAAACTAGTACTCTGATCCACTGAGGTCAGAGCCCTCATGATCCAATCAGTTCCCCAAAGCCCCCCTCTGAACACTGATGCTTGAAAACCACACCTTCAACACACAGGCTTTGGGGAACACTGCAGATGTAAACCAAACAATAACTAACCCATTTGTCTAGAAATTGAAAAAATTAAACTGCTGAATAACTCATACAGCAAAGAAGAAATCATGTAAAAACACTTAGTAAATGACAAAAAACGTACTACTAACAAAATATGTAGGCCTTCACTTCCAGCCACAATGGAGTTCCAGTGACCAGACTTGACTTCTCACTGCAAACAACAACCAACAAACCAGACAACACATATGAAGACAGCCGTTTGCAGACATCAGCCAACATAACAGGTGGTGCAGGACTGTGATAGGTGAGCCCTCTGATCATCCCACAGCAGCCTAGAGGCAACTTTCAGATCTCGGCACAGGGCAGGAGCAAGTGGGGGAGAAGGATGTCAGAGTGCCAGCAGGCAGAGGCACCCGGACACTGAGTGGGAGTTCTGGAAAGGGCAGGAGCTGCTCCAGTGGCACCTGTGGGTCCCGTGCAGTACTAGTTCATGCTCATGGGACCCAGACACAAAAAGCATGGGCTGTCATTTTAAATTATTGCATTTTAAATTCAATCTCCAAAACTCACACAAGGTAGGGAGACATCTGAGATCCAACCAGCCAGAACAAAGAGAGCCCTCTTTCCTCTACTGCAGTTATTCAGCGGAGACCCCAGAGAAGCCATGTCCTAGTTGAGTGACACAGCAGATCCACAGGATGCCTATTCTAGACCAGCGACTGATCCTTAGGTCAGTTACCTGCCTGACATGCCCTACAGGAGGAACACATGCTTCCTACGCTCTGAAATATAAAAACCATGTCTAGCATCCAATCAAAATTACTGGACATGCCAAAAAGAAAGATAATATGACCCATAACTAGGGGAAAAAATAAATCAGCAGACACATTAATTTTCCTACACCATTAGAGAAATTTGATTCAATGATTTAAAAATTCATCCACAAGCCAGGAAAGGTGGATCACACCTGTAGTCCCAGGACTCAGAAGCCTGGGACAGAGGGACTGCTGGAACCCAGGAGTTTCAAACCAACCTAGGCAACACAGCAAGTCCCCATCCTAAAAAAGAAGACTCTTTATAGTTGAGTTATACCACACATTTAAAAACAGTAATTCGACTCCTACGCAAACTCTTCAAAATAATGGGAAACAGGGGAAGACTGAGAGAAAGAACATATTCCGAAACTCATTCACTGAGACCAGTAGAACTGTGGTCACAGGTGAAACAAGGAAAGTTTGAGAAGTGAAGATTAGAGACCCATTTCACTAATGAACGTAGATACTCATGTCCAAAGGACTCAGCCAGAAAAGCCAGCTCTGTCATGTTGTCCTCACCCGATAAGGGGTGATAAGTACGTGAGAGGGCAGTGGGGACCGACTTCCCCAGGCAGCAGGCAGCTCAGCTCAGGGCCACTCTGCCCCTCTCCACTCCTCAGGTGAGAGGAGAAAGCACAGGGTCCTCAGTGGACACTTAAAAAGCATTCAGTAGTTTTCAAGACCCCTTTATGATAAAACTCTGAGCAACATCAGAATAAAAAGAAATACTTTAACGTCATAGCTACCTACTAAAAGCCCACCCCAACCTTCCCAGTGACAGTGGTGGAGAAGGAGCTGTGGTCCAATATTTATAATATTTGACCATATTGGCAAATATTATTGGGAGGGGAGAGAAGCAAGGAGCCAGGTGTGAGGCGGCCTGAGCCTGAGCAACTCCAGTTTAACCTGCAGTCCCACCAGGCACACCTACGGGAGACCTCCAGTGTGGCCCTCAGTCACAAGCAAGTCACTTCCCCCCACCCTAACAAGCTCAGAGTGAAGTCTCTGTCACGTTGTCCTCACCCGATAAGGGGGAAGGCAAGAAAATCAGGGTGGGGACCACCAGACCAGATGCTTTAACCCAGGGCAAATGACGTCACTGAGAAACCCCGTGGCAGCTGGTAGGGATTGAAAGCGGGGTCAGCAGACCCCAAAATTTAGTATAAGTGATGGAGCAAATGGACAGACATTCAGCCAGCCGACACTGATGCCCTCACACTGAGAGCCTGATGGGGACCCGGACTGACCTCTCAGCTCCTCTCATCGTTTGCCTGACCCTCTGTGTCTTCCTCACCTCTCTCAAACTCTACAGCCACCCTGACCCTGGTGAGAGCCATGACTTCTCCCTACCACCCTCTCCTCGGCCGGCCATCAGCTCCACCCCAGGAGAAGCCTGCCTTGGTCCCTGATCTGATCACCGAGGTCTGAGTGAGTGGGCATCTACTGGACTCAGAGCCTAAGGCTGAGACTTCTGACACTTGAGCTGAGCCTGCAGAGGGAATGTCTGTCTTGAGCCTGTCATGAGTCAGGTGTTTGCAGTGCTTAGAATTAATCTAGAATTGTTTGCTGTGGATTGATGATGTCTATTGCAGTGCCCAGCATTAAGGATTGTCATTTTCTTGATTAAGAACCTATAGAGTGAAATTGTACTGAGTGATTTAAGTGAATAAAGCATTGAAAAGGGCAGAAGCTGTGGGCATTCTTTATTTCTCCCCCTCGACTGCGTAAGTTGCACCTTTTGCCATTGCACCCAGCACCGGGCAACGGGGACTAGAGAACTGGAAGGAAGGAACCAGATCATCCTCTGCAGACCTGAGGCAGCTGTGTGGGTTCTTGGAGCCAGGAAGGAGTCTCAGAAAGGCCGCAGGAGGCCAGCCACGCTGCTGTGCACCAGGGACAGAGCCCAGTTAAAGTGATAACCCTAACCACAAATACCCAGGAGTGTCACAAAGGACACCAGTGACTTCGATGAAGAAAACTCTAAAGGACCAGGCAGTATGCCCAACTGTCCTAAGACTTGGCGCAAAGCCACAAGAAGCCCCACGGTTCCAGTGCCTGGGGTGCTCGGGTGGGAACTTAAGTGCCCCTGAGAGGCCTCGTGGAAAGGCTGAGTCTCTGGCTTGGTGCTGGTGGGAGGTGGTGGGGCCTGGTAGAGCCCTGGTCACCAAGGTACTTAAGGGGACATGGGAGTCAGGCCCTCCTCCTCCCCTCTTCAGCACCCTGGTCCTGAGGAAGGCACTTCACTCTGGCACACCCGAGCCAGCACGGCCCGCAGCACTGGGAGCTCCCAAACTAAGAGCCGAGACGACCCTCCTCACAAGCTGGTCACCCAGGTATCTGTCACAGCCACAGAGCTGACAGGCTGGGATGCAGCTCCCTGGAGTCAACCGAGTCCAAAGTGCTAAATGGAAAACCAGGCCTGGGCTGTGGCTCAGCCAGGGAGCGCCTGCCCAGCACGTGTGAGGCACTGGGTTCCATCCTCAGCCCCGCATCAAATAAAATAAAGTTACTTTTAAAAGATTATAAA
This sequence comes from Marmota monax, assembly GCF_021218885.2. Taxonomy (NCBI): domain Eukaryota; kingdom Metazoa; phylum Chordata; class Mammalia; order Rodentia; family Sciuridae; genus Marmota; species Marmota monax. The sequence goes on along the minus strand of NW_026694888.1, from coordinate 975,561 downwards.
AATGTAAATTTCATAATTATCTCAATATATAAAATAAAAATCGATCAAAAGAAAGCTTCAGTAATAAACAATTTCTAAATTTTGAGAAAGTTTTTTAGTAGTAGAGGGTTACGAGGGTTCACTCTTAGCTACTGTTCGTGTCTCACTGTGCCTAATGTCTACGTCAGACTTCGCCACAGACGTAGATACAGGAAACCACAGGTCAGCACGGACCCAGCCGTGCTCTCAGGCACCGATGGGGTCTGGAATGTGTCCCAGTGCCACTGGGGCAGGACACAAAACCACCAACACACAGATGGGGCTCAGAAACAGACCTGAGTGACCACAGCCCTCTGCATCTGATGAAGGTGGCCCAACACCACAGGGGACAGGAGGGACCACTGAACCCGTGGTGGGAGGGCAACCCTAGCCCCATGGCAAAGCACCTAGTTGGATCCTTGTGGGCCGAAAACCCTAATGTGAGCAACAGCGCTTCAAAGGACAGTGAGGTCTTCATGCTGTCCTCAGGACACCACTAGAAGGCCACAGAGCACTCCCCCACCTGGAGGAGACGGATGACCCATGGTCCATCAAGGATTCACATGAAGAGGTAAAACTGAAAACACAACAAATCACAAAACAGAAGTGGGCAGAACTGCACAAACGGGAAGTTCACTGGAAAGGTGGTGCAACCCAGAGTGAGCAGCCCCGAGGGCGCCAGGGTCCGCCCGGCCAACAGGAGCCTCTCCTGAGACAGGCTCCACTGTGTGCCTAGCTTCGTCTCCTGCTGGCGGGCCCGAGGGTCCTCCTGCCTTGGCCCCCTGAGTGGCTGGGGGACCCGGGGGGACACACTGGCCCAGCAGCTACTTTGCTAGCCCGCCCAGGGAGTGACCTGGGACCACCACCCGGAAAAACCACCCGGTGGGATCTGGAAGGGCTGCCCACCGTGTGCCATGGAGGCTGTGCCACCGTGATGCCACCCACCCCCACAGAAAGGCCCCCTCCAGGCAGCAGCATCCAGAACTGCAGGAAGCAGGAGGCCAGTTCCCACGTGTGCCCGTCGGGGACCAGACAATGTACTGCCGTACCTTCACAGAGGAGCCATGCAGAGGTGGGAAGGAGGGAACCAGGGCCTCGGGGACCTCGAGGACCTCACAGGAACAGCACAGCAAGGTGCAGACAAGGGCCCTGGGACGAGGCCACAGTCTCTACCACACGAACACTGCCCAGAGCTGGGGCAGACGATGGGGTCCGGGACTCTCGGTGGCTGGAGAGGCCAGGTTCTGAGGGAGTGGCTGCTGCAAGGCTCGATGCACCAGCGCTGGTGACCGGGGGAGCCCTGCTGCCCCATCTGCCCCGTCTTCCTTCTGGGCGCAGTGAACCTGGTGGGGGCCTCGTGAATGGGGAGTGTTCTGTTGGTGCTGGGGACAGGTGGCATGTTGGAAATGCTTTACTCTAAAGCTGACGGTGGGTAAGTGGCTCTCACACAATACCATTTTTTAAAATTTCAAAGTCACGAAGTCCTGCTGTCAAGGGGAGCAAGAGGTCAGGCTGCCCTGGAGGGTCCCGAGCAGCCCTGAGGGCACCCAGAGGCTACTGTGCTGCCCACGGCAGAGGGCCGAGCTGGAGATGGGGTCTGGTGGCCACGATCACTTCATCAGACACCCCATGTGCCGGGGGATGGGAAGAAGGGCGGGCACCCCAAAAGCAGAAGGAAGGTATACTGTGCTGCAGGGCACCAGGACCCTGCCCGCCTGCAGCAGGGCACGGAGGAGTCAGAGCCAAGCAGAGACCGAGAGGCTGCCGGAGGATCCCTGAGCCCCCAAGGGTCGGCGCTGGGGGCTTGATGGTGGTGCTGTCAGTGTCTGAGGGTGACAAGCCCCAGGACTGTCTGCGAGACGTCAGGGCTGGGCCCTGGGGGTCATCCTCATGAGCGTGGCTATGACTCGGAGAGGGAGACTTGAGTCTGGAGCCAGGCCCCAAGAGGGAGGATGGGAGCCCGTCCACCCAGGGCACTGGGGGTTCCGCGGACACAGGAACCCCACTGCTTCCTCTGGGCTCTCAGGCCATTTCCGTTTTCTGCACCAATGTGGGGGTCTTGTGCAGAAAAGCAAGTCAAGGCCAGACTTGGTGGGGGCCTCGTGAATGGGGAGTATTCTGTTGGTACTGGGGACAGGTGGCATGTTGGAAATGGGTTGGAGACAAAGGCCAAAGTGGTGGCAGAGGCCAGTGCCAAGTTTGGATGTGACCCTACGTTTCAGGTGCTGGGAATTTAATCCCCAAGGTCACTGAGTGTCGGGGTCTTTGGAGGTGCCTGGCCATAAGGGAATGGAGTACTGCATTCACGCACTCAGGAACTGTGAGGTCATCACGGGAGTGGCTCTGTTATGAAACGAGCTCTCTCCAGCAAGCCTGCTGTCTCACATGATCCCACACCGTGTTGCCACGTAGCACAAGGCCTCGCCAGAGCCGAGCATGCTGGTATACCCTGTTCAGAAACTTCCCAGCCTCCAGAGCCATGAGCCAAATAAACATTTATTCTTTGTGAATTACCTAGTCTCAAGTATTTTGTTGCAGCATCAGAAAACAAGCTAAGACAGGTACAGATGCCTGACAGGTGTCTATGCTGCTAGTAGTGGAAGCGTGAGCAGCAAAAAGGGACCAGCGTGGGCGCAGGCCCTCCCTGCCTCTAGGACAGGCCATCACTTGGCAGGGAATCAAGTGCACAAGGGCCTCCCTGGCCCCCAGTAGCCTTCATCTTGGGACCTGTCTTCCTCCAAGTTAGACCAGTGGCCTAATGTATGTACACACCAGGGACATCAAAGAACACAGCACGAACACAGCACCTCTTCCCAAAACCCTGACTCAGTGAGTGATTCTTCTCAAAGAGTTTAATTAAGAAAAAAAAAAAAAAACACAAAACAGGTTTGTCTTCACATCCCAACAAGTGCACAGACTTGAGCCCCAACTAGGCCACACTCTAAACACTGGAAGAGTGAGGAGCAGCCTCTTGACCAGAGGGCCTCCAGGTCCGCTGGCCACTGAGACCCCATGAAATAATGTGCAGAGAACACTTGAATCACCCCTCAACAGCAAAGGGCAGAGTGTGGGAGAGGTGCCCCCCAAGACCTCAGCCTCCACTGGCATTTGTCAGAGCACAGGAACTCCTGGGGGCTCAGCTTATGCACCCAGGGGTCAGAGGAAGGCAACCTGAGGAGCAGGGCCCTCACAGAGGGCAGCTGAGCCAGGACCCAGGCAGGCAGCTAAGCTTTCTCTCCACTGAAGCAGAAGGGGAGGCCTTCCGTGTGGAGGCTGGAGCCCATACTTTGGTAGAGAGCACAGCAGCACCCCCTTCTCCCAAGCCACAGCCCGTAGCAGACCCCGGCTCCTGTCAGAAGACCAACTCAAACACACCTCTGCCGGGGACTTCCCAAACGTGCACATGAACAACAAGCCTCCTACATGCGTAAGAGCAAAGGCCTCAAAGTGAAGGCCGATTAAACCAGCAGAAACAGGCCTTGGCAAAGGGAAACCAAGCACGGAGCCAGCAAGCCAACAGCACCTCACTACCGTGTGCAGCACATGGGAAGTCGCCACATTCTCCAACAGCAAGACGCTAAGAAACAGGAACATTACAGTCAAGAAAAGCACAATGTTGAGATTCTACATAAGCTGGAATACAGAGTTCCAAACAAAGAACGAGAAAATGAAGACCAAAGACTGTCCAGAAACTAGAACCCAGACAAGGAGACAGAATATATAAGAGAAAAGGCAGAGAAGAAGACCAGCCCCTGGACTCAGGAAGAAAACAGGAAAAATGAGAGGGGTGAAAATCATGCACAGATAAGAAAACCTGTCTCCCATTCAAAAGCCCCCTGAGCCCCAGTGAAGCAAACACCACTCAGAGCCCCACCCACGGGCACGGGGAGAAGGCCGGAAAGGGAGATTCCAGGGAGAAAGACAGGCCACTGAGAAAGAGGCCACTGCATGAAAGAAGGGCCGCAGGACCCACCCTGGGGAGAGGGAGGAGGGCCGGGGGCTCACACACACTCAGACTTCCGCACCCCCAGAAGTGGCACAGATGCGCTCCAGCAAAGCAAGGTGGGAAACCAAGAGACAAGCAGCTGTGGGGTCCCAAAGACACAGACCCAATCCAGCAGATGCAGCTGCCAGGAGCCAGGAAGTGGTAGGTCACAGGCAGGCAGGAGGTGGCCGCCTAGAGTGGGGCTCCGCAGAGCTGGGAAAGTGAGGAAGCCCATTCAATGCAAAGAAGCGCATTCAATGTAACAAAAGGACACCACCCAAGACAGCCGCTTCCAGCAAAAGCTGACCCAGGCGGTGAGGCCCGGAGGTGTCACTTGGTCCTGGCCTGCTGAGTAGCTGCATCCTGCCTGGCACCAGGGACCTGCAGCCAGGGTGGCACTGGCCACACAGCAGAGAAGCCAGGTCCCCACAGTCCTGCCCCTCAACACCCTGGCTTGAGCTGGTGACAGGTGGGGAAGGCAACTGACAGGGCCAAGATGGGGGATGTCTGATCTGCTCTAGCGCACTCCTGGGCACCACCCACTTCCAGCTGAGGACAGGCGGGAGGTGGCTCAAGAGGAAGGGGGCCTACAGGTGCAGTCAGGCGCCATTCCTACCCCTAGAGCTTCGCAGCCCAGGTGAGACCTGGAGAGCAGGGCGCCTGTCCTGAGGCCTACGGACGAGTCCTGGCAACACCCTAGCAGGCTGTGTGCAGGCTGGGTAGAGCTGCTCCAGGCAGGAACAGACCCCGAGTGAGGGCAGACAGTGTGGGGGAGGGTGTGTGTCTGTGAGGGTGAGCGTGTACAGGTGCCAATGTGCACCTGTGGGTGCAGGAGTGGGGAAAGGGGGCTCTTCAGCCTCCCCAAGGGCCATGTGGTGAAGGGGCGGGGGCTATGCAGGAGGCTTGGGCAGTCCTGAGATCTGGTTGGGTGGACCACAGGGTAGGAACCTCCTGGGCCCTGCAAAGCCTGCCTGGACTTCAGGGTTGGGATTAGGAGATTAGACCCAGGGTCAGAAAGCTTTGGAGAGGGGCAGCCCCTCCCACTCAGCCTCTGCAGTCAGGTAGGAACTTCCGGGTCATTCTCCGTGCAGAGAGCTAGGACCTCAGGAGCTCACGGCCAGTGGAGGAGCCCAAGGGGTCTGGGTCTTAGCTTCAACTGGGGACTTTGTGCCCTCCTCCCCTCCCCTGTAGTGTCCGGATCTGCAAGACCACCCAGGCACTGAGGGACAAGGCACTGAGGATCCAGGATTCCATCTGACCTTGGGCCGGGATCCTGGCTGGGCTCAAGTTAAGCAGCAAGCTGGTTACCTGGGTGGGACTGGGGAGCCCCTGCCCCTGCTCCAGGCAGATGCCAAGGAACCCAGATGCAGGGCCCTGGGATCCCAGGACAGACCAGTGGACAGAAGCCATCAACAGAGGCAGAACTGGAAAAGGGTGCAGGCCAGCCCTCCTGGCCTTGGGCACCAGGACCACCTATGGACAGGCTGGGGGCAGGGTGTGGTCCACCCCCATGAGTTCTCAGAGATGCTCCTGGGCAGGGATGGAGTGGTGGACTTTGGGAGGTGACATTGTGCTCCCTCTGGCTATCAGCAGGGAGGTGGTGAGCCCTGTCCTCTGAGCCTGGGAACACTCAACAGGCAGTGTTCAGGGAACTCGGCCACGTGCTGGGCCTGCCAGGTTCTGGAGCCGGTGGCGCAGGCCCCTCCAGTCTCCGGCCTGAGCTCAGTCAATCCTAAAAGCAGCGTTTTCCGTGCTGACAGCTCTTCACAGGCCCCAGTCTGGTGATCCCAGTCTCTGTGAAGATGCCCCGCCTGCCACACACACGCAGCACAGTGGCCATAGCTGTCGGGGGGAGCTGAGGGGCCTAGGGGACCCCACCCTCCAGTCCCCAACTCCTCCACCCACTTCTGTCCCTTTTCTCCCCTGGAAGAAGCCCACAGGAAGACTGCTCTGCTCCATTCTGAGAACAGGGTCAGCACTGGTCAGCAGATGTGATGGAGGAGAGGACACAAGGGGCACAAACTGGGCATGAGGGCCCCCTGCCCAGTGAGCAGGATTTGATTCCAGTTCAGCCATCTTCAAGCTTTGGCCTGGGCAGAGCATCACTCTTCCGGGGGCTGTTTGAGGGGCATCCCCATGGTGGGGGACAGCACAGGGGTACTCACTGCAGGCCTCTTACAGGCCTTCAGACAGGGCTTTGTGATTAGCAGCCCTCCATGCTGTTGCCCTACCTCAGGAAGGCAGCCTGCCTCCCAGAAGGAGGCCCTCATGGTCCCTGCCTCAGGCCAGTGTCCTGCCTGGACTTCGCACCCTGCAGAAGGATGGTTTTCTTACAAGCCTGGGTCCAGAAGGGCACTGGCTCCTGACCCAACCCCTAAAGGTGGTGTTTAACCACAGCAAACGCAGATGAGTGACTTTCCCTGCCCATTCTGCACCCCACTGCTGGCTCCAGCCCTGCTCACCCCACACCACTGCCCCATAAGGCGGGCATCCAACCACACCTGCAAAATGGCCGCCGCAGGTATGGCTCCAAGCCTGGACCCCAGAGCTTCCTGTCAAACCCGCGGCTGCCTTCTCAGACCAAGGGGACTGCGCCTATCGCCCTGGCAGACGCCCTAGCCATCCTCCTGAGTGAGCACGTCCCCTGCAGGAACCTGCGCTGAGTGCTGTGTGTCCCAGGAGTTAGGGACCAGCCTAGCGCCGCAGGGCCGCTCCGCACCTCCTCCTCTCTGCAGTCGCAGGATCCAATCCGCTTGCCCTAGCAGGCCCTTAATCCCAGCAATGCAGGCGCCCCTTGAAAAGGGTGGCCGCAGGGGAGGGGTCCTCTGGCCTCTGGAGGAAAGTCCTATTCCCGGGGACGTGGGCGCGCATCGGGTCCGCGCCGGGCGACGTCGCGCTCGCGCCCAGCAGGCCCCATGACTTGGCATTCCCTCCTTCCCCTCCCCCTCCCGCCCTGGCGGCCCGCAGTCCCCCCACCACCCGGCACCCAGCGCCCCGCCCAGCCGCAGACCCTCCTTCCCCGCACGGATGCGGCTGCGCCCCGGCCCCTTCGGGAGACAGAGAGGGCGGCGCCCCTGGATTAGTGGGGAGTTGGAGTGAGGGGGCATAAAAGGGGGAGTGCGAGGGTCTTCGCTGCCTGTGTTCCTTCGGTCATCCGAGCCCGGGCGCCTGGGGAGCGCCGCTAGCCCAGACCCCGCGGCCCCGCAGCCCCCTCCCGCCCGCCGCCGGGCCACACCTGTTACTGTGGCGCTGGCCGCGCATTAGCAGGCCGCGTCCGCCGGCGGCCTTCCCAGGTGGTGGGTCTTTCTGGAAGGGAGCTGGGGTCTCCTGGGGAGGTGATGCGCAGCCCCCGCGGAGCGCTGGAAGCCGGTGGCCTGGCCTTCGCGCCGCAGTCCCGGGCCGCCCCGCCCGTCTGTCGGCTCCCGCTACTGCATTCGCCCTCCCCCACCCGGGGACCAGAGCAGCTGCCCCAGCCCGGCGGCCCTGAGCGCCCACTCCTCTGCCCAGGGCTCTGCAGCCGCGCCCCCTCCCCGGTTCCCGCATCCGCGTGCTCTTCCCCTCTCCACATCCCTCCCCGACCCCGCCAGTGCAGCACCTGGGCGGCTCCTCTCTAGGGGAAGGTATAGCGGGGAAAGGAGGGTGCCTGGAGATCCTGCCCGCCGCGCGCCCTCCCCTGGCGACCCCCAACCACTCGGGCCCAGCGTTTCAATGCCGCAGATAAGGGACCTTTCCGCAGGGCCTGCCCGCTGCGCACGAAGGGCGGATGCTCCTGAATTCTCCCCATTGTTCTCCGCGGGGACGGAGGAGGCTCGGGGAAAGGGAAGGGACCGCGAGATGCTCGCGCGTCGGGCACAGACCAGGACGCCTGCGCCGGACCGGAGCTCCCTACCCCGGGTGCAATTGGTGCAGGTGCCGGGTGAGGGGCGCGGGCTGCGGGAGGCCTGGCGGGCAGCGGCCTTACCTCTCCGGCGTCACTGGCTGCGGCTCCGCATGGGCACGGGCACCGGCGCGGATTCCCGAGCCTGGAGCTGCTGCCGCTTGCGGGCTGTGCTCAGCGCTGTGACGGTGGCGCCGCGTGACGGGCTGCGCGCCCCCGGCCCGGCCCGCCCCGCGCCCCTCCCGCCGCGCTGGTTGGCTGCGCTCAGCGTCCGAGCCCCAGCCGCCAGCTGGTTTGTCGCGCACAGGGAGAGGGACTGGCGTCGCGGCCGCAGCGGAGATGGGGATGGGGCTGGAGGGGGGCTGGGGCCGGGCTGTGACATCACCGATGGCGGTGTGTGTGTGGGGGGGGACAGACGCCCTGGCTCGGAGGCCACGTCCCCCCTCCAGAACAGCTGGCACCTCCCTTCCACCTTGCAGGGAAGGGCCCTCATCCACAACTCGCCCGCAGACCCCACGCCAGACCCTGCCCCATACGGTCCCCTTTCAAGGGAAATCATAAAGTCGTTGCCTGCGCCCGGCGGGGAGAGACCAATACAGGCCAACGAACAGCCGTGGGGGCGGGGGGCGCACAAAGGCGGGGAGGGCCTCCCACCAGGGAAGGGACGAAGGGGGCGAGGATTAGGGGTATGGACTTCGCGATGTAACAGGTGGGTCTTAAGACGGTGTCTGGCGAGTGGGCCTGCGCACCGGAAGGAGGCCAGCGCATCCAGATGCCCTCCTTGAGAGGCTGACGCAGCCGCCCGATGGCGGACCCGGGTGTCCTCCAGCCGTGCTCGGGGTCCTCTCTGCCCTCACACTGCTCACCCTAATTCCCCCCGGACTCCCAAGCCACTCGCTACTCGGGGTCCTCAGCCCTCACCAAACCCCGCTGCTTTCTGGTCCCCTTGGGGGCATCTTTGCGGTGCCGCCAACTTCATCTTGCACCGCCCTGGGGCTGGGCGACTCCGACAAGTCTCTGGTCTGCTCGCCCCAGGGGAGTTCCCCGCAATGCGGTGGTGGGCGTAGTGACGTCGTTGTGCTGCCGCGAAACAAGTCACCAGGCGTCCTCCCCGAAGACCCCCTGCCATCAGCACCTCAGCGCCAGCACAGCGTGCCTTCTCAGCAGTCGCTGGAGCTGGGGAGGGAGGGGTACCCCACCTCCACGAGTAACTGCAAACACGGGCCTTGGAAGGAACCGCAGCCCAGCACCTGCACTCCTCCCCGCAGCTCCCACCCACCCCAACCAGAACCAAGGAGACCCTTCTCCATCTTTCCCAAAACCACCTGCCAAAGGAGAAAGTAATAGTTGTCCCTAGCAAGGTAGAAAGGATAAAAACATCTGCCCCCCCCCCCCCCGTTTCCATTGCACTTGTTAGCCTGGTCAAGTTCTCTGTTTCTCGAGGCAAATGATATTTTCCTTGGAATTAATGTAAGATTTGACATTTTTCAAAGAATTGATTCATTTCGTTTCATTTTAAAATTACTAGCATATGTATGCTTGTATTGTTTCTGTACTTATTTTATTCTGTATCTTATTTGAATTTTTCTTTTTAAATATTTAAGTATTTTCAGAGGCCCATCTTTCAGTTGTGTTGATGCTCTGTCTTTCCCTTATCTCACTTATTTCTGTCTGCATCTGTTGCTCCCTTGGAGAGTCTTGGGTGGATCTTTCGCTCTGTCTTATGGCAAATGCTTAGCTCATTTTTAAACCTTCCAGTTTTCTGATAGATCTATTTAAAGCCACCCAAATCCTTCCCAAATCCAGCTGCCTTAGCTGGGTCTCACAAATTTGGTCATATAATGCGTTCGTTATCATTCAGATCTAAATGACAATATTTCTTAGTGTCTCTGATGATTTCCTTTTAAACCCATGGGTTATTTAATAACATTTACTTTCCAACACTGTTTGTTTTATTTCAACCCTTTGTTACAGGTTCTCAATTGCGTTTTGTCATGGAATAAAGTGTGTTCAGTCAAGATCCTGGCAGAGAGCAGAGAGCATACTTGGAGTTACCTGAGGCAGTGTCTGAAAAAGTGACTACCCACAGAGATGTGGTGGGAGGTCAGGAAATCCAAGGGCAGGTGGCACTGCAGCCTTCCACCTGCAGGTGGGGAAGTTAGGGTGCATCAGCCGCCCACCCACAGGAGGGGAGCAAGGGGAGCAAACACCTTAGCCTGACCTGGTGTCACTTTGGCTGAGCCCTAGGGGAAACTGGAGCAGGGAGCTTGGAGCATCTGGAGTGATCCCCCAAAGAATGGGATAAAGGGACTGAAGAGGAGAGCATACAGTTGGAGGCCTCACCCCTCTGGGTCCTAACGCTGGTCCATGTCTATAAATGTTCTGCCTGTGCTCGGAATGGCTGTGCTGGCTGTGTGGTGGGTACAGATTTCTGTATTTCTGCTAATTTAAGTCAACTTGAGCTATTAATCTTTTATAAAATTGAAATCTTCAATTAGGGGCTGGCAATGTGATTCAGAGGTAGGGTGTTTATTTGCCTAGTATGTGCAAGGCCCTGGATATGATTCCCAGCACTGAAAAAGGAAAAAAGAAAGAAAGAAAGAAAAATATCTCCAGCTACAATCTTGGAATATCTGCCTCCCCACCCCCCAGTCTGGCTGGGGTTGCCAGATGTGCTACACTGGAGAGAGTCAAGTGATTTTGAGGGTGTGCATCAAGATTCTGTGACTCCCTCCTTAGAATGCCTGTGTGTCCTTTGTCTGTGGTTTGAGGTTTTTAAAATTTTTTTTACTTTAAAGTTGAGGATTATATATGAAGACATCCACCCAGTTTCCTGAGGTTCATGTTTGCTAATTTTTTATATTAAATTTTTGTGTCCTTTTTTAAGTGTTTCTCTTTCAGACAAACCATGGTTGGAATTAAGTCTGCCATTTCTACCTTTAACTGTAATTTGATCCATTTACATTCACAGTGATTGCTGGATGTCTAGGCTGACTTTTGCCACCTTATGAAAACTTCCACTTCCTCGATGCTATCATCCTTATTTCTCATTGCATGTTGGCCTTTCTTCTGCTTACTTACACATTTTTATTTTTATTCTTATGGCAACTGCCCTGAATTTAAGACTCTTTTCTATTTCATTTACCCAGTGTATTAACCAGCTTTATGTGACCACAGTAAAATACCCAAGACAATCAACTCGTGAAGAAAAAGATTGATTTTGACCCCTGGTTTTGAAGGTTCCAGTCCAAGACCAAGTGGCCCCATCAGGGTCATCGTGACAGAAATGTGTGTCAGAGCAGATTGCTTACGTGACAAGCCAGAAAGCAAAGAGAAAGACTGAGAGCCTGGGGTCCCCTGGAAGGCACCTCCCAATGTCGTTAGGACCTCAGGTAAGGCCCCACCTCCTAAGTGTCTGCCGCCTCCCAACAGTGCCACCCTGAGGATGAAGCCCTTAACACGGGACTCTGGAGGACAGTGAGCCCCCACACCAGCACCCAGGGCCTGCCAGGGTCTGTTCTGCACACCTGCAGACCCACACATGCTTCTGCTTGGCCACAGGCTCCTTGGCCAGGTGCTGCCGACCGGAAGAACCCTGGCGCTTCTCTTCTTTCCTTCCAAGACAATCAGCACACCATCTTAAGGTGCTCCTCATTAATCTCCCATTCTCCATGTTTCCTGAAGCTTCTCCCACATTCTCACTTGTGAAATACAAAGATCTTAAAGTGTCTCTAAAGCCTGTATTCCCAAGAATATTTTCATCAAACTTTCAATCTGGCTGGATATAGAATTCTAGCTACAGAGTTTGCTTCCTTAGTACTTTAAAAAGACCCCTTGGTGTCCTCCTCGTGTGCTGTGCAGAAGTCCAGTGGCCAGGGGGGCTTGTGCTTTCAGGATTCTTCTGGAACTTTCACAGGGTATGGGTTTCCCAGTCTGTCTCCTGCTTGACTGTGAGCTCTTTCAACCTGAAATGGTTTATTTTTCTTCAGTTAAGGAGAAATGCACCTCACGTTTCAACTGTTCTCCCTCCTCTGCCCTGGAAGACTCCTGTCCTGGGACCGTGCCTCTGTGCGCTGGCCCCACCCAGCCTTTGACCCTCAGCTTCTCTGCACCTTCTCTGCCCTCTGACCTGGTGGGTGGGCTCGGTGCCCACAATTGAAACCACAGCCCACAGCAGTGTCTTCCCTATGTGCACGGCCTCCCTGATCTGGGCTGCCTCGGGGGACCCCCGTGCGGCTCTTGTCTCCTCTGGCCTGACCGCGTCCACGAGGACCGCAAGTGCGAAGACACGAGAACCCAGGGCCTGGCTCCCGCAGGGTCCCAGAGTCACGTCTGGAAAGACAAGGCTGATACCAAACCAGGCTGTGGGTTGGCCCAGTGGCCAAGGGCAGGGGTAGCCACTGTCCAGGAAAGAGCACTGCTCCCTGGAATGTGCCCGCTTGAGTCCCCCGGAGGGGGGGGATTGTCCTTTACCTCCACCTCCGTCCACCCCCTCCTGCAGCAGAGGGGTGGGGGCCACCCTGCCACGGAGCCAGGGGCCATGGGAGCAGCTGCCATGCGGCGTGGAGCATGGGGCTTGCGGTGTGATGGTCTAAACCGAGGCTGATCTCTCCACATCACAGAAGTCGAAGCTGGTCACAGGCTCCACTTCTTAGACTGGGTGACTTATATGTCACAGAGAGCTGTCTGGAGGCTGGACGTCCCAGGTCACGGTGTTAGAAGATTCACTGTGGGAGGGCCCGAGGCGCACAGATGGCCGCCTGCTACGTGTCCACCTGGTGGCCAGTGTGAGGGGCTCCCTCAAGCACAACATCTGGGAAATATACGCAGCAAAACTCACGGGATGTGGCTACAGCCCTGCTCAGAGGGAAGCTCCTAGCTTTAAACACGGGCCCAGCTGGAAAAGGAAAGTTTGAGAAGAAATGAATGAGCCACCTGATTCTTAGAAAGAAAGGAAGAGAATCAAAGGAAAGTAAAAGGAGAATAAGGCAAGTGAAAAGGGAAAGTAGAGTCTTTGAAGAGTCGTTCTTTACAAAGAAGAAGATGAGAAAAGGAAAACTCTGCTTGTGTTACTCAAGAAAGGAGGGAAGGTACAGAGCGTGGCTCAGAGCCAACTAGGAAAAACAGCCACAGAGAGAATGATAAGACGTTAATGTGAATAACCTGAAATATGAAAGGAATGCGTGATTTTCTAAATAGAAAATCTCAGAAACTGAAACCAAAATAGTTCAGCAACATGGAAGGAAGCTACGGCCCCAGCCTGGGCCCCGATGCTTCCACAGTCTTTAAACACAGAATGCCCAGACCCCCCTAATGTGACTCAAAGTGACCATAGCTACTAAAAGGGAGGTGCCTACCTAATTCTGTCTGTGAAACCAGTACCACATTACTGTCAGAACCTGGCAGAGAGACTTCAAAACAGAAAACCACTGACCGACTTCATGGCAATCCAAGAGGCAAGTTTCAATCCCAGAAGCGGGCAGAACCCTGGCGTGCCTGCCCACAGCCCCACACTGTGGCCGACTTGTCCCAGTGTGGCTCTGCCCACGGGCCAGAGGCCTCGCACACGCCTAAGTGCACGGGGCTGGGCCACCTTCTCTTCCACCTGCATTCTAGGACCCTGGTCCATACTTGGGACGGAACCTTGGGCTTTGCTGGGTGACAGGCCCTTGTGCTCTAAGGAGGCAGCTCCCGGATAGCATCCTGGGGGCTGGGCACCGAGAGCCGGCTCGTGTCTAGGCGCTTGGGGAGGGCAGAGGGGCTTGAGACGTGTGAGCAGCAGACCTTGCCTAAGAGATGCCCCCACATTCCCTGAGGAAACCTGCCTCCACTGTGACCACTCGAAGGGGGAGGCCCTGAGGAGAGGAGTAGGTCAATGGCCTGTGAGAGACTTGAGGGAGCCCCTCACACTGGCCACCAGGTGGACACGTAGCAGGCGGCCATCTGTGCGCCTCGGGCTCTCCCACAGTGAATCTTCTAAGACCGTGACCTGGGACGTCCAGCCTCCAGACAGCCCTCTATGGCATATAAGTCACCCGGGCTAAGGTGTTTTGCTACAGCAGCCCAGAAATGCACAGACATGACACTCCCTAAAAATCTCTGGAGAACTTGGAGAGCTTATGGGTTGATGAACGCACCCCTAGGGCAAGAGGGTGGTACACCCCAATCTATGGAGAAAGATGCTCCTGTGCTGGGACCTCCTCTGCTGCCTGTTCGTCTGTGTCCTTCACCAGGCCCTGGACAACACATCAGGGATGCACCAGCATTTCTCTGAATTCTGAGAGCTGTCCTAGCAGATTACGCAGCCTGAGGAGGGAGCCGTGAGAACCCTGGCTTGCAGGCAAGTCAGACAGAAGTGGATAACCTGGGCCCCACTACTTACAGCTAAAGTCTGATATGGGCTCAGTTTTGAGGGAGGGAGTGAGCCCAACCCTGTGGGGTCTGCACAAGCTCCGGTAACTAGCATTAGCATTGACTTTCAGGACACTCAAGTGTCAGAAAGTCGCAGAATAGATTGACATGGGGAAAACCCCACACATCTGGCCTCAGAAGTATTGATTATAAAGAAAAAAAAATTTTCCAAAAGGATGAAACGAAATTGTCATTATTTGCAGATAACATGATCCAGAAAACCTAAGGGGCAACCAAAGAGCTGCCAGGAGCAAGAAGTTTGAATGCTTAAGAGAAACAGTCACCAGAAGGTAGCAGTTCTCAAGAGCACACGCTAGCCAGACAGACCCACAGTCAGAAAGGTAAAATGCAAGTTTGCCTATGAAGAAATCACACAGAAAACACTGAAACCCTACTGGAAAGAGGTGAGCTGATGAAAAGCACAGCATGCCTTGGGGAAGGAAGAAGAAATATCCCAACAGACAAGTTTTCCCTGAATCAAAACCACATGCCCAACATGCTCAGTCAGAACAGCCACAGAAGTGCACGTGGAAAAACAGGCGTCAGGACTAATCAGGACACTTGTCACAAAGGAGGAGGAGCAAGACCTGCCAATCAGACCCAAGTACATTAAGACATCCTAATCATTGAAAAGAGTCCAGGAAAGAAGAGGAAACAGATCAAAATTGTATGACAAATGCTTCATTTAAAGTAATTTGGGGGAAATAAATCAGAGATCAGGGGAGCATGGGAAGGTGAATCCCTGACATCAAGATAAATTCCTGATGGAATAAACATTAATTTGTGGGAAGCTGTAACTTTACAAAACTAGAATGAAAGGTGGGGGCACATGCAGCAGGCTGGGGTGGAGATGGCAGGACCACGCCAGGCCATAGAGAAGACAGGTGGCCACTCAGGAGGTGACCTGGCTAGCACCAGGAACAAGATCCACAGACCAGCCCCACGTCGGGAAAGCACTTCAGCTCATACCAAGATGAAGGGAGCTCACAGAAGTGCACAGAGCTCAAGCAAGCCAGCAGCACACACAGGAGCAATCACCAGATGGACAAGACAGTTTTCAGAAAGAAAACCGGTCAGCAGCAGCCAAAGACAGGCTCGTGGGTGGGAGCTGGGTGGGAGCTGGGTGCCTCAGGTAAAGAAATGCAGGTCTAGTCAGGGAGGTCTTTTTTTTTTTTTTGACCAGGTTATCCAAAGTTAACAGGTTGGGCGGTGTCCTGCAATGTCAGCCTTGAGAAAATCAGCCCCTCTGGGCCATGGTGGTTTCTGGGGCAAAACGTTCAATTTTTCTGGAAGGCATTTTGTCAAAATTCATTTGCATTTAAGGTACTCTGCAGTCATCCCATGGCTATATGCACACAGAAAATTTGCCCAAATGAATAGGCAAGAATGTTCACCACAACACTGATGCAAAAACCGGAGACAGCAAAGGTGTGAAAGGAAATAGGTGGTACATTGGAGTGATTTCTTCAAAGTAGCTGAAAAAGAATGAGTCTCAACAGTGTGTGCTCATGCGGAAAGACAGCCAGGTTGGTTTGCTGAATTATTTAAAAGGGACATAAAAGAGTGCACGTAATCTAATCCTGCCCTTTTTTCCTAAAAGGAATCATAATAATATTGACCTCAGCTGGCACAGCTCAGGCAAGCTACTGTTGGGGTGCACAGTGTTTTTTTTTTCCTCTTTTTAAAATACATTTTTTAGTTGAATATGGACTCAATGCCTTTATCTGTTTTTCTGTGGTGCTAGGATCAAACCCAGTGCCTCACACTTGCGAGGCAAGTGCTCTACCACTGAGCCACAACTCCATCCCCGTGTTTCTCTTTTTTAATACACAATCTTCCTGTATATGTGGCTTGAATTTTCAGGCATGATTTTTTTTTTAATGCCAGTGGAGTTAAGGGTGCAGATTAAGACCCAGTTTTATTTTGCTGTCTTTTTGTTTCTTTCTGGAGTTACACTACTGCAAAACCTGACGTTAAAAACAAGACAGATTTTGCTTTTTAGATCGTGTCAGAGCTGAGACTTTAGAGGAAACCAAACAATGAAGAAACAGTAGGAGTCAAATCACGTGCGATCTGTTCTAGGACTGCACCTATGCGCTGCGGTCATCTCGAAGCTTCCCCCTGATAAAAATCAATCCTAAAGAACCGGCCTCGGCCTCGAGCACCAAGCCCAGCGGCTCGCGGCCAGGCCCGGGCCCCCGCAGCGGGAGCTGGCCGCGCGGAGGGTGGCGCGGGCCGCGGGGGAAGCCGCTGGAATCCCGGGGCAGGAGGCGTGGCCTAGAGTCGGGTCCCGGCCGACCCTGCAGAACCCCGGCGCTGACCAGGCGCTGACCAGGCGAGCCCGGGAAGTCTCACCCCGGCGCCCGCGGGCCTCCGCCTGGGCCACGCCCCGAGGCCCCTCCGAGGCCCCGGTTGCCGAGACAACCTGGCTCTGTCGCGGGCCTCACGGGAGCGCGTCGCCATAGCAACTGGGCCTGGCCCCCCGCCGACCGAGGGTCCTGACCTGGTCGGGCCTGCGGGGTGGCCGGATCCGGGGACTGTTTTCTCCCAACCTGCTTTCCCTGCGGACCTCGAGTGCACAGGGCTCCCCCGCCCGGCCCCCTGCCGCCTGGGCTTTCCTGATGCTGGGGGGGGGGGGCTTGCCCACGCTGTGGTCACACTTTCTCTGGAGGGTTTCCCTACCCTAAAGCCAGGGACTCCAGTCCTCCTTCCTGCCCTCCTGACCTCTCCTGGGCTCCGCCCCACCCACCCTCTTTTGCCCTGTGCATCTTTGCCTCTGAGGGTCTCAGGGTCGTGTGTGCGTGTGTGTGCGTGTGTGCGTGTGTGTGTGTTCATGCACTTATGGAAACAAGCTCCGGAGGTCCCAGCTGCTCAGGAAACTCATGACCCGCTCTCCCACTGCCCCTCCCCATGGTAACAGCTTCCTGGCACCTGCACTGTGGGCATGCCCTGCCCCCCACACCCTCATCCCACTTCATGGCAGTCACCAGGAGGCAGGAACCATGTCACACCTTCCATTTTGAGGGAGGGAAATAGCCTCCAGGAGAGAGGTGTCACTGGGCCCCAGACAGAAGCCAGAGCCTCGGGTGGCCCCCAGCTGAGGGTGGACTTGGCCACCCAGCTCCTGGCTTAGGAGACCACAGGCCTGCGCTGCCCAGGGAGCGCTCTGGCCTCTGCTCCCCTGTGCGGGGCAGCCAGGTGCTGACTCAGTGTCTGGCCAGAAGCAGCTGGCCGTCAGGAGGTGGGGGCTGGGTCAGAGCCTGCTGTGGTGTGGGACACACATTCCTCCAGGACCCAGCGTGGAGGTGTCTGACCACTGACATCCAATCGAAGCCCACAGCTGTCTCTGCTGAGACTCCTGCCTTGCTGACAGCTCTTCAAGCCCCACACTCGTCTCCCTCCGAGACCCCTGGCCCTCCTCTGTCCATCCACACATCCCTTCATGCCCCAGCCCGTGTATTTAGGGCTATAAGGGCTTGAGGATGGGAAGGGCTGTCCCTTGTGCATGACATGTGGTGCTTCATAGGTGGGACACCTCCTGCCACCACCACCCCACGACATGGCTTGGCTTCTGTGATTCTGCGCACAGAGCAGGAATGGGGACCCAGGAAGGTACTGAGCTGGATGGGAGGTGCTGCTGGCAGCAGCAGCAGAGGGGTACCACCCGCGCAGGGCAGCGTGGCAGGCTCCTGCAGACAGGCAGTGGAGGGGCCAGTCCCAGCCCAGCCCCAGCCCCTTGCCCCCCTCGCCCCTCCTTTCTGGGGGGGGGGCTCTGTTTCCAGAGCCATATGCTGCCTTCCAGCACTGGGGCTGCCCCTGTCTTGGTGGCTCTCAACCTGCCATGTCTGCAGAGCCCACTTAGGAGTGTCAGAGTCACCTGGTAGAACCCTGACACAGGGATGCTGGTGTGATTTAATTAGGCATAGAGTCCCCCACATATGAATGAGGTATTCAAAGAGGCAGTTAGGCAGGTCATTGTTTTTCTGAGTCCAAGGCATAACCATTCAAGAAAAATATAAAGCCCAGCATATTGGAAGTTAAAGACTTACTGGGTTACATGAAATCACACCATTTAGACTTGCACGAAAATGAGAATGTTGTGTACCAATCCCAGAGGGACACAGCCCCTGTGGTGAGGGCAGCAGTCAGGTTGTAAGTGCCTGGGTAAGAATTCAGGCAGGATCAGAAGTGCTGGACATGGACACTCAAGTCTAGGACAAGAGTGGCAGCGACCTCAAGGCTCAGCAGAGGGGAGTAGGAAGTCAGGAAAAGCTCACCTCGTGGAACAGGGCGTGAACTCAGCTCAGAGAAAAGGACTGGCCCTTAAGAAAGAGGACAGTCACAGCAAGGAGACACTCACTATGGACATCAAACGTGAACTCTGAACAAAACTGATAGTTTCCTAAGAAAACATTGATTGCCAGGCTTTTCACAAGCAGAGAGAAAGGCTGAGCGGAGATGCAGAGGCTCCCTGGCCTCCTACAGGTGCAGGCTAAGGCCCGGGTCACTCATGGGCAAGCTCCTTGGCTCCTGCTGTTTTTATAGTGTTCTAAAACAGGAAAATGACAAGACAGTAAAAATCCTGAATCTCTTCTTGGAGGGTAGGATAACCCAGAATCAGACACTGCCTCCACTGTGGCCAGACCCGGGCACGACCCGCTTTCCTTTCAGCATTTATATGTTTCTAAGCCTCTTTTCCTTCTTCTCTTCTTCCAGGGGCAGAGACCATGCCTGCAACTTCAGAGTTGCACACCCAGAACCAGGAGATGCCAGGCCTACAGACCGGAATTCAAGCAGGGAGCGAGGAGTATAGACAGGCTCCCTTGGACGCGGCCCGCTGTGGATTTCAGTTCTCAGCTTTCTGCACATTATCTGCTATTGAGCACTGGGCTAATCTGGGCTCAGCTCACCAAGGATAGTGGAGGTGCCCACTACCACCCCCCAAGGGTCATATATGGGTCAAGTTCAGCACCTTGTGCATGTGGGGGCTGCAGGAAACTTGGGGGCAGAGTCAGCAGCCCCTGAGCCTGGTCACTGGTGGACACATGGCTTGGAAGGCAGCTTGGTGAGGTGGGAGACCTTGGTGGGGACCAGGCCCTCCCTGCTATTTCAGGGGATGGAGAGAGGCTGGTGGGAAGTCCTGGTGTTCTGCAGCACAGGGCATGACTGCTGAGAGATGGAGGAGTCTGACGACCTCACCACAGAGACAGGTTCATTGTCAAAGGAGAGGAAAGTGCTGACTACCAGAAGGTGCTCGCCACACATCATGGGCAACACCAAACTGTCACAGTGTGCTCCATAAAATGTACCACACTGTGAGCCAATAAAGTGCCTGGTATAAAAATACTGGGTGAGAAACATCTGATGAATGAATGAGTGAATCAGTGAATGAACAACTCGATCTATTTCCAATAAAGTTAAAACAAAACTGGTTTGGTTTTTTTTTTTTTTTTTTTTTTGGTTGCAATTTCTGTTCATTTCCATTGCTCCTATTCAATGTAAAGACAAGAAAAACACACTACATCTAAATATTGGAAAGAAAGAAACATAATTACTATCTTTAGGAGAAATATTTTTACTACTTAGAAAAATTGACTTTAGTAAAGTGAGCAAATACCAAATCAACAACAACAATACATATCAGCAATAAACCTGAGAAAATTCAAGGATCTGGAGAGGAAATGGGAAGACCAGTAATCACAGGTCACACGGAAGACCTGGGCCAAGAATCAGCCGAGAATGCGAGGAGGCAGGTGGCCTTGGATCTGTGAGCACCCTGGCTGCTGGCCCCGGGGTGGTCCCCAGGACCTTAGGGACTATGGAAGGAAGGTGTGCTCGCCCAAGCCCCGCCCCTGCACTTCAGGAGTTACCCTAGCACAGGACCAGAGGGGACAGGATCGGGTGTCCTCGCAGTGCCCAGCCCAGAATGGATGGGGCAGTGTGTGTCCCTGCGCCAGGCACCAGGCGGTGGAGCGGACCACCCCAAACCACCACCACCCTGCACCGCGCAGACCTGGCTCCAGACAGACTGCGGTCAAGTCACAAGTCCCCTGTCCGCGGGTTGTCTCAGGAGGGCTGGCTCAGGAAGCTTCAGGGCGTCCTCGGGGATTCTTGGCACGGGTCCTTGTCGCGGTATCACTTAGCGGGCGAAAAGCCCAGGCGCGCCCTTCGGCCAGCCTCCACACGTGGCCCAGGAGGCCCCTCGCGTGCCCCTCCCTGGCGGCCCGCAGCCGAGGACGGTCCCTCGAACTTGAGGTCCTCCGCTGGGCGCCCTGCGGAGCGCTCCCCGCTGCTGAGCGGGATCCTCCTGGCCTTCCCGGCGCCCTTCTGGAGCGCTGGGTTTCCAACTGAGCACCGCGCACGAAGCTTCAGGTGTACATTTTTATTTTATTTTAATTTAATTTTTTTTAAGAGAGAGAATTTTAATATTTATTTTTAGTTTTCGGCGGACACAGCATCTTTGTATGTGGTGCTGAGGATGGAACCCGGGCCGCAGGCGTGCCAGGCAAACTCGCTACCGTTTGAGCCACATCCCCAGCCCCTCGGGGTGTATATTTTTAATTTCTCTTGAGTAAATACTTAGGAGGGGACTCCTGGGTCGCAGGTGCTCCGCCAGATTGGGTCTCATTTTAAGAAAATGCAGTGCCTGGGCTGGAGTTGGGGCTCAGGGGCAGAGCGCTCGCCTCGCATATGTGAGGCCCTGGGCTCCACCCTTAGCACCACATAAAAATAAATAAACAAAAATAAAGATATTGTGACCATGTATAAATAAAAAACAATCAAGAAAAAACAGCTGCAGTGCCGAGGCCCAAAGTGCTAGTGGTCCTGTCCACTTCCACCAAGAGGTCTCCGTGCTCCCCATCCTCACCCACAGTGGACATGGATAGCCACTCTAGAGGTGAACTTCCTGGACGATCAACCATGTGAAGAGCCTGTCCATGTGCTGACCGGATCTTTGCGCCGGGGCACGTGTGTGTGTGTGTGTGTGTGTGTGAGAGAGAGAGAGAGAGAGAGAGAGAGAGAAATAGATAGATATGCATCTGCTCAACTTTTTGCCCATTAAAAAAAACATAAAGATCCAGGTGCAGTGGCTCACGCCTGTAATCCCAGCGCTTGGGAGGCTGAGGCAGGAGGATCATGAGTTCAAAGCCAGCCTTAGCAACAGCCAGGCTCTAAGCAACGCAGTGAGGCCTCTCTAAATAAAATACAAAATAGGGCTGGAAGATCAGATGCTCTTCTTTTTTGCTGCTGAGTTGCAACATTCTTGTGTGTCCTGTGTGGCTCCGGACATGCTATGGCCATCTTCTTCCAGCTGTGGTTTGCTTATTTATGCTCTTCATAATGATTTTCATGAGCAAATTTTCAGTTTTGCTGAAATGCAACTTTTTTCTTTTATGGTTAGTGCTCTTTTGTGTCCTAAGACACAGCGTGAGCTGAGGTCCCGGCAGAGCAACCTCACTGAAGACCTGCCCATGCGTTAGGTCTGTGGTTGACCAGCCTTCTTTCTTTTTGCCAATGTCACACTGTCTTGATTATCACTGTTACTGACACCATTTTATATCTTTGAAAAACTAGGATCTTGGGGCTGGGTTGTAGCTCAATGGCAGAGCACTTGCTTAGCACATGTGAGGCACTGGGTTTGATCCTCAGCACCATGTAAAAATAAATGAATAAAATAAAGGTGAAAAACAACAGGGTCTGAAGAAAAAGGAAAATATTAACATTGTTAAGTCTGGTAATGAGTGCATAAATTTTGAAAGGTTTCAAAATATGTTAAAATTAATTAAACATGGAATGGAAGACAGATTCCAGTCATGCCAGCCACAGAATTCTAAAAGTCATAATAAATTTGACAATAAATAAGTCTTTATTAAAAACTATAAAATGCTATTGACATAGCATTAATCTGAGTAACTGGGAGGTATAGTAGGGGGAGGAAAACAGTAAATTTAATGCAGTACTATAAAAATCATAAGAGTGAATTTTAGGAACTTGAGATAATGCTGAAGTCAGTGAAGGCAAAACCAACAAGAGTGGACAGAGAGGGGCGATGAAGCAAGGACGAGAGATGGCCAGATGGCCTGGCCGGTGGCAAAGCGACCTGTAAGAACTGAGCGAGTCAGTGCAGCAAAGGGAACAGCAGAGAATTCCGACAGAAGAAGCAGAAGACCTAGAGAGTGCCCTAGCCCAGGACGGAGCACTCCAAGCTCGGGGACACCCACTGCCCTCCACACTGCACTGGCTGGACAGGACCAACAGGGCCGGGGTGAGCTCCAGACAGATCAGCCCCTCGAACACGAGCTGAGACTTCCGACTCGGTGTCTTGATCCACCCTCGGTTGCCACACAGGAGAGAACTTCTAAAGAAAAGAGGTATTCTTGGCTCATGGCTCTGGAGGTAGAAGTCCAGACCATGGTGCTTCCGGTGAGGGCCTCGTGCGGCTTCAGCTCACGGCAGGAAGAGGAGGGTGGTGAAGGCCAGCTTCAGCTGCCCAGGCCTCTGCCTCCTCCCTGGACACGGGGAACAGACCCCATCAGAGCTCCCCGAGGCAGCTGAGGTGAGACACCTGGGCCAGCCGTCCTGGGGTCTCTGGTGCTCACTTGGGGCCCTGGCCAGCATGCCTTGCCCCTTGGCAGGCGGTGTGGTGGCTCTGGGAAGGACTACTGTGCTGAGCTGTGGTCTCCCTGTCTCCCCCTGCCCCTCTGTGGGCCAGTCCTGAGGTAGGAGGGCCTGAGTGGCTTTCCCTGATAGGACCTGGGGCTGCTGCCTGGTCAGGCAGGGGTACCCCTGGGTCCTGCCCCAGCTCCACCTGACCCTCGTGGTGTGGCTCTGCCAGAGCTCCCTCTCTCTGGCCTCGGTTTCCCTGTGTGTCAGCTGGGAGCCTGTCTAGTCCACGACCTCTGAAGTCCCCTCAGTATACCCAGCCCCACCAAGAGGACTCGGTGCCCATCCACCCAGAATGCAGTCTCACGGGTCAGAAGATGACACTGCAAAACAGAATTGGCAGCAGCAGTAGCTGAAATTAAATCTTTTCTTAGATCTTGGCAGAGGAGAGACTGTCCTTGGAGGAGGGTGTCTGGGGATCAATTCCTGTTTCACTGTGGCTCAGGAGGGCTGAGGGTGCTGACCGAGAGGTTCCCAGGTGGGCTCCGCCCGTCTCCCCTGGGTGAGTCACAGGCTGTGGGGGTGGGGTAGGGTATAAAGGAGGACACATGGAGGACGTCAGGAGCCGGCATGGGCAGGCAGTGACAGGGGAGAGCCAGAAAGACCCTGTAGGTCAGGGCCCAGGGACCCTGTGGTGGGAGCCCCCAGCTCAGAGGCCTCAGGCAGCCCCCTGGGGCCGTGTCTGAAGGAAAGGTGAGCCCAGGATTCTCTAGACCTGCAGGAAGGGGACCCTGTGCCCTGATTCAGGGAGTGTCCCCCAGGAGCCAGCACCAGGCTGCACCTGGGGGCCATCCCTGCTGGGCCAGGCTGGCCTTCCAGATAGCCCTCCCAGGGAGGGTCCTGGAGGAGGGACAGTCACAGGGCACAGGCTTCCCCAAGGGCAGGGCACCCAGTCAACACACACACTAGGGTCCAGAGCCTGGCAGCCAGAGGTCAGTGACACCCAGCCCGTCCTGCAGGCCAGCTTGATCAGCTGCCCTGGAACCACCCACAGGGGAAGCCCTTGGAAGGCTGCTGCCTGCCTGTGCCACTTGTCCTCATCTGTAGGTTCCCCTGAGGGATCCTCTGGGGGGTGCTGAGGACAGGGGACACCCCAGGGCTGCTGTGGGACATGCAGGAGTCCCTCTTCTTACCTGGACTTTGGTCCCAGCCTTTTCCAGGTGCATCTGATAAGACAGAGGCCCTGATCCCTCCCGTCCCTGCTCCTGTGACCTGTGCTCCCAGCCAGGCTAGCCGCCTGGACTTCCTCTCTGGGCCTGACCTCTCCTCCTGCCTCCCACCTCCAGCAGCCCCCGCCCCGCGCAGTGACTGTCTCAGTGCAGCGGTCGGCTCAAGGAAGTGACCACAGAACCCTGCTCCACCCGCATGCACCAGGTCAGGGGCAGCACGGGAGGGAACATGAGGACATGCCCAGGAGGACAAGGCTGAGAGCTGACCCTGGGAACTTGCAGCCTGTCTTTGTTTCTGTTGCTGTAAGGGAGTACTACAGAGGGGGTGGTTTGCAAAGAACAGAGGTTTAGTCGGCTCACGGCTGAGGAGGCTGGGGTTCAAAAGCAGGTGGGGGTGCCGGGTGAGAGCCTTGTGTGGCATCTCGGCAGGGCAGGGCTCCGCCAGCAGCTCAAGTCCCTCTTCCTCTTGTCTCCAAGCCTCTGCTGCCTTCGGGGGGGCCTACCCTCACGACTCCTGTGACCCCATCTCCTCCTCAAGGCCCTTCCTCCAAAGGCCACCAGCACGTGACAATGACCCCCCCCCCTCCAGTCCTAAGCAGGGGGCCCTGACCATCACTCCACTTCGTGGTGACTTGGGCATTGACCCAGCTGGGATACCAAGGTGGGTCACACCTGCCCCTGGTAAGCCTGCCCCTTCTGCCCTTTACGGATAGAACTTTCTAAGAATAGTGTCCCCCAAATAAAAGCTCAATTCTGAATGTGCTCCCTCTCTCTCATCAGCCTCTGGTGACCTTCTCTTGCTCTCCCTTTTGGGGGGCCTGAGGCCGAGAGCCTGGAAGCCGTCCTGAACCTTGTGTGAAGGTAATTTGTGTCTGTTTTATTTTGTGTCACCCCAAATTCACATGAGTGACCTTAATTCAGCCACCCTGCTGGACAGGGTTCAACATGAGCTTGTGGGGAGCCCACACCCTGCCCAGAGCTGGCGCACCCCGGTGAGGTCTAGCGCACCCGTCCTCCCCCTTCCTGCCCGGGGTCTGGGCCAGGCTGGTAAGAGAGGATCTGGGAGAGGAGACTGGCCCCGGGCTGCCAGCAGAGCGGACAGAGGCACAGGCCCCCAGAGAGCTTGGGCAGGGCCTCCGGCCACCCAGCACCCTTCCTGGAGTGCCCTGCCCTTGGGGAAGCCTGTGCTCTGTCACAGGGCGCCATGGGGAGACGCTCCTCAGCGGGTGGCTCCCCCTGAGACCTTCGCCTCATCGCGGACGTAGCCCCGGGGAGACCAGGCAGAGCTCAGCAGGAGGCCTTCCCAGGAGCAGGGACACAGGCCTGACCAGGCCCTCTTCTCTCCTGGCCAGAGGCCTGCTCTCGGCTTCCGTGGTCCACCCAGGTCTCTGAGCACCAGACCCTTCACCTGTTTGATCCCAACTCTCTCAAACCAGCTTTCCAAGGACACTTTTTGGACAACTGGGGCGATTTGTCTCTGGGCCAGCTCTTAGTTGATATTAAGTAACTATTTTTAGTTTCATTAAGCATTTTAATAACATTGGGGATTTGGAAGAAAATGTCCATATTTTTAGATGCACATTGGAATATCTGGGTGAAATAGCATGATGTAAGGGGTTTTCTTGAAATTCTTCAGCAAACGTGCACAGGTAAGGCCCTGGGGTGGGGAGCAGTGAAGGTGGGAGACACCCAGGGTCTAACAGGAGACATGGGAAGCTGGGGTGCGCCACGCCCAGAAGGTGGACAGGCCCCAGGGTGGACGGCTGCCTCCGTCCTCACATTTCCCTGGAGACAAGCTGAGTTGGGAGGGCCTCCCCACCCGGCCCCAGCACGTGGGCTCACCCTGCGGATCCCAGGCTCCACCCAGGCTCCACCGAACCCTTGTCCCTCCCACAGGAGAGAAGTGGAGGGGCTGGCCAAGGCCGGGCCCTGGGGACATCAAGACACCGAGAAGCAGCCCTGCTGGGCGGCACCATGTTCTGGTCCCAGTGCCGCAGAGGAGCTCACAACAGGGACAGCCAGCAGCTAGAGGCTGCCCAGTCATGTGCAGCAGGGCAGTGGGCACCAGCAGCCGGGCAGGCAGCCAGGTGCCTGAGCGTGGACCCTGCTGGAAGGCCTCTCCGTGCTCCTGAAGGAGAGTGAGCACAGGGAACAAGGTCGGGGCTCTGGGAGCATCGGGGCTGGCTGTGGGGATGAGGCAGCAAGGCCAGGCCGGGGAGGCACCAGGACCTGAAGGCAGTCCAGCCCCCGAGTCAACCTGGACTCTGGGTCAGGTGGAAACACGAGCCCCTGAAAGCACCCTGAATGCCCGGAGCCCCTCTGTCCTCCTGGCTAAGTGCAGACTTCCCCATCAGGGCCTGGCCTCCTGACTACACGTCCTGCTCTGTGTCCACCGACTCCAGAGGCAGCTTCACCCCAGGAGTGACAGCCATATGACCACAGGACCCTCTGGGCCTGGCACCCACCTGTGCTCCGCACAAGGGCCGCACCTTCCTAATGCCTCTCCCGTCCTTCTGCCTACAGCTCACTGCCACCAGGCTCAGAATTCCTTGAGCCAGAGGGTCATGTCCAGCTGGTGGCCGGGCAGCACACTCAGAGAGGGACTGTCGGGTCTCGTTCCCAGGGCACAGCAGGGACAGGGCAGGGGCTGATCTGCCTGGCCCTTTCTGAGGTCCCTCCCGTACCTGACACCCCCCACACCCTTCTTCTGAAGAGCCAGGACACTGTTCTGAGGGAGGGGCATGAATGCACAGTGTGGCCACTGGGTGTCGCTGTTTCCCTGGGGACTGCCCTCTCCCCTTGCCTCCGCTGCGCTGTCCCCTGGTCCCCAGAGCAGGCTTGCCCCCTCCCCTCTGAGCCTCCTGCCCTGCAGGTGCACAGGGAGCCCTGGCCTCCTTGGCCCCCTGCCCATGTGAGCCTCAGCCCATGCCTGGTGTGCTGGGGCCATCGTCCTCTGGCCAGAGCATCCTGGTGTCTCTGAGGGACTCAGATGTGAGGCCAGTTGTGGCCAGGAATGACACTAAGGAGAGAGACAGTGCTGCCGGCCACGCTGCCCCCCCAGGCAGGCCAGCCTCTGCCAGGAAGCAGCTCCTCATGCTGCCCAGCCCTGCCCACCAGAAGCTCTTGGGTGGGTCAGCTGTGTGCTGTGCTGCCTCATGCCCCAGGCAGCGGACACAGGTCACCCGGGTCCATGCCGAGCCAGGGAGGGGGGCCCAGTGAGCCAGGAGGGCTGCCCTCTCGACAGGTGTCACCATGTCCTCCTGTGAGAAACCTTCCCTGGGAGGTGGGGACAGGCCTTGGGGAGACAAGGACTCAGGATATGAGTGCACCTGTGGCCAGGAAGAGGCCACCACCCAGCACCCACAGGAGCCTGGTGGAAGCTGCCCAGCAACCATAAAGGCCACCCCGTGAAACTAATCCGTAGAAGTATCCCAAACATTGTAGCTGACCCCTTGACCCAGAGAGGGCAGGGAGGGGCAGCCTGGGGAAGGCGGAGGCCACAACCACCCAGCAGCCGCCACACCTCCACGGCCTACTTAGCACAGATGGCCAGTGGCCCTGCTGGTCACCATGTGGGCCCCTGATCAGCATCCTGGGTGTGACCTGCCATGGAGCCCCTCACCTGACAGGGCTCTGCAGCTTCCCCTGCCACCTGCTTCTGTCCACCTCCCTCGTCCGTGGGCTTCATTCTTTGAACTGACCAGACAAGAAACCGGAGAGAAGTCACTGGACAGAGGCTGGGTCTGCTGCCTGACCAGAGAGCTGCGACCCAGAAGTCGGCCAGCACCGGGAGGAGCCCGACTTCACCTCCAAGTCTGGGTTCTGGGTGATGTCTAACAGGACAGGGTGCTGATGCTTGGGTGTTCTGGAACCTTCCACACATTCTACATTGCTGGGAGCTGCTGCCTGATCTTCAGCCCAGGTCTGGGGTGTTCAAAGCGAGCCGCGAGCCCCTGGGCAGGATGGCCCAGGGTGCTGCTGTCCCTCCCTGGCCGCTGAACAGAGTGTGGATGGAGGAGCTGTTCAAAGACCAGAGCAGAGGCCCAGGGAAGGCGGCAGGCGCACCACGCACTGGGCACACGCCTGGCCCCTGACTCTCACAGAGCAGACTGCAGGCCCCTCCAGGCACTGTCTCTCTCCTTAGTGTCATTCCTGGCCACAACTGGCCCCCTAGGGGACCAGGGCGCCTCTCCTGCCTCTTGGCCTCCTGTCCACAGCTCCTGCTGCAGCAACAGACCCCCCAGCCTGGGGACTTGCAGACTGGACTTCACGGTCCTGGTGTCCCCAGGTAGGCAGGGCTGGCTCTTTCCAGGCCTCTCCTTGGCCTGTGGATGCCTCCTTGTCTGTCTGTCGTCATGTCCTCTGCACATAGGGACACCCGTCCTGTGGTATTCAGGGCCACCCTAGTGACCTTGTGTAACCTTAATCACTCTACAGCACCTGTGTGCAGAGTCCCGTTCTGAGGCCTCGGAGGCTGGGGCTTCCACTTGTGAATCTCACCTGATGTGACTGGACCACAAGGACACCGAGCTCCAGCGGGCCCCTCCCCTCCTCGCACACAAAGTCCATCCTCCGTGACTCTGTGGGGCTCTTGGCTCCAGGGTCTTGCGCATGCTGTCACCAGGACCTGCCTGCTCTGGGCCCCTCCATCCCCCGCTGGCCCACGTGGGGTCAGATCTTGGCTCTTCCTGCTGACTGCTCCGTGCCTCGGGTGTGCCCTGAGGCCACAGCTCCATGCCACACGTGTCCCCTCCTGACCCAGCAGGCTGGAGCACCAACCCTGAGCATTTCCTCACCATTCTGTTGATAACCTTTTGCTCTCCTAGGGTGGACACAGGGAAGATGGTCGTCAGCGACAGTGGCAAGACCAAGCAATGGTTGGGGCCAGGAGGCGGCTCCTCTCCAGGAAGGGAGAGAGGCCAGGCGGGGTCACGCGCAGCAGGCAGTGAGGCGGCCTCATCAGCGGCAGGTGACCAGCCGAGCAGCTGAGCGGTGCTGGGGCCCATGCACCTTCCTGAGCTGCAGGAAAGCTGGTGTGCCCTCTGAGGGGTCCCTGAGACCACCCTAGCTCCCCGGCTTGCTGAGACAGAGCCGGGAGATGGGAGAGGGCACAGGAGGCAGCTCCTCATGCTGCCCAGTCCTGCCCACCAGAGCAGAGGTGGGAGGTGCCCTCCGTCCAGGGAACCAGCAGGACCTTTCCCAGCGTCTCTCACACAGTAGGTCCATGAACCCCAGCCGCAGGCGAGGCTGGGACCCACGTCCTGCCCCATGGGACAGAACTGGAGCTGGGAGCCCAAGGCAGGGATCTGATTCCCCGGGAGCAGACCCCTCCTGCAGTCTGTGGCACTCTGGGGAACAGTGGTGGCCCACAAGGTCAGACCGGCCTGGGGGCCTGACGCAGATGGGGAGGAGAGCCTCCAGCTGTGACGCCCAGCTCTGTAAGAGCCAGCTGTGTCCTTGCCAGAGGGGTGGGCGTGTCCAGGGCAGGCCTCTTCCTCAGCTGTGGCTGGCCACAGGCGGCCGTGCCCTCCCTGGGTCTGAACCTGGCCCGGCACCCAGTGGTTTGGTAAGCACCTTGGTCCAGCACCCCACTCACACGCTGCGCTGAGTCAGCGCCAGGCCTTTGGAGGGGTGAGCAGCGGGGGCCAAGGTGCAGCTGAGGGTGCAGGTGGCCGCCCTGGGAGCTCCTGGGAGAGCCCGGCTGCTGGTGCTCGACGGGCGGCAGCTCACAGGTGTCCAAAGCAAAAGTGCCACAGCTGCCCAACTCAAGGTTCCTTCCTGGGGTTGCAGTAACCAGCGGCCACACGCTGGCCACCCAGCCAGATGTCCCCAGCTCCGGAGGACAGAAGTCCAAGGGCAGGCTATGGGGCAGCAGTGCCCTCAGACACTTCGGGGAGTACCCTCCTGCCTCGTGCAGCTCTTGAGCTGCCTCGCCCTCTCTGCCTGGTCCTCACGCAGCAGGCACCCAGGGTGTCCACTTGTGTGTCCAGATATCTCTTGTCTTATAGGGACACCAACCACAGGGTCAGAATGACCTACTTCACCTGATCACAGCTGCAGAGACCTGAGTGTGGGTCACACGGCACCTGGGTCAGCACAGGGACTGGGGTTGTGCTGGAACCATGGTGAGCAGGCAGCAGATGGATCAAGCCCTGTCTGAGCCTGCCCAGGTGGCCGGGGAGCCCTGGTCCGTCCCCGCCCTGCTGCTGTCCCCAGGACCCAGGCTCCAATCAGCTTGTGGCCTGGGGCAACACCTTCCCCTGGTTGCAACACTGGGCTCCAGCTGTGCCAAGGCAGGGAAGGTCACCCTCTGCCCTGGCCCTTAGGGCCTGGGCTCCCTTTGCCTCCCACATGCCACGTTGGGCACACAGACCTGCAGAGAGGGGTGTCCTGTGGGGAGGAGGCAGAGGTAAACAGATGTGTGACTCTTGCCCGTGGCCTCAGGGACGTGCCCTTGACAGGAGGGAGGCCATCAAGGACGTGCAAGGCCATCCAGACATTAGGGACGACTCCTACAGGCCCAGCACCCAGTTCAGGGGCCCCGAGGTGAAAGCAGGGGCTGTGCAGAGGCACAGAGGGGACAGAGCCCAGGAGGCCCCAGGAGCTAGGACAGCTCTGGGAAGGGCCTTGGGGACAAGGGAGCCCCAGTGGAGCAGGCCCTGAGCCCTGGTGGGGTGTGCTGTCCCTGGGAGCCAGGCAGGAGGTTCCCGGGTGGGTGTGTCACCCAAGCCAAGGGGCACAGCAATGGTCTGGGGTCAGCTTGGAACAGAGGAGTGGGTTGATCTGGGGCTTCAGCTGGTCAGTGCCATGGCTGGACAGGGCCTGGGCCTGGGCTGACCATACTATGACCCTGGCTGCCCACAGCCCCGTGTGCCTGACAAGGTGGCCCAGCAATGACAGCTCTGCTAAACCAGGAGCCCGTCACCAGGGAGGGTCCAGTGTGTGGTCCCAGGTAGAAGCTGCTGCCTCCCTGGTCACTAGGAAAGAACAGGTTGGGTTTGGGGTATGTGAAGCCAGAGTTTCCCCTGGCTACTAAAGCCCAGGATGTCCCCTTCAAAGGGGTTCAGGTCCACCAACAGAGGGCAAAAAGCCTGATCAGGTGGCCACGGGCTCCTGAGCACCTTGAGAAATAGCTGCGCTGCCGGAGGGCACATCTGGGCTTCAGGTCTACACAGCTCACCATGTGCTGGGGGCAGGGGCAGGGGCCTGGCGGACACACCCACCTTCCTGACTTCTCAGGACACCCACGGCTCTTCTGGCCCCCGGGTCTGGCTCTCCTCTTCTGGGAGCCTGGCGTCGCACCCATTCTGTCCACTTGAGGAGAGGGTCCTGGGGTGAATCTGTTGTGGGTTATGAGGGTCTAGACTTGAGGCCCTCTGCTCTCATAGGACGCAGGAAACGCTGGCTTCCAGGAGGTCAGGGCTGAGTGTGTGAGGGAGCCTCCTTACCCACAGCCGAGGCACGTTGGCTGCAGGGAGCCTGTCCCCCCGCTGAGCCAGGTCAGGAGGCCTATCTGCCCTACAGGGGGTTTTCATGAATAAAGTTTTATTGGGACCCAGTTCATTTTAGTGGGGTGTCACCAGGGATAGTAAGGCCTAAAGCCTAGAATGCTTGCTCTCTGACTCTTTAAGGAAGACTTTTCATGACCCTGGAGGAGCAGGTCTGCTGGGCTGGCGTCCCTGGGCTGACGGGGAGGGGTCCCCCCACTCTCTGCTTCCCTTTGACTGCACTCCAGGGCTCCCCTCCCCCCCACGGTTCAACACCCCTGCTGTCCACCCTGACAGCAGGGCAAACATCGATAAGGGTTCAAATGACAATAAAAGGCACAGGGACAACAGGGGTGAGGCCCATCGACCGGCCTCACCTGTGTGTCCAGTGCAGGGAGAGTTGGGAAATGTTCCGAGTGCTGGCCAAGGCCAGAGCAGCCCTGGGGCCCTGACAGGTTGGTTGGGTGCAGACCATGGCCTCCCACCGGCTGCTTGTGCCTCCCCCCGAGGCCCTGCGCAGGCCCCTCTCCATCCCTGACCGGCTCCTGCTGACCCCAGGCCCCTCTAACCTGGCCCCTCGAGTGCTAGAGGCCGGGGGACTGCAGGCGATCGGGCACATGACCAAGGAGATGTACCAGGTGGGCCTCGGTGGGCAGCAGTTGGGCTTTGGTTTACAGGTGTGGTCAATTGGAAGAGGGCGCTGACCCAGGTGTCCACTGCCCAGGTCATGGATGACATCAAGCAAGGCATCCAGTATGTGTTCCAGACCCACAACCCCATCACACTGGCTGTCAGCGGCTCGGGAAACTGTGCCCTGGAGGTGGCCCTGTTCAATCTCCTGGAGCCTGGGG
Source organism: Marmota monax (assembly GCF_021218885.2). Taxonomy (NCBI): domain Eukaryota; kingdom Metazoa; phylum Chordata; class Mammalia; order Rodentia; family Sciuridae; genus Marmota; species Marmota monax. Next base: position 943,099 of record NW_026694888.1, on the reverse strand, counting down.
ACTCCTTCCTGGTGGGCACCAACGGCATGTGGGGGCAGCAGGCTCTGGAGATCGGGGAGCGCATAGGTAAGAAGAGGACGGGCAGCTGTGGCCCTCGGGACCCTCCCCAGTGCCTCCGTGGATGAAGCCTGCCAGAACCTCCATCTGCCAAGCTCTGGCTATTGCCAGTCCCTGGACAAGGGCTCACCTGTGTGACCTTTCCGTCACCTCCTCCACCAACCCACTGTGTCCTCCAGCAGGCCACAGCCCCCGTTGGGCAGCCACAGGGTGACAGTCCCTATCTCCTGCCGCCCAGATTCTGACCCAGCTGTTTCTGTGACGTGGGGGTAGAGCTGCAGGGAAGCCCCTGGGGCCCCGGGCATCCCCCTGGGACAGGACAGGGCTTCAGAGGTGGAACCCTCCCCCAGGTCTCAGAACAGCCTCTGTCTGGAGCCTGTGCCCCCGACGGGGCTCCTTCCCGAGGCTTGGGAGGTCATGGGCAGCCCAGGACATAGGACTCAGGGCCTGCTTCCTGGCTGCCAGCCCCCTCGGGCGAGGCCGCTGTGGCACTTCTTCATTCGGTCCCGCGTCCGACCCTCTGGGCTCTGTGTGGTCCCTCCCTGCAGAGCCCACCTGCTCGCCCTGTGTGACCAGGCCTGGCTGGGCTCAGGATGGGCCACGCAGGGAGCCCTGAAGAGTCTGACCCACAGCCCTGGAGCGCGGGGGGTGGGGGCTGTGCAGCAAGAGCCCTCCCAGTGAACAGGCTCCACCCGCTCTGAGGGCCAGCCACCCAGGCACCAGGGTGATGGGGTCCTGCCCCCTGGGTCCACCGCTCCCCAGCACTGGCTCCTGCAGTGTTGTGGGGCTGCTCACTGCCCACTCTGCCCCTGGCCAGGAGCCCGTGTGCATCCCATGATCAAGGAGCCCGGAGGCCACTACACCCTGCAGGAGGTGGAAGAGGTACCAGGTGCCCGGGTCTGGGGTTGGAGGGGGCGGGCCCAGCAGGGCGGGGTCAGCCTGGGGAGCCAGGGCCTTCCGCTGGTCCTCAGCCCTTTCTACAGGAGGTCCCCCCCATGCCTGGTCAGAGGGGGACATCTGATTCTGTCTGGCAGGGAAACTGAGTCAGGAGCCCTCTCCTGGGGCAGGACACAGGTCCTGTCCCTGATACTCAGGGTGCGGCTGCTCCCCGTCAGGCCAGGCCAGTCCCAAACTACCAGGCTGTGGGTGCAGCTGACCGTCCCAAGGCCCCACAGGAGGCTGGGGCACCATTTCTTGTCCCAAGTCCTCCTCTTGGAAACAGTCCCCTCCCAGAGCTGAGCTGCCCAGGCTCCCCTCAGCAGCCACTGACCGAGGGCGGAGGCCTGCCCACACCAGTCGCCAGACAGGCCTGCCCACGGCGGGAATGGGGTGTGCACTGGTGATCCGCCCCTCCCTCACCAGCAGAAGTGCCTCCCTTCTCGGCTGGGCCCACAGCTGTCCCTCTGTCCCTCAGGGCCTGGCCCGGCACAAGCCAGTGCTGCTGTTCCTGACCCACAGCGAGTCGTCCACGGGTGTGATGCAGCCCCTGGACGGCTATGGGCAGCTCTGCCACAGGTGAGCCTCCCTGGTGGCCGAGCCGGGGCACCGCTCGAGCCTGGCTGGAGGCCGAGGGCCTTGGGTGGCCATTTCCCTGTCCCCAGCCCCACATTCCCTGCCTCTTCCCCATGGCCTTGTGTACAGGCCCCCTTTCAGGGGCCATGGGCTGACCTGGTGCCATGGGCTGACCCTGGGCTGGCTAGTTTCTCAGAGGAGGACCTAGAGCTGGGGGCAGGGTAAGTGCCCCAAGGCTGGTTCCCCCCAGGGCCCTTCGCCCTGCAGGCCTCGTGGCTGGACCAGGTCCTGCCCCCATGGTGCCCCGAGATCCCAGTGCCCAAAACTGCGCCTGCCCTCCTCTTTGCCCCCAGGAAACAGGGGCAGAGCACTCTTGAGCTGGCGATGTGTCTGTGCGATTGACCACAGGGTAGAAGGCCAGAACTCCCCACGGCCAGGGAGGGCCAGCGGGACCCAGGGACAAGGGCGCTTATGTGGGCAGCCTCTTGGGGAGACTTGGGCCTTGTGCCTCCCAGTCACTGGGCCCTCAGGCTGAGGGCTCAGAGCCCAGGCTGCCCAGGCTGAGCCTCACACACAGTCTGGGTGGGGATCCAGACACACACATGGACACAGCCCCGTGCAGCGGGTTCCAAGGAACCCGGTGGGAAAAGAAGCCTCCAGGAGGCCGTGGCTCCGGTGGCAGACACCTCCTGTCTCCCTGCTGGCCTTCCAATGCTTCCCAGGCCCCTCTGGGTGCCCCGGGCAGGCGAGGCCTGAGCACCCCGGGCCACTCCTGCTGCCCTCTGCTGCCCTCTGCGTTCACCCTCCTCCAGGCACCAGTGCCTGTTCCTGGTGGATTCTGTCGCCTCCCTGGGCGGGGTCCCCATCTACATGGACCAGCAAGGTAAGCGTAGGCCCCACAGCTGGTGAGTTCCAATGGTGAAGCCCTTGTGGAAGGTTCTATCTAACAGTGCCTGTAGGCCCACCCGAGTCCACACCTGGGCTCCGAGTCCTGTCTTCATAGGCTGGGCCAGCACCAACTCCTCACTGGGTGTGTAAGTTCAGTTTCTGTTACTATAACAAAATACCTGAGGCAGGATAGCCTATGAAGAAAAGAGGTTTGTTTAGCTTATGGTTGGAAGGCAGAAAGTCCAAACACCATAGCATAGTCTCTAGCACACCCACACCCCTGCATCACCTTAGGCATATGACATCATGACAGAGGGAGACATAGCAAGGCAGGAAGCCAGAGATCAGGAAGGAGCCAGACTCATTCCTTTATAGCTACTCTCTTTTATAACAACCGCAGGGTTGAGTCCTTCTGAGGGCAGCACCCAATGACCCAGTCACCTTCCCCAGGGCCTAGCCTCCCAATATCACCACATGGTGGACAGAGGGCCCAGCCCACCAATCCTGGGACTAACTGCATCACACTGTGGCAGCAGGGGAGCACGTTAAATGAGCCTTCGGGAACCCAGGGCTTCTGCCTGCGGCCAGGAAGGAGCCTCTCCTCTGGGGGGGCCCCAGGGTGGCCCTGGGAGCTGCAGCAGAGCTGGTGGGAGGAGGGAAGGCCAGGTCTGTCCATCAGGTGCAGGGGCTGGGCTGGGCTGCAGGCTGGGTGTGGAAGGCTGTCCCTCCTGCACCGCGCGAGGCGTGGGCCTGAGGTCCTGGCTAGGACATCGCAGCACCAAGATCTGAACCCATGACCACCCCTCCCCAGCCTCCACACTGAGAGGAGTCAGTCCACCAGCCACAGAATGGGGCCTGGGAAGGGCAGGCAGGGCTACAGAGTGACCTGCCCTGGGTCGGGCAGGCCTGCCATGAGCTGTGTCCCCAGGCATTGACGTCTTGTACTCGGGCTCCCAGAAGGTCCTGAACTGCCCTCCAGGGACCTCCCTCATCTCCTTCAGCAACAAGGCCAAGTGAGTGTCCTGCAGACCCCCCCAGCCCATGGGCCCCCAGGGAGGGAGACTCGTCCGGAGCTCCTGCCGCCCCCCAGACCAGGGTCCTGAAGGGGCCTGCATTCACTGAAGGGGTGGTGGGGAGAGGGGAGGCACAGATGGGCCTCAAGTCCCCTGGGGACAGTCCTCCTGTGCAGGACACAGGGCTGGGTTCTGAGGCTCCCAGGAGCACAGCAGGGACAAGGCCCCAGAGACCCAGCCCTTCCTCCACCCAGCCCGGCCTCCAGGAAGTGACCAGGAATGGCCCAGGACGGGCTCCAGCCACACTCTTCACCCTGCAGTGTCCAGACCTTTAGTCAGGGCCAGGTCAGAGGGCTCGGGCAGGTTGACAGCCCAGCGGGCGGCCACCGTCCAGCAGCAGCCCGGCCAGCCAGGCACCACCCAGGACAGAGACAACCTGGGGCAAGGTCAGGGGTTCTGGGGGCCAGGGGAGGAGTCCAGGAGGAGCTGGTCTGAGAGTGGAGCTCAGAGAAAGGCCCTGCTGGAGGGGTCAGTCTGGAAAACAGACGTGTCCCAGGGCCCCAGAGTAGAGCGGCAGTCCCTGACGGAGCCCCGGCCGGGCAGGGTGCAGGGGCAAAGTGGGGGTCCAGGTGGGAGGGACAGCAGGGGCAGTGAGGGCTGCCAGCCCAGGAAAGGGTGCTTGGTGCTGGGCCTGGACCACACCCCAACCTGTAGCCCAAGCCCCACGGGAGTGGCCGCCGCCAGAGGGGTGGCCTCAGCCGTCCTGCCCTCTGCCATTTAAGTCAGGCTCAGAGCTGGCCAAGCAGCAGCCCCCCGGTCTCTAGGTGCGTCACCTTCGGGGACCTGCAGGGTGAGCCAAGATGACCCTGCGGGGAGCAGACAGAGGGAGGGACTGAGGGTGGAGGCGACTGGCCTCAGGTCCCCAGGTGACAGGGTCACGCCCACATGGGCCCAAGGGCCAGCAGGGCTGGGCTGCCTGAGGACCCCCTGACCCACCGGCCCACATGGTCCCCGGGGATCCTGCTCCCAGCCCATGACACAGGACAGGCCCAAAGAGCCAGGGCCAGAACACTGAGGACGCTTCCTCCACAGGCAGAAGGTTGATGCTCGGAGGACGAAGCCCTTCTCCGTCTTCATGGACCTCAAGTGTCTGGCCAACTTCTGGGGCTGTGACGACAAGCCCAGGGCGTGAGCGGGGACGGGGACGGGGACAGGGACGGGGACTGGGATGGGGACATGATCAGGGCAGGCACAGGGATGGGGACAGGAACGGGAGCCCAATACGTGAGGACGGGGACAGGGACGGGGACGGGAGCCCAGGACGTGAGGACAGGGACGGGGACGGGGACGGGGACGGGAGCCCAGGACGTGAGGACGGGGACGGGGACGGGAGCCCAGGACGTGAGGACGGGGACGGGGACGGGGACGGGAGCCCAGGACGTGAGGACGGGGACGGGGACGGGGACGGGAGCCCAGGACGTGAGGACGGGGACGGGGACGGGGACGGGAGCCCAGGACGTGAGGACGGGGACGGGGACGGGGACGGGAGCCCAGGACGTGAGGACGGGGACGGGGACGGGGACGGGAGCCCAGGACGTGAGGACGGGGACGGGGACGGGGACGGGAGCCCAGGACGTGAGGACGGGGACGGGGACGGGGACGGGAGCCCAGGACGTGAGGACGGGGACGGGGACGGGGACGGGGACGGGGACGGGAGCCCAGGACGTGAGGACGGAGACAGGGACGGGGACGGGGACGGGAGCCCAGGACGTGAGGACGGGGACGGGGACGGGGACGGGAGCCCAGGACGTGAGGACGGGGACGGGGACGGGGACGGGAGCCCAGGACGTGAGGACGGGGACGGGGACGGGGACGGGGACGGGGACGGGGACGGGAGCCCAGGACGTGAGGACGGAGACGGGGACGGGGACGGGGACGGGGACGGGAGCCCAGGACGTGAGGACGGAGACAGGGACGGGGACGGGGACGGGGACGGGAGCCCAGGACGTGAGGACGGAGACAGGGACGGGGACGGGGACGGGAGCCCAGGACGTGAGGACGGAGACGGGGACGGGGACGGGGACGGGAGCCCAGGACGTGAGGACGGAGACGGGGACGGGGACGGGAGCCCAGGACGTGAGGACGGAGACGGGGACGGGGACGGGAGCCCAGGACGTGAGGACAGGGACGGGGACGGGGACGGGGACGGGAGCCCAGGACGTGAGGACGGAGACGGGGACGGGGACGGGGACGGGAGCCCAGGACGTGAGGACGGGGACGGGGACGGGGACGGGGACGGGGACGGGGACGGGAGCCCAGGACGTGAGGACAGGGACGGGGACGGGGACGGGGACGGGAGCCCAGGACGTGAGGACGGAGACGGGGACGGGGACGGGGACGGGAGCCCAGGACGTGAGGATGGGGACGGGGACGGGGACGGGGACGGGGACGGGGACGGGAGCCCAGGACGTGAGGACGGAGACGGGGACGGGGACGGGGACGGGGACGGGGACGGGAGCCCAGGACGTGAGGACGGGGACGGGGACGGGGACGGGAGCCCAGGACGTGAGGACGGGGACGGGGACGGGGACGGGAGCCCAGGACGTGAGGACGGGGACGGGGACGGGGACGGGGACGGGAGCCCAGGACGTGAGGACGGAGACGGGGACGGGGACGGGGACGGGAGCCCAGGACGTGAGGACGGAGACGGGGACGGGGACGGGGACGGGGACGGGGACGGGGACGGGAGCCCAGGACGTGAGGACGGGGACGGGGACGGGGACGGGGACGGGAGCCCAGGACGTGAGGACGGAGACGGGGACGGGGACGGGGACGGGAGCCCAGGATGTGAGGACAGGGACGGGGACGGGGACGGGGACGGGAGCCCAGGACGTGAGGACGGAGACGGGGACGGAGACGGGGACGGGGACGGGGACGGGAGCCCAGGACGTGAGGACGGAGACGGGGACGGGGACGGGGACGGGGACGGGAGCCCAGGACGTGAGGACGGGGACGGGGACGGGGACGGGAGCCCAGGACGTGAGGACGGAGACGGGGACGGGGACGGGGACGGGGACGGGAGCCCAGGACGTGAGGACGGGGACGGGGACGGGGACGGGGACGGGAGCCCAGGACGTGAGGACGGGGACGGGGACGGGGACGGGGACGGGAGCCCAGGACGTGAGGACGGAGACGGGGACGGGGACGGGGACGGGGACGGGGACGGGAGCCCAGGACGTGAGGACGGGGACGGGGACGAGGATGGGGACGGGAGCCCAGGACGTGAGGACGGAGACGGGGACGAGGACGGGGACGGGAGCCCAGGACGTGAGGACGGAGACGGGGACGGGGACGGGAGCCCAGGACGTGAGGACGGAGACGGGGACGGGGACGGGGACGGGGACGGGGGCCCAGGACGTGAGGACGGGGACGGGGACGGGGACGGGGACGGGAGCCCAGGACGTGAGGACGGGGACGGGGACGGGGACGGGGGCCCAGGACGTGAGGACGGGGACGGGGAGGGGGACGGGGACGGGAGCCCAGGACGTGAGGACAGGGACGGGGACGGGGACGGGGACGGGAGCCCAGGACGTGAGGATGGAGACGGGGACGGGGACGGGGACGGGAGCCCAGGATGTGAGGACGGGGACGGGGACGGAGACGGGGACGGGAGCCCAGGACGTGAGGACGGAGACGGGGACGGGGACGGGGACGGGAGCCCAGGACGTGAGGACGGGGACGGGGACGGGGACGGGAGCCCAGGACGTGAGGACGGGGACAGGGACGGGGACGGGGACGGGAGCCCAGGATGTGAGGACAGGGACAGGGACGGGGACGGGGACGGGGACGGGAGCCCAGGACGTGAGGACGGAGACGGAGACGGGGACGGGGACGGGAGCCCAGACGTGAGGACGGGGACGGAGACGGGGACGGGGACGGGACGGGGACGGGAGCCCAGGACGTGAGGACGGGGACGGGGACGGGGACGGGAGCCCAGGACGTGAGGAGGGAGACGGGGACGGGGACGGGGACGGGGACGGGAGCCCAGGACGTGAGGACAGGGACGGGGACGGGGACGGGAACGGGAGCCCAGGACGTGAGGACGGGGACGGGGACGGGGACGGGGACGGAGACGGGGACGGGGACGGGGACGGGGACGGGGACGGGAGCCCAGGACGTGAGGACAGGGACGGGGACGGGGACGGGGACGGGAGCCCAGGACGTGAGGACGGAGACGGGGACGGGGACGGGAGCCCAGGACGTGAGGACGGGGACGGGGACGGGGACGGGGACGGGAGCCCGGGACGTGAGGACGGAGACGGGGACGGGGACGGGGACGGGAGCCCAGGACGTGAGGACAGGGACGGGGACGGGGACGGGGACGGGAGCCCAGGACGTGAGGACGGAGACGGGGACGGGAGCCCAGGACGTGAGGACAGGGACGGAGACGGGGACGGGGACGGGAGCCCAGGACGTGAGGACGGGGACGGGGACGGGGACGGGGACGGGAGCCCAGGACGTGAGGACGGAGACGGGGACGGGGACGGGGACGGGAGCCCAGGACGTGAGGACAGGGACGGGGACGGGGACGGGGACGGGAGCCCAGGATGTGAGGACGGGGACGGGGACGGGGACGGGAGCCCAGGACGTGAGGACGGAGACGGGGACGGGGACGGGGACGGGAGCCCAGGACGTGAGGACGGGGACGGGGACGGGAGCCCAGGACGTGAGGACGGGGACGGGGACGGGGACGGGGACGGGAGCCCAGGACGTGAGGACGGGGACGGGGACGGGGATGGGGACGGGGACGGGGACGGGAGCCCGGGACGTGAGGACGGGGACGGGGACGGGGACGGGAGCCCAGGACGTGAGGACGGAGACGGGGACGGGGACGGGGACGGGGACGGGAGCCCAGGACGTGAGGACAGGGACGGGGACGGGGACGGGGACGGGAGCCCAGGACGTGAGGACGGGGACGGGGACGGGGACGGGGACGGAGACGGGGACGGGGACGGGGACGGGGACGGGGACGGGAGCCCAGGACGTGAGGACGGAGACGGGGACGGGGACGGGGACGGGAGCCCAGGACGTGAGGACGGAGACGGGGACGGGGACGGGGACGGGAGCCCAGGACGTGAGGACGGGGACGGGGGCGGGGACGGGGACGGGAGCCCAGGACGTGAGGACGGGGACGGGGACGGGGACGGGGACGGAGACGGGGACGGGGACGGGGACGGGGACGGGGACGGGAGCCCAGGACGTGAGGACAGGGACGGGGAGGGGGACGGGGACGGGAGCCCAGGACGTGAGGACGGAGACGGGGACGGGGACGGGAGCCCAGGACGTGAGGACGGGGACGGGGACGGGGACGGGGACGGGAGCCCAGGACGTGAGGACAGGGACGGGGACGGGGACGGGAGCCCAGGACGTGAGGACGGAGACGGGGACGGGGACGGGGACGGGAGCCCAGGACGTGAGGACAGGGACGGGGACGGGGACGGGGACGGGAGCCCAGGACGTGAGGACGGAGACGGGGACGGGGACGGGGACGGGAGCCCAGGACGTGAGGACGGGGACGGGAGCCCAGGACGTGAGGACGGGGACGGGGACGGGGACGGGGACGGGGAGGGGAGCCCAGGACGTGAGGACGGGGGCGGGGACGGGGACGGGAGCCCAGGACGTGAGGACGGGGACGGGGACGGGGACGGGGACGGGAGCCCAGGACGTGAGGACGGGGACGGGGACGGGGACGGGGACGGGAGCCCAGGACGTGAGGACGGGGACGGGGACGGGGACGGGGACGGGGACGGGAGCCCAGGACGTGAGGACAGGGACGGGGACGAGGACGGGGACGGGAGCCCAGGACGTGAGGACGGGGACGGGGACGGGGACGGGGACGGGAGCCCAGGACGTGAGGACGAAGACGGGGACGGGGACGGGGACGGGAGCCCAGGACGTGAGGACGGAGACGGGGACGGGGACGGGGACGGGAGCCCAGGACGTGAGGACGGGGACGGGGACGGGGACGGGGACGGGGACGGGAGCCCAGGGCGTGAGGACGGGGACGGGGACGGGGACGGGAGCCCAGGACGTGAGGACGGGGACGGGGACGGGGACGGGGACGGGGACGGGAGCCCAGGACGTGAGGACAGGGACGGGGACGGGAGCCCAGGACGTGAGGACGGGGACGGGGACGGGGACGGGAGCCCAGGACGTGAGGACGGAGACGGGGACGGGGACGGGGACGGGGACGGGAGCCCAGGACGTGAGGACAGGGACGGGGACGGGGACGGGGACGGGAGCCCAGGACGTGAGGACGGGGACGGGGACGGGGACGGGGACGGAGACGGGGACGGGGACGGGGACGGGGACGGGGACGGGAGCCCAGGACGTGAGGACAGGGACGGGGACGGGGACGGGGACGGGAGCCCAGGACGTGAGGACGGGGACGGGGACGGGGACGGGGACGGGAGCCCAGGACGTGAGGACGGGGACGGGGACGGGGACGGGGACGGGAGCCCAGGACGTGAGGACGGGGACGGGGACGGGGACGGGAGCCCAGGACGTGAGGACGGGGACGGGGACGGGACGGGGACGGGGACGGGAGCCCAGGACGTGAGGACAGGGAGGGGACGGGGACGGGGACGGGAGCCCAGGACGTGAGGACGGGGACGGGGACGGGGACGGGGACGGGAGCCCAGGACGTGAGGACGGAGACGGGGACGGGGACGGGGACGGGGACGGGAGCCCAGGACGTGAGGACAGGGAGGGGACGGGGACGGGGACGGGGGCCCAGGACGTGAGGACGGGGACGGGGACGGGGACGGGGACGGGAGCCCAGGACGTGAGGACGGAGACGGGGACGGGAGCCCAGGACGTGAGGACAGGGACGGGACGGGGACGGGGACGGGAGCCCAGGACGTGAGGACGGGGACGGGGACGGGGACGGGGACGGGAGCCCAGGACGTGAGGACGGAGACGGGGACGGGGACGGGGACGGGAGCCCAGGACGTGAGGACAGGGACGGGGACGGGGACGGGGACGGGAGCCCCGGACGTGAGGACGGGGACGGGGACGGGGACGGGAGCCCAGGACGTGAGGACGGAGACGGGGACGGGGACGGGGACGGGAGCCCAGGACGTGAGGACGGGGACGGGGACGGGAGCCCAGGACGTGAGGACGGGACGGGGACGGGGACGGGGACGGGAGCCCAGGACGTGAGGACGGGGACGGGGACGGGGAGGACGGGGACGGGGACGGGAGCCCAGGACGTGAGGACGGGGACGGGGACGGGGACGGGAGCCCAGGACGTGAGGACGGAGACGGGGACGGGGACGGGGACGGGGACGGGAGCCCAGGACGTGAGGACAGGGACGGGGACGGGGACGGGGACGGGAGCCCAGGACGTGAGGACGGGGACGGGGACGGGGACGGGGACGGAGACGGGGACGGGGACGGGGACGGGGACGGGGACGGGAGCCCAGGACGTGAGGACGGAGACGGGGACGGGGACGGGGACGGGAGCCCAGGACGTGAGGACGGAGACGGGGACGGGGACGGGGACGGGAGCCCAGGACGGGAGGACGGGGACGGGGACGGGGACGGGGACGGGAGCCCAGGACGTGAGGACGGGGACGGGGACGGGGACGGGGACGGAGACGGGGACGGGGACGGGGACGGGGACGGGGACGGGAGCCCAGGACGTGAGGACAGGGACGGGGACGGGGACGGGGACGGGAGCCCAGGACGTGAGGACGGAGACGGGGACGGGGACGGGAGCCCAGGACGTGAGGACGGGGACGGGGACGGGGACGGGGACGGGAGCCCAGGACGTGAGGACAGGGACGGGGACGGGGACGGGAGCCCAGGACGTGAGGACGGAGACGGGGACGGGGACGGGGACGGGAGCCCAGGACGTGAGGACAGGGACGGGGACGGGGACGGGGACGGGAGCCCAGGACGTGAGGACGGAGACGGGGACGGGGACGGGGACGGAGCCCAGGACGTGAGGACGGGACGGGAGCCCAGGACGTGAGGACGGGGACGGGGACGGGGACGGGGACGGGGAGGAGCCCAGGACGTGAGGACGGGGACGGGGACGGGGACGGGAGCCCAGGACGTGAGGACGGGGACGGGGACGGGGACGGGGACGGGAGCCCAGGACGTGAGGACGGGGACGGGGACGGGGACGGGGACGGGAGCCCAGGACGTGAGGACGGGACGGGGACGGGGACGGGGACGGGGACGGGAGCCCAGGACGTGAGGACAGGGACGGGGACGGGACGGGGACGGGAGCCCAGGACGTGAGGACGGGGACGGGGACGGGGACGGGGACGGGAGCCCAGGACGTGAGGACGAGACGGGGACGGGGACGGGGACGGGAGCCCAGGACGTGAGGACGGAGACGGGGACGGGGACGGGGACGGGAGCCCAGGACGTGAGGACGGGACGGGACGGGGACGGGGACGGGGACGGGAGCCCAGGACGTGAGGACGGGGACGGGGACGGGGACGGGAGCCCAGGACGTGAGGACGGGGACGGGGACGGGGACGGGGACGGGGACGGGAGCCCAGGACGTGAGGACAGGGACGGGGACGGGAGCCCAGGACGTGAGGACGGGGGCGGGGACGGGGACGGGAGCCCAGGACGGGAGGACGGAGACGGGGACGGGGACGGGGACGGGGACGGGAGCCCAGGACGTGAGGACAGGGACGGGGACGGGGACGGGGACGGGAGCCCAGGACGTGAGGACGGGGACGGGGACGGGGACGGGGACGGAGACGGGGACGGGGACGGGGACGGGGACGGGGACGGGAGCCCAGGACGTGAGGACAGGGACGGGGACGGGGACGGGGACGGGAGCCCAGGACGTGAGGACGGGGACGGGGACGGGGACGGGGACGGGAGCCCAGGACGTGAGGACGGGGACGGGGACGGGGACGGGGACGGGAGCCCAGGACGTGAGGACGGGGACGGGGACGGGGACGGGAGCCCAGGACGTGAGGACGGGGACGGGGACGGGGACGGGGACGGGGACGGGAGCCCAGGACGTGAGGACAGGGATGGGGACGGGGACGGGGACGGGAGCCCAGGACGTGAGGACGGGGACGGGGACGGGGACGGGAGCCCAGGACGTGAGGACGGAGACGGGGACGGGGACGGGGACGGGGACGGGAGCCCAGGACGTGAGGACAGGGACGGGGACGGGGACGGGGACGGGAGCCCAGGACGTGAGGACGGAGACGGGGACGGGGACGGGGACGGGAGCCCAGGACGTGAGGACGGGGACGGGGACGGGGACGGGAGCCCAGGACGTGAGGACGGAGACGGGGACGGGGACGGGAGCCCAGGACGTGAGGACGGGGACGGGGACGGGGACGGGAGCCCAGGACGTGAGGACGGAGACGGGGACGGGGACGGGAGCCCAGGACGTGAGGACGGGGACGGGGACGGGGACGGGAGCCCAGGACGTGAGGACGGGGACGGGGACGGGGACGGGAGCCCAGGACGTGAGGACGGAGACGGGGACGGGGACGGGAGCCCAGGACGTGAGGACAGGGACGGGGACGGGGACGGGGACGGGAGCCCAGGACGTGAGGACGGGGACGGGGACGGGGACGGGGACGGAGACGGGGACGGGGACGGGGACGGGGACGGGAGCCCAGGACGTGAGGACAGGGACGGGGACGGGGACGGGGACGGGAGCCCAGGACGTGAGGACGGAGACGGGGACGGGGACGGGAGCCCAGGACGTGAGGACAGGGACGGGGACGGGGACGGGGACGGGAGCCCAGGACGTGAGGACGGGGACGGGGACGGGGACGGGAGCCCAGGACGTGAGGACGGGGACGGGGACGGGGACGGGGACGGGGACGGGAGCCCAGGACGTGAGGACAGGGACGGGGACGGGGACGGGGACGGGGGCCCAGGACGTGGGGACGGGGACGGGGACGGGGACGGGAGCCCAGGACGTGAGGACGGAGACGGGGACGGGGACGGGGACGGGGACGGGAGCCCAGGACGTGAGGACAGGGACGGGGACGGGGACGGGGACGGGAGCCCAGGACGTGAGGACGGAGACGGGGACGGGGACGGGGACGGGAGCCCAGGACGTGAGGACGGGGACGGGGACGGGGACGGGAGCCCAGGACGTGAGGACGGAGACGGGGACGGGGACGGGAGCCCAGGACGTGAGGACGGGGACAGGGACGGGGACGGGAGCCCAGGACGTGAGGACGGAGACGGGGACGGGGACGGGGACGGGAGCCCAGGACGTGAGGACGGAGACGGGGACGGGGACGGGGACGGGGACGGGAGCCCAGGACGTGAGGACGGAGACGGGGACGGGGACGGGGACGGGAGCCCAGGACGTGAGGACGGGGACGGGGACGGGGACGGGAGCCCAGGATGTGAGGACAGGGACGGGGACGGGGACGGGGACGGGAGCCCAGGACGTGAGGACGGAGACGGGGACGGGGACGGGAGCCCAGGACGTGAGGACGGGGACGGGGACGGGGACGGGGACGGGAGCCCAGGACGTGAGGACGGAGACGGGGACGGGGACGGGGACGGGAGCCCAGGACGTGAGGACGGAGACGGGGACGGGGACGGGGACGGGGGCCCAGGACGTGAGGACGGGGACGGGGACGGGGACGGGAGCCCAGGACGTGAGGACGGGGACGGGGACGGGGACGGGAGCCCAGGACGTGAGGACGGAGACGGAGACGGGGACGGGGACGGGGACGGGAGCCCAGGACGTGAGGACGGGGACGGGGACGGGAGCCCAGGACGTGAGGACGGGGACGGGGACGGGGACGGGGACGGGAGCCCAGGACGTGAGGACGGGGACGGGGACGGGGACGGGGACGGGGACGGGAGCCCAGGACGTGAGGACGGGGACGGGGACGGGGACGGGGACGGGAGACCAGGACGTGAGGACGGAGACGGGGACGGGGACGGGGACGGGAGCCCGGGACGTGAGGACGGGGACGGGGACGGGGACGGGAGCCCAGGACGTGAGGACGGAGAGGGGACGGGGACGGGGACGGGGACAGGAGCCCAGGACGTGAGGACGGGGACGGGGACGGGGACGGGGACGGGAGCCCAGGACGTGAGGACGGGGACGGGGACGGGGACGGGGACGGAGGCGGGGACGGGGACGGGGACGGGGACGGGGACGGGAGCCCAGGACGTGAGGACAGGGACGGGGACGGGGACGGGGACGGGAGCCCAGGACGTGAGGACGGAGACGGGGACGGGGACGGGGACGGGAGCCCAGGACGTGAGGACGGAGACGGGGACGGGGACGGGGACGGGAGCCCAGGACGTGAGGACGGAGACGGGGACGGGGACGGGGACGGAGACGGGGACGGGGACGGGGATGGGAGCCCAGGACGTGAGGACGGAGACGGGGACGGGGACGGGGACGGGAGCCCAGGACGTGAGGACGGGACGGGGACGGGGACGGGGACGGGGACGGGAGCCCAGGACGTGAGGACGGAGACGGGGACGGGGACGGGGACGGGAGCCCAGGACGTGAGGACGGGACGGGGACGGGGACGGGGACGGGGACGGGAGCCCAGGACGTGAGGACGGGGACGGGGACGGGGACGGGAGCCCAGGACGTGAGGACGGAGACGGGGACGGGGACGGGGACGGGAGCCCAGGACGTGAGGACGGGGACGGGGACGGGGACGGGAGCCCAGGACGTGAGGACGGAGACGGGGACGGGGACGGGGACGGGGACGGGAGCCCAGGACGTGAGGACGGAGACGGGGACGGGGACGGGGACGGGGACGGGGACGGGCGCCCAGGACGTGAGGACGGGGACGGGGACGGGAGCCCAGGACGTGAGGACGGGGACGGGGACGGGGACGGGAGCCCAGGACGTGAGGACGGAGACGGGGACGGGGACGGGGACGGGAGCCCAGGACGTGAGGACGGAGACGGGGACGGGGACGGGGACGGGAGCCCAGGACGTGAGGACGGAGACGGGGACGGGGACGGGGACGGGAGCCCAGGACGTGAGGACGGGGACGGGGACGGGGACGGGGACGGGAGCCCAGGACGTGAGGACGGGGACGGGGACGGGGACGGGGACGGAGACGGGGACGGGGACGGGGACGGGGACGGGGACGGGAGCCCAGGACGTGAGGACAGGGACGGGGACGGGGACGGGGACGGGAGCCCAGGACGTGAGGACGGAGACGGGGACGGGGACGGGAGCCCAGGACGTGAGGACGGGGACGGGGACGCGGACGGGGACGGGAGCCCAGGACGTGAGGACAGGGACGGGGACGGGGACGGGGGCCCAGGACGTGAGGACGGAGACGGGGACGGGGACGGGGACGGGAGCCCAGGACGTGAGGACAGGGACGGGGACGGGGACGGGGACGGGAGCCCAGGACGTGAGGACGGAGACGGGGACGGGGACGGGGACGGGAGCCCAGGACGTGAGGACGGGGACGGGGACGGGGACGGGGACGGGAGCCCAGGACGTGAGGACGGGGACGGGGACGGGGACGGGGACGGGGACGGGAGCCCAGGACGTGAGGACGGGGACGGGGACGGGGACGGGAGCCCAGGACGTGAGGACGGGGACGGGGACGGGGACGGGGACGGGAGCCCAGGACGTGAGGACGGGGACGGGGACGGGGACGGGGACGGGGGCCCAGGACGTGAGGACGGGGACGGGGACGGGGACGGGGACGGGGACGGGAGCCCAGGACGTGAGGACAGGGACGGGGACGGGGACGGGGACGGGAGCCCAGGACGTGAGGACGGGGACGGGGACGGGGACGGGGACGGGAGCCCAGGACGTGAGGACGGAGACGGGGACGGGGACGGGGACGGGAGCCCAGGACGTGAGGACGGAGACGGGGACGGGGACGGGGACGGGAGCCCAGGACGTGAGGACGGGACGGGGACGGGGACGGGGACGGGGACGGGAGCCCAGGACGTGAGGACGGAGACGGGGACGGGAGCCCAGGACGTGAGGACGGGACGGAGACGGGGACGGGGACGGGAGCCCAGGACGTGAGGACGGGGACGGGGACGGGGACGGGGACGGGAGCCCAGGACGTGAGGACGGAGACGGGGACGGGGACGGGGACGGGAGCCCAGGACGTGAGGACGGGGACGGGGACGGGGACGGGAGCCCAGGACGTGAGGACGGAGACGGGGACGGGGACGGGGACGGGGACGGGAGCCCAGGACGTGAGGACAGGGACGGGGACGGGGGCGGGGACGGGAGCCCAGGACGTGAGGACGGGGACGGGGACGGGGACGGGGACGGAGACGGGGACGGGGACGGGGACGGGGACGGGGACGGGAGCCCAGGACGTGAGGACAGGGACGGGGACGGGGACGGGGACGGGAGCCCAGGACGTGAGGACGGGGACGGGGACGGGGACGGGGACGGGAGCCCAGGACGTGAGGACGGGGACGGGGACGGGGACGGGGACGGGAGCCCAGGACGTGAGGACGGGGACGGGGACGGGGACGGGAGCCCAGGACGTGAGGACGGGGACGGGGACGGGGACGGGGACGGGAGCCCAGGACGTGAGGACGGGGACGGGGACGGGGACGGGAGCCCAGGACGTGAGGACAGGGATGGGGACGGGGACGGGGACGGGAGCCGAGGACGTGAGGACGGGGACGGGGACGGGGACGGGAGCCGAGGACGGGAGGACGGAGACGGGGACGGGGACGGGGACGGGGACGGGAGCCCAGGACGTGAGGACAGGGACGGGGACGGGGACGGGGACGGGAGCCCAGGACGTGAGGACGGAGACGGGGACGGGGACGGGGACGGGAGCCCAGGACGTGAGGACGGGGACGGGGACGGGGACGGGAGCCCAGGACGTGAGGACGGAGACGGGGACGGGGACGGGAGCCCAGGACGTGAGGACGGGGACGGGGACGGGGACGGGAGCCCAGGACGTGAGGACGGAGACGGGGACGGGGACGGGAGCCCAGGACGTGAGGACGGGGACGGGGACGGGGACGGGAGCCCAGGACGTGAGGACGGGGACGGGGACGGGGACGGGAGCCCAGGACGTGAGGACGGAGACGGGGACGGGGACGGGAGCCCAGGACGTGAGGACAGGGACGGGGACGGGGACGGGGACGGGAGCCCAGGACGTGAGGACGGGGACGGGGACGGGGACGGGGACGGAGACGGGGACGGGGACGGGGACGGGGACGGGGACGGGAGCCCAGGACGTGAGGACAGGGACGGGGACGGGGACGGGGACGGGAGCCCAGGACGTGAGGACGGAGACGGGGACGGGGACGGGAGCCCAGGACGTGAGGACAGGGACGGGGACGGGGACGGGGACGGGAGCCCAGGACGTGGGGACGGGGACGGGGACGGGGACGGGAGCCCAGGACGTGAGGACGGGGACGGGGACGGGGACGGGGACGGGGACGGGAGCCCAGGACGTGAGGACAGGGACGGGGACGGGGACGGGGACGGGAGCCCAGGACGTGAGGACGGGGACGGGGACGGGGACGGGAGCCCAGGACGTGAGGACGGAGACGGGGACGGGGACGGGGACGGGAGCCCAGGACGTGAGGACAGGGACGGGGACGGGGACGGGGACGGGAGCCCAGGACGTGAGGACGGAGACGGGGACGGGGACGGGGACGGGAGCCCAGGACGTGAGGACGGGGACGGGGACGGGGACGGGAGCCCAGGACGTGAGGACGGAGACGGGGACGGGGACGGGAGCCCAGGACGTGAGGACGGGGACAGGGACGGGGACGGGAGCCCAGGACGTGAGGACGGAGACGGGGACGGGGACGGGGACGGGAGCCCAGGACGTGAGGACGGAGACGGGGACGGGGACGGGGACGGGAGCCCAGGACGTGAGGACGGAGACGGGGACGGGGACGGGGACGGGAGCCCAGGACGTGAGGACGGGGACGGGGACGGGGACGGGAGCCCAGGACGTGAGGACAGGGACGGGGACGGGGACGGGGACGGGAGCCCAGGACGTGAGGACGGAGACGGGGACGGGGACGGGAGCCCAGGACGTGGGGACGGGGACGGGGACGGGGACGGGGACGGGAGCCCAGGACGTGAGGACGGAGACGGGGACGGGGACGGGGACGGGAGCCCAGGACGTGAGGACGGAGACGGGGACGGGGACGGGGACGGGAGCCCAGGACGTGAGGACGGGGACGGGGACGGGGACGGGAGCCCAGGACGTGAGGACGGGACGGGGACGGGGACGGGGACGGGAGCCCAGGACGTGAGGACGGGGACGGGGACGGGGACGGGAGCCCAGGACGTGAGGACGGGGACGGGGACGGGGACGGGGACGGGAGCCCAGGACGTGAGGACGGGGACGGGGACGGGGACGGGAGCCCAGGACGTGAGGACGGGGACGGGGACGGGGACGGGGACGGGAGCCCAGGACGTGAGGACGGGGACGGGGACGGGGACGGAGACGGGAGCCCAGGACGTGAGGACGGAGACGGGGACGGGGACGGGGACGGGAGCCCAGGACGTGAGGACGGGGACGGGGACGGGGACGGGGACGGGAGCCCAGGACGTGAGGACGGGACGGGGACGGGGACGGGGACGGGAGCCCAGGACGTGAGGACGGAGGGACGGGGACGGGGACGGGAGCCCAGGACGTGAGGACGGGACGGGGACGGGGACGGGGACGGGAGCCCAGGACGTGAGGACGGGACGGGGACGGGGACGGGGACGGGAGCCCAGGACGTGAGGACGGGGACGGGGACGGGGACGGGAGCCCAGGACGTGAGGACGGAGACGGGGACGGGGACGGGGACGGGAGCCCAGGACGTGAGGACGGGACGGGACGGGGACGGGGACGGGAGCCCAGGACGTGAGGACGGGGACGGGGACGGGGACGGGAGCCCAGGACGTGAGGACGGGGACGGGGACGGGGACGGGGACGGGAGCCCAGGACGTGAGGACGGGGACGGGGACGGGGACGGGAGCCCAGGACGTGAGGACGGAGACGGGGACGGGGACGGGGACGGGAGCCCAGGACGTGAGGACGGGGACGGGGACGGGGACGGGAGCCCAGGACGTGAGGACGGAGACGGGGACGGGGACGGGGACGGGGACGGGAGCCCAGGACGTGAGGACGGGACGGGGACGGGGACGGGGACGGGAGCCCAGGACGTGAGGACGGGGACGGGGACGGGGACGGGGACGGGCCAGGACGTGAGGACGGGGACGGGGACGGGGACGGGGACGGGAGCCCAGGACGTGAGGACGGGACGGGGACGGGGACGGGGACGGGAGCCCAGGACGTGAGGACGGAGACGGGGACGGGGACGGGGACGGGAGCCCAGGACGTGAGGACAGGGACGGGGACGGGGACGGGAGCCCAGGACGTGAGGACGGAGACGGGGACGGGGACGGGGACGGGAGCCCAGGACGTGAGGACGGGACGGGGACGGGGACGGGGACGGGAGCCCAGGACGTGAGGACGGAGACGGGGACGGGGACGGGGACGGGAGCCCAGGACGTGAGGACGGGGACGGGGACGGGGACGGGAGCCCAGGACGTGAGGACGGGGACGGGGACGGGGACGGGAGCCCAGGACGTGAGGACGGGGACGGGGACGGGGACGGGAGCCCAGGACGTGAGGACGGGGACGGGGACGGGGACGGGGACGGGAGCCCAGGACGTGAGGACGGGGACGGGGACGGGGACGGGGACGGGAGCCCAGGACGTGAGGACGGGGACGGGGACGGGGACGGGAGCCCAGGACGTGAGGACGGGACGGGGACGGGGACGGGGACGGGAGCCCAGGACGTGAGGACGGGGACGGGGACGGGGACGGGGACGGGAGCCCAGGACGTGAGGACGGGGACGGGGACGGGGACGGGAGCCCAGGACGTGAGGACGGAGGACGGGGACGGGGACGGGAGCCCAGGACGTGAGGACAGGGACGGGGACGGGGACGGGGACGGGAGCCCAGGACGTGAGGACGGGGACGGGGACGGGGACGGGAGCCCAGGACGTGAGGAAGGGGACGGGGACGGGGACGGGGACGGGAGCCCAGGACGTGAGGACGGGGACGGGGACGGGGACGGGACCAGGACGTGAGGACGGGGACGGGGACGGGGACGGGAGCCCAGGACGTGAGGACAGGGACGGGGACGGGGACGGGGACGGGAGCCCAGGACGTGAGGACGGAGACGGGGACGGGGACGGGGACGGGAGCCCAGGACGTGAGGACGGAGACGGGGACGGGGACGGGGACGGGAGCCCAGGACGTGAGGACGGGACGGGGACGGGGACGGGGACGGGAGCCCAGGACGTGAGGACGGGACGGGGACGGGGACGGGGACGGGAGCCCAGGACGTGAGGACGGGGACGGGGACGGGGACGGGGACGGGAGCCCAGGACGTGAGGACGGAGGACGGGGACGGGGACGGGAGCCCAGGACGTGAGGACGGGGACGGGGACGGGGACGGGGACGGGAGCCCAGGACGTGAGGACGGGACGGGGACGGGGACGGGGACGGGAGCCCAGGACGTGAGGACGGAGACGGGGAGGGGACGGGGACGGGGACGGGAGCCCAGGACGTGAGGACAGGGACGGGGACGGGGACGGGGACGGGAGCCCAGGACGTGAGGACGGGGACGGGGACGGGGACGGGGACGGGAGCCCAGGACGTGAGGACGGAGACGGGGACGGGGACGGGGACGGGAGCCCAGGACGTGAGGACGGGGACGGGGACGGGGACGGGAGCCCAGGACGTGAGGACGGGGACGGGGACGGGGACGGGAGCCCAGGACGTGAGGACGGGGACGGGGACGGGGACGGGGACGGGAGCCCAGGACGTGAGGACGGGGACGGGGACGGGGACGGGGACGGGAGCCCAGGACGTGAGGACGGGACGGGGACGGGGACGGGGACGGGGACGGGAGCCCAGGACGTGAGGACGGAGACGGGGACGGGGACGGGGACGGGAGCCCAGGACGTGAGGACGGGACGGGACGGGGACGGGGACGGGGACGGGGACGGGAGCCCAGGACGTGAGGACGGGACGGGGACGGGGACGGGGACGGGAGCCCAGGACGTGAGGACGGAGACGGGGACGGGGACGGGGACGGGAGCCCAGGACGTGAGGACGGAGACGGGGACGGGGACGGGGACGGGGACGGGAGCCCAGGACGTGAGGACGGGGACGGGGACGGGGACGGGGACGGGAGCCCAGGACGTGAGGACAGGGACGGGGACGGGGACGGGGACGGGAGCCCAGGACGTGAGGACGGGGACGGGGACGGGGACGGGGACGGGGGCCCAGGACGTGAGGACGGAGACGGGGACGGGGACGGGAGCCCAGGACGTGAGGACGGGGACGGGGACGGGGACGGGGACGGGAGCCCAGGACGTGAGGACGGGACGGGGACGGGGACGGGGACGGGAGCCCAGGACGTGAGGACGGAGACGGGGAGGGACGGGGACGGGGACGGGAGCCCAGGACGTGAGGACAGGGACGGGGACGGGGACGGGGACGGGAGCCCAGGACGTGAGGACGGGGACGGGGACGGGGACGGGGACGGGAGCCCAGGACGTGAGGACGGAGACGGGGACGGGGACGGGGACGGGAGCCCAGGACGTGAGGACGGGGACGGGGACGGGGACGGGAGCCCAGGACGTGAGGACGGGGACGGGGACGGGGACGGGGGCCCGGGACGTGGGGACGGGGACGGGGACGGGGACGGGGACGGGAGCCCAGGACGTGAGGACGGGGACGGGGACGGGGACGGGGACGGGAGCCCAGGACGTGAGGACGGGACGGGGACGGGGACGGGGACGGGGACGGGAGCCCAGGACGTGAGGACGGAGACGGGGACGGGGACGGGGACGGGAGCCCAGGATGTGAGGACAGGGACGGGGACGGGGACGGGGACGGGAGCCCAGGACGTGAGGACGGAGACGGGGACGGGGACGGGGACGGGAGCCCAGGACGTGAGGACGGAGACGGGGACGGGGACGGGGACGGGAGCCCAGGACGTGAGGACGGAGACGGGGACGGGGACGGGGACGGGAGCCCAGGACGTGAGGACGGGGACGGGGACGGGGACGGGGACGGGAGCCCAGGACGTGAGGACGGAGACGGGGACGGGGACGGGGACGGGAGCCCAGGACGTGAGGACGGGGACGGGGACGGGGACGGGGACGGGAGCCCAGGACGTGAGGACAGGGACGGGGACGGGGACGGGAGCCCAGGACGTGAGGACGGAGACGGGGACGGGGACGGGGACGGGAGCCCAGGACGTGAGGACGGGACGGGGACGGGGACGGGGACGGGAGCCCAGGACGTGAGGACGGAGACGGGGACGGGAGCCCAGGACGTGAGGACGGGACGGGGACGGGGACGGGGACGGGAGCCCAGGACGTGAGGACAGGGACGGGGACGGGGACGGGGACGGGAGCCCAGGACGTGAGGACGGGGACGGGGACGGGGACGGGAGCCCAGGACGTGAGGACGGGGACGGGGACGGGGACGGGGACGGGGGCCCAGGACGTGAGGACGGGGACGGGGACGGGGACGGGGACGGGAGCCCAGGACGTGAGGACGGAGACGGGGACGGGGACGGGGACGGGAGCCCAGGACGTGAGGACGGGGACGGGGACGGGGACGGGAGCCCAGGACGTGAGGACGGGGACGGGGACGGGGACGGGAGCCCAGGACGTGAGGACGGGGACGGGGACGGGGACGGGGACGGGAGCCCAGGACGTGAGGACGGAGACGGGGACGGGGACGGGGACGGGAGCCCAGGACGTGAGGACGGGGAGGGGGACGGGGACGGGAGCCCAGGACGTGAGGACGGGGACGGGGACGGGGACGGGAGCCCAGGACGTGAGGACGGGGACGGGGACGGGGACGGGGACGGGAGCCCAGGACGTGAGGACGGAGACGGGGACGGGGACGGGGACGGGGGCCCAGGACGTGAGGACAGGGACGGGGACGGGGACGGGGACGGGAGCCCAGGACGTGAGGACGGAGACGGGGATGGGGACGGGGACGGGGACGGGAGCCCAGGACGTGAGGACAGGGACGGGGACGGGGACGGGGACGGGAGCCCAGGACGTGAGGACGGGGACGGGGACGGGGACGGGGACGGGAGCCCAGGACGTGAGGACGGAGACGGGGACGGGGACGGGGACAGGAGCCCAGGATGTGAGGACGGGGACGGGGACGGGGACGGGAGCCCAGGACGTGAGGACGGGGACGGGGACGGGGACGGGAGCCCAGGACGTGAGGACGGGGACGGGGACGGGGACGGGGACGGGAGCCCAGGACGTGAGGACGGGGACGGGGACGGGGACGGGGACGGGAGCCCAGGACGTGAGGACAGGGACGGGGACGGGGACGGGGACGGGGACGGGGACGGGGACGGGAGCCCAGGACGTGAGGACGGAGACGAGGACGGAGACGGGGACGGGGACGGGGACGGGAGCCCAGGACGTGAGGACAGGGACGGGGACGGGGACGGGGACGGGGACGGGGACGGGGACGGAGACGGGGACGGGGACGGGAGCCCAGGACGTGAGGACGGAGACGGGGACGGGGACGGGGACGGGAGCCCAGGACGTGAGGACGGAGACGGGGACGGGAGCCCAGGACGTGAGGACAGGGACGGGGACGGGGACGGGGACGGGAGCCCAGGACGTGAGGACAGGGACGGGGACGGGGACGGGGACGGGAGCCCAGGACGTGAGGACGGGGACGGGGACGGGGACGGGAGCCCAGGACGTGAGGACGGGGACGGGGACGGGGACGGGGACGGGAGCCCAGGACGTGAGGACGGGGACGGGGACGGGGACGGGGACGGGAGCCCAGGACGTGAGGACGGAGACGGGGACGGGGACGGGGACGGGGACAGGAGCCCAGGACGTGAGGACGGGGACGGGGACGGGGACGGGAGCCCAGGACGCGAGGACGGGGACGGGGACGGGGACGGGAGCCCAGGACGTGAGGACGGGGACGGGGACGGGGACGGGGACGGGAGCCCAGGACGTGAGGACGGAGACGGGGACGGGGACGGGGACGGGAGCCCAGGACGTGAGGACAGGGACGGGGACGGGGACGGGGACGGGAGCCCAGGACGTGAGGACGGAGACGGGGATGGGGACGGGGACGGGGACGGGAGCCCAGGACGTGAGGACGGGGACGGGGACGGGGACGGGGACGGGAGCCCAGGACGTGAGGACGGGGACGGGGACGGGGACGGGGACGGGAGCCCAGGACGTGAGGGCGGGGACGGGGACGGGGACGGGGACAGGAGCCCAGGATGTGAGGACGGGGACGGGGACGGGGACGGGAGCCCAGGACGTGAGGACGGGGACGGGGACGGGGACGGGAGCCCAGGACGTGAGGACGGGGACGGGGACGGGGACGGGGACGGGAGCCCAGGACGTGAGGACGGGGACGGGGACGGGGACGGGGACGGGAGCCCAGGACGTGAGGACAGGGACGGGGACGGGGACGGGGACGGGGACGGGGACGGGGACGGGAGCCCAGGACGTGAGGACGGAGACGGGGACGGGGACGGGGACGGGAGCCCAGGACGTGAGGACAGGGACGGGGACGGGGACGGGGACGGGGACGGGGACGGGGACGGAGACGGGGACGGGGACGGGGACGGGAGCCCAGGACGTGAGGACGGAGACGGGGACGGGGACGGGGACGGGAGCCCAGGACGTGAGGACGGAGACGGGGACGGGGACGGGGACGGGAGCCCAGGACGTGAGGACGGGGACAGGGACGGGGACGGGGACGGGAGCCCAGGACGTGAGGACGGAGACGGGGACGGGGACGGGGACGGGAGCCCAGGACGTGCGGACGGGGACGGGGACGGGGACGGGGACGGGAGCCCAGGACGTGAGGACAGGGACGGGGACGGGGACGGGAGCCCAGGACGTGAGGACGGAGACGGGGACGGGGACGGGGACGGGAGCCCAGGACGTGAGGACGGGGACGGGGACGGGGACGGGAGCCCAGGACGTGAGGACGGGGACGGGGACGGGGACGGGGACGGGAGCCCAGGACGTGAGGACGGGGACGGGGACGGGGACGGGGACGGGAGCCCAGGACGTGAGGACGGAGACGGGGACGGGGACGGGGACGGGGACAGGAGCCCAGGACGTGAGGACGGGGACGGGGACGGGGACGGGAGCCCAGGACGTGAGGACGGGGACGGGGACGGGGACGGGAGCCCAGGACGTGAGGACGGGGGCGGGGACGGGGACGGGGACGGGAGCCCAGGACGTGAGGACGGAGACGGGGACGGGGACGGGGACGGGAGCCCAGGACGTGAGGACGGAGACGGGGACGGGGACGGGGACGGGGACGGGGACGGGAGCCCTGGACGTGAGGACGGAGACGGGGACGGGGACGGAGACGGGGACGGGGACGGGGACGGGGACGGGAGCCCAGGACGTGAGGACGGAGACGGGGACGGGGACGGGAGCCCAGGACGTGAGGACAGGGACGGGGACGGGGACGGGGACGGGAGCCCAGGACGTGAGGACGGAGACGGGGACGGGGACGGGGACGGGAGCCCAGGATGTGAGGACGGAGACGGGGACGGGGACGGGGACGGGGACGGGGACGGGAGCCCAGGACGTGAGGACGGAGACGGGGACGGGGACGGAGACGGGGACGGGGACGGGGACGGGGACGGGAGCCCAGGACGTGAGGACGGAGACGGGGACGGGGACGGGAGCCCAGGACGTGAGGACGGGGACGGGGACGGGGACGGGAGCCCAGGACGTGAGGACGGAGACGGGGACGGGGACGGGGACGGGGACGGGGACGGGAGCCCAGGACGTGAGGACGGGGACGGGGACGGGGACGGGGACGGGAGCCCAGGACGTGAGGACGGGGACGGGGACGGGGACGGGAGCCCAGGACGTGAGGACGGGGACGGGGACGGGGACGGGGACGGGGACGGGGACGGGGACGGGAGCCCAGGACGTGAGGACGGAGACGGGGACGGGGACGGGGACGGGGACGGGGACGGGAGCCCAGGACGTGAGGACGGAGACGGGGACGGGGATGGGAGCCCAGGACGTGAGGACAGAGACGGGGACGGGGACGGGAGCCCAGGACGTGAGGACGGAGACGGGGACGGGGACTGCTTTCCTGGCCCTCCCTCCACACCGGCCACCTCTCCCTCTTCTGATCAGAGCCCCTGCCTTCTTGCCTGCTCCCAGGAGAGCCCTGGGACCGCCTGACCAGGTGTCCCTCGCCCTCGCCAGGCCCCTCTCACGCAGCCTGGAGGCTCAGGCCCAGCAGAGGGGCCCCACACCCTCTCCATGTGCCCTGTCCCCCAGGCTCTCTGGACCTGGCCCAGCAATGGCGTCCCCTCCCCAGGCCCCAGTTCCTCTCCATCAGGAGAGGGGGAGCCAGGGGCTGCATGAGGTGACGTCAGCCTTAATCCCCAGGCCCCATGTGTCACGTATGGGCCAGGTCCCCATGGTACAGAGTGCAGGGCTGGCTTTGCAGGGCTGAAGGGACGCAGTGGGACGTAGCGGCTTCTTTTCTGCCCACCACTCTGCATGCTGGCCAGCTGCCCTCCACTTGGTCTATGATCCTGAAACTGGACCATACCCCTGGCAAGGGGCTGCCCGCGGTCAGCCACTGCCCATTCTCTCTCCGTGGGTCACACCGTGCTGTCTCCCAGGTACCATCACACCACGTCCGTCATCGGCTTGTACAGCCTGAGGGAGAGCCTGGCGCTCATGGTGGAGCAGGTGAGGCGCAGGGGCAGGGGCTTGGTCCAGTGCAGGGGCCCCCCACCCTGAGGACAGGGCGCCTCCGGGAGGCCGCACTCCCTCGCCGCCTGGAGCTGCTCTGGGGAAACGGGAGGAGAGGGTCCTGGCAGCTTTGCTGAGGGCCTGGCCTGCAGAGAAGGAGGTGCCCACAGGGCGGAGGCAGGGTCCTGTGCCAGAGCTGCCAGGCAGGCGAGGCCTGGGCTCAGGCCCCGAGGATGGTGGACCTGGACAGGAGGTGCACAGGACGACAGAGCCCAGGGACGTACAGGGACGTGGGCAGGTGCCACTCTTTCTGCCCTTCTGTTGTGAGCGAGCAGGGTCGGGTCCACGGAGCAGAGCAGAGAGAGTTTGAAAGACAGGAGGACAGGGGCCAGGGGCGGTCACAGGGGCCAGTGGGCCAGCAGCCACCCTGGTCCATCGTGTTGTCTCACGGAAGACCACAGGCTGAGAGACCACAGACTTCAGAAACCTGTTGGTGGCCTTGGAGGGCAGGGAGTCCAGGCTACAGGTGCATCTGGTGAGGGCTTTGTGCTGCGTCAGAGCGTCTTAGGGACCATGTGGGCCAAAGGGACAGCAAGGAGGGCCACCGAGGCCCTGGGCCCACCTCCTGAGGGCTCTGACTGCCGTGCTGGGCAGGTCTGCCTGTGAACTGGACCCCACAGCACTGCAGTGCCACTGTGCCACGTGCAGTGCCCAGAGCTGAGCTGGCCAGGCCAGGTGTCTGTGACCAGCATGTGGGTTTGTCTTGGGCCAAGTCCCCCTTTGGGACACTGGATGCCCAGTGCCCACTGTCCTCTGAGGCCACTCCCTGCCACCAGCCCAGAGGCCAAGAGGGCCAGGAAGGGCCCCTGGACTGTGGCCACTGGTTCCTTTCCGTGCCCACACATAAAGCTGCGGCCTGAGGGCTGGCTCGGTGGCATGGTGACCCACAGCTGGGTGTCACCCACTATGTGTGTGCGCCCAAGGGGACAGGGATGAGGTGTGAGCTGGGAGAGAAAAGAGGGCAGCAGGAGAAGGGTCCAGGAAAGGGCAGTCTCAGAGGAGTCCGGTGGTCTCAGGGTGTGGGCATGGGTGGGCAGGGAAGACGGCGGCCACGGTGGAGGGTGGAGGGTGGAGGGCGGAGGGACGAGGTCTGGGGAAGGAGTCTCACTGGAGGTCACGGGTCATGGCACTGGGAGGCCCAGGGTTGGAAAGCTGACCCCTCGCAGGAAGTGAGTCCTGCTTCTGATCCGCTCCGTCCTGTGTGGCCAGGAGCCCCTCCCCTTGCTGGGCAGTCCCCTCCTCCCAGGGGCCCCAGGCACCCACCACACCCTGGTGCCCACCCCCCTGCCTTCCAGACGCAAGGCCAGGCCCGCCCCGAGTCTGCCAGGGCCCCAAACAGGGCTCCAGTAGCCCCCAAGGTGGGGGTCCCCATAGTCCCTCTCCCTCGGGGAGCGGCTCCTGCCCTGCTCTGCCTGAGTGTCCCGCCATCTCCCCCAGGGCCTGGAGAGCAGCTGGCAGCGGCACCGTGAAGCCTCCGCATACCTGCACGGGCGCCTGCAGGAGCTGGGCCTGCAGCTGTTTGTGAGGGACCCGGTGAGGAGGCCCGGGTTGACCGTGGGTGGGGAGGGTCAGCTGAAGAGGCAGACTGCCCGAGCGACCAAGGCGAGAATTCGTGGTGGGAGGACATTCTGCCTTTGAGTGGAAATGGCTGCCCTGCCCTGATGAGGGGACTGTGGGCCCTGGGAGCCTCAGAGGCTGGGACGCTGCCCAGGGAGCCCTTGCTCTCCTGGGCTTCTCTGGGCCCTGAGGCAGGGCAGTCAGGCCAGGGCAGGAGCCCCAGTGGAGCCACTGCGAAGGGCACACAGGTCATCTGGCTGCTTGCTGAGCCCAGCACTCCTGCAGGCCATCCGGCTGCCCACGGTCACTGCTGTGGCGGTGCCCGCTGGCTATGACTGGAGAGACATCGTGAGCTATGTTCAAGACCACTTCAACATTGAGATCTCGGGCGGCCTCGGGCCCTCCATGGGGAAGGTCAGCGGTCTCTCTGGGCCAGGCCTATTGCTCCAGGGCATTTCCCGCCCACCCCACCCTGGCCAGAGGTCACCAGGCACACCCTTTCCAATTCCTCTCAGAACGTCCTTGTCCTTCCTGCCCTCCAACTGGACCTTGCAGTCCAGCTGGAGATCCAGGCCCAGTCCAGCTGCTCTGCAGAGCCAGAATTGCTGAGTGACCTCCACTGAGTGCCACCCTGGTGCAGAGGGGAGAGGGCTGGCCTTGGCCTGGGTCTTTGGGGTCTTCATCTGTGTCCCTCCTGCATGCTGGGTGGGTGGTGACCATGGGTGAGCCCAGCCTGGCTCTGCCCAGGCCTCATTCAGGGCTGGGGATCCACAGACAGAGGCTGCCACATGCCCTCACCTGTGCCCACCAGGTGCTGCGGATCGGCCTGCTGGGCTGCAACGCCACCCGGAAGAACGTGGATCTGGTGATCGAGGCCCTGAAGGAGGCTCTTCGGCACTGCCCTCGGAACAAGCTGTGATGCCCGCACAAAGCCCCTAGCACCTGGGGGGGCTGGGCTGAGGCAGGAGCCCACATACCACACAAGTCACCAGGCCTGGGGACAGGACAGCTGCTGGCCCAGCCAGGCAGACAGTGGCCAGGAAGAGGGAGACGGGACTTTCAAAGGAGCCGCAGTCCCCGCAGGCACTGACCTCTGGGAATAATCAATAAAGCACTGGTCAGCCATGGCCTCTGTTGTGTGTGGGGGGCCCTTCTGCTCCCCACCACCCAAGTGGGGCCCTTTGAGGGTCACTCCTTGTCCTGGAGCCTGTGGGTAAGATCCTGGGGCTGGGGCCTGTCACCTCACTGTAGCCCCAGACATTACCCCCCAAAACACCCTCGCATGCCGCCTCCAGGAGAACCTCAGGAAGCCCCTCCCAGGACACCCAAGTGCGCACAGTCAGACCCGTGCCCGTGGGGATCCAGGCCCTGCAGCCTCGTCCACCAGCCCCAACTCTGCCCGCCTGAGCCCGCTGCTCCTCAGCTGGTTGGTCAGGCCTTTGGCCTCCACCCTCACGTCTAGGGGATTTCTGACCAGGCCAGCGGCTTGACCCCTCAGAGAAGCACAGGACAGCCACAGGCGTACCACATCCCCACAGGTGGGCCCACAGCACAGACGCAGCACTGTGCAGAAAGGGTGTGATGCTCTGTGCACACAGGAGGCCCTGAGCAGACAGAGCCTGCTGGCCCCAGGGTGCTCACAAAACCTGGAGGACCACACAGATGCCGTCACAGCACAGCCATGACGGGGGGAGCCTGGCAGCACAAGGACGGGGAGGTCTGGGGAGGGGGCTGGAGGGCCCAGGGGCCAGGAGGCGCAGGGCCGTGCGGTCATGTGGAGACTGTGGCCTTGGTCCGGAAAGCAGCCTCGCCTTGCCTTCTCCCAGAGGCAGACAGTTGGAGCTTAATTCGCGTTAGTGAGGGGAAGACCCAGGAGTCGCCCAGGGAAGGTCCCCTCCACTCTGACGCAGCCAGCCACCCTGCAGTCCATTTCTGGCCCCAGATCAGCTCCCTGTGGGTGAGCTGCCTATTTTGATTGGTGGACACACGGCCTGTTGTCACTGTCTGAGCCTGTCCCTGGACAGCTGGGACCTTCACAGTGTCACTGTGGGCTCAGTGCACGGTTGAGTGTGATGGGTTGGCGGCTTCACAGTGACACCTTCACAGTGTCACTGTGGGCTCCTTCTCCTGCCGAGGGTGGTCAGCTGGGCTGCTCCCAGTTTGGGGCTGCGAGCGAGGCCGTGGCAGGCTCCCTGGGCTGTGCGCTTTCACTTTTCCCTGGTGAACAGTGAGGACCAGGTTCAGGGCTGAGGGTGGTGTGACCGCCAGCGAGCGCACAGAAGAGCTGCGGGCTCCAGCGCTCGGCCACCTCCTGTCTGTTATGCAGTCGGGTCTGGCTGACAGTCACTTGCACCTTCTGGTGGCTGGTCCACCCAGTATCTTTTTGGGTGCTACTGGCCACTCTGACACCTTCCTCTGAGAAGTCTCCCATCAGTACCCTTCGTGACGTGTTGGCTTCTTCTGCTGTTGACCTGTGGTGGCTCTTTACTGCACTGCAGCTGTCGCCACGGAGCTGCACCCAGCATCTCCTCTGACCCAGGGCTCACCAACTCGCTTTCCTAACAGCATCTCCAAAACCTGGGGCTTCCATCGTGGGGAAGGGCTTCCATCCCGGGGAAGGGCTTCCATCGTGGGGAAGGGCTTCCATTGTGGGGAGGGGCTTCCATCCCGGGGAAGGGCTTCCATCGTGGGGAAGGGCTTCCATCGTGGGGAAGGGCTTCTGGTGGCTGTTTTCCTCCAGGCGGAGAAGTCTCTCCAGGCGCCTCCCTCTCTCCTCCTCGGAAGCGCTCTGGTGCACGTCCAGGTGCAGCTGGAGCTGCCTGTGTCCTGTGCGGGGTGCGTGGTTACCCAGAGCACTGCCACTTGTCCTAGCCACGTCTGCTGAACAGACAGACTGCTCTCCCCACACGACCGAGTGGCCGACTGGATGGAATCCCACTGACCAAGCCGGGCGGGGGCGTCTGGGCCCTCTGTTCTGTTTGAGGCAGGGTTCTTGTGTCCTCCGTGGTGTGGCCGCGGTAGGGGTCCTGAGACCACGGGCACAGGCTGCAGCGCACGGTGCCTCTGAGAGACTTTCCCATGCTCAGTCCTTTCCCGTGCCGTGGAAAACGTGGGGTCATCTTGTCTCACTGGTATTGGGCAGGAGCTGCCCCCGATCTATGCACCAGGGTAAAGATGGCAGAAGAGTCACCAGACTGTCACGAGTCTCCGTCCACGAGCCTGAGTCGGGAAGGGTCTAAGTCTCTGGCAGTGCTGCCGGCCCTCGCGGCCGAGCCCTTCCCGTTGTCTCAGGCTCGTCCCCAGGTGTCTGATTTTCTGATGCTGTTTTAAGTGGTGTTTTAAGACTCCACTTCCAGTCACTGGTTTGTGGTACCAGTGCAGTGGTCTCTGTGTTGACCTTGTCTTCTGACCTCGATGCGTGCAGCAGGCCTGGTGGTCTGTGTGGGACCCTCTGGGTCTTCTAGGTGCGCAGTGAGAGGCGCCCAGGCAGGGGAGAGCCATTCCCCGGGCAGGTGCTCTTGGCCACTCAGGTCTCGGGGCCTCAGGGATGGGAAGTCCCTGCTTGCTCGAGTGTCCATCTCGTTGGTCCTTCAAAGCCAGGGTCTCCTCTGTGGTTTTCCTGTTGTTCATTCTCTGTTGATTTCCACTCCGATTCCACCGGGCCCTTGGCTGGACTTGCGTTGGCTGTATTCTCTCCCTTTCCTTTGCAGGTATACTCGACTGTTTCAACCGCCGTGTGCTCATGTCCACGCCCTTGGGCTCCTCCTCTTTCCCTGGCTTCTCATGGGAAAGCTTTAGATAACAGACCCGAGACATCTTTTCTGACTTGAGCACCTAACACTAGGAACCCCAGCTCTTCCTTGGCTCTATCTCCCAGAGTTCACACTGTGGCTGCTGTGACCAGTCGAAATACACCGAGGTGCCCTGGTGACTTCTCCCCAGACGCCCTGTGCTGTGCGCGATACGTGGGGACACTGTGAACACCGTGTCTGGACATCACATTGTGGTTGTCCTATGTCGTGGGACTGTGCTGAGACCCGCGGGGAAGGCCACAGTCTTCCCGCGACCCGCCCCTCTAAGCTCTTACGTGGGTCTTTGCTTCCTGCCGAGTACCAGAGGTGGTGTCCAAGGGGAGTGCTGTGCCCTTCTGCCCTGCGCTCTGTCCCCGTGGCCTCGCGAGGCTTAGGGTCTGAGGGCGGGACGTCTCCCTGGAGAAAGTGCCGACTCGTCACAGGAGAGCCACACCCGGGCCCTCATGACAGGGCTACCTGCTCTTGTGCTCCTGGCCTCGGGCCACTTGCTTCCACACAGAATGGACAGACAATTTCCACTTCTGGGAGGACTTTCCCTCCCCACTGTCCTCTGGGAACACTGAGTTGAGAGGGTCCACTTTGGGTGGCCCCCGCAGAGCAAGCCCCCAGGAGCCAGGCTCCAAGATTCCTTCCCAGGGAAGGCCAGTGTGGCATGGGTCCTCAGATGCCATGACAGGTTGGTCCGGCCCACTGGGCTTGCCCGGAACTGTCCCCACCGCCCTCTTAGCCTGATCCTGGAAGGACCATGACTATTGTCCCATGGATCGCTGCATACACCACGGCCACCCCAAATGCAGGACCCCATGGCATGAGGGGCAGCTCAGACCAGAGGGCTGCTTGGCACCACCTGGCCAGGGCCAGTTCCCTATGAGGCCGACACCCTGCTGATGCCCTGGCTCCAACCTCAGCTCCCACGCCGGGGCTTGCCAGATGCCACCTGGCACCATTCCCCGGGGACTCCCCGGGCTCTGTGGTGGGAGGGTGGCATGTTCTGCTACGGGGCCACTGTGCTCTGGCCCCTTGCAGCTGACAGCCTCCACGTCACCCATGACATTCCTGAGTGGGCGCCGGCAGCCTCTGCCATTCACCGAGGCCCCTGAGCACCGTTTTGCTCCCTGTGGTGGGTGGGCAAGGTCCCAGATGCCCTGTCCTCAGGACACAGGATCCTCCCTGCCCTGCGGCGCTCGAGGCCCTGGCTCTGGCTGCCACGGCGTGGCTACTCCGCTCACCAGGCCTCTGGGCCTCAGAGGAGGCTGTTCCCATCCAGGGTCCTGGGTGGGCTGCAAATGCCACCAAGCAGCTTCAGAGGATGCATGGTAGAAAATGTCCCCTGGGCTGGGGACAGGGAGGCCACGGACTGCAGGCAAACGGGCTGACAGGGCTGTGGGCTGGGCAGTCAGCAGGGAAAGAGAAATGTGGCAGAGGGGCCCTTCCCCAGGGAGGGGCAGGCAGGTGGGGCAGTATGGGGCAGGTGGACATGCTGCAGCAGGAGTGGGGGCCTCTCTGCTGGCTTCAGTGCCCCTGTGAACTGCAGGAGGGGACCCTGAGGGAAGGCCACGCGCAGAGAACGGAGAGGTCTGAGATCGACGGCACACCAGCCTCCTCTGCCTCCAGGCTCTGTATTTCCCCTAGAGATACAGAAAGTGGGGCCTCCTGTGCGGGGTGTCCGTGGGATCAGGCACAGTGCTCACCACCAAGGGGCCGCCTTCAGTCAGGCACGGAGGAGCCACCACACGTCCCCATGCAGACACTGGGTCTTCCTGGTGGTGCCACCTGGGGCAGCTCCATCCTAGGCCCCTGGCCTGGGGGACACAGTGCTGCCCGGCACTGACTATCACAGCTGCCCCCTGGACAGACTGAGGACTCCCGGGAGCAGAGTCCCTCCACCACCCCCCTCCAGGGGAAGTCCAGACTCTCCGCACGTCCCAGGAGCCTCTGTGGGGCGGCAGAGCCTGGGGCCCAGCTCAGCTCTCCTCAGTGCCTAGGGTCTTGGTCTTCCGGAAGGTGCCCTGCATGGCCGAGATGCGGTCCTTATCCTGGATGTTGAAGACCTGGAACTGCAGATGGGCAGGGAGAGAGGGTCACAGAGAATCTGGGCCTCACGGGGCCCAGAACACAGCTCGCCCTGTCCCGGGCTCCTCCCTCACCCCGTGAACCAGCCCGCAGCCCTCCTCCTCACACTAGGCATCAACCACTAGGTGCTGGCTGAGGCTTCTGGTCACCAACCAACCCCACCTGCCAACCCAGAGGCTGAACTGAGGTCCTCCCCTGGCCAGCAGGAGGGGGGGCCGGGGAGCCAGGAGGCCCACGGGTCCTGGAAGAGGGTGATATTTCTCTTGGGGTGATGTGCAGGGCTGGCCTTTGCAGGGGATGGGACTGGGCTCTGTGGGTGGAGGGCAGCTGGTGGAGTCAGGCCCCCAACAGGGAAGGCCACACTCATGAGAACAGGCAGGGCCTCTGAGCAGTGGCTTCTCAGGGAGTGGCCTGGGCCAGGGGGCCACTGCTGAGGGACGCTCCATGGACACGGACCCCCAGCACTCACATATGCCTCCCCTCTGCCCAGAGGCCTGACCTCACCCAGTCACCCTTGGCTCCTGACCTGGGGGGTGTAGCCAGGGTGCTGGACCAGGCTCTGTCCCCACCCTCACGTGACTCTGGGCTGCCTGAGGTCCCCTCAGCCAGCTGTGCCCACCTTATCCAGCAGGACATCAAAGTAGGCAGGGGTCCAGTAGGTGGGGTCACTGGCAGGCAGCTGTAGGAGCGCCTGGACCCCGTTGTCGATGCGCGGCGGGGGGATGCGGCCCAGGTGGGTGACGTGGATGCGCAGGGACATCTCTGGCTGGCTGGCGAAGCGCTCCACACGCTGGTAGAT
The DNA here is from genome assembly GCF_021218885.2 of Marmota monax. Classification (NCBI taxonomy): domain Eukaryota; kingdom Metazoa; phylum Chordata; class Mammalia; order Rodentia; family Sciuridae; genus Marmota; species Marmota monax. The sequence continues at coordinate 907,564 of NW_026694888.1, read as the reverse complement.
GGCGCTGAGGTCCAGGCCGCAGCCGCGCAGCAGGTTGTGCCCGGGGCACAGCGGGTGTGGCAGGTTCCTTGTGGCCAGGCAGCAGAGCAGCACCACCAGGACCCGGTACACGGCCCCCTGCAGCTCCGCCCAGTCCTCGGGCGCCGGGAAGAGCACGGAGGCCCACAGCAGCGCCATCTGTCACACAGCCACCACCTGCTGCTCCGAGGGCTGCCTGGGACCCCACCCACTCTCTGCTCCTCCACCCCCCTGGGCCCCTCCTGGAGTCCTCTTCCCACTGGGCTCCCCTAAGGTCCCTCCCCCAAGTCCCCGTGCATGCCCCCCAGCCCAACCCGGAGGGCCCCCCTGTGCACCCTGGAGCAGTGTCCCTCCCTCCTGCCTGGGCCCTGCCTGTCGCTCAGCTGAATTGCTGTGCCCTCAGGCCCCTCTCCTTCCACCCGCCCCATGACCTCTCAGCTCAGTCTGGGGATCAACAGTCGTTGTCCCCCCAAACCTTAGGCAGAGGCCTGAGAGGAGTGGCCTGAGGTCACACGGAGACCCTCGACAGAGCCATGGTCTGAGGACAGGTCAAGACCTCTCCCTGAACACCCGAGCCAAGCAGAGGTCCCTCATCCCCGCAGCACACTCCAGGGGGGGCTGCCCTGGCAGAGACCCCGAGACCCCACAGCCCAGGAATGGCACAGCTGGCCTCACGGGAGACAGCGGGCTGCAGCCTCACCCCTCATGCCCCCACGAGCCAGGTCTCGCCCCCAGAACCGGAGTCCTCCAGACGCAGAGCCCCCCCCCAGGCTGCCCACCAGGGGGAGCTGGCACAAGGGACATGCCTGGTGCCCTGGCCCTGGCTCCCTGGTCAAGGCTCAGGCTCGCCTACCTTCAGGTGGTCAAAGGTCAGGCCAGGGCTCTGGCCACCGTCCCTCCAGCTCTCGTGATTCACCCGGTCCAGGATGCTGAGGCTGTCCAGGCGGTGGCCCTGGAGGGAGCCCAGCCCACTGAGCAGCTGGCTGAGGGGGTAGCCAGAGGAGGTCCTGGAAGCCAGACCACTCCATCAGCCGGGGCTGCTCTCGGCTCCAGGTTCTCAGTTTATCACCAGAAAGAAGCGGCCCAGCTTCTGTGGCTGCCCACACTGGAGGCCCCTAAGTCGGCCGGTGGCCAAGCTGGGCTTCAGCCTGTTCTACGGGAACCTAGCTGGCCCCTCACTTTTCTTAGGAACTGACCCAGGGGCCATTTATGGTGGACACCCAGTCTTCATGCACTCCCCTGCCGGGGTGAGGAGTGACGTGGGTGCCTGTGGGCCAGCCTCCTGGCCCCTTGAGGGACAGGACAGGGTCTCGGTCCTGCCTAGGTAGGGCAGCAATGACAGTGGACTCCTGGGCAGGGGGCAGGCCAGCACCCCTGGGGTTCCACTCAGGAAGCCTGAGCCCACCCGCACAGGCAGGCAGCGGACAGCAGTGGGCCGGGACCGCCACCTCAGTGTTCGCGGTACAGGGTATCCTGCCCCAGGGCGCTCACTGTGTGCTCGCTGACCCGACCGAGGGGCCGAACCTCCACTCTGGAGTCTCCATCCTCAGGGGTCCCTGCTGCAGCAGAGGCTCTGGGGACTAGGACCCGGACGGCCTTTCTCCCAGATACCCAGAAGATGACTCTGTTTAGCCCAGGCTTCACCTCCCTGGGGCGAGGGGTCACTCAGGAATCCTGGCCACAGCCCTGCTCTGCCCGAGGGGCAGAGAGGGGGTGCCTGCAGGAGTCCTGCCGAACCCCCCAGGAGAGCACAAGCAGCTCTGCACCTGTCACTTGCGATGGCTGTAAGACATGTCCCCTGCGGTCGTGTGAGCCGTCACCCTGGCCAAATCCCATCTCCTGCAGGCGGGGGCCAGTCAGATGGGATGGAACTTGGTTTCTGGCCCTGGGTTAGGGCCTCAGAGGTCTCAGCCTCTGCCCCCTTGCCCTCTCACAGACACGAGTCACAGGCAGGGGCCTCACCGGGATCACCGGCTCCTGGGGACAGAGACTGGAGGACCCCAGGAGGGCTGGTGGAGGTTGGGCCGGTGGGGCAGGGGCACCTATAGCTAGACACCTGGGCTGGGAGCCACCTGCAAGGCAGCCAGAGGGAAGGTGCCAGCAAGGCCCACTGCCGGTGTGACAGGACCCTGCTGGGACCCGCAGCAGCCGCGACGCTCCCTCTCACGGAGGGCCCATCGCACACCGCCTCCTACACACAGGTCTCTCACCACAGCCAGACTCTGCTGGCCACCTCCCTCCTAGGAGGGGACACAGCTGCATCTCCTCATGTGGCCTTGGGCCTCCTGCTCTAGGAGAGCCCCTCCGGGTCCTGAGTGTCCCCCACGCCCAGAAGCCTCCGTGTGAAGCAGAAAACCCCTGGGAGGGTCACGCAGGGTGAGGCAGGGCCCACAGAAGCTCCTGCCCAGGTGAGGGAGGCCCCAGGGTGCAGACCCCCTCCTGCCTGCGCTCCAAGACCCAGAGACCCGGCCAGGGCACCTACCTCCAGTGCTGGGGGCTGGCGGGCACCAGGTCCACCCCGTGGCCCAGGATTCTTCTCAAGGTGCCCTCGGGGAGTCCGGGCATCAACTGGACCCTCTCCAGGGTGGGCGCGCCTTGCTTCCTCCTCACCACAGGCACGATGTTAAAGCGGATCTTCCTCCAGCCGCTGGACACCAGCAGAGACAGGTGCAGCTGCTCCTCACTCAGACTGGCCGCGTTCAGCGAACCTGCAACAACCCACTGTGGGCCAGCTGCCCTCTCCCGGGCCTGGCCCCGCCTCCAGCTGGGACACTCCACCCTGGACGCCACTGTCCATGCAGGAACCACGGCCGAGTATGAAGCTAGCCGCACCTGCACCGCGAGACCACAGTGCGGCCGCGGCTGGCCTGGTGACTCTCGGGCCGGTGGTGCCGCTCACTGCAGGCTCTGCCTTGCCGGGCACCTCCCTCAGCTGGTGGCCCAAGCCTGCCAACCACCCTCCCAGACCTGTGGGCTGTGCCCCGTGCCTGAGACCAGGGCCCACCTCAGAGCACAGTCCCAGGAGCAGTGGTGGACCTGGCACTGCCCCGGCCCTGCAGGCTGGGCTCTGCTCTGCAGTGCTGCAGGGCCTCCCTTGAGCCCCCTGGCCCCGTGCAGGCCCTGGGCAGCTCAGAGCCTGCAGCCCTTCGCTAGTGGCCATGACACCCCCCTCTGAGGACTCGTCTGGCTACCAGACAGACCAGGGACCCCAGCAGTCTTCAGGAAAAGCTGTGGTCACTCTTGGGCCCTGCGCTCCTCCTGGACTTTGCACCACTCTGAGCCTGAAAATTCTGCAGAGGTCAGCCCCAGCTGCCAGGCCACCAGCAGTGCCTGGGGGTCAGTTCTTCCTTCCATGTAGCCTGTGGCCAGGGAGGACAGATGGACGTGACAGTCCAGTCCTTGGCTGGAGGCAGTGAGGAAGGGACACCAAGGCCTTAGTTGCTCCTTCTCCCTCCAAAGCAAATCAATGCCAGAGAAAGTGAGGGAGCGTGTCCCAGGGTACGGAGGGCACGGGCACCACTGGCGCTGACCAGCACAGGCCGGGCTGGGCATTCTGCCTTCCCCTCCCCAGCACTGTCCAGCAAGAGTGCCTGGGTCAGGGGCCAGGATGGCAGACCTGCTGGGAGCCAGGCAAGTGCCACAGGGAATCCCCGGATGAGATCCTTGGAGAAAGGCCTTCAGTGAGTGGGCAGCTGTCCCACCTCACCCTAGGAAGGAGCCTGGCCTCCCCCTGTGGACCCTCAGCACCTTCCTGCGCGCTGCACCTGAGCACTTGCTGGGCCACTCCGTCCCATGTGGGCCTCAGGTTCCCCCTCAGCAAGGAACAGAAAGTGGCCCCATCCCTCAGCAGCCACCAGGGCCACCTCGGGCAGCTCTGCCTTCTTGTCATACCTTAGTCACACATTGTGCCTGTGAAACGGCAGCTTGGAGGGCAGCCAGCCACACCTGCACTCCATGGGCCACACAGCCCTGGCTGGTCCCACCGGTTCCAGGGTGGGGGTGGCTGAACTCTGCCACCTGGCCGTGGGCCTTCCTTTTAAGGAAGGTACAGGAAGCAATGCCTGGCTGTCCCCTGCACCCTGCCCAGCCCACCGCAGTGGACACCATAGGGATGGCTGTACTCTCGGCAGGGGTGACCCGTGTGTGAGGAGGGGCCCCGAAGCTAGATCACCCTGGTATGGCCCCAGAGCCTCCCGTCCACCCAACAGGGAGCTGTCCCCCGGGGGGCACCAGGCCTGCAGGTAACCTGACCAGCTGGGAACACCGTGTGGACAGAAGATGGAAAGAGCCCCACCTTACTACTTCTGCCTGTAGTCAGAGAAGGCTCCGGGAGGCAGAGGGGCAGCAGCAGGCCAGACACCTTATCATAGTCTCTGGTCACCCCAGAGGTCCGTCCCTTGCCTGGGAACACCCACTGGGCAGTCTGGGGGTAGAGCTGCCCCTGGGAACTTCCCTCTTGATGCTTGTTGGTCCTGCGGCCCAGCTTGCAGCCTGGCTGTGCTGGACGGCCTTCCTAACCTGCAGGAAGCCCAGAGGAAAGGGGGGTCCTGGCAGCCCGGTGGCCGAGGACCCAGATGTGTGGCCAGACCAGGTCTCCACAGGCTGGGCAGCCTGGATGGGCCCTGTGAGGTGGGTTGACCACCCCACTCACTGACCTCACAGTGTGTGTGAGGACAGAAGACCAGGGAGGTAACTGGACAGCAAATCCATGGGAGGTGGCAGCCACTACTGTCCCTCCCCCCCAAAAAGCAGGACATTCTGTCTCAGTCCCCAGTGCCCTGCCTTGACAGCCTGGTGTCCTTGCTCTGACCCAGGATGACGGCCCCGTCCCTCAGGGGCCACTGTCCTCCCCCACCCCCGGCTGATGGAAACCCACTGCCCAGGCCTGCGGGAGCCCTGCTCCTGCCCACAGCAGAGCCCGCCAGTGGGGCCTAAGGCCAGGCCACTTGTGCCTTTGAGAGCACCAGCCTCAAGCCTGCTGTGTCCCATGACATGAGTTAGCCACTCGGCCCTGAGTGGAAACAGACCTGGGCACATGTGTGCCCACGTGCACCCACGTGTTTCACGTGTGCACAAGCACGTACACAGATGTGCCCACACTTCACATCCTGCACACTCACAGCCTGTGAGCAGAGGCTGGAGAGCGGACGGTCCTCATCGCAATGGGCCGCAGCCACAGCCCAGAACGCTGGGACCCTGGTGGCACCTGCTGGGCATGAGGTTTCCAGGCATTCACAGGCACTGCCACAGAACCCCGGTCAAGACCACTCCAGAGCCAGTCACGTGGAAGGCAGAAGGCTTGTGTAGAGGGTCTCAGGGCCAGAAGGGCCACCGAGTGGTGACAATCATGGGGAGCACACGTGCATGTGTGTGTGCCTACGATCCCTGAGGATGGTGGCCGCCTTGTGCACCTGGACGTGAGGACCACACACATGCGCACACACTGTGCACACGGTGGGCAGGCACACCTCGAGAGCACACCACGTGCACGCCCATACTCACAGGCTGCCGTACCTGGCGGGATGAGGCTGTGGTGCCTGCAGTGCACAATGGCAGCCACCAGTAGGGCCTTGAGGACACGCAGGACCCTGCCAGGCACGATGTGGCCACAGCACTCTGCATTGCCCTCGTCCTCAGAAGTGCTGAAGACGTCCTCCGTCCTCCACTGCTCCAGGCCCACTGCCTCCCTGGGGACGCCCAGGCGGCAGAGGGCAGGGCCGTCCCCCGGCTCCGGGGCCCCCAGCTCCTCGATCAAGAGGGCCTCGGTGTTCACTTGCAGGGGCACCTCCATGTCCAGCGGGTCCTCCGAGGAGCGCAGGGAGAACTGGAAGGCCTGCAGGTCTCGGGAGTAGTCCACCAGGAAGCGGGGGTCCAGGGCATGCACCCGCTCCAGCACCGCGAGCAGCGTGTTCTCCGCACGCTGGTAGTCCTGGGCGCGGGGAGCTTCCCGTGAGCGGATGGCATGCAGGTAGTGGTGCCACAGGGACACCTGCGCGGCCATGGCTGGGGACAGCTGTCTCTGCAGCAGCAGGGGACCTGTCTGCAGGCCGGTGTAGATGGCTGGGAGGAGATAGCCGCTGCCAGGTGAGGAGAAGGTCTGCAGGTGGGGCTCAGCACAGCAGGAGGCGGTGACAGGCAGAGGGTGAAATAGCTGAGCAGAAGCCAAGGCTTTGAAGTGAGTCAGTCCCCAGCTCCCAGGAATGTCACCGGCCCGCCCAGGGAGGGAGGCTGGGCCTCTCACTACTCTCCTCCCTGCCCCTCCCTCCAGACTACTCCCCAATCTCAGGATATGGCAGCCCATCACGTCACAGTCAGGCTGAGTGTCCCCGGGAGGGGGCTGCATGTCCCCTGGAGGGGGCTGCGTTCCTGAGGTCTGTTTCCCCATCCAGCGCCAGGTGGCGCGGTACACACATCAGGCCTTCCCTGCCTCAACCTCTCTGCCAGGCTGGAAGGGACATAGGCATCATCAGGATCCAGATGAAAAGGGCCTCAGCCCACCCAGGCAGTGTCTCTACATGGTCCCCTCAAAACCTGTGCCCTGCTCAAACTCAGCAGCCCAGGTGTGACTCTGCATCCCCCTCTGCCATCGGCCACCAGCTTGGGATCCTGGGGCCACGAGGCCAGCAGCCCAGCCTTCCTCGGGGGACCAGCACCCACCTGGACTGGGAGCTGACCTGCCTGGTGCTGGGGGACGCAGCCTGCTCGGAGCTCGGCCTGTGCCTGGAGAGCCTCCCTGACGGCCCCTGCACCCCCACACCTGCCCGGCACCTGCCCGCCTCCTCCCTGCACAGAGTTGGGCAAGTTTGGACCAGCCGCCAGGGCCACCCCCGCCACCCTTGGTCCCCAGCTGGCCGTGTGCAAAGGCTGATCAGCAGCTGGGACATCTGCAACAGTGACATGGAGACAGCCCCACACAAGCACTTGGGACACCACCCCCTGCAGGGGCCCCAGGTCAGACCTGAGGACCGCTGGGGGCAGGGACAGCCACTCCCTTCCTGGCATTTGGAACCCCTCTGAGGGCTGCAGCCCCATGAGCAGGTCCCTCCTCCCTCCAGCCTGGCCCCTCCTGTCCCCCGAGGCTGCCCAGAGCACATCTACCCCACCCCAGGTGGCTGGTCAGGCTCTAGGACCCCCAAACACGGCAACTGCTGTGCCCATGGTCCATGATTCCACGGACTCTGGCCTGGGCCCTCCTGCAGAGCACTGGGGTCCAGCAGGCCTGGGTGGCCCTGTCCTGACCCTCAGCCTGGGCTGCAGGCCAGGGCAGCTCATGTCAGATTCGGAACTCACACGTCTGGGTCTCACCGACGTCTCCAGCTCTCTAGACAGGCTCAGGGCCGTCTCCCGGCTGCCCCAGTCCATCCAGATCACCCAGGGCTCTGAGACCGATCAAGAGCAGGGCCCAGCTCATCCCCTGCCACGGGTGAGCCGTGGCCATCGGGCACTGGGGCCCAGGGAGCTGCTCACCACCTGCCACGGGTGAGCCGTGGCCATCGGGCACTGGGGCCCAGGGAGCTCACACACCAACTCCTCTCCAGTGACCTGGTGGACTCTGTCCTCCCGAGACCTCAGCTCACGTCAGAGCCGTGAGGGCCAGGCCCTCTGATTGGGGATAGCTGGCCTCCTTGGTGTGTCCTGCAGCGGGGCACTTGCCTGAGCTCAGAGGGCACAACACTGGGAGATGACGGAGAGGGAAGGCCTGGAAAGCTGGACCTGGGCTCTGCATGGCCTTGCAGGGACACACAGGGGGACTGGCAGAGAGAGGACAGGGGCTGCCCTCATTGGCCGGGAAGCCTTTGGCCACAAAGGTTCTTCAGAGGCCTGCAGCAGGACCCAAGCCCACCACCTGCAGACCCCAGGGTGGGCAGCGGGGTCAGGGACGGTGAGATGGGGGTCAGCATCGCAGGCAGAGCCGACAGGGTCCATCAGGGCCTTGAGGGCCCAGAACGCACACGTTGGTGTTGACTCCACCTCAGTGCAGCGCCGGGACAGCAGCGTCCTGTAGCTCAGCAATTGCCAGTGTGCCTGGCGGGGAGGGGACACTGCAGCCGAACAGAGTCCACAGAGTGAGCCGGGTCTCAGAGGTGCCGGCCCTGCACCCCCTCACACCCCGCTTGCCTGGGGGACCAACCTGGTGGTCTTGGGGCTGGTGCGTGAGCTCTCTCTCTGGGCCGCTGCACCTCTCGCCACAGTGTGGTGGTCTTTATTTCCTGAGTGACTACTGGTATCAAGATATTCTCATGGTCCTACTGGCTTTTTGTGCATTTTCTTTGGAGATATGTGTAGCATGGTCTTTGCCCATTTAACTGGGTTGTTTTATTGTTGTTGAGTTGTAGGGATTCTTTATATATTCTGGATCTTTTTTTTTTTATAATTTATTTTGCCTGGTTAGGATGAGGTTTTGTTTATTTATTCATCTTTTTTTTCAGTTGATGATGGATCTTTCTTTATTCATTTACTTATATGCGGTGCTGAGGATAGAACCCAGTGCCTCACACATGCTAGGCAGGCGCTCTACCACTGAGCCATGATCCCAGCCCTATATTCTGGATCTTAATCCTACCTAGAACAGATAAACTATTTGAAAATATTCTCTCACACAATGCTCTGTCTTTTCACTTTCTGGATACTGTCCTTGGAGGTATCAAAACTTATAATTTCAATAAAGCTCAATTTATCTATTTTTTCTTCCACTGTCTGCACTTTTAGTATCATATCTAAAACATTGTGGCAAATCCGGGTGGTGAGACTCTTCCCGTCTCTTATCCTTGGGGAGTTGTATAGCTGTAGCTCTCACATTTAGGTCCTGGGGTGGGGTTTTAATGACTGGAGGCACAACCTTCTGCCCCAGGCAGCCCTCTGCCCCTTCCTTCTCTGTGGTCTTCAGAGACCGGGCGGCGGGGCAGGCGGGAGCCTGAGCCTTCTCAGAAGTCCTGCCCCAGGACCGTCCCCAGGGCCCACAATGGCAGCATTAGCCCTTCAGACAGGTCAATGTGGGGTGGGAAGGGCAAGTCCTCTCTCCCACCCCAGGAAACCTCTCGGGACCTGCGTCAGGCCAGAGCCCCAAACACAGCCCCCGTGCCCAGCGGGCCTGTCCTCTGGGAACACCATAATACACCACTCCTGACCCCAAGCCTTTGGAGAGGGAAGTGACCTTGGGAGTCCCGTGAAATGCCCTATGCTTCTCACGTGGAGGCACGAGCCCCACCCTGGCCCTCCAACAGCCTCTCCTCCTCAGTCAACAGCTGGGAATGAGGCCGTGCCACCCAGCCTGCTCTGTGCAGGGACCAAGAGGCTGACGTGTCTTCTGAGCACGGTTCACCTTGGGGGCGACTCTTGGGAAGAGGGAGGAGGCCCAAGGGAGTGCAGCGGCCTCTCTCTCAGCCGCACAGCCTCCAGGACTGCCCGTCCAGCCATAATCACTCTGGAATCTGACTAGCTTCCTGTCGCCGGCTCTGCTGGCCTAGTCACTCTGTGCCCTGGAGAGTTGCCTGGACTTCTGAGCCGACTGCTCACCGTGGGGCCGCAGCAATTGTTCATGAGGAGTGGCTCCCAAAGGCCGCCAAGCTCAGCTGACCTGGTCATGGCCTCTGAGGGCTCTGTCCAAATGTATCTCCTGCAGGTGCCTTGAGTTGTTCCACACATAGCCCTGTTCTGGATCCAGGTGTGGGCACCAGCTCAGCACAGCCAGGAGGCCACCTGGTGCCAGGGCTGACCTCCCTGGCCATCAGCATGTCTGTGCCAGCCCCAGTCATCTTCACATGCCCAACACAAGCCACTGTGTCCCTGTGTCCCCACAGAGTCCCAGCACTATCAGAACCATGGGTCAGCCTGTCTGCGGAGGTTCTTTCTCTGAGCAGAGCCCCTCGGGCAGCCTGCGGGTGGTCAGCCACAGGCAGGAGGGGAGGTCCCGAGTGAGGTGTGCGGTCGGCACCCGCGGTGACTTTCCATGCAGCACAGTGACGGGAGGACGACAGAGTCACAGGCTACTCCACTTTGAGCAGCTGCAGTTCACTGACCACTTGTGGGTCACCCAGAACCACACTGGCAACCAGAGTCCTCTACTCCACTCCCCCCACAGAGGGTCTGACCCCCATGTCCACAGGGCTCCCAGGACTTCAGGAGTGCTGGAGGCACCTTGGGTGCCAGGGCAAGCTGCCCAGGGAGGTGCCCAGGCCATGTGTGGGTCTGCTAGTGTCTGAACCTGGAGCGCTGCTGGCCCAGAGGCACCGGGGCTAGAGGGACCAGCCAGGACTCCCAGAGACAGTCCCAGGAACCTTGGCCCCGATGCCCAGTGGGGCATATCTGGCCAGATGCCCCACCTGCCCTTCACGGAGCACCTGACTGTGGCCTTTCAGGGTGAGGTGGGCAGGAGCTCTGGGGAACACCAGGAGGAATCCAGGCATTCCCTGGGTTCTGCCTAAATCTGGGGTCTAAGGAAGCGGCCTGGCCTGCCGGCCCTCCTCGGCAGCAGGGGACAGACATCCTGACCCTCACCACCTGGTCCTGCCTGGCCTGGCCTGCCGGCCCTCTCCCACCCTGAGGGGTTGGCTCCAAGAACTCAGATCTCTAGCCAGGGATGCCACTCCCAGAGTCCCATGCACAGGCTGGCCGCTCTCTCAAAAGAGATGGCCACTGCTGATGCAGGGCCTGCTTCCAGGGGCTGCCCACTCCCAGGAGGGCTCCTGCCAGCAGCAGCCTGGCTCAGGGAGGCCCCAGCTTGATGCGAGGAGCCCCTGACGGGAGTGAATGCAGGTGGGATGCCGGCCCACTGCCCACATGGCCGGGCCCAATCCTGCGGCCCAGGCTGGCGCCAGGGTGGTCTGCCAGGACACCGCAGGGGGCAGCAGGGCCACACCTTCCTCCTGTGCTCCCCCCTGAGGCGCTGCCCTGCCCTGGCATCAGACCTTCTGCCCCACCCCGGCAGGGGCCCACTCCCTGGCAGCCCCTCACGACGTGGGTGAGCAGAGAGGAAAGTGACTTCCCCCACCAGGGTCAGGGTTGTGCAGGGGACAGGTCACCCTGGAAGGGCTCAGGGGGTGGGGGGGGCTCCGCAGGGGCTCGTCCAGGCACAGGGCTGGGAAGACAGGGCCCGCCCTGCTGCGTGGGCGGCTTCCCCCCCTCAGGCCTCAGCCCACCACGGAGATGGCCCCGGCACTGCGGGTCAGCGGCCTGCCACACGTCCTGCACAGATGACGGGACATGGTCTGGGAGCTAGCTGCCCTTGGGAGTGCGGCCTGCACGGCCTCCTCCTGGAGTGACCGGGAGGTCTGGGCAGAGGCCAGCCCTCCTGGTGTGTGGCTTAGGAGGAGAGCTTCACGCCAGGTCTCCAGGAGACACTTCCACCAACAGCTTCCCTGATCCCCACGACAACAACGAGTCCCGCTCCTGTTTCCAGGGAAACCCAGCCCTCAGCGTCCTGCTGCCACGGCAACACCCATGGCTCGGTTGCTCTGTGGTCTCACCAAGGCCGGGCAGCGGGCTCCCGGCTCAGAGAGCTCAGCACCGCGGGGCGCTGCAGGGCTGTGGGGCCGGGTGCTGTGGGGCCGGCCCCCGCCTTTCTCTGAGGTCCTGCAGTCTGGACAGCCATGAGTTCCTCCTCCAGCGAGCCTGGCCGTGGGGACCCCGCTGAGCAGTCCCCACTGGGGCTGGACACGGTGATCCAGGTCAGTGAGAGCAGGTCCCCACTGGGTGGGACCCTGAACAGACGGGGGCAGCTGTGCCTCCCTGACTCCCGGGGACACTTTCCACAAGCTCATGGGCTCAGCTCGAACGTGAGCACACACGCAGAAATGCGCAGGGCGCGCTCTCTCCCTCTCCCTCTCCCTCTCTCTCTCTCTCTCTCTCTCTCACACACACACACACACACACACACACACACATGGACCAGGGACATGCTGGGTACACTCAGAGGAGGAGACGGCCCAGCGGCCAGCCCTCCCTGCTCCTGGCTGCAGGAGCTCGGTCAGCCCCTGAGCCTCGGGCCTGCAGTCTGCACGCTGCAGCGGGAGGACAGAGGCCCTGCTGACCTTCTGGGCAGTCTGCTTCACTGTGGCCAAGGGCAGGGGCCAGGCAGCTTTCCTTGGAGGGTGTTGCCGTCTTTCTCAGGGGGTCCCCAGTATCTAATCTGCAACCTCCAGGAGCTCTGTTTCTGTTGGTCTTCAAGGCAGGAATCACTCCCCATGTCCCTCTCCTCTCCACTCCTGCCCGCTTCTGCACCCCTCCCCCAGCCTCACACACCCAGCCTCCACGATGCTGCCTCCACCTGGTTCTGGTGACTAAGGCCAGCAGTCCCTGGCCCTTGGGGCTCCAGTGCCCCTGAGATGGACCAGCTGACTCAGAGTCCTCCGACCCTGAGAGCCACCCTGCAGGGGGTGACATGCCCTCAATAAGCAACATAAGTCCCCTGCAAAGATAATCGCACACAGGTGGTGCCAGGTGGCTAATGACATGGTGGCGTCATGGTGCCCACAAACACTCACACAGAGGAGCCCACACAGGGACAGAACACAGCCCTGCAGAATGTCTGAGTCAGGTGACACAGAGAACTAGAAGAGTGCCCTGGGTGGGACTTGCAACTGGAGGCCACGCTGTCCAGCTCCATGGGGCCCCAGGGGGGAGGCCACGCTGTCTAGCTCCATGGGGCCCCGGGGGGGAGGCCACGCTGTCTAGCTCCATGGGGCCCCGGGGCGGGGAGGCCACGCTGTCCAGCTCCATGGGAACCCAGGGGCGAGGCCATGCTGTCCAGCTCCATGGAGCCTCGGGGTAATGAGGATGAAGAGAGGTGGCCAGCCAGGACAGTCCTTCAGCTCCTGTGTGGGCTTCACTGCCCCTCTGGGAGCTGGGGAAACTGAGGCTGGAGGCTTGCCATGGCCAATGGCTTGAGGGAGAAATCCAGGTCGATGCCCGATGACCTGGGTCCTAGTCCTTGGCAATGGGGCAGGGGGTGCCTCTGTCTGCCCACTGTGCCTGGCAGCAGCCATCTGGAGCCAGACAGAGCCTGGTGGCGTCTGCTCTGCCCGCCGCCCCGCCGGCACCTGGCGCTCACACTGCGGAGATTGAGATCTGGAAGCAATTACCCAGGTGAGCAGGCAGCAGGTGGGCGCCACCAGATGCCCAGATAGGCCCAGGCAGACGGGTCGGCAGGGCCACAGGCCCTCAGTCCTGCAGCTGCCCGGGGAAGGGCTCCTCCCAGGGAAGAACTGGACTCCTGAGAGGCACCCCTTTTCACTTCTGCTCAGTCACTTATTGGTCCCTTTATACTACTTGTGCCTTCAATTTTATTACGTGGTTATTCTTCCTTTTAATTCCTTGTGTTTGGTGCTCATCTAAGTCTTGAGGTGTGTGCTTGGCGGTGGGCCTGCAGTCTTGTTTTCCTTTGTCATGCTGTCAGTGAAGACATTCGTATGGTGTGACACTGGCCGCTTAACCACTGTTCAGCGAGTCTGTGGCACTCAGGGTCCTCATGCGACTAAGTGACCCCACACGACCCACCCCAGCACGTTCCTCTCCCCTCCTGGCCCGTGGCCACCACCCCACCTCCAGGGCTGACTGCTCTTGGCTCGTGTGAGTGGGCGTCCATGCTCTCGTCTCTCTGACTGGCCTGTCCACTGAGCGGTGTCCTGTGCTGCACCCTCAGCCTTGGTCAGAATCTCCTTTTTGAGGTGAATCACACTCCACCGTGTAGGTGGGCCACACTCTGTGCACTGTCCTTCCGTCAGTGGGTCCTGGGCTGCACCCGCCTGCTGGTGACTTGAACAGAGACCCCGTCCACAGGGTATGCACAGCTATCAGCCTCTGGTTTTGTCTGGGGATTCACACCTGAAGGGACATTGCTGGGTCACATGGTGACTGGGTGCACTGGTGAGGGGCCACCACTCTGCTTGGTTGCAGCTCCAAGGGTCACCTGCTGTGCGTGTGTCCTCTGAGTGAGGCTCACTGTGGGAACTGGCTTTGCCCACACCACCCCTGACGCCAAATGTGTGGATTCTGACCTCCAGCTCTGCCTACCCCCGGGAGTCCTCCGAGTCAGCTCGTCACCCTACCCAGTGCTGGCACTGCCCCACAGGCAAGGACACAACCCCACACGACTGTCCCTCTTCAAATGCCACTCCCAAGACTAGCTGCCCTCTGACCTCCAACTGGCCACACTCCGCCCTGAGTCTAGTAGCTCGCCTGCTCAGCTCCCAGAACCCAGGATGCTTCACTCACTCCCGTATGAGTTAGTTAAGGGACAGTCTCAGGCCCTGGAGCAGAGGCCCAGGGCCAGGTGTCTGGGAGGGGAGCCAGCTTGCCCCTAGGGGCACTCTCAGGCCCAGAGGCCCTCCCACCTACTTGCTAGTGTTCTCAGGAGTTCCACGGATTAGCTCACTGGCCCCTGGTGACCGGCTCAGGCGCAGCTCCCCAGAGGCCTGGGTGCTTGGGCTGAATGCTCCACCACCCTAGTCCTGCCCTGGTCATTCTGCCAACCAGCCCCACTCTGGGGGTCTCTACCCCCCACACACACACTTATTAGCATACAGAAGACTATCACTCAGCTCAGGAGACCCCAAGGGCAATTGTCCTGAGGCAGGTGTCCTGGTCCACCAGGATGGGAGCTGTGAATGGTCAAGAGAGGCCCGGCCAGGGGCCAGCCTCCAAGCCCCTGCACTCACAGTGCCCCAGGGAAGGGCCTGCCGCCCATCTCTAGGTCTCCTGGACACAGTGGTGGTGGGCTCAGCAGGCCAGCCACAACCTTCCCCTCGGGACCTTGCCCTGTGCCCCACAGTCCTCCATGAACACCCACGGCCTTCGAAGTTGCTCCAGCTCTCTCCCCTGTCAGGCCACCGCTCTCTCTGCTCCCTCCTCCCCAGGAGTCCCCGGTGCTTCCACTGCCGTGGACTAGGCCCTCTGGCTGTGGGACTCTCACCGACCTGCCCCTCCTGAGCCCGTGTGTCAGGGGCCCAGGAGAAGCAAGCCGCAGCCTGGCCCTCCTGCACATTCCTGGCCAGGAGGCATTTTGCAGTTAGTGACTCATACCTTCGGCCTTCCAGCTGGGCTGTCAGTCATTTGGGCCTTGAATGAGTCTGGGCCTGTTGGCATGCCCAGCACTGAGCAGGCGCACTGCCCCCTCCACCTGCCACACCTGCTTCAAGCCCAGCCCCCAGGCTTTAGGAGGCCCCTGGGTTTGCTGTGAGAGGAGGGAGGACTCCCCAGGAAGCCCGCTCCTGCCTGAGCAGGGTTGGGAGAGGCAGAGCCCAGCCTCACCACCCAGGACACCTCTTTTCTAAGAAAGCAGAGTGCCTCCTGCCTGGGCACGCTGCAGAGGGCCACCCTGGGCCAGGACGGCAGCAGGTCTCCAGCAGGCTCCTGGTGGGTCAGAGCCACCGGGCCTCCCCGGGGCCATAGACACAACTGCCGTGCACAGGGCAGGAGAGCAGCAGTCCAGCTGTCTGTCCACGCACCACCATGGGCATGTGGGAGCCTAGGAATGGAGTCCCAGCCTTACCAGCACTTCTGAGCAGGTGACCTCAAGCAAGTCCTGACCTCACTGGCTTCCTTTCCCCACCCAGGAGGACGAGCCTTTGGCTCAGGTCGAGATCGGGGGTGTGAAAATGTCTGCCGGTGGGAAATATTAAAACCTGGACTCACCTCCCTGCCCCATGCATGGTCACCAGTGTCATTGTCCTCAGGCAGCTGCAGCCCCGAGCCCAGTCTGGACTCCCAGGGGCCCCAGGGGCAGCCCCCCCCGCAGTGCCCCAAGCAGCCACACAGGGGCGCTGTTGGAGCTTGGTGGCCCAGCAGCAGTTCCACCCCTTCGGGCGGAGGGGCCAGGGACAGCCCCCCGCGCTCCACCCTCTGCTCTGCCATCCCAGTCCTGCTCCTGCAGCTGGAGGGTGGGGCCAGAGTTGGTGACCTGGTTGTGTTGGGGCTGCCCACTGGACAGCCCTTTTCCCTCAGTGGTCTTTACAGGGTTCAGTGCCTGGCTCGCTGTTGCTGGCCGCCCAGGGGTGTCCACCACCCCAGGGGTGTCCCTCCTTCAGAGCCCAGGCCGGGGTTCTCAGCACAAGCTGTCCGCCTGCCCCTGCCCTGAGCAGGCGGTGGAGGGCTCACTGTATGCTTGACAGGTTCTGCTGTACCGGGGCCTCTACGGGGGCTTCCTCTTTCCTGTGTGCCCTGCACTCTGCCACATGAAGACCCTTGTGGGTCCTCAGAGGAGCAGCCCTGTGCTTCTGGGACTGACAGCTGCCCAGAGGGGCCGTCCCGTGGGTGGTAGGGCTTCGTGTGCACTGCCTTTGCAGAGCCCTAGGCTCCACTGGGGAGCAGCGGCCAGCCCAGCTCTCTCTGCCTCAAATCACCTGCACCTCCAATCGCTACCCACCCCCCCAGGGTCCAGGTTCTCTCCCCAGCACACCTGGGATGAAAGGTGCTGGGCCCACCTGCGGGACAGCCTGTGCACACCAACCCCGCTGAGCCCCACCCCTGGGGAGCGACTGGGCTCTGCCCCAGTGAGGTGCACTGGGGGCTGTGACCCTGACCCACCCAGACCTGCCTGAGGAGCCCACCCTGCCACTGGGCAGGAGCACACTGGATTGGCTTCCTCCTGCCCCACCCAGCTCTTGACTCAGGCAGCTGCCCCAGCAGGAAGGGACAGGGACGTGGCAGGGTGTGGAGAGCTGAGGGGGCCGGTGCCCCTCGGGGTCTGGGCTTGTAGAGACCCTGCCCTTTCCCTACCAGTGGATTTTCTGGGCTTTGCGTCTGAATTCCCTGCTGGGGCTCTGGCCCCCTCCCCTGACAGCCTGGAAGGACCATCTGGAAAAGTCAGGCCTGGGGTGCAGGGGTGGGGTGGGGTGGGGAGAGCGTGTGCCCCCCAGACCAGGCCAAGTGCACCCCCCTGCAGGGGAAGAACGTCTGCAGGGCGAGTCCTTGTGCATGGAACGTGGCCAGCAGGGGGGTCAGCCTCCTCCCTTGGCCCCTCCGGGGGGCTCCAGGCCCATTCTGGCCAGTCTCTCCATTGACAGCATGGAGCAGCACAGGCCACCTCTGCACCCCCCTTTCAGGGATCTCCAGCCAAGACCCAGGACAGGGGAGGGGATTGGGGGAAGAGGCCTCCGCCCGCCCCGGAGCCCAAGCCCACCCCCAGCCCCAGGCCAGTGCAGCAGTGCAGAGGGGGCCTGGGGCCGCAGGAGGATTGGGGTGGGAACATCTCTTGCCTGAGATTGGAGCAGCTCCCCTTCCTCTGGGGTGGGCAGCCTATGCCTTCCTGCTGGGTCCACTGTCCACAGCAGCCCATTCTCCACAGAGCTGCAGCCCGGGGGCTTTGGGGCCCAAGAGGACCTGGATTCCCGCCCCCCAAATTTAACAGTTCCCTTAGAAGGGCCTGCAGCCCTGAGCCCCGCAGGAGGAGAAGATAAGAGGGTCCCCTCCACACAGCCTGAGGGAGAGGGGAGACAGCCATGGCCTGCTGGCTGTCCCCACTGGGTCTCACACAGACCCCTCAGGGCCAGGATTCTGTTGTAGGGCCGTTGGTGGGTCTGTGGCCTCTCTGGGGTCCTCAGTGCCGGTTAAGCCCCCGAGGGCGCTAGATGCAAGATGAACATGACCCGGTTCAACTGTGATCAGGGGAAATCAGGACTCCTGGGAAAGGGAAGCCCTGTCCTGGAGTGCTCTCTGACTCCCGAATCGCCCCTCGGGCCAGGAGGGGCTGGGGGGTTGGGGCCGCGATCCACCGGGGGCTGCAGGTCGCAGGTGAGTCGCGGAGGAGCCTAGGGGTGGGGTGCAGACCAAAGCTGGTGGGCGCAGCCCCGCGACCTGCCAGAGCGCCCACCAGCTTCGGACTGCCGTCTGCGTGGGGGGCAGCTGGGGACCCTCAGGGCCTCCCCGCCTATGCCCTCCCGCCGTATCTGGGCCGCGGCCTGGCAGGCACCCGGCCACAGCTGGAACCCATTACGCCCCCAGCGCCTCCCGGGATGGCTCTGCTAATAAGCGACCCTCTGTAAACGCTAGGAATGAGTCAAGTCTGAGCTGTGCTGCGCTTTCCCGTTAGCGGGTGGCGCCGCCGATGCCCAGGGGACCCAGGGCGGGCGGGCGCGCGAGGGAGGTGGAGCCAGCTGGACGATGAGCCTGGGTCTGTGGTGCTGTGCGCGGGGCCTGTTTCCCCTGCACAAAGTCGGAGGCCAGGGTCCAATGGCTGAGCCCCGTCCACCCCGTTTTCCTCTTAGGAGGACAAGAGAGGGCTTGGAGCCTAGACACCGGGGGCCTTGCTCGGCCCAGGAGAGGTGGCAGGCTCCACTGGCCCTTGGCCCATCCTGGAGCCTGGCTGGGGCTTCCTCTGGGAGAATGTGCAGGGGCCATGCCCAAGACCTCCCAGGGACTGAGACCCTAATCCCTGGGGAAAAGGAAGGATGGGGTACAGCTGAAGGGCCGGTCAACCAGACCCTGGGCTCACAGCCACTTGGCATTTGCCAGGTAACTGCCCTTCACAGGGCTGCTGGGGATCAGGATGGGGCCTACCCAGGAGCCATGCAGAGCCTGGGTTTGGGGTGACTGCTAGCAGTCTGTGGTCAGTCCAGGAGAGAGGCCAGTGTGTTCAGGGGTCCAGAGGGAGGGGCAGTATCTGAGGCAGAAGCATCCCACTCTTGCTTCCAGAGTTGGGCACAGTGGGAGGACCCCTCTGGCCCTGCTGGGCTTCGATCCCCCTCTGTCTGACCCAAGAAACTGGGTTTCTCTGCTGTGGCCCAGAAACAAAGGCCCCGGCCTCCTAGCACCCCAGAGAGGACAGCTGTGACCCTTCAGCGGTGTCAGATGAGCTGGCTCAGAGGTGGCACAGGCCTGTGGGTGAGCTGTGCTGCCCTCGGCCAGTACTGGGTCCCTTCTCTCCATTCTGTGTTGCAGCTGGTGACTTGGGTGAGCTGCTCAGCCTCTCCCACCCCCCTGGGCACTTTGATCTCTTAGGTGATCGTTGAGGACTCCTACGGGGTGCCTGGCAGGTGCCCATATTTAGCACCACAGGTGTCTCTGGGGTGTCTTTCAGAGGTTGGAGGACACCATCCTCAGCCCCAGGGCCAGCAGGGAAGATCGGGTACTCACTGTGCGAGGGGAGGGCCGGCAGGCTTCGCCCACCCCCTTGCCTGCCCGCATCCGTGAGATCGTGGCCAGCAGCCTGCGTGAGGAGCCACCCCAAGGTGAGGGAGTGGGCCCTGATCTGGGCTCAGGGCTACCCCACCCAGAGCTGCCCGGCGGCCTGCAGCCCTCTTCAGGGGAGCACCACCGGAGGGTGGGGACAAGGCAGGTGCTTGTGACACACCTGTGACCATCAGCCTCGAGATCACTCCGTCTCCGTCTTTCCCTGGCCCAGCAGCCCCTCCCTGCTGCTTCCTGTCACGCTGCAGCGGAGCACTGCGCCTGAGGCTCAGTCCCTGCACAAGGCCACTTGAAACTCCCTCGGGACATGGGTCCCAGCAGCCCCTTTGAATGCTGAAGCTCTGCCTGGCTTTCTGAGGGACCCCAGCACCCACCATGCATGCGGCAGGGACAGAGGACACCACTCATATTTAGAAGAGCAACTTCAGACTCTGGGTCGAGGTCCTGCCACCCTGTGGCCAGCAGCCCGTCTCTGGGCACCCAGCATCTGGGCTGCTCCACACCCCTGCTGGCCTCAGCCTGACCGTGGGTCTGGGTGCTCTAGAGATGTGGACAAGAGGCAGGGAGGCGAGGAGGCAGGTGTCTGTCAAAAGGAAAGGAAGTGGACCGGGACCAACCCCCTCCCAGAAGGCCCAGGCAGGCCCCACAGTGGGAGACAAGGGAGGGTGCGGGCCTGGCCACCCAGCTGACCAGGTGCTGTGCCCACAGGGGTGCTGGAGCCACCTGCCCCTCTGGTCCACCTGCATGAGGAAACGGAGCTGCTGCAGGAGGAGCTGGCCCGGCTGGAGGACCTGCTGGCCCAGTCAAGCGCCGAGCAGGCCGAGCTGGCCGGCAGGTACCAGGCTGTCAGCCACCGGGTGAGTGCCACTGGTGCTTGGCCGCCGGCCATGCAGGTGGCGCTGTGGTTCCCTACCTGGGGAGCCATCAGTGAGTCTCAGGACCACAGCACATCCGGGCCCTGGGCAGTGGACGGGGACACCGAGGCTGGAAAAGTGAGACGGTGCTGGGCCAGGCGGTGTCTTGCTAGGCAGCACCCACGGCAGCCGCTTCCGAAGCAGAGCCGAGCGTGGGGTGGTGCAGGGCCTTCCTGAGCTCTGTGTGGCAGGACAGAGGGGGTGGCCGCTCACCAGGGCCATGAGGGCCTAGGCACCCGGAGGACTCCCCAGGGTAGATGGCAGCACCTGTTCCCATGTGGCCCCCACCGTGGGAGCTCCTCTGGGCAGGGTGCCGAGGGCCGTCCTGGTCGTGCCTGGGAGCGCACACGCCCACCCAGCCTGCCCTTCCCTCCAGCCCCCTGCACCCTTGGCAGGCCTGGGTGGGTGGGGAGGGGAATCTTCTTCCTAGCTCTGGGCGGGAGATGTGGGAACAGGCCCAGGGAATTGAAGCCACAGAAGTCCTGCCACAGATCAGTAAACCGTGAGTCAGAGCGCGGCGTGGATCACTAGGGGTAGATACCTCCAGGCTGGGCCCCCAGGGACCCTGCCTTCCTCCTGCCCTCATCCCAGGCCTTCCCCCAGCCACGGCTGGGCCCTGGGTCCAGGTCACCAGTAGTGATGGTGTGGCCCTGGGCGTGATTCCTGACAGCCATGGGTGACGGCCTGAATGTCCCTCAGATCACCCAGAGTGCTGCTCTGGGCTGGCCGCCTGGGGACCTGGGGCCTGGTCAGGTGTGTGTGTTCCTGGCCTCTCCGGACAGGGCCTGGGGTGGAAGACAGTGCTGGGACGTGCCCTAGGCTGGAGGAGTCCTGGCTTGTGCCCTCTGGGTAGGGGGGCAGGGTTCGTGGCCCAGAGCTGCCCTCAAACCCTCCACTGTGCCCCTGAGCCCTGAGTCCCTGGTGTACCCATCTGAAGTGAGCTGGAGTGAGAGTGGTCAGGGCCCCTCTGGGCCTACCAGGCCAGGGCTATTTCTAGGGCAGTGAGGGGTCAGCTCAGCCAGGGTCTCCTTTCCTCCCTCCTCTGCTGGCCACAGGTGCTAGGCACAGGGATGGGGTGTGGACAGCCGCCATCGGGCCCAGACCCCACCCCAACCCCATCACGGACACCAGCTCCTGCTGGGAGGCCCTCTTTCTTGCCCCTGCCCAGAGTGGGCTTTCCGAGATGCCCTGCCCCTGCCCAGCAGGGTGAGAACCACCGGCCAGGTCTGCCACTCCTGTCCAGATGCAGGCCCGCCTGGAGGCCACCCAGGCTCGGCTGCGGAGGTCAGAGCTGGAGCACAGTGTGGACCTGGAGGAGGCTCTTGGCCGTCTGGAGGCCGCAGAACAGAGGTGAGACCACAGCAGGCTGCCAGAGCTGGACCCTGCCCCCCGACAGCGGACCTGCCTCCCCGTGGCTCCTGCAGGCAGCTGTGTGTCAGCCCGGCCTGTGAGAGGTGGTGGAGGCTGGGGTAGGGGAGGCAGGGCAGGGCTGGTCCCTCGCCCTCTCCCCACATCCTGCGGCCAGGGCCAAGCAGAAAGCAGGACAGGGTCAGCCCACCCTGCTGTGCACCTCTCAGGGGCTCTGGTGGTGCAGGCCCCCTCTGCCCAGCCCCTGAGGGTGGCCACACATTGGCCCGGCCAACCTGGGGACGCCCCTCTCTGGCTCTCCCTAGGGTTCACCTCTGATCACAGAGCTCGCGTTCAGCTCTTGTTCACCCTAACCCGAACCTGGTACCCCAGAGCAAAGGCAGAGCCCCAGCTTTAACCAGGACCCCAGCACGAACCCCGCCCCAGCACGAACCCCGCCCCAGCACTAACCCCGCCCCAGCACTAACCCCGCCCCAGCACTAACCCAGCACTAACCCCGCCCCAGCACTAACCCCGCCCCAGCACTAACCCAGCACTAACCCCGCCCCAGCACTAACCCCGCCCCAGCACGAACCCCGCCCCAGCACTAACCCAGCACTAACCCAGCACCCCACCAGGAACCTCAGCCCCCCATTCATGGCCCCACCCAGGCTGTAACAGCACTCCGGCTGGAGCTGCAGCACCCCAGGTCCCCAGCCCTGTGACAGGGTCTTGGGACAGAGTGGCTCTCAGCAGGGCCCCAACAGCCCAGACCTGGGAGGCTTAACATTTCCAGAACACTTCTTGAAGGTGTAGGTGGCTCTCCCCCTGGGAATTCGGAGAAGTGCTTAGAAGCACTTTGAAAACCAGCCTCGGGGAGGAGGCCAGGGCCCGAGGCTCGTGGTCTTGCAGCAGGTCTGGGGGGTCTGGCTCTCAGAGGCGCCAGCCTCCCCAGCAGCTGGGGGTCCCTGACTGCTGCGCGTGCAGCCCTGCTGCAGGACGGGCCCCAGGGCTGTGCCCCCTGACTCCCTCTCTGGCCTGCCTGCCCAGGGGCTCCTTCCCCATTCTCCACAAGTGACCCCTGCAGAGCCCAGGGGCCTCCCAGACTGAGAGCCAGAGGCACGGGCCAGAGCTGGGGACAGGACAAGGCCTGGGCTAGGAGAGCCCCTTCACGCTGGCCTCTGAGAGGGCCATGGCGGGTGGTCAGCGTGGCATGAGGTAAAGCCGGGCTCAGGGGCTTCGGGGCCCCCTGGAGCCTTGGCCGGGGACTTGGGCTGAGCCCTCTCTGAGGAGGCCCCAGCCACAGCCCTGGGCCCCGTCTTGCAGGAGCTGCAGCCTCTCTCAGGTGAACGCACTCCTGCGGGGACAGCTGGAGCACATGAAGGAGGCCAACAGCCAGCTGGCCCGGGAGCTGGCCAACACCACCGGCGGCATGTTCCGCCTGCAGCGTGAGCTGGAGCGCAGGGAGGTGCGGCTGGGCACCAGAGGGGTCCTACCTGGGTGGACACACCAGAGGTGTCCACCACTGTGGATGCTGCCGGTGGGCGGGTCACGGACCAGGGAGGGTACAGCGACTTCACATGGTCCCTCCTGGGCCAAGGGCTCATCCTGGGCTTGGTCACAGCAGTCAGTGGAGTGGGGACACCCCAGCCCCTCTCCTTTTGAGGGAAGACCCAGCCCCTGAGGACCGAGGAGCTGTGCAAGTCTGGCTGCAGGGCAGAGCCCCTGGAAGGGGCCTGGCTGGGCCCCGCGGCTCCCTGCAACTGCCCGTCCACAGCATTTAGCTGCGGGATGACCCCTCACTGGCCTGGACCCAGGTGTGCAGCCTTGGCCAGTGGGCTCTCTGCAGCTGAGAAGGCCCTGAGGGGCTGAAGGTGCCCACGGCCCTCCAGTGAGAGGGTCTGAATGCAGAGCCCATGGCCCCTGCACACCGTCAGCAAGGTCTCTCCCTGAAGCCACCTGAAGAAATGCTCTCTCCAGGTGGAGACGGAAGCAGGGGGTGGCTGCCCGGTGTCTGGGCCTCAGGCAGAAAGACCAGCTGTGGGCGTAAAGCCAGCAGGGAGGGCTGGACTCGGCCACGCAGGCCCCCAGAGCTGTTGCTCCTGTCCACAGCAGCCATGGACCCTCTGCCACCACCCCCACCTGGAAGGAGGGTGTCAGATGAGCGCCTGAGGTGGGAGGGTGCCCTGTCTCGTAGGGTGTCCCCAGGAGCTGCGTCTGCCACCACAGGGATCTCTAACAGCAGGACTAACACAGCACTGCTGAGACCTATCACCCGTCACCCGGTCCTGGGGTGCAGCGGGTGGTCCCACGGCACCCACAGACAGTTTCCTCCTGTGAGCGGGATGCCTTGGAGGGGGTCCCGAGGTCACTCTGGCCTTTGCTCCTGGGGAGGGGTCTTGGAGAGTTCTTCCTGCCCTGGGAAGGTGCCTCCTCCGCCTCTGCCCTGCCGGAGGGGGTGGACCCTCCCCCTGGAGCTCCTGGGGGCTCGGCCTGGCCTGGCCGTGTGCAGCTGCCCCGAGGGTCTCTGTGGACTCCTGGGCCTTCGCTGTGTCGGGAGGGGAGTCACCACCCAGGCCCAGCCCTCTGCCCTCACCCCAGTGGAAGGCACCCTCCTGGTGGCCAGAATGGCCGGTGGCGCCTCCTGAGCCTGCGCTGTCAGGCTGCTCCTGGCACATCCGCCTGCATGAATCCCAGCACCGCAGGCTTCTCCTTAATTCCTTCCCATGCATCCCGGTGGCCAACTCGTCCACCTCCTGGCTCGTTGGTGCGTGTGAGAAACAGTTATCTTGTGGTCCAGTGTCCACCATTTTCAAGACCTGAGTGACCACTTCTCCTGGGTCCACGTCTCTTTCTGTTTGGGGTGTTTTTTATCATTTATATATATGTACACACTTAGTTGTAGATGGGCCTGATATCTTTATTTATTTATTTTTATGTGGTGCTGAGGGTGGAACCCAGTGCCTCGTGCATGTGAGGCAAGTGCTCTGCCACTGAGCCACCGACAGCCACAGCCGATTTTTTATGTTTTAACTCATTTTTTAGCTGCTTATTTCCTGTGGAACTTTGTGGAACCTCTTGGGGAACTGGGGGAAGGCAATATTTTCCAGGAAGAATTCCATCTCCTTCTGATGGTGCTGGGGCCCGGCAGCTCAGGGCCACACCTGGGAAATGCTCGCTCTGGGCCTGCAGGAGCCCGGGGTGTCACCTGCACCTCCACACCTGTCTGCTTACCTCCAGTGTGCTGGACAGCAGCTTCTCCTGTGGGCACACGTGTGTGCACCTGTGGGCATGGTATGTGAGTGTGTGAGCGTGTGTGTGTGAGGGAGTGCATGTGAGTGCCTGTGTGCACATAGTGTGTGTGGGTGTGTGAGCGTGTGTGAGTGTAGGAGCATGTGTGTATGTGTGGTGTGTGTGGGTGTGTGTGAATGCATGTGTGAATGCGTGTGTGGATGTGTGTGTGTGAGTGTGTGTGTGGTGTACGTGGGTGGGTGTGAGTGGGTGTGTGAATGTCTGTGTGGATGTGTGTGTGAGTGTGCGTGTGTGGTGTACGTGTGTGTGGTGTACGTGGGTGTGTGTGGATGTGTGGGTGTGTGAATGCATGTGTGTGGTGTACGTGGGTGTGTGTGAATGCGTGTGTGGATGTGTGTGTGTGGTGTACGTGGGTGTGTGTGTGTGTGTGGTGTACGTGGGTGGGTGTGAATGCGTGTGTGGATGTGTGTGTTTGTGTGGTGTACGTGGGTGTGTGTGAGTGGGTGTGTGAATGTGTGTGTGGATGTGGGTGTGTGAATGCATGTGTGTGGTGTATGTGGGTGTGTGTGAATGCATGTGTGAATGTGTGTGTGGATGTGTGTGGATGTGGTGTACGTGGGTGTGTGTGAGTGGGTGTGTGTGGTGAACGTGGGTGTGTGTGCGAATGTGTGTGTGGTGTACGTGGGTGTGTGTGAGTGTGTGTGTGGTGTACGTGGGTGGGTGTGAGTGGGTGTGTGAATGCGTGTGTGGATGTGTGTGAGTGGGTGTGTGAATGTGTGTGTGGATGTGTGTGTGAGTGTGTGTGTGTGGTGTACGTGGGTGGGTGTGTGAATGCGTGTGTGGATGTGTGTGTGAGTGGGTGTGTGTGAGTGTGTATGTGGGTGTGTGTCAGTGTGTGTGTGGTGTACATGGGTGGGTGTGAGTGGGTGTGTAAATGCATGTGTGGATGTGTGTGTGGTGTACGTGGGTGTGTGTGAGTGGGTGTGTGTGGTGAACGTGGGTGTGTGTGCGAGTGTGTGTGTGGTGTACATGGGTGTGTGTGAGTGTGTATGTGGTGTACGTGGGTGGGTGTGAGTGGGTGTGTGAATGCGTGTGTGGATGTGTGTGTGAGTGGGTGTGTGTGAGTGTGTATGTGGGTGTGTGTCAGTGTGTGTGTGTGTGTGGTGTACGTGGGTGGGTGTGAGTGGGTGTGTGAATGCGTGTGTGGATGTGTGTGTGAGTGGGTGTGTGTGAGTGTGTATGTGGGTGTGTGTCAGTGTGTGTGGTGTACGTGGGTGGGTGTGAGTGGGTGGGTGTGAATGCGTGTGTGGATGTGTGTGCGAGTGTGTGTGTGGTGTACGTGGGTGTGTGTGAGTGGGTGTGTGTGGTGTACGTGGGTGGGTGTGAGTGTGCGTGTGGCCTGGGAGCGTGGCGTGCGTGCGTGGCTTGAGGCTGCAGCTCACCCTCTAGCCCTCCCACCCTGCTGCACTGGGGACACTAGGCAGGATGTGCCTGGGTCTGGCTCAGCCTCGGGCCCTTGGGTCAAGGAACAAGTTTCTCTGTTTGGCAAGAAATTGCCTCATTGGCTCCAGACTCCACTAGGTCCGCCTGAGGCTTCACCCTGGTTCTCCAAGAGGGACCACAAAGTTCCACGGGAAATGAGCAGCTAGAAAATTAGTTAGAAAATAGAAAATCACCCCAAACAGAAGGAGACAGAGCATCGTGATGTGGACCCAGGAGAAGCGGTCAACTCAGGTCTGCCTGATCTCACGCCTCTGCTGCTACAGAACCTTCAATAGCTCCCACTGTGGCCGGCCAGCCTGCCCAGGGAGAGGGGCTGGGTCTGCAGACTTGGGCTCCATAGAAGACGTCTCTTCCCGCCCTGGATGGTCACTCCAGAGGCGGGATGTGCCTGGCCCCGATGAGCTCCCCCCCTGTGGCCCGGCACACTGACTGAGGGTGTGTGAAGGTGGTCCTGGGCTCACCAGGGGAGGGGCTCAGAGGCAGGGTCCAGCCAGGGGTGGCGTGGCCTCCTGAGAGCTGGCTGAGGAGTGCTGGGTGGGGCCGCACCAGCAGGACAGGCCATGAGACCAGGAAAGCCCTGGGCCTGAGGACCCTGTGGGTTCCAGCGGCCATCTTGCCAGAGGCAGCAGTGTGCAGGATGCAGAGGTGGTGTGGGACTGCACTCCGCGAGGCTGGACCTCTGGGCGCACACAGCCCTGCAGTGGCCTGCTTCCCATGTCCTCCCCAACTCGTCCTGCCCAGCCCCAGCCCCAGCTGCCCACCCTGTCCCCTGCACTCTGGGGCGCTGGTCTACCCCTGACATCCACAGAGCCCCTCGGGTAAGAGCAGCGACCTGGGATGACGGGAGAGGGACAGCCTCCTCCCTCAGGGCTGCGCAGGTCTGAGTGCAGCATGTGGGACCTGCTCCCCCGCCCCCGGACCCCTTCCTGGGATGCCCTGGGGGGACATGGGAGTCTTCCTCTTCCGCGTTGTCCCCAGGGTGGGTGGGGAGCTCAGAACTTATTTGCCTGCAGCGCACGGGGACCTTGGGACCCGGTAGGTGATACAAGTCCCACTTGCAGCCTCCCCAGAACCAGCTTAGCAGGACACCTAGAGAATAGTGAGCAGGGGCCGATGGCCCCCATCTGCAGTGGACATGGGCCTCTTGCTTGCAGACCCAGCGGATGGGCCCTGGGCAGCCAGGGGATCTCCTCCTCCTGTGGAGACAGGCCTCAGAGCTCAAGGGACACGTGGCCCAGGTGCGGGTGGCCACGGAGAGGTAAGTGCATCTGTGCCCAGGCCACTCCTGAGCAGGGAGACAGCGGCACCAGCCCTGTCAGGACCCTGGCTGGACAGGCAGAGGGGGAAGTGGGGGAGGATGAATCAGGGGGATGGGGAGGAGCAGGTGGCCTGGCTGCAGGAGGACTCCCACTGCAGAGCTCTGGGTCTGGCCGGTTCTTGCTGGTGCCTCACGAGAGCCTGTCCCAGGCCACCCTGATGGCCCTTGAGGTACTTCTCCTGGCCTCAGCCCTGCCGGCCCTGCCCTGGCTATGAGCTTGCTGTCCTGCCGTTGTGGGGCTTCCCCAGGACGGCCAGTGGCCATGTGACCTGGGTGCACACCTCCTGGCCCAGCGCCTGCCCCCTCCCGAGGCTCCTCTACGGCATCGCCTTTTCTCCAGGGCTCTCGCGGACATGCAGGCCAAGGCCGCCTGGACAGCCCGGCGTCTGCACGCAGCCTGCCGCAGCCTCGACTCCAACCTGCGACTGGCAGCCAGCAGCCCGACCACCACCCTGGAGCAGCAGCTGCGGGACCAGGTCAGGGAGACGCTGCAGCTGCAGGGCCGCTGGGATGCGGAGAAGGCGGAGCTGCAGGCCAGGTGAGCCAGGAAGGACACCCACATCTCCTCCGCTTGCCAGGGTGTGGCCTTGAAGGCTGGCTCAGGGTCTGTGCTTCACTCCTGAGGCCATGGGAGCCTTGAAGGCTCTGTAGCAGGAGAGGCCTGAGATCAGCAGAGGGTGGCCCTGGCCCCGCAGGGAGGCTCCACTGCAGCAGGAATCTGGACAAAACCAGGACATCCCCAGGCCCCTCACGTACCCCCAGCTCCTCCCCAGACTCTCGGAGCAGACGCTGCTGGTGGACAAGCTCACACAGCAGAATGGGTCACGGGAAAGGACCGTGGACTCCGGCAGGACCGATGGCCAGAGACCGGTTCGTGGGCTGGAAATGGGAGCTGGGCTGGAGGCCAGCTGTCTGCCTGGCTAAGGGTCTCTCCCTGCAGGAGTCCCAGCGCGACAGGGACGGGGGCCGGCTGGCCACGGACACCCTGAGGGACGAGGTGGGATCCCTGCAGCGGGTGCTGGCCAGCATCACAGAGGTGCGCCCATGCTGAGCCCTGGTGGTACAGCCAGGACGACCCGTAGGGCCCCTGCTCCAAGGGACTGCGGGGAGGTCCCACTTCCTCACAGCCTGCATCTCCCCGCCCCTTCCCCTCTGCACCCTCAAGGTGGCTCTGGGGGACTCCGGGAGCCTGGAGCTGGCATGGGGCAGCAGCACTGATGGCCAGGAGGCGCGGAGCCAGCTGAGGAGCCCCCCACGTGCCACGTCCCCCCGCCAGGCTGTGTCCTCCCCACGGGCCCACTCCCCAGCCCACCTGGACCCAGCACTGCGGGCCGTGCAGACAGCCATTGAGAGACGGAGGCATCGGGAGCAGGTGGGCGGCTGTGGTCCCTGGGGCAGTGGGGGCAAAGCTGCGCCGTGTCTCCCTCAGCGTGGGGAGGTCAGCTCAGGCCCACCCCTCCACTGCCCTAGTGGGCCCGGGCCCCACAGAGCCAGGGAGGGCTCTGGTTCTAGGTTCCTTCTGGGGGAGTCGCAGCCCGGGGCCTCTCGGCTCACAGGGTGCCTGCCCGGCAGGAGCTGCGTCTGCAGCTACAGTCCTCCCGGGAGGCCACGGCCGGACTCCAGGAGCAGCTGTCCACGTGCCAGCAGGAGCTTCGGGCCTCGCAGAGGCTCCTGCAGAGCAGGACTCAGGAACATGAGGCCCTCCTGGGCAGGCTGGAGGCCCAGAGGCGTGAGGCCAGGCACTGCCAGAGGACTGCAGAGCTCTTGGGAAGGTGGCAGGAAGCGGCCTGGCCGGGGCAGCAGGGCTGGCTCTGAGAGCCCACACTGCGCGCAGGAGACCAGTCACCCCTGCCCTGTGTCCCCGTCCTACTGTACACAGGGGATCCCTTCCCTCACTGGGCCTCCTCCCGGTGCCGACTGCCCTCTGTCCACAGGCTGAGCCCTCCAGGCACCACAGCCCCAGCCCAGCAGGCCCAGCGCGGCTCTGTCTCCCGCCTGCCTGCCGCAGGACTCCCTCTGGGAGGCCCTTCCCCATGCCCCCAGGACCTCAGGCCCTTGGTAGCCATCCACGGAACCCCAGCTCCAGCCTCCCCTCACGCACACCCGGCTTCCACACGCCTCCGCCTGGGCTGTGATGGTGAGGGCCTGCGGTGAGCCGGCTGCAGGTCAGGAAGGCTTCCTGCAGGAGGTGACCACCCAGGAGCAGACAGATGCATTCCCATGCCCTCTCGTCCCTGCGGAGGGGGCTGGACCTGCACCCTTCACAGCAGCTCCGCTGGGTGGCCTGAGGGAGGGCTGGACACTGCAGCAGTCCCAGTGCCACTTTGCAAGGCACAGGGGGAGGTGACAGAGGGCAAGCAGAGGGCACAGCCCACCAGGGTGTGGGGATCCAGGTGAAGCAGGGGCATGAGGCCAGGGGCAGAGGGTCCTTCCCAGCAGGGAGCTGGCTGGGTGCAGGGTGAGAGAGCTGTGGCTCAGGAGAGCGAGCCAGCCAGCGGGGCGTGGCCCAGAGGCAGGGTCACCCACAGTGCTCAGGAACAGAGGGCAGGGGCATCTGCTGGGGTCAGGTGGACAGGCCTGACTGCCCCTTGGCAGGGAGGAGGGCTCGGTTCCAAGGGTCATTTGAGGATGCTGAGGGCCAGAGTGGAGGAGGAGCAGCTGATGGGGAGGACAGGGCAGACGGACTCGACGCTGGGTGCAGCAGGGCACAGGGGGTGAGACCTTGGTCCTGGGGAAGAGCCGCAGTCGGGGTGTGCTAGCCAGGGAGGTGTCCCTGCCAGCAGGGGTCTGAGCATGTGCACAACACAGACTCAGGCCCCTGTGCCTTGGGCTCCTTTCTGCCCTAAGCCTGACCCTGACCCTGACCCTAGCCCTGACCCTGCCTGTGCCTCCAGGAGCCCCTTCCACCTGCTGCAACCTCCATGGACCCAGGTCCACCATGTCCCGCTGACCACCCTCCTGGGCACACACTGAATGTGTCCAGGTGGGTCCTGGGGCCACCCTAACCTCTTCCTGTGTACCCAGGGAAAAGGTGGCCTTGGAGGCGGTGGTGGAGGAGCTGAGGGCGAGGGCGGATCTGGGAGAGGCCGAGCTGCAGAGGAGCCTCCTGCGGAGGGCGGAGCAGGACAGGCAGAGTCAGCGGGAGCTGGAGGCCAGGTGGGCAGAGAACCGGCTCTGTGCCCAGCTGTGTAGCCTGGGCCATCTCGTCCCTCTCTGGCCTCAGAGTCCATCCACTGGGGGCCTGTTGCCTTACCAGGGCTCTTCCCTGCCCAGCCCAGCCCAGACCCCGGCCTCAGCCCGTAGTCGGCCCCTGTGGGCCAGCAGAAGTGGGTGTCCTCCCCGTGTGTGCCCACCTCCCCCGGCATGTGCCTGAGGCCACCCTGGGGAGACCCCAAAACCCCATGCTCCTCACAGGACTCTGTGCTTGGAGGGGCTGCTAGCGGTAGCCCTGCCTGTGGTCTCCTGGGCATCCCCACTGACCCTGAGGCCACCTCACGCCTTGCCCCCCTGACC
This sequence comes from Marmota monax, assembly GCF_021218885.2. Taxonomy (NCBI): domain Eukaryota; kingdom Metazoa; phylum Chordata; class Mammalia; order Rodentia; family Sciuridae; genus Marmota; species Marmota monax. The sequence continues at coordinate 876,577 of NW_026694888.1, read as the reverse complement.
TCAGACAGAGGCGCCTGCAGCAGCTGGAGGAGAAGGTCTCTGGGCTCAGGAGGGAGCTGGCCGAGGCCCGGGAGGCCCTGAGTGCCGCGCAGCTGCAGCGGGACCTCGTGGAGAGCGAAAGGGAGGGCCTGCGCGGTGCCCTGGCCCGGGTACGCGCCCTGCCCCTCAGTGCCAGGTTCTCCCAGGCCTCACCCCTACCCTCTCCGTGCCCACCTGGTCCCCCGCCCACGCTGGCCCCGAGTCACCAGCCCCAGCCGCCCCACCACCGGGGACGCCTGCTTCCCAGGCTTCTCCCTGAGCCTGGTCACCCCTCCGGCTGGAGCCTAGGTGGGGGCCACTCTCTGCCAGAGACCCCCACGAGGGGCCTCCTCCACATCCCACCCAGCCCCAGCCCCACAGCTCCGCAGGTGGGACTCATTCTCTCCCAGCACCGGGGTTCTGCCGGGGATCTTCCAGCTCCTCCCTGAAATCCCTCTGGATGGCCACTGCCCCCAGGCCGAGTCCAGCCACGCTGACCTGGAACTGCTTGTGACGCGGCTGAAGTCGGAGGGGGTGGAGCAGCGGGACTCCCTGGCCGCGATGGCGGCCCTGATGGAGGGGCTGGCCCGGGACAAGGGCTCCCTGAGCCACGTGGTGCTCCAGGTGAGCGAGGGCCCAGCTCCAGGGCCTCGGCTCATTCACCCCCAGATCCTCTTCCTTCCGGACCGGGGCCCCTCCCTGAGAGCGGATGTCGGGGATGGACAGGGGCCTGAGCGAGGAAGGGCAGTGCCCAGGGCAGGCCTGGGCAGAGTCCCCGCCTCGTGGGGCCAGGGTGTGTGGGGTGGGGCCGCTGCAGACGCCTCCTTCTTGCCCTCAGCTGGAGCAGGAGCGGGACCAGCTGCAGGAGCAACGGAAGGCCCTGGAGCAGCAGCAGGAGGCTGCCCAGGAGCAGCTGGGGCAGCTGGGGCAGCAGCTGGCCTGCACCCGGGCAGAGCGCAGCGGCCTGCAGGAGGCCTGCGGGCGCCTGGAGCAGCGGCAGGAGCAGCTGGAGGGGCAGGTGACCCTGCTCGGGCGTGAGAGGGCCCAGCTCCAGGAGCAGGTGGGCCAGGTGAGGCCGGGCTGTGGACAGGTGGCGGGGCCTCGTGGACCCCGTGGCGCCAGGGAGTCAGCACCAGACTTTCCTCTTTCCTTTTTGGTACAGAGTTTGCACCCAGGGTCCTAACCCCTGAGCCACATCCCAGCCCTTTCTGTTCTTTATTTTAGAACAAGTCTCACTGATTTGCTTAGGGCCTCGCTAAACTGCTGAGGCTGACTTTGAACTAGGAGTCCCCTGCCTTGGCCTCAGGTGTCACAGGTGTGCACTAGTGTGCCTGGTCCCTGACATTTTGGTGTCATCCCCCCAGCCCCAGGTCCACTATGACAGAGACCTGTGACACTTGTCTTTCTGAGTCTGGCTTCTTTCATTCAAACTGTCTCTTCCAGCCCCGGTCTGCTTTCTTCTGCTGGATCTAGTCTGCGGTGGGGCTTTTAGCTGAATTCTTCATTTGACTTATTGAGCTTCTCATTTCCAATATTTCTGTCTTGTTCTTTTTCAGAATCTCTACTTTTTATTAAATTGGTTTTTATGTCCTGAATTGCCTTCCTGAATTCATTCAGTTGTTTATTTGCGTTCTCTTTGAATTCATCAGTCATTTTTTAAATTAGTCTTTTGAACCCTTTATCTTACGTTCATGCACTTCGTGTATCTTTGGAGTCAGCCGGGGATCTTCTAGAGCCGTTAGCTTTTCAAGAAGCCGTGTTGTCTTGTTTTTTCAGAGTCTTTGTGTCTCAATGTTGAGATTTATGCATCTGCTTAATCTTCTGTGTGGGGGCTTCCTAATGCGCCTGCGTCCAGGAAAGCCAGGTTGTGCACAGTGCTGAGCTCAGTTCCAAATGGAGACCAGTGCGTTTCCCCATGGTTTGGGGGTGTAATCAGTGAGTCTGACACAGCACATGCTGTGTGGGAACCTGTGACCCTGTGTGTCTCACAAGGTGGGAACCCTGTGAAAGTTCAGGCAGGTGCAGGCAGACAGTTGTGTATATCAGGTCACTCTCTATGGTCACTCCTCCAGACTCGTGTGGTCGGAAAGGGTGTGGGAGCCACCTCTGCTCCGGTCCCTCACGGTGTGGTGTCTGAAGCAGCTGCCTTGTCTCTTCGCTGCAGCTACGGGGGTGAATAGCCAAGATGAGGACTTCGGGCTTCCCTAGCCCTGCTTACTTGGGGCTGAGTCATCAGCAGGAGACTTTTATCTCGCCTTCTGTTGAAGACAAATCATTCGCTCAGGTTTGAGCAGGACTGAGTCACGGCTGGATTGAGACAGTTTCTTACAACTGGGCTGGGGGCGTAGGTCAGTACAAAACGCCTGCCCAGCCATGCTTGAGACACTGGGCTCAATCCGCAGCCTACTGAGAAAGAAGAACATGAACGAGAGGAACGACTGCTGGGTCCAAACAAACCAGGTATGGAAATGTAGTCGTAACAAAAACAGCCACCACCGAAGCGTCAGTGACGATAGAAAAGGGCAAAATAATACAGAATGAGCTGAAAAGTTGCTGATTAATAAAGAAAAAAAACTTTAAGTAGCCTGGGCGCAGGGGTGGCACACACCTGTGACCACGGTGACTTGGGAGGCTGAGGCAGGAGGATCACAAGTTCAAGGCCAGCCTGGACAACATAGTGAGACTCTGCCTCAAAATATAAGTAAAATGAGTTGGAAAAGTAACTCAGTAGACTACTTGCCTAGCATCCATGAAGCCTTGACTCAATCCCCAGTAACACAGATCTCACACACACACACACACACAATTTTTTTAAAAGAAGAAAATAATACAAAAAAAAGGAAAAATTAAAAAGTGGGAAAACAAGAAAGTGGAAGAAAAAAGAGAAAGAAAAGATGAACTTAAAGATTTTTTAATTGGGCTGGGGCTGTGGCTCCGTGGTAGAGCGCTTGCCTAGCACATGTGAGGCCCTGGGTTCGATTCTCAGCACCACATGAAAATAAAAATATTGGGTCCACTTACACCTAAAAAAATAAATATCAAAAAAAGAGATTTTCTAATTGTAGAGGAAAGAAGGAGATGGAAGAAGAAAATAAAATTAAATGTTCAATGTTACAAGGAGAAGAGAATAAATAAAGGAGAAAGGACAGAAGAAGAGAGAGGAGGCGCACCGGAGCCCATCTCGGCCCTCAGGCGGGGCGGGGCGGTGGCCGACCCACGACACACCACCCCTCGGCTCCAAATGTGGCCCCACACAGGCACCCTCCCTCCCCTGGCTGGGTTCCAGGTGGACGGTCCTGATTTGTCATGGTGTCCCCCAAAGCTCGCGTGTGAGCCCAGCAGGGAGGTTCCGAGGAGAAGTGCCTGGGCTGTGAGCCTTGACCCAGTCAGTGAATCAGCCACCTGAGGGTCACCTGCATGGTGACTGAGGGCAGCTGGGGTGTGGCTGGAGGAGGTGGGCACTGGGGCGTGGCTGTGGGCTGTAGATTTGTCTCTGGCAAGTGGAGTCTCTCTCTCTTCCTGAGCACCATGATGTGAGCCGCCTCCTCCTGCCACACATTTCACCATGAGGTTCAGCCTCGTCTCAGGCCCTGAGGAATGGAGCCGGCCTCTGAAACCGGGAGCCCTCAACGAACCTTTCTTCTCTATCGTTGTCCCGGCCCGGTCCACTAGTCACAGCGGTGAAAAAGCTGACTCAACGCAACGGCAAAGCGACTTTTGTTCATGGCTTGGCCTCCCCCACCGGGAGCTCTCAGCAGCTTGGTCTCAGATTTCTCCCACAGCCAGGCCCGTCCTCAAGGCCAGTGCCTGCTGGGTCAGGGTCGGACTTCTGCTGCTGGTTCCCAGACACAGGAAAGGGTAGGCTCCTGTTCTGAGTTAGATAAGGGGTGTCCCCAGAGCTCATGTGTGAGGTGATACAAGAACACTCAGAGACGAAGTGACTAGAGAACGAGAGTCGTGACCTGATCAGTGGATTGACCCACTCAGGGGACTAACCGGGTGGTGACCGTAAGCAGGTGGGGTGTGGCTGGACGAGGTGGGTCCCAGGACTGTGGCTTTGGGCTTCTGTGTTGTCCCTGGTGAGTGGATCTCTCTCCCTGCTTCCTGACAGCCATGTCCCGAGCTGCCTTCCCCCTCCACACCCTTCCGCCATGATGCGCTGCGTCTTCCTGGGCACAGAGCAAACAAGTTGCCATCTACGGACAGAGACCTCTGAAACCAGGCGCCAAAATGAACTTCTCCTCTTCTGAAACCGTTCTTGTTGGGTCTTCTGGTCACAGCAGCCAAAAGCTGACTAAAACCACTCCCGGGGTAGCTCGGGGGACCACAGGTGTATGGATGCACTCATGCCTGGTGCTGAGGCCTTTCCTGGTTGGGTTTGGGGTGTCTTCACCTTATCCTGGTCCTCTGAGTGCCACCAGAGTGCCACCCAGGCGCTCAGCATTGAGGCCTCCCTCCCTGTTCAAAGTCTGTTTTTCCAGTCCCTGTTCACAACTGAAATCCAGCACCTTCCACAGTCACCCCGTTGAGGAGTAGCTGCTCTCCCGTGTCGAGGTCCCGTCCCCTGAGACTCTGCTGATAACTGGGTGTTTCTAAATCTGCATCTTAGAATCTATCCAAGATCTTTCATTTTCATGGTCTGTCAACATTTGATGTTGAGTTTTTTGGCTATTCTGTTGTGAAGTCATGCGTTACCAAGCTTTCAATTTACATTGGCCCATGAGTTACTGGTCTTTCACATGCTTGTTGAATATTCATGTCTGTTCAGGTCTTTTGCCCATTTTTAAGATTGTGTTCTCATATTTTGGTTGTGGATGTATCTAGAAATTCTTCTTATATCACAGACACGAGTACTTCATCAGAGAGATAGATGCACTGCCAATTCTTCCCCAAGTTGGTGTCTTACTTTTATGTCTTCTTTTTTTTTCTTATTTTTTTTGTAGTTGTGGATAGACAGAATGCCTTTATTTTATGTGTTGATTTTTATGTGGTGCTGAGGATCGAACCCAGCGCCTCACACATGCTAGGCAAGCGCTTTGCCACTGAGCTACAGCCCCAGCCCATGTTTTCTTAATAATAGTTTTGATGGACATAAAATCTTAACTTTGGCAAATTTTTAATTTTAAGGGTTTTTTTTTTTGTCTTTTTTTTTTTTTTTTTGCTGTGCTGGGAATTGAACTCAGGGCCCTATGCATACTAGGCAAGCACTCGACCACTGAACAAATCCCCAGTTCACGAGTCAGTATTTTCTGAAGAGATTTTTGCCTAAGGACAAGAACACAGCCCCCTAGGCTTTATCTGACTTTCAGTTGAGGTCTTTGCTTCATTTCAAGTTCTTTGTGTGGTTTCCCAAGTGAATTGAAGCAGTATAAGCACCATCTGGGGACTTCTAAAATGCAAATTCTCATGCCCCAACCAAGACTCACTGACTCAGAAGCTCCATGAAGAGGATCCAGAAATCTGGAATTTGATTGGCCCCCTCCTGGGTGATTCTGTTGCACACTAAGTTCAAGAACCACCGTACTAAGGCCCTTATCTTTCATACTAATATCCAGCTGTTCCACCACCATTTTTTAAAGAAACTCTCCTTCATCCTTGAATGATCTTGGCAACTTGTTGAAAATAAATTGTACACGTGGGACTTGGCACATAAGTCTATCTCCTCATTCTTTCACCAAAACTCCTGTCTGATCATAGAGACTCTTAACATTATGTAGTACATGTATTCCGACTTGCTTTCCTTTTTCAATCTGTTTCTGAATTCTTTGCACAGTCATCCGTATTTTAGAATCCTCTTGGCAATTCATACCCACCCCTATAAAAAAGCCTGTTAGGACTTTGAATAGGATTTGGTTGAGTTTATAGGTCAATTTGAGGAGACTACAAATCTTAACTCCAATGAGTCTTTTATCCATGAATATAGTATACCCATGAACAAGGAGAATCATGTCTATATTTTATCTATGGCAGCCATGTTTTATAGTTTTAAGCATAGAGGCCTTTTTATTAGATTAACTTTAAGATTTGACATTGTAAATTGCATTGCTGGTTCAATTGCATTTTCCTATTGTTCACTACTAATATATAGGAATAGAATGTCATGTATTGACTTTAATCATGTGACCATGACAAATTCATTTATATACTATCATTTTATAAGTACAGATTTTTGCATTTATGTTCATGAGTACTTTATTTTCTTGTCATGTCTTTGCCAGAATTGGAATCTGACAAATTACTCATGTGGTGGACCTTTGAGTAACAACTGTACTTCCTTCTTCAATATCTTTTCTTTTTCCTTCTCTTATACAATAAGACCTGTGGAACAAAGTTGAATGGAAATGGTGAGTGATCATCCTTCCACTAAACTCAGTCACGCAGAAATGATACAATATTTTAATATTAGCTATGATGCTATTTATATGCCTTTTATAGATGCCTTTTATCAGATTGGAAATATTCCCTTTCATTCCTGTAGGCTGAGATTTTTAAAAATCAATAGGAGTTCTAAATTCTCCTAAATGCTTTCTTCGAGTCTGTTGAGATGACATCATTGCTGTCCTTATTTTGTTAATTGGATAAATTATATTCATTACTATTTTGAATTCTAAACCTACATTGCATATGTGAGATAATGCTAATGGGTCATGAGTTAATATTCATTTTATATATTTTTAGATTCAATTTATGTTTTGCTAAGAATTTTTGCTTGTACCTTCATGGAGAATATTAGTCTGTATTTTCTTTTCTTGTAATGTCTTTGTCAGAACTGGTATCTGGGGGAAAAAAAGGAATTGGAATCTGACCAATTACACACATGGTGGGCCTTTCTCCTGGTCTTCTATTATAGTGTTTTCTATCCTTTTTCTCTTCATGGTTCACTCAGAGTATTCTTTGGCCTATCTTCCTGATAATTCATTGTTTCTTCTACCTTGTCTAATCTGCCATTGAACTCACCTATTATTTATTAATGTTGGCCATGGTATTTTACAATCATACTTTTCATACTTAGTATCCAGTTCTACATCCTACAATCTGGTTTTTGAACATACTAGTCAGCTATTTTAAATTCTATGTCTGACAACTCTGATATCTGGAGAGCTGGTGGGGGTGAGGGAGTGTCTAGTCTATTTTCTGTTTTTATGTGTGTTGCTGTATTTGTCATGTGGTCCTGTCTCCTAGTATGCCTGGTCATGTTGATTAAATGCCAGATATCATGAATACAAAGTTTTATAAACAATTTGACGTTATTAACAATGCCATTCTTTGAAGGCTTTATCTTTGGTTCTGAGAGGCAATGAAAGTAGGAAATGAACACTATCATCCAATCAGTGACGGAGGCACACAGGTTGTTTTGAAGGGTAGTCCAGTTCTGACTCACCACTAGTACTGGAATCAAGCTCTTCTGTGAATAAGACTTGAAACCTGGCCTGTGCTGGATGGGAATATTCCTTTCATTCCTGTAGGCTGAGATTTTTAAAAATCAATAGGAGTTCTAAATTCTGCTAAATGCTTTCTTTGAGTCTGTTGAGATGACGTGAGGTTGGTTCCCTGGCATGTCAGTTTCTCAGCCTGGACTTTAAATCAGCAAATGGTTTGAATAGAGAAGAGATGGCACATGGTGGGCTCATTCCTGTTTCCCTTCTCTTCAGGAGCTTGGCTCCTTTGAACCCTGCTCTCTCCTGGGACACACTTTGTCTTAACCTCTTGATTCCCTTGTGGAACCACTGGCCGGCACCACTCTTCCTCTGTTACTGCTACTGACACGTCCACACCATGTGTCCTGCCCCCTAGAAACTAGTGGCCCAATGAAGTTTGGCAGCTGGGTCCTCACTGGAAGAGCCCAGTTTAACAGCATCTCTGCTGTGATTCAGGGAGTTGAGCGCCCCTCTATTCTAAAAGGTGCGTGTGCACTCTGAGGTTCAACACGTCCACGTCTACCCACTACCTCCACTTTCGCCTCTGGGCCAGTCTGAAGAAAGTCTCTTCTTCCAACGCCCTTCATTTCCCTCAGCAGCCCCTGCACCTACCCACTTACTCTCTTTCTCTGCTGCACTGTCCCCCTCCCCCAGGTCACATGCAGAAAAGAGGCCCTGGAGAAGCAGCTAGCACAAAGCCTACAGGACCAGGACACCCAGATGGACACTCTGCAGCAAGCCCTGAAGGCAAAGGCTGCTCTGACTGAGGAGCGAGTCCAGCTGCTGGCCAAGCAGGAGGCCCTGGAGAGGCAGGGGCAGCTGTCAGCTGAGGAAGCATCTGACCTCAGGTACCTGTGAGCCTGCCAGTCAGAGCGAGTCTCCATGGCCCTGACCCTAGAGACCTGCAGGGTGGTGGGAGTGGTGGGAGGCACAGGGAGGTCTGCTGTGTGTGTGGAGGTGGGCTTTGAGGGAGGGAAAGAGTGCCTTGGGGTGACACACAGCGTCTCTATACAAGGCACACCCAGGAATAGTCCTGGGGTCACCTTCCCCAAGACAGCTGTCAAGTAGCAGAAACCTGGCTCAGACCAATGGCAGGAAGGTGTGGAATGTCTTGCTCACAGGTCTGAGAAGTTCCGAGTGAACCTAGCTTCAGACAAGGCTGCTCCAGGCATTCCCACAGTCCTCAGGACCCTGCTCCTTCCTCCCTCAGTGCTAGGTGGGCTCACCTGGAGAGGGCAAAAGAAGGTCAGCAATCACCAGGGCCTTCCTCCGGCAGACAAAAAACCTTTCTCCCCACAAGTCCCTGAGGTGCTGCCGCTAGCCATCTTGAACCTCTGGGCATCCCTGCTGCAGCCTGGGAGCTGGAGCCACAGGGCTCAGAGTACAGGCTTGGGTCTAAAGCCCATCCTGCACCCCAGGAGACACAAGGCTAAGAGTCGGGGGGAGCCCCAAAGACCAAAGTCAAGAGAAATGTCCAGAAGTTGAAATGGGCACTTGTGGGCAGGATTGGTGGTGCCATAGAGTGTTGCCCATGGCCTGAACTGGTTCTAAGGCCTCTGCAAAGACCCAGGGCCGGCCGGGCTTTCCCCACCACTGAGCTCTTCTTGGGAACACCTAAGTGTCTAGAAGATTTCCTCCTGGGGTCCAGAATCTGGGAGGTGTAAGAAACCTTAGTCTCAGGTCCTCAAACCTCTTCGTGGAAAAACCTCTCCTGCAAATGCCATCAGAGCAGACGCCTGGGAAGGCCGCCCAGAGCCAGCGGGAGCACAGGCCCGAGGTCTGCCCTTGCTGGCTCCTTGGCCCTGGGAATGTCTGTTCCCCAAACACAACCCTGGTTAGAGCCCTCCATGGCCAGGATCTTGTCCCATGGCCCCTGCTCTCAGCCCTGACCACTGAACCCAGGGCCACTGCACACAGCAGCCCCCCAGCCCAGAAAGCCACTAGCCCAGTGGGGACTCAACCAGAGCACATCTGTCCCCCTCTCTCCGCTTCTCTGCTGGCTCTGGGCTGCGTGCTGGTGAGCTTCAGATAATCCTGATGGCGGGTGCAGGCATCCTGCGGCAGCCCCCGGCTCTGAGGACCCCACAGACGCACAGGTCTGCTGTACAAAGGGGAATGGACAGGTTCCCACCTGCTCCCCAGGCCGCTGGCCCTGGCCACTCCACCCTGCGGCATGTGGGGCCTCTGCTCCTGGGGCCCAGCTACGGAGGAGGTGCTCTTGGGCCGGACTCGCAGGGGCAGACTCCCAGGCCACACCTCTGGTAGAAGCCAGGTGCAAGTCATGGAGGAGGCAGGTTGAGGCGGACGGACGGGAAGAGAGCTTTGCCTGTGTCACCAGCTGAGGGGTTCTGGGCACTTCCGGATTGTGTGCTTTGAGCGTTTGTGTTGGTGTGTGTTGTTGGGTTGTGTTTTCACCATAAATGCACATGGCATGTGGGGGGGCGGGTTGGTCACTGATGAAATGCCAGTAACTCAGGCTTTCCCGTGTTCTGAGCATGTGCAACCGTGCAATCTGTGTGCATAGGCCGAGCACACGCCATCACACTGCGTGTGAAGTTCCAGTGTGGCGGGTTGCTGGGGGTGACTCTTTGCCAGGAGAGAATAGAAACTTGTCTTCTTGCCCTTGTTGACGGCTGCACCGTGGGCAGAGTCTGTGACTTCTAAGACCCTCCCATTTCCCCAGTGAGGACCCTGGGAAAGCCCCAGTGAGCACGGTCATGTGTGTGGTCAGCACGTCCGTGTTTCTGTAAAATGGGCACCTGTGGGTGGAACTGCAGCCCACGTGACGCGCGTTAGAGCCCCCGGCCTTGCCGACGCGCAGTGCTGTCACTGTTGAGCTTCTGCTAATCTGATAAGTGATCGATAACACCGACTGTGGTTCAAATTCCCTGGCATTTATGAGGTCTAGCAAGTTTCATGTTTTTAGCCATTTGTATTTTCTTTGTGTTTAACAGTCATTTTTTCTCATTTTTTAAATAGGACCAGCAGATTTTCGTTGATTGGTAGGAGTTCTTTGCATGTGATGGATGCTAATCCTTTATACATTTAGTGCAGATTTCCTTCCAATCTGTTCCCCGTCTTTTAAGTTGATTTATGAACTCTTTTCTGCAGGAATACTCCCCGTCCCTCTCTTCAGAGCTGCTGGACTTTCTTTCCCTTCTGGTTTTCAGGTCTTGCTTAAGAAGAATTCAAAGTACCCTTGAGGTTTTTCTACCATTTTTTTGGTTCTGAGTTGTTCTGCTGTGACTTAGTAAATGTTCTTTGTCTCTGCATTTGACTTTTTATTCCACCTGAAACAGTTTTGTTAGGGTCCAATTCATTCTTAGAAACTTGAAATGAAGGAGCCCTGTTGGTCTTCTGATCTGCTGGCCTGGCCTTGGCTCAGAGCCACTCCTCATTGGCAGGAGCTCCTGGGTGATGCGCCTGATGCTTCTCTGCAGGCTGGAGAGGGACTCTCTGGAGAGCAGCCTCTTTGAAGCCCAGCAACGGGCCAAGCAGCTGCAGGTCCAGCAGGAACAGCTGGAGGGAGAGGCCCAGAGTGCCCGGCTGGAGCAGCAGGCCTTACAAGGTGCTCCAGGGTGGCTCCCCTCGCCCTCCCCCACGGAGCACACACCCATCCCCAGGTGTACTGCCCACACACCCCCGGCCCAGGGGGCACAAATGGGGCCTGGAGCTCTTGTAACTTAGGGGCCACACGGAGGAGGCCACCAGCCTGTCTGGCCTGCACTGGAGTAGCCTGAGGCTCAGAACTGGGTGTAGCCTCCCGCCCACTCCCTGTGACCGAGCCTCTGCTTGGCCACCCGGCCATGTGCTGGCCACAGGAGGAGCAGGGGCGTCTTCATGGGCTCTGCACCAGGTGGGCCTGACACACCTGTGGCTTTGCAGTGGAAATGGACAGACTGAACAGGGACTGGACGGTCCAGGAGGCAAAGCTGCAACGGGAGGTAGGGCGGCTGCAGTGGCTGGTGACGCAGCAGGAGCAGGACCTGCAGCTGGCCCTGGAGAGACAGGCGCTGGCCCACCAAGAGGACCTGGCACGGCTCCAGAGGGAGAAGGTCTGCCTCCCAGGGGACCTTGGCACTGTCCACCTCCTGGGTGTCTGTCACATGCTCCCTGGGGTGGAACCCGGGTGGCTCACCATCACGTTCAAGCAGTGGCACCAGCCCGCCCAGCGAGCCCCTGGGCTGGAGCAGGTGGGTGTGCAGAGCCGGCTCCCTCTGCAGAAGGGGCTGGGCCCACCAGTCAGCCGGGAGCTGGAGGAAGCCTTGTTCCACCTGAGCTGTCCGCGGGCCCAGAGGCTATGTTTGACAGGACTTTATGCCTGTGTCCATCAGTGGCACTGGGTAGGGGTTCAGGTGAGGCGCAGGAACTGTTGGAAGAATGTGTGACAGTGGCGCTGAGACCTGAAGAGTCTTCCCAGCTCCTGTGGGGTCTTGGAGACAAGGGGAGGGCAGCTGGCCAGGTTGTCCAGCCCTGGTATGCAGGGCCTTGGGCCTCACACAGGACCACAGTGCCTGCTGGTCTCCTGGCCTGACCTGGCCACCTGTCCTTTGTCTCCATAGGAGGCCCTCGTTCTCTCCCTGGCAGAGGAGAAGAAGTTGGCTGTTCACAGGCTGCAGCAGGAGAGGGAGCTACTGGCAACGAGTGCGGCCACCAGGGAGACCCTGGAGCAGGAAGTGCAGACCCTGGAGCAGGAAGTGCAGACCCTGGAGCAGGAGCAGCAGGAGAGCCTCTGCCAGATGCAGAAGGTAACGGGGGCACAGGAGGCAAGGGCCCACCGCCCCATATTCTCCTCTCCAGCCCAGCACAAGGCTGTATTGGGGCCACCGCCACCAGGCATGTGCAGCGTTTCCAGGTTACCCCTGGAGCAGCTTCAGTACTCCACAGCACCCTCCTACCCAGCCATCCATCATCCGCCCATCCACCCACCCACCCACCCATCAACACATCCATCCACCCATCCACCCACCCACCCACCCACCCATCAACACATCCATCCACCCATCCATCTACCCACCCACCCATCAACACATCCATCCACCCATCCATCTACCCACCCACCCATCAACACATCCATCCACCCATCCACCCACCTACCCACCCACCCATCAACACATCCATCCACCCATCCACCCACCTACCCACCCACCCATCAACACATCCATCCACCCATCCACCCACCTACCCACCCACCCATCAACACATCCATCCACCCATCCACCCATCTACCCACCTACCCATCAACACATCCATCCACCCATCCATCTACCCACCCACCCATCAACACATCCATCCACCCATCCACCCATCTACCCACCTACCCATCAACACATCCATCCACCCATCCATCTACCCACCCACCCATCAACACATCCATCCACCCATCAACACATCCATCCACCCATCCACCCATCTACCCACCTACCCATCAACACATCCATCCACCCATCCACCCACCCACCCACCCATCAACACATCCATCCACCCATCCACCCACCCACCCACCCATCAACACATCCATCCACCCATCCACCCACCCACCCACCCATCAACACATCCATCCACCCATCCACCCACCCACCCACCCATCAACACATCCATCCACCCATCCACCCACCCACCCACCCATCAACACATCCATCCACCCATCCATCTACCCACCCACCCATCAACACATCCATCCACACATCCACCCATCTACCCACCTACCCATCAACACATCCATCCACCCACCCATCAACACATCCATCCACCTATCCATCTACCCACCTGCCCATCAACACATCCATCCACACATCCACCCATCTACCCACCTGCCCATCAACACATCCATCCACACATCCACCCACCCACCTACCCATCAACACATCCAGCCAGCCAGCCAGCCATCTACCCATCAACACATCCATCCACACATCCACCCACCTACCCTACCCACATCCACCCATATATCCGCATGTCACCCGCCCACCCATCAACACCCACAGATGTACACCCACTATATCTATCCATACAACCATACACACACATTCACACATGCACCCACCTGCCCGTCCACTCACCCACCTATCCATCCATCTGCTCAGCCAGTCGTCCAGTTGTGCATCAGGGTATTCAGTCTGACCCCCAGTGCAGGTAGACAACCATCACCACTCACTGGCCATCCGTCCCCCAGAGGCTGAGACCCCATTGGGTCTGAGGGGTGAGTGCAGGCTTCTCCAGGGCACAGGCCACCCTGAAGGGTTCGCTGTGGAGAGAATATGGGAAGACAGGTAGACAACCCCGTGGGCTGCCACCGCCTGACGAGGACCAGCTGCTGGCCCGCAGTACAGCTGTGGGGTTGGTGACTAAAACAGCCAGTCTTATTGTCCCACTGCCTTTCTAGTTTGATGCTCTGTGCTGGGGGACGCACTCTTTTGAGCCCACTTTACTGGAATCCCTTGGCGGGGGCTGGCAACTCGCCTGGTGGGTGCGGCCGTCCCTGCTCCTAGCAGCCACCACCCTGCATCCTGCAGTGGCCTGGGAGGAGGAACGGGAGCCTGGGGAGGTCAAGGAGGGTCACAGCCACCAGGCTGTGGCAGGCCCGGAAGCCAGTGGGGATACAGGGTTGTCACCAAGGGTGTCTCACAGCAGGTGTGGGTGATGGGGAGCAGTGGCCGTTCTGAGTAGGGGTGTCGTGACGGGGTGGGGAAGAGAGACTGAGACCAGGGAAGATGGGAGAGGCCAGGGCTGGGCAGGGCTAGCCAAAGAAGGGCAGGTCCAGAGGCCCTGGGGATGCAGTGGTGTTACCTGTGCCATGGGAGGAAAGAGGCCCAGAGAGGCCAAGTGACCCAGGCCCTGTGTGGCCTCATTCCTCCGACACCACCCACCAGGCAGCACTGCCCAAATCACATGCACCTGGGAGCTGCCCTACATATGCGGCCACCCATACAGAGACAGCTAAGCAGGGAGAGCAGGAGGGGGCAGGTCACCAGCCCCTGAGGGGGCTCCAGGTGGACCAGAGTCAGAGACGCATGCAGCGGGGAGCAGCACAGGGACGCTTCCCCTCCGTTCCCCACTCTCCTGGCTGCATGGACTGAGCGGGGCTTGCTCCGTTCTGTTTGGCCCGTAAACAGATCCTTTTAAGACTTTCACCGGGCACCTTCTTACTGTGTCCACTAATGAGGGTCTCAAGAGGGACAGAAGAGCCCTGGCCCTGACTGGAATGAACGAGGCTCCAGGGAGGGAGAGGGCAAGCAGGGGGCCTTCACTTCCAAGATCATCCCAGATACGAGGCCGTCCCTGCCACACTGCCGGCTCCTCGGGACTTGTTTCCTGGTGTCCCCTGCAGTGCTGGGCCAGCTCAGACCCCACAATTTAGGGGCCCAGTCCCCATGCCACTGCCTCATCTCAGATGTCGCCATCTCAAGGCCACCTGGACCTGTGCCAGCAACTGCCAGTGTGGGGTTCCCACCAGCCCCTCGAGCCAGGACCCAGAGACCACCGCCTGGGACCCCAGAAAGCGTGGCCTGACCCCGCGAGTCTCGAGAAGGCTGCACAGGGAGACAAGAGACGTGGGGCTGGGGTCCAGGCAGGCCGGGCCTGCAGCCCTGGAGTCTCTGCTGTCACCATCCTGGAGGCCACTCAGCGTCCATCCAGGGTTTCACCATCAATAGAATGATTGTCCACCCGGTTAAAGTCGGTGTCCCGTCCTCCTCCTAGAGACCAGGAGCTGACACCAGGGCTCCAAGTCTCCCTCTAACCACCTGAAACTGGGCAGAAGGCCACCACGTGGCAGCTCGTTGGCACAGTCTCAGATGTGCTCCCAGGGCCAGCATGAGTGACAGTGACGACATGGCCATTTCCCAGATGAAGAGGCTCCTGCCGGGGACTCCGGAGGAGACCAGGAGAGGGTTTAGGAAGCACCCCCTCCCTGAGGCTGCTCACGCAACCCCGCGGGCACTCCTCAACGAGCCTGGGGCACATCCTGCCAAACCCACCCTCACCTAACAGTGGGGCTTTCCTGCCTCTGCCCGGCTCAAGTCGGAGGACTGGGCCACACAGCACTGGCCTGGGGAGAGACCCCAGTGCCAACTCCACGGATGGTTTCTTGGACGGTTTCTACTGGACGGGGGGCTCAGCCCCACGTGCCCTCCGGCACCTCTACTGCGGAGGTATGGAGCCCACCTGCTCTCGGGGCCTCCTGATCCCGGGCCCCGGGGCCTCTGCACGGCAGTCGGGGCTTCGTGAGGCTTCTCCACTGCTGTGATGTTCTCTTGGGCGCGAGGCCACCAGGCACGGGCCTCTTGTGGCTCACACCGAGGTCACCTCCTGCTCGTTGCTTTCAGTGTCATAAACAGTGACAGAAGAGAGCTGAGCTGGATGTCCTGCACATGGACGGCGTCTCTAGGCCTCCCTTCCCCAGTGGGCTTGGGCAGGGAGGGAATCAGCGCTTGTGGTGTTGACGGGCATGGCCATTCCTTCCACTGTCCACGGGTTGCTGGTGGAGCAGCCCGTCCCCCTTGGCATGGGGACAAACTTGGCCTCTCTGGGTCCAGCCGCCTACCCTCCTCTCACCGTTAGTGAGATGGGCATCTGGGGTGCTCCAGGGCCATTGGAGGCTCCTTTGTGTGCACTGTGGGACCACAGTCTGCAGGGATTCGGGGTCGTGGAGTTCTGGTCTGCACTGGGAGAGAGCAGGACCTAGGCAGATAAGGACAGGGGCACCCCAAGAGGACTGTCTGAGGGCAGTGCCAGGTAGGAGGGCCTGGGGCAGAGGGAAAGCTCCGGGCGCAGGGCCCAGGCCCAGGCCCCAGGCCGCCCTCCTCGGCAGCAGGGGTGGAGGCAGGGTCTCTGGTCCTCGCCGCTCTGCTGGCCTGTCCTGTGAGGAGGCCCAGCCCCAGCTCTCCAGCCCTCTCATGAGCACCCTGTGTCCAGGCCCTGTCTCTAAAGGAAGCAGAGAGGAGCCTGCTGAAGGAGAAGCTGTCCAGGGCCACGCGGGACCTGGAGCGCGCGCAGCAGGAGGCCCGGGGGCAGCAGGCACGAGCCGAGGTGAGCCCACCACCCGGAGCCAGCAACCAGCCCCTGGCCTGGCCATGCACGGCCCAACCTGCGGCAGACACCAGCTCACCTTTCCTCCTGTCCCAGGAGCATGGCCGCTGCCTGGGGCTTCCTGCGCCAGGGAGGAGAGAGTCTGGTGGCAGGAAGCCCAGGCTGCGCTCTAGTCCCTGCCTGGGCAGGTCCGGGTGCTCGGACCCCACTTGCCCAGGGCTCCCAGCCCTCAGAACCAGCGGGGGCCCAGAGGGGAGGCCTGGCCAGGGACGAGGGGGAGGGCTGCCCCCAGGCCTGTGGCCGTCTGCAGCCACACCAACCAGCCTGGCCTTGCTGTGCGCTGGGAGGCCCAGCTGGGACCCAGGGGCTGCAGAGGCTCACCCACTGGGGTCCCGGCCACCACACTGCCCCCGAGGCCACCCACCTGTGCTGCCTGCCTGGGAGGTGTGAGGTGGGGTGGGAGCAGGTGTGATGAGTGGCAGGCCTGGGGGAGGGCGCTCGCTGGTTCTGACGTGGGGATGGGGACTCCTGGCTGACCAGGGGACGCTGGGCCGCAGGAATCGTGTTCCAGGTAGGAGGGGGCCCAGGGGCTGCCTGGCCCTCCCCTGACACCCAGACCAGACCCCATGTCACTCTGGGCAGGGCAGTCCAAGGCAGCCTGGCCCCAGACTTCGTGCTCCCAGCCGCCACCTCGGCCGGGTCCCTCTCCTGAGGCAGGCTGAGAGGGTCCCCGGGCTGGAGGATGGGGCTGTGCCCTTCCCAGCTACTCTCTCAGCCCCCCTGTGGGCAGGGAACCAAGAAAGCGCTGAGACGGGGAGGGACGCCTGCTGCTCTCAGGGGAGCCTCCGGGAGCTGGCTCCTGGAGCATTTGTGTGGCTGGGTCTCCCCTGGACCCAGGATGGACCTGCCGGCCAGTGAGCTCCTCGGGGAGCTCCTTGGGGCTCTTTTACCACCTCAGCTCCAAAATCAGGAATCAAACCCTCTGAGAGGAGTGGGAGTGGAAACGCAGCCAAGGAACAGCTGGGGTGACATGGTCAGGAGCCACCAGGGCACAGGGGCCTGCGGCCTGTCATGGCCACCTCAGGGCTCTCGGCCAGAACCTGTCCCCAAGGTCCCAAGGTGTCCTCCAGCCTCACTGAACAAGCAGTTCTGGGGCCGCGCCAGGGCACGAAGCCCATGTCCAGCTGTCCAAGGCGACGCGTCCGTCCAGGAGGCAGCGGGGGCAGAAGAGCCTGCTGTGCTGCTGCCAGAGCCGGTGGAAGCCCACAGCCGTGCCCCAGGCAGCGGCCTGCAGGACGGGGGCACCCACACAGCCCCTGTGCCTCCCTGGCACCCCGTGTCCCCTCAGCTGCCCTCCTCTGCCCAGCTGCTGCTAGTAGGCCACAGATACTGTGGCCTGGGGAAGAACCCCCATGTGAGGACACTGTGGCCCAGGGTAGGTGGGGAGCGTCCTCACTGGACAGGAGAGCAGGTGTGGGACAGGAGGACAGTTTGGGCTAGGCTGGGTCCCAAGTGGTGCCAGAGCTGCCTAGGCAGGGTGGCATCCAAGGGCAGGCAAGGCTGAGTGCTTCACGCTGGCAGCTGGCAGAGACAGTGGGTGTCCCCTCCACCTGCCACTGGACAGTCCAGGGAGGAAGCAGCAGAGCGGCACCCCCTTCCCGGGAAGAGCATCTCTAACGATGTTCTGGCCTCCTCAGCCCATGCAGACGGGCCTGGGTCCCCTGGGGAGGGGAAATGGGCACTGCCTCAGGGTGAGGCCACCTCTCCTGGGTGACCTCAGTGAATGCTGCAGGCCTCAGGCCCCAGGGGCTCCTCTACATCCTGGGCCTGTGTGGCCAGCAGGCCCTGCCAGGCAGAGGTGACCCCAGCTGACTGCTCAGCATCACTGAGGGCAGGGCCTGTCCACACGGCAGATGACCATTCCTGATCCTCCCCCTGGGCCCAGGAGCCCAGCAGGGATACGGTAGGCAGGCCAGCCGTCGGCTCTGGGGTCCTAGGCCCAGCGTCCCCTGCCGTGGTCTGGTGGCTTGGGAGCCCCAGGGGGGAAACGGAGGTGGGAGACAGGTTGGAGCCTCAGCCCCCCTCCCGGAGCCCCCCTCTGGGCCAGCACCTCTGCCCTTCACCAACATGCTGGGCACTCAGCATGCCTGACTGGCACCCCCAGCTGCACCCCATGGGACACCTACCTCAGACTGGCCTCCCTGATGTGTGGTGTGTCCCTGCTTCCCCAGGCCACCCTCAGCACCAGGACAGAGGAGCTACAGGCCCTTCAGGCCCAGTTTGAGGAGGCCATCTCCTCCCACCAGACACAGGCCGCAGCTCTGAGCCAGAGTCTCCGGGAGATGGCAGCCGGGAGGAGCAGTGCCCAGAGAGAGGTAAGGGCAGCAGAAGGAGCCGAGTGGGTGGGGCTGCGCTGGCGCTCAGAGCTGCCCTTGGGGAGGGACGGCTGGCGAAGATTCCAAACCTACAAGGATGAATTTGGCGTGGGGAGGGTGGGCGTGACCGCCCGAGTCCTGGCCACAGGAGAGGCTGGGCCCCAGGAGGATAGCCAGGGAGGGCCAACTCGTGGGAGGCTGGCCAGGACACAGGGTCCAGGTGTGGAGCCACACCCGGCCCAGCACTCTCATTCCACACAGCGCAGACACCCGGAGCCCGGGGCACCTCCCTGGGCAGGGTCTGTGGTCTCTCTTGGGAGGCAGCCGCGACTGGGGGTGGACCCGGGGAGGCTGTGGGAAGACCCGGCAGGGCAGCCCTGGTGGCACTGGGATGGGACGAGGCTGGGTGTGGAGGGGCAGGAGGAGACAAGGGGCTCGTGGGGTTTTCAGGGATGGTCAGGGGCCTGGCGGGGTCCTGGTGTTGGCACAGAGACCCCAGTGGCCCAGTCCCCATGTGATCATGATGGGGTGGGGACAGGCAGGGCAGAAGGAGCCACAGAGAGGCCAACGGGCCCAGCAGGCCAGCAGATGGAGACGGGTTTCTGAGGAGATTTGACAGGACTTGGGGGTGCCTGCAAGAGGCAGGGCAGGGGACATGTGGCTGAGGGCTGGACGAGGGGCCAGCAAAGCCCAGAGGGACCTGAGGGGGCAGGTGGCCTCCTGGCTCCCTGGGCTGTGGGCCGAGCAGGGAGAGGGGCTCAGCCCCCCCAGGCACGCCCCGCGTGAGCCCCCGAGAGGAAGACAGCATGATTTACCACGACGGGCTATTCACACTGGCCCCCAAAAGAAGGGGCTCCTCCCAGCCAATTTCCAAGTCAGACCTGGTCAGTGACCACGGGAAGGAGGGTGAGCTTTCCAAGATGGGGCAGTGGGGAGGCTGGGGACACATTTGTTCTGGTGGATGCAGGTGGACATAGGCTCAGGGCAGATCCAGGTGGTCAGAGAGGACCCTAGAAAGGGAGTGGAGACCCCACAAAAGGAGTAGGGACCTCACAAGGGGAAGGGGACCCCCACAAGGGAAGTGATGGCCCCAGAAACAGAGTGGGGACCCCAAAAAGAGTGTAGGAGTGACAGGGGACTGAGGGGGTGCTCAGAGGAACAATCACAGAGAAGCAGGCGCCAGGTGAGCCCAGGGTTGCTATGGAAACCAGAGCCTGTAGGCTGGAGGACCTTCCGGGCCCTGCCCGAGGCTCACCCCACGCACAGATGGGGCCAGCACCATCCACCCGTTGTGTGTACATATCCCACGCTGCTTAAGAGCACGCACACCAAGTGATAAGTGCACACTGAACATGTGCACATGCACACCCAGGCTCTCACATGCATTCACGCACTCACACATGCAAACACACTCCGGCACCACCGAACACACATGCAGCATAAAGATGAATGGCAAGCACACACGTGTGCACATGCAAGCACATCCATCATGCCTGTGGACGGTGCATGCACACTCTCACTCGGCCACACGTTTGCACACCCACTTGTGCATGCACACTGCACACTGGCCCCCAGGCCAGCCCACAGCTGCCCCTCCCCCGCTTTCCCTCCCTGCCTCCTCTGCAGCTGCCCCCCTGCAGGAGGTTTCAAAAGCGGCTGTTTATACAATTTCTAGTAAAGAAATAATTATTATAATCACATTAAGCGATTTGGCTGTAAAGTTCCCGTAAAAGGGACGGCTGCTCTTATGAGGCGGGTGGGCAGACACAGGGGGTAGAGGTGGGGGGGGGTAGGGTGGGGGTGGGGGTTTGTTTTGCTTGTTTTCATCCCCTCCGCCCTGGGAAACGAAAACGGCTTCTTTTATGATGGATGGGCCCTTTTCCTGGTCCTTGACCTCCTGGGCGGATTTCTGCTGAGCTCAGCGGAAAATGCTCGGCACAGTTGCTGCTCCCACATGTGGGGGTAGGAGGGGAGCTGAGGGGAGGCTCGGGCCCTTCCCAAAAACAGAACAACAAGAACAGCAGGCAGACTCCGGGCCAGGCGGCCAGGGGCCTGGACAATGTCCTGTGAAAACAGCCAGAAAAGAGGGCTTTGCTTTGGGCACAGCAGCCACTCGCCGAGTGTTTGTGGCTTCCCTCTTGGCTTACCCCTGCCCACTTCCTCCACCGCCCCCTCCCCAGGGGCCCGCGAGAGCCAGGATGGAGCCTTCCCAGAGGCAGCTGGTCAGGGCCACAGCTCAGGCCTGGGAGGCAGGAGGCCAGGGGTCCAGGCTGGGCCCAGCAAGCTCCCACCACCCATAGCCTGAGTGCTGCAGCTCCGAGCCTGCCCAGTTGGCCTCCCCAGACCCTTCCATCCTGGGAGCCCAGTACCTTGAGAAACCTGTGTCTTCCAGGCTGCTGACCCTCCCACTCCCATGCTGCAGCCTGGGGGCCAACTCCGTTACGTAACTAGCCCCTCCAGGCCTACCTGGAGGACCCTGTGGGTGAAGAGGCCACTGGTGCAGGGGGAACGTGTCCTGGTTCCAGTGTGATGGGGTCATACTCTGGGCCCTGGACAACCCTGGCAGGGAACGAGGACTCACAGCACCATGGGGCAGCTCAGGTGTGCAGGACGCACAAGGCCAGGAGTGGGGTGGGGGCCGCGGCTCCTGCTGGCCCCAGAGCCCACCCACAGTGGCCTTCTTTCTGTGCCTCCTGCTCCCAGGCCTGAGACCCTGCTCCTGTGGGCTGAGCTTTGTGCAGGGCTCCTATAATGGGGACAGCTTCCAGTCCCAGCAGCTGGGCAGCCCAGCACCAGTGGCTTCCCAACTGCCAGAAAATTCTGAGGGCCCAGGCGCCCTTCTCCCTCCCCACTGCCTCCCCGTGGATGGAGGAGGCAGAGCAAGGAGGCCGGAGTCGGTAGGCATGCCCATAACCATGCAGTGGCCAGTGCTGAGCCACTGGGTTGCTGACCCAGCTGCCCACTGCAGGGCAGGAGTGGCCCTCGCTGACCCTCATTGCAGGGGAGGAGTGGGTGCAGAGGCAGCAAGTAGGAAGGGCCACCGGGCAGCAGCAGCTGAATATTGGTGAGGACAGTGCAGATGTGTGAGCAGACTATGCCCAGGCAGGCCCTGCCCAGCAGTGGCCAGTGTCCTGGAGTCCAGGACAGGGACAGGCCAGGATGGGGACTGGGCTTAGGGACTGGCCCTCCTAAGCTGCCCCCTGGCCTCAGCAGTGGTAGAAAAGTCCTCCCCGTGGAGGGCGGGGCTGGTGTCTAGGCTCCCAGGCTGCGTAGACACCAGCACCTGCCAGACCAGTTTCACCTGTGTGGCCCACGGCTGTCCTGGACCACGGGTCCTCGGCCAGCCACCAGAGCCACATGCTTCCATCAGGCTGAGAGGCTGCGGGCACAGCTGAAGGTGGCCCAGGAGGAGCTGGTCAGCCTGCGCCAGGAGCGACGGGGCTGGGAGGAGAGCCGAGAGGGTCTGCACAGGGAGGTCCTGGAGGCCCGCCGGGCTCTGCGTGACGAGGCCCTCGAGAAGAGTGTGCTGCAGGGCTCCAACGCCGAGCTGCGGGCCGCCGTCCGCAGGGCCGCACAGGAGGAGGCCAGGTGTGGCTCAGCCCAGGCTGCAGTGAGGGGTCTGGGCCAGACAGACAGTGGGGAGAGGCGCCAACCCCTACCCCGTCTGAGAGGCCTGCCAGGGCCAGCCCAAGCAGCAGGGAAGGGGGGTGGACATGGTCCCTGCCTTCAAGGAGTTGCCTCGCAGCCCCTTAGACAGGCCAGCCTGGCCTGTGGGAGATGGGGCCTGGCCGGGCTGCAGGAAGGCCCCTCTGAGGCACAGCAGGTTGGCGCAAGACATGAGGTCTCCAGTGGTGTGGTGAGGGCCAGAGAGGTGAGGGGCAGGCTACAGAGAGGCTGAAGAGGTGGACAGTGGACACTGGACAAGGCCCATGCTAGCAGGTGCTCGGATCTGGATGAGGCTGGGTCTTGGAACAGTGCATAGGGTCTGCACTAGGGACCGGGTCTTACTTGGGGAGGAGGTCAGGCCTGGGGTGTCCAGCCAACCTCTGGTGCTGGCTCAGTTTTAAGCGGTCCCAGGAGGAGCAAGAGCAGAAGCTGTTGGGGCTGGAGGAGGCCTGGGCAGCTGCTCATCAGGAGGCCGGGGTGCTGCGGGCCAGGCTGCAGGAGCTGGAGCAGGCCTGGGGGGACACCCGCCGGGAGCTGCAGGAAAGCCGCAGGCAGGTAGGGGTCCCCACCCTCCCCCAGGCTGCTCCCTCAGCCATCCTGGGAGGGGCTTCTTCCAGGGGCCACGCTGACCAGAGCCACATTCTAGTGATGCCCGCCCAGCTCAGAGCCCTCCGTGCCGCTGAGCTCTCTGGTCAGCGCCCCTCCCAGCCCTCCTTGTCCAGCTCCACTGGTGGTCTGCACCCAGAGAGGACTTCCAGGCGTGTGTCTGCGGAGTGGCTGAGCTCGGTTCCCAGCACCTGGTCACGGGGGGCACCAAGGCCCCTCCCAGAGCTGGACTTAGGCTGAGGCTCCCAGAATATGGTCAGCTGCCAAGAGGGAGGACACATGAGCAGAGGCAGGGAGGGGAGGCTGTGGGGCTCCTGCCCCCGCCCCAGTGCTGCCACCCTCCCAGGTGAGAATGCTGGAAGGTGAGAATCGGAGGAAGAGCCAAGAGGTGAGTGAGCTGCAGGCCCGGGGTGCACAGGACGCCCAGCGTCAGCAGCAGAGCCGGCAGGAGGCACTGGGGCTACAGAGGCAGGTGACAGAGGCCGAGGCCACCCTCCAGCAGACCCGGAAGGAGGTAGGACCTGTGCTTTTCTTGGATAGGTCTGAGGAGAGGCCAGGAAGGAGCCCGAGCAGAGAGGCGGGAGGCACCAGATGGGGGCGGGGAGGAGGCCAGAGGACCCACTTGTAGGCTGACTCCCACCTGCACCTGTGGCCTGTCCACAGCCCACCTGCTAGGTGGCTGTGCAGCCAGGGGCAGGGGGACGGATCTGAGGAAGGCCCAGTTACAGACACCTCCCTGGGCTTCCCCAGGAGCTGCGTTCTAGAAAAGGCTGTGTTTGGCCCAGATGAAGGACAGAGTTCTGAGCAGGAGGAGGCAGGGGAGCTTGAAATAGGGATGCCAGGAGCCGGTGGTGCTGAGCTCACGCTGTGCCCAGGCACACACACCCCCCACCCCACACCTGCACACAGACCCTGCCCCAGGCCCACCTGCCAGCTCTGTGTGCTGAACCAGAGGCTGCACACAGCCAGGGCTCTCCACCCTCCCAGAGCCGGAAGAGCTCCCGAGCCCCAGGGTCACTGACCACACAGGGCCCCTGGTTCAGAAAGCTGTGCGTGCCACCCACAGTCGCATTGAGCCTGGGCCCCAAGAACCCGGGGCTGACCTTCCACAGCCCACGTGACCCACCAGGTGACCTCAGTCCATCTGTGAGTCATTGTGTCCACCCAGGAAGCAGGATGAGACCAGGCCTGCTTGCCACCCTGCACCTCGGACTCAGAGGCCTGTCTGGTCCCTCCCCACCCTGCAGCCTGCACACTCCTCACTCACCCACGCAGGTGGAGAGGGCACCTGTGTGTGCAGATGCTGGCCCAGGGCTGTGCCCCGACCAGCATGGTGGGTCCTAAAGGGTCTGCAGCAGGGGCCGAGGAGCCCCCAGCAGGAGGGGTGCTGGGACCCCTGCCCACAGCTCGGGGCTTTCAGGTGGCTGCCAGCAGGACTCTCAACTGAGGGACACTCTGTGGTCTTCAGGTGCCACCTGGCTCAGGTGACCCCACCTGCCAGCTTGTGACCTGCGAGGGGGTTGAGGCCCAGAGGCCTGGGGAAGGGTCTCCCAGGGGCAGAGAGGCCTGGGTCTCCTGGCTGGTCCCCCCACATCCCTCCTGCAGGTGCTAGGCCTGCAGCAGCAGCTGGCGGAGGCAGAGGCCTCAGGGAAGGCCCGGGCACAGCAGCTGGAAGGACACCTGCACAGGAGCCAGGAGACTGAGCAGGCCCTGCGGGCCGAGGTGCACCGCGTCACCAGGAGGCTGCGGCAGGCCCGCTCCCTGGCTGACAGTCTTCAGGCTCGCCTGGACAGTGCCCATGGCCGGGTCCTTGACGTAGAGCAGGAGCTTGCCCAAGCCAAGGGTGCCAGGCGGGACGCGGAGGCCCAGCTGGACGGGCTGTGCTCCACACTTCGCCGTGGCCTGGGGCTCCGGGGTCGGAGCCCCTCCACCTCCCCAGAACGACCTGGTTCTCCCATGAAAGGTCAGTGTCCTCCTGTCCAGCTCTGTCTGTGACCTGGGCACCCCACCCCTTCCTAGGCCTCACACAACCCACACATGAGGGGGCTGGACCAGGCCCAGCAATTGGGAGCCTGTGCCCACATGTGCCCCACCCCAGCGCCCACAGCAGGAGCTTCAGGAAGAAGGGGAGGGTCCCGTTTCTGTCACCAACCCTCCCCACATCCTCTCCACTGTCACCGACGCAGGTTCCAACAGCTCCCAGGCTCCACCTGAGTGGTACAGAGCCAGCTCCCCCACCAGGGCCCATTCACCACCCCGCTGGCACCCACCTGCACCTGGAGACTGCGACTCAGAGGTCATTGATGTGGCCTCTGTGCAGGACGCACTGGGGGACCTTATGCAGAAACTTCAAGATGCCCAGCGGGAGCGGGTGAGGGGCAACTGGGGTCCTCCCCACCCACGTGGGCACACCCCCTGGGGGCCCTGGGATCAGGGAACACAGCAACTCACCCAGATGACTCTCCATCTGTGTGTCTGTCCTCAGACCCACTGAGACCCTGGCAGGGCCTTGGCAGAGGCAGAGGAAGGTGACTGCTGCCCACTGCTCCCTCCCCTGCCCCCTGGGAGACGTCTGAGTGTCTAGACGGTCCTCTGTGATCCCACTGCCCTCCAGGCCTGACCCTCACATGGCCTAGGGCCACACTGTCCCTCAGGGTGGGCCACAGAGCCCCTGGAGTTGGCCCACTGTGATGTCCCCTGGGGACAGGCACTCGCCATCCCATGCCATCCCTGAAGAACTGTCCCCGAGGCGGGGACAGGCACGGCAGGACCCCTCCCCTGAGGACACCTATGCAGTGGATGTCCAGTTGTGCTCCTGGCCCCGGGACTCCAGCAGAGCCTGCAGTCTGCCCCTTCCCAACTGGCCAGGTGGCAGGGTGGGCT
This sequence comes from Marmota monax, assembly GCF_021218885.2. Taxonomy (NCBI): domain Eukaryota; kingdom Metazoa; phylum Chordata; class Mammalia; order Rodentia; family Sciuridae; genus Marmota; species Marmota monax. The sequence continues at coordinate 850,581 of NW_026694888.1, read as the reverse complement.
CGGGACCCTGGTGGCTGACAAGTGGGAGAGGCCGACGACAGTCCCAGGGCTGCCGGGCCCCAGCAGTCCTTCAGGCCCACTGCCCACTGACACCAGACCAGGGCCAGGTCCCATTCCTCCCAGCCCTGGCTCCCTTCACACTGCCCACAGGCTGTGTCCAGCCCCTGCCAGCTCCTACTCTGCCCAGCCCTCCCTCCGGCCACTCGGGGCCCTCCCAGGCCAGCAGCTCATCCAACCACCAGGCCTGACCTTCCCTGCAGCCCACAGCCCACACTGTCCACTGCCCTGCCCTACTACAGCTGCCCTCCTGACACCCCAGCCTGCTAGTGGACACCTCTGCCCTCCACTTGCCCTCCAGGCTGTCCTGCTGACCTTAGTTCCTCTGCCCAGGATGAGGCCCATGTCCAGGTGCGGAGCATGAGCAGCCGGCGGCACAGGGTGGAGAGCGAACTTGCCCAAGCCCAGAGCCACCTGGGGCAGCTGCAGAGGGCCCTGGCAGAGGCAGAGGAAGGTGACTGCTGCCCACTGCTCCCTCCCCTGGCCCCTGGGAGCCGTCTGAGAGCAGCTCCAGGGGGGCGGGTGGCCCCCGAGCCGCCCTGGGCCTGGCCAGCGCCCGCTCCCTCACGGAGGCAACCCCAGCACGGGGGCAGTCCCGAGACTCTGAGGCTCTGCAGGTCAGGCCTAGCCCCTCTCCTGTGACTCCCACCCCGGGTCTGGGCCCTGGCTGTGCCCACTACCTGGCCCTCTTCCCAGATAACCACACATGGGTCCCCCACTTGGACTCTGCCTCCTCTAGCCTCCTCAGAAGGGTCCCCACCCAGCCCTTACAAGCATGACACTGACTGCCCCCCTGAAGTGTCGGCCAGGAGGGCAGCCTGGGCTCCGGGAGAGTCAGCCACAGGAATGTTGGTGGGGGCGGGGAGGGGCAATGGCGGTGGGAGGACCCCGGAGCCTGAAGGAGAGGAAATGAGGGCCATCGCCAGGACCTGAACTCTATGGAGGAGCCAGTCACAGGTCCTCCGAGCTTCGTCTGCAGCCTGTGAACTGGGGGGGCAGTCCTGGGAGTGTGATCCCCTGGCAGCCTGCAGGCCTTGGGAGTCCCCGCCATCTGGTTCCCCAGGTCGGCACCGGGCAGAAGGTGCTCTGAGCAGCACCCGGGCAGCAGGGGCCCTGCAGAAGGAGGCGCTCCGGAGGCTGGAGACCGAGCACCTGTCCAGCTTGCGGGCGGCCAGCCAGGAGAGGCGGCGGCTACAGGTAGGCAGGCAGCGGGACAGGGAGGGAGGTAGGGGGCTATAAGAGCTTCGAGTGTCAGGCCAGAGGTCAGTGGCTGGACCAGAGTCCCTGTGGGAATGGGGCACAGGCACACTAGAGAGTCACTGGCACTCAGACCCCAGGCTGAGCCACCCCTGGAAGAGCTGCGGGGGCTGTCCCGGCCCCTGCTCTCTGTACCGAGGGCACACGCTGTCAGGGGCCACCCTTCCCTCTGGCCACACTGGCAGGCCTGGGGAACCCTGGCCAGCCACGGGGCTCCTCTTGGGTCGTGTTCCGGCTGCTGCAGGACAGCCTTTCGTGCCGTGCTGCTCAGACACAGAAGGGGTTGAAGGATTCAGGTAAACGTCCCACCACGCCAGGCCACATGCTATGGTCTCAGGTGAGGGCAAGGGGCCAGGCCTGGGGGACAGCCGCTGGCCCAGGCAATGGCTGTGTCCGGCTGTCTTGTGCCCATGGCTGCCTGGGCACTCCCAGGTCTCATGGTCTGGCTCTGCACTTAATGACTCTGTGGAGTCCCTCCCTCTCGTGGGAATGGGCACAGGGCGCTTCCTCACCCAGGCTTCTGTGGTACGACAGGTCCCCTGTGCTGGCTCGCTGCTCCCGTCCCTCCTCCTCCCTCCTCCCTCTCCCTCCTCCCTCCTCTCTCTCCTCCCTCTCCCTCCTCCTCCCTCCTCCCTCCTCTCTCTCCTCCCTCTCCCTCCTCCTCCCTCCTCCCCTCCCCCTCCTCCCTCTCCCCCCTCCTCCCTCTCCCTCCCCCCTCCTCCCTCTCCCTCCTCCCTCCTCTCTCTCCTCCCTCTCCCTCCTCCTCCCTCCTCCCTCTCCCTCCCCCCCTCCTCCCTCTCCCTCCTCCCTCCTCTCTCTCCTCCCTCTCCCTCCTCCTCCCTCCTCCTCCCTCCTCCCTCCTCTCTCTCCTCCCTCTCCCTCCTCCTCCCTCCTCCCCTCCCCCTCCTCCCTCTCCCCCCTCCTCCCTCTCCCTCCCCCCCTCCTCCCTCTCCCTCTCCTCCCTCCTCCTCTCTCCTCCCTCTCCCTCCTCCTCCCTCCTCCCTCCTTCCTCTCCCTCCTCCCTCCTTCCTCTCCCCCTCCCTCCTCCTCCCTCTCCTCCCTCCTCCCTCTCCTCCCTCCTCCCTCTCCCTCCCCCTCCCTCTCCTCCCTCCTCCCTCTCCCTCCTCCTCCCTCTCCCCCCTCCTCCCTCTCCCCCTCCTCCCTCTCCCCCCTCCTCCCTCCTCTCTCCTCCCTCCTCCCTCTCCCCCCTCCTCCCTCCTCTCTCCTCCCTCCTCCCTCTCCCCCTCCTCCCTCCTCCCTCTCCCTCCTCCTCCCTCCTCCCTCTCCTCCCTCCTCCCTCTCCCTCCTCCTCCCTCTCCCCCTCCTCCCTCCTCTCTCTCATCCCTCCTCCCTCTCCCTCCTCCTCCCTCTTCCCTCTCCTCCCTCTTCCCTCCTCTCTCTCCTCCCTCCTCCCTCTCCCTCTCCCTCTCCCTCCGGTGATGGCCCACAGGCCTCCTTCTCTCTGTCTTGGTCAACTCTGGGGTCCAGGCATCTGACAGGCTGAGAGCATTGTCTTTCAGTGTTAGTGTGACCTGCTGTGCTGCTATGCTCAGGGATCCTGGCTGGGCCAGGGACCCTTCCCACGCCCCTCTCTGGCTGTGTCCTAGGGGCGGAAGGCTGTTGTTCCTAGGAGAACTTCCTGCAGACCATCCCTCGGGAGGCCCTGTGCCCCCTGCCCGCCCCCTCTGAGTGCAGAGTTCTGAACCCCACCCCATGGTGCTGCAGACCCGGGCTCTCTGCCCACTGCAGCCCACACTCCGTGCAGTCCCTCCCGACCGCTGAGCACCTGCTCCCCCTGGGTCCACAATCAGGAGCTGGCCTGGCCCAGGGGCCCTCAGCAGGGCCTCCTGCCAGCTGAGTCTTGGGCTCACCTGACCTCTGGGCAGGGTCCCTGAACCATCCGGGTGTTGGCGAAGTCTGCTTCCTTGAGGTTCTGGGACTCAGCTCCTGGGTGAGGGCTTCTGGGCCTCTCCTGGCCGTGTCACCAGCTGGTCCCCAGGTTGAGTCCCGGCACACCCGACACCCACTGTCCCTGTTCCTCATAAGCCCAGAGGCTGGTGTGAGAAGAGGCTCCACTCTCTCCCTGGCTAATTTGGCAACAGACGGCAGCCTTACCTGCCCCAGGGGTCTGTGTCGAGGGACCTCATGTGACCTCAGCATCACACCAGGATCACGCCCTGCCGCAGGGCCCTGGCTCCAGCTCAGCCCGGCAGCTGGGCTTCAGGCCTGGGGACACAGGTGGGCAGAGCTGCCCCCCAGGACCAGGCTCAGGATTTGCCCTCTGCCTCCCACTGAGTGGGCCCAGGGGACGTGGCGTGTGGGTTCTGGACCTCCCTCTCCCGTGCCCTTTTCAGAGTGGGATCCAGAGGCCCATTTTTCTTTGAAACTTAAAAATGTCACCAGCTGTTGGTTTCTTCTTTTCTTCCTGTGACTTCTGCTGTCTGTGGTGAGCCCTGGTGTTTCCAGTGCCTCCACTTCACAAGCCTCTCCTCCTCCTCCTCCTCCTCCTCCTCCGGGCTTCGCACTGGGATTCTCAGCCTCAGAGACCAGAGGCCTCGCCGGTCCTCCCGGCTGGCCCGATTGCTGGTCTCTAAGTGGCTGCTTAGTGTTTCCCTCAGGGGTCTCCCGGGAGCCCCCTGAGAACCCCAGAGCCAGTTCTGACAACGACTCTCCTTTCTACCAGGGTGCTCCCTCTTGGGTGCTACGTGTCCCTTGGGTGTCCTTAAGGAAGAAGGATCTGCTGAGTGCCAGATGAACTGGGGGTGGACCTGCAGGGACTAGAATTGCCCCTGTCCTGACGTCGGCCCAAAGGAAAGGCAAAGAGGGGTTCTAAGCTCTGAGGCGTGGGGAGCAGTGCGGCCCACATGGAGCAGCCCACCCCAGCCAGAGTGAGGGGCTCAGCTGTGGAGCACCTCCCTCTCCCATGCTCCTGGCCCCTCACCTGCTGCCCCCAGCCTCATCCTCCTGAGCCAGGCTCCAGGGTCCTGGGGCTGCCCTTGGGGTCTCCTCAGCTGGAACAGAACCTGCTCTGGGCACTTGCTCTCTGCTCCACGTGGAATTCACTCATTTTCTTCGTGACGTATGCAACCACATTTGTAGATGGCACTTTTATGATTCTGGCAAGTACCATGTTCACTGCTCGGGGGCAGTTAGTTCCAGTGCCCCCAGGACCCCCTGAAGCCCTGCTCTGCAGCTGCAAGGGGGTCTGCCAATGGTTGTGACCTGCTGAGCATTGTGGTGGCCTCAGAGAGGAGCTCAGCCCCTTCGCCGAGTCACCGGGGACCCCACGGTTTGACAGAGGCCCAGGCAGAGGGCCCGAGGGTTCACTCCCTGCCCAGCACTGCCCGAGGCCGCGTGGCTATGGGACTCTGCCAGAGCAGGCCGGGTGCCCTCCTGGCTCTGCCACACCCTGGGCAGCCGTCCTCTGGAGCAAGCTCTGCATTTACACAGATTCTTTCACTTTCACGACTGGTCCCCGCTCACCAGCCCCCACCCCCTTTCACAGGAACCAATGTGTTTGTCAAGAAAAAGTTAATTAAAAACATATTTTCCTAATTAAATGGCAGGCTGTGCTGTGCACACAGTACGGCTCTTGTTGGAGAGAGACCCTCCCCGTTCCCAGGGCTACCCTGGAACCCAGCAGAACAACAGCACACAGCCAAGCCCACAGCGTGGGGACATGCCGGGCGCAGCACCCGGCTGCCCACAGCTGGCCGGGCCTCTGATCAGGGCCATGCCTGGAACCTGCCCAGCACTGCCCACACACACCCTGCTTATGGCCCGGGGAGAGGCCACAGCACTACCTGCAGGCTGCAGCCACATGGCTCACAGCTCCTTGACTCCTGCCCAGCTCTCCTCCCTCCCTGTGCCCGAGCACGCCACAGCCAGCCCAGCAGCCCTTCACGTCCCCCGGTACCAGCCCTGCTCACTGCCCTGCTGCGGGCTGACTGAGCCTCAGCCTGCCTTCCAGGCCCTGGCTGTGGACACTGGCCCACAGGTGGAGTCCATCACTGCCTGCCTGAGTCCACGGCCACAGATCTCTCTGTGCCAAGGCCACGTCTGCCTTTGTAGTCACCTGGACAGTCCCCGGGAGAGGAACTGAGTCCCTTAGGGCTGGACTGCACTGCGGCCCTGCTCCTGAGGAACCTTGGCTCCCCGCCACCCCTTCCCGCACTGCTCCACCTTATCTCCTGTGGGGACGAGGGCTCAGGCATGCCCGCATCACCTGGCACCTCGTGTGGGTCCCACCAGCTCCTCCTGCCCAGGTTGGGTGGTCTCTCTTCCTCTGACCCCCCCCCCCCAGGGCACCTGCTTCCTTGGCCTTGCCAGAGCCACTCTGCCCTCTTTCCTGGGGATCCTCCTGATTCCTCGTGTGGGATGACTGTGGTTGCTGTGTGACCGTAGGTTTTTTAATATGAATTCTTTCCCCTTTTGCCACTTTTCCAGGATTTTTGCTTTTCCTTCTGCCTTAACTCAGGGTCACTGAAAGGGACACGGTGGAAGCCTGGCTGGGTGGCTTCCCGCCCTCGGCAGTACGGTCTCCCCTCCTGTCCCGGCCTGCCCTTGTCCGTAGGCTGGCTGCTAGTCTGCCTTGGTCTGGGCTATTTGCTGTGGTTTATTTAGAGGGAACTGGGCCCACTGATTGCAGTTTATAGGGAAGAAGAGATGTTGGAAATCTTCCAAGAAAGTTTTCAGGCAGAATATTAGGGCTGGCCACGGCGAGTCCAGAGGACGGCTGCTGCAGAGCGGGCAAAGATGCAGGCAGACAGGCAGAGGCCAGGGGTGACCAGGACTCCTTAGACCCCCAGAGGCCACAGCCTCCCACCGTGCCAGGTGAGGACTCCTGTTCTGTAGCTGGGCTCAGGGCAAAGGCAGGGGCTCACCCATGGTGGGAGCCTGGGGACACTGGCCCGGGCCACTGACAAGACCCTAGGACAGGTCTGGGTGTTGGTGGCCCAGCTTCTGCATGTTGGTAAAGGACCTTCAAGGAGACCTCTGTCTCCTCTGCTGGCATTGAGACTGTCTCTAGCTTCATGAGCAAGGCCTTCTACAGAGACCCCAGCCTCCCCCAGTGGTCCTCCCATCTTTCTTTGGTCCCTAGAAGAACCCTGGGAGGTGTATCACGACATGGAAGACTGGGGACAGCCTGTGCCCTAGCCTGGCTCTTCCCTGCCAGGATCCCTGGGTGGGAGTAAGAGCCCCGGGTCCCGGCACTTGGCTCTGGGGAGAAGCAGGTGTCGTGGCCAGGCACATGGGCCACTGTGGAAGGTGTGCTGGGATGCAGTGGACACAGAGGCCATCGTGGGTGTCACATGAATGGTGAGGGTTTGGGCAGGGTGAAGGCAGAGGGGCTGGGAATGGAGCATGGGGTGGGGAGTGGGTGCCGGGGAAGCAGGAAGGAGTCATGCGCCATCCTGGTTCCTCAGCTGCCTGGGGCCGGCTGTGTCCCTGCTGCCTGTGGGGTAGAGAGGGATGGGGGCTGCAGGTGGGCTTGGCAGGGCAAGAGCTGAGGCAGGGAACCCTCCTCAGGGTAAGAAGGCAGAGCAAGGGGTGGGATGGGGGCAGAGGCTCAGCCAGACAAGCTCCATCAGGCTCAGGAGCGCTGCTGCTCTCCTCCGAGGTCAGGGACACTACAGGCTGAACCAGGGAGAGCTACTGCAGATGAGTCTTCTGAGAGCACGCGGAGCCCAGATGCCGGCCCAGGCAGAGCCAACAGGGCCAGCTGGCCAGGCTTCCTCCAGGTTCCCTGGCCACACCAACCACCTACTCAGCAGGTGCCATGGTCCTTGACCCTGCTCCTGCTGTTTACCGTTCCAGCATTCAGACCTGCAGGGGCACAGGGCAGATGCACTCGCACCCATTCCCTGGGGTGTCCCCCCCATGTTTCCAGGTGGGTCCTGTGTCTCCCTCCCTCCAGGAGCAAGTGGCCACACTGCAGCAGGCCTTGGGGGGAAGCAGGAAGGGCCTGGAAGAGAAGGGGAGGCTGCTGGAGGCGCAGCTGGCTGGTCTGCGAAGCAGGTGCCAGGAGGGATCCCTGGAGCCCCTGCGACAGGTGAGGCCCAGCAGGGAGAGTAGGCCCTCACCAGGAGGCAGCAAACCCCTCACCGGACTGCAGGCCGCACCTCCTCGGTCCTGCGCAGGAGGGAGGAGCCTGGGCTGGTGACCCGGATGGCATCCGATGCCCAGGTGACAGGTGGGGAAACCGAGTCTGGAGGGAGTTGGAGGGCTGCTTCTCTTGCCCCACAGTAAGCAAGCACCCTCCGACAAAGGGGTCAGCCATGGACGCACGGTGTGCGGGGAGGGGGGGCGTGGGCATAAACTGAGGCCAAGCCCAGGGCCAGCGTCAAACAGAATGCCCAGCTCTTAGAAGCCTGGGACTCCCCGTTCCGGGCCCTGGCGTCAGTAGCCTCTTCCGCCCAGGTGCTCCGGAGGCGGCCGCGCGGGAGGCAGGCGGCACAGCGTGCAGAGCGGCGCGCCCTGCGGGAGCAGACCACAGCGCTGCGCACCGAGCGGGCCCGCCTGCAGGGGGAGCTCGCGGCGCTGCGCGCGCGCCGGGCGCAGGTACCTAGTGCCCACGGGGTGAGGGTTCCCTGGCGAGGTGCGGGGTGCCGCAAGCCCTGGGAGGTCCGCGGAGACCTCCGGGGAGGCCGTGAAGGGTGTTGGTCCCGCCGGCCTCTGTGTCTCATCTGCTGATGGGGACGGCACCAACTTAGGGAGTGGCCCCTCTGGGGGTGTCGCCCTTGCCCTGCCTTGGCTCTCTGGGGGACACACCAGGGGTCATGGCAGTTCCCCTAGGCTTGTGCCTCAGCTCTGCCCAAACCTGTGACCAGCACACCACCCCCTCGGCTGTTGATGGTGGAATGGCTCCTGCCTCAGGGGCCACAGGGACCAGGCAGAGCCAGCCCAGGTGTGCTTCATAAGCCTGGCTGCAGGCCCAGCCCCTCTTAGGGCACTCAGAGAGGGGACCACTGCCCTCCTCTGGGTCCCATCAGACATGCCAGCCTGCACCACAAGACCTGGAGAGCTCAGGCGGACCAGGGGTGTTGCTGGTCACCACCCAGCTGACCTCCGTCACACAGGCCTGATCAGACAGTCTTTGTCCCCACCATTTGTGCTACTGAGGCACTGCGGAAGCCGGAGGGTCATGCCGTCCACCAGGCTGACCTGGCCAACGCACTGGGCCAGGGTGTAGGCCCGTGTGGGATGGACAGGGGGTCCAGAGCAGGCTGCTAGGGGGAGGCAGTGCATGGGATGGGGAGGGAGGGGGGCACTTGTGGGACAGGACACCAGACCCCTGTCAAAGTGAGAAAGCCAGGGCAGCCCTTCTCCACACAGCCTGCCAAGGGGCAGAGGCCAGTGGCCAGGACAGTCAGGGTTGCCCACACAGAGGGCCACCTGCCCTTCCATGAAGGAGGCACAGCCAGCAAGGCCCAGTCGGGATCCTGCCGCTCTTGCGGATGGGAGGGCCCAGCCCAGGCTGTGGATCTGGGGAGTCTCCTCGGGTGCCGTGGGGTCAGGGTGGAGCTACGTCCAGCCAGGCTACGGTGGTGCCTGGGGGCAGCAAAGCCAGCTGTGGGCATTGTGCCGGCTGCGGGTCCCCAGGGCTGGGGTGGGGGAAGAAAGGAACAGCTAATGAGTTCCAGGAGGTCAGCTGAGAGGGGCCCACAAACCCATAAAACCTTTACTGGCGTCTCAGGAGGGGAAACCCGGATGTGGCCATGTGTTTGTGTTGGACTCCACTTTTCTCTTCTCTTTACAACATGCACTTCCAGGGCTGTTACTAGATTTTTAAAGAAACAGCTTTCTTTTTCTATCAGGGAGGACTGTCTTCCTCAGTCCTGAGGAAATGGAGGGCTGTTCGTATAGAGCTTTAGCTACTGCCCTCTGGCAGACCACCCCCCAGATCCCAGGGTCCTTGAGAGACCCCCAGCTCCACCCCCAACTCTGCCCCACACTGAAGGGAGGGCCTGGGGCCCCTGCCAGGCATGTGGGCCAGCAGGCAGTCCTGCAGGAGCAGTGGGCCTGTCCCCCCACTCCTGCCCTGTCCTGGCCAGCAAGCGTTTGAGGTCAGGGCTTTGGGGAGCAACATCCCGGGATCCCTTCCTTCATAGCAGTACCAGGAGGGTGTCCAGGACCCTCTTCTGCTGCTGCCCTCCCCACCAGTGAGAGAATCTCTAGACTCCACGGCTTCCCTACCGGGGCAAAGTGGCCCACCCACCTTCATATGGAAGATGACTCCTAACCGTCAACCTGCAGGAGTTCCTCCTGCCCCACTCCCATGTGGGTGGCTAAGAGGCCTCTGCTGGGGCAGCTGCAGCCCAAGAGACGGCAGCATGGGATGGGGATGCTGAGGTTTGTGCCCCAGCTCCAGGGTGTACCTGCGTGGCCTTCCGGGTCAAGTGCCTACAGAGGCCATGGGTATGTGAGGACCCCAGCTCAGGAGGCCTGGGGTGTCCTGGGAAGGAACTGGGGCAGAGGTCTCAACAGGGACTCAGCAGCGTGGGGACTGGGCCCTGTTCTTAAGCTACTCTGGCTACAGATGTCAGTGGTGACAGAGGTGGGGAACAGTGCCCTGGCCAGAGGTGTCCTCCTGCTCCCCAAAGGAAAGCTGGCCTGACCTCACATCCCAACCAGGAGGCCACTACACCCTACCACCAGCTCTGCACCCTCCCTGCAGACCGTGTGGGAGACACTGAGGGGGAGAGGGACGTGGCGAGGCTGGGGGCTGAGAAGCAGAAGCTGCGGCAGTCCCTGCTCAGCCTGCACCAGGAGCTAGACTGGACCCTAAGGCAGAACCAGCAGCAGCAGGGGAGCTGCATCATTGGGGTCCTGTGCACTGCAGCCTTGGGGTGAGCCTGGGGTGGGCTCCGGGCCCGTCTCTGGCCTGGATGCACTGGATGCACCCATGCGGGAAAGCTGCACTGGCTCTTGCACATGACAGAGGCAGAGTCGAAACCCAGACCACAGTGGGGCCACCTGGATCAGACCGAGGTCCCAGACAGAGCTGGAGCCAGAACCGAAGGCTCCAGGGGCCCCGTTAGTGTCCTTTCTAGGTCCCCTGCTCTCCTGAAGTATCAAAAGTCCCCTTGGGAAGGCTGCGACCTCTGTGAGCCAAGCCTGGCTTTACAGAGCGGGCTGGGCCCGGGCCCAGGACCTGACACCCATGTGGACCTTGGGGCCTTGAGCCTCCCCATCCCTCAACCTTGGATGCCCTTAGGACCTGCCACCTGGCCAAGAGGAAACTGGGCTGCCCTGAGGCCGAGCCAGTGGTCAGGACCCCAGACCTGTGGGCTGAATGTGTGCTACACCAAGTCTGCTGGGGTCCTGGGCCAGGGCCAGCACCCTGTGCAGGACAGTGAGGCCAACAAAGGCCCAGGGGCCCCGAAGGAAGGGTGGGACCCCCCATCAGGCCTTGTCTCTGGATTCGGGCAGCCCTCCAGCAGGCAGACGCAGCACCCCGTGTCCTCACTGCAGGCCCAGGTGGCTGAACTGCAGCTGCATGAGCCGGCTACGGAGGCAGAGAGGCTGCATGGGGCCCAGCTCCCGGCCACAGAGGCCCTGGAATCCCGGGAAGAGACCCACCGGCCACAGGTGAAGCTGCTAGATGAGCAGGCGGGGCCTGGCCCAGCCTCCTGGAGAGTGGAAGGATGGGAGGAAAGCATCTTGTAGCAGCACCCTGCAGGGGTGACCGCATGGCCTCCACGTGAAGCTTCCACTCCACGGCTCTGTCCTTCCACCTTCTCAAGAGGCAGAGCTGTGGTTGACCCCACCCGTCACTGAGAGGGGGACTGTGGGTTCCAGGGAAGGTCACTGCCCTCTCTGGGCCTCTGTCATCCTGTTTACAAAGTGGGGTGTTGAGGATGGTTGCTGTCAGAGGTGACCCAGACTGGCTAGTCCTGTGTTCAGGGCCAGGACTGGGCCTGCCGTGCAGGTTGGGCAGAGGCAGCCCTGCACTGACCTTCAGGGTCACCAGGAAGAACAGCAGAGCACCCGTACTTGGTGGAGGGGAGTGTGGCAGGTTCTCGTACACGCACATGCATGGCACACCACACCCTCCTGTGCCTGTGCAGCACGCCTGTGGGCCAAACTGCCTGCTGCAGAGCCCAGAGCTGCCAGGAGCCGAGGGCCATGTGGTCAACCTCTCACTTTCCACAAGGACACTGAGAACCAGAGAGCAAATGACTGCCCAGGGTCGTCCCCAAGTGAATGGGCCTACCAGCCACATTTGCTCACTTTATAATAAAGCCCCTTCCCTATCATTCCCAGCATTTTCAAGGCCTGAACAGAAGGGGGTCCATCACTGGAGTGGGTGTCCTTAGGGAGGACCCTGGCACCCTCTGCCATTTCCCCTGGTGTTTCTCTCCCACACACACCTCCTCTCCTTGGGAGCCGTGGACCGTGGCCTCCCAGCCCAGCCTGGCTGCACAGAACTCTCTGTGCCCTGCACCTGGGGCCCCTACCTGACTGAGTTCCTGCCTGTCTGCAGGTGGCCACCCTGAGGGAGCAGCTGGACCAGGAAGCACAGCGACCACCACACACCCACCTCAGCCAGGCCTTGCTGGTCAGGCAGTGAGCCCTGCCGCAGACCACGGGGTGGCTGGGCTCTGCAGCCCTGACGGACCCAGAGTAGGCTCCAAGCAGAGATGCTGAGGGCCCAGGCTGCTGAGGGCCACGGCTGGGAGGCTGATGTCTGTGTGCCCCATGAGAGGGTGGCACAGTGCAGACAGAAGGCTCAGACAGCCACAGAGCGCTCGTGTCAGGGGCCTGTGGCCGCAAGCACTTCTAGTCCTGCAGACTGGGGAAGTCCTCCTGCCTCTGGGACCTAGGCCTCCGCCTCAGCTGGACACCCCTTCCCACAGTACACCCTTCACACTTCAGGCCACTGCTCCGGCCAGACCCCTGTGGCCAGGCCCTCATCAGGCCACTTCCTCAGCCACAGGCTGGGTCCCACCCTCTGCTCTGTAAACACGGGGAAGCGTGTGGAAAGCATTTCCACCGCCAGGGCCCAGAGCCGCCGTCCTGCCAGGCCAGCACCACACCCTGTCCAGAGGCCACGGAACCTCCGCGTCCAGGAGCTGCAGGCCCGTCCCCATGGCAGGTGGCTGGAAGTGACTCAGATTCCAGTCCCCGTGACTCACTGGCCACGAGGGGCGTTGCAGTGTGAAGTTGGAAGCTGTTCTGCAGCTGCCTGCTTTCCCAGCCTGTGACTGCAAGGGACAGTCCCATGGGACTCTGCTGTGAAGGCCGAGGCTGCTGGGCTAGGCCTGCCACTCAGCTCGCTGTTGGATCTTTCACCAGCTTCCCATTAGCACTGGTCAGTGTGACTTGTCCTCTGCAAATGGCTTCTCTCGTGCTGTAAGCTGTACATTTCCAGTATCTCTGGGGCACAAGCCGGTCCAGTGATTCCCACATGCAGCACAAGGACCAGGCTGCCTGCCCCGGGGCTGCTCCTGTCTTGGGCCCCTGGAATGCCCTCAAGGACTCTGGCGCCAGGCAGGGAGAACCCAAAGCTGACAGAGCCGCCCTGTCCCATTGTGGCAGGCCCTGGCCCAGGTGTGTGGCAGGCCCTGTCTGTCCACTGCAAGATCATTCGGCACTTAGAATTAGCAAGGAGTCAGCGAGGGTCGTGAGTCACACAGACCGACAGCTAGAGCCAGGAGGGAGGGAGGCCTCATTCTGCCCCTCTACTCTGCCTGGCTGTTAGTGGCTGCTAAGAAGTTTGCCCAGGCTCTGAGGGGAAGCCCCCAGAGACCCCTCAGCAAGGGCTACTCTGGGCAGAGAGTAGTCCTGTGTCTTGCTGGCACGGGACTCTTCTGCGAGCTGTGGCTGGGTGCAGGCAGCAGTGAACTCCGTGGAGGCCAGCAGGTGTGCCTCTCGGCTGCCGGGCGGTGTCCACGCCACACCCCCACAGAGGACTGAGAGGTGATGGGGCAGGAGGCCGGGCAGCCCCAGCCCTGGCTCAGGGAGCCTGTGTGCCCAGCCTGCAGCCTGGCTCTCCTGTTTCGTGGTGCTGCTCATGGCAGAAGCTCCCAGTGGAGTCGGGACTTGGCAAATGTGCACAGAGGGACCTGCTTCAGCTGTGGGGGCTCCAGGTCACTTCTCAGCATCAAAAAGAAAACCACGTGTCATTCAACCAGTCTGCTCCCTGGCCACTTGGGACCCTCCCTGTCCTGGAGGTTCCGGGGGATATTCAAAGTGCCTGTGAATCTGAGATCTTTGTAGTTTAACGAATATTTAAATCGGCAGAGGAGATACTGTTTTTACTTACTCAACACAAAGGTATATATTTAGGAAAAGAGGATTTTCCACATGGAAACACTCTGGTGGGTGCCTGAGCACTGGCAGTGCTGTCAGACCTCAGTGTGTCAGAGTTAGCCATTCCTGTAGCAGCCCTCCAGGCACCTGGCTTGGGGGTAGGAAGCTCTACTTCTAGATCAAGGCCACATGACCATTGGCTGGACGTGGGTCAGGCCCGGAACTCCCCAGCACCTGCTGCAGCTCACCGCTTCTGCTCAGCAGGGAAGACAAAGATGTGCCCCCCTGGAGAGGAAGCCAAGGGAGGAGAGGCTGAGATGTGCAGGCAGTGGGCAGGGGAGAAGGCAGCCCTCCACCTTTCCCAGAACACGGGGGGAAGACCATGATGGAGCTGCACTGACCTGCCTCCACCCAACCTGCTCCCAGAATGCAGGGGTGGGGCACGCCCACTTCCCCCGCTTCACCCAAGGTGGGGGCCTCTGACCCTGACGAGACCCCAAAGAGCTCATCAGTGGCTTGAGAGATGCCAGCTTCAAGTTCAAGAGCAGCTCTGCCCCCGAGCTGTGCATTCAACCCGGACAGGCTCCTGGTGTCTGTGAGAACCTGGAGGTGGCTCTGGGCCTGGACCCTAGGGCACTCCTCTCTGGACACTTCGGGCAGGGCTTCGGAACACCAGGAAACACTCGTGCAGTGGCCCAGAGGTAGGCAGATACCCACAAAACCCCAGACACAGGCCACGCTTGCTGCCTCTGCCGAGGGATCTGGGACTGGGGAGGGTCCCACCGGCCTCTGACGGGGCAACTCTGAGCAGACCCGCATGTGCACAGGCCTGGGGGCTCCCACCTCCCAGGCATCTCAAGATGGTGCCACAGACTACAGAGGGGAGAGGGCCCCGCATAGGACCTCAGCTCCATCCCGAGACGACAGGCCAGCACGCGGGCTGAGGCAGGGCTAGGACCTCAGCTCCATCCCAAGACGACAGGCCAGCACGCGGGCTGAGGCAGGGCTAGGACCTCAGCTCCATCCCAAGACGACAGGCCAGCACGCGGGCTGAGGCAGGGCTAGGACCTCAGCTCCATCCCAAGACGACAGGCCAGCACGCGGGCTGAGGCAGGGCTAGGACCTCAGCTCCATCCCAAGACGACAGGCCAGCACGCGGGCTGAGGCAGGGCAGAGCTCCGCCGCGACACGACTGGGGCAGAAAACAGGCCAGCTGGAAACCACATACGGCTGACTTGGGCTCCTCAAACATTGATGGTTTTCAAGTAGACCATGGGTGGCTTAACTCTGGACGTGTTCTGAGAAGTGAGTCAGCAAGAGTGCTGCCACATTGCCACATGTGTTCACATGCCCCAAGACAGTGTCAGTGACCCAGGTGGTACAATCTGCTGGGATCCCCATCCCACATGAGGTCCCTGCTTGATGGAATCGTCCTGCCACAGCCAGCACCCATGACCCCAGACCCACAGGGGCCCTTAGGTGAGGCCTCTGCAGGGCACACTTGTTCAGGAGGTCATCTCCATGTGACCGCCACTGGGGTCTTTCGTGTCTCTAAAGATGCCTCGGAAGCATGGCTACAGGCTTCAGAGCCTTCAGAATGGAGAGGGCCCTGGGTTCCCCACCTGCCCTCCCTCTCTTGGCTGCCCTGGACATCAGGAAGCAGAGACTGGCACTGTCCCTGCAGGGATAGATTCCAAGGCACCTCGTGGAGCCTGGAGGGGCACATGTCGCATTAGGCCCATCCTGGGCCCCCAGGCGTGACCCCCTAGGCCAACCCCCTGCCGTGGACAGAGGGGACAACGTAGGCACTCAAGAAGACAGATGAGGCTGCCTGCAGGAGAGCAGCCTCAGCAAGGCCAAGGGCCCCGGGCCTGAACCCGCCTGCTGGGCCTCTTCAGCTCCTCTTTTCTCTAAATAAAGCAGCAGTGACCACCTCAGGAAGCATATGCCCAGCGCTTTCTGATCATTTCCCCAAGATCAATAGCAAGGTCCCGTCATGGGAGCTGGGGTGTGAGGTTCCCTGCGCATGTGGTGGGGGTCTGGGTTGGCTGTGCTGTCCCTCCCTTCTCTGCCTCAGTGGCCAGCCCCATAGGGCAGTGGCCAAGTGGATGGCCAGGGTGTAACTCCTCAGGAGCTGGGCCCACCCCACGTCCCTTCGACCTCCCTAGCCTCCTCCTGATATAGGTGGAGGTTGACTGGGAGTTGGGGCTTTGGGCCATGCCCACATGAGGGGACCCACTGCTCTGGCAGGGGACTTGTACTCCACCAGCCACCTCTGGGACGGGAGCAAAGTTGGGGGTGGACTGCAACCCAGACCCTGCCCTGTAGGACAGCTGTCCAAGCCCAGTCTGACCCTCCCCCAGCCCCCAGATGTGGGTGGGTGGACCCTGCATTCTGGGACATCCTGAGGGTGGACTCCAGGTCTCCCCACCTAAACTGCACACATACTCCGGCCTGAAATTAAAGTGTCACAGGCCTGTGGGGTAGGCTCAGGTTTCCTGCCACAGAACATGAGCCTGCTTGATAGAATGATCCTGGTCTTGATAAATGTGGACTTTCTGTTGTAGAGACAAAGGCGTCCTTGAGACCAGAGGGAGGCCTAAAACAGCAGTTGCTGAAAAGTATTTCCTGATAATATTTTTAGCACCTGAAACTTTTTTTCTTTTCTGCCTGTGGAGTTGTGTGCCTTTTTCTTTTAATGACCCTGTGTTAACCCCCACTCTCCCAGACCCAACTAAAAATCTGCAGAGGGCTGAGGCTGGGGATAGTCAGCAAAGCTGGGGCAGCGGTGGTCACCGCCACCTGGGGTCAGAGGTTGGAGGGCGTGGCCTGCTGCTGGCCTGGCTCACAGACTCAACTCTGGGCACGCCCAGAGCTATTCGGGGGATTCCTCCAGGTGGTGGGCCAGGACCCCTTGTCCAGGCCCACCCCTCCCCTGCACCTCAGGAACAGTCTTAGACTCAGAGCACTTACTCATACCACTGCTCTTGGCCATGTGCTGGGCCCGGAGGCAAACCTACTCCAGGGATCCCCAGGTAGGCCCAAACCCTGACTAGAAATGGGCCTTTACCCGTGTCCTGAGGCCTGTGCTCAGAAGGGTGACTGCCAGCCAGGGCAGCCTGTGCAGCCTGCTCTAAGGTGCAGGCCCTGGGCTGGGCTTGGAGGGCAGAAGAGGAGGGTGCTGTAGGAAGGAGGACTCAGGGAGCAAGGGGTATGCTCCTCGGGCTCAAGGGGTCTTGCGTCAGGTTGGAGCTGCCCTTCTACCTGGGAAAACAAAAACTAAGAAAACCAGGACTTCCCAGAGGTCCCAAGCCTATTTGGGGGCAGGGGGACAGAGACTGCCGGGTTTTCGTAGAACCAAGACAGTCTGAACAGTATGTCCTCTTGACTTGGTCTCCTGGCAGCTCTGCCCTTGAGGCCAGTCCATAGGGACTGCACCCTGGACCCCCTGGCCTTCACAGGGGGATATGGAGAAGCACGACATGGTGGTGTGCTGTCCTGGGGGTTCTCAAGGCCAGGAGCCCAGCGCCAGGGCCAACCCTCCCACTGCTAATTGAGGGCACAGCCTCGATTTGCCCCTCAGCAGAGCAGGATGCTCTACCAAGCAGGGGAGGGACACAGCAAGCCAGGCCCAGGTGCAGGGTGCAGGAGTGCTCTGTGGGACCCGCCTGCAGGGCCAGCCTGACATGGATAGCCACCAAGCCAGGACCCATCACCCAGCACAGAGAGGACAGTGGAGACTGTGCCCCAGGACTCCAGTCTCTGCCTGGGGCTTAGGGACGCTGAGGTGGACGGGACTGGGCCCTGAGGGAATGACAGGGCCAGCACTACCTGAGGTGAGTGGTCCCAGAGGCAGAGAGAAGGGTTGGAACAGTCACAGGCACGGGACACCGACTCCATATGGAGGCTGCTGAGAGCCCTGCCCTTCCTGCCCCCAAGTCCTGAGTCTCCCAGGGAGGACGGCTCTGCCTAGGGTCTGCCTTGGCATCTTGTCAAAAGCAGGACCACGGCGGCTGGGGCGGCGGCTGCTGTCGGTGCCCTTCTCGTTTTTTGGCGCCGAGCACTCCGGACTCTAGTAACTCATCCTCTGGTGAGTACCTGGACCCAGAAATTTCCCCTGATGTGGTTATGCGTTTCAGAAACTGTTTTATGCCTTGACGACTGCCAGGGCCAGGGTTTGTCCTGGCATGGAGCGAGAGCCGGAGTACACTCTGGGAGGAGCTTGCCCTGGTGCTGAGGAGAGGCCGCTCCTCCAGGGGGCTGCGGAGCCAGCGTCAAGGACGGAAGCTCCATCAGGGCAAGGACTGCGTCACCTGGACAAAGTCCCTGGAGGGCACCCGGAGTTCTGCCCCTCCGCCCAACATCTGGGGCAGCCCTTCGGAAACAGGTGTGCCTCCGAATTGCTCTGCCGACTCAGACACATCCTTCGGGCCCAGGATGGAGCGAGCCTGGGAACCGCAGAAGAGGACACCCCGCCCCAGGACGGGCGCCTGCCACGTTCTTGCCTCGCCAGTGCACAGGCCGGGGGAGATCTAGGGGTGCGAGGGCCCCCATGAGGCCTCCGGCTCCAGTCCTACCCAGCGCCGGCACCAGCGACCACTGGCAGGGACCCCTGCGCGCCCCTCCTTCCCGCGGAGCCTGGCGCTTTAAGAGCCACAAATTTGCATGGCCCCGCCCGGCCCCGCCCCGCCGAGCGGCGCCGCGCCGGCTATTTAAAGCGCGGCCCCGGGGGCGGAGGGCCAATAGCGGTCCCGCCCTGTGCCTTCTCCGCGGAGCGGGCGCGGGCTGCGGAGCCCACCGAGAGCGCGGCTGGCCAGTCCCTGCGCGGCCACCTGCCCGAGCCCTGCGAGGACCGCGCGTCCCGCTCGCAGACCTGGCGATGCCGAGCGGCGCCGCCTGGGCGCTGCTGCTGGCTGCGGCGCTGGGGCTCTGGGCGCACGGGGTGCGCGGCGCCGTGGCCCTCGCCGACTTCTACCCGTTCGGCGCCGAGCGCGGCGACGCCGTCACCCCAAAGCAGGACGACGGCGGCTCGGGGCTGCGGCCGCTGTCGGTGCCCTTCCCGTTCTTCGGCGCCGAGCACTCCGGCCTCTACGTGAGTAACCCCAAGCTCGCGGGGGCGCCAGGGAGGGCGCTGTGCCCCGGCCGCTGCCCGCCGGCCCGGACTCACGCTGCCGCCGCCAGCTACTTGGCACCACGGCGGCCAGAGGTGGAATGAGGACAGCGCTTCCTCCCTTCCGCGGCCGGGGCCGGACAGCGGCCGGCGGGAGAGGCGCGGGCAGGGCGGGGCGAGAAGCAGCCAGGCCACCTTGGCCTCAGCGCGCGGAGCGGTGCATCCCTGCCGCTGGCGGGCTCGCCCGCAGCATGCACCCTGAGATGGGTCCGGAGCCTGGTGGTGACCCTCGCCCCGCGTTGTTTCCTTTTCTGACAGCGATGTGGCTGCAAGGAACAGGGCCTTGAGCCTGGGTTTCCAGAGTGGGGCACTTGGCCTGCGATCCCTTCCCCTCCCAGGCCACTTCGACCCCGCCCCCAGTTGATTCGGGAGGCCCAGTGCCAGCAGACTGACCCTCCCCACTTCTCAGGGCTTCTTAGCAACTCCGCCTGGCCAGGGCTGGAAGCCAGCTGCAGTGTAGGGGGGCTCTGGCTGGAGTCAGTGAGCTGTTTCTTCTCTTGACCCTTCTGAGTCCCAGGGAGTCCAACAGGACCCCCAGAGGGAACTGCTGGAGCCCCGGGGGTGCAGGAAAAGGCCTGAGTGACAGTTCTGTCTCCATGTACCCAGGGTGTGACTGCTGGGCCAGTCACTTGAGGGCCACCCAGGGGATGAAGCATGGTGAGGTGGCCTCTGTGCATAGGTCCCCAGTGGTCCCCTGAACCACCACATGCTAGGACAGGCTGGTATATAGTCATTCCAACACCATTGCCCCAACCAAACCCGGGTCACATCTACCACCATCACTCTTCTCATTAGCACTGCCACCTGTGTCCTCGCTAGAACCACCAACACTGCCATCAGCAACACCACCTACTGTCACCCCTTCCACCATAAGCATCACCACCACGTGGTCCCTAACATCTCCAACACCACTCCCCTCACCAGACAGTCTTCTGCACTGCCCTCAGGTCTTCCCCATCCCATCCAGAAGCAGCACAACCTCCAATATCCCTGTACCTGGACAGCCACCCCAGGGGCCACTCTGCAGCCTGGCAACTCATTTCCCCACGCCCACCCAGGGAGCATCTGGGGGTGGGGCTGGGGGCATCCTTTCTCTAGAGATGCCACCTGAAGGTCCCTCTGGGCCAGGAATTGACAGAGGAGCAGACTGTACTCCTAGACATGCAAAGTGGTCAGGCAGAGCTGAGTTCAGGTCTGCCCAGCCAGAGGAGAAGAGTCCATCTCAGGAATGGGAAAGCCCCGTGTCAGCACTGTCCTGGCAGAAGTCTGTCCAAATGTTCCTTAAGCATCTGGGCCAGTATCATCTTCCCACTCAAAGTCACAGTGAAAATACTAGCAACACCGTTGACCCTCTAAACAACCTCACCGAAAACAGCTATTCTTGCCAAAACAATGGGAGACATGGTTCTGAAGTGGAAAGTTTGGCTAAAAAACAAAGGTGTCATCAGAAATGGCTCTTGCAACTGTTCTTTCCTGAAACACAGGTTTACCGGGAACACCCTGGCTGTGTGGATGGACTGTGTGCAGGGCCATTCACCTGTCCCTTTTTCAGTGGGCAGAGGACGGAGTTCTTCAGGGAGCTGAAGTACCTGAGCGGGCTCTGTGGTCAGGGAGGGAAGCAGATGCAGGGTGTGGAGAGAGGTTAGGTCCAAGGCAGACACAGAGAGCGGAGGCGTTCACTGCAGGGCCTTTCTGGGTGTCCATGCGCCCACCCTGCAGACAGGATTCTGCCCTGGGTGTCCCTGTCTGGCTCTCAACACTGCACAGCAACTCCCAGCCCAGGCGCCTGTGTGGCCCGAACAAGGACCTTCTATGTGGCCTCTGCTCCCTCTGCCTTCAACCTGTGGCTTGGCCAAGAGCAGGCTGATGGCATGAACGAGTGAATAAAAGCTCTGTCCCTCTGTACTGGCCTCGGTCATGTGGGGAAGGCAGCCGTGCCTGTGTGGGGCGAGTGCTTCTTCAGTCTGTGTTAGAAACAGCTTGCCGAAATGGCCCCGGCAAGACAGGGCCACCTCAGGTGGGCGGCCCCTGCCTGGAAGGGGCCCCCTGTTCTGCTTCTTTCTCGTGTGACAGCTGTTGCACCTGGCTAGTTGTGAGGCTCTGGGAAGGCTGAGGGCCACACCGACAGGACTGCCACTAGCCCGCTGCAGGTTCTGGGTAGTGATGGGAGCTGGGCCGTGGCCTGTGGGACCAGTGGGGCCTGTGGAAGAGGAGTGGTCTGCTCAGGCAGATGTGGACCATGAGAGGGAATGCCTGTTTCTCCCAATTAGCTGAAGCCACAGCCCCCAGGTGCAGCCCCACCCAGGGGAGCATCCGAGGGCCACACAGAGAATCTTTGTGTGTTTAGCACAAGCAGACTGAACGGTGGCCTTGGGTAGCACACCACTTCGGCCTCTGTCCCTTCTTTGCTAGTGGAAGAGAGTGCCTGGGGAGCAATTCTGTTAAGGTGTGGAGCCCTGGTGGGCCCAGGAGTCTCTTATGGTGTGCAGTGGATGGGGCATGAGGCATATCTCCAACCTGAACTGCTGGGGCGTGGACAGAGTCCTGTCTCCCTAGAGAGAACCCTTCACCCAGCCCCCTGGAGGCTTCTCCCAGGGGTCTGTCAGGTGCTGTGCCCTCATATACTGTGACAATCCCTTATCACTGCACCTCTTTGTCTTTTGAAAACTTTGGAACCATTCCAAGAAACATAGAACCCTGAGTGGGAGGGACCAGGAGTGGGCAGTGTCCCTGCAGAGCCCTTGGTCAAGAAGGACTGTTGACGTACAGAATGCCCTTGAACTCTTGCTAGCCATCTCAGCTCTCATGCCCTGGGAGGCCAGGCTTGGGTCCACACCCATCTGCCCAGCCTTGGATGGCCTTCCCACCCAGAGAGCATGGTCCCAGCACTCCCCTCCCCAGTATGGGGTGAAGCAGGTGTCTATAGGCAGCTGGTGGACTTTGCCTGGCCATTCCCTCCACCAGCCTCAGTTTGCCTAACCATGGAGAGTGGTTTCTCCCACCATGTCTATTGGCCTCTACCTGGGGCAGGGGGAGCAGGAGAAACAGCCCCCCATCTACCAGGAAGGTCGTGGAGAGGGGGAGGCGCAGAGGCTGTGTAACACTGAGACCACTGCAGCCTGGCCAGGGCAGACACTGACTTCTTGTCGTGGCTCCTCAAAACCTTCAACAAAACCCTCATTGCACCTGGGTGATTGGCCTCGACTCTTTTAGTGAGTGCATAAAAGTATAGCATTTGATCTTTTTAAAAATCCAGTCTGGCAATCCCTTCTTTTTAATGGAGTATTGAGTTCATTTACATTTAGTGTGATTTATAGTATGGTTGGGTTTAATGTCTCCTCTGATTTTTTACATCTGTTCTTCTTTGGGATTTTTGAAATGGTTTCATGTTATCTCTAAATTATAGGCTTATTAGTAATATATCTCTTTTAAAAAACTTTTTCATGATTGTTATAGTTTCAAATACATTTTAACTTTATATGGTATATCTTCAAACAATATTATACTCTTCAAATACAATGTAAGAACCTTATAATAGCATAATCTATTGTTGCCATAAATGTTGATTTACGTATGTTATAAACCTGATAATACACTGTTAATATTTTGCTATAAATAACTAATTGTCATTTAAAGGGATTTAAAAGTTAGAAAGTCTTTGATATTTACTCACCTATTTACCATTTCCAGTCTTCATTTCTTGTGTAGATCCAGATTTCCAATTTATATTATTTTTCTTCTGCTTGAAGGACTTCCTATAATGTTTCTGGTATAGGCCTGCTGGGCATAAATTACCTTTTCTGATAACTATTTTACTTAGCTCCATTTTGAAAGATATTTCTGATGAATGGTGTAGAATTCTAGGTTAACTGTGTGATTTGGGGATTGGTTTTTTTGTTTCGTTTCCAGTGTGGAAGAGATGCTGTTCCATTGTCTATCAATCTGCATAGTTCCTAATGGGAAGTCTGCTGCCTTCTTATCTTTGTTCCTCTGTGTATAATGTCATTTTTCTCTGTTTTCAAGATTTTCTTTTTATCACTGCTTTTCAGCAATTTGATTTTTAGGTGCATTGTTATGATGTTTTTTATATTTCTTCTGCTTGTATTCATCATTTTGGATATATAGTTTTCATGAAGTTTTGAAAAGATTCTCAGCCATCTTCATTTTTTTTCTCCTGTTTTTGACCTTCTCATTTGAAGACTCAAGTGTATGTACATCAAACTGCATGTAATTTTTCCATTGCTCATTGAAACTTTGTTCACTTTTTGTTCTGTCCTTTTTCTCTATGTCCTTGATTTTGGATATTTCTATTTTTATGTCTTCAAGTTCACCAATTCTCTCTTCTGCAGTGTTTAACCCATTAATCCCATTCAGTGTGTTCTTGTTTCAGCTATTTTATTTTTCACTGATAGAAGTTCTATTTGGATTTTTCTGCATCTTTCATTTATTTCCTCCTCATCCTGATGTTTTCTTTTATATTCTGAGCATAATTTTAATATTTATAATAGTTGCTTTAATATAATTACCTTCTAATTTTAGCAAGTAACTTTAATACGATACTTCATACACCTGCAAAGTAAAATTAAAAGAATGGTATCCAAATATCAAACTGTAATTTTAGCCTATTTTTTCACAGTGGTATGGTTAGTGATTCTGAACCTGTAGAGTGAAGGAGTGAACATATTGAGGATGATGTGTGCTTCACTCTTGAAGATGGGAGTTACAGATGTGGAAAGGAGGAAGCACAAACAAAGCCAGTGGTTTTTATGTTGGATAGGAATTGGTTTATATCAATATAAACTCACATTATCCTGTGCGGATGGATGTATATTGTTGCAGATGGATTCAGACATACCCAGGTATGTACATACAAACATTTGGTCATGTCTCGCATGACCACAAATACAATAATGGTCCCATAAGACTAACTATAGTGGAGATGGAAACTTCCGTAAAGCCGTGCCATCAAAGCTGCCTAACCTCATGGATAATGCACTGCTCACGTGCTGGTGTTAACGCTGGTGGGGAGCAACCTTCCGTGCCGCCAGACATGGACATACAACACACACAGTTATGAAGAGTACATGATGCTGGCAGCAATAGTGGACCACTGTGCTATGCTGGGCTGTATAGACTATTGTTATTTTAGGTGTATTCTGTCTACGTAAAACCAAGTTACCATTAAACATTATGCCCTGCTATGCATCTGGTATTTTTCACGTTTCCTGCTGGTATCAAGAGGCCTTGTTGGGTGACTGGCCTGGGCCATGCAAAGTTGTGTAAGTGCACTCTAGGTAAAGCCTAATGACACATTTCTCAGAATGTGTCCCCGTCACTAAGGATTTCCTTGCTCTGTCCAATAGCATCCCCCAAAGCCATGAGTACTTCCAGTGCCCAGATACTGGTTGCTGCATACCAGTCTCTACTGAACGGAACCAGGCTTTCTTGAAATTCTAGCTGGTGTCAAGAAAAGTGAACCTTGTCCCACAGAGTGAGGAAGAGCTCAAGGAAGGATGGAGAGGCAGCAGGACACAGAGGCCCCTGGAGGGGCTCCCACTGGCCATGTCTGGGACAGTTTGAATATAAAAATAAATAATGATAGTCACAGCTTGTAGGGCATTAAATAAAGGAGGCGTCTGTACACACAGACACAAGTAAATGAATGATGAAGCATAGATGGGAACAGCACCGTCACTAGCATTGCACCTAACCATCGGGGTTAGGCCCGCTGGTTCAGGGATTTGCATGTGCTCACATGAGAGAAGGTTCTTATTCCTGGGAAATAATGAAATACTTAGGAGTGCAGGTCATCATCATACCTGTAGCTTATTCTCCAGTGGCTCAGGACTGAGGGGAGAAGAGTGTTAAGGCACATAGGACAGCCGGCTGGCATTGGTGACCATGGGGAGTCTGAGGCCACGATGCACTGCACATTTGACGTGGCACTGGGTTACACGTGGCAGGGGCCTAATGCCTCTTGATAGGACCTGCTGAGTCTGCACTGCCCCAGAGCAGCCTGGCCACTCGCCTGTCCAGCTGGGATCTGCTCCTATGACCCACTGCAGGTAACAGTGTGGAATGACAGACTTGCCAACATGCGTCCTCGTGGCACAGCTGAAGCCCTGCTCTCACTCCTGCTGGCTGGGCCTCTCTCATCCTCTCATTCATTTTTGATGTGCCCTTGCTCTGAGAAGTGGCCACACATTTTATTTGTGGTATTCACATCATTTTTGTCTTTCCTGTCCACTGAGCTTCCAAGCTTCCAGAACAGTGCCCAGTGCCAGGAGCTGCTCAGTAAAGATCAGTCGTCTTCTGATCAATGGGAAGCACCCATAATGCTGCCACCCAGAAACACCTGTCTCCAGGGTTCCGGTGGATTTCTTCCTGGATAGCTCTCTTTATAAACAGCTTGTTTCCAACCTGTTTGGACTTTCATAGAATTCACTTGGGGCTCCCCTCACACAGATGTCTTGCAGTGTGGCCGGAGCCCTGAACTGTGGGAGTGTGCTTTTTAATGAGAGCCACAAGTGCCACCCCAGGGCTGACTGCACTCAGCTTGGCTGACCACTGCTGTGGCATGTGGTGGTGCCAGTGGCCCCCAGTGCAGGTTGTCCTCCTGACACCTCAGTGCAGGGGGACTCCTCCAGGAGGCAGGGGCTTTGCAGGGGTCCTGCGCCACCCAGAAGTGTGTTCCCATCCACACCCTCTTCTGGGCGAAGGTGCCCAGGGGTGGCTGCTCCCTGGGCCAGCTTCAGGAATGGTTTCTTCCAGAGCAGGTTTCCATGGGTGGAGCACCCAGTATCTCCTGGGGCACAGCAGAAGTGTCAAGCAGAGAGGGATACACCCCAGATCTGGGTGGACCCTGAGTCAATTTTTTTTTTTTGATACTGGGCCTCTTCTGGGACCCATCTGAGGATCACTGCAGCTCTGAGAGTGCCTGCTCTCCTGCTCACCTGTCCCTGGGAGACCCCCAGCCCTCCTGACCTGACCTGCAGGCTGAGCCTTCTCCTGACTCCTACTTATGGTGATAGGGTGGCCAGACATGTTGCCCCCAGGCCCAGCCACAGCTGTCCCTCTGCAGCTCTGGTCTCTAGCCAGACTGGGACTCTTGAGGGTCCTCCTGGTGATGGACGTGGGCAGACCCAAGGACAGAGGAGACTGGCCCTGTGGAGGCTGCTCCTGCACCTCTGTGCCAGAAAGGTGGGTAGCCCCACCAGGCATGCCCCCCAGGCCCAGGCTCACAGCCTCACATCACAGGCTGGATCTTCACAAAGCAGGACAAGTTATTCTTTCAGCCAGCTAGGTCTTGCATATTAAACACCTACTGAATACAGCCACTGCCCTGTTCCCTGGTGCATGGGACCCAGCACATGCTCAGACATCCTCAGGATGCTGCAGCCTAGACTAGGGTACGAGGCATGGAATGGGAATGGGTTGGCACAGGCCCTTGACCCTCCAGGGTGCCCACACTGGAGGCAGCTCTATCCCTCATGTCCTCTGAGCTTGTCTGGGTGCTTTTTGAGGGCCAGATGCTGCCCTCTAAACCTCTGAACCTGACCTTCATCAAACACTTCCTGACCCCTGCTCTGGAGCACCCATGGAGATGGGGAATGGATCAGGCATGGCAGCCCTGGAGGCCCACTGGGACTGTACCTGTGTGGGGTCCCAGAGAGTGGCCACTGTTCCCAGGGGACAAGACAAGGGTCCAGGTATGTGTGGGGAGCCAGGACAAGCCAGGTGTAGCCTGGAGATTCTACCTCTGACCACTGCAAATTGTCAGTGACCCAGTGGTAGCTTCAGACATTTCAGGTGGACTTAAGGAGGCCCCTCTATCTGAGCTGGACCAGGTAGAGCCTACACAGCAGCCCAAGCCACTGATGGACCCAAGGGAGGTGTGAATTCCTAGGAAGATATGGCTGCTGCCCAGGGGCTAGTGTGAGGAGCTGGCCCCTAGCCCCTAAGACTGGGGCGGCACCTGGCCAGGTGTGCACCTGCACAGGGCACTGAGGACAGCTGAAGGACAGGAGAGGAAGGGAGGGCCACGGCAGTTACCTGGACTCCCCTGGGGGATAGCCCCTATAAGAGGAGGGCTACCAAAACCACCTCCACCCAGTCCTGCACTCAGGGCCAGAGGTAACAGTTGGGGCAGGAGACCAGAGGGTGGCCAGAAGGAGGCCCTGAATGGTGGACTTAGGAGGGCAGGAGAGAGGGCCAGCTGGAAGACAGGGAGGCTGTCCTCCAACACCCAGTCCTTTCCCTGCCTCCTCCACTGCTCCCATCTGGGGCATCCAGAAGGTGGCCCAGGTTGTCCCTGGTGGTCACTCTTGCAGGGACATTGGAACTCTGCTCTTGTCCCTTTTGCAGCCGCTTGTGAGGCTTCCTGAGGTGCAGCACCAGGTGGTCACTCTTGCAGGGACATTGGAACTCTGCTCTTGTCCCTTTTGCAGCCGCTTGTGAGGCTTCCTGAGGTGCAGCACCAGGGTGCTCTGCCCAGCCAGCCGGTCATTCCAGGGCTGGGCGTGAAGCTGGCTCAGCCTGCAGATCTGCCCACTGCTGCCCGGATGCCAGCCCCACTGCACTGTGGGAGGAATCCAACCACCCGGAAAGTGGCCAGGAAACGAGAGACATGCCTGCGTGCTTCAGAACAAGCTCACAGAGTGCCTGGGGGCTCTGCTGTCTGATTTTTGGCAGAGAAGTTAAAGCGGGGAACAGAGGCGCCACCCTCTCTGATCTGATTTGCGGTGCTGGGCGGGGCTTCGCCAGCTCCCCAGGCACTCCTGGCTGACAGGGACCCTGCTGCCCCAGGCCCACCGCCCGCCCAGGGAGGCCCTCAGCCCAGGTGCCTCCACAGTTCACATCCTGTCTTCATCCAAGCAGGAAATCCACCAGCATCACCCTGGGCTTCCTCTGAGCCAGCTGGGGGTGCGCATCCGGCAGGACAGCCACTGGCGCCTGGCAGCCCTGCCCCCAGCACAGCTGCCTCCTCCTCCTTCCTGCAGCCCAGGCACTCCCCAGTTCCTGTTGTTCCTTCTGGCCTCAGGGCCTCCCAAGAGCCAGGCAGCTGACCAGAGTCCCCCTGAGAATCTCAGCCTGCTCAGAGGGGATAGGACCAGGCCCTGGTGAGGCCACCAACCCTGAGTGCAACCTGAAAGGGGAGGGCATGCCTGGGAATCGGGACTCATGACCTCACTTGGCTCTGTGCACCCCAGGCCTGGCCAGGCAGCAGGCGGGTGAGGCTCTCCTGGGAACACGACACCCCTCCGCACTGTTACATCTGGGTGGCAGCCCTCTTTTCCACAGAAATGGATAGTCATGGCAGCCCTGGGGTGCCATGCCCTTGCTGGGGGTCCACCTGGTGTCACTGAGTTGCCGACAAGATGAGGGAGTCCTCCCCTTGAGAAGTGACTGTCAGGTCCTTTTCTTCTTCTCTGTGGTTTCTCCTTCTGTGTAAAACCAGATTGTAAACGTCTCAAAAGCCTCTTCCCTCTGTGTCCTTCGACTCTCTCCAGTGGTGTCTTTGAGCAGAAGCCCTGACCTTCACTATTCAGGCTGAGTGTCCCCATCTGCAGCAGACTGCAGTCCACGCTTCTGAGCACCGACACGAGGCCCCAAGTGGAAGACTCCACCCCTAGCCTCCTGGGGCAGCTGCAGTCAGAACAAGCTCAGCACACACTCCACAGGGGAGATGCTTAAATGCAGTCATTATTTTTTTATTTATCTTGATATTCAGAAATAAATAACAAAAACATGGTTCAGTGTACTAAACTTTCTTATAGGCACAAAATCAGTGAAAGTGATATGTAAACTTAGCTTTGGGCAGCACATTTAATGCGCCATGAAACAGTATGAGTTTTGTGTTGGGTCCCAGCCCCAAGATATCTCATGTGTGTACAAGTTTTTCAAAGTCTGAAAAAACGAAAAAAAATCCCGATCGTGGGAACCTTTCGGGTGGCAAGCTTTAAGACAGGGCCTCAAGCTGCACCGGGCAGAGTGTGTTCACATCAAGATCGGGATGTTTCTTTGCTGCCTTAATGCTTCACCGAAGCCACAAGCGTCTCTG
Organism: Marmota monax; assembly: GCF_021218885.2. Taxonomy (NCBI): domain Eukaryota; kingdom Metazoa; phylum Chordata; class Mammalia; order Rodentia; family Sciuridae; genus Marmota; species Marmota monax. The sequence goes on along the minus strand of NW_026694888.1, from coordinate 821,782 downwards.
CACGTCCCTTCCCCAGCAACTGCAAGGCTGTCCCTCGTCCTTCACATTAGGGTTCTAGTGCAACTGGAGCAGGTCTCTGTGCAGGGCACAAGGTCAGGATCCTGGGGCCGCTCTCATTTTAAGACAAGCAGAGCCCCCAGCATATGGGGAAGACCACCTGAAGTGCCTGGAAGTACCACTACTGGGGACCCAGTGTCCATGCTCCCTGGGAGCTCCTGGGCTCAGGGTACTCTTCTGTCCAGTGCTTCCTAAGAACTCCTGGTGTCTGCTGGAGCACATCCTGCCACCTCGTTTTCTCCAGATGGCCTTGGTTGGTCTTTGACGTTAGAATTGGCTTGTCAAGATGCACACCTGTGGGCTTGTTACTGTGCCCTGCACTGGTCACTCCACCAGAGGCCAGGAAGCTGCCGGCTCTTAGCTCCCAGTCACCCTGCCCAGGGACACGGCGTGTCCTGCTCCTGTGGGTCACCTTGGCACCTGCTGTGAGGAGCAGCTCTGACCATGCAGAACTCTGGGCCTCCACTAGGCTTGCTCTGGGTGCAGTGGCCTGCATGGCGGTGATGGCCTTTCCCTGACTTCCCTTCTGCCCACTGAGAGACTCTTTGCATCCCCCGTTTTGTCTGGCAGCCGACTGGTTCTCCCAGGGGCTCTGCTCAGTTGTCTGTCTGCAGCTTCTGGGTTTTCCACCCACTTCCCCCTCATGTGCACCCGGGACCACCATGTCCCTTTCTTTCCATCACTTTATGTTGGGCTCTTTTTCCTGCCTGGCTGAGAATTCATCACCATCCCACAGAAGTGGGCCAGTGGAACCTGACCCAAAGTGCCCTGTGCTTCAGCACAACCACCACCCCTCACCTGGTGGCTTCGAGGACACCCTTCACCTTGCAGATGGGCACCGGCTTTGATCAGATGCCTTCGATACTCCTAGTAAGATGCTTCCAGTCTTCTCCTTCAGTCTCTAAGTCCATAAGTGAACTTCATAAAATCCATGTAATAATGAATAAAATTAATTGTTTTTTAATGTAAAACATACCCTGTATTCCTAATAAAACCTCAACTTGGTGATGAGGATAATGGACCCTATTTATAGATGGCTGGATTCAGTTTGATGACCGCTGGCTGAAGGTTCTAGCAGCTTCACCTTAGTGAGACAGCTCACCACTGGCCATTCAAGTGTGTCCCTGTGAGATGTCACCTTCAGGGAGGTGCAGCGCTCACCTGGGAGCATTCATGGATCTCTGGAGTCTTTCTCAAGCATCGAGAAGAATGCACTGATACTGTCCTGTGATGCAGAGCTTTCTTGGCAGGAAAAATTTAGAATACTCATTCAGTTTCCTTAGTGATTATGTAAAAACTTTGGTTCTGTATTTCTGATTAAATCTGGTAAATTTCATTTTTCTAGAAAAGTTTTTCTTTTACATAAAGTTGTCAGGATCATTCCAACATCATACTCTCCTTGCAGACTGATAAGTCACCCTGTTGTTGTTTCACGGATGCCATCAGAAGACATGAGTGCCCACATCAAAGACAGAGGAGGTCCCTCATCCCAGCCCAGGAAGGATGGGCCAGGCTGCCTTGGCTCCCTGGGTTCTCAAGCCCCCGGGGAGGGCAGGCCAGGAAGGTGCCACACACAGTGGGTTTGCACACCAAACCTGGGAATGCAGCTCTTTTAAAGCAAGCTCTCATGGTCCCCCAAAGACCAAGAGACGACAGGACACTTCATCCCTCAAGGTTGATCTATGTGAACATGACCCTATAAAATGACTCGAGGACCACAGTAGACAGGGCTCTGAATTCTTAAAAAGCGCACATGTGCTCGGGGCCACAGCGATGGCCTCTCCCCACAGCTGCCTGAGCCCCAGGCGGTCTTGGCCAACACATTACCAGGAAGGGACTCGTACAGGATCATGGCTGGCTGTTTCCTTGGGTGGACTCTTGCGTATGTGAAGGCCCTGCTGGGGACTGGTGGTCACGCTGGCCCCGTGCAGGACACTCTGGCCTCCAGCATTCCACGTTGCTGCATGGTCTGCAGTGCTGCAGTCTGGCTGGGCACAATTCAGGAGCCACTTGTCAAAAGAAATGAACTTTATTTTTAGAACCACACACCACACCACACAGCTCCTCAGGAAAACCCTCAGAGCCCAACTGCCACCACCGGCTTCCCACAAGCCTCTCCACCTCCCCCACTCCTCCTGCTCTTGAGGCCGATTGGCTGGGTCGCGTGGGCGGAGCCAAAAAGTCCCCCAATGAGCAGCTCCGTAGTCTGAAAGGGAGGGGAAACAGCCCAATGAGCATCACCGCAGAGGAGCCAATCAGCTAGAAGTTGCTGGGGCCGCTGTGAGCCAATCATCAGCTGGCAGCTGGAAGTTTGCTGGGGCCCCTTTGGCTGTGGCTCTCAACATCTCCCCCTCTCTGTTTAAACAACAAGCATGTGGCTTAGGGACCGTGCCCGCCTTAGGTTGTCCAATAGTACATATGGTCCTTACCCGTTATCGGATGAGCTGACTTCAAGGCGTCAGCCTCCTGTCTTAGGTTGGTACCATTGCAATTGATCTTACCCGTCACTTACAGCTACACCTGTGGATAGTTCTTTGTACCAGCAGGGGGCGGGGGGTGTGAGGTTCTTTGCCTCACCTCTGTTGGCCCCCAAATTTTAGCTGAACGATCATGACAAGCAGAAGGGAGGAAGATACACCAAGCAAATTGATGGCTCCTTTTGGAAAAATTGTACCACCGATGACATCATCAGCATAAATACCCCAATACTACCACAAGTCGCTGCACCAACAGATAGTTCACAATGCATACAGGTGAGCTCACAATGTGTCCAGGCAAGTTCTGCAAGCAGTTCAGTGATGGCTATTGCAGAAGCTGTAAATTGGTTTTATTTTTGTCTTCACCGGCACTGGGATGAAGATAGGAATTCTGGCAATAATGGCTAAAGAAAAAATTATGTAACATTCCAGAAGGCACTAAAAGAAAACAATTTTCTTAACAATTTACATTGTCTTGAAGAGAATTATTAAATATAATGAAAAGGAAAGGTGAAAGTAAACAAACAGATCTGTTAACCTCCTTTTTTGTTCACATTTTAAAACAATCCTCAACAGCTGTTTACCCAATTTAAATTAAGCCATTTAAATCACGTGAATAAAAAAATTATTTGGATCCATTTTTTCATGAGCGCTCATCATACATGATATATGGACCTACGTACATTCAAACATATAACACAAAACACAAGTGTGCACACATAATATAATACATACAACACATAACATAATAGTAAAGGCCTTATAACTTTTTACAGGTGAAATCTCCATTGCAATGTTTAAAAACTCGATAGTCAAAAAATAGAACTGATCAGCAAAACATTAACCTAGGTCTGTATGAGCTCAAAAAACAAAATAGAACTTCATGATGTGGGACAGGGCAATAATAAAATAGATATTGAAAAAAGCATCTTGGTTCTGTCGCAGATGTAAGAATAACCAAACTGGAGTTTTGGATATCAGTTGTTATGGATTTGAGCCAAATCATCTTCTTTTTGGTCTGTAGAAATTGCTTTAGTTAATCTCTCTGGAATCCAAATTGGCTGCTGTTCTCCCTGTGGAAACACACATACAGACCCACGACTCCAGACAATTACTGGGTCAGGACCTTTCCATTGTCCTGTTAGAATATCCTTCCAAAGTACCTTGGGTTTATGTACATTTTTTGGACACATATGTCTTTCCGCAGCACTAAGCCCTGATGAATCCAAATTTAAAAAGTTTAGAGTAAAAAGGGTTATTTTAAGTTTATCTTTGGGGGATATATACCCATTTCCAATTCCCTCTTTTTGCTTTAATAAGTATATTTTAATAGTTTGATGAGCTCTTTCAACTATGCCTTGTCCCTGTGGATTGTATGGGATTCCTGTTATATGAGTAATGCCAAATGATGAGCAAAATTGTTTAAAAGAGGTAGAAGTATAACCAGGGGCATTATCTGTTTTTAACTGTTTTGGAATGCCCACAGTGGCAAAATTTTGTAAGCAATGAGCTATAATATTTTTAGTTTTTTCTCTGGCATGAAGGGAGCCCATCAAAAATCCAGAAGAAGTATCAACTGTAACATGCAAATATTTTAATTTTCCAAATTCTGGCAAGTGTGTGACGTCCATCTGCCAAATATGGTTAGGTATCAATCCTCTAGGATTGACTCCAAGATTAACTTGTGGTAAAAAGGTCACACAATTTTGACATTGTTTTATTATATGTCTGGCTTGTTCCTTAGTTATTTTAAAATGCTTTTTGTAAAGTATTAGCATTGACATGGAAATTTTTATGAAAATTTATAGCTTCTTCTAGTATAGAGAAATATGCATGTCATGTGTAGTTTTATCTGCTAAATCATTGCCCAAACTAAGGGCTCCAGGCCATCCTGTATGTGCCCTGATATGTCCTATAAAGAATGGATCTTTTCTGTCCCAGATTAAACTTTGTATAGTGGAAAGCAAAGAGAAAACAGTAGAGGAAGGGGAAATCCTACCAGCATCTTCAAGGGATACTACAGCATTAACTATATACTGACTATCAGAAAATAAATTAAATACAGAATCTTTAAACATCACAAAAGCTTGTAATACTGCATTAAGCTCTACCTTTTGAGCTGATTGTTTGGGTACTAAAAATGTAAAAGTTTGATCAGGTGTAACTATTGCTGCTGTACCATTATTTGATCCATCAGTGAATATATTTGGAGCATTCATGATAGGTGTTTTTCTTGTCATTTTTGGAAAAACTACAGGATGCAATGACCAAAAAGACAATAAAGGATTAGATGGTAAGTGGTTATCAAATAAAACATTAGATTTGCACATGATTATTGCCCAAGTATTTAAGTCATTAGCTAACTCATCAATTTGATTCATAGTATATGGAGTAATAATTTTATTGGGAGAAATTCCAAACACTCCCTTTGCTGCTTTTATTCCTTTGAGTATTAATTGTCCTACAGCCTCAGGATACCTAGTAAGAATAGTGTTAGGAGAATAAGATAAATGTATCCATAATAATGGACCTTCTTGCCAAAATACTCCTGTAGGAATATTTTTTGTTGGTATTACAATAAATAATAAAGGCAAACTTATATCAATTCTATCCAAATGCATATTTTCCATATATGTTTCAATGATTTTTAATGCCTTTCTTGCTTCAGGCGTTAACATGCGGGGTGAATTTGGATCTGATGGACCTTTTAGGATATCAAATAAAGGTCCCAACTCTCCTGTAGGTATGCCTAGATAAGGCCTTATCCAATTTATGTCTCCTAATAACTTTTGAAAGTCATTAAGTGATTTGAGTTATCTACTCGTATTTGAATTTTTGGTGGACGGACCATGGTTGAGGATAATAGAACTCCTAAATAATTATTTGGAAAATTTAATTGTACTTTATCTATTGCTATCTCTAGATTATAATTTTTTAATAAGTTTGTAAGTGTGGCATAACACTCTAGCAATGTGTTTTTATCTTTGTGTGCTAATAATACATCATCCATATAGTGAAATATTTGTAGTTCAGGATTTTGATTTCTAAGTGGCTGGATTACTTTGTTAACATAAATTTGACACATAGTTGGGCTGTTAGCCATCCCTTGAGGGAGTACTTTCCATTCATATCTCTGATCAGGACCTTCATGATTCAGTGCAGGGATAGTAAATGCAAAACGTGGACTATCCTCAGGATGAATTGGAATCGAAAAAAAAAAACAATCTTTAATATCTATAGCTAAAACATACCAGGTTTTTGGCAAAGCAGACAATTGAGGAATCCCTGATTGAGCAGGTCCCATAATAACCGTCTCATTATTAATGGCTCTTAAATCTTGCAATAATCTCCATTTACCAGATTTCTTTTTGATGACAAAAATGGGAGTATTATGGGGAGATACGGAAGGTTGTATATGTCCTTCCGCTAATTGTTGTTTGACCAGGTCATGGGCTGCTTGTATCTTTTCTTTAGTCAGGGGCCACTGAGGAACCCATACTGGTCTTTTTGATTTCCAAGTAATTTTTATTGTCTCAGTGGCCCTTTCTGAAAATCCAACCCATGTCTGTCTGTTCCTTGATCTATTTGTATTGGTGCTGCTATACCTTGTTCTTGTTTTTCTAATCTTTTTCCTTTCCTAAAACCTTGTCTAGTCATAATAGTTGGTGCATTTTGGTTGATGTTATTTGTTAATGTCAACCCTAATTGATCTAGGACATATCGTCCCCATAAATTTACAGGAAGATGATCCAATACATATGGCTGTATAGTTCCTTCACATCCTTCAGGATCCTTCCAATCTAATACCATTGCACTTCTATGGGGATTAGTCGCCACTCCTAGGCCTCGAAGCGTTTGAGAGGCTTGTTGTAATGGCCAATGTTTTGGCCATTCTTGACGAGAGATGATGCTAAGGTCTGCACCTGTATCCAGTAGCCCATTAAATTCATGTCCTTGAATATTTAGTTTTAGCATGGGGCGAGAATCTAAATTTAAAGAAAGCATAGCCCAATCTACACCTGTGGAGCCTAATCCCTTGGAACCTCTTTCTACAGCACGACTGGAAAATTTATCATGTAGGCTGGGTATTATTAGTAACTGTGCTATTCTATCTCCTGGTGAAATTACTGATATACCCTTTGGAGAACTGGCTATAATTTTTATTTCACCTTCATAATCGGGATCAATTACCCCAGGACTTATCATAAGTCCTTTTAGAGTAGAAGAGCTGCGTCCCAATAATAAGCCTACTGTTCCTTTGGGAAGAGGTCCTTTTACCCCTGTGGGAATGATTTGAACTCCCATCTCTGGAGTTAGTACTGCTCTGGCGGAGGCGCAGATGTCCAACCCTGCGCTCCCTCTGGTTTGTCTGATGAGGGATCTGATGGACAATGTGTCCTGGGCACTACCCTGATGGGGTTGCTGGGTTCCTCCAGTGCTCCGTATATTTGTGGTTTTGGGCCCTGGAGCATTGGGCCCCCCTGTCCATTTTTTGGCAATGGAGCCTGATGCCTTTCTCCACGATATCGTGGATAAACACCTGGTCCTTGATCATTTTTTGATAATGGAGTACCCTCTATGGTGGTTTGAGAACGGCATTCATTAGCCCAATGTCTCCCTCTATGGCATCGTGGGCAAATACCCGGTATTCTATTCCTTTATACCTAGTTTTGTTAAACCCTCCTCCTATGGGGCAATTCCTTTTAAAATGTCCTGTTTGTTCACAATTGTAGCATGTTCTTGGCCTGGCATCTAAAGCCTGTTTTACTGCAGCTGCCACAACTTGCTCTTGTTCATTAATGTCTCTACATAATTTAATATATGTGTTTAAATCTTCATGTTTCCATGGTCTAATGATTTCTCGCACCAACGATTCGCTTGGTCATAAGCCAGTTGTTTTATTAATGGCATTGCTTGTTCTGTATTCCCAAAAACTCTAGTAGCTGTTTGAATAAGCCTATCTAAAATTCAGCGTAAGATTCATTAGCTCCTTGTATTACCTTAGATAATTGACCTTGTAAACCTCCATGTCCTTGTAAAGTCTTCCATGCCCTAACCGCCTCTGCAGCAATTTGTGCATATACGCCAGGATCATATGCAATTTGTTGCTGCTGATCCTCATAAGGTCCCTTTCCTAACAACATATCTAGATTTCTCTGAGGATAACCAGCTGCTGCATTTCGCCTAGCCATCTCCTTGCAAAATTCCTCATTGGCAACCTTCCATAACAGGTATTGTCCTCCATTTAGCACAGCTTTACACATATTAGCCCAATCTGCTGGCATCATGTTCAAGTTGGTAATGGATTAGACCAAGCTTACAGTGAAGGGTGCTTGAGGACCATAGGTTGGTTGTTACAGCCTCTTTTAGCTGCTTCACTGTTTTGAAATTTAAAGCACGGTGAATTCGCTGCCCTCCTACCTCAAATACAGGGCATGTTAATATTTGAGGTCCTGTCTCAGGATCCCAACTATCAACTGCGGGGGTTGGGGGCCTTCCAGCATATGGAGGTGGCGCTGTTGGTTGGACACTTCCGTCCTCTGGTGATAGAAAGGTGTTAGTAGCAGTCTCCTGTTATAACTTTCCCCCTGATGGCTTTTTCTGCTGTACACTTTCTTTCTCTGTCTGACTAGCTTGAGAGGCCTCTGGACTAAGCAAACAAGATACCAACGTCCACAATGGCCAACTGGCAGAGTTTCTTTTCTATTCTTTTTAAATCTTCACCATGATGGTTCCATTGTGATATATTTAACAACTCCTCCTTGAAAAGCCATGGGCTACATTTTTGTATTGTATCAACGTATGCCCTGACTGCTCTTGATTTTACTGGGATGCCTCCTTCCTCTAACAATTTACTTAACACTCTTTCGGTTTGTTTTTTACTAATTTCTGATCCCAGATTTCTACTATAATACAACCCAACAAGATGACGCCAAACAAAACCGAGATAGAATGAAACAAAAATGGAACAACAAAGAATCATTATAGCCTTTCTCCCTATCTGTTCCTCAGATGTGAGTGGTTTTTCTTCCGTCTCACCCATCTCCAGGGACAGGCAACTTAAAACAAAAGTGAAGCAAAACAAAAGAGGAATCTTAAAATGGCTCCCCATCTTCTTGCACTGCCCTCAGGGGCGAGCAGTTTACCTTATCACTTACCCTCAGTCGTTCCCATGCGGCCACCAAATGCCGCAGTCTGGCTGGGCACAATTCAGGAGCCACTTGAAAAAAGAAATGAACTTTATTTTTAGAACCACACACACCACACCACACAGCTCCTCAGGAAAACCCTCAGAGCCCAACTGCCACCACCGGCTTCCCACAAGCCTCTCCACCTCCCCCACTCCTCCTGCTCTTGAGGCTGATTGGCTGGGTCACATGGGCGGAGCCAAAAAAGTCCCCCAATGAGCAGCTCCGTAGTCTGAAAGGGAGGGGAAACAGCCCAATGAGCATCACCGCAGAGGAGCCAATCAGCTAGATGTTGCTGGGGCCTGTGAGCCAATCATCAGCCGGCAGTCTGAAAGTTTGCTGGGCCCCGCCGGCTGTGGCTCTCAACACTACCGCTTCCCTATGGCGAGCATTTCGACAGCCTGTCTTCACACGGAGCAGCGTTCCTCCCTCTCCATTGGATGCATACCTGGGGGACGGGTTTCCGTGCTCCATCTTCCTGGGCGACTGGCCCCTGCGTTACATTTCCTTCTCGTCTCTTGCTGGCTTGGAGCTCTGCCACCCCGTCCTGTCAGGAGTCTGCACAGGGCTCTGCCCCGGTGCTGCACACTGCATGCCTGGTGTCCTTGCCACTAGTTCTGCAGACCCTCTCACAACCCACGGCCCCTGTGGGTTCCCTACATGGCCACTGCCCACTGGGTCAGTCTGTGACTCCCTCTACATCTCTCCCCTGACCCCTGTGGTTGAAGGTCGACCCCACCCCCTCCCCAGTGGGGTCCGTTCTTCTCTCCTTCCTCCTGTGCCGCTTGCTGGTCGGCCGTGAGGGACGTCTCTGGGCGGCAGGCCTTGTTTTCTTCCCCTCTTGGGCCCTCGGCTGCGGGAGTCGGCCGCCTGCTCCCGTAGCACCTTCCAGGGTTTGTGCAGCTTCTGCTTCTCAGGGCACGTCCGTGTCTCTGGCTCCCTGTGTTCCCAGCACTTGCTTGTGCGCTGCGGCTTGGTTCTTATTTTTCTAGAGCGAGTCCTGGGAGTGAACAGATGGACTGACACACAGTCAGTTCTGGGAGCGTCTCAGACATGCCCTGACCCTCTCTTCCTCCTGGGGCTTCAGAAGGTGCCCTTGTCTGGCCCTTGAGCACCTTCCTGTCTCTGTTCTCGTCTCTGGGTGTTTCTTCCAAACCACCCTCCCCTCCAGTTCACTGGCTCCCCTACCACTGCATCAGATCTGCTTTCAAGCCTGCCCCTTTAGTTCCTCATTTCTATTACTTTGTTTCCTTTTATCAGATTCATTTGACTCTTTACACTGTCTTCTTCGATCTGTAACTATGCTGACGGCTTCTTTTCCTCCCTGCTCTCCCCCAGTGTTTCCTTGTGTGAACTGCACACGGCATGACCACGCTGCTGGTGCAGATGCGAGCCCTGCGCTCAGAGCTGCACTGTGAGCACCTGCACAGCTGCCCACAGAGGGCGCCTCTTGCTCAGCTGCACCTCCACACGGCGGCACGAGGACTCCAGGAAGCCGTGGGCAGGACGACCTGGGGTGCCTGTGGACCTGGCCCTGTGGTCAGGGCCCTGGGGACTGGCTGGCTGCACTGACCGCATCTCCAGGGCTCACCACCCTGCTACACCTGGGACTCTCTTTCTTCTTAAGGCTGAATAACATCCCATTCTTTCTCTGTCCGTCCTTTTACCAGTGGACGCTGGAGTGGCCTCCAGCTTCTTGCTGTTGTGAATGATGACGCTATGCACCTGGGCACACAATGCAAATCCTCAAGACCTGGCCTTTGACCTGGCTTTATATGCAGGAGCGAAATGGCCGGGGCCTTCTGTGGTCACCATTACTCATTCTATTCCCCCTTTCCATTTCACCATTACATCTCCACCAGCAAGGCCTGAGCGCTCCAGTGCTCACGGCCGCTCGCGCTCTGTGTCCCCCACCTCCCAGGTGGTCAGGTAGGGCGGTCGGCCCTTCACAGGTTTCTTGCAGAGAGGACCTCTCACAGCAGGCCAGGGCCACCAGGGCCAGGGACAGGCTCTCAGCAGATAGTGCTTGGGAAGCTGAGTGGCCAAACAGGAAAGAATGCCGTCAGAGCCCCGGGCACTGCAACCAACAGAGTCAAAGTGGATCAAAGGCTAACACTGGAACTCAGGGGAAACCCGGGGGCAGCCACTGGGCAGCGATTTCTTGGGTAGGAAACCAGAGTCATTGGCAATAAAAGAAAACAGGCATAGAGGACTTCCTGGACCTTTGGGACATCAAAAGAGACAGTCAACAGTGTCACAAACCCCCGGCATGGAGGAGACATCTGCCAGCCATGTCCTGATGAGGGGTTGGTGTCCAGAACACAGAAAGAGCTCTCAAATTCCACAACTAAACACAAACAACCTGATTCAAAAATGGGCAAAGGACATTTGTGCAGTGACAGAGATTGAGCCCAGGGACACTACCTCTGAACTGCATCCCCAGCCCTCCCCCACCTCTTTCTCACTCCGTCACCCAAGCTGGCCTGGAACCTGTGACCCTCCACCTGGGCCAGCAGGACCTCGTGTGCCACCACACCTGGCTTGACTGTTTTCTTGATGGAATCTTAAGATTGGCATTTTATTTCTTTGAGCCTTGTTAATGGATAGTAGGAGCCTGACGGTGCCACACCTGGTGTCCCTCTCTGCTGAGGCCTTCCTATGTGCTTAATCATCTTTATGTCCTTGGTTTACAAGTCACTTGTAGGAATGATTTGAGGCCAAGATGACACCATCTCCCTCCAGAGCATATTTTCGTTTGCTTCTGCCTGGAAGAGGCCACCCTACCCATACCCCGGGACCCATGTGCCTGGAGCCAGGGCCCAGTGCCCCTGCAGGCTGATCAGGGACCTGACTCCAGCTAGCCCTGAGCTCTCACATGGCCCTCTCTCCTTCCTGAGCTGCTCAGGCCGCCGCTGGGCTCTGGAAAGGCAGTGAGGACAGGGGCCAGCCCCCACGCCTCTCCTGGCCCTGGCTCGGACCCTGGTGCTCTGGGGACAGAGTGCATCATCCACCTTTTTGTTGATCTGAACACACACATGCCCTCACTGGAGGGAGTCCCAGCAGCCTTTTCTAAAGGCCCAGTTCTGCTCACATCCTTCCCAGCAGCAAAGAACGACGACAATATGGGGCCAGCACTGTGACCGCAAACTCGTATGCCTTTGCCCAGCCCCCTGTGAGGTCAGAGCTGGTGTCTTAAGCTACTATAATAAAGTGCCTGAGACTGGGAAGCTTATAAACAACAGGAGCATTCTTCTCACAGCCCTGGTTCTTTCAGAGTTGATGCCAGAGAGGCCTGCTTCCTGGGGTCTTCCAACTGTGTCCTCACGTGGCAGGCCACACTTTGGCCTTTATAAGGTCACTGATGCCCTTCCTCAGAGCTCCGCCCTCATGGTCTCCTCCCTCCAGAAGGCCCCACCCCCTCACACATCATCTTGGGGGTGAGGATGGGTTTGGGGACTGAGCCGGTGTGAGCTCAGTCTCCTAGGTGAGAAGACCAGAGCCAGGGGGTAGCTGACCTGTCTCGGGGACACAGAGTCAGGCCTGAATTCTGCCTGTGTGAATGCAGAGCCTCTGCTCAGCCTCTGCTGCTCTGAAGCCTCCTGGGGCTCCCCACTTCCGTCCTCCGCCGGCTGTGCTGGCCCTGGCCCGGACCCCACCCTTCCCGATGGCCCAAGAAACCCTGGAAGCCGTAGAGGCTGTTGGGCAGGCCAAGAGCAGCAGGCCCTGCCGGGAGGGAGCTCCACAGCAGGCCTCAGGCACTCGGCTCACGTCAGAACCTGGTCCTGAGCACCTGCTTGCCCGGGGCGGGGTGCAGCCAGACCCTGCGGCCCCATCTCAGGGTCCCCCTGGGGATGCTGCTGAGGCTGGGTCGCCCTCCCAAGATGTCTGATCAGGAGGGAGGAGGCACCATGCCACAGCTTCCCGCTTTCTCTCTCCCAGGTGAACAACAACGGCATCATCTCCTTCCTCAAGGAGGTCTCCCAGTTCACCCCCGTGGCCTTCCCTATCGCCAAGGACCGCTGCGTGGTGGCGGCCTTCTGGGCAGATGTGGACAACAGGCGTTCAGGTGACGTCTACTACCGGGAGGCCACGGACCCAGCCACGCTGCACAGAGCCACGGAGGACATCAGACGCTACTTCCCTGAGCTCCCAGACTTCTCTGCCACCTGGGTCTTTGTCGCCACATGGTACCGAGTGACCTTCTTTGGAGGCAGCTCTTCTTCTCCTGTGAGTCCAGGCCTTGGTCCTGAGAAGGGAGGGTATCTAGCTAGGACCCTCCCCAAGGCAGGCCAGGTGCAGTCCCTCATCCACACCCAAGAGGAGCATGGGGCTCAGGAATCCAAGTCCCCGCAGCAGAGAGTATATCAACTTCCTTGGCCGAGGTCATGGACCCGTGGAGGAGGGTGGAGCCTTCTCCTCCCAGACCTCCTGGAAGCTGCACACTTGCAGCAGATGTGCTAGTGACTCTGTCAGGTGAGCACGAGTCAGGAGGACTTCCATTTGGAATGCCCAGCACTCAGGGACTCTGCAGGAGCCATTCCGTTTCCGTTCCCCGCCCTTGGCAATGCCAGCCAGCCAGTATGCTAACAGGAATTCCTGGGCACTCTGCCCAGCCTGGTGAGAACAGGTGGGTGGACGCTCCCTTAGGAGGACAGTGTTTATTGAGCACCTACTATGTCAAGGCCTGTGTTGGATATTGGGCCACAACTGCCCAGATAGATGCTAATTCCCCTGAAAGAGGTACCAAGGGGCACACGTCCCGAGCTATCTGTTCACCACTCAATAAACACTTTTTAGGGCACCTGCTAAGCAGCAGGCAGTGTCTTGGGCACTGGGGACACAGCCCTGGACAAAGCAGACAGGAGTAGTGCAGCCCATTCAGCATACTCCAGTGGAGGTGACAGGAACAGCATGTCCCGGGCACCAGGCACCAGATGTGCTTGGAGGCACAGGGGGCACTTGGCAGCACTTCCCGCGCTGCCAGGAGCAGGCTCATCAACACAAAGTGGACGTCACGGTTCTTGCATCTCCTCGTAGCTTGTGGAAACACTGAGGTTGGCCAGCTCCCACAGCCCCGCTGTTGGCCCTGATGGTGGCTGTCACATCTTGGTTAGGTTCACTTTCCCAAAGCACAGTGCCCATTCCCCTGTTTGCTCACACTACAGTGCCCGCCGCGGCTCCCATGGTCTCCATGGCTGCCAGCCAGCCCGGGGCCCTGCTGTACCTCAACTTGTCTCACCTGGACTTGGTCAAAATCCATGTGCTACAAGGCTGTGGGGTGGCACCACGTGGCCCCAAGTGGCCCCTGGCATGGTGGTGTCCTGGAGACCCATGGCCTGCAGACCTGCAGCATCCCCTGAGAGTCCCCCCCACACCTCGCGGTGCCAGTGCCTGACCCCAGCCGCGGGCTATGTCATTGTCCCTCCTTGGCAACCAAGCAGGCCACAGAAGGTGCTTCTGAGGGACTTGGGTGTCTTTGCTCTCGGGAGCGGTCGGGTCAGCTGCTGCTGCTGGTGTCCTCCGCTGTGGAGGAATGCTCTGGGGCTTTCCCTGTGATCCGTGACGCTGCCCTGCAGTGAAGGATATCCATGTCCACCTACCAGGGGTCACAAGGGCTTCTTCACTTGGCTGTTTGACACTCAGTTCGATCTTACAACACTTTCTTCTATTAAGAAGTTTTTTCCCCAATATGTAAGTCTCCCTGTTGGTCCCTGCTGTTAACAAACGTCGTACTTAAAGGTCCTTTTCCTCACGAGGCGTGGACACATGGGCCTCTTTTCTTCTAGCATTTCCATGGCTGTGTTTTAAAGCCACACTCGGTTGGGATTAGTCAGGTACTGTGTAAAAGCAGGCTCGGAGTCTGTTCTCTCAGGAAGCTTCCCCCGTGTGACCCAGTCATTTCTTGAACGGTCCCGATGCCTCACCCCAACGTCAAACGACGTCTCTTACGTGGACACTGCCCACCACAGAACACAGGTCATAACCCTTGAGGATTCAGAACTGCTTTTCCTTAGTTCCCCTGTAGCATCCCCCTTTTTTCTTTTTACGTTTTTGTCCATTTCACACAAGAAATTTCATGGACTTGGCCAAGTGAGCACTAAGCCGCTGCAGAGCCGCGTCCTCGTGGGTGGGCCCAGTCTGCTTCGTGCCCTAGGCGGCCTCCACCCAATGCAGGTCGCTCACGGCCCCTGCAGCAAGGCGGGGTGCTGTGCACTGGGCCCTCGCACTCCTGCCTGGCTGACTGTCTCCCTGTGGGTCGGACACTGAGTAGGCCCAGAGCAGGGCCTCACTGCGGCCCCTGCCCAGCCCTCTCTCCTACACAGGTCAATACCTTCCAGACGGTGCTGGTCACCGACGGCAAGTCCTCCTTCACCATCTTCAACTACGAGTCCATCTCATGGACCACAGGCACTCATGCCAGCAGTGGGGGCAACTCTGCTGGCCTGGGGGGCATCGCAGCCCAGGTAGGTCACGGTGGGGCTGGTACTTGGTATCAAGGGGCCCCTATTCCTCCTGCTGGGACTGTCATGACCTGAAGGAGCGAGGCTGGGGTCACTGTAGGCAGATCTGCCCCACCACCCTGCAGAAGCCAGAATGAGGAGGTCACAGTGACGAGGCACAACCAGGTGTCCTCAAGGAGGCCTCTCACTGCCCAGAACTACAGAAATCCTCGGGCTCAAAGGCACCATTGTCCCCTGATCCTCCTTACAGTGGCTCTTGATTGACAGATACAAAAGTGACCGGAAGCCCCTACCCTCAGTGTGGCCTCCACTCATCTTCTGGACCCTCTCTGGCCCCAAGGCCCTCCGGGAGGCCCAGAAGCCCAGGGGTGAGGCTGGAGGCATGGGTCAGAGAACAGGGCCAGTGCTCCTGTTGGCTGAGGCAAGGTTGGTTGACCTCAGGGCCTGGCTAGGACTTACATATGCAGAGTCCCAGGTACAAGGCCATCTGCCCCACCATCTTTGACCTTGGCCACCCAGGGAAGGGTCGAGGAAATGTAAGGAGACCTGTCTCCCCTCCTACCCCCACCCCAGGCAGGCTTCAATGCGGGCGATGGGCGGCGCTACTTCAACATCCCTGGCTCGCGCACCGCGGACATCGCAGAGGTGGAGACCACCACCAACGTGGGTGTGCCCGGGCGCTGGGCGTTCAGAATCGATGATGCCCAGGTGCGCGTGGGGGGCTGCGGCCATACAAGTAAGAGGCTCAGGGCGGGGAGGGCTGAGGAATGGGGGCCTCAGGAGGGGCTGGGTGGGGTGCTGACCCAGGGCAGGGGGACCACGTGAAGACTACGTGAGGCCCACCCTCCTGGAAGCACATGAACTGGGAAGGTCCTGGGGCTCGGCCCTGAGCCGGTTTCCCCAGGGGCTTATGGGATCCTGATGTAGGCTGGGACCGCAGGTGTGGGCCCACTCTTAGGGGTTGGTGTTGTGACCAGCCTGTGCCTGGTACACACTGGGTGGTCCCCAGGTCCCTCCATCTGACCGTGCAGGCTGATGGGGCTTGTCCCTCCTGCACGAGCAGACGGCCCTGGGACAGCGTGGACCCTGGGACCCCCAGTGCTGCTGCGTGCAGCCTCGGGAGACAAGACATCAGGTGACTGCCCAGGGGCGTCAGGTGACTGCCCAGGCATGTGGGGGAGCTGCTCCTCACAAGCCAAGCCGGTGCCACAGAGAGGCCTCTCCTGGGGCCTCTCCTCCCACCTCTGGGCCCGAGGCCACCCTGAGCTGCCTCCCCTCCCTCCACTGGGCCCGAGCCCACCCCAAGCTGGGTGCTTCTCCCTAGCGCCATTCCAGAGAGCCAGTACAATGCTGGGGACCTGCCAGACCAGCTGCAGGTGCAGGCACACACACAATGACCAAGAGGGAGGAGCACCAGGCATCTCCTGGCCGGGGAGACACTCCTGAGTGCCCACCTCTGGGGAGAGGCCTGTGCCCACAAAGCAGACTGCGAGTAGGCCCCAGTTGGAGTCTGAGCTTAGGGAGTGGGCACTCCGTGGGCATGGCGTCCAGGAGCCACGCCCCCACCCCCAAGCTGGGGAGCCACAGGCCAGGTGTCTCAGATCAGAGCCTTTCCCGGCTCCACCACGGATCTGGCACGGGCAGTTGAGGGTGCACGTAGGTGCAGACACCCACTCCCAACCACTGCTTTGGGTGGGTCAGTGGGTCAGGTGGCCTGCCATTGGCCAAGGTATGGGGTTGGGTTGAGGAGAAGGTGCAGGTGGGGTCCTGTGGGCAGGCCAGGCCTGGAGCTGTGAAGTACGAGCCTGGGGAAAGGGGCCCTCAGAAGAGGGTCCTGCCCGTCCTTGGGGGCCCTCGTGCCCACTGTCCAGGATCTCTGGATGAACAGTTAGAGGGGCCTCCAGGTCCCCGATACCCCTGCGGGCGGGGACACTGCATGCTCCAAGCCAGCCTCGCAGCAGCGTGCATACTGTCCAGCTCCAGGGTCAGCTCTGAGGACTCCACGAGCGTGGCTCATCAGCAGGGGGGTCAGTGTGTGCTGAGAGGCAGCGCATCCACATCTGGAAGTCGGATTCTGAGAAAGCAGGGCCCACAGGCAGCACCCATTCAGCAGGTGGCCAAGCATAGGGAGGCTGGGCGGGCAGCACGGGGTCCTTCCAGGAGTCTCCCTGGGACCCTCTTAGCAACAGGAATCCAAGTCCTCGGGATGCTGTTGTCACCTGCTGATTTGTGCTTATCAGCCACAGGTTCCAACAGCCTTGCTTCTCCTGGGCTAGTGTCTCGGGAGCCGCGTCGGTGGCTGTCTGCTCCGGCAGGTCAGGGTGTGGAGGTCTTGGGGCCCCTTCCTGGTGGCAGCCCTGCTAGGAGAAGCAGGGCTCTGATGGCTGACTGCCAGCCTCTCCTTTGACACGCCAGGAAACCAAGAGGGGCGTCTGGGCCTCAGAATCGCCCACGGCAGAGCTGGGGCTGTGGGGTGACTCTGGGGGTGTGCCTTCACCAAAGGCAAAGGCAAACCTGAGGGCACTAACTGCCAGCACCCCTCAGTCACACAGGGCTCCCTGCAGACCAGGACCTGGGCAGTGAGCATGGGTGTGCTGCTGCCCATGGTCACCAGGTGGCCTTGGGGACCAAGGGAGGGAAGGACATAGTGTATATGAGCGGCTCTCTGGCCCAAGTCCTCGGGGCTGACGGGAGACTCGGGCTCCTTCCTATGCCCACAGCCTCTGTGTGCCTGGCCCTGCGCCCGTGCCTCAATGGCGGCAAGTGCATCGATGACTGTGTCACCGGCAACCCCTCGTACACGTGCTCCTGCCTCGCAGGCTTCACAGGGCGGAGGTGCCACCTGGGTGAGTCCTGGCCCGGGGAACAGGGTGCTCACTGAGGGGACCGGCCCACTGGTGGCACTGGGCTCAGGAGTGCTGCTGGTGCAGGCGGTGACCCTGAAGGCCTGAGTCAGGGTCTCTGTCCCTCTGTGGTGGGGATGGCTGAGGGGCAAATGCCGTGGCTCTGTGGCAGTGAAGACGGTCGGCGGGTACTGCTGCTGTCCCTGGAGGCCTTCTCTGAGTCAAGCTCAGTTTGGCCATTTATCCCGCCCCCAACCCAAGGCTGTGGTGGCTCCTCCCAGCCCTATGTCCTCCACTGAAGCCCAGCCTGCCCGTTTCAGATGTGAACGAGTGTGCTTCACACCCGTGTCAGAATGGCGGGACCTGCACCAATGGTGTCAACAGCTTCAGTTGTGAATGCCCAGCTGGCTTCAGGGGACCCACCTGTGAGTCGGGTAAGAAGAACCTGCCAGCAGGCCCCATGACCTTGCTGCTGCAAGAGAGCTGGACTCGTGGTTAGAGAGGCTGAGGTCTAGGCCCTGGAGGGGCTCAGCCTCAGTTGTAGGCCACCCAGAGAGGCTGTCGGCGGGGGGGGAGGCACTAGACAAAAGTCCTGCCTGTGGGTGAACAAGAGGAGTGACCCCAAGAGACACGGCTTCCAGGCCCTGATGCTGGAGTAGGAATGAAGCCTGATCTAGGCTGGTGTCTGGGTCAGCGCCCAGGCCCACGTCAAGGCCAGACCATCAGCAGAGCCTAGATGAGGCCCACCAAGATAGCTCGACGGGAAGACAGGGACTCCTGCAGTTCCTGGGCCAGCTCTAGGGTGAGCACAGACTCCCCAGCCCGCCCTCCACCTGCCCATGCCTCCTGAGCCAGCAGGTCCAAGGACACCCCTTCTCCCCACGCCAGGGTCTCAGAGCCCGGGCATGGGCTGGGTCCTTCTCCTCTCCACTCCTGCTTCCAGACCACTGGGGCTGGCCCTCTGCCTCAGAGCCTGGCTCTCTGAAGCTGTTCCTGGACAATTCAGCCTCAAATAATCATACTTTGACCAGCACCTGAGTTGGGGCCCCTTGGGTTCCCCTCGCCTTTGACCTCTTGACAAAGAAAGACGGGTCCCCCTCCTGGCCCGAGCCTCACTGTGGGGTGGTGCTTGGAGAGCTACACAAGGGAGCCCCTGAAAACCAAAGCATGGTGCCACCTGCCCTCGGGCTCAGCCTGCTGCGCTGACACATGTGAGTCATTCGTAGAACACACGGTGGTTAGCCCAGTGTCCGGATCGCAGCCACCTCAGCACCGCAGGTCACAGAAACCGTCTCTGCTGCTGTAGCAAGTTCAGGGAGGGCTCAGCAGGTGTCCTGGGTCTTTGCTGATCAGTAGCGCAGCCAGGCGCCCAACATGCCGTCCTCTCCTCCGTCATGCAGCCCTATCCCCATGTGACAGCACAGAGTGTCAAAATGGCGGCCAGTGCCAGGCGGAGAGTGGCTCTGCAGTGTGTGTGTGCCAGGCCGGGTACACAGGGGCCACCTGCGAGACGGGTGAGCAGTGACTCTCGGGGCAGAAGGGCCAGGGGAAGTGGGTGGTGCTGGGAGAGGTTCCCCTCCCAGCCAGATGCTGGGCCCGGGGTGTCCAACCTGGGCTCAGCCAACCTCCCACCTCTGCTGCCCCCAGATGTGGACGAGTGTGGCTCTGACCCCTGCCTAAATGGAGGGTCATGTGTCGACCTGGTGGGGAACTACACCTGCGTGTGTGTGGAGCCCTTCGAGGGACCTCGCTGCGAGACAGGTAGCTGGCCACATGCCCGTGTCCTGCCTCACTGTCCAGCTGAACCCCACATCTGCCTCTGGCTTGGGGAGGTCCCTGCCCTCTCCCCACTTCCCATCCCCTCCTGAGCTGGGGCCTGCAGAGCAGGGAGCAAGCTGTGTGAGGCTGGGTGAGGGTCTTCTCTTGCTCAGGGAAAGGTCTGGCCCTTGATTTCCTCTGCAAAATGCAAGAACACACCTCCTCTTCCAGCTTAGTGTCATGGCTTTTTAACATCTTCCTGACCCGGAATCCGCCGGGGAGCTAGAAAGGAGGCCGGCCTTCAGTGCCTGCAGGGGGACCTTTTGCCATTTCCTGTTGTTTTAAACGTGGGTTGTGACAGTAGACCAAGGAAGAGGCCAACTAGAGATTTTGAAGCACCATAAAAAAAAATGAGAACACAAAGGCTTCGGTGTCTGAGCACTGCTCTGACCCCAGGGCCACCCATGGGGCAGACATCCTGGAGGTGCAGGGGCTGCTGTGCCCTGGGTGCTGAGACAGACTCTTCAAATTCATTTTTGGCTTTAAAAAATAAGAAGGAAGTTAATTTAACCATGAGAAAGACACAGATGGACACTGCCTTCCATCCTTCTCCATGTCCATGGCCACCCAGGCAGAGCGTCCCCAGGGGGCAGGCTGGAGTGCAGAGGGCGGGGGCGGGGGGCACCTGGCCTGCTGGCTGCCTTCACACCGGGGTTGCAGTTCACTCCTCAGGTGGTTTCACTAAGTGGTTTCCAAAGATTTTTACAAATAAATCATGTTTGACACAGCATAATAATGCAAATGGAAGTGAATAATAAAAACAGCAGGACAGGCAGAGTGCCTGGTGTACGCCTGGAGCCCCAGCTGCTTGGAGGCTAAGGTAGGAGGATCACATGAGCCCAGTAGTTTGAGGCCAGGGCAACAAAGGAGACTCCATCCCCAAACCTACAAAAGCCACAGAACTGACACTTGTACCACTGATGGAAGTTCGCTAGCTACGTACACAGTGCAAGCCCTGACAGTCCAACCAGAGTTCATGGGAACTGACCGATGAACTTGAGACTACAGAGTGGCTGCTCTCATGCTAACTGCTCTAGAAATTCCCAAGCAAAGCCTGCAAGTGCCCTGACTTCAGCCGCTGGACCACACAGCCTAGGGCTGCCATCCCCGAGAGGAAGGCAGGGGAGAGGAGAGCCCTGCAATCACCCCAGACGCTGTCGGAGCACCCAGGCTGCTCTGCAGGGAGGGCTCCCGGGTCAGGAGCCCTCTGAGTGGAGGAGCAAGATTCAGTTTGAAGGCTCAAACAGAGGTTGGGGGCTAAGAGCAGAACAGATGGAGCTGTGGGTGGGGGGAGGGGACGTGAGATCAGGAAGGGCCTGGAGTCTTTGCTTCAGTGTGATCTGGGTCAGGGGATCCACAAAGCTAGGACAGAATACCAGAAAGCGACTGCCATCTCCAACAGGGCTGGGAAAGTCACCCACACCTGCCAGAGCGGAGAGCACTCTCCACACCAGGGCCAGGGAGGAGCCCTTCAGCTATGGAGAAAGCCGTGCCGAGGTGGGGACTGAGCTGATGGCCCCACGGCCTCAGAAGGAAGTCCAAAAGAATCAAGCGGATCCCAGGTCTTGACCACACGCAGGAACATCCTACACTCCCCAAATAGCATAACAGGCCTACGCAGGGCCCGGAACCCAAGCTACCCAGTCAAAGATGTCAGGCAAGCAGAGAAGACAGACGTGACCTATATCCAGGAGAAAAATAGATCAGCAGAAACAGAGACCACAGAGACAAGAGCATCCTTATAGATATTTAGACACTCATATGAGAATGCTGCATATTCTCAAGACTGTTGAGGGAGGAAAAGGGAATAATGAGAAGTACAAAATATTTTTAAAAGAAACTGTAGTGATGAAAACTATGTCTGAATTTTTAGAGTACACTGGATTGTGACAGCAGGTTAGATGCTGCAGAGGGAGGTCCAACGCACGAGAAGGAGGGAGAGGAATAGAAACAACTCAGGAAGTCATCCAGAGAGCAGGACTGGAAGCACAGGTGATCTGTGGCCCACAGGACAGCCCCAAGAGGCCTGGATATGTGCACCTGGAGTCCACGGAAGAGGAAGAGGCGGGAAGAGGGAGTCCCATAAACAGTACAGAAGACATGACAGCCAAGTACCTTCCAAAGTTGATGAAAACTAAGCCCAAGTGCTCACGAAGAGCATAAAGAAAACCACACAAAGATACCCCGTGAGCACCGCTGGGCCCAGCACAAGGAACGTGTCTCAGCAGCAGCAAAAGGACACGTCGTCACATCCAGAGAACCTGGGTGACAGCAGGCTCGCCAGAAGCTGCACTCACCAGCACACACGAGTGACATCATTTCAGTGCTGAAAGAAAAAACTATCCGCAGAGCAGAACTATCTTTCAGAAATTAAGGAGAAATGAAGACTTTTTTACATGAACAAATGCCAAGAGCATTCATTGGCCTATCTGTGTTGTAAAAATGTCAAATGTTTCAGATGAAAGGAAAATGATCCCAGGAAAAACTATGGGTTTACACAAAGTACAGAATGTTAGAAACTACTGATCTGTAGGTAAAGGACTTTCTTACTTCAAAAGCTCTTTAAAGACAATTTAAAAATAAGCAATTTTTATTCTAAAGGTGAGGTAGTATCCTGATGTGGTGTTGCACACCTATAATCCCAGTGACTACAGAGGTTAAGGCAGGAGGGTTGCAAGTTCAAGGCTAGCCTGAGTGACATAGCAAGACCCTGTCTCAAAATAAAAATAAAAATGGGTGGGATGTAACTAGTGGTGAAGCACTTCTGGGTTCAATACCCAGTACAAAAAGAAAGTTTGAAAAATGAAGTAGTGATATATTTATTCCTAGGTAGGAATAAACTATCATACAAGGTGGTGCAGACTTTCTGTAAGGACCAGATAAATACTTTTGGCCTTGAAAACAATATCGTCTCTGTCACAGCTACTCAGCTCTGCCATTGTGATAGGAAATCAGCCATAGATAAGACACAAATGTATGGCATAGATGGGTGCCAAAAAAATCTTTAATTTTTAAAATGAGTGGCAGGCGAGATTTGGTCTGTGGACCATAGTTTATCAACCTGGCATAAAAGACAGGAAGAAATGGAAGTATAATATTATAAAAGCCTCATGTTATATAAAGTGGCATAGTATTACTTAAAGGTAAAGGCAAAAGATAAGTTGTAAGTAAAAGATAAACATTGTAATCTCTAGAGCAACAAGTAAAAAAACAAGATAAACTAAAACCAGTTGTGGGGGTAGAATGGTAGATGCTTAATCAATCCAGAGGTAGGAAAAAAGTAACAAAGGAGCATCAGGACACACAGATTCATACAAGACGACAGGTTCAATCTAATCACATCTGTAGTTCAGTAAGATGTAAACCAAAGGCACCAGTTAGAGACGAGGTTGTCAGTGAATCAAAAACCAAAACCCATCAAGACACTGTTTAAAGAAACCCAAACCAAGCGTGGCAGTGCAGATCATCTCAGAGTGATGGACGGGTTTCTAGTCCTGAGTGCGATAGAGTAAGCACACTCTATCATGTCTCTCCCACTGAATGCAGCCGTAAACCTGGACAGAATGCGTGGACTAGCTATCTGAGGACTCGGGGAAGTAAATAGTAGCAGGTGGACTGGGGAAGGAGACCAAGCCAAGAAGTGCCACCGAGCCAGTGGTGAGTTCACTTTTTTTCCCCTCTCTGGTATCCCCTCAGTTTGGACTCAAAGTCACTCTGAAACCAAAAGTGAGCAACATGTCCACAACATGGACAAAGGAGAGCCCAGAATCCCTGTGGCCAGGCTCCAGAAGCAGGGCCCACGGAGGCCCACTGTGGGGACCTCACAGTGTGAGCAGGGAACCTTCCTCACCAACTGGAGGTGCTACCGTTGCAAAGGGTATAGGCAACCCCTGTTACTGTCCTTCTCTGCCCCCGACCACGAGTACAGTCACAGGAGCAGATGGTAGGGAGGGCGATTGAAAGCTCAGCTTTCTAGCCACGGGACCAAGAAGAGTAACCCAGAGAGCTCATGGAGGCTGAGCAGAGGTTGCACCTGGGATCAGCAACTTTAGGAAGCTATTTATGAACTCTTGGGCTCCCCCAGGTTAGGCATGTGTGATCTGACCCAAAGTTTAAAGACAATACCTTTTATAATAGTTCCCCTAAAGATAAAAATTTAGATGTAAATCTTACAAAATGCACAGAATTTGTATGATTAAGCCTATGAAATAATGATGAAAGAAGCCAAAGGAAGTCTAAGTGAATGGTTGGACACCCCATGTTCATGGATGAGAAGAGTCAACATGGTAAAGTAAAGATGTCAGTTTTCCCCACATTGATTAATTAATAGGATTCCAACCAAAATCTCAGCAGGATTTTTTTTGTAGATATAGACAAGATTGTTCTAAAATTTATATGGAAATTTATATGAATAGCCAAAACAGTTTCGAAAAAGAAGAATAAATATTGAGGATTTGCACTACCAGGTGTTAAGACTAACTATAAACCTACACTGAAGACAACCACGTGTTATTGGCAAATGGGTCAATGGGACAGAAGAGAGAACTCAAAATCAGATTCACACAAATACGGTCCATTAACTTTTGAAAAATATATAAAAGCAATTCAATGGATAAAGGATGATCCTTCCAACAAATGGGATTGAAATTTTACTTATGCAAAAAAAAAAAAAACCTCAAACCTCACACCTTATACAAATATTAACTCAAAATGGAGCGTAAACCTAAATGGAAAATGTAGAACTATAACATTTTTAAAAGAAAATGTGAAAAAAAAATATTGGTAACCTGGCCTCAGCAAAAGCATTATCTATACCAGAAAAAAAAATAGATAAATTAGACTTCTTTGCCCAAATTAAAAGCTTTTGCAGTGTGAAAGACATAGTTAAAAGAATGAAAAGACAAAAATACAGATGGGGAGAAAATATTTGGAAAACTCACCTCTGATAAAGGACTTGATGTGGGAAAGCAACCAACTGTGGGAAAAGAACTCAATCATAAAATGGACAAGAGACTTAAGACTCACGACCACAGGAGCACACAGGTGGAGGACAGATGGAGGGTGTTCTCGTCCTTATCAGTAGCCATGAGGGAGATGCTAGCCCCAGGGTACAATGAGATACCCCCCCACACACTGACTGCAGTGTCCAGAAGACGTGATGATGATCTGGTGTGGACACAGAGCAGTGGACTCGCACACATTTGGGGTGACTACAAAATGGTTCTGCCACTCTAAAACAACGTGGCAGTTTTATATGTTAAACATACACCTATAATGTGGCCCAGCATCCTATTCCTAGGTATTCACCCTACAGAAATGAAAACTGCAAAACTCTACACAGTGTTTTAATCATGTCTATTTATGTTCACCAGAAATCTAAAACTCAAGTCTCCTACATCAGGTGAGTGGACAGATAAACTGTGGTGACAACGGAAAACACCCCTCAGTCTCAAAGGGAACTCATCCTTACACACTCACTGAGATGACCTCAGCAGCACTCTAGGGAAGGAAGCCCGTCACAAGAGATTCCTGCATGTGTGTGACTCAGCCTTTGTCAGTGAGACAGACACCTGAGAGAAACCACCTAAAGGAGGCCATGTTTGAAGGGTTTATTGTTTCAGAGGACACCGTCTGTACCTTTGGGCCTCGGTGAGGCAGGACTTCATGGCGGAAGCACATGGTGGAGGAGGCTGCTCACCTAACGGCAGCCAGGAAGCACGGAGAAGGACAAGATAGACCAGGGCCCCAGGATCCCCTTCAAGGACACACCCTAATGACAAAAGTTCCTACTGCTTCCCAGGAGTGCCGTCAGCTGGGGACCAGGCCTCCAGCACAGGAGCTTGCAGGGCCACGTGAGATCTCTGCCACATTCCATTCACCTGGCATTCTCGAAGAGGCAACACTGCAGTGATGGGCAGCTGTGGTGGCCAGGAGCTCAGAGGATCAGGGGTCCGAACCTCTGAAGAAACAGAACACGAAGTCTCTGGAATGATGGGATGTTCTGTATCCTGGTTGTGGTGGGGTTCCACAAATCTATACAGTGTTAAAATTCATAGCAGTTACACCAAAAATGCCAATTTTACTGTATATTAATTTATAAAGATGAATTTTAAATGTACCTGAAAAATTGATCAAATGCTAATCAAGAGGAGGTTGCAGTAGCTATATTAATATCAGATAGCTTGAATTTTAGTTATAGGAGTAAAAAGAGGGAACCTTTTATAATGGTAAAGGGATCAATTCATCAAGACAACCTAAGTATACTTGCACCTGTTAGCCCTACTAATGTGTATCAAAATACATGACACAAAACCTGACAAACTGCAAGAAGAAGCAGATCCATGATTACAGGTGATTCCAGTAATTCACAGAACACATGAAAAATCAACATGGCTACGGAAGACTTGGACTTGGCCTAACAGGTGTTCCAAGAGTACACACATTCTTTGCAAGAATTCATGGAGCATCCCCATGATAGGCCACTGCTGGCCATAACATGAGGCTCAGTAAAAAATATTGTTTTCTGGACAGAACAAAGCTAAACTAAGAATCAATAGAAACACACCTGGAAAATCCCAATAATCTTACCAAGGGGAATGTTTGACCAGGAGTGCCTAGGGGCCCTGGCTTTGGGCTGGCTTCCCAGAGCTGCACGTACAGGTATTAAAATTTATAGCAGGAAATGCACTTCCAGGAAACCAGGAAGGAGCCGGCAGGTGCTGAGCTACAGGGGGCAGAGCAGCTATAAATCGTTTTCCAGAAAATAAGCCTCTGGCTTAAAGTCCCACCTGACACTGAGAACAGAGGTGCAAACGCAGCCAGATCGTGGCTCTTCTCCTCCTGGGGGGAGCCTGCATTCTCCCCACTCCTGAGTGGCCAGTTGTGACCACGGCCTTTCTTGCAGGAAGCCACTCAGTGCCTGACGCCTGCCTCTCTGCCCCCTGCCAGAATGGGGGCACCTGTGTGGATGTGGACCAGGGCTACGTGTGCGAGTGCCCGGAAGGCTTCATGGGCCTGGACTGCACGGAGAGTGCGTTGGATTATACCCCAGGGCTGGGGCAGGAGGACCCAGCTTTGCCCAGGGGTAGCAAAAGCAGGGAGGGTCCTTCCATAGGGTGTGCATGCAGGAAGCTCCCGAGAGAAGGTGTGTGAGGACGTGTGTGTACACACAGTGGTTGTGGGAGGGTGGCCAGGCAGGGCAGGTGGGAGAGCCCATCTTCTGTGCCCCTACAATAGGACCCTCTCCCTCCCTGTGGCAGGAATCCCCAGTGACTGTGAGTGCCGCAACGGAGGCAGGTGCCTGGGTACCAACACTACCTTCTGCCAGTGCCCCCCAGGGTTCTTTGGACTCCTGTGTGAATTTGGTAGGTGTCGTGCTGGAGGTGGGGGCAGTCATCCTGCTCTGTGGAGCATCCCTATCAGCAGGGTCCCATAACCCTCACTGCCACCCTGTGCGGGAGAGGCGAGTGGCTGCAGAAGTGCTCCACCCTGGTCTCCCTAGCAGGGTCACTGGGTCTTGGGCAGCCCCACCCTTGTCGAGGACCTGAGGTCCCCAGGAATACAGGCCCACATGGGAGCATCCTCTTCCTCTCTGCAGAAGTCACAGCCACACCCTGCAACATGAACACCCAGTGCCCAGACGGAGGCTACTGCATGGAGTACGGTGGGAGCTACCTGTGTGTCTGCCACACGGGCCACAATGTCACCCACGGTTAGTGGCTCCAGAAGGGCCTGCGGGGGTCCTGGCCAAAGAGGAGGGGCGGGGTGTCCTGCAGGAGAAGGCAGCACCACGCGGGCAGGGCCAGGGCTGCTGTCTGTCCAGCAGCCGTGCAGGTGGAGGGGCCTCTGGCAACAGCTTTTCCTGCAGTGTGGGCGGCGAGCTCCTGGGCGCGGAGGGAGAAAGACTTTGAGCAGGACACGGGCAACAGTGTGGATTCCCTAGCCCCTCCCCCCGCAGATCTGTTGAACCGCTTAGTGCATACATAATTAGGGTATTTGCACTTCCTACTATTTATTTGCTAGTGTCAAGATGCTTAACCTCGTGACATAATTCTGCATATATCGAGTTTGCCAGCAGTGATGATAAGACATCTGAGTGTCACAGCTCAGTGCTACCCCATGAAGAGCGAGGGTGAATTATGCTAAAACCAAGAATGAGAAATTCCAGGGAGGAGCCTTTGAGTCCACAGAATATTTTAAGTGGCCTTGGCTCCAGTCATGATTCCTAGGCGACCCTGGCAGCACATGCTCTAGGACCGGCCTCTGCGTGCCCTCCCCCCACAGCCCTGCCATCGCCCTGCGACTCAGACCCTTGCTTCAATGGAGGTTCCTGTGACTCCCACGACGACTCCTACACGTGCGAGTGCCCGCGCGGATTCCACGGCCGGCACTGCGAGAAAGGTGCCCCAGGAGGGCGGGGTCTGCGGGGACGCTGCCGGGGGCGGGGTCTGGGGGGGACGCTGCCGGGGGCGGGGCCTGCGGGGATGCTGCCGGGGGCGGGGCCTGCGGGGATGCTGCGGGGTCAGCACCCTGGAGAGCGCCTGTGCGCAGGCCCCAGTTCTATTTCCGAGCATCTTCTGTTTTTTCCTGGGATCACTCTGGGACCCCCCTTGCGATGCTGCTCTGTCGTACTTATCCGGAGCAGCGCCTCATTATTTTGACTGTCTTTTTTGTCATTTGTTCTGATCTGCATCCCTCAGAACGGGCTTTACTTTCTTTCTGCTCAGCATTTTTCCAAATAGATCTTAGAATCATTGTATTGAGTAGTTTTTTTTTTTTTTTAAGTATTTCATTAGAAGTTTGTTAACCTTATTACACGTGGAGAATGTAGACATTTTACAGCCTTCATCTCCCAGCATCTCAGGCATCCCTTGGCCAGAGTCCAGTGTGGTCAGGCCTTTTATCCCAGCTCAGGCCTGAGCTTCTCTGAAGAGCCAATACCCTATCTGATCCACCTAGGAGCTTCCCAGACACCTCTGCTGCTCTTCACCTGTCCCTGACAGTGGCCCCTGAGACCCCTCTGGCCTCTCCTACCCCTGCAGCAAGAAAGGGGGTTCACAAGAGAAGGGGCCCCTGCTCAGTTCTTTGCCAGACCTGCTGAGCTCTCCTCCTCCATATGCTCCTGGAACCACTGCCCCCGTCCTGGGCCCTGCCCAGAACTCATCTGCACTCTCCTCCAGCAACCCACCTCCCGTAAGGGCTGGAGGCCACAGCTCCCAGAGCACGTGCCACCCCTCCCTAGGCCCGGTTCCCAGTACCCAGTATCCCTGCACCATTGTCCCTGTGCCCACCTGAGGAACTGCGTAGGCTCCCTTCAGGGGCCCCACTCCTGAGAGCAGAGGAAGCCACAGGTGTGGACAGCCCCAAGGGGGACCCAGGGAGGATTCAGGAGTCTGCTTTCAGAGGTGGGACATGCAGCTGTGAGGCCTCCCAGGGTGTAGAGTGGGGGAGAGGAGGGGTGGACTCTGAGGGATAGGAAGGCCCCCTCTTGCTATGCCTTCCTGGCAGGACAGCAAGAAATCCAAGGACCCAACTCACTAGGCCCTGTCAAGCTGTGGTGGTCAAGATGGGAGGACAGACAGACAGGTCTGATTGGCAACTGCCATTCAAATCACACCTTTAAAGCACAGGCCTCACAACCTATACTTCAGGAGCCAAGAAAGCACTGGAATCAGAACCACTGCTATGGATGGTGATGTCACATCAATCACAACTCAGCCCCCCCCCGCCCCCCCCCGCTTCAGATGCCAAACAGGAAGGAGGGAGCATCGTGTGCTGTGGTGTGGGGCCTGCTCTCCACCAAAGAGCCCACCTGAGGCTCAGTAGGGGTCTACAGACTGCAAGCCCTGCCCCCGTGTATGTCCTGGCTAACTTGGCCTCAGCCGAGAAGCAGGCCTGGCCGGCCAGGGGCAGAAGGCACGAGCAGTGGGCTGCCTTGTGCTCACCATCGTCTCTGTCCTTCCACACAGCCCGGCCACACCTGTGCAGCTCAGGGCCCTGTCGGAATGGGGGCACGTGCAAGGAGTCAGGGGGCGAATACCACTGCAGCTGCCCCTACCGCTTCACCGGGAGGCACTGTGAGATCGGTGCGGCCCCAGCATGGAGTGGGGTGGCTGGCAAGCCCTGAACTGGGCCCAATCAGTTGGAATCAGCATGGGAAGAGTGGGAGGGAGCCAAACTTCCACCTGAGACCCCCAGCCCCCATCCCAGCCACCTGAGTGTGTCTCTCAGGAATACCCCATCACGAAGGCTCCCAGCCCTAGGATGTTAGGGAAGTGGGTGGGGGTGAAGGGAAGCATCTAGCCGTGACACCTGACCCTGCTGGGTGCCTTCTGCTTTCAGGGAAACCAGACTCCTGCGCCTCCGGCCCCTGTCACAACGGTGGTACCTGCTTCCACTACATTGGCAAATACAAGTGTGACTGTCCCCCAGGCTTCTCCGGGCGGCACTGTGAGATAGGTAGGGTTGGGAACAGCAGGGGAACTCTCCTATGGATATAGGCCCAGTGGGCAGGGCTGGCCTGGGTCCTGCAGGAATAGGAGGTGGATCTGGGTTCAGGAGGTAGGACACCCCCATGCATCTGAGAGCCCTTCGGGAGACTTGGTGATGGGAACCCTCCTGCTCTCTTTCAGCCCCCTCCCCCTGCTTCCGGAGCCCATGTGTAAATGGGGGCACCTGTGAGGATCTAGGCATGGATTTCTCCTGTCACTGCCAAGCAGGGTACACAGGACACCGGTGCCAGGCAGGTGAGCAATCCAGGGGACTGGGCTGGGGGCCATGCCAAGGGTGGGACCGGGCAGAGACGGGAAGGAAAAAAGGAAGGAAACCTCAGAAACTGCCAGTGCCCAAAAGTCCAGCACCTTGCTCCAGAAGGGTGCGAGCTGGGCCTCCTCAGACCCTGGGCCCAGCAGAGGAATGGCGGCTCTGGACAGGCTGCTGTGCTCTTGTTCCTGCAGAGGTGGACTGTGGCCGCCCAGAAGAGGTGAAGCATGCCACCATGCGCTTCAATGGAACTCGCCTGGGCTCGGTGGCTTTGTACACATGTGACCATGGCTACAGCCTGAGTGCCCCCAGCCACACCAGCATCTGCTTGCCGCAAGGTGTCTGGAGTCAGCTTCCCCAGTGCTTAGGTGATTTCGTGGGCCCTCAGGGGAGGGTGGACGGGACACCCCCCCACCACCACCAGCCAGCTTCCTCCTGGCCCAGCCCCACCTTCCCTGTCTCCTCTCTGTGCATTGAGGATGTGGATCCTGTCAACTTTACTCGGGAACATCCTCACTAAGGGCTTCCCTATCCTCAGAGTAGCTCAGAACAGAGGGTCAACCTCCTACAGGCCCACTCTGCAGATGAAGCCGCCAAGGCCAAGACGTGGCCAAGTGCAGGGTCCTAAGGAGGCAGACCCAGGCTAGGACCTGCCTCGTACTCCCACCCACCCAGACCTGTGGTGTCAGATATGTGTTTGCACAACACCCCCCACCCCACCCCACCCCCCACAACACGCAGGGCACGGCAAAGGGCTGCCCCAGAGAGCACTGCCTCTGGGTCCTGCCTGTGTCTGCTCCGGAGCTTAGGGTGCATACCTGGAAGCAGGCGGCCTCAAGACGCAGGGGCTCTGACACAATGGCACGAGTGTTGCACCAAGCCAAGGCATCCAGGCTCTTCCTCCAAAAAGCTGTGTGATGTTTACATGGTTTTCATAAAACAAGGATTTCTAAGCAACAAGCTTAGGGCTGGTGGTGACATCATCCAGACAGGAATGGGGCACATAAGCCCATTAATATCTCCCAAATGTCCCCAAAGCCCAACCCACCCTGTGCAGCCCTACCCAGGTGAAGAGCTCTATGGACTGCCTGGTTCACAACCATCTGTCCTCTACTCCTGACCTCCCAAGGCTCATGCCTGACTGTCAAGAGACCTTTCCAGTGCTGCTTCTCCCCAGCTTGTTGCCAAATGAGAGGCCAGTGTCCTCAAGAGAACAGGAGCTCACCAGAAAGACCCTGAGGCCCCCGAGACAGCAAGCCCCGGGAGTGGAAAGCGCAGAAAGCAGACTAACAGCACAAAATAGCAAGTACACTCTAGATCATGCCTGCTTCATATTGTACAGTACAAATACAGGATCCAAGTCCCGCTGTAGAGAAAGAGGCCTGAGTGCTTACAGCCACTGCACTATAAATAGTACAAAGTGGCGCACAAGCCTCAACTTGGCGTTGCCCATACAAAACAGGATCAATAGTTTTTAAGGAGAAAGTATAAATAAAAGGATTTAAGACTACAATAGTTGAAATAAACATAATTTAGTAGTGGACATAGATGAAGAATAAGTTGAAGACAGTCGGAAGAAGAGGGAAAGACTGTGCATCAAAAGGAGGGTGAAGCACAGTGCCCACCCTGGATAAAGGGACCCAAGAAGAAGAGAGCCGTAATGTGTAGAGAAATATAGATATACAGAGAAGATAAATACAAGAGAGAAAACTCCTAGCAGCTGTGAGTTAAATTCCAGGATTACAGAAGAAGGACGGGTTGGAAGGACTCATGGCACATCCCGCAGGAGGAAAGGGAGCCCAGCCACATCAGAGGGAAATGCAAAGGTGCCGTGGGATAATGAGAGCATCTGCACATCTGGAGAGAAGAGCAGGTTACAGAGGAAAAAGAACCAACAGCAGCATCAGAAGTAAGGCCACAGGAGGTGGTTTAAACCCCAAGGAGACACATTGATCATATGGACACTGGCATTCTGGTGTGACTTGGAAGAAACACCGCCAAGCCTAGGATCATGTCTGCTGACCTGTCCAGGATCTGGGGTGCAAGCAGTTTGGGCAAGCCCTTCGCAGGTGAGAAAGACTGCAGGTGCGTCTCTCCCCAGCATGGGCAGGTGCCTTGGGGAGCACAGCAGTCCAGCCAGCACTCGATACTGTGGGCAAGCACGGTGGCGCCGAGCACAGCCGCAGGGATTCAGGTCCCACTGGCTCTCCCCACATGACCTTCTCGGGTGCAAAGCCAGGATCCAAGGCCAGCTCTAGAGAGAGAGGTCTGAGTGTTTACAGCCACTGCAAACTGAAGCCACTTGAAGTGGTGCTGCAGGCCAAGCCAGCTCTGCCCCTGGGAGCATCAAGGAGAGTGAGAAGCTGCTCGGCCCACCTGCCTCACCCAGGATAGGGCTCGTTCCAGGGAGGAGCGGTCACCCAAGTCTCCACTGGCTTTGTGTGCTGCAGGGCTGAGAAGCAACTCAGGCCCTCACTGTGCTGTGAGCCCCACTCCCAGGCCCTGCTGTTTCTGTCCAAACTGTGTCTGAGAAGCAAGGAATCATGATGGTAATCTAGAAGGAAATAGTCAATCCAGATAGGCCTACATGCGCCCCAGATGTTGGAATTCACAGACAAGGAATTTAAAACGCCACTGTAGCTCAGAAGACAGAGGGGAAAAGAGGTGAAATGAATGAAATGATAGAGAACCCAACCAGGAAAAGGAAAGATTTAAATGTAACAATACAGAAATTCTAGGACTGAAAGTGCAATCTGAAATGAAGACTGAGCTGGACTCAAAGCCAGGACCACAGAGCTTCTTCATCTGTGGATCAGAGGGGAGATGAGCGGAGACAAATAATGAAAAGATGAATGCTGAAGATCGGGCAGAGATCACATGTCTGTGGGCGATCGCAAACAAGTCCGTAACTGGGCCCCGGTGATAGATGACACAGTAGATAAGAGAGATATTCAGAGAGAGAATGATTTTTTTTTTTTTTCTAAAAACTGAAGAAATATGTCAACACAGAGATCCAAGCAGCTCAGCAAATCCCCAAAAGGATAAATATTAAAATAAACTTAAAATCTAAAAATGTGTACCCAATTGGTTGGTTGCAGGCTAAGGAGACAAACAGCAGAGAGGTAGAAGATTTGAACTGTTATGCAGGTGAACACCCAAGATAATGCATTCTCTGAACAAGCAAAAAAAGTTAGTAGTAGCAAGGTACATTTTAAAATCTCCATGCAGATTTGAGCTACTGTATTCTATTCTTTGGTACCAGGGATTAAACCCAGGGGTGTTTTACCACGGAGCTACATCCCCAGCTCCCCCTGCCTGGCCCTTTTATCACTGTTAAGTAATTTATTTTTTAATTTGTTCTTTTCTGTATACATGACAGTAGAGTACATCTTAACATATACATACGTGGAGTACAACTTCCCATTCTTCTGGTTATAAATGATGTGGAGTTGCACTGGTCTTGTATTCATACATGGACATTGGAAAGTTACGTCCGATTCATTCTACTATCTTTCTTATTCTCATTTCCCCTCCCTTTCCTTCATTCCTCTTTGTCTAAACCAAAGTACTCTAGTCTTCCCTACCCACCCCCTATTGTGTGTTATCATCCACATATCAGAGAGAACATTTGGACTTTGGTTTCTTGTTTGGGGTTGGCTTATTTCCCTTAGCATGATAGTCTTCAATTCCATCCATTTACTACTGGCAAATGCCATAATTTCATTTCTCTTTATGGCTGAGTAATATTCCATTGTGTATACATCCACATTTTCTTTATCCATTCATCTGTTGAAGGGTACCTAGGTTGGTTCCGTAAGTTAGCTATTATGAATTGAACTGCTATAAACATTGATGTGGCTGTGTGACTGTAATATGCTAATTTTAAGTCCTTTGGGTATAAACTCAGGAGTGGGATAGCTGGGTCAAATGGTGGTTCCATTCCAAATTTTCTGAGGAATCTCCATACTGCTCTCCAGAGTTGTTGCGCCAATTTGCAGTCCCAATGTATAAGTGAACCTCTTTCCCCACATCCTTACTAACATTTATAGTTATTCTTGATAATTGCTACTCTGACTGGAGTGAGATGGAATCTCAGTGATAGTTTTAACCTGCATTTCTCCAATTGCTAGAGATGTTGAACATTTTTTCATATATTTGTTGACAATCATATTTCTTCTTCTGTGTAGTGCCTGTTCAGTTCCTTTGTGCATTTACTGATTGGGTTATTTGGGGGGTGGGGGTGTGTGTTTGAGTTCTTTATATACCCTGGAGATTAGTGCTCTGTCTCCCTAGCCCTTTTGTAAAGCTTATTTTGAGACAGGGTCTCACTGATTTGCTTAGGGCCTCCCTAAATTGCTGAGGCTGGCTTTGAACTCGTGATCCTCCTGCCCCGGCCTCCCAAGTTGCTGAGATTACAGGTGTGAGCCACCATCCCCATATTGTAAATGATGTTTTGAAATAGCTCATGAGCTGGTACCAAAACGAAAACAAAATCTATATAATTATGTGGGTAGAATATAGGTAAATATCTTTTTTACTTTTGGTTAAGGAAAGCCACAAAATGCACTTATAAAAGAAATGAATGGACTAACTTGTTCCTGCAAGAACTAGGAACTTAAGTGAGAAGTGAAACGTCAGCTGGAACCTCAAGAGGGTACAGAGGCACATGCCAGCACACATGCGCACTGATGAGGAGCTGTTTCAAGATGGTGTGAAAAATGCCAATGTGTCCATAGGAGAGAACAATCAACCAGTATGGAAACAGGCAGGACACACAAACAGGCCTGTGGTGGAAGAAGAGACACGTGGACAACGAACATGAAAAGTCGACTTCATTAGTAATTAGGAAAATGCAAATCAGAAGTACAACGAGACATTCTGTTGGCAAAATTCCGAAGTCTAAGAAGCCTGTCTTGGTGAGAATGTGGGCCAGCGGTGTTTTGCAGATGGCTGGCGGGATGAGAGGAAGTCAGTATGAGCACTTGGATGTGGTGACTGGCCTGTTGAGCTAACCTCAGCGACCCAGCTTGGGGGAAATCTGGAGACACTTGCACATCTATACTGGGGGCAGGTGGGGTACTTGCTGCAGCATCTGCTGTCATTGCCATAGTCTGGAACCAACACGAGTGTCCACCAGACAAGGAAGGATGAGTCTGAGGTGGTCACACACCGCAGAGACCACCGTCAAAATGCTGGGTGGGAAAGAACACACACTGTGATCTTCCACTAGTACAGGTCACAGGCAAAAGCAGAACCGCCCATTGTCTAGCCATTCACAGGGTTTTTAAAAGGCAAAGAAATCATACTTGCAAGCCAGTTCCATGAGGAGGGAGGAAGCCCAAGTGCGAGGGCACAGAGCGCCCAGCTCCCAGGCGGGTGCTGGCTCCGGCCCCCCAGGCCGTTCCTGCTCACTCGCTTTGTAGGTGTTGACATTAGACTTTCCTCAGATTGAACATCTGAACTCAGGAGCACAACTCCCAGTTTAAAAGATTCACCATACAGATTCACCACACAGAACCAGATTGGCCTCCAAATACACTGGTTTCACACAGGACTGTTGTATACTGAAATGGCAAAATTTGACACGGAACATTTTCTGCCAAACCTCGTGTGTTTTGGACCTATCCAAAATTGGAATTAAATCCGCAGTGTCTTCCGTGAGCCCTTAAGATGACCATGATCATCCCCATAATTTCATAGCCGTGGCCAGGCTCTGAGTCCTGGGGCTACAACCTGCCCCTCCCTCCGAGGGGCTTGGCCCCTGGTGTTGGCCTTTCCAAGAACTACAGGGTGTCATGGACTCTGAACCCTCAGCACTAGTTTGTGTTCATCTGAACTTGGCTTAACTAAGGGCACATGGCTTTATTCTTGGGGTCTTCCTCCCTCAGAAGTGGACGAGTGTCGGTCTCAGCCATGCCTGCATGGGGGCTCCTGCCAGGACCACGTTGCCGGGTACCTGTGCCTCTGCAGCAGAGGCTATGAGGGAGCCCACTGTGAACTGGGTAAGAGACTCCTGGGTGTGACAGTTGGAGGCACTGGGGCCCTGGCACAGCCTCCTTGCCCTAGTCATTCCTCCCCTGGATGGGTCTCTGTCCAGATGGCCAGCTTGGCCACCTCTTGCTCCCCAAGTTCCTGCCAGCTCTAGTGTCCAGGACAGAGATTTGCAGACATCTCTGCCTCCTCCTATCCTGGGGACTAAGAGCTCAACTGAGAGACACTTGCCTGAGGGCAGGTGGGGATGGCCTCACCCCTGTCCACTGCTGCCAGCTGGCAGAGGTGGGAGGCCTGCCAGAGCGTGGCTGGATGAGCACTATGCCCCTTATGATTTTGACTCTAAGCCCAAACAGAGACACTGGTCCCTAGGAGGAGGGGCAGGCAGTGGAGGTGGCGCACCTAGGAAGGGGAGCGAGGGCTCGTGGAGGAAAGGCCCAGATGCAGAGTGGTGACCCTGGGGCTGAAGGCTCCTCCAGGAGCAGCCAGAGTCCTGAGGGACAGGCTGGTGCCTGGACTTTGTCTTCAGAGACAGATGAGTGCAGAGCGTAGCCCTGCAGGGACGGGGGCTCCTGCAGGGACCTCCCTGCCACTTGCGAGCCAGGGCTCTGCAGCCTCACTGGAGTGTACTGAGGGACAGGTGGGGGCTCCTGGGAGGGTCCCCAAACAGAGCCTGGCCTCTGGAAGATCAGGGGTGGTGGGGTCCCGTTCCCTGCTGGACACCCAGGGCGAGTGACAGCCAGGGCTCTGGCCACCTTGGGAGGGAAGTTGTGGGGAGGGCTGAGGGGGATTCCCCAGGAGCCCCTTCCACCCCGTGGGCTCCCCACACCCCTCTCTCGGCCAATGCTCCTTTCCCCCTACCCCTTCTTCCTGCTGTCCTCTCCTCCCTCCCCCAGAGCCCCCCCTGCTGCGCGGGCCAACCCTCTGGGTGTTCTCCAGAGGTGGATGCCTGTGACCCCAGCCCCTGCCAGCACGGAGGGAGGTGTGAGAACGGCGGTGGGGCCTACCTGTGCGTCTGCCCCGAGGGCTTCTTCGGTTACCACTGTGAGACAGGTAGGGTGGCAGGCCTGCCTGAGGCCCACTCCCTGGGAGGGCCTCCTCAGTCCTTGGGCAGGTGGCCCTTCCTCTGACCTCCTTGGCCCCCAGACGGTGCTTTCCAAGAGCCCCCCACACACACACCGTGTGTAGCCCTCACCTTCACCATAGTCCTGGACACCCTGAGCACACACCCACTCTGTGGCCTCATGTCCAGCCCTGGCCCTGCTGTCCCTGGACAGGCCAAGCTCCTTGTAGCCCAGACCAGACACTCTCTGTCCCTCCCGTCGGGAACGGTCCCCCAATTAGCCCACAGCAGGGGCCCTCCAGGTGATGCCCTCCCTGGCCCCTGTCCGCAGTAGCCCCGCTGTCCACTGCCTCCCCAGCGTTATCTGGAATGCCTCTCCCTACCTGTGTTGAGTCTCCCCTCCGACAGGAGCTACAGTGTGGTGGCCCAACTCATGGCCAGGAGGGGCCTGACCACCACCATCAGCTATGGGGAGGCAGGTGCTGTCACTGGGCCAACCCTGCCACACCCATTCACCTGGGAGCAGCCCAGTTCCCAGGAGCAAGGGGACCCAAGGACACTGGGCCTCATTGCTGTTTCCCACCTCAGTGAGTGACCCCTGCTTCTCTAGCCCCTGTGGGGGCCGCGGCTACTGCTTGGCCATCAATGGGTCCCACAGCTGCACCTGCAAAGTGGGTTTCACAGGCAAGGACTGTGCCAAAGGTGAGCAGTTAGGGGTTCAGAGGGAGAGACAGGGAGCTGGGGTTGGGGCGGCAATCCCCTTCACCAGGGGGCAGGCAGGGGACCTAGAGGCCCCCAGGGCAGAACGGGCCACTGCTTACCCAGGCTCCTCTCCTGAGAAGCAGGGAGAGGGGGGTGACCCTCCGGGAGGCCAGTGCGGGCAGCAGCCAAGGACTGCAGGGGGAGGGCCGAGGGTGAGCCTCCCTGCCACAGCACCGTGCTGTCCCGGCCCAGGGTCCGAAAAGGGGTGCCCGACAGGGACAAGGGTTCCTGCAGCAGCTCACCACTCCCTTCTTTTGTGTTTTGGCCCAAACCCTGAAGAGCTCCTTCCACCGACGGCCCTCAGGGTGGAGAGAGTGGAGGAGAGTGGGGTCTCCATCTCCTGGAGCCCACCCGAGGGCCCTGCCACCAGGCAGGTGCTCGATGGCTATGCGGTCACTTACGTCTCCTCCGACGGCTCCTACCGCCGCACGGACTTTGTGGACAGGAGCCGCTCCTCACACCAGCTGAGGGCTCTGGCGGCAGGCCGGGCCTACAACATCTCCGTCTTCTCCGTCAAGCGCAACACCAACAACAAGAATGACATCAGCAGGCCTGCAGCCCTGCTCACCCGCACACGTGAGTGCCCGTCAGCACGGCCTCCGCCCCACACAGGGAGTCAGCAGGCAGGGGCCGAGCTTCTCACAGGAGCAGGCGTCAAAGGCAGAGGCCAAGGCAAATGCAGGAAAGAACAGGCCCCCAGACGGCGGGCAGGGGGCAGACGGGTACTGAGGGCAGTAGCCCTGCGCGGGTTTCCAAAGTGAAAGCTGAAGGCTTGCGAGGGTCTGGGTAGGGGACATGGCCAAGGGGAGGGGTTCTGTCCTGTGGGAATGAGGAGTATCTCTGCTAGGACACGCCTGGGAGCCATGTGGCTCCTTCTTCTGGAGGTGTCAGCTCAGGGCACTGAGGGCTGTGACCAGTGGACGAAGCTGTAGGAATGGGCTCTCCACTTGTGGGTGGGTGGAGGGGGACACGAGAGTCTGGGGAGCCAGACAAAGGAAGTTCCAGAGCCCGGGAGGCAGGAGCTTAAGTGGTGGCCGTGATGGACCAACAGCACTTGAAAGAGGGGAGGGAGGCTGCAGGCCACTGAGGGTGGAGAGAGGGAGCCTTCCGGAGCTGTCAAGAAAGGGTGTCAGACAGTGTCCACGAGGAGGGTGTGGCTATCAGGGGAGTGTGACAGTGGGTGTCGAGGTTCAGCTCCCTTGTCTGCTGCTGGAGACCATTCAGGGAGGAAGAGGAGTCCCTGGAACAAGCCCATGGGTGGCTGAGGAGTGGGATCTGCTACAAGGCCGAGGGCTGGCCCTCTGCCAGGTGACCAGCATCAGCTTCAACAGGAGGTTTGTGTCCAGATGGGGCCGTGGAGGCCACACCTGTGTACTTGAGAGGCAGGAGCAGTGAATGGGGAAGGGGTGCTGGAGTCTTAAGGAAGGAGGGAAGGGCCAAGGAGCTTGGACCAGGAGGGGTGAGGGCGGCTGTGCTCCAGCATGCAACCCAGCACCTGCTGGAGTCCCTGCCGCTGGCCCAGCAGGCAGTGAGAGCCAGGGACCTGTCTCGGGGACTGTGATGGGTGAGGTGGGGGGAAAAGTGGCAGGAGCTCAGAGGCTCACACCAGGAGGCACAGCTCAGCCCGGCTGGACTCTGGCAAGCAAGGGACAGGCCAAGGTTCTCAGGACACTGTGCCCACTGCAGGGGGCCCAGAGGACCTGTTGTGCAGAAGGCGGCAAAGGCCAGAGGTCCCCACACACTGAGGACACAGTACACTCTATTCAGAGGAGGAGCCCTGCAGTGCACACTTGGGTGGTCCTGAGCAGGAGGCCAGTAGGGCCATCAGAGGGCTGGTGGTGGGTGAGCTCGTCTTGAGCACAGTTTCAGAAAGATGCACGTGGGCGGCTTCCCAAGATGGAGTCTGCCCTCCAAAGGCATCTGGAAGAGATTGCGTCTCTCCCCTGCCCCCACTGGAGACCAGGGTCCTGTGGGAAGGGCCACTGTCCACGCCACATCCACCAGGCTGGGCACTGTGCCATGAGCCCTCTAGGCTCTCCTGGCCTCTCAGCAGCAGCTCTCAAGCTTCTGAGGACACAGAAGGTGAGGGGCTGAGCTCCCGAGCTTCCCCTCCCTGTGGTCACTGCAGACTCTGCAGCCTACATCCCCTGGGCCCAGCACTGCCCAGATGTTAACTGCTGGACCAAAACAGCACAAAGGAAAGAGAGGGTGCCCTGGTTCACTGGGGTCAGGAAGGACTCCCACCCTCACCCCACCCTCTGCACGTCACTGTCACATCTAAAGAGGGAGGCGACTCCGCCTGCCTCTAAGGGCCTGGCTGGCTCAGGGTGCCCACAGTGGGCCCTCCGCAGTTGCCATCCTGGAGGCGAGGAACCTGGGCACCTCCCCTACCCCAAATCCCTGCTGGGCTGCTGAGGGGACAATTCTCACCAGTGGCCTCTCGGTGACCCCAGCAGCCTCTCAAGCCTTGTCTCAAGCCCTGCTTCCCCAGAAGCATGAATGTGCTGGTGTCTGCTGAACCATCTGTTGCCCCCAGGCCCCCGCCCCATTGAGGACATAGAGGTCACCAACGTGTCAGCTGATGCCATCTCAGTGCGGTGGGCTCTGCACAGGATCCATCATGCCACCGTCAGTGGAATTCGAGTGTCCATTCTCCACCCTGAGGCCACCGAGGCCCAATCCACCGAGGTGGACAAGAGCGTGGACCGACTCACGTTTGGGTAAGAGGTGGCTCCTGGGGGACACAAGGTCTCAGCTGTTCTGGGTCTGTGCACCGGCTTGTCCCTTGCCTGGGAGGAGGGTCTGGGGCCCGGGAAAGCCAAGCTTGGTTCTGGGACGGCCCCTGCCTTGCTTCCTCACAAGGACATCTAAGGAGCGCCTCACGGCAAAGTGCCCAGAGAGCTTCAGGGTCCTGGGGCAGCACCTTGGCTGCTGGAAACCAGTCATGGGGGGTGGGCGGCCAGGTTTCTTCCAGTCCCAGGGTCCACCTGCCAGAGGCCAAGTTCTGGACCCCTGCTCCAGCAGTGCTTGGGGAGGCAGAGAAACTGGAGGGGCATCTGGCTGGCAGCTTCCTGTGGCTCCTGTGTCCACAGGGTGAAGGGCATTCCCAGGGAGCAGGTGGAGGCATCTCAGCAGTGCCCAGCTCAGGGGGCTCAGAGGGGCCATGCAGAAGGTGAGCGCTGCAGGGCGAGCTTGGGGACCATGGCAAGGCCAGGTGGCCTCCAGCAGCCCCACTCCTGGGTACCCTACCCGGGTACCTTGGAATCACCTGCACTTATGTGCCAAGACCCTTCCCCAGTGTGTGCTCTTTCCCAAGCAAGCAGACAGTCCCCGGTGCTCAGACCAGCCTGCCTGCTCTCCCCGGGCCCGCTGGTTTCTGCGGAGCCCCTTCTCTGCCCTCCTGGTCACAGGGCTCCCTTCCTCGCTCCACACCCCCTTACTTCTCTCAGCTGCTCCAGGGCTGTCACTTCAGAGTCTTTCTCCAGTAGAGGTAGCCATCTTTCTCAGGGAGTTTCTGTTTTCCTTTGAATGTGCCGTGTTTCTTGATACACTCTGACTTTGTTGTTATTGTTGTTGAAACTGAATTTGAATCAAATGACATGGCACCCTTGGAACTGATGTCCCCTCTGTTTTTCCCCAGTGCTGGGATTGAACCCAGGGGCACTCCACACTGAGTTACATCCCCTTTTTGTTTTTTTATTTTGAGACAGGGTCTGCTAAGTTGTAGGTCTGGCCTGGACTTGCAGTCTTCCTGCCTCAGCCTCCAGAGTGGCTTGGGTGGCAGGTGGCAGGCCTGCGCCACTAGACAGGGCCCCTGCTCTTTTCATCTGGTTTAGACTCAGGTCTCGGTTGTTTTGTTTGGCTTTGCTGTAAGCCATCCCTGCCGGGACAGTCTCTGAGGAGCTACCTTCCCATTTCCCGCCACCAGCAGTTGCTTTCGAATATCCTTGTCCTTGATGTCTGGCTGGAAGCAGGAGGGCACTGGCCTTCAAATCACCAAGTCACTTTGGCTGGAGGGAGGGGCTGCCAACACAGCACTGTCTCTGTGTCCCACCTCTGAGCAGAAGCAACATTGTGCTCCCTGCTATTGGGGAAAGGATCTTCTGCCTCCTGGCTCCTGTGGGCTGTGTGCGGGCTGACCCAGGCGCACCAGGCGAGGCGGGAGGGCAAGGCCGCTCTGCTGAGCGCTGCGACTGATGGAGAGCCACCACAGGCTCTCACCCCACCTCCTCGGGAGCGGCAGGCCCTCATCAAAGTCCAGAGTGACAGGAAAGCGAGGCAGCCTCCCAGGGCTTCCTGCCCCACATCTGCCCAGATCCCTCTCCTGTTC
Source organism: Marmota monax (assembly GCF_021218885.2). Lineage (NCBI taxonomy): Eukaryota > Metazoa > Chordata > Mammalia > Rodentia > Sciuridae > Marmota > Marmota monax. The sequence continues at coordinate 779,031 of NW_026694888.1, read as the reverse complement.
ACTGTTCAAATTCTGCTGTGATTTCCCTTGATCCACATCCCAGCTTCTTCCACAGAAGAACCCCATGTGGCTTATGGAAGAAACACCAGCAGGGCCCCGGAGGGCACTTGCTGACTCTGTCCCAGGACTGCCCCCAGCCAGGTTCACCAGGGGGACTGAGCACAGAGTGGCACTGGGAGCTGGGACCCACTCAGAGAAGGGACACAGGGAACATCAGCTCTCTGACCACAGTGTGGCTGCTCTCAGCACAGGACCCTGCTCAGTCCCTCACTAGCCCAGACAGTGGAGGGGCTTCCCACCAGAGGAGCACCTAGGACTGCCAGCCACAGTAGGCCCCACCCCTGGTGATCAGAGCTGGCCACGGGCCCTCACATGTCCCTGTCCTCCTCCCCACGGCAGGGCCCTGCTGCCAGGAAGGAGATACACCGTGTGGGTGGCCGCCCTCAGTGGGCCTGGGGGAGCAGAGCATCCTACAGAGAGCCTGGCCTCCGTGCCACTGCACGTGTGGACACGTAAGTAGGCCAGTGTGGCCTCTGCCCCACAGGCACCCTTGGAGAGGACTGCTTCCGGCCAGCCTCCTCAGCCCTCTCCAGAGTGTGCACAGCACCGTGAGCTCAGACCTAGACTCCCTGAGGCCTCTCCACTTAGACCATCAGGAGGGTCCCTGCACCAGGCTGGTCTGGGTCCTCTACTGGGGACATGTCCAATGTTGCCCTCAGCACCTGGCAGCTCCTCAGGTCAGTTTCCCACTCAACACGGACCAGAGAGTACAAGGATGCACACACAGTCCCGGGCTCTTGGAGCATGTGACAGCCCACTCTAAGCTCCCTGGTGTCACTGGCCCCAAGTCCACCCCCAAGTGTGGAGAGCACAACAGCCACTACATGGGGAGGGCAGGTGGGCAGGGTGGTGAGTCTGTGAAGAGCTGGCCCAGCAGGGACGACTCTGCCTCCCCGGGCCCTGAGCTGCTGGTCCACTGTCCATGGCCCACCTCGTGGTGGCACTGGCACTGGGACCCCAGAGGATGGCGGGTTCGCTGCCTGTGCCTGGTTGCAGCAGTGGGCTCTGACGCCATTCTCAGAACTGCACCTTTGTCCCTAGTCACAGGCCTGGCTTCAGGTGAGGCTTCAGTGACCCTCTCAGATCCCACCTGGCGTTCTTGTCAGAGCCCCACCACCACCTGCCCATCACCTCCTCTGCTGTCCCTGCCTTGTCCAGGTCCCCTGCCTCCAGCAAACCTCACGGCTTCCCGAGTCACAGCCACCTCTGCCCATGTACTCTGGGACACCCCCACTCCAGGCACATCACTGGAGGCATATGTCATCAACGTGACCACAGGCCAGAGCACCAAGAGCCGCTACGTCCCCAACGGGAAGCTGGTGTCCTACACTGTTCGGGATCTGCTGCCAGGGCGGCGGTACCAGCTCTCGGTGATGGCTGTGCAGAGCAGCGGGCAGGGCCAGCTGCACAGCGAGCCCGCACACCTCTACATCATCACGTGTGAGTGTGAGGCCAGGGCCAGAGGGTGTGTGCTCAGCCCCGTGGACACAGTCCTTGTCCAGGAAATGCGGGTGGTCATCAGCCCCCAGGCCCCTCACTGGTCTGGACCACCTAGAAACAGGTCCAGTCTGACACAGAGGAGCCTGCGTGATCGGAGGCTGGTCCTACCTCAGGACTTAAAGTTTGACAGTGACAAGAAGCGTATGAACCCCGTCTCGCACAGCTCCTGGGGCAGGTCCCAGGCGGGCTGAGCAGGAAGGAGAGGGAATCAGCTGCACCTCAGGGGCCACCCAGGCCTAGCCCACAGTCATTTCTGGACACAGCGTGGGAGAGAGCAGCAGGAAGCGCCATGAGGAGGCGGCAGAGCTGCGGGGGTGTGGAGGCTCAGGCACCAGGCCAAGGACCGGGTTTGTTCCCGGTGCGGAGGGTCCTGCCAGGGGCCACTGGGCCCCACTTGTCTTGTGCTGTTGTGGGAAGATGGGTTTCTGGGGAGTGCAGGTGCAAGGTGAGACATCAGGGGAACAGCGAGAGAGAACTGCAGACCCAGCTTTTCTTAGATCCTGCCTCGGCCTCCCGGGCCCAGGAGATGCTTTGCCAGCCAGCACAGGCTGTGAGGTTTCACACCCAGCCCTGCCACCCTATCCGGCTCTGGGCACAGCTGCCAGGTAGAAAGGGCAGGCCAGCTGTGCACTAGGACCGCGTCACAGCCCTGTGGAGGACAGAGGCCCTGGCGGCCTGGAGGTACCCGGGCCTGGACCTGAGGTGGGAACCTGGCCTGAGGAGGTGGGTCAGGAGCAGCCGGGGTCCAGGTCCGGAGCCCAGCACGTCACAGTGTCAACATGCGGTCCTCCTCAGAGGCTGTGGGGCAACGGGCTTCTCAGGCCCACACATACCTCTTGCCCCTTCCCCAAGCCTGGCAGTGTGAGCTGCCCCTTCTGCAGCAGGGTCAGATGCCGGGGACAGCGTGGCCACTCCCCTTCCTCCCACCTGCTCTGCAGCCCCCAGAGATGGCACTGACAGACGCTGGCACCAGGGAGGACATCACCCACGGGTGCTCAGAAACAGACCGCCCCCAGTGCACCTGCCAGAGCTGCGTCTACTCAACACCCACGGCGCCCCCGGAACACCAACCCCGCCCCCGAGGTACCTGTCCCAGTCGCCACCCCAGGGTACCCAAGGGACACTGCAACCCTCGTGACCCTCCCACCCTCTGCAGCTTCTCGGAGCTTGTGGACGGAAGAAGAAGAATAAGTGCCAGGTTCGGGGTCCTGCCCATCACCTCAGCCACAGAGAGACCACGTGAGTGCTACGTTTCCCAGCACCAGCTCAGGGCAGCTCAAGTGGCCACCCGGCCACTCTCACCCACTTCTTGTCCCACCGTGACAGTGGCAAGGCCTGGTCCTGAAGACCCCCAGTACCCCACCCTGTCTCTAGCCAGGGCCTCAGCCCCAGCCACGAGCAAGGCTCTGGGTCCTGGGGTCAGCACACACTGAACACAACGGAGGGTTGGGCTGGTGAGGTCTCCACGTGGTCAGCCTGTGGGCTGGAGGTGCAGGTTGCTGACATGCCAGAGAAGACCGTCAGCCATAGGTCTAGGCACTGGGAGCTCTGCTTGTCAAGTGTGGCCTGCCAGTTCTGCTAAGGAGGCTGGGTGCTCTCATTCTTTGCTACTCAAAACGTGGTCCCTGGACCAGCAGCCTTGCCTGGGAGCTTCCAGAAGGATGGACCCTGCCCAGAACTTCTGGCCACACTATCCTGAAACAAGGGAAACACGTCCCTGTCCCAGGAGTATGCAGCTACCTGGGGCCTCTGGGCTCCTGCTCAGGCCTGACGAGCCTCCGCCTCGCCCAGCACCACAAGACATGGGCACCCCTACAGACCGTCCCTTGGAAGGTTGGCCCAGCAGAAAAGAGGCGTCTGAGCCTAGAGGCCCTGTGCCTTCTAGCCCACAGGTGAAGGGGTGTCTAGGAACCTGCCTGAGGCAGGCTTCCCGTATGACTAACTCAGAGCTCCCTGAGATGCTGCAGGACCTGCTGGGTAGAAGAATCCCCACGGGACTCTCCAGCAGAGAGCCTCATCACTGGTTCAGTGGGAATCTCCAAGGAGAGGGAGAGGAGGGCAGGGCACGGGGGCCCAAAAGCAGAGGGGCAGCAGAGGGGCCACTGCATGTGGTGAGCCAGGTGAGGGAGAGGCCAGGCCAAGGGCCTGTGGGGGCAGGATGGTCGGGCTCAGCACAGGATCCAGGTGGTGGGCAGGGTGAGCTCTGGGGTCTAGAGGCAGAGCTTATGGGACTCTAGCCGTGGGGACAAATGTAAAATGCTCAGGGGCACAGTGAGAACACTGTACGGAGGTGACATCCCACTGAGCACAGCCTGCAGAGTAGGGCAGACACAGAAGCCGGGGTGGGGGAAGGAGCAGGCAGAGTCTGACCCTAGGAAGGACAGTGCCATAGCGCCAGTCGTGAGGAGGGTGAGGCTCCTGGTGGAGCAGCCTGATGGGGCCTGGGAAGTCGGAGCTGGGCCCTGCTGAGGGGCAGAAGGAGAGTGGGGCCTGATCCCATGGGGATGCAGCTCTGGGGCCGCAGGGCTGGTGCCAGAGCTGGGGGAGCCAGGGGTGGACGGGAAGCGGCTCAGAAGCAGCCCTCTGGGAACCTGCGAGTGAAGCAGGGTGCCATGTGGTCGCCTGGCTTCTCCTAGAACCCACAACCCCAGTGCCACTCGGGAACACAGAAGAGGCCCCCCAGCAGACCCACGTGGTCCTCCAGCTCCCCAAAGACAGCGACAAGGATGCTGAAAGTAAGTTGACAGTGGTGGAGGGGACCTAGGGCTGACTGCTGCTGGACCCCCAGTGAGGGGTCCACAGGGCTGCCTAAGGGACAGCCAAGCACCCCGGCCTGGACAGGGCAGGGCAGACTACACCACCTGGGGTGGTGACTCATCCTGCCAGACAGCGAGGAGACCAGGGCCTCTGCTAGAAGGGCTGGCCCTGCCTCCAGCAGCTGGCCTCCCTCCCCAGGCACCACTGCCTTGCTCCTCCTCAGGGGAAGCCCCAGTCAGCACCGTGAGAAGGGTGGAGGGAGTCACACCGAGCCTCGCCGGTGGGGTGCCTCCCAGCCTGGGCAACATGCGGGCCACACAGGGCCTGGCCTGCCGCTGTGCCTTGTGAAAGCCACGGCCAAACACCACGCAGGGCAGGGACAGGACAGATGCCAGTTCCTTACACTGACTACCACTCTGCTCCCCGACTTCTGCCCTCTAGGACAGTCCAGAACCTAGTGGTCCTTTCTCCCCTAGTCACACTGTGGACTCAGGTTAGGCTCACCCATCAGCCAACCCCAGAGAAGCAGGTCCTTGATAAAGATGTGGCCTCTGTGGGTGGTCTCACAGCAAGGCCCTGCCCCTGGACACACCTGTTCAGGGCAGCTGCAGCGCAGAGGGTGCCTTCCAAGCCTACATCTAGCCCAGCACTGTCCCCTCACCACATGAGGTCTGACAGACTCCTGGGCTGTGAGCACCAGGAGGGCGGGCTTGTGTGTCAGCGGCCAGCAGTGAGGGACACCGTTTTTGATGGAGTAAAGCAAACTTTCCATCACATGGTTTGTGTATGTCAGCCCTTTAAGTACCAGATGTGCCATTCAGTAAAACCCAGAAATGAGAAGAGCCCAAGCTGGCTCATCTGGCTGCCCCCACAGGGCTGCCCCCAGGCCACTGCCATTTGCATTGCTTGTCCTGCTGAGGTGCAGGATGATTCTAAATGAGATGAAAACAGCAGCCCAGGTGTGCAGGACTGGTCACCATCCCTGGTCTTCCCTGCACTCTCCTGTGGCCCCTTTATCATTTCCCGTGTGTCCTGATGGGGTTTCTTTGCAAAGACAAGAGCCTTCTCTGGGCTTTGGATAGTGCTGGCTAGACCCTAATGGGCGGTGCAGTGTCCTCACATGCTGCGGAGCATGGAGCGGGCTCCCGGGTCTCCCCACCCACTCCCTGTACCCAGGCCTGAGGCTTGTGAATGACTGGCATTGCCAGAGGCGCTGTGGATGCTCCTGACCAGGTTTCCCAGGAGTCCCACATCAGGGTTCCTTCTCCACATGCCAAAGAGTAGACACGCTGGATCTTGGTGTGTGAGGACATCAAGCTGTCTCTTAGCAGTGACAGCTGCCCGTGGGCACTCAAGCGGGGACTGCCAGTCCCCAGCACTGGTCTTGCTGGGTTAGGAAGTCTTATACAGAATACAGATGTATTACACAGTTTCATATTACTATAAATAGTAGTTTTCAAATTGCATTTCCCAATTATTTATTCTTGGAGTATAGGTATTTATTTGGCCTTTACATTGTGACCTCCCACCCAACCATCCTGCCAAACGCTCTGATTCTTATCATAGATTCTCGGGGTTTTCTATATATACAATCATATCACTTAAAGCTTAATTGTCTGCCTTTTAAACTCAGACTTATAACTCACCTGATTGTCCTACTGTAAAGCACAAATCAGGGTGAGCGTAGTGGCACACACCTGTAACTGCTGCAGCTCAGGAGGCTGAGGCAGAAGGATCACAAGTTCAAAGCCAGCCTCAGCAACTTAGTAAGACCCTGTCCCAAATTTTAAAAGAAACCAAAAAACAAAACAAAACAAAACAAATGGCTGGGGATATAGCTCAGTGGTAAAGTGCCTCTGGGTTAAATCTCCAGAACTGCCCCTCCTCAAAAAAAAAATAAATAAATAAAAACAGTATAAATAGCTCTTTTTATGGACAACTGTCCTTCCAGAGTCCTTTCTTGACTGTCCTTCCCATGCTGCCAATCAAGTGTTCATGCACACGAGTCCATGCTGGCCTGGCTCCTCTGATCCACTGGCGTTCTCTGAGCCAGTCCACCCTATTTAATATTGGAACCTTACATCTGACTTGCTAGACTCGGCCAGTCTTCCCACCTTGACCTTGGAGAAAGCCTCAACTATCCCTGACCCCTTTACATGTCAGCTGATCAAGTTCCACAGAGCACTTGTTGGGACTTTGAGACCCTGTGTACCTGAGAACACTCTCATGAGCCCCCACATGTGCAGTGCAGTGTGGTGGAAGTGGAGTCCCACGTCAGGGTTCCTTCTCCACTGCCGCCCCGGGCCCGGTCCTGTTAACTCTGGTATCCATCATGCTCCTGTTTCTTTGCAAGGCAATTCGCTCCTTCTCTCTCAAAGCTGTTAGACTGATTTCTCAAGAAAAGGAGGACCCCAGAGAGCCCCCACCCACAAAGCACAGTTAATATTCCCAATGAGCTTGCCCTTGCCAAGCAACCATCCTGTCCCAGTGCACCTTCCAGCCTGGGAGGGGACCTCCTTGAGAGGAGTTGGGTTCCCAAGACCAGAGTCAGTCACCCTGAGGGTCTGCAGGTGCAGGAGTCAAAGAGTGCTAAGACCGGTCAAATGATCCCCTCCACCCCATTCGCCCCAACTCCACTCAGGGCTTCTGCTCTGTTCTGATTTTATCACCAAGGACACTATCCCAATGGCCTGAATAGATGCCACCAGAAGGACAGGCAGGCGCTGCCCCTAGGTGACACCAGGCAAGGGACACTGTCCCTAGGTGAAACTGGGCAAGGGCAGGGACTGAACCGCGCTGCTTGGTCATTCGTCCTGCATGGGAGCAGCTCAGTGCCCAGCCCCCAGGGTGCATCCACACCCTGTTCCCTACCCAGTTCAAAGCAGCCTTCTCCCTGTTTGTGTATGTGGGTGTGACAGTAAATTCGGGATCTCCTGGAGATGGCCATAGGGAACAGGCTGCAGGGTCAGCTCTGTACCCTCCTGCCTTCTTGTGGCCACACAAGCTGCAGCGTTGGGCCTCATCAGTCCACAAAGGAATAAGTTCAAGCATGGTCTCTGTAGTCACACCTGTCCCATTGCAGAGGGTTAGAAATGATGACTGTATGAATTGGACATTAGGTGTCCTCTCAAAAGCTCATTCTAGACAATGCAGGAGTGTTTAGAGGTGAGATGCTTAGATCATGAGCACTGTAAACTCATCAGTGGGTCGATCTTTGATGGGTTAATGATTTGAATGGACTACTGGATGCTAACTGCAGGCAGAATGGGCGTGGCTGGAAGAAGGCCACTGGGGGTGTGATCTCAGGAACCAGATCATGTCCCTGGCTCCTCTCCCTCTGTGTTCCCCGGCTCTGCCATAAGCTCAGCAGCTCTTCTCCAACATGCCCTTCTGTCAAATGGGGGCCCACGTGGTCTGTGGACATCTCATTAAAGCTGCCTCATCTCAGGCCAGAGCACAGAGCTGACCAACCATGGACCGACCTTCTGAAACCATGAGCCAAAATAAACCTTACCTCCTCTAAGTTGTTTTTAATCAGGCATCTTGGTCTCAGCAATGAAAACCTGACTAACACAATGACACAAGCTTGTAGATCCTTAACACCCGACACACTGCCACATTCTGTAGGGCTGCTGTAAAATCTCTCTAGACAATTGTGTACAGTGTCTAAAATTCAAATGGAATTGCAAGGGAAGGAAGGAGGGAGGGAGGGAGAGAAGGAAGGAGGGAGGGAGGAAAGGAACGAAGGAAGATAGAGCTGAAAGATTTAGAAAGTAGAAGGACTCCATTTCTAATGTCAAAGCTGACTATGAAGCCATAGGAATCAAGTCACTGTGGTCCTGCTGAATGGTGAGCACTTAGATCAGTGCTCAGATAACTGGATGTCCACACGTGGAGGTGAAGTGGACCCTCACCTCACACCGATGACCTAAGGCCCTAAGTCACACAGGATGGATCCACGTGTTAGAGTTAAAATCAAAACTCTTGATAGAGTGGGTAGGGGTGATGGTGCTGGGGACTGATTAGAGCAAATTATATTCCATACTTTAATAATTATGTCAAAATGAACCTGATGTTATGTATAATTAAAAAGAACCAATAAAAAGAAAAAAAATCAAAACTCTTAGAAGAAAACAGGAATAAATCTTCACCTTAGTTCTGGCAGAGGATTCTTAGATAAAACACCAAACACATAACAACAAAAGGAAAATTGGACTTCATCAAAAATCCAAGACTTCTGTGCTTCAAAGATCACCACCAAGAAAGTGGAAGACACCCACAGAATGGGTAAACAAGGGACGTGTATCTAAAATACCTCAAGAACCCAGTTTAAAAATGAGCAAAGAAAATGAAGGGACACTTCTCCAAGGAATGCACATAAATCGCCAGTAAGCACAGGAAAAGACGCCTGATGTCCCTCACCAGAGGACGGCTGGCCCCAGGACAGCAAGCATTGGCAAGGGTGTGGACATGGCACCGGCTTGCCACTGCCAGGAGGCCAGTGCTGTGGCTCCTCAGAGGAGTAAACCAGAAGGATCACATGGCCAGCAAGCCCACTGACACCTGCCCCCAGGAGAAATGGACACTGCATGCACACGAGGCCTCACACGTGGATGGACACAGCAGCAGCAGCACCACCACCACAGGCAGAAACACCCATGCCTGACGGTTGCTGGAGGGAGACCCCCCAGGGCACCACTCCAATCAGAGGACAGCTGAGGTGACAGGCACACAGCGCTGCTACACACTACCACCTGGGTGTGTCTGGAGGGCCAGCTACAAAAGACCACGTGCAAAAGGCTCCCACGTGCAGCCAAGTCCAGAAGAAGAGACTGTGAAGACACAAAGCCGCTCAGGGGCTGCTTAGGACAGGGTGGAGGCTCAAGGTGGACAGGGGGAGCTAAAAGCCACACCTTCTTTCTGGAGGAGACTGACTATGGTGACAAGGAACTGCACATGTCAAATGGGGGCCCACGTGGTCTGTGGACATCTCATTAAAGTAAAGCCACAGGCTGCAGTGTGTTTGGTGTGCTGTCGTACGGGAAACAAGAGGGGAATATGAATATGTGTTTTTATTATGTTTAGGAAGAAAACTAACAAAGAGGGTGAGCTATTCATGGAAGGAAAGAGCAGGGAAAGGGATGGACAGAGTCTAATCTTCTCTGACTATATCGACCTTGTTGCATAGTTTTGACTTTTGAACCAAGAAAAATATTTTTAAACAACAAAAAAGAAAAGGCAGGGGGCTGGGGCTGGGGCTGGGGCTGGGGCTCAGTGGTAGAGCACTTCCCTAGCAGGTGTGAGGCCCTGGGAATACCAGAATAAACCCACGACTTGTTTATTTTTAAAAACTCTAATTTCCTTGTCCTATTCACTGGAAAGCCTGAGACAGAGGCAGCTCAGGAGTGGGGATCTCTCAGAGCACCTGACTGTGGGTCCAAACCCATCTCCTTGGAGGAAGGGGCTCTGGAGAAATGGCTGATTCCAAGACTGCAGCAGGATGTGGACAAAAGTGACCAGGCACAAACCGTCAGGCAACAAGCGCACATCCAAAGTCAACAGGCACCTTGCCAGGGGCCAAAGAGCCAGCCTGAAAGGGTTCCCACCGCCCAAGACAGGATGGCTTGAGCACCAAGAAACGTGACAGCACCAGCCAGAAGCAACAGGGGCATCCAGAGCTGAGTACACCAACACTCAGAAGGAAAGACTCGCCAGTCAGCATGGACACAGCCGTGGTCTTCCACGCTAGAGAGTTCCTGGTAACTGGTCATGCAGAGCACTGCAGTCTACGTACAAACACTGCTGGCTGTCCACAGGAGAAAGGGGACATGAGAACGGCCCTGCGGTTATTCAGGGTAACAGACGAGTGTGAAGCGCCTGGGGTCTCCCTATTCCACACACTGTCAGTTTGGAAAGTTCACAATGAAGGTGTTTTTAAGCCCACAATTCATTTTAAGTACATCAAGAAGGACAAAAGGAAAGCCCAGAAGACGGCAGGGGGAGGGAAGAAGGCAAAGTGGATCCAATGGGGGCGGAGGAGGGGGGCAGTGACCTGCAGGGGCAGCAAGGTCTTCCCACGGCCATCAACCATGGGATTGGAACTTGGAGAAGCCTTTGAGGAACATGCTGCAAGTGTCGGGCAGGTGGGGCTCCATTAGATGGTGTGATGGAGACTGAGACTCCTTCAGGACCAGACATAGGGGAAGGCCAATTCTTACTCTTTTGTGCTTTAAGTTAAAATAAAATAACAGGTGTCTTTAAAAATAATGACAAAAATAGGGCCAGAATGTATTCAGGGATGGAGGCCAGGCCAGGCCAGGCCAGCTCCTCCCAGGCAGCACTGCTGGCCACCTTGGCCTCCACTACAGCAAGATGCGATGTGCTAGGAGGTGGGCAGCCACCACTCACAGGGGCACAGGTGCAGTTCTGCACACAGGGCTGTCTGGGGCTGGGGATGTGGTGGAGAAGTCTCTGCCAACTGGGGGCAGACACTCAGAGACAAAAGGGTCTCGAGGTCCAGGCAGAAGCAGCCGTGTGTAGGGGTGAAAGCAGACAACCTGGGGGTGGCCGCAAGCCAGGTGGCTCACACAGGAGGCCGTGGGCTCTCTCCTCCCTGCTCCCTGAGTCATCAGGTCAGGGCCAGCACACCGAGGCCCATGTTCCCTTCTCTGCTGTCTGTGTCACGAGCCCACAGCAGCAGGGCACAGAAGGCCAAAGCAGGAGGGAAAAGCCTGTCACGGCTGCCCTCGAGCACCCAGTCAGGTGCCGGCAGGCTCCCTAGGACTGGGGGCCGACCTCTCCTGGTCTGTTTCCAGGCGCCCCTGAGAGCTGCTCAGAAGGTGCCTGTCAGAATGGAGGCACCTGTGTGCCAGGTGCGGATGCCCACCACTGTGACTGCGGGCCAGGCTTCAAAGGCAGGCGCTGTGAGCTCGGTAAGTCAGGGCTGGCCACCCAGCTGGGAACTGGCCTCCAGAGCCTCTTACAGCAGTGTCACCAGGCCCTGGCAGGCTGGGCTCAGGTGGCTTTGTCCCAGGCCTTCCAAACTGAAGGGCCAGAACAGAGGCCTAGAGCATCTGGGGACAGAGGCTGACAGGCAAGGAAACCAAGGAATGATCTGTGAGTCCCAGGGTGAAAGGTGGCCCTTGGCTGCAGGGACTGAGAAAAGCCAAGAACGGCAGCCATAAGCAGTGGCCGTGCCACAGTGGGGTGAGGCTGCAGGAGACAAGAGAGTCCATGGGAGGGACACAGGCTCCTTTGGACTGAGTGTCCAGGTTGGGGGCAGAACCCCCTACACCACTATACTAGCCTGCAGGCTACGAGGTCACCCCAGCCAGGGCAGTCTCTGCAGATGTTGGGCAGCCCTGGGAGGAGCTGGCACACATCCCCAGGCCCAACAGGGTCTGAGAAAAGCTGCCTGGGTCTCCCTCGGGCAGGGGTCTCTCGCGAGGGCAGGAAGAGAGTTCCTGTGGCATGGAGCCTCCTCCTAAGCCTCTGCCCTTCTCCTTTGTGCCGGCAGCCTGTAAAAAGGTGCCCCGCCCCTGCACTCGACTGTTCTCGGAGACAAAGTCCTTTCCGGTCTGGGAGGGAGCCGTCTGCCACCACGTGTAAGTTGGCTTCCGATGATGCTGACAGGGTCTTCACTTTCCAGAGTGCTGTCTTACTAACCCCGAGGGATGGAGGCTGCAGAAGACACTGGCTTGGATGGCTCATGCCCACCACATAGCAAACCAGGGGCTTGAGGCAGAGGAATGGGCCTAGGCCCCTGCGGCTCAGGAACAGTGGCTGAGAAGAGCTGGTCCCTGTCTCTCAAGCCCTTGGTTCTCCTCTGCACCCCCTAGGCCCCAGTGGACAGAGGGTCCTATGCCCAAGGATTCCAGGACCTGGCCTCCCTCTCTTCATCACAGTCCCTGGAAAACAAATGGCACATGGTAACTTTGAGTCCAGCACTGCCACTGACTCATGATGTGGTCTTGGACAAGTCACCCGTGTCTCCGTTTCCTCATTTGTAAAGCAGGCTGTGGAGGGACAGTTGCCTCATGCATCTCTTGGGACCTCCCCCAAATCCTGTGACTCTAGGTGGTACTCAGTCATGTAGGCACACCCTGACAGCACTGTTGTGTGCCAGGGTGCTGCAGGCACAGCCCACCAGGGACATGGGCATTCAGGCTGACAGGGTGCTGCAGGCACAGCCCACCAGGGACATGGGCATTGGTGCCATGCAGTCACAGAAGGTGGTGAGTGCTAAGGAAGGAAGGGAGAGAGGAAGTGAGGCTAGGGGAGCCAGGTGAAGGCCATGCTACATCAGACAGGTGACTAAGGTGGGCCTCAGGGATGAGGTGACACCGAGCAGATGTGGAGGCAGTGGGAAGGAAGAAGGTTCCTGAAGGAGCATCCCTTTTGGGTCCTGCATCACGTATGCCTGGCATGTCTGAGAACAGCAGAGGAGAGACGCGAGGACACCCCATAAGGATGGTGGTGTTTGCTGTCCATGAAGTGAGGAGTGACTGAAGGTCACTCAGCAGAGGAGGGACATGTGACAGCACTTCACAGACTGCTCTGGATGCTCCACAGAGGAGGAGAGGTGGCAGCAAGGGCAGAGAGCTTTGTTTGAGCTGGACGTGAAACCAGGCTGAGGGCAGAACAGAGGCAGTACCAGGCTGCAGGGCACAGAGGCTGTGTGACGCCACTGGCCTGGACTCTGTGGGGGCAGTCCCCAGCTGCTGGACTGGGCTGGTCCCAACATTGCCTGCAGCCTTGTCATGTCCCCAGCATGCCTACAGGAAAGCCTTCATTCCCAAAGGCCTTCTGCCCTTTCACTGGGAACCTGCCTGTACCTTTGAAGTGACCTTGTATTGAACATACAGCAGCCTTGCTTCACATCCAGGGTGACATCTCCGCTTTCTGTCACTGTTTAGACCATTCACATCATTCTTAGATAATGGCGATGTGGCTGTTGGCTACTTTTTTCCATTTATCCCATCTTTCTGCATGACTTTTTCTTCTTTCCCTCCTAGTTCAGGAGTAATTGTGCAGGGCTTGCTGGTCCCTCCTCTTTGGCTCATTGTTACTCAGGAGTTGCTGCAAGGTTTTCAATACGCACCTTCAGCTTATCAGGACCTGCCTTTCCTGTCTGTGGCCGACCGCAGCTGAGGGGAGACTCCTGCAACTGTCATCCTTTGAATCGCCCTCAGCCTCTTCCTTCACACACACCACCACCCGCCAACGCCGATGCTGCTGTCAGCACTGTTTTCCACATGCTGAGTGAGTCCTCTACAGCCAGGGCACACCCAGCAGCCCAGCTCACCGACCCGTGCATCACGCCCTCAGCCTAAACAATGGGACTCTTCTTACAGCACAGGTCTGCTGGTGACCAATTCTCTGCTTGTTTGTCTGAAAAGGTTATTTCACCTTTTTTTCTGAAGAAATGTGGTCAGATACAGAATTACTGTTTGATACAGTTTTTCCTGCAGCACTTTACCTGCAGAGACACGGCCCCCCTCACCGGGCCCCACTCCACATAAGGTGTCCTACACCCGGGCCCTTTCGCACTCTCTCGGGGACTGTCTTTGGCCAACCTGATGATGTGGCTCTCGGTGTGCATCCTCTGGAACGGTTAAGCTCTTGCATCTCGGGTGTTCACTTGTGTCACATCTGGAATGTGTGGACCCCGCTTCTCTGTGCGTTTTCCCTGCCCCTTCACTTCTCTCCTGTTAGGACAGTGCTGGGCTGGTGCTGTCACCACGTGCTTCCCATTGTTCAGACGCGCCACCTCTGCAGTCAGGGCCATCGACTTTGCTTTTGCATCACCCACACAGCTGTGTGCAACTCTAGCAATTCCACTCGGCTCCTTCTCTAGCCCACCACCACTCCCTTCATGGTGAGAAGCTTCTCCTTTAGATCACCAAACACATGGCACAAACTTAGATCTGTCTTCAGGGCCGTTTCTGGCCTTTTTCTGTTCAATTCTTTTTCTCCAGGATAGGGGTCATTTTTTTTTTTTTAAATTCTTCACATGATTCTTTGAACGTCTTATAAATTTTCATAGAATGCTGAACATTAAAAAGGTGCCAAACTGTTTCACTTTTTGTATTTCTTTTCAAGAATATTCTCTCTGCAAGGCAGTTCTGGGTATGATCTGGTCTTCCTGAGGCTTGCTGTGGAGTAGCTTTGTCCTGGCATGGTTTCACCCTTCTCTGCTTTGGCTCTCAGGGTGACCGGCTCCTCAGTGGACTTGCCCAGCTTCATGGGTACTCTGGCCATACAAAGTGTGACCCTGAGTTGAGCCTGAACCTATCTGCAACTCTGCCCTAGCCCTGCTGCCGGCCAACATGCAGGTGACCCTGTGCCTGTCTCCCTCTTCCCAGGCTTGCTGTTTCCTAACACCTGAAGACAGTTACTTCCTGTATCTGTCCAGCTCTCTGGGAGTTCCTTCCATAGTTGACCACCCTCTGGAGGCCAGAGTGGAAGTCTTACCAAGGCTACAGACTCGTGTGGGCTGCAGCTTTGCCCACACCAGCGCTGCAGCTCCTTAGGCCTCTTCTAAAGGGCTCTCACACTAAACACCTTCCCCTCCTATCATCTTCAGATTCCTTGTGACAAGAGGTGGCATAAGTCTCCCAAGGACACAAAATGGGTGCGACAGAGTCAAAGAAGCCTGATCAAGGTGCCCTGGCTAATAATGGGAGAGGAGGCAGAAACCAAGTCTCTGGCCCTCCACTGCTGCCTCTGCAGCCTGCAGCCCAGGTGGCTTGGCCTTCTCCAAAGTCTAAACAGCAGAGCGGGAGGGTCAGAGCCTAGGGACAGGGCCAAGGGGCCTGCCTTCAGCAGTCATTATGTTGGAACTCATTTCACTTCCGGTGCCACGTGGCTTTGCCAGCAGTCGTGAAGTGCACTCTGAAACGGTATACCTCACATGTCAATTGTGTTCAGTACAGCTGATCTTAAATCACATGGCTTCTACGTTGGGCACTTTAACACACCCACAGGCAACCTCTAGTCAGGAAACAGTGGTCTTTCCCTCGAACACCTCTGCACTCACAGGTGGTCCACAGCCCAAGTAGGTGGGCAGCACACTCTTCGGCGTCCAGTTTCACAGAATTTTCTTGTGACAACAGGTACAAAAGAGTCTACAAAGTTCACCAAGATGTCTGCTTCAAAGAGCACTGTGAGAGTACCAGCCTCAAGAAGCCCCATACAGGTAAACCCGGGTCCAACCTATGTCCTGCATACGGCTCGCAGGGTGATGGGCAGGGGTGGTGCCATGCATGCCTGAGACTGTGTGTGGGTGAGATCTGGGCACACACACACACGGGCACAGTGGGCATGGTGAGTGCGGGTGTCACTCGGCTCCTGCAGGAGCGAGACGCTCCGGGGAGAAGCGTAGAGCACTCCTGGCAGGCCAAGTGCACAACAACAGAAACAGAAAAGACCTTTTTAACCTTTGCTCATTTACACCCAGGTTCCGTCCCCAAAGGGTTCAAGGTGCTCACAAGTACTCTTTGGGGTTTTACTGAAAGAAGTGCCTGAGAACATTATATGCTTTCAAAATCAGAGCCCCAATCTCAGTCTCATTCTTCAAGACCCACTGTGGCCCCACACCTTTGCTGGCTTGGCCGAGTAGAGTACTAAGCCCCGGCGCTGCTCAGCCTGAGTATGAGGCCTCACCCCGAGGCCACTCCTGCTTCCTCCTGCCCACCCCCCCCACTCTCCACGCCCTCCCCAGCTAGGCTGTGTCCTCTCCTTCCACAGCCACGGCCTCCAGACAGGGGCATGGAACACATGAGCAAGAGGGCAGAGTGAGGCAGGACTAAGGGCACAGAAGTCTCCTCATTAAGCCCTTTTCCTAGTTGTTTCAGGAAACAAAGTAACCGTCAAACACTGAAGAAACAAAAGGTACCATTCCCCTGTGCCCCGAGAGCTGCTGGGAAGAGGGAGAGGGGCCCACCTACCCGGGGCCTCTGAGAGCGCTGCCACTCCCTAGGCCCTGCTAAAGCCTCAGGCCAGGTGGCTTCAGGTCCCTGACTCAGGCCTCCCAGCAGACAGAGCCCGGCCGAGCCACAGACCCAAACTCATCTCCAGGAGGAAGTGAGGCTCTGGGGTGAGGGCGTATCCTGCCTTCTCTCAAGGGAACAAGGAGCAGCTGCCACAGGGGCTCACAGAAAGCTGGAAGACCACCCGGCGCCTGGAGGGAGGAGACCACATGGAGGGAGGCCTGAGGTGCTGAGGAATTCTGGGGAAACCCCGGAATGGTATCATACTGGAAGCTAAAATGGAGGCCTTAGTCAAGAAACATTTGGCAAGTCCTGAAGACGGTCCCCGACCAAGATGGTCACAGGAGACACTGGAATTCTAAGCATCGTGGACTCTGGGATGGAAGAAATTTTACCTTTGTTCAATCCAGCATTTCCCAAACTCTTTTGGCAAACAAACCCCACCCAACCCCTGCCTCCCTACACGCCACTCTGCTGGCTCTTTCAGAGCACTGGCACTCTTCACAACACTGTGGAGACACCGGGCCACACTACGAGACCCCATGAAGCTCTCGGCTCCACCTCTCCAAGAGCCCACAGAGCCTGCCTTCCTAGCACTGGGGGACAGGGAGGCTCTGTGGTCATGGGCCCTTTCAGGGTCCTTACTTCTGGGCTGAGAAAACAGAATGTCTAAAAAGCCAAGGAGCATTCCAGCTGGCTCATACACTGAGGGAAAGACAAGCTCCCCCGGGCCCCCGGGAGACCTCGCAAGCAGCAGGGTCCCATCTCAGATGGGACTTCTCTCTGCGAAAGCAGCCGACAGTGCCGGGCTCCTTCCACTCTGGGCACCACCTCCCCTGCTGACTCTGCCTCTAAGGACACACAAACAGACAGTCGAGGGCTTGCGGGCAGTCCAACCCTGGTGAGGTCAAGAGCCCACATACACCATCTGGGTGGGAAATATCTGCATGGCAGTAAGTCTCCTGAAATATTATGCATCTTTTTAAAAGCTCACCTAGCAAACCCATTTCCATAGAAACAAATGAGAAACCCCCAGCTAATGATGGATCACCAGCTGTGGAGCACATCTGTTCTTATGACACGCTGGGGCAAACACAAGCAGGAAACAGGAGCACACCACTCAGACGCCGCCAGGAACCACATGGAGACTCCTTCAACACAGAGCAGCCTGGTGGGTGCCCAGTGGAGGTGGGTGGAGGGGCAGCCACCTGCTGATGCCAGTCTAAGAACCCAGTGCCCGCTCAGGTTCCCAGGATGGGCACAGGTCCTCCCCCACTCCAGGCCCTGCCTCCCTGCACTCAGGCCAGGCTTGGGCTCAAAGGGCAGCGGGGAGGGCATGCCTGGTGCTCTTCTCGTGTCTGGATCTGTTGATCCTTCAAAGGACTTGGGACGAGCTCACTACACTCCACCCACCTTAGGAGTTTCCAAAACCTAGGAAGATGAGCTCTAAAAACTGGATACAGAAAAGGATACAGAAACAAGGCCCTGGATGGGTCAGTTCCCTTTGTGACCTCTGGCCTCAGGCCTCTAGAAAACAGATGGCCAGGCCTGCACACACACCAGCCCCCAAGAGTCACTGAAGCACCTACGATCTAGCGCAAGCTATGGCATCCCTGAGCATGGTCTATCCTCCACGCAGCTGGCCTAGCGGGGCCATTAACATCACTTCTGCAGTGCTTAGAAACCAGCCCTCAGATTCCAGTGTGAGAAAGGTCTCCCGAACCAGGAGGAGGACAGACTTCTACCACAGACGTGGGCAGTGGGGAAGTGGAGACAAGGTGAATCCTCCTACCTGCTGCACATCATTCATGCTGCATATGGTCCATGCATTTGGAGGTGGAAGTGTTCATTACTACTAAAATGGAGCTTGGACAGTTTCAGGCTGCACTGTGATTGCAGACTTCTTGTGCAGGGCAGTGAATGCTTCTGGCTTGCAGATCAGAGGCTCTGTGGCCACTGCTCAGCTCTGCCTCTGCAGCATAGCCATGGATGTGCAGCTGAATGTGTGTGGCTGTGCTCCCCTGAAGCTCCACTCAAAAGAATAGTCACAGGGTGGACCTCTGATATGTGAGGTCACCCAGGCTTTGGCCTCATGTAGTGGAAGCCATCCCCTGGGTGACAAGTCACCACCAAGGCTCCAAAGACCCACAGAAGACTTACACAGAAAAAAAAAAAAACAAAAAAAAACACCCTCCTCAGAAAGCCAAGGCACACCACCATGAAGCAGCAAGTTCTTCTCGCCAGTCTGAAGCTAACAGAGGAACGCTCTGGGCAGGCTGGACGAGACCACACGCAGGGGTCCTTTCAGTCCATGACCAGAGCAGACCTCTGGGGCCTCCAGGTAGAAACACAGCCTACCACACATCATAGAGCACGTGTGCGCCCCAGCACCGCCCCACACAGCTGTCTTCTCCCTGCAGTGTGGGCACAACTACAGTAGTCAGGCCCCTTTTCTCAGTGGAGGACAGCCACTCACACAACTAGAAATGGAGCACAGTCACATCATGCCAGAGGCCTCCTTCCTCCTGGGGTCTATAAAAGCATTCTTTGAAGAGGTGCATTTTAGATTTAACTGAAATGGTGTGTGCACACCTGTGCACTGTGAAGTTTGCTGTTTTCAGAAGGGAGGAAGAATGATTCAAGAAAAACCCTACTGTGCCCTGCAAACATCCAAGGACAGATGGCCCCAGACACAGTCAGTCAGAAGCCAGTCCACAGACATGCAGGCTGACCTCCACTGCAGCACCAGGCCCATCACTGTCCCTCTACATGACACCCCAGATCACTAGGAAATAGCAGGACCAAGGTCACCCCACGATAGGAGATGAGACTTTCTCTACCACACTGAAGACCAAGACCCTTAGCCACCAGCCAGCCATGACCTGGACCCGGGTGTTAGCTCAGAGTCTTTGTTTCAACAAGAGACAGAGCAGGATGCTGTGCTGTCACGCTGTCAACCCACATTGAGGCCACACAGGTGGAGTGTCTGGTAAAAGAATGTCCCAGTATTGAGGGGTTACAGTCCACCCAGACATCCCAGGGAGTGGCCACTGCTGTTCTAAAATGTCCTTCTTAAGACTAACATCTTCCTCAGAAACACTTCAAGTCCATCTCAGCAAAGGTCACATGGAACCAGAACAGGAAATCCGAATGCCGAGGTCACCGTCTGCCACCAGCACTGGGGATGAGTGGCCCTCTAATCACACTCAGGCCACCGTCTGCCACCAGCACTGGGGATCAGCGGCCCATTTAATCATGCTCAGGCTTAGGATTCTTCTCAGCTCTCATGGGGCCCAAAAAAGTGATGGTCACTGGATAACACAAAGTGAAGAGCAAGCAGCAACCTGGCAGTGAGCACCTGCACTCCCCGCTCACCCACAGCCACAGATAGCCCTTTCCCCAGAGCCTTCACTCATGTGCTCCCTGTGGAGACCCATAGGCCCCTGCACCTTCCTTAGCAGGACCTCCTCCACTAGCAGCTACTGCTTTTCTTTGCAGCCCAGCCCCATGGTGCGTGGAGAGCACAGGCACCTCCACACCTCAGCACTGAATCCCCACAACCCAGCCTAGGCCTGCCACGACCCCACTCTGAAGGAGGAACACAGCTAAGTCACCCACCTCCTGCAGTCCTCAGCCAGGCTGCAGCATGGTTTCTGAGCCTTGGCACTGACACCTGGGGCTGACCATGAGTGTGGGGCTCCCTGTATGTCAGGGTGTTCTGCAGCATCCCTGGCCTCTGTCCATAGATCCTAGCAGCACCCTACACCAGGGTCATGGCAACCAGTATGTCTCCCAAGACTTCCAGATGTCCTGAGGATCAAGGCCACCCCCAGGTAAGCACTGTGGCCTTGAAGGATTCTCACATACATGAGAAGAATGAGGCCAAGCATCAGAGGAGTGTCATGTGACTAATCAAATGCCACCAAGCAGACCCAAGGTGCTTTCTGTAGCACCAATCCTCGCAGTACCCTTACGAAAAGCAACAGAGAACCTTCTAGGAGGCCCTAGTCCTCTGGGCCCCTCTGAGCACTCGCACCATCAATGCCAGGCTTCTACCTCAGAGTTTGCCTCACCCCATTTCCAGCATGTCACACTGCTCCTCACACCCCTGTTCCCCAGGGTGATGTCCACACCCTGGGCATTTGAGGAGCCCTCTGGAACAAATCCACGAGCAGTCCTGGGCCTGCGCTCTTCTCCTCTGGTCCTCAGAACCTGTTGTCACGCAGTGGGGTATGACTGTCTCAGCCTGCTCCCCAGCCCCTCCCGAGCCAGCACTCTCCAGACCCTCACTCTGGCAGCATTAGCAACAGGTCAGAGAATCAGGCCTGGAGTGACCACCAGGAGCTGGCAGAAAGCCAACATGACTGAGCTGGAAGGACGGGTCTTCAGAGATAAGTGCTGCTGCTCTGCGGGCCTGCAGAAGCCGTGCACAATCCCAGAACACATCACCAGCAGCGCCTTTCATTCTGCTATACACTGAATGCAACTGAGTAGCAATGAGATGTTTTGGATTAAAAACAGGAGTATTTTTATGGAAACTCGCTGCTTGTTTTCATAAAATAAAGTGCTATGATGTACTATGGCCTTGATTTTACCTTTATCACCACAGGACATACACAAGGACTCTTCAGCCAGCAGGCCCCTCCTCCACTCCCTCATGGTATTAGCACTGACATTTTAAGACAGGAAAAATCAAATCAAATCAAATTTGCAAGTACTGAGTCCCATTTTAAAAGTTGCCTTTTATTAGGATAGAACAGTGCCTGCCCACAAAACCTGGTGACAGACCACACCAGGGCGTCCTGTGTGGTCTGAATGACTTTTTCATCAGAAGACCTGTGTGAGAATGAAAAACATTGAGGAAGTCCAAGTGAAGCTCCCAAGGCTTGGACAAGGTGCATGTCCCCTGACAGGCCCAGGCCCTGCTCCCCATCCATCCTTCGTCACAGCTGCTCCTCTTTGTCCTCAGATGTGCTGCTCTCAGGCTCCTCTTCCTCTTCCTGCTCCTCCTCCTCCCGAGCCAAGAGCTTTTTAAAAACCTCAAACTCTTCAGCAGAAGAACAGGCTGTTTTGGCCAAAAACTCACTTTCTGACACTCTGAGAATGTCCTTAAGCAAAGGGTTAGTGATTTGCGTCTGCCCCTTCTTGTCAGGGGTTTGGTACCGTCCTAGGCGCTCCAGGTAGCTGTGTCTCTGCTTGATCTTGTTTACTGAGTACTGAAGGAAGTCAGTCCTCACTATGTCCAGGTGCTTGACTCCCATCCTAAAGTATGCATACTGGGAGACACACACAGTGAGGACTCCTCCCCACACACTCTAAATCCACGCTCTATAGAGCACTGAGAAAGAAAGGCCTGATTAATAACAGCAGAAACTCACTACTCTACTGACACTTGTGTGGAAACTGATGGTTTTCAAAATCTAATACTGAGGAAAACGCAGCAGAAAGTAAATTAGTGGGGAAGAAATCAACACTGTTCTTGACAAACCCAGGAGGAGGCTATAGGCGTGGAGGACCATGAGTGTGGAAAGTGCAGGCAAGACTCAGAAAGCACCCAGGAATCCGACCCAAGTTGGCATAACTTACTCAGACATTAGGCCAATTATCACAATTACATTTTCAAAATCATGCGAAAGTATGTTCTAAGGAAAGGAAAGTTTCAGCTGCTTCATAGCTGTTTTGGATACCCACCTAGGACTCAGAGAATGGAACTGTCATTCATTATTATGGAAGAAATAGAGCAGGTCTGATCTGGAAAGGAGGAATAATAGAACCAGCACCATGTTTCCTAGGACCAAGGATGGCATGGAGAGGCCCTTCCCCTCGTCCACTCAGAGGCTCTCTACGCAAAGGACGGCATGGAGGAGCCCTTCCCTCATCCACTCAGAGGCTCCCTACACACAGAACCAACCTCACTACACCCAAAACCCTTGCCCTTCCTGCTGGCTGCTGCAGCTGTGCTTACCTGGAATTTGTATTCCAATTCACTGGGGTTCTCCTGAAGAACACTGGGGCATCTGTGCAAAATCTCAGTGACCTGCTGAGCTGTGAAAAGGCACTTCTCCTTGAGCAACTTGACAGTGTCATCAATGTCCTGCTGACGCATGGTGAAGACTTCAGGGCAACCGTGGAGCATCCGCCTTAGTTTCCCTGAAGAAGGTGAAGAAAAGGACAGCACATAATTTCACGGTATGCCGGAACACAAAGACTAGCTCCAACAGCCCTGACCGAAGCCTGCATGAGAAAAAGGAGGAAGGTCCTTTCCCCCAGAGCATGAGTGCTTGTTCCAGCTCACCACAGAAATGACTTCTAGACTCACCAGCACCCCCCCCCCACACCTCCCCGCCTGTTTCTGGCTTCCCATCTGAAGGTGCTAGCTTCATGTTCTAGGTCTCCTCTTGCCCTCCTCACCTAGAAAAGAATTTTACAGGGTTTCACCAAGAAGATCAGACAGCAAGATGGGAAACTGGCTTCCCCAGAGTGGGACTACAGACTGTGGTTTCTCTCTTTAATAAAACCATCACTGAAGCACTGTCCACCAGCACTCTCAAGACCTGGGAGTCGGACCTCCATGAAAAGGCTTCCATATCAATGATGATGATGTTGAGAACACAAGAAAGATGTTGACAAGAAAGATGTTCCCAATACACAACCACAAACACCAGTGCCCTGACTAACAGGGTGACCATGTGTTCTATCCAAACCAGGTCACCTGTGGGTGAAAGAGGCCTTGAGAGTAATTGCATTAAGATGACTTGTATAGAGGGGCACAGCAGCACCTGTCATCCCAGCAACTCAAGAAGCTGAGGCAGGAAGATGGTAAGTTCCACACTAGCATCAGCAATTTAGAGAGGCCCTATCTCAAAATAAAAAGGGCTGGGGATGTGGCTCAGTGGTAAAGCACCCCTGGGTTCAGTCCCCAGGACCACACACAAAGGTAGATGGTCTAAATTGGGACTATCCCAGGCAAACTAGGGTATATGGTCTTCACAGGAAACACTCAGAAAAATTTAATAACTAGAAACTGAAAGTCACTTTCTTTAAACATTTCAGTTTCCCAAACACTGTCTTACTAAAAAGTGAGAAATGGATTTGGGAGTTTAGGTGTTATCTTCATCTCTTATAGCTATGCTGAGTTGCTAATTAATAACCATAGCACATACCATATTAAATCTAGTATCTCGTATTACCCTTTAAGAGAATTACACAAGACTACCTTCTTGTTTATTTTCTGGACAAAGAATTCCATATAGACCCTAACAAATAATGGGGCCAAAAATATTCCTTTTCAATTAAAAAAAAAAAAATCCTAGGAAGTGAAAAAAAATAATAATGGAACATCTGTGGTCAAAGTGGTTGGGGTCCTTGAAGCAGACAACATGCTCCTTCTCCAGAAGGTTCTTAAAGTGACCCAAAAAAACTTCAAGGATCTCTGAGGTGTGAACACCACTGGAGGAGGGGGACAGCTATAGAAGCCATTCTACCAGCTTCCCAGGAAACTGAAGGATCTCTCAGGTTCCACTGGATTCTCGGTCTTTATAAGCGATGGTGTCCTCAGCCCTACAATGCACAAAGCATAAAGAACACATCACGTGGGCTTGCACGTCAGAGCCTCCACATATGCACACACACAGAGAGACCAGCACCACACAGCAAGAGTAACCTACTGAACACAGACCATGTGCCAACACTGTCCTGGAAGCAAGAGATCCTAGGTGAACACACTACACAAGGACTGCCCTGGCCCCGGTTCCCTCCTAATCTCCCCACTTTCTTTCTGCAATGGCGTCTGCAAAGGCTGCAAACAGTCTCCCCTAGGACACTGAACTCTCCTCAGAAACCTTTCCTAAGCCATCACACCTTAAGCTCCTCCTTCCCCAACTCTGACTCTTCTCACACCACATAAAATCTGCACCCTGTACCTTCCCCAAGGCCCAGCTTTCGCAGGTAATTGGAGCGCTTCTTCATTTGTACAACTGGCAGTTTCAGTAACTGGGGACTCTTCTTCAAGACCACACACACAGGCTCAGGATTCAGACCCAGGAGTATCAATTCTGAAATGATGTCCAGCAACTGCTGAAGATTGGCACCTGGCAATGTGCTGAGCAAATCCTTGACATGGGCATCACTGAAACCCATGTCCAGGAGGGAACTGATGACCTTTTCTGGCTCTAACGACCCACTATCCACAGGTGTGCTCTGCTTCTCAGGGAGGCCCTGAACAGGATTTGTCCTGCACCCTGGTTGCTGCACAGAGTTTCTGGGTCCAACACGGAATGCCTCCTCCAGGCTCCCTCCATGGGAAGCGGTCGTCTGTTTAGTCCTTCCCCGTTCGGGGGGATGAGGAGTCCGCCTGGCCACACAGGCCCAGGAGAGTGGGACTAGGCGTTGCCCCCGGAGGACCTGGAAGACAGAAGCAACCTGCAAGGCCGGACCCGACTTCAGAGCCCCAGTCCCACCGAGGGTGGAGGACTCCCAGTGCCGACGGCGGACGCCGGCGCCCGCCAGGCGGGGGGACTGCGCTGTAACCGCGGGAGCCGGGGAGGGAGAGGGAGCTGTTTCAAAGCCACCGGGCACCACCTGCCGGAAAACCCTGGGCGGCAGACGAGTTCCCAACTCGTCCCCCAAATCCCTGCCACCAGAGGAGGACTCCAGGCCACGAGCCGGCCAGCGAGCCGACGCACCCGCCACCTCCACGGCCAGGGGAGGCCCCGCGCCCGGCACCCGCTCCCCAGGCCTGCCCGGCGCGGCCCCGCGACCCCTGTGCCCGGTCCCCGGGGCGCCCTCACCTGCCGGCCAAGCGCAGCCATAGCGCCGAGGCGGCGCCGCAGCACAGGAAGCGAGGCCCTGCCCGGTCCGCCACTTCCGGTCCGCGGTCCGTCCCCCCCCCCCCCCCGCGCCAGCGCGGGTGCTCGGGGCGTCGGTTCCGGCCCGGAGCGGAGGGCCCGGGCTCCGAAAGCCGAGGAGGTGGGCCGGGCAGGAACGCACGGCCCGGAGCGAAACGGCAGCACCCGGGGCGCTAGCCTCCGAGGACACCGCAGCCCCCGGCGGGCCCGCGCAGGCCGAAGCGTCTTCCTGAGGGGCCCTCGCCGCTCCAGCAGTGTTCGGAGCAAGCCGTGGGAAGGAGGGCGCCTTCCCCGCCACCTTGGAGGAAGACGGAGTTTACTGCTCGGAAGCGCCATCTTCGAAACCCCTGAGATGAGCAGGACCTTTAAAGGACCAGCAGGGGAGTGAGACCCAGGCGGGAAGTGCACCGTGTGGCCTGAGCTGGCCTGGGTTGGGCCTGAGCAGAGGCGGTTTCCATCGGCAGCCTCCGTGGTGCTGGTCAGGTTGAATGGCGGCAGCCCTCAGTCTCCGATCTCAGCGGGAGGAAGCTGTTCCCCATGCAGCCTACTTTATAGGCATTTTTTTGTTTTCTCGACTGACAAAAGGACTTAATTCTTGCAGGGATACCTGTTTGTGCCAGACACTGAGCTGGTGCTATTTATTTAAATGTGTCTTTTGACAGAAGAGGAAGATTGTGTAAAACTAAAGAATTGGTTGCTTTAAAAAAAAAAAATCTAGTTTTCTTTAAATGCTCAACTGTTAACACCACAAAATAAATTGTTAGTGCTTTTACATCCAAAGCCAAAGGAAATCCTATGAGTGTCCCCCAACCCCCAGGGAGGAATCAAGGAACCTGAGCACATCAGCACTCTAGATAGAGTGATGTCTGGCTGCAGGGGTTACCATGAAAAATGGGCAGCATCTTCAGCGTTTTGTGAAACTTTGCTTTCTTGAACCATACTTGAAACATGCAGAGGAACAACTGTCATCTGCAGCCTCAGAACTTCTCTCTCCAGATTCTTTCTGCAGAGAACATCTGCAAAGCCTCAGACCACCTACTGCCAGCCAGCCAGATGTGTTCACGGCTTTTTCTTATTAAAACAATGCATTCTGTGATATCTTGTGCTGTGTGACCATCATGAACACAAGGGAAGACGTTTAATTCATGAAACCAGTATTCAGATCATCAGAAATCTCATTTTAATTCTGAAGCAAAAAAGGTCACTAACTCCTGGTAGCTGGGCCTGGAGACCCTCATGCAAACACAGAGATGGGGCTGGGTCTGCTGTAGGGCATCTGCAGAGTGTTAGCAGGCCACCCTGGGTCCTCAGCAGTCTCCTTGAGAGCTCAGACACCTGGCAGACCTGGCCCTGCTGAGCTGTGCTTAGAGAAGGGAAGTGTCTGAGGATGTGGCAACTCCCCAGGCATCTGAGGGGGAAAAGCTTCAGAGCCCAGGGCAGTGTCCAGCACCCTGTGAGACTGTCTCCCAGACTGACAGAGACTAGACTTCTCTCCAGCTGCAGCAAGCTGTGCATAAACAGAAGAACAAGGCAAGTCCTCACACCAGGCCTGGTGGACAGCTCATAGAGTTCCCATTAGGGGGATCATTTATTAACAAAATGGCTTTAATTTGAAAGTATTCAAGGAAATAAATTAATGAACTAGTCTGGTTATTTGCTAACCAGTTGTATAGATTGCACACATCAATTCTCCCGCTGAGCACATACCAAGTCACAGGGAACAAAGTTTGTATATATATACATACACACATAAAAAAAATAGATAATTAAAACACTCTTCCCTCTATAAGCTCACAAATAAAAGAACTTTAATAAAGTAATTGTACATTACAATGCTTTCTCAGGGTCACAAAAAAACACGGACTCCAAGTTTACTTTATAAACCTAAGAAAACAGTCACACCTGCTCCCATTGTGGCACTTGTCCAGTTGTATGTGGGCTTTTAGAAGGTAAATTGGGCTCCATTCTTGAGAATTTACTTTCTTTTAAGTAGACAGGACCTGAAATCTATGATTCTCCAACCTGAGTGAAGAAGAGCAGCAGGAAGTGTGTGTGTTCAGCCCACTGGTAGGGAGGGGTCCTCAGGACACAAGCAGCACTGGCCACTGGGGGACTCGCTAGAGGCAGGAAGCCTGCAGAGCCCCCGAGCCCGAGGCACGTCGCTCAGGCTCCTGTTGCCCAGCTCCAAACTTGCAGTGGACAGGAGGCTGCTCTCTGATGGGAGGAAAAAGACTTTGTGTCCCATGCTAACAATTGGAGATTTTATTTTGGGGGCGTGGGGGAAGTGGGGGTACTAGGGATTGAACCCAGGGGAACTTAAACACAGAGCCAAATCCCCAGCTCTTTTTTTGAATATTTTATGTGAAGACAGAGTCCTGCTAAGTTGCTGAGGCTGGCTTTGAACTTACGCTCCTTGTGCCTCAGCCTCCCAAGTCACTGGTGTGCGTCACCATGCCTGACAACAGAAGATTCTAAAACGCTTTCTCACTACAAGTCCGAGGAACAAGGAGGGGGAGGGAGACTTTGGAAAAACCACAGTCAGTGTTCTGGACATGACAAGGTGCTGGGGGATTCTAAGCCCAGGGCCACTGGTGCCAACTTGGTCCACCTGCTCTGAGCCGTGGTTCTGGCTTGTACCAGAGACTTGTCCCCATGATCCCCAGGGTGTCACACATCTGTAGCCAACACCAGCTGCACTCCTCAGGCCCTGGCCCCCACTGCTCCTGCCAAGGGCTCTCCTGGGCACTTGCCCTCCCTCAAGGCCACAGCCATTCCCTGAACCCTGGTGACATCCAGTGGCCTCTGGCACAGAATCCATCCCTCTCTGACAGGCAGCTGCGAGGCCTGACATGTATCCAGGACAGCAAGGAGGAGGGGGCCTCCCCTGGCCAGATAGCCTGGGCACCTCCCCACACCAAGCAAGCTCTCACCTGGCTGGCTTATTCGACACACCTCTTCCCAGGTGTAAGCAGCCAGATTCACAGGCTGTGTTACCCACGGATCCATCACCAGCTTCTCCAGAGTGGTGCGCTGCTCAGGGGCAGGCTGCAACAGCCCAGACACAAGGCTCATGAGTGCTGGAGATGAAGAAACACAGGTGGATCCAGGCTGGGGCTAGCAGAGTACATCTCAGACCCCCACAGAGTCTCTTCGAGGCAGGAGGAAGAGGAGGCTGGGGCTCAGGCTGGGCCTGGAATGCCCAGGGAAGGCCTCCTGGGGAGATAGACACCCCTAAAATGGAAGCCTGGAGCTTGAGACCCAACTCACTCAGACTCAGAGGCCTGGCGCCCCAGATGGCCTGCTGTCAGGAGCGCCGCTCTGCAGAGCTGTGAGTACTCGGGGTGGACACAGAGGCTGGAGAGAGGCAGCTGGCAAGGTGCCCCCAACTGGCCCCATGGGAAGAGCATGGACTCTGAGAGAAGCTGAAGCTTTGGCTCTAGATCTGGGTTCCATTTCCTCCAACAATGTGGGTGTCAGGGACACCTTGTGAACCTGTGAGAGCCCCTGGGGCAACCTCTGTGAATGGAGCAGCATGCTACAGAGCTGTGGCCTTAGCACAGCTCTAAAACTGCTCTGCTAGGGTGCCCTAGCTGGGTTGTGTCCCCCAAACTGTGCATGTTGAAGCAGTAACCCCGCTGTGACATCAGGGAGCTGGGACCACCAGAGGCCATCAGGGTTAGTTGAGGCCCTGAGGTACAGGGTGAGCATCCCTATAAGAGAGGGAAAGGACTAGGCTTCCAATCCACAGAGGACACCTACGGGCCAGAAAAAGAGCCCTGACCAAGAACAGAACCCAGGGCACCTCGTCCTCAGATTTCCAGCTCCCAGACTGTGAGGAATCAATGTCTGCTGTTTGAGGGCCCATCTGCAGTGCAGTCACCCCGCCTGAGCTGACCCAGACAACAGTTTCTAACAAGAAAAGAATCCAGGCACAGATGTTGAGCACGAGGATGCTGCTGTCTTATAGATTTTAACATGGGAATTGGGAACCCTGGTGTCCAGTCACCTGGCTAACACCTGACTGTTCCTGCCAGTCCCTGGGGCCCCTCCTGGTGTGGAAGCACTGAGCAGCCCACTCCAGGCTGGGAAGCCTTTCTGGCCACTGATCCCACATCTGCCTCACCACCTGGTCCTCACTCCAGAGGCAAACAGCATGCAGCCTGAGGGGAGCTGAGCCCTCAACCATCACCCTGCTCTGGAAGGGGAGGCTCCAAGGTGAGTGGTCGGGGTCTAGTCCTTCCTCTGACCTACATGCCTGATCTTCCCGGTGCTGCTCAGAAAGGGTACAACTGTGAAGTCTATCACTGACAAAGGGCCTCTAACACCCAAGAGACAATAATAAGAACTAAATCATCCAGAGTTTTTTAAGTCTTCTTGAAATCACTCATCTACCTGTGTGTGCACACGCACGCATTACTAGGGGTTGAACCTAGGGTCTGTGCATGCTAGGCCAGTGCTCTGTTTTACGGGGTCTCACTAAGTTGCCCCAGTCTGGGGCAACTTGGGCTCTCCTCCTGCCTCAGCCCTGGTGTGCCACCATGCCCGACTCAAATCATTCTTATGTTCAGATCAAAGCACAGGAAATAGAAAAGGAAGGTAAATAAGATCACTGGTATGAGAGGAAACAGAAACAGGAGCTGACAGTAGCTCAGGACACGACATCTCTGGGAATCCTGCTCACCCTGGGAAACAGGGCGTGGGGGGTGTATAGCTGCCTCCATGGTCTCCTCCACTTCACAGAAGGGGTTCTCCTCGAAGACCAGTGTGTACAGTGTGACCCCCAGAGACCACATCTCCAGCTCCGGACCTCTGTAGCTGTGAGGAGGAGAGAGCATCTCAGGGCTTCATGGAGTAGCACAGGCTTGCCCAGCCCACCCACAGTGAGCACTGGGCCCTCTGCCACCAGCTAGGTTTCCCTGCATGGGAAGGCCTTCAGGGGACCGCAGGCCGGGGGGAGGGCTTCCTGGAGAAGGTAGGGAGGTCAGGAGCGGCCTCGTGAGGGGTCATCAGCACAGAGTGGTGTGCTTTGTAGAAAGACCACATGACAACGAGGTCAGGCTCAGAGCAGTGAGAACACAGGACAAGTGGACAGAGCAGGCAGAGGACAGTAGGACAGGGTGGGGCCAGGAACTGGTCCAGATGGAAGAAGAAGACTGGGGAGGGGGGGGCACTGTTATTTCCTGTTATCACACAACCTCACGCATGCTGCCAGCTACACCAGGCCGTCAGGTGGTTGAACCCTAACCCTCCCAGCAGCCTAGCAAGAGGAATGTCGTCCTCATTCTACACCAGAGCACACGGGGCTTGGCAAGGTGGAGCAGCTGCCAAGCAGGCCCATGGCCCTACACTGCCCTGTGCTGTCCCACGCTGCCCAAGGCCCTGAGTGTCAGTCTGTGGAGCTCAGAGCAGTCTGAAGCAGGCACCAGCTGGGAAGTAACAGTGCCCACGAGAGCCACCATCAGACACGGAGCCCTGAGCAGCCACAGCATGAGAGGGGCCCAGGACAGGGCCTCTGCTGTCCAGGGACCACAGGAGCCTGGGCCATAAGAGGCAGAAACCCAGGCAAGGGCAGCAGAGGCCACCACAGAGCGAGTGAAGGGGCGGCTGCAGGAAGCTAGAGCAGGTAGTCAAGTAAACGGCTTTGCCTTTATGTCATCTCATGGCAGAGATTTCAAGAATGTTGGAAAGAGTGGGGCTGGGACTGGCCAAATGATACATGTTCTAGGCTCGCAGGCGTGTGGCCTTGTGCCAGCTACTCAGCTCTGCTGTGATGGCACAGAGCAGCCACAGAGGATGAGAAGGCGCATGTGCACATGGCCATGTTCTAATAAGACTTTTATTTGCAAAGCCAAGGGTAGGAGCTACTCGCACACAACCACAGGTTCACAGTATCCAGGTGGCGGCAGCAGCAAGCACCCACCAGCAGCTGGTACCAGCCCACAAAAGGGAGACCGTGCCCCAGCGGCCACGTGAGGAACCTTGAGGACCTGATTCTGAGCCAGACAAGCCAGCAGTAGGAAGGCAAGCACCGCAGAATCCCACTCCTGGGAGGTCCAGTCCCTAAAGGAAGCAGGTCTGTAGAGACAGAGGTAGGACACCAGAGGCAGAGGCTGCAGAGGGTCGTGGGTGTTAGTGTTCAGGAAGATAAAGAGTTCTTTGGGGGACTGGGATTGTGGCTCAGAGGTGGAGCACTCGTCTAGCACGTGCAAGACCCTGGGTTCGATCCTTAGCGCCATATAAAAAAATAAAATAAAGATATGTGTCCACCTATAAGTAAAAAATAAATATTAAAAAAAAAAAAGTTCTTTGGGTAGGTGGTGGCTGTGGTTGCAAGACAGCATGAATGTGCTTACTGCCCCTAAGCTCAGGCTTAAGATGGCAAATTTTACGTTATGTATGTTACCATAATAAAAAAATATATATAAAAATCAGACTGGGGGCTGGGACATAGCTCAGTTGGTAGAGTGCTTGCCTCACATGCACAAGACCCTGGGTTCAATCCCCAACACCACAAAAAAAAAAAAAAAAAAAAAAACAAGAATCAGACTGGATACGGCCCAGGAAGGAAGACCACTGCTAGTGAAGGTGGAAATCGCAGCTCAGACAGCCTTTTCAGGACAGTGGAGAGGACGGGCAACAGGACACAGCCAGGGCTGACCCAGAGGCCAGGAGCAGGACTGTCCCCCTGCATAGGTAATAGGAGGCACGGCATGAGAAGAAAAGGCAAGACAAGGGCTCTGGGAGAGGTGAGAGCAGGATTGGGGCTCCTCTAGGTTGTAGCTGGTCAGTCTGAGAGGAGGTCACTGAGCAGCTCAGAGCCACAGCCCAGGTTGGAACCCACACCCCTCATGGAAGCTGCACAGCTGGACGTAGGGGCAGGACCTCCTAGGCAGCCCTGTCCTGGGCCACAGTAGACATTTAGTTTCCCTCCCACACTGGAGTAGGGTGACCGCCCCAGCATTCACGGATGCCAGGGTAACCAAATCAATCCGAAACGTCACTTATGGAGGTTCCAACAGAACCCCACACTCCACGCAGGCAAAAAGTCCAGTCACT
Source organism: Marmota monax (assembly GCF_021218885.2). Classification (NCBI taxonomy): domain Eukaryota; kingdom Metazoa; phylum Chordata; class Mammalia; order Rodentia; family Sciuridae; genus Marmota; species Marmota monax. The sequence continues at coordinate 746,822 of NW_026694888.1, read as the reverse complement.
GCACACAGGGGCCAGACAGGCCCAGGAAAAGGCTGGAGCAGGCTGAGGGCTGCCATGCTCTGGGACTGCCATGAGCAGCCTGGAACCTGCACTTCCCAGCTCAGGGTGAAGGGACCTGGGAGACTGTGCTCTGGGCCCTCACCTCCCAGCTCAGGGTGAGGGACCTGGGAGACTGTGCTCTGGGCCCTCACCTCCCATGTGAGCCTTCGGAGTGTGTGGCACAGTGGTGACCACAACCAGACACTCTGGATCCAGGCCAAGGGCCAAGTCCAGCTCCAGCCAGCCCAGCAGGGTAACCCTGCACACTGCTGACAGGACCATACAGGCGGGTCATGCCCAATCACCCACTCCCCTCCAGAGGTGCATGTTAGCTGCATTTCTCTTAATACCAACGTGTCTGAACCTGACTTAATAAAATACTTCGTATGTGGAGACACCCAATTTGTGCATGCAAGAGACGGTGAGGATGTGTACATAGCAGAAACCACTGTCAGCCGACTCCTCTGGGGACTCCTAGCACTAGGAGGAGACGCTGCGAGGGCCATCCCCTGCCGTCCACAGGTTCCCCCACCTGAGGAGAAGCAAACTCATCTTCCCCCAGGGTCCACTTCCTCCCCAGCAGGGGCAGTACCCTGGGGCTGACTGTGGCCAAGCAGTACCAATGAAGGGCCTCTCAGGGACTAAGCCCCCACCGTCCATCCTCCCCACAACTCCTAGAGCTTCTACTCTGGCTATTGCTTGATTTCTAATATGGCCAGCCTGACAAGACTTTATTGAAGTAGGTTATTATTCCTGTCACCAAATAAACCTAGCTAAAGAAGAGTTTTTCGGGCTAGGGTTGTAGCTCGGTGGTAGAGCTCTTGCCTCGCCTGAATGAGGCACTGGGTTCGATCCTCAGCACCACATAAAAATAAATAAATAAAATATAGACATTGGTCCATCTGCAAATAAAAATTAAAAAAAAAAAAGAAGTGTCTTCACTTTACATAGTAAAGTCCCATCTTTTATTTTTGCAGGGTTTTGCGTATTTTTTTGTTGTTTTTGGTACTGGGGATTGAACCCAGGGTGCTCTACTACTGAGTCATACCCCCAGCCCTTTATTAAATTTTATTCTGAAATAGGGTCTCATTACGTTGCTGAGGCTGGCCTCAAACTTGTGATTCCCCTGCCTCAGCCTCCCAAGTTGCTGGGGATACAGGTGTGTGCCACTGCTCCCAGCAAGTCCCATTTTGGGGGACCCTCATCTTTACTTTCTATATTTTCCTAATTTATATCAAACTCAAGAAAAACAAAAATTGAGACACAAAACATAGTAGAATGAACCCATGTCCACTGCCCTGCACCCTCTGACCACTCTGCATGTTTGCCCACTTATTCTCTGAAACATAACCCTTTATCACTCAGCACCCTTGTCACAAAGAGGCACTGACCAAAGCCATTTCCCCTAAAATCAAACTAATCCTGAGGCCCAGTGGAAAGGGCAGGCACAGTGACAGGCACACACGAGCTACGTACGGATTCCCCATGAGAACCTCAGGAGCACAGTACTCGATCGTTCCACAGAAGGTGTAAAACAATTTGCCCCTTTCCAAGTAGGCAGCCGATCCAAAGTCGATCAACTTGATAGTGAAGTCCTCCGCGATCACAATGTTCTCATCCTTGATATCCCGATGCACGATGCCCTTTGAGCGCAGGTAACCCACTGCTGACACCAGCTGGAATTAGGCAGAGGCATTTATTGTCAAAATAAATGCTTACAAGAGGGGCTGGAGTTGTGGCTCAGTGGTAGCACGCTTGCCTAGCACGTGTGAGGCACTGGGTTCGATTCTCAGCACCACATACAAATACAATAAAGGTCCATCAACAACTAAAAAAAAAAAAAATAGTTTATATATATAAACAAGAAAAATACCACCAACAAAACTCGTTTGCCAGTGCATCATGCTGGGGGCTGGAGACCCGATCTGGTCCTCGTGGGAGGCACAGAAACCAGCTTGGCAGGAACAGACCTCAAGAACACACGGAGAGCAAACAACCGTATAGACTGGTGTCCAACAGGAAGTGCCCACGAGCAGCTCATGGGGCAGGAGAGCCACTTGCCCAGGGTCCAGTCGGCAGGGGGTGATTGAGAAGGTACAGATGCTCCTGCCCAGGGCTCTGGGAGATCTTCAAAGAACAGCAAGGCACACCCACAAGGATTCCCCACGGAGCAGGACTCTGACCATCTGGAACGAGGGGCTCCACTGGAAACAAGCTCCTCTCCAAAAATCATGGACCCACCTGCCTGGCCCCCTCTGCATCTCCGATGGCAGAGGCCCCACCTCTCCTGCCTCTCCATGGATTCCAGAAAGACACACAGCGGGTCTGACTGCATCATGGTGTGGGTAGCTGGACCCATCAACTCAACAATCCCAGAGTGCAGTCAATCATTTCAAAATCAATCAGAAGCAAACTAATGGCAGGACCACTAAGCCCACTAAGTAACTTACACTTAATAAACAAATATATGTATGTATGTATATATATATATATATATATATATATATATATATACACACACACACACACACACACACATAAGTAGTACATACCTACACACCTACACACATTCACATGCACATACATGCACACGTGTTCACACTTGCACATAAACAAGTGCATGTGCATTCATATGTAGACATAAACCAAACAGACATGCATACATGCACACACAGCATATTCCCGTCAGGCCCAGTCAATGACAGAAGCCACGTTTTCATTACAACATGGAAAGTCTCACTAAGACTTATTAACTAGTGCTGAGCGGGGAGGAGAAGCCAACCTCCTGCCGCTCTCCCATGCCTTGCACATAAGGGCTGCTCGCAGGACTCCACAACAGTTCACAGGCTTCGGCTCCCATTGCACCCCAGGCCTGGCAGACGGGGAGCTGCAGCAAGGTGCTGATAACTGGCAGTATTGTATATGATAATGTGTTTACTCCAAACTAAGGATCTATATTCAACTATGTTAACACATGTAAGTTTACACCCAGAAACTTTTACAAAAATGTTAAAATATGAACTGCTATAGTTACTTGTGTCATCAGCCACAAAATCAACTACAAGGCAACACTGTTAAGAGCTCACTACAAGGAAACCTCACATAGGGGCTCTAGGGACCACAAAGTCCTCGGACACATTCGTGGCACTAGCTGAGGGGACCAAGAGGGTCCAGCATGGGAAGGGAAAGCCAGGCAGCCGAAGCCCTCAGGCAGGTGTCCAGGAGAGTCCCACAGACACCAAGGAACTTCCAGGCCCTCCCAGGAAACAGATCAACACAGGCCTGGTGGCCACCCTCCCAGGAGCTGGGGGCAGCCAGGGAACAACACCTTCTACCTCCCAAGGCAGAGTCCTGCCCCTCCCACCCCTCTGCTGATCACTCCCTAGCCACTAAAATGACAAATGGACAGGGACAAATGCACACTTCAGTACAAAACAGAGGAAGGCACTGAGTGAAAGTAACACACCAGGATCTCACCTGTACTCACCAGGGAACCAGGAACTAACGCCATGGGCGTACACCCCCAGGACACGCTAGGACTCACAGCCTGTCCTGTAGGTGACACGGTGACTCCACCTGTGCTCCTAGGACATCTAGGACTAACAGCCCTGTCCTGTAGGTGACACGGTGACTCCACCTGTGCCCCAGGGACATCTAGGACTCACAACCCTGTCCTGTAGGTGACACGGTGACTCCACCTGTGCTCCTGGGACATCTAGGACTCACAGCCCTGTCCTGTAGGTGACACGGTGACTCCACCTGTGCTCCTGGGACATCTAGGACTCACAGCCCTGTCCTGTAGGTGACACGGTGACTCCACCTGTGCTCCTGGGACATCTAGGACTCACAGCCCTGTCCTGTAGGTGACACGGTGACTCCACCTGTGCTCCTGGGACATCTAGGACTAATAGCCCTGTCCTGTAGGTGACACGGTAGGTGACACGGTGACTCCACCTATGCTCCTGGGACATCTAGGACTCACAGCCCTGTCCTGTAGGTGACACGGTGACTCCACCTGTGCTCCTGGGACATCTAGGACTCACAGCCCTGTCCTGTAGGTGACACGGTGACTCCACCTGTGCTCCTGGGACATCTAGGACTAACAGCCTGTCCTGTAGGTGACACGGTGACTCCCCTTGTGCTCCTGGGACATCTAGGACTAACAGCCTGTCCTGTAGGTGACACGGTGACTCCCCTTGTGCTCCTGGGACATCTAGCACTAACAGCCCTGTCCTGTAGGTGACACGGTGACTCCACCTGTGCTCCTGGGACATCTAGGACTCACAGCCTGTCCTGTAGGTGACACGGTGACTCCACCTGTGCTCCTGGGACATCTAGGACTCACAGCCCTGTCCTGTAGGTGACACGGTGACTCCCCTTGTGCTCCTGGGACATCTAGGACTAACAGCCCTGTCCTGTAGGTGACACGGTGACTCCACCTGTGCTCCTGGGACATCTAGGACTCACAGCCTGTCCTGTAGGTGACACGGTGACTCCACCTGTGCTCCTAGGACATCTAGGACTAACAGCCCTGTCCTGTAGGTGACACGGTGACTCCACCTGTGCCCCAGGGACATCTAGGACTAACAGCCCTGTCCTGTAGGTAACATGGTGACTCCACCTGTGCTCCTGGGACATCTAGGACTAATAGCCCTGTCCTGTAGGTGACACGGTGACTCCACCTGTGCTCCGAGGACATGTAGGACTAACAGCCCTGTCCTGTAGGTGACACGGTGACTCCACCAGTGCTCCTGGGACATCTAGCACTAACAGCCCTGTCCTGTAGGTGACACGGTAACTCCACCTGTGCTCCTGGGACATCTAGGACTAACAGCCCTGTCCTGTTGGTGACACGGTGACTCCACCTGTGCTCCTGGGACATCTAGGACTAACAGCCCTGTCCTGTAGGTGACACGGTGACTCCACCTGTGCTCCTGGGACATCTAGGACTAACAGCCCTGTCCTGTAGGTGACACGGTGACTCCACCTGTGCTCCTGGGACATCCAGGACTAACAGCCCTGTCCTGTTGGTGACACGGTGACTCCACCTGTGCTCCTGGGACATCCAAGACTAACAGCCCTGTCCTGTAGGTGACACGGTGACTCCACCTGTGCTCCTGGGACATCTAGGACTAACAGCCCTGTCCTGTAGGTGACACGGTGACTCCACCTGTGCTCCTGGGACATCTAGGACTAACAGCCCTGTCCTGTAGGTGACACGGTGACTCCACCTGTGCTCCTGGGACATCTAGGACTAACAGCCCTGTCCTGTAGTTGACATGGTGACTCCACCTGTGCTCCTGGGACATCTAGGACTCACAGTCCTGTCCTGTAGGTGACATGGTGACTCCACCTGTGCCCCAGGGACATGCTAGAATTAGCAGCCCTGTCCTGTAGGTGACACGGTGACTCCACCTGTGCTCCTGGGACATCTAGGACTAACAGCCCTGTCCTGTAGGTGACACGGTGACTCCACCTGTGCTCCTGGGACATCTAGGACTCACAGCCCTGTCCTGTAGGTGACACGGTGACTCCACCTGTGCTCCTAGGACATCTAGCACTAACAGCCCTGTCCTGTAGGTGACACGGTGACTCCACCTGTGCTCCTGGGACATCTAGGACTAACAGCCCTGTCCTGTAGGTGACACGGTGACTCCACCTGTGCTCCTGGGACATCTAGGACTAACAGCCCTGTCCTGTAGGTGACACGGTGACTCCACCAGTGCTCCTGGGACATCTAGGACTAACAGCCCTGTCCTGTAGGTGACACGGTGACTCCACCTGTGCTCCTAGGACATCTAGGACTCACAGCCCTGTCCTGTAGGTGACACGGTGACTCCACCTGTGCTCCTGGGACATCTAGCACTAACAGCCCTGTCCTGTTGGTGACACGGTGACTCCACCTGTGCTCCTGGGACATCTAGGACTAACAGCCCTGTCCTGTAGGTGACACGGTGACTCCACCTGTGCTCCTAGGACATCTAGGACTCACAGCCCTGTCCTGCAGGTGACACGGTGACTCCACCTGTGCTCCTGGGACATCTAGGACTCACAGCCCTGTCCTGTAGGTGACACGGTGGCTCTACCTGTGCTCCTGGGACATCTAGGACTCACAGCCGTGACCTGCAGGTCCACAGTCACTCCCTGAATGTCTACCAGAAGACTGCAGTACTGATTTTCCTGTGGTCTCCTGGTCTGCAGAGACAGGACTTGAGAGCTAACTCACAGGCTCAGCCTCCGTGAGGGTCTGAGTGGTTCACGTCTGTGACCTCTGAGGACACTCTACACATACAAAGGAAGCGCAGTCACTTAGCACCTCTCTCTGCTCACGCCACGTCACTCTCTGGCCTCTTCTCTTAGTTTCTCTGTCTCAACCACAGGATTCTCTTCTCAAAGTAGGTATCTTACTCCACAAAATCCCAAGGCTGAAGACCAGGTCCAGCTCAGAAAGAAGTGAGTCCAGTCAGAGTCCCTGGCCACCCATGTCCATCAATGGTGCCCATCCAACCCACACAGCCCTGGACCCTCTCACCTGCCGGAAGATGTAGCTTGCCAGGGGCTCATCCAGGCTAGGGTGACGGTCAATGAAAGCAAAGAGGTCCAGGCCAGAGCCATGCTTCTCCATTACCAGCTGGAAGAAGCCCTGGTTTTCAAACACGTCCAGCACCTGGGAAAGGCAAGGCCAAGGGAAGCTCTGCTGACGTCAACCACCAGATGAAGGATGTCCTACAGGAGCGACGTCAGGGCTCCGTCCTTCACCTTGATGATGTTGGCATGCTCCACTCTGGAGAGAATCGCGATCTCCAGAGTGACTTTTCCAAGTTTGGGGTCCTCCACCCAACAGTCTTCCAAAATCTTCTCCTTCTTAATGAACTTCACCACCACCTGTGGAAACAGTGAGGACATAATGGACAGTCCTCTGTGTCCCATTCCACATGATGTCCACTACCTGCCCCTGGCAACAGCAGAGCGGCAGTGTTCTCCTCCCGCAAGCAAACACAAGCCCCGCAGCGGGAAGAAGCAGGCTGTCATCAGCTGAGCACATGTGGGGGAATCCCTGCCTGTCCTGTCTCATGCATGGACTGGAGTGAAGGGGGCCCAGGAAGCAGTGCCTGAGAAAAGAAGCCGTGGAGACCTTGGGGTGGTGCTGCCCAGACCACCCATGCAGCCTCATCCTCCTTGAAGTTCTGTGTCAAAATAACAAGCCCAGGGAGAAGAGAAAATAAAGGACAATCCATCCTTAGACACATTTCAACACTGACTCTGAGGCCAGCCAGCAAGTCCACAAACTGGACGGACAGAGCAGAGCACACAGGACCTTCACAAAGTCAGGCCACGTGCCGGAACATAACACAAAGCGTGTTCTGACTGTGGGTACACTAAGCTAGAAGTTGAAAACTGAAAGAGACCTGAACAGCTCCCACTACCTGGAAATTAAACAACACGTTTCCACATAACCAAAACATTTATAAGTGAATAAAAACAAAACACAGAATATGGCAACGTGGGCCATAGATGAAGCCAAGCTGGAGAGGAATTCCGAGCACTGATATTTACACTAGAGAAGAGAAAAGCTCAACTAAGCCATGTAAGAAGGCACCTCAGAAAAGTAGGAGCCAGGCGTGGTGGGCACATCTGTGATCCCTGCCACCAGTGAGGCTGCGCTGGAGGGCCACAGCTATCGACCAGCATGGGTACCTCAGTGAGACCCTATCTCAACACAAAAAATAAAAAGGGGTATGCACGTGGATCAGTGGTAAAGTGCCCCTGGGCTCCATCTCTGGTAACAAGAAAAAGAAAAAGAAAAAAGAAGAAGAAGCAAAGCAAAGCAAATTAAATCCAAAATAAAATAATAATAATGATAATAAAGAATTGAAACCACAAAACTAAAAACAGATCAATAAGGACAATTAATGAAGCCATAACATTAAGCCTCTAACCAGACAGATCAAAAAACAATAAGACACAATATCAAGTATGAGAGAGATGATAAAATCACAGACGCCAAAGACACTGAAAGATTCTGAAGCATCACAGACAACTTTATGCTGATACATTGGATAATGTGGATGAAACAAAGCTCCTGAAAGACCCAAACCATCAAAGCTCACTCAAGAAGCCAGAAACAGAAGTCACCTTCTATTTCAGAATCTTGATTCGTAGTTTAAAACTTGCATTTAAAGAGCAACCCACTCCCAGACCATTCTACTGTTCAATCCTACAAAATGTTTAAAGAGGAAATCACATTGTACACAATTGTGCACAGACTCCTGCAGGGGACAGAGGAAGGGGCTACTTCCAGGTCTGTCTTTACAAGGCCACTTCACTGACCCCAGAGGCAGAAGAAGCGTTTCCGCCACACTCAGGCCACACGCCTCACCACCAAAGAGCACTGAGAGAGGGAATACGGCAGTGTTTCAGGACAGCAGTGACACGGCAGACCAGGGACACTTAAGTCAGGACACAAAGTTGACGGAATTCGCAGTCCACACCCAAGGTTGGTGGAGTGGTCCAGTGATGTCTGACAATGCTCCCAGACAAAGAAAGGACACCTTTTAACAACTGTGCCAACTGGTGCACATGCCCATGCAAAGATGACCCTCAAGTGTGTTTTGTGCCACGTGCAAAATCACTCCAACTACATCACAGGCCTCAAGCAAAGCTTCAAACCCAGAACCTGAAGAGAGAAACATGAAATCTTTGTGACCTTGGATCACATAGGACAGGGAGCACATGATCCATGGGAAGAAACTGATAAAATTGGACTTCACCAAAATCCAAACCTCTGTCCCTGAAAGGCACTGTCGCGGACGAGAAGACGGGCGTCTGACTGGAGAACACATCTGCACAGCAGGCCTCTGATGAAGGAATGCAACCAGCTCACCCGGAGCCGGCATGGGGCCAGGGGTCCCAGAGCTCAGGAGGCTGAGACAGGAGGACTGCAAGTATGTGGCCAGCCTGGGCAACTGAAGAAGGCCCGGTCTCAAATAAAAAATAAAAAGTGCTGGGGAAGTAGCTCCAAGATTAAGCAATTTTTTAAAAGTTCACAGGAGACAAAGACACTTCAGCAAAGAAAATAAGCAGATGGCAAATAAGCACATGAAAAAGCGCTCAGCACCCCAAGAGCCCAGGTACTGCGCTCAGTCCCTCACAGCTCAGCACCCCAAGAGCACAGGTGCTGCACTCAGTCCACACAGCTCAGCACCCCAAGAGCACAGGTGCTGCACTCAGTCCACACAGCATCCAGGCAGGCAGGGCTAAGCCCCAGGGTCTGTGGCCAGGACACAGGCTTGTGTGTTGCGGACAAGTTGTGCCCCTTGATTAGGATGGCTGTGCCAGGGACTGTGCTCTGTACTTAGTTTCAAGTATACCTTCTGGCCTGCTCGATAATGCTGGGAGGATTTCTTTCCAGGTGAGAGGAGGAGGTACAAGTTTGGTTTAAAAGTAGGCATGTGGGCGGGAGAGTATCCCCCATGCCAAGAGAGCTGGGGGCCTTAGCATGCCAACCCCAGGAGTGGCTGCAGCCTTCTGGACCACGTGCAGCAGGACTGCCACCCCAGCAGCAAGGTGAGCCCTGCAGGGAGTGCTCTCCTTAAGACCCCTCTCTCCCACTGAACCCACAGAGGGAGAGCAAGAGCAGAGCCAGGCCCCCCCTGAGAGCCAGAGCACCTCCTTGTTTTGCGCCTTATCCACTGCGGTCCAGACAGACCCAAAGGCCCCACTTCCAATCGGGCTGAGGGTGCTGTACTTGTGGGAGTACTCCCCCTCACAGGCGGCCAGCTCTGCCAGCTCCACGGGTGTGGGGCTCTCCTCAAACCAGGGCTTGGCTCTGAGCATCTGCAAAGGCAAAGGAAGGTCTGAGGAAGACCTGCCACCACAAAGCCAGGTGGCCCCCCCCTAGGCCCACCATCCCCAGCAGCACAGCCCCTCCTCCCGTGCCCACAGGGAGCCTTTCTAGGCAGCCTGGACACCCTGATCCAAACTGGCACCCCCAACCCTGGACACAAAGCATGTGCAGACTCAAAGGCCTGCATCTGCTCTGCACACAGGGTATGAGAAGACAGAAGACCACGAGACCCCACTCCCACCCCCGGGAAACAAAGCCAAACAGCAAGGCCAACTGGAAGGCCAGCCAGTCCAGGCCAACAGGAGGCCCACGCCAGCTGCAGACACCAACCTCCCCGAGGCTGGGTCCAGGGAGCTCGCTCATGGAGTGGGTGGAGCTGGGCAGGCTGGCGATGAGCAGGCGGGTCCTGGTGGCTGAGTTGCGGTGGCTCTGCAAGAGGTTCTTCACCAGCCAGCAGCAGAACAGGGTTGCAGAGCCCTGGAGCTCCACGCGTTTCACTTCAAACTGGATACCTGAAGCACAGAGGTGAGGAGGAGGGACCTTGCTGACGCTGCTCCCCGAACAGCACGCGGACCACACACAGCAGTCCACGTGAGGGCAAGCAGCCCCCGGCCCGGAGACACCACCACCGCAGCATGTGGGGCAGCTGGGAGCCAAGGGACGCCCTGCAGAGCACCAGAGACTACACAGCCCACCTCAGAACAGCCAGGCAGAGGGGACAAGAATGTGACAGTCTCAATCAAAGCCATGACGCAAACACAGGCACTGGTCACGCAGTCACACCAGGTCCAAGCCACACACCCACTCTGGGCTTTGGTACAAAGCTCCGGTGTCGTGTGCATCACCAGGCACTTTTACAGGGCCCTCTCAGGGACATCAATATGAACAAGGTATTTTAGATCCACCGTGTTTTCACACATCAGTGATGGGAAGCAATATAAAAAAAAGAGGTGAAAGTCCTCTACAGTGAAACTACAGAACTCTAATGAGAGAAACTGAAGACCTGAAGGGTGAAAGATCTTCCATGTTCTTGGATAGGCAGAATTAATATTGTCAAAATGACCATACTACCAAAAGCTCTATACAATTCCTATTAAAATCCCAATGTCATTCTTCACAGATATACAAAAAACAATCATAAAATTCATTTGTAAAAATAAGAGGGCCAGAATAGCCAAAGCAATTCTTACCAAGAAAAGTGAAGCAGGAGACATCACAGCACCAGACTTTAAATCATACTACAGAGCTATAGTAACAAAAATGGCATGGTATTGGCACCAAAACAGACGTGAAGACCAACGATACAGAATAGAAAACACAGAGACAAGCCCGAATAAATACAGTTATCTCAAATTAGACAAAGGCACCGTACACATACATTGGAGAAAAGAAAGCCTCTTCAACAAACGGTGCTCGGAAAACTGGAAATGTAACAAAATGAAATTAGACCCCCCATCTCTCACCTTGCATAAAACTCAGATCAAAGTGGATCAAGGACCTAGGCAGACGGCAGGGTCTGTACCTACTAGATGAAAAGGTAGGCTCAATCACCTATCATCAGCTGAGGAACCAAATTCCTCCACCAGACTCCTAAAGCACAAGTAAAATCAAGAATCAATAAATGGGATGGTGTCAAACTAAAAAGCGTCTTCACAGCAAAGGAAACAATCAAGAACATGAAGAAAGAGCCTACAGAGTGGGAGAAAAGTCTTTACTACCTGCACCTCAGACAGAGCACTAATCTCCAGGATACGTAAAGAACTCAAAAAACTTAACACCGAAAAAACCAAATAGGGGGCTGGGGTTGTGGCTAAGCAGTAGAGCTCTCGCCTAGCACGGGCGAGGCCCTGAGTTCGATCCTTAGCACCACATAAAAATAAATAAAGATATTGTATCAAACTACAACTAAAAAATGAAAAAATAAAATAAGTAAAAAAAAAAAAAAACCCAATCAGTAAATGAGCAAAGGAATTGAACAGGTACTTTACAGAAGAAGTAGTAAGACTGGTCAACAAATATGTGAAAAAATGTTCAACATCACTAGCAGTTAGAGAAATGCAAATTAAAACTACACTGAGATTCCATCTAACTCCAGTCCGAATGGCAATTATCAAGAATACAAGCAATGATAAGTGTTGGCGAGGATGTGGGGAAAAGGTACACTCATACATTGCTGGTGGGACTGCAAATTGGTGCAACCACTCTGGAAAGCAGTATGGAGATTCCTTAGAAAACTTCGAGTGAAACCACTATTGGACCCAGTTATCCCACTCCTCGGTTTATATGGAAAATACTTTAAAATAGCATACTACGGTGACACCGCCATATCAATGTCATAGCAGTTCAATTCATGATAGGTAAACTAGGCTAGGTATCCTTCAAAAGATGAATGGATAAAGAAAATGTGGTATATATACACAACAGAATGTTCTCAGTCATAAAGAAGAATGAAATCACGGCATTTGCCAGTAAATGGATGGAACTGGAGACTATCATGCTAAGTGAAATAAGCCAACCCCAAAAACCAAAGGCCAAATATTGAATGTTCTCACTTATATGCAGATGCTAACACACACTAAGGTGGAGGGGGGAGAATAGAAGTTCACTGGATTAGACAAAGGGAAATGAAGGGAAGGAAGAAAAGGGAATGGGAAAGACAATAGAATGAATCAGACATCACTTTCCTATGCTCACGTGTAAACACACGACCAGGGGCACTCCACATCATGTACAGCACAAGAATGGGAACTCACACTCCATGTAGGATATAGCATGTGTATGGTATGTCAAAATGCACTCTATTATCATGTATAAAAAGAACAAATTAAAAATTTTTTTTTAAAACCCTGGTGTCTACTTTCAGGTGGTGGAATTCTGGTTAGAGCTGATTGTATTTCCTCCTTATTTCTTAATATTTCTACAAATAACGTGTGTTACTCACATTTTTTTTTTTTTAATTTAGAAAATGGAGTAAGCAATCAACACCACAAAATCAGCAATGTTGAAACAACTAGCTAGAACAAGGGGGACCCAGAGATTAGGAAAAGTCAGAGCCTGGCTGTAGTGCCCATGAAGAAGGGGCTTCAGGGCCCCTGCAGAGAAGCAAGGGAGCACAGGGCAGAGCAGATGTCTGCTGGGCACATAGCACTCTCTGCCTGGCAGCTCAGTGTGACCTGGGGACCAGTGGGAGCTGGAAGGACAGGCCCCAGCACGAGACCCCCACTCCTTCTGAGCCTCCTGGAAATCAAGACTAGGTGCTAGAGCACGGAGCACCACAAAGGGGACCCAGGCTCCCTCTCCTCAGGCAAATGTGCCATAATCCTAATGTCAAACGACAACATATTATCCTTTAGCAAACCTTCTCCAAGATGAGATCTGCATAGACCCCAAGATGAAGACCACCTGTGCTCTGCTGTGATGCTCTGAGGCAGCAGTGCCTCCCTAGGTCAGGGTGACATACAGCCCCAGTCCCACCCAGGCCAGAAACACACTCAGCCCCAGACCCACCCAGGACACACTTAGGCCCCCCAGCCACTCCCAGGCCAGGGACCCATGTAGCCCCAGCCCACAGATACCAGGGACACACTCAGCCACAGCCCCATCCAGGACAACTCAGCAGCAGGCCCTCCCAAGGCACACTCAGCTCCGGCCCTACCCAGACACACTTAGCCCAAACCCCACCAAGGACACACTCAGCCATGGCCCCACCCAGGACACACTCAGCTGCAGGCCCTCCCAGGGCACACTCAGCCGCAGGCCCTCCCAGGCACACTGAGCTGCAGGCCCTCCCAGGCCAAGACATACTCAGCCGCAGTCCGTCTCGGTGGTAGCAACTCCCAGAGTAGGTGCCCTCCTGGATCTGCTGCTGCAGGCTGGTAGCCCTGGGTGCCACAGGTGTGGAAGTGACCTGAGCGCTTAGCCTTGGGTCCTCTGCTGACGGGCACGTATGCTCAGGGCTCACATCCAGTGTGGGAAGGATGTAGTCCGGGCTCTCCATGTCATGTGCTTTGTGATGTTCAGAGGACACCAAACAAATCTCAGAGGGTTCTGTCTGATCGTGTCCTAGATGGCTTTCCTGGAACTGCAGGCCATCACCAGGGTCAAAGTAGGTGCCAGCCAATAGCAACAGTTCCCTGTCCCCCAGGATATCTGATCTCTGCCTATGGAGATGGCCCACATCCTCATCAGAGTCCACCACCACAGGAGAAGGTGTCTCACTGAGTTCAGATGTGGCACAGGAGCAGCTGGGTGAAGCTCGTTCCGCCAAGTCGCTGAGGAAGAGCTCCTTTAGGTTCCAGGAATAAGAATTCACATCGGCCTCCTGGGCCTCCTGGGCCTCCACCACCTCTAGGACACCAGGAAGGTCAGTGGCCAAGGCATAGCAGGCCGAGGAGCTGCCCAAGTGGCTGCTGTGAAGGTCTCTGCCTCCAAGATCGCAGAAGGACATTGGGGCAGAGGGCGGGTGCTCTGCTGGGACCTGCTCATGGCGGGAGAGGCCCAGAGGCCCTGTGCAGCTCAGCTTGGGCGGCCTCTCCTCTGTCAAGCAAGTCAGCAGCCCCTCTCGGTTGTCCTGTGCCCCCAGCCAAGGCTCATCCAGAGTGGGCGTCCCAAAGGAGACTCTTGCCCTCCCTGAGGGGCTGGGAGCCAGCTGCCGTAGGGCCCACTCGCTACTATAGAGAGGGCAGTGCATCAGGAGGCCCCCCGTTGCCAGCTGTCCTGCAGTTTGGGCCTGGAGTCTGGCAGGATCAGTCCAAGGGCTAGGGCTGAGGACACCGAGCAGCTCCTGCTGGGCCTCCAGACTCAGGCCACTGTCCCTGTCCTCAGCAGGGCCTGCAGGCTCAGAACCCTCACACAAAGCCCAGGACTTTGTATCCACTGGTTCAGACCTGCTTTCTTCCAGGGGACCCTGCCTGGGGTCCTCTGTTGCTGCCAAGGCAGCACACTCCTGGTCTGTGACCAGTGACTGGTCATCTTGGGCTGCTGGGCTCCCTTCTGGGGCATCTTGCTGGTCCTGGAGCAACGAAGACTCACCATGGGTCATGGAGCTTTCCTCTGAGGTACTCTGCTGGCTCTCAGGCAGTGACTGTTCACTATGGGCTGGCGGGCTTCCCTCGGGGACACTTTGCTGGTCCATAGATGACAACTGTTCCCCATGAGCTGGTGGGCTTCCCTCGGGGACACTTTGCTGGTCCATAGGTGACAACTGTTCCCCATAGGCTGAAGGATTTTCCTCAGTGACACTTTGCTGGTCCCTGGGTGACAACTGTTCCCCATGGGCTAGAGGGCTTCCCTCGGGGACACTTTGCTGGTCCATAGGTGACAACTGTTCCCCATAGGCTAGAGGGCTTCCCTTGGGGACACTTTGCTGGTCCATAGGTGACAAATGTTCCCCGTGGGCTGGAGGGCTTCCCTCAGGGACACTTTGCTGGTCCGTGGATGATGACTGTTCTCCGTGGGGGGCGGGCGGGCTTCCCTCGGGGACACTGTCTACCCTGGAAATAGGAATTCAGATGTCAGGCATTAGCAGTCACAAAAAAGGAGACAGGAGGGACCATTTTGTTAAAACACAAAGCATTTAACACCATAAAATTCACAACAAAAAAGATTAAATTTTGCAACCAAGTCAATACATAAAGCACCTACTCTCCAGTACTGTCAGACAGATCCTCGTTTAGCAAGGCTTTATCAAGATGGTGCTGCGACTGCCACAGTGCAGAGACCCAGGCCCAGTGCTCAGCTCAGCCTGCACGCGGCCCAGGCAGCCTGCTGCCAGTGTGCAGCTCACTCTGCCACACTGAAGGCCTGAAGTGAGGGGCCAGAGGGGACTCAGTGTCTGGCAAACTCCACACCAGCCCACTGACTGGCTAGGAATGCCACCACCCTCACAGTCAAGTGGGGAGACGGTCAGGCCAGCCAACAGGCTGAAGGGAGCAGGTGGGGGTGAGGACAAAGAGAAACTCCCCCAAGTGCCTCCAGCAAGTGGTGAGCAGGGAGGAGGCTGCGACAGTTGACACAGTGCCCCCAGGGCACAGGCCCACACCACAAACTGTAGCCTGTGCCTGGCCACTGAGCAGCAGGTATGCCAAACAAGTGCACACCCTACAGGGCACAGAGGCAGGTTCACACCTGCCACCCAGCAAGAATGCAGCAGTGATTCCCACTGACAGAAGAGGCCAGGGCCAGCACCAGGACAGAAGTGCAGAGGAGGGCACTGTCAGCAGGGGTCTGAGAAGCAGAGCTGTCCTGTGGGGGGGGGGGGTGTCTGCAGAGGTATCCCTCCATGCCCACTCCCACCCTCTCTGTCCAAGCACTGCATGTCCAGAGATGAGTCTCGTGTGGCTCAGGGGACCATGCGTCCTTCTCCAGGGCCAGCAGAGGGGGGTGCACACCAAGGAATCTGGGCAGCCTCTGGATGTGGTGTTCCATGGTCAGGACATGCGGCCTTGACCTCAGGGCAGCTCTGTACTTTCACTCACCCCCGGAGGATCTCTGAGGTGCTAACCCCTGGGGGCCCCCAGGGTCCATTTTCCTCTTTGATCACCCCATCCACAGCCCTCCCACCTTAAACCCCTGGGCCAGATGTGCTCTTGGATTTCAGAAAGATCATCAGTCACTTGAAGGAACTCCACAGGACAAACCCAGCATGAGGCCTCTACATACCCCACTGTGGGGTAGCAGGAAAACATCAATGGCTGCCCATCAGCTCAGGGTGGGTTTAATCATCAAACATGCTCCAGCATCAAATTTAGGGAAAAATTTCCATGTTGGGGACTTTTTAGATTTCAAGATGTGGGTTAAGGCTGTGAGCCTGCAGAGTCTCTACGTGTTAGCGTGACCACGGAATGGCCTTCCCCAGCTCCCCTGGAGACCACGCTCTGCCTTCCACTCAGCACGGGAGCAAGGGGTGTGGCTGCCACGTGATATCGGAGAGTAGGGCACCTCCACTCCCACCTCCCAGAGTCCACACAGCGTCAGGAGCTGCTGGGACCTGCACCCAGGTCACCCCAGGGATCATAGGCCCCAAAGCAGGGACACCAAGACCTGCCACCGTGGAGACCCCTGAACCAATGTCACTTCATGTGGAGTCCTTTTGAGCCTCTGCCTCTCAGGAGAACCCCCTCAGCATGAGCATCAATTCACTAGAACAGCTCAGCCTGAGCGTGAATGCTGGGGCCAGAGGCGGTGGCGGAGGAAGCCCGACAGAACCCCAGAACATGTGCCTCCCTCCTCCTTCTGTACTTCCCACTTGGACTTGGTGACGCAGCAGCTTGCATTCCTAATTAGACCACAATGTCACAGAGAAGCCTCGACTCTCCGCCCGTTATCTGTTGAACAAGTGAGTGGGTGACTGAAGGGCATGTCACGCACTACTCCATGCTGCAGGTGGGATGGGTGCCAGCTGAGCTGCAGAACCTGGGCTGGGAGCCGCTCCGCGGCAGAACCTTGGCCTTGTGTGAGCAAGGCACGGTTCCATCCTCAGCACCACCAACGATAACTACGCAAACCCCTAGGATCTAAAACTGTCCCACCTTAAAGAAAATGTAAGACTTAACCAATGCAGTGTAGCTTCCTCATTGAACAACACGAGCCTAGAAGAGGCACTCTGCCCTGATCCTGAGGAGAGCGGCTGGCGAGTGACCCCACTGGACACCCCATTCCTGGAATGATGCACTCACTGGCAGCTGGCAGGAGTAAGCAGCCCAGCCAGGCTGGGGCACTTGACCAGCATCAGCCACTCATGCCAGCTCCCAGCTCCCCTCATCTGCAGATGGGTACACTTGTCATGCCACCCAAAGCAAACCTGAGCCAGGAGGGAGCCAGGGAGACAAATCAAAGGAACACCCTGACACCAAACAGCAGGAAAGGAACAACAGGTGCTGTTGGGGGTCTTGCTGGGAAGAGGTCAGCAGGCACAAGCACACACAGCCAGGACAACATGCAGCAATCCTGTCCTGTTAGACAAAAGCCAGGCACAAGGGTACACACCACACACACACACACACACACACACGACACACATCCATGCTGACTCGCATAGGGGGAGGGTCTGGAGGGTTGGAGCTGCTGACAAGTGTCCTCAGAGTAGGAGGAGGCAGGTCTGGAGAGGGCCAAGGGGAGTCCACCTGTCACTGCTGCTCTGACCTTGAAACACACTCGTGTACTCCTTTAAAATAAGTCCAGGAAGGCTGCCACAACAACAAACTAAAGAAGGTAGAGCCAAGGACAAAGGGGACAGCTCAGGCCCAAGGACAGGAAACTCTGGCGTATGCTCCAATGCATGGTGGTAAGGGTAGAGAGCAGGAGATCCGGGGGCAGGAAAGACCATGGATCTGCCCTCCATGTGCACACCCGAGGCTCAGGCATGCTCCTGGACACTGTGCGTAAAACAGGGTTTTAAGCCGGACATGTGACACATACCCTTGATCCCAGCCACCTGGCAACTAGGCAGGACGAGGACCCCTAGTATGAGGACAGTCTGGACAACTTAACAAGGCCATCAAGATAAAAATAAATTTAAGAAATTAGGAATGTAGCCCAGGGCTAGAATACCCCAGCTTCAATGCCCAGCAGCAAAATATGATTCATTTATTTATATATATATATATATATACACACACACACACACACACACACACACACACACACACATATATGCGTTTTACATATACATACACATGTTTTATTCGATAATACGTATATATTTTTTTAATGAAAAAACTAGCTGAAAACACCAAAATACTGAGCACAATAGGACTGAGAAACAGAATCAGTGAGCCTTTGTTCCTGTTTTCCCAAGTCATCTAACATAAACGTCCTTCACTCCATGTAGGATACTTCATTTAAAAACGTGCAAAGAAAACAGCTTCATATGATTTCCACAATGCTCAGGCCAGGCCAGCTTCAGCCCTCTTAAGTCTACCTAAACGCCCCTGACCTCTGACAGCCACGGGATAAGATGGCATTGTGGGCACCCCGTCCCACGGCAGAACACTCAGTGGGCAACCTGGGAGAAACATGTCACCATTCAGACAGGGCAGGTGCTGGGTTTGTGGGAGCCAGGTGCATCACCGAACTGCACCCCCCCACCCTGGGAGCAGCTCCTCCACCAGCCTCCACTTCCCACCAGCACTCACCCCGGTGAGGGCTCCGACGAGGAGGAAGGGAGCCAGGCTCCTACTTCCTGCTGTGTCTGAGCAGGGGAGATGTCTTGGCTTCTTGCCAGCTTCAGGGTCTCATCTGGTGGCAGCAGGCGGTCACCAGCACGTACCACGTTCACCTTCAGATCTGAGAGCAGAATCGGGAAGGCCTGCACCCTACTCACAGCGCTTGCTGCCTGAGCTGCTGGCACCCGGCGTCCCAGGGGAGCACCACCCACAAGGGCCACGGCCCAGCACGATGCGCACAACGCACCCTGCTAGTACCTGACACTCACATCCTGTCCCCACTGCTCCTTCCCACTAGAGAGCAGAGACCCCGCCCAGCACCCCCACACTACGTCACCTGGATCCTCAAACCCCATCAGGGCCCAGGGACTCCAGAACCACACCTGAGGGGTCGAGGGCAGAGCGTGACCAAGGGTGCCAGTGCCCCTGTCACAGGCCCCACACCCTGCCAGTGTCCTGAGCTAGAGCAGGCTGCTGGGCACAGGAGGCTGGGAGCTTCTCCCCAGAGACCAGCAGGCTGAGACTGTCCACACACAGGGCTCAGGAATACTGTTGACATGTTTAAGTGCCAAATAAAAACCAAAGGGGTAAACATTACAAACTCCACCAACGTGCTAGCAATATCTAACTTAGGAATAAAGAGGACAGCTCATCCACTCCATCTTGGGCCACGTGGACCTACATGAATCCCCTCCCAGAAGCCAAGACTGTGGCTGAGACTCGATAGGGCACGACTCATGGCTTCTTGAAGACCTTTCCTTCAGCTTCTCGCTGCCAATACGCTTGTAAGAAGAGCCCCCACACCTTGCCCTACCGCTGGCGAACAGAAGGGCTGAGAGAGACACAAACACGGAAACAGGACTGGTGCCCCTCACTCAGTCCCCAGCCACGACCCTAAGCCCATCTCTGGTAGGAGGCATGGCCCTGGTGGGGCTGGGCCGCCAGGGGCACACTGGGGAGAGAAGGCCATGTCTCACCCTGGGCTCCGCTGCCGGGGTCCCAGCTCATCTGCCCAGGCCTGCTCTCACTGTGGATGTCCAGGCAGTCGGCCAGGTCTGGCAGCTGTGAAGAACTGTCACAGGCAAGGTCCATGTAGTGGTAGAAACCAGGAATCAGGAAAGTGATATTCTGGGAGGCAAAAAGTGACAGTTCAAGACCTGGGGGACTCATTATGCCCCTCCTGGACACACTCTGCTGGGGCTGAAATGAAAACAACTGCAAAAAAATTAACCAAATGCAGCAAGTCTCTGGACAGTTCCTCCTAAGGTCAGGAAAGACACTGGGGTCAAATTTTCAGACATGAACCAGTCTGAAGCCACTGCAATTGTGACCCAAACCTGGTCCCATCAGCCAGACCAGATCTCACTGGGAACAGCACTCCTCTCCCTCCCCGGGGTGACTCTGGAATCGGCCAAGGGAAATGACCTGGCGGCCGTCAGCAAGGCTCCCCGCCAGGGCCCGCGGTCCTTCCTGGGTGAATCTGTGAGCCACCACCCCCATACACAAGGGCCAGCCTCCCAAATGGGTGGAAAGCCCGCAGCCCCGACGAGCCCACCTTGCCCAGGAGCTCTGTCCTTCCATAACCAAACAGCATCAGCGCAAAGCTGTGGTTGATGCCGTAGATGGTGCCATCCGGCAGAAGGGTCACAAGCCCACTGATGGTGCAGAACACCCAGACTGATGCCCAGTAGTCCAGCTCGGGGGCCTCCTTGCTGCTGGCCACCTCCGGGTCACTGGGCTTGGCCTTCAGCTTTAGGCTCAGAGGGAAGGTGGTGCCATCCCTGGCTCTGCCAACAGACCTCTGGATCTTCAGACTCTACGAGAGAGGTGCCAGGCTCAGCAGGGCAGCTGGGCTGGGGGGCTGAGCAGACCTTCTCTGCTGTGAGACCCCCTCAGGAAGCACAGGAGCACCTTACACCCACACCTGCTGTCCCCCAGCCCCACCCTGCCTGGGGAATGACAGCAGGGGACACCAAGGACTCAAGAGTGGCCTGGGTATAGCACATGCCAGGGTATTCAAGAAAAGCCTAGTGAGCTAACCAAGACATGGGCAAGTGAGGGACCAGGGCTCCAGCTGTCCAGGGTGGGTAGCTGTGCCACCCGCACTCTGGGCACTGCCCTCAGTTCTGTGTGGAGGAAGAGCTCGGAGTCCACTGGGACTGGGGGCCCCCGCTTCCTGCTGTCACTGACTCCCCATTGCCTTCTCGGCTCCTCCCTCTGCCACACCACCAAGTGCATGTATCACACTCCCCCTGCACGTCACTGTCCCACCACATCCCTACTAGGACTCCCCCCCCCAGACACTTCAGAGGCCACTAGAGAGTGAACCAAAGAGCACTTTACCACTGAGCTACATTCCAGACCTTTATAATGGTTTTTTCTTTGGAGACAGGGTCTCACTAAGTTGCTGAGGCTGGCCTCCAACTTGCCTCCTGCTTCGGCCTCCCGAGTCGCTGGGATCACCATGCCCAGAGAGTCCTGTCTCTTGACTAACACAGTGTTCCCAGCCAAACACTTCAGAGTCTTCAGGGGCTTCAGGGTGGTAAGGTAGACCCAAGCCTTTGCCCCCACCCTGTTTAGGGGCCCACCCTTCCAGACTGGAAACCTGCAGCTGCCAGGCCGCAGACGGGCAGCACAGCGCCCTGACCCAGCCAGAGGCAGGCCCAGGCCCCAGTGAGCCCTGTGAGGACAAGGGTACAGATCCCTCTGTGTTGGCTCCCAGCATGTCCCTGTCTACCCCTGAGGGACATGGTAGCCCACTTGGGGCTAAGAACACACTCACTTGTGCTTTCTGCCTTGCCTTACCAGGGTGTATCTCTGGGGGAGAGGGCTGTGAGCAGGTGCTGCCAGGCAGTGCCCAGGGTAGACAAGTAGACAGCCCTGCCAGCCGTGAAGGCCACGTGGCCAATGCTCAGAGCACAGGAGGTGGGGACAAGGGCTCCTCCTAGAAGCTGGAGAATCTGATGTAGCAAAAGAGGCTCAGGGGCTGAGTTTAGAGAGCTACACCCAGGGAACACTCCAGATGACTCTCGTCTCGCCAAAGGAACTGGCACTGACCAGAGACCAATAGAGCAGTCAGTCCCCACCTGAGGAAGACAGAGGTGACCTTGGGACAAGTCCCCCGGGGAAGGGCTGGCACACTGGCCGAGCACTCCACCACGCCCAGACCCCACCACCCACTTCCTGTGGGACACAGCCGTCCTGCCTCCAGGGCGTGAGGGCCACCTGAGGTATGGACTTGCCTGGACAAGCAACACCCAGAGCTGAGCAGCACTGCCTCTAGTGCCTGTGAAGGGGCTTCCAGGACACGGCATGTGCGCACACTGATGCCGAGACACTGGGGGTGGCTTTGGACTTCAAAGCACTGCTTTCGTTCGTGTTCCCAGGTCCTCAGGCTTTCAAAAATGTGGCAAATCCACACTCGGGTCAATTCCAGAGTCTCTAGCTTGTAGATGGCGGGTCGTGGGCTGTGGCCTTGTGACCTCAAAAGGCAAGTCCCTAATAAATCCCCTCTTGTCTCTATATATGTGCATCCCATTGGTCCAGGAGGAGAACTCTACTGATACCCTGTGAGCATGCTGCCCTCCCTGTGCCACACTGACAAGAGAACTGAGGAGACAACAGCGGTCAGCTGGGAGAACACACAGGCTTCAGCCCTTGGCCACACCTCGGAGCACAGAGGGCTGAAGGCTGTCCTGCTGTCAGGTTACGGATTCAGAACTTGACGCCCACCCTGTGGCCCAGGTGGTCAGCATCCTACCTTTGGCACAGGCTGGCCAGGAGGAGGTAGCTGCACAGATGGAATGAGGTCTGGGAGATGCTGTCCAACCACATCCTCACCCGAGGCAAACCCATGGAGATGAGCGAAGAGGCTGTCACAGGCCGTGATGGTTCCCTGGAGAAACACACGGCACTCGTAAGGGTTGCAACAAGAGCCCTGTGCACCTGGGCTTGAAGCTGCCTAGACTCCAGTGCCTGTGAGCCAAAAGCAAGACCATTCTCACATTGGGCAGAAGTTCAAGAGGCACACAGAGGGGCTTTCCCAAGAACACCTCCTCTTGTGCCAGACGTGCCTCGGCCTCTGACTTCCTCACGTGCTCTCTGGAAGCCCTGGCCTCAGGAGAAGCTCTTTTTTATAACAATACACTCAGGTGCTGTCTGCAGTGCTGGCATGTTCTGAGGTTTTTCAAACATCATTTCATTTTATATAAGAACAATCTCATGAGTAGATACAGCCCCTCTCCCCACCTCACAGACAGGACAACTGAGGCATGGGCACACAGTGAGGGGCGCCGCTGGCAGACCCCCAGACACCTTCATCCTCTGCTCTTCCCGCCAAGCCATGGAGAGCACTGGCTGAGGTGCGTGCAGGAGGCAGGACTGGGGTCCTGGGCCAAGGAATGGACACACTCACGTCACTGTGGAAGGCAACCCAGGCTGAGACCCTCTCCACAGGCTCCAGGACCACCACACAGCACAGGCCACGCTCCTGCCGCACTCTCTTCATCCACACAGAGACTGGAATCTTCTCCCCACTGCGGCTGACGATGTCCACCTGCACACACAGACAGGCTGCACTGGGGACCCTGGCGGCAAGCACGGGAGAGGGCTGCCACCAGGAGCCACCCTTCCACACCCCACACCTCAGTGTGTCCAACTTCCCACGCCTACCTTCCATCTTGGAAACTCACCAAGGGTAAACGAAGGGTTTTGTTTGTTTGGGGGGCGTGGAGGTGGAACCGAGAACACTTTACCACTGAGCACACACCTAGCCCTGTTTTTCATTTTGAGACAGGGTTTCTCTGCATTGCTGAGGCTGGCCTGGAACTTATGATCCTGCTGTCCTCAGCCTCCTGAGTCGCTGGGATTACCAGTGTGCACCACCATGTCCAGCTGAACAAGCTTCTGATACTTAGGGTTGTAGTGTCTGAGTGAATGTTTTACTAAGATTCTTTTTTTAATCCTTAGTGTCATGGTTCATCTTGTCTAATTGACTAGATTAAGGGACACCTACAGAGTGGTAAAGCACACTGTGGCATGTCTATGAGGGTGTTTCTGGTGGAGAAGATGCACTCTGAATGAGGGCAGCACCACCTAGCAGACTGGGGCGAGGACGGAACCTAGGGGTTGGAGAAGGACCCTCACACACACACACTCGGTCCTTCTTGGGTGGATACGTGTTTTGCTGCCATTGTCTGTGGACGTCAGACTGCAGGAGGCTCTTCGGCTTTTAACACAGACTTGAACCAACAACTCTGGGGTTCTGGGATCATCAGATCTGATTGGGCAGCATCGACGCCCATCTTGTTCTCAGGCTCCAGCTTCTCGGGCTAGGCACATACTGGTTTCCCAGCTCTCTGGCCTACAGAAGGACACTGTGCAACAATCTGGTCTCACATTATGTAAGCAGCCTGATAAATGCCCATTATGATTAGATACATCCTATGGGTTCTATTCCTCTGGAAAAATCTGACCAATACACTCAACTCCGTGGTAAAACAGCAGGAAAAAAGATCAGCACCTGGTATTTCTTAAAGCGGCAGACACCAATGTGCTAAGTCCTACAATTTCCCTCTATAGCAGCAGGCCTCTTAAACCAGGAACCTCCTGATGCAGCTGACCCTCTCCAAGTCTCTTCCGTGCCCGGGGCTCAGTCCTCAGCATCTAACAGCTCAGCTCACCCATCAACATCCAAGTTGGCCCCAGAAGCACAGAGGAGAGACCAAAGCTCTCCAGGGAAGCTCCCCCAGTCACACCAACCAAACATACACCAAACAGAAAATGTGGATTAGATGTAAGAACTGGTCCAGACAATGAAATCACACCCCTCTTCTGGGATTCTCACGTGGTGCCTCCAGGTTTGCCACATGCCAGCCACACCGCACCCCCCATCACACCAAGATGGGGCTCTCCAGGTCACCCAGTGCTCGTCCTGAGTCCCCAAGCCCAACCAGCCAAAGACGGAAACAGAACCCAGGGCCGTGTTTTCAGTTGAAGATGCTACCGTTGCTGCTACGAGGGCCCCACGGCAGAGGGCAGCTCAAAGACAGAGTCCAGGCAGGGAAACCAGGGCTCTTCCGCCCCGCGCTGCTCGTGCCTTGAGGCCTGGGCGCTGCACCCCGCTCACCACTGTGCTGAACACTACGGCGGCGTGGCCATCCGCCTCCACATGCTCCTGGCTGAGGGCTTCCACCACAGCGGAGTCCGACTTCAGGAAGAACTGTGCCAGCTTTTGGCCAATCAGGTCCTGGCTGCTGTACCCCAGGAGACTGCAAGCTTTGTCATTAGCAACCAGGATCTGAGGAGGAGCAGAGAGAAGACACAAACATCACCAGCAGCCCCTCTAATTCCCAGAAGCAGAATCGAGGACAACACAAAGCTGGTATGGCAGCCCAGGGGCTGGTCCTTCCCCAGCAGGGCCCCACCATCATCATTCACATCCCATCAGAGGTGAAGACAACACCCACACATGCACCCAGAGGCCTCAACCTCACAGACACAAAACCTGGCCAGTGCCAAGGGCAACCAGGAAGGGCAACCAGGACCCCTGAACCAGGCAAAATAGCACATGGCAATCAAGACCATAGAAAATATGGGCATTTCCAGCAAACTCTGATCCAGTCTAGCAATTCCTAGGTGCATTTCACACAGATGGTGCCACTGTACTGAACATGAATACCGAGTACCCATTCTCGCATAGTTGTGCCAACATGTACAAACACACAGTGCACCTGAGCCTTTCCCAGCATCTGTTCTGAGAACCCAATTTGTTCTAATTGATTATACTTAGTTCTCCAAATTCTCATCTTTTGCTACAACATCGCTAAAATCAAATGTTTTTCTAATTGCACTTGAAACACAAAAAACCGTTTAAGGTTCCAGGTACAAACCCCAAATCACATCCATGGCCTGGTCACAAACCAAAGCCAGTACCTCTGTGGTCTTGGCGTCCACAGTGAAGACAGCCTTGTTAGGGTTGCACACGGGGGCTGGGAACGGGGGTGCAGTGCCCCCGGCAGACAAGGCACGCAGCAGGGAGCAGCAGGACGCACTGCCCAGGGACCCAGCGGCATCCACGAGCTCAGGCGCCATAGGGCAGCGCAGCTTGCTCGTGCAGATGTTCTGAGCAGCCAGTGATGAGAGGCAGTAGGAGCTCCATCTGTCTTCTGAAGAAAGAATGAAAGGAAGTGTGAGACCTTACATAGCCGCTTGGAGCTCCCTTCTAAAACAGAAAGAGCACCAGCCCTCACAGGATCCAAGGGTCTGGTCCACCTGCAGGGCTGACTCCCACACTGGACCTAAACCAGTCCTAACGTCCATTCAGACAAGCCTCAGGCACCCAGTTGGGAGGAAGGCACTGCCTGCTCAGAAGCACCAACAGCCTGAGCTCAACACTTGGGTCCAGTCACACTCCGAGGGCAACACTCCCCCAAGGAGCCCAAGCACCTCTCCAGTGACAATCACTCCAAGGCGCCACCATCCTTCCAAAAGCTGTCACCCAGTTCAAGAGCTGCCTGCACCACACCTCCCCGTCCTCACACCGGCTCCCTCCCTGCTGCTCCAGAAGAGCTATGCTGCTGACCCCTCCCACGGCTCCCAAGGGACCTGGCCCAGCCTCTGTCCCCACCCTACTCAACTGGGCAGCACAGAGCCACCAGGAGACTCCTGCCTGCAGCAGCCTTCCAGGCCAGGCCCCCTCCCCTCCGGCACAGGAGCTCTTTCCCCTTCTACACGCCCCACCAAGAGTGCACGGCTTCTCAGTGCCATGGGCTCCCTCCTCACCTCCATTTTTGCAGGGGCTCAAAGCCAAAGGCACACAACCTGAGTCCCTGCTGCCTGCCCTTTGGACATCTCCTCCATGTCCCTCACCCAAGGTCCAGACTTCTTCAGCAAGTAGCCTCTCCCTGACCATCCCCTGCACTGGCAGCCAGAAGGCCACGCTCTTCCTCTCCTCTCCCAAGAAGCAGCTGGTTCTCAGGCCTTTGGCTGTTCCCCATGCAGCACCAGAAAGATCATCCTAGAGCCAGTCTATAGTGTCAGCGCCTTCTGAGAACCCGGCAAACCTCACAGCTGGCTCCCTGCACAACCTCTAGCCCCTCCTAGGACCACGTCCAGCAGCCTCAGGACCAAGGCAAACTTGGTTCCCACACCTGCTGCCCCATCAAGCTTACCCTTGGCCTCGAAGCTGAACCTTCTCCCTTCCTTACCACTGTGCTCTGGCTCCTGGCTGCATCTGCTATCCCAAAAGACTTCCCTGATGTCCAGGGCCACGGCAATTCCCTGCAGACACCCTGCTGTCTCAAGACCCCATCATACAACATGCCTCTTACGGGCAGGCAGCACTTCCTTCTCGGCCATAGCCCAGCAATAAGCTAGCTGTGGGGTGGGGGGGCCACACTGAAGTGGCTGCCCTTGTCCTGTCCCTGTGATGTGAAACCCAAGAGCAGGGCCCTGTCTTCGGGGCTCTAGGCCAGGTGGAAAGCCCCTTCTTCCACAGTGAGCTAATCAGCAAGCTAATACTTTCCTGGGGACGTGGCCCAGTCTACGACAGTACCCTTGTCCACTCCTAGTAAGAACTACACTTTCTTCTAATCTGGCCTTGAAACACAGAGTTTCACATGGAGGAGATGTCCACTGTGTGCCTGAAGCTCCCAGCAGGAAGGCCAGAGGCAGCAGGAAAGTGCTTGGCCAGGCCTCGGCAAGTGAGCTTTCCCACAGACCCACTTTACGCCACTGGCAACAGGCTTCCTGGGGGAAAGCAGTGACTCCACATCTCCAAGCTGCAGGGCTGATGCCCATAATGATCAGAAAGGAAGTCATTACCAGAAAGCGCTATTCTGCTCTGGCAGAGCTTAGAAAGCCCGTTCTTCCTGCTCAGGTGTCTGTGGGCTGAGGAGAATGGCTTGCTGGACCCAGAGGCAGCCTCTGCAGCTGGGCCCTCAGCGGGCACTGGCACAGGTAGGCTCCCAGACAGGCATCTCCGGTCATCATCGAAGGCCAGCAAGCCTCTGGCTTCCATGGTAGCAGGTGGGACAGGCACTAAGCTCCCTCCTCTAATAATTCTCACCTAGAAAACCAAGAGCATCTGATTAACATCAGCCACACAAGAATCCACGGCAGTTCGACTGGCAGACTGTGCCATACGAGTTCAGCAGGTCCCACACACCCATCGCCGTCCCAGGTCGGGCTGCAGCCAGTGCTGTCAGTGCAGAGGTGCGCTAAAAGCAGCCCTTTCTAGGAAGGGCTGGGAAAGCAGGACGGAGCAAGAGGGAAGGGGCCCCAGGAAGGGCAGGAGCTGCCGTCCACACCAACACAAAACGCTCCTCGGTCAAGGAGATGCCCAGGGTGGCCACAAGAAGAGCCACTGTACAACCTGCTGGCCCAGCTGCATCTAGAACCACCTGGGCACATCCCCAAAAGCAAGGCAAGAGTCTGCTTCGCCTGGGGGCAGGACTAGCACCAGAGGTTTGTGGTTTTGTTCTTTTGTACTTGTAGGTTCCAATGCAGACATGGGGAAAACACAGAAAGATTCCATGTGGCTGTCACTGAGCTTCCTCCCAGGACCACATTTTGTACACATGATGCCACACCAGGAAGCCAACATTGCCACAGCACTCACTGCACTCACCTGCGCCTTCCATTCTGTGCAGTCTTGTCATGTGCAGTCATGTGACCAGCTCCCAAGGGAGACCCTGAACCGGCAAGCACGTGAAACACAAGCATACCTGCTCCAGTGCTCCAGTGCCACTAAGAAAAGCTCCTCTGCTCGGAGGAGGCACGGCCCCACTTGGGCACCCACAGGTAGACAAAAAGGGCACACTGTGGTCAGTCCCAGGGCCACTGGTGGGAGTTCCCACAAAGTAGAAGGCCACAGGGCCAAGAACACCCAGAGCCCGTACTCCTCCTTACAGATCACCTTCTGCACGTCTGGAAGCCCAAAATTCCTGACCAAATGTCCTGGACCCCTCTTCCAAGGCCCACATGGCTCTGCACATGCCATACCCAGACCCAAGAACTGGCCGAGGAGTAGCATCACAAGACCAAGCCTGGACATGCAGGTGTGGTGTTCACACATGCTCACAAGCCCCTCCCAACACAGGACAGACCCGCAGCAGGAGGAAAAGGGAACTGACCCTTCTGAAACCCCCACATTCCACCAAGGAATTCCAAGGAGCCCTGATCCTCAGGTCGTGATAAAGATGTATCTATTGAGACTGGAGGAGCACACCTACTGCAATTAACAGGTTTTGAGTCTGATAGTGATGATATACACTCATCACAACAGGGGGTCTCCACTGCACCCACACCCCTGTCCCTTGAGTCTAAGGGCCTGACCACTGCTCACCTCAGCTGTCAGCTCCTGAGATCAGCAAGGCAGGTACCACTTAGATAAAAGGAAAATGAACAACCCCACCCAGACCAGTTGTGGGAGGGTGGTGACATCAAAACATGCCACCAAGCAATACAAGTTAAACATGCAGGGCTGGGGATGTGGCTCCAGCGGTAGTGCACTCGCCTGGCATGCGTGCGGCCCGGGTTCCATCCTCAGCACCACATACAAACAAACATGTTGTGTCCGCCAATAACTAAAAACTAAAATTCTCTCTCTCTCTCTCTCTCTCTCTCTTTAAAAAAAAAAAAAAAAATTAAACATGCAAACAGGACCATCAATTCCAGGAGACAGGCCACCAGAGCACAGGAGCCTGGCACACAGCAGAGGGCCCATCTTCATTCTCAGGAATTGATGGGGTACTCACCAGCACAATGTTCCAAGGATCGCTTCCTTGGGTAAAACGCAGGTAATGGCGACTCACCAGGTAGCACCCTCGGGAAAACTCAAAAAGCTAAGTTGGGACTGGCAGGTTGGTGCCTAATAATCGTGATCTGCTTATTTTAAATGGAGTTAAACAGTCTGAGGTAGAATTGCACCCCTTTGACTTCCCATGTACAAACAAGCTCAAGAAAAATCAGGAGCGAGAGCGTGAAGAGCCATACGACTCAGCAGCACTGCATCCTGTGACAGGAGTGTGGCTTCTGTGCACCTCCGAGATGCAGGAGGAAGAGGAACTTCAAAATGTGAAAGAACACCTAAGACCTGAGAACAGGGCAGTGAGAGCAAACCATCCTGAGGAGCCACTCCCAAGCCGTGAGATGCCAGGGACCCGGGGAGACGGTGCCCAACGCTGAGCTCAGCATCACTCTAGGTTCTGGCAAAAGCAGTCTTCCCAGGAGCCAAGCATCCTGGAATTCCTGAGAAAAACTGAGACAACCCAACAAAAGGAAGATCTGCCTGGAGAGAGAGGGAGAAAAGCAAATATGTGAAGAGATAATCACACATGAGGAAGAAAATGTACTGAACCAAGATCTCTGTGAATCAGGCACGAGGGGAGTGAGGGCGTGGAGCACTCAGTTTACCGGACGCGCAAACTCGACAGAAAACTGGAGCTCTAGTGTGCTGCCATGGGGCAGGAGTAAGAAGATCCCTCAAAGGGGCCAAGCATGCAGGCGCCGGTCAGGTGATAGGGAGGGACACCGGCTATGAAGCACAGACAGCCATTCAAGCAGTGGTGCTGAGATAATTCGTACCCCAAGGGGACCCCGAAACACAGCCATTGACACTCCACACGCAAAGCCAGTGTCAGAACATGAAGCTTTTGGAAGAAAACGAACAGAATATCTGTAAGACTTGGAGTAGGGGAAGCTCTAAAACCAGAAGCAACAAAGCTCTACTATAAAGTATGATTGATAAATTTAACATTAAAACTGAGGACATGTGTTCATAAGAAATGCCACTGAAAACCTAAAATGAAGCAGGATGCAGTGGCACACACACACCTGCCATCCTAATTACTCGGGTCACTGAGGCAGGAGGACTGTAAGCTCAAGACCAGCCTGGGAAACACAGGGAGGCCTTATCTCATAAGTAAGGGGCTGGGGGTACAGCTCAGTGGTAGAACATATGCTCAAGGCCCTAGATTTAATTGAAAGGAAGGAAAAGAAAGAACAAGGTACAATTTGGGAGAAGATATTTGCCAAATGTATAACAGAAAATATTCAGAAGCTTTCGAAAGGTGAATAATTTGACACTTAAGAAATTTTAAAGATACAGCCACACGTGGGATGCATGCCTGTAATTCCAGAGACTTGGGAGGCTGAGGTAGGAAGATTGCCAGTTTGAGGCCAGTCTGGGCAACTAGGCAAGACCCTGTCTCAAAAAGGGCAGAGGATGGAGCTCAATGTATTGAGTACTCCTGGGTTTAATCTCTAGGACACCCCCACCCCAAAATTGAAATATACATAGACAAAGAAAAATAACAAGAAATAAGAACAACAGCTTGTAGAACATGAAACCTACAACCAGAGTCTTAACATTTTTATCAGTCTAATCATGATGTTATACCAAATAAATCAGTAAAAATGAAAAATTCGATAACACCAAAGGTCATTAAGGATTTAGATCAACAAATCAATAGAAACTCATTAAGTAAATATAATCCGCATAGGAAACAAAGTCAAACATTTGCTTACTCCAACAGAGCTCTTTCTACTCTTAGATTGATATTCTAGAGAAATTCTTGCACATGGGTAGCAAGACACACAGGAATGCTTTGGGCAGTAGGTTTACAATGGCAAAGACAGGCAGACAAGCAGGAAGAAAATGAAATAAACACTTATCAACAAGCAAACAGACTTAAAATTTTGGCAGATTCATGTTATGAATTATAAAACACCTACACACAACATAAATCCTAAATATAAGGAGTGGAAAATATAAATATAAAGAGTGGAAAACTACGAGTTTCAAAAGACTATCAACAGTGGGATTCCTTTCTTGTAAAATAAAATAATCTAAACACATTGTTTAGGGGTGCCCACGTATAAGACTGTTTATTCAACAAGAGGCTGGTGTGCCCACACTTGTAGCAGACAGGGAGCTGAGATGTGGAAGACACAATGGCAGGGGGGCTTTAGGTCCTGACTTGGGTGGTGGGTTTAAACGTGTCTACTTTACTATCATGATTCATGATCTACTGCCTTTTTTCTTTTGCATGAATCACTTAACATACCCTGAAAAATCAAGAGGTGTTACACACACAAAAATCCAGCCTGGGATCCTGAAATGCAATGGTTCAGTGTAAACTGAAAGATGTGGGGGAAGCTAGAAGTAATTATTAGAATGTGTGGCTTTCCTTACCTAACACCATTTAAATGTTACAGATTTGCATCTCACATCTAAATGCACTTATATTGCTACAATAAATCCCAAGGCCAAGATCCTATTATACAGCAGTTTTTACTTTTAGAACTAACTTATAAAAAAAGCTTGGAACCTTAATTATGACTTCAGAAAACATTGTTATAAAATCTTAATTTTGTTTTAAAAAGTAACATAATTTCAGATACATCATTACAAAACCTTAAATTTGTCTTTTTTAAAATTTTTTTGACTACATTGTAATTGTTATAAAACTTTATCCTAAAAGTAATATAACTCCTCAGAACACATTGTAAACGTTACAAAAGTTTACTCTGTAAAGTAATATAAAACAGGAATACAGAAAAGAAATACAAAAGGAGGGTAAGAGCATGGAACTTTTGTTTTTCATGGGAAAAAGGTAAATATTGTCTGAGTTGATGCAGTAAGAAGTGGGGTGGGGATGTTCAGTTATATTACCAACAGTCACAATGGTATTTAGGGAGGAAAGTCAATGCTGGCTGACAGATGTGAGGCACTGGCTGCAGGGAAGACGGATTCTTTTTCCCTCCGCGTATCCTGTACTGCACAAGGTCCACATGGCTGCTGAGCCAGCACCTCTGCACACGGGAACAGAAGGTCCCAGCCTCACATGTCTCAACTCCACAGCCAGAGGTGTGGATTCTGAGAGCACAGGCTGACTTCACATGACCAGAGATCCCTTAATTTTTCACAGGTTTAATTTTAACTCAGATGTTATTCAGAAACACTTCCAAACCCAGGTCTAGGGTTTTAGAATTCACTTTTTAAAATCCTCTCTAAGCTGTAGAAATAGGAAGATGAACCCAGAGCAGACCTGAGGGTGTCACAGAGTGACCCTACTCTCTTGGCTAGTTATGAGTCCAGAGGCACAAGCTACCCCACCTCCCAAATACAGAGCTCTGCAAATGCACTCCTTGCTCTTCTGGGTGAACCTCTGGAAGCAACCCTCTGTCCCACCTGAACAACTGTACATACTGACCATGTACAAGAACAGAACCAGCTTTTCAAGGGGATCCAACCAGTAGACAACAGACCAGCAAACATGAGGACTTCAGGCCTGGACACCTGAAGTACTGAATCAACCCACCCTGAAACCTGCCTTCCTCTAGACTTTGGGCCTGACAGCCAGTTGTTTTCCTCTCTGGCAGACCACCCTGAGCACACAGCTCTGTGTCTTGCATCAAGGCAGTCTAATGAACACATAAAACGACAGCTACTTGGATGGTGGGCCCCTGGAGTCCAGAATGGTGGGGAAAGGCTTGGGAGGTGCCAAGGCAGCAGAGCCCTGCAAGCTGAGTGAAGCCGTCCAGACAGAAGCACAGGAGTTGGGTGTGCAGAAGGACAGGGGAGAGGAGCCTGGAGAAGCCTGAATAACTCCCAGGGCTTCTTAGGCCTGACTAAGGAGCCTGGATTTTTATCCTAAAGATTAGCTTTAAGGGATCAACAGTTAAGGAAAAGCAACCTGCTATGCATTTTACAAAGATAATTCCAGGGGCAGTACAGGGGCAAGGCTGGGAGGAAGAAAGGTCACAGCAATTCAAGTCAGAAATGGTGAGGTCTTAAAATAAAGATCATAGCAGAAACGTGGAGAAGGGAACCCAAAAGAGGAGAACAGACATGGAATTGGCTGGATGTGCTGAGCAAGGAGATAACGTGTGCAGGTACCCCAAGTTCTCAGTGAGGCAACTCCTACGCTCTGAGGAAAGGAAAAGCAGGGGGCGAAGCCTAAGGTGAATGGGGCATTCAAGTGCTGAGGTGGGGCGCAGAGCTCACTCCTCGCACCGAGCGGCAAGAAGGCGGCGCTGGGGTGCAGCTTGGCGCAGGACGCGGACTCCGTCAGCCTCGCAGTAGCGCAGGCTACGAAGGAGAGAACTAAACGCGCAAAGCCACCCCCAGGCCAGGAGACCGAGAGCCTGGGTGGCTTCCTCGGACCGGGCGGGTTACCCTGCAAGGACGCTCGGGCACGGGCGGCCCGAAGCGCGGGGCAAACGGCCAGTGTCCGCCGCGCCGCGGGCCGGGGCCGTGACCTGCGTACAGGGACAGGCCGCAGGCCGTAGGGGCCCCTAGGCCTACTGCGCCCGCAACCGGCTCTAGCTCTCCGGAGCAACGGCGTTGGTCTCACCTGGGTCGACGAGGATCACACCGCCAAAGGCCCTTCGCAGAGCTGAGAGCCGACCGCGCTTCTAGCCCACCGGCCAATACCAGAGCGAGTCGTATCGATTGACAGATGCCACGGGCCAACCACGGTTGCCTGTGGGCGGAACTCAGCGAGCCAGAACGGCGGCGCCCGCGCAAACGGTTGCTAGGGACGCACCGAAAAACCCCTACGGCACCTCCGAGGAGCCAAAAGAGAAAGGCGCCTCTGACCCGCGACTCGGTGGACGGCATTTTCTCCAGCCGTAGGATCGAGGAAGGTGAGCGGCCAGCAGCTCGCCTCGCGGCGGCCTCGTCCTCAACACCTGGGTCGCAGACCGAGGGCAGAGTAAGCAGCGGCCGGCCAACGTGCTGGTGCTAGCCCGCGGCCCTTCCCGCCCTGCGCTGGTCGTCCCCTGAAGGCAGCCTTTCGCACGAGTGAATCCGTGCGCGGACTCCCGGAACACTGGTCGCTCTGGCCCCTCAGCTCATCGTGCAGATACAAGTGCGAGTCTCCCGAGTCCGAAAATCACGTGCTGCCTGCCGCATCTGCAGCCAGAGATCGCCTGGCCGCAGGCCCTCTGCGCCTCCAGGGCGGGCACCGGGACGAACCCACGAGCGCGGAACAGCCCGCGTGCAGCCTGACGCCCCGCCGGCACGCCAGCTTCCGTGCAGCTCCTAGCCCGAGCCCTGCTAGCCCAGGAATCCTGCGGGAGGCGGGATCCCTCCTGAGGAACTACGGCTCCCATGAGGCGTTGCGCCCGCGCAGGCGCGGGGGAGTCGCCGCGACGGGACCTGATTGGCTGGCCAACGCGGAGCCGGGAGCTCTGATTGGCTGAGGGTTCTGAGGCGACAGATTCCGGAAAGGGGGAGAGCAGCCAATATGGCGGCAGAGCGAGGCGCCGGGCAGCAACAGTCGCAGGAGATGATGGAGGGTGAGCGGCTCCTGCGGGCGACGGGCGGCAGGGGTCCGGGGGGATTACGGCGAGTTGGCACGGCCCCTCACCCAAGAGGAGCTTGACGTCCAGGGCACCGCCGCGGAGCCCTGACAGCTGCCCGCCAGGCTAGAAACAGAGGGGACATTCGGACCCGGGGAGCCCTGGCCCGAGGGCGGCAGCGGCCCGAGGACCTTAGCCGAGAGGAGCGAGCTGCGCGAGCCCGGTCCGGGGGTGGGAGCCGGCGGGGACCGGCGGCGGTGGGAGCCCGGCCCCGAACCTCCGAGATTGACAGGCCGGACGCGGTCCTCCGTCGGCTCAGGCGCGGGCACCTGCGGGGAGTGCGCGGTGTGTTCTCGTGGCTGGGGCGGACCAGGGTCCTTTCTAGGAAGTGAACGGGTTGTGCAGGGATGACGGGGAGCTCCAGAGACTGAGTTGTACAAGGCAATGCCTGTTTCCCAGATGATCATAGTCACGAAAAGACTGAATTCAACTTTCTTCCTCCTTTACCACTTTGTTGGAATTGTGTTTTACAGTTACGTGTGTCTGTACGTTATACATACGCATGTATTTGTCCTCGGTTACATGTATTCTTTATTCCTACATGCGTAGACTTGTGCATCCGCACACTTGTTCCCAGTCAGAGAACCAATCGTTTCTTGGAGTGCTTCAATGCTCTTGATTCTCCAGACCTCCAGAAAAGCAGTCACTGCCTCATGTGAAAAGTGCTAGGGAAGTGGGTCACAGAGATAGGAGGGAGGGTGCAGAAGGAAGGACTGGCATGTTTGGGAGTGGTGAAGGCTGCTTTGAGCTGGACCTTGAAGAATCCTTAGACTGGAGTAGGAAGAGTTGGGGTGGGAGGAATCAAATGTTATTCCAGCCAGAGGAATCCCTGTCAAATAAGAAGTGGGGTGGAGGAGAGTTTGAGCCAGGATGACCACCATACATGATGTAGGTGGGGGTGGCCAATGAGGCTGGCCAGGGAAGATCACACCAAAGTTCCTGGACTTTGGATATCCTTGAATCTTTTTAAGCAAGGGATGCCTTTTCTGTATCCCTCTTCCCACCACTCCCCCAGCCACTCCTTCTCCCACTTCAGCTGTTTCCATTTCTTGGTAAAGGGCAAATACAAAAGTCAGACTTTTCACTGTTCTACTCCCACATGTGTCATTACAAGCCCTGACACTTCTACTGCTTTAGTAGTTCCAAATCCTCAACACCTCCTCTGTTCTTACTGCCAATGCCTTAACTGAGACCTTCTTTTTCTCAGGGCAATTGTATTGCCAGCCCATTGTACCAGCCAGAGCTGCACAGTCACTTTCTTTGCTGATCCTCTGTCCCACACTTTACACTCTCTGTTGCCCTCAGGATAGAGTCACAGGTTGCACACTGGCTGCCCCTCCTCTCTCCTGGGAGGTGTGCAGAACCTGCTTTCCCTGACCCTGGACCACAGAGTGGCTAGCAGTCACTTATTTGTTAAATTCTCCTGCATGTCATACACATGTAACTGCTCTTGTGACTTTTCTAATTTAATATTGATAGCAGCACTGAGGTATGGGTACTCTGCTAGCTCCCCCTGCAGATGAGGATACTGAGACTTGGAAAAGAAAATGGTTTGCCAAAGCTATGTCTCTAGGAGCAAGCTTTGCAAACTCAGGGAGAGCCATTGATATTCCAGAAATTTCTGGAATCATGGATCAGATTCCCACACAATGGAGAATAGATTAAACCGAGCAAGAAAAGCCATAGAGAGACTAATTAGGGAGGCAGGGCAGGATCCCAGGCCCCGGGCAAGAGTGGTTGAGCCAAGGCAGCTGCCAGGTCAGAGAAAAAGGAATGGATGTAATTTTTAGAAGGGCTTGTTTTATCCACTAGTCCTTTCCTGTGTATGGTTTGTATTTCCTGCAGAGCCGAGCAAAGATGAAATTGAACTCACCTCAGAGAACACACCCCTCTGTAGAGTAAGCCATAATCAGAACACTTTCCGTGTGATTGATAATTCCATGTAATTTGTTGGTGTCTCAGACCTTCCAGACAGGCTTCCAAGAGAGGTCATGGAAAATGTTATGAAAAGGAATAATTATCTAACAACCTTGCCAGAGAATTTTTACTAGCCTGCCACATTTAGTCATTGCCTTTTTCATTAACTCAAAAAATATTTTTTTACCAGCCTTTAAAACCCTTGAGTTGGTAACTCTCTGTCCAGTGACACTTAACTTCGGTGACCTTCGCTGGAGTGTAGCGGTATGGGTGCATTCTTATTTTTCATTAAAGCTCCTCCCTGCCCACAGTCTGGTTTAAGTTAGTCTTGATTTCTTTCAGGATGTGGTTCTGTGCACTGATTTCTTGACCAAATGGATAGTGGAATGTGGGTGAGATGTGTGGCCAGAGGGTCACAGTGATCCGCTGTGGTTTGTATCTAGGCCCAAGTGAGAGCTGCCCAGGATGCACTTCACCATGTGGCTGTTAACACCTGTGAGCACAGAGGGGTCTGGGGCTTTCTGAACACATGGCAACTCTTCACAAGACCCTGAGGGAAAGAGTATTATATTATTCGCCCAAGTGTCCAGGTGACCTTCTCACTCTGCCTCCAGTTCTCCCTGCCACTGCGTGCCTCAGATGGTGCTGAGACACAAATCGTCACCAACAGAACTCAATCACTATTTCTGAGTGAGGTCTTGCTGACTGACAACTGAGTGTTAGCCTATTAACATTCCTCATGGGCATGTGAAGTGGACTGAATTCTCACTGATACACATGGGTTCAGTTGACAGGCGGGTGGAATCCGAAGAATCGGGTGATGAGGAAGGAAAGAAGCGCAGCAGCGGCCTTGTGGCAGACCTCAGCGAGCAGAGCCTGAAGGACAGAGCAGAGCGTGGCGAGGAGGACCCAGAAGGTACTGGGTGCAGCCAAGAAACCTAAGCTTACCGTGACGGCAAGTGTGTCTGTGTGGATGATAGCTGTGTGGCATGTGTGTCCTGCTCAGGTGGTATCTTGCCAGTCCTGAGAAGGAGTGCTGTGCTCCACGGGTCCTCAGTGGGCTAGGGCAGGTAGGCATGCTGTTGGGAGCAGTCTGCCCTGGGGTGATTCCTTAGCCAGCTAACTCACCTGTGGTGCATGCAGGAAGAATGTAGTTCTGACTGCACTGATGGCAGTGTGTCCTCTGGCACAGAACCAGAGGATTCAGAACCGAGGTATGATGTAGACACAATGGCTGATCTATCACAGTAACACTAGCACTCAGTTCTTGCAAAGTCATTTCTGACCCTGCTTCCTCATGTCCCCAGGCCTGGGAGTCGGGTAGGTGGTGGTTAGGATGGTCACCTCCGTAGAACCAGCCACACGGCTCCTGAGCAGTCCGCACCCTCCCAGCTGTGGCGCTCACCTTTCTGCTGGTTTGCTTAGAAAATGAGCCTGCGTTAGAGAGAATGAGAGAGACCACATGAACACAGAGAGGTGTCTGAGACAGATGATTAAGTTTAAAAAGGCGAGTTTCTGAACAGTATACATATCAAAGTCATATTTTCAGTTTAAAAATATGAATATGTAGTTTTTCCTACTTAAAAAAGAAAACGCATCCGTGTTGCTGAGGGTCTCTGGATGATGTGACTTCAGCCTTCTGTGTTTTCCAGACTCGTAGGCAATGTATAGATTTTTTAGGTGTTCATAATCACACATTACCCTTATGTATATAAATAAGTTTATAAAAACAAAGCTGATTTTTAAAATAGGATTGTGCTCT
Source organism: Marmota monax (assembly GCF_021218885.2). Taxonomy (NCBI): domain Eukaryota; kingdom Metazoa; phylum Chordata; class Mammalia; order Rodentia; family Sciuridae; genus Marmota; species Marmota monax. The sequence continues at coordinate 707,725 of NW_026694888.1, read as the reverse complement.
CTGTGCCAGCAAGATGATTGGTAACTATGGCAACTGAATTTTAAGGCAAAAGGAGATTACCACAAAAATACCCATCACATTTAGTTTGAAACTTCAAAGTCTGTTCTACAAGTGACGTGGGTGGATAAAGCCATGGGTACGGATGTCATCATCTGACTCAGTCACGAAGGGCTCTGGCATGTGCTCGTGCTAGCAGTCTGTGGGGGACTTGGAAGTTGTAGCAACTGGGTCCTGGACTTCTCCGTTCCCAAGGTAGTGATGTCATCTTGGTGGATCATGGTAACAAGGCTCTAATTTGGGGTAGATGAGAAGAGTAAGACACCCCTCGCTTGCCCAGAAGGCACATTGCTGGGGGGTGGGCCAGCTGGATTGGAGCCCAGTTTATCTAAACCTCAGGCTCCTTCCTCTAGAAGACTAGGTGATTCTCCATTCTCTGGGAATATGCGTTTGGAGTCTTTTTAGAGAAACTGGGACTCACTCCTCCCTGTACTTTTTTAAGTCTTAAGTTCCAACTACACAAACTCGAACACATCAACCTTTACCTTTTATTTATTTTCTCTAACTTATATTTTTGTGTCAAGGGGTTTTGTTTTGTTTTGCAGTCCTGGGATTGAACCCAGAGCTTCACACATGTTAGGCAAGCACTCTACCACTGAGCCACACCTCCACACACACTTTTTTTTCAGTGTCTCACTAAGTTGCTCAAGCTGACCTCAAACATGCAGTCCTCCTGTCGTAGCCTCCCAAGTACCTGTGATGATAAGTCTGTGCTGTGGCTCCTGGCATTCCCTTACCCTTTTTTTTTATGGTAACCATGATAATTGAGAAGAATGGCAGGTAACTGCTCTCAGTTCCGCTGGCATTTCAAGTGGTGGGGGCAGTGTGTACTCCCTTGACTATAGATCACAAGTCCTATGGAGTTTGGAGCAGCCCCTGTTCCCACCTGCTGGCCCAGCACCACTGTGTGTGATGTCTTCTTTAGTCTCCCAGTATCCTGGTTGGACACCAAATGGCCTGGGCACCCCAGCTTGATTGCAGTGCTTCTCATCCCACAACTTCCTGAGCTCAGGGAGAGTGAGCTAATGCTATCTTTTGAGGGAGGTTTGGGTTGATCTCTTGGCAGTTCTCAATTCTTTTTATTTAATTCTTAGATTAGTGAGAATTCTGTAAGATTAAGTAAACTATAGTAAATGACTTTTTTTTTTATCAACTGGCCACTGTTGATCATTATAGAAGAGACGTCATGAAAAAGCAAATCAGTGTTGGGCCACTGCTGCTTTGTTTTAAGCTGGTCCTGTGCCCAGTGCTCCTCTCCAAGGCTCCAGTCCAGGTGCACGTTAACTGGCATGCAGGCTCCTTATCCTCTGGGGAGCCAGCCATGGACATGAGGTCCAGGGCTGTGTCAGCCAGCTCCATTGCAGAGGCAAGTGCACAGAAGAGTGAGCCCAGATAGACTTGAAAAGGTGATGATCAGTTTACAGGAACTATGGGGGTGAAAGCCTGGTCATCCCAGCAACTCAGGAGGCTGAGGCAGGAGGATTGTTAAGTCCAAGGCCAACCTAGGCAACTTAGCCAGAGCCTGTTTCAAAATGAAAAGAGCTGAGGATGACTCAGTGGGAAGCACTTGAATGGCATGCTCAACATCCTGTAAGTAGCCTCTAAAACCACAAAAAGTTTAAAAATTAGTAAGAGCCTCTGGGCATAGAATTCAGAATCCACTATAAAACAAACAGCCTGTTTTCTTCCAGCAAAAAGTTGCAAGGTAAAAAAGGGATTTAACAGAAATGCATGCAGTCACACAATGTATAACTTTATTTGGATTCTATTTCAAGTAAACTGGGGGAAGAAATTATAAGACAATCGGGAAAATGTTAGCAATGATTGGACATTTTATAATATGGAAGAAAAACTATTGCTCTTCAAGTGTGGGGTTTTTTGTTTCTTTGTTTTTGTTTGGGGCGATTCCAAGGATGAAACTGGGGCCTTGAGCATACTTAAGGGGTGTGTATTGCCTGTGTGTGCTCACGTGTGTCTCTGTGTGTCTTAGCGCCTAGCTTGAAGGAGCCCAGCTCTGGGGTAGATAGTCCTTGTGAAATCTTGAGTGAGCTTCTCTGCTGGAATTAGTTCACCGTCTTCTAGTTGAGAAGGTGTTTAAATTATTCATTGAGGCTCCTTAGTCCTGCTCTTAGCTGTGCCTCATTTTGTTTGCTCTTTGCAGAGAAGAGCATTCATAGATGCAGGGCTATCTTCTAAGCACTAAAAGGCTCGTCCTGGAACACATGGCACACCCAGCATGGTTTGTATTCAGATGGCCTGATTTACTGCCACAGACAAGAGGGAAGGAATGCACAGGAGGGCAGGCAGCTGCCAGCGAGCACTCTGAGGTTTCCAGGAAGGTTCTGAGTCTGCATCCCCAGCAGAGACTGGGCTCTCCATGGCTCGGACAGCTCCTTCTTCCGCCAGTACCTTCAGGCTGCATTTCATTTCTTGGGAAGTTTGGAGGCACTGATGGAAGTTTGGAGACCTTTGCCAGAAGCTGGATTCAGGAAACTCGGGATGCTTGAAACATCAATCTTTACCCTTGGTGTCCTCTGCATTTCAGTTAGGTGCATGAGCCGGATGTCTCAGACCCTGGACAGAATAGCAGCTCTTCACTGACTCGGGGCGACTGCCTCTCGTGAACAGTTCTAAATGAGCTCTTTCCTTCTCCTTTTCTTTAGAGGAACATGAGCTGGCTGTGGATATGGAAACCATTAGCCTGGACCGAGATGCAGAGGTAATGCAGCCTACTCGACCCAGCCTCAGGGGGGCATGACAGATCACCCTGACTGTCAGGTTATTTTTTTTTTTTTTTCTTTTTAAATAGTTTTATTGCCTTTTTTTGTTTGTTTTTTAAATTTTTTGTTTTTTTTTTTTTATTTATTTTATTTTATTTTTTTTTATTGTTGGTTGTTCAAAACATTACATAGTTCTTGATATATCATCTTTCACACTTTGCTTCAAGTGGGTTATGAACTCCCATTTTTAGCCCATATACAAACTCACCAATTAAGAGATAGAGGTTATTTTTTATGAAGGTGACAAATTAGTAAGTGATTTCCCTAAAGAGGTCACCTAAGCCTCCCTTAGTTGGGTCAATTTTCTGTATTCTTGCTTTGTTTAACACCAGTGATTGAGTCTCATTTCTGTTTACCCACTGAGGACTATGGCCAATGAAATCCTTTTTGACTTGTGAATCACATGAGCACAATGACTACTTTGTCAGTGGTGGGACCCTCACATCCCCAACGGCCAACTGTTAAGGGGTTGAATAGCCTGGGGTCTTCTCTTCAACCCACAGCTGCTCATTGCTGCTGACATTAAGAAGTGCATCTTCTTGGAGCTGGAGCTGTGCTTTGTGCTCAAGGGAGCTGGGAGTAGCCCAGAGAAAACTGCCACATGCCGATCATGTAGAGGGTCAGTCTCATGTAAAACTAATATGAACAGTAGCTAAACCAAGAGCATCAGATTGACAGCTCACCCCACATCACCATCACCTGTCGGTCACAAACCCAATCTGGGTCTCTCACACTCACCCTCACCTCATCCACCTGACAGCCTCCCTTGGCAGCCCCTGTTCCAGGAACCAGGTCACCAGGCATTCTGCTGCAGCTGAGCTAGATTTTGTCTGTTTCAGGATGTTGATCTGAATCACTATCGCATTGGAAAAATTGAAGGCTTCGAGGTGCTGAAGAAGGTGAAGGTGAGGAGGTTCTGTCCTTGTTCCCATCCTGTGAAAGGCACAGACCTGTGTATGGACCTTTCATGCACCTCCCTGTCTTCTGAACATAGCCAGCATTTTGCAGTAGTGGAGGAACCTGAGAGGTAGTCTGGGCTTAGGCCTGCCTTGGTTCTGAGCCTCTTTCAGAGGGGCACTTGCCTAAGTCTACAGTCCTTGACTTCTGCAGTCAAATTTGCTTCTCAAGAACTAGGGTACAGCTCAGGTGGTAGAATGCTTGCCTAGCATGCACAAGACCCTGGGTTCATCCCAGCACCACACACAAAAAACATGTCTGCTTCTCAGAATGGAGACTCCAAAGGCTCATTCTGCCAGAACACGGCTTGTGTTCCAGCCCCAGACCTTTCCTCCCTCCCCAAGTAGGCCTACTTGGTGTGGGGCCTGCACAGCCTCCTCCCTTTGGCCTCTGCTTGTCCCCAGGTGGGGCAGGACAATTCCAGCTTCATACCTCTGCCCACCTGCCTCTGGAAGGACACCACTTTTCTAGGAAACAGTGAGAAAAGTAGACCGTGTCTTCTGGCTAGGAAGGCTGGCTCTGCAACCTGCCCATTGCCTGTGTCAATTGTCCTCTTCCTGTCCCCAGACTCTGTGCCTTCGTCAGAATTTAATTAAATGCATTGAGAACCTGGAAGAACTGCAGAGTCTTCGTGAGTTGGATCTGTATGACAATCAGATCAAGAAGATCGAGAACCTGGAGGCACTGACACAGTTGGAGTGAGTGGGAAGACCCAGAGGAGTTGGGACTGGGGGGGTAGATAACTGGATAGGGGGCAGCCAGCCTTCCTAGAACCAACACCCTCTGGAGGCCACCTCTGACACAGGGTCCTCCCCTGCACCTGGCTCCCAGTTTTTTGCCTGCTGTGTCCAGGGCTCCCAGTGGGCACGGCAGCTCCTGTGTGCCATCCCCTTGCTCGTCAGTCTTAACTAGAAAACTGGTATGGGACTCTGGCCAGGCTCCAGGGATGAAGGCAAAATCAGGAAGATGAGAACTTAAATCAAAAATGTCCTTTTGCCCTTTGAACCCTCTTTTAAAATAAAGAATTCACTGTCCTTTCTAATTAAAGGAATCAGGTCCTGATAAGTAACTTTACCTAGACTTCTGCAAACCCTCTGTTGCTTGTTGATCTTTGTTTGTTTTTAATTCAGCACTTCTTAGGTTCATTCTGTGTGCAGCACCTGGTGCTTGGTCCTCCCCTGGAATGGAACCTGGTTTCTGCCCCACACACAGCCCTAGGAGACAGTGTCAGGTGCCTGGGCTGCTCTAGTGCACTCCAGGTCCTGGCAGCCTCACCACTGTGTGACAGCACTGTGTGACAGACCATTCAGGGCTGTGGTCAGACCCTGTGTCCACAGTGGTGATGCCACCTCTGAGCTAGTTAAATTCTAACTCATGTGCATTCTGTTTTCATTTTTATTTAAAAAAAAAAAAATGTTTTGCTTATTCCCAGGATTCTAGATATTTCTTTTAATCTACTAAGAAACATTGAAGGGATTGACAAATTGACACGGCTGAAAAAACTCTTCTTGGTCAACAATAAAATCAATAAAATTGAGAATATAAGCAACTTACACCAACTGCAGATGCTGGAGCTGGGGTCTAACCGCATCCGGGTAGGTGCAGACAATGCCTGCGGGTGTCCTGGGGAGCCGCCAGGTCTGCCTGGGCCACCAGGGAGCACACCAGAGGTGCACTTGGCTGGGTTTCTCTCACAGTGTTGTGGTTCTTCAGAAAAAGGAAAATCATTATTATTATTATTATTATTATTATTATTATTATTATTATTTTAATTGCTAACTAGAAGTCAATATTAATCAGAATACGTGGGGCTGGGGATGTGGCTCAAGTGGTAGCGCGCTCGCCTGGCATGCGTGCGGCCCGGGTTCGATCCTCAGCACCACATACAAACAAAGATGTTGTGTCCACCGAAAACTAAAAAATAAATATTAAAAAATTCTTAAAAAAAATATATTAATCAGAATACGTGCCCATACTAAGTGGTCTGCCATGTCTTCAGTGCATAGATTTTGGGGGCCCCAATTCACACCCTTCCCAGCTGGCGTTTGCCACAGCCAGCCAGCCAGCCTGGAAACCTCGCTTCTGAACTTGTTCCCTGCTTATGGTTTTCTCTAGGGAGCCTCCAAGATAAAGGTTCCCCAAACACAGCTAGGTGGTCCCTTCAGTGATCTGCCATTGGATAAGCAAGTGGCATTTTGCTGAGAATAGTGTACTGGGCTGGTGCTTCTCCTGGACTGGGTCCCCTGGCAAGATCCGATCTGCTCTTCTCCAGGATCCATTTGACCTTGAAGACAAGGTGCAAAATGGAAAGTGAGACTTTGAAAAGCAAAGGTGGTATTCCATAGAACCAGGATCGAGTCCTTTACCAGCTGACTGAGAGTCCTGTGAAGAGTCCCCAGCATCTGATGGAGCGCAAACCTGAGAGGTCACATGTGGATTGATACTGGGGCATGAATCTGCCCAACAGAAAGAAAGGAGGGTCCCCCTGGGCAGGAATGAGAACCATTCAAGCCCATAGCAATGGAGGAGTGTTTGGTAGTAAAGCAGTGGAATGAAGATAGCCCAGCCCCCAGGATCATCATGGATGTTTCAGGATCTGGAGATGTGGAGGCCTGAGTCAGAGCTGCTAGCATCTCACTCTTGGAGACCTAGGCTCAGGGGAGTGAGTGCACTTTGACACGTACAAGATAAGATGAATATGCCAGCCCAGGCCAGAGAACTGGAGGGACACAAGAAAGCCGCTCCATGAGTTTCAAACTGTGTCCCTGGAACCCCAGAGGTCTGAAAACCCTCTTGGGTTTGGGAGTCAGGCCAAGAGACAGGGCCTTGGACCCCACCCATCATTTTCCTGTTTTTCGTTATATATTTTCCAGTGAGATTTCATTGGAAAATTCGCAGAGCAGATGAGAGGCTGGCCCAGTGTCATTGCTGAAGTCCAGGTTGCCTTGCCTCCTGGTCTAGGGCCTCACTGTCCCACATAGTCCCCGGCACAGTGCTGACTGCCCTTCTGTCCTCTTCACAGGCAATCGAAAATATCGACACATTAACCAACCTGGAGAGTTTGTTTTTGGGGAAAAACAAAATCACTAAACTTCAGAACCTGGATGCACTTACCAACCTGACCGTCCTCAGTATGCAGGTACTGGTACCCCCAGCTTTCTGGCAGGGCCTGAGCCACAGCTACACCCAGCATCCACAGACCACATACTCTCATATGTGTGCCCAGCTAACAGTTTGGTTTTTTATAAATATTAAAAATTTCAGGCTGGCCTAGTGGTAGGGTATTTGCCTAGCATGTGTGAGGCACTGGGTTTGGCCCTCAGCACCACATAAAAAATAAATAAATAAAAGTTATTAATTTTTTTTTTTCTTTTTTGTGGCAATGAGGGTAGAACCCAGGGTCTGAAACATGTTAGGCAAGTACTCTACTGCTAAGCCACGGCCCCAGCCCCATATCCCCACTTTCCCCTCGACAGGTTCTCACTGAGTTGCCCAGGCTGGCCAGAACTTGGGATCCTCCTGCCTCAGCTGCCCGGTAGCTGGCACTATGCGCAACCCTACCCTGCTGAAATTTCTTTCTTTAAAGATCTTGTTCTTTTTTTTCCTATTAGCAGTTAGATAATGAGGTAGTTTTCATTTACAGGTCAGAAGAAAGAGCTTGCCTGCTCCCAGAGGGTCCAGGCCCTGTTGCCAGCAGCAGATGGGCAGCAGTCAACACTCAAGTGTGCTGGGCCTCAGATGACCAATTGGGGTTTTGTTTTGGGGGTTTGTTTGTTTGTTTGGCTTTTGTCAGAAGCAAATTTGTGAAATGAGACCCTTGAAGGGAGTTGTGACTGGATGCTCTAGGGACAGCCTGGCATGGCAGGTCCCACTGACCACCAGTGATGTACACATAAACCCACTCTGATCCTTTATAAAGCAGATGCTTTGCAGAGTGAAAACAAGTTCTTCAGGTCTAACTTTTAAAAGAAATGATAATTTATTTCCAAATATTCAGTGATTTTGATATTTTAAAGTTGTTAAATTTAATTCAAGTAAATCTTCCTAAGTACATCTAAAAAGAGTTCCTAATGTAAGAAACTGAATTTCCATGCATGAATTTTAGTGTTGTTTAACAGACTTGGTCCTCTTTCCAATCTGCACAAGCTCCATTCTAGCACATTGTAAGTGAGATACCCATTTAGGGTTCTGCAGAGTAATAAGGAGCTCCACTTCCTGGAGCCCTTTACCTCTCACTCTCTGCACTGCTCCGTGCTCTTGTGACTCTGGCTCTCCCCTCACAGAGCAACCGGCTGACGAAGATCGAGGGCCTGCACAGCCTGGTGAACCTGCGGGAGCTGTACCTGAGCCACAATGGCATCGAGGTCATCGAGGGCCTGGAGAACAACGTAAGCACCCACCCATCTGTCTGGGGCGGAGTGGGGGGTGCCTGTGGGCAGGCAGCTGGCAGCCTGCCTACCCTGCCTTCAGGACTGCTCTCAGGTAGACACTCTGCCCAAGTGCATTGAAGGGCCCATGCGCTACACCATGGCCACGTGGGGGATTTCAGGAGGCCTTTGCTGGCATGTCCACCACGCAGTCTAGGCACAAATGGGAATGCTGGCGTCAGCAGCCCTCCCTCCCTCCTCCCTCCTGGCCACTGAACTCTCAGCCCCTCCTCAAGCTGCAGGGGTCTCTTGGGGCTGTGAGCTGCTCTCAGGAAGCTGCTCCTCTCCACCTCTCCACCTCTCCACTGCCCCTGCGGCTTCTCACCAGTCGATCCACCCTGCTCTCCCCTCACCCTCTAGACCCTCTCCTGCAGCTGCCTTCAGCTCGTCCTGCTGCTGCTCAGTGCAGAAGTCAAGACAAATAAAATACTTTTTCTCACTCAATTTTACTGTATTTTTTTCCCCCTGTTTTGTTTAATTGCCAGCAAGTGTAACCAGAAGGGTCACTTTTGTACTGTCAAGGTAGTGTTTCAGTCTCATCTCAGGCTCCTTCGGCTTCTGCCTCAGCCAGGGCCTGGATGCCATTATTACTGTTATAGAAGGAAAAAGATGTTCACCAATATCTAAAAAAAAAATAATAATTGGAAAAGTTGCACTATACCTGTGGGAAGTTTGGTCACCTTCCTTCAGTTTTGCACTCAAGAGTTTATAAAACTGATGTGCAGGCCAGGTGTTTGCTTCTGCAGTGCAGGATGAGCAGGAGTGGGAGCGTTCCTGGTGGTGGGATGGGGGTTCTAGCTGTAGCAGGGGGATTGCAGGAAACAGATACACAAGCAGCCCCAACAAGGAGCCTGTGTCAGCAGTCCCACTGCCGCAGAAGGTGGGACCTGTTCAGCAAGCAGGAGAGAAGCAGGAGTGCAGAGTCTTACCTTGGTCAAACACTAGACCCTCCCTGGGCTCTGAAACAAAACAGAAGGGAAAATAAAAACAGTGGCATTAAAGATGATTACGTTATCAAGACATTCACTGTAATTGAATGTGCCAGTGTCTTCTCTGGAATGTTCTCAACTAGAAAGCATATATTCACCTAATTTTCTTCTGAGTTTGATCTCTTGGTTGAGGGGAGACTTATCCTCTGGAAGAAGATAAGGAAGTATGTGCCTTTTTCCCAGATGGCAGATGTGCTGCACAGATCCCCCCACCTCCGTGTCCTGTGCCCTGGGCTTTTCTCTGCACTGGTCTGGCTCATGCTGGCACCAGCCTTGGCCCACGTGTTACTTGGCACCACAGAATGCCATGACCTCTGTGTGTGTGCACTTACCTGTTACTTCCCCCCCCCCTTTGGTACCAGGAATTGAACCCAGAGGCACTTTACCACTGAATCACATCCCCAGTCCTTTTTATATTTTATTTAGAGATACGGTTTCACTAAATTGCTGAGGCTGGCTTTGAACTTACAATCCTCCTGCCTTGGCTTCCTCAGTCACTGGGATGACAGGCGTGGGCCGCTGCTCCTGGCTTTACTGGTTTGCTTTTAATGAGCTTTCAAAACATTGTCCAGCTCCCAAAACACATGGAAGTCTTTGAGTGTGCAACTGAATCCCTGAGTTCAGTGTTTAGAGGCCAGTTCTGAGAGCCAGCACCCAGTGCTCTGTCCAAGTGCCAGGTCTTCCTGCTTCACGAGGCCTAGGTTGACCATGCAAGTTTCAGACACACAGGGCACCCCCACAGGGCAGGCAGAGTGCTGGGACGAGCTGCTGGCAGCGGGCAGCTCCTAAGACCCTTTTTGCTCTGAAGCTCCCTGAACTCCTGCCCTGTGCTCTCAGTGCTCAGTACTCTGATCGGACATAGCTGGGTCAGCAAGAGAGAAGTAGAAGGAGCCACCGAGGCTGTGCCCACACCAGTCCCACTCCAGGCCCAGCATGGTAACCATGTAGCAACTCTCACACCCATGCACTTCTGTGACTCTGCTGGTGCTCTCAGCACCAGCTGGTGGGATGCTAGGTGTGCAGGCCAGGGAGGCAACCCTGGGACCTCAAGGAGTGCCCAGGCCACAGCTGCCAGCCCAGCACTGGCAAGCTCTTGTGGGGTTTTATATTTTATTAAGGTGTTTCTTAACTTTCCCTTAAAACCCAGGAGAATTTGCTGGGCATGGTGGTGCATGCCTATAATCCCAGCAGCTCATGAGGCTGAGGCAGGAGGATCATGAGTTCAAAGCCAGCCTCAGAAAAAGCCAAATGATAAGCAACTCAGTGAGAACCTGTCTCTATGTAAAATACAAGATAGGGCTGGGGATGTGGCTCAGTGGCTGAATGCTCCAAGTTCAATCCCTGGTACCCAAAAAAAAAACAAAAAAAAAAACAGGAGAATTTGGAATTAGAATACCAGGAATACAGTAGAAAATGGAGGACAAGGACCCTCAATCAGGAGCACTGAAGGGCAAAGAGGAGGGGAGGGACTGCTGTCCAGGCGTTTGGCCAGTATGAGTGATGGCCTTCAATTAGAAAAACTTGCTGGGTGGCTTTTAAGTACACTGTGTCGAGCAGCGTGACAGACTTCACTTTCACCATGAGATTGTGGTTTGTGAAACCTTGAAGCTCTGAACTTTAAAACAGTCACCCAGGCTTAGCTGACATGTGAGAAGTGTCTCACACACATCTGTAGAACAGAGCCCAAAGCACCAGGCTGTGTCGTGCACAAACCGTCTGTGTCAGTGCTCAGCCTGCCCAGACGCTGTCCTCTGTGGCTGAATGTCACAGCCTTCCAGCTTCTAATCCCGTCATCCCTGAGTCCCAGCAGGGTGCAGCTCCAGCCTTTGCTCAGCACTGAGCTTCCTGGCCTTGCTCCTGGTCACTTCACCCCAGGTGGAAGGGCCTCTGTTAAGAAGACAGGTGGAGGCCAGAGTGCCTCCTCCCACCTCTGCTGTGTGCCTGGCCAGCTTCTTGCCTCAGCGGGCCCCAGGCTCTTTTCTAGTGAGAGGTGTTTCATTTGCAAGAATGGAACACTGAATACTTGTTGGCACAGTTGTCACCCCTTCTTCAGAGCCCAGGGTCTAAGTCTCACTGGGGCCCTCAGTAGACCTGGGGCTTGGGAACTGACATAGCCAGCTTCAAATGCCAGGGAGGGCTCTGTGGGCAGCACTGAAGCCAGAGCCTGGCTGGGAAGGGCTGCAGGCAGGGGGCAGGCTACCTCCTCTGGTCAGCATGGGAACTAACTGACACCCTGCAGCTCTGAACTCTGTACTTCCCACTGTATGTGGTCACAGGGTCACTGTTGAGCTGTGGTAATCCAGGAAGAATCTTATTTTCTTATTTTAGAACAAACTTACGATGTTGGACATTGCATCAAATAGAATCAAGAAGATCGAAAATATCAGCCATCTAACAGAGCTGCAAGAATTCTGGGTAAGTTATATTCTAGGGTTGGTGGTCCTTAGCTGAGTGGGTCCTATTGAGTGAAATGTGCTAGAGGCCGTGAGAAACCCTGAGGTGTCTATGGCCTTGCTCCTCAGTGCAAGTCACAGACCAGTAGCTCCCCCAGAACTGGGAAGCAGTCCCACCACCCCCCGTCTCCCAAGTGCAGAATCTTCACCTTAACAAAACCCCAGGTGGTGGTTGTGCACGTGCACATGGGAGAAGCCCTGTTGTATGTACTGTTAAGCCTAGAATTGTCCACTGACTGAGAGGCTTCCAGATCCCAGTGGAGGGGCGGATGCATTTAGTGCAGACACAGCCCAGCACAGTGGAAGGAGTGTCAGGTGGGTTGGCCACCCTGGGATTTGCTGTGTTCATCAGTAGTTGTGGTGTGGCTGTGGGTGCAGTGTGGCAGAGCCCGTAGGAGGAAATCAGGATAAGAGGTCTTTGCAGCTGGGCGTGGTGGCACATGCCTATAATCCCAGCAGCTCAGGAGGCTGAGACAGGAGGATCATGAGTTCCAAAGCCAGCCTCAGCAACAGCAAGGCACTAAACAATTCAGTGAGACCCTGTCTCTAAATAAAATACAAAATAGGGCTGAGGATGTGGCTTAGTTGTCAAGTGCCCCTAAGTTCAATCCCCGGTACCGCCCCTCCCTAAAAAAAAAAAAAGGAGGTTTTTCCATCCTCTGAAGGGGCTGAGAAGTGACTACAGCATTGAAGTCCTTGGTGTTGGGATTCCATAGGAGTTCTCCCAAGTTTTGACCCTCCCCTCACGTTATCCCCTGCAGGAGGCATGGCACTTAGCACCTGAAGTGCCGTGGACTGATGTCCTTGGATGCAAGGTCTGTGTGAATTCTAAGGGGTGATCCCTTCTGTCTACCACACTGTTGACTGCAGTGTTTTCCTTTTCCCATCTTGAAAGATCGTCCAAGTGACCCCAGAACACAAGTAGCCCACTATGAAAATGCCCCTTGCCCCCTATTAAGAGACTGAGTCTTGGGTGGTGTCAGAACATGGTACAGAGCATATCTGTGGCGGGTGGTGAGAGTGCCCAGGCTGAGGGAGTCCACTAGTGAGTGGGAAGGTGTGGCTGCCAGTAGGCCGACAAGAGCAGCCCAGAGAACCACACAGAGGAGCCAGACAGGAATGAGGAGCCCAGAGAAGGGCCTGGGCATTGGTAGGAAATGGTACCGAAACAGATTTCTGAAACATGATTCTTCTGAGTGTTCTGCCAGTGGGCAGGACGTGGGCCGAGGCACAGCCGGGAACCAGGGGGCGTCCCAGCTCAGGGAAGCAGGTCAGCTGGTACTTGATCACTGGGGCCAGACAGTATCTGACCCTGGAGCAGAAAGAAACCCTGTTTCTGAGACCACAGAAAAAGGCCATGGACAAAGCCAGAGTCCATTCAGGGCTCTGAGTGTCCCCTGCTCCCCGTCTCCTCTCACAGTGGCAGCCCGCCTATGAATAAGGTGCTTGGCCTGTTTTGCAGATGAGGAATTAGATCCAAGAAGGGAAACTGCTGACTCTGAACTCTCAAACTAGGTTCCCTGCCCACATCACATGTGAGCTGCATTTGGTCCGTAGGAGGAAATAGGGAGCCAGTCCTAAGAAAGGTTTAATGACCCAGAGATGGTAACTAGTGGCTATCCACTTGTTATGCCTTGACTGACAGAAGAGCGTGCAGTCTTCCTGCTGTACCTGGTGGATACTGTTTCTTCTCCCAGAGCCAGCAGCCTTCACTGCCTGTGCTTTGGAGGTCTGTTACCAGGTACATGCACATGCAGGGCTGTGGGGTCTAGTGCAGTTCCCTCCTCACTGTTGTCCTCTTCACCCTAGTTCCGGGTGCTAACAGATCCCCTGCATCTGTCTAGGACCAGTATTTCAGGGACTCTGTCTCTACCCATCTGCTTTCTTTTTCTTTTTCTTTTTTTCTTTTTTCCTAGTGCTGGGCATCAAACCCTGGGCTTATGCATGCCAGGCAAGCACTCTACCACTAGCCCCACCCATCCGCTCTGACCTTGTGTCCTTATGATTTACCTGTTGCTCCCTGCAGACAGTGTACAGTCAGGCTTGCTCTTTTGTCCAGGCTGGCACGGCCAACTCTAGACTACTTCCATCTAATGCAATTGCATTTACTGTGTTTCCTGCCATTTTGGTATTTGCTTTTTATTTGTCTCATCTATTCTTTGTTCCTTTTCTCTTTTCTTAGATTCTTTTAGAATGAAAATATTTGTTTTATTTTATCTCTATTATTGGTGTATTTGATATACCTCTTTTGGATTTTTGTTATTGTTGTTTTATTGGTTGATCTAAGATGCAAAGTATATTTTTAATTTACCACATTCTTTGTACAGATAATATTGTGCTACTGCACATATAATGGAAGGCCCTTACAAAAGTGTACTCTGTTCTTCCCTCCAGTAGCTATGTTGTCATACATTTCATTTTTAAATATCTTATAAACTTCATGATCTATTGTTATATCAGTTATCCTTTAAATTTAAAACAAGAAAACTCACTTATTTTGCTATTTCTGGCGTTCTTCTTTCTTTTTTGTAGATCTGAGTTTCCACTGGGCATTTTCCTTCTACCTGAAGAATTTTAATATTCTTCATTATTAATCTGCTATAAAGCAACTCCTCAGTTTGATTTGTCTTCAGAATCTCTACTTGGCCTTCCCTCTTGAAGGCTGGTGTTATGGGTAGGCATGGTTTTCTTTTCCTGTTCCATGGTCCTCTGGTTTGCCTTGTTTCCAGTGAGAAATCTCTGATGGTTCTTATTTGTGTAACTTGTCTTTTGTCTTCTGACTGCTTTTTTAATGTTCTTTTAATCAATTTTTATTTTGTTTTGTTTTTGTTTTTACAACTGTAATACGAAGTGCCATAGTTTATTTTTTCTTTGATGTGTGAGAGTTCATTGAGCTTTTTAGATCTGTGAATTTATAGGTTGTATCAAATATGGAAAATGCCTGGGAATCATCCTCTGAAGTCTGGCCAGCCCCCTGCCCCCAGAGTCTTCCCCATGGGCCTTTTGGCAGTCAGCTCCTGGAGGCCCGTACCCGCCCCCCCATCTCGCCCCTGCTGTGCCTCCCCTTACTGTCCCCGTCACTGTTCCTCATGATCATTCTTATCGTCTCCAAGGTCTGCGTCTCTTCTGCAATGGCCAGGTGGCTGCTGAGCCAGGGAGTGGGTTTTTATACCAGATGTCGTATTTCCCGACCCTAAGAAGAGCTGGTTGTTTTCAGAATCGGCTTCCCTCCTCCTCAGTCAGGTGCTGTGCCACCTATTAGTGTGATGTTCTGGGAGGTGCTGAACTGTGAAGTGTCTGGATTTGAAGGACACTGACTGTTCATCTGGCAGGAAGTGGAGCGACTGCTGGACCTACTGAGGCTTCTCTAGGCTCCCAGGGCAAGTCTGCACAGTCCTCTTCTGGGACCAACCCACCTCTGTTCCCACGCCGTTGCCCCCTGGTGTTGCTTAGTGCATGTTCTGGGTGGACACACACGTCCCTGCCCGTGTTTGCTCTGGTAACTGTTCAGCTCCCTCTGCCTGGTGTCCCTACTGTGTGTGGCTTAGCTTCAGTCCAGGGTGCAAGAGGACAGACACAGTGGGCTTCCTGGAGCTCTTTTCCCTGCACAGCTCACACCTACCTGGAAACTCCAGCCACCTCTGCCTCCCTGGTCACCGTCTCACCTCAGCATGACCCCAGGCCTGTCTGGGCCCCTCCTCACAGTCCAGAAAGCTCCTCAGACAGAGGCTTACGCATCTGCTGCCTTCCTCAGAACCACTGTCCTGCATCGCCTGAGGTCCAGAGTGCGGAAGCAGCTGCTTCCTGTGTCCTGTGTCCTGCTGGCGCGTGACAGAAGGCAGGCCCAGCGCAGGGCCTTCACATGTCTTGAGGCAGATGCCCTCTCTATCTACCCTCTGTTTGTGTCTGTGCGGTCTTCATGAGGGTGAGGGGATTTATCTGCTGTTGTCTTTTTTTAATTGTTAAAAACAGTACATAACAAGAGGTATCGTCTTAACCGTCTTCAGGTGTCCCATCTCATGACACTAAAAATAGTCTTACTGTGCAGCCATCAGCTCCTTCCTCTCACAGAACCAAGGCTCTGTCCCTCCCTGGGCACTGGCACCAGCAGCCCACGTGTGTCTGTGCAGTGCACTCTCTGGGCCATCCTGCTCCCTGGGTCTCACCAGCACCCAGTAGTGCTGGGGGCAGAGCTGGCTGAACTAGAGGAGTGGACTTCGGAAGGGAAGGTGGGCAGTCAGGTGGAGGCCACTGTGAATAACACTGGACACCACACTTACCGGCATCCCATGCATGGGATCCCCTGCGACTCAGCAGCCTGACCGAAGCAAGAAGATGGCACATTTGAGACCAGCCTCAGCAATTTAGTGAGGCCCCGTCTCGAAAAGGGGTGAGGAGACTGGTAGAGCACCCTGCGCTCCATCCCATACGGCAGAACAACAGAAATGCCCACACTGAGCCAGTGGTTCCACATGGGGACCTCCCAGCAGAGTGAGAGGTACAGATAAAGGCTCACGTGCTAGAGCATGTAACTGCAGTCACGTTGCTTACAGCAGAGTGCATCTGAGAAAAGTGTGGCCAGCGGCCTTGTCACTGTTCAGGCATCATAGAGTGATTTAACCATGATGGCTGAGACATTATGAGTGCCAAGTCCTACGACACTTGCCACAGACGCAATCTAAAGTCGCCTGGACCGTCCGTGTGCCCTGTGGCTGCTGTGAGAGTCACCTTGCGGTGTAAATCGCTTAGCTGTGTTTTCTGCTGGTAGAAGGGTGTCTGTTGATTGTAAACGTGAAAAAGATCAGATTGTAAAAAAGTAGAGAAGAAGCCCCTGGAGGACTGTTTGACGTAGTGCCCTGAGATCGTTTTTCACTGAAGATGTCATAGAGATCTTCCTAACCAAGTTTAGAAAGCCAAGAGTGAAAAAAAACAAAACATAGACATGTCTGATTTTATAAAAATGCAGAATATCTTGCTGGTTAAAAAAGCACACCTGCTCTCTGAAAGGTCTGTCATTCTCTGTGGTGTACAAGGTCTGTAAGCACCATAAGAACACAGCCCACAGGAGCCAAGAGTACAGGGGAGGCAGGTGTGGGCTCCCAGCATGGGCACTCGCCTCTGCCTCACAGGACAAGCTGGCCCAAAGGGGTGACACAGGCTCCCTGGTCCCTCCCTCAGGGGACTGCCTGTCTCTTTCCTCCAGCAAGAGGAGCGGTCGTCACCCTGACCAAATGCAGGAGCAGGGCACTAGGAATCCTTGGCAAGAAGGTGCTCCTGTCCCAAGCTGTCTACTGCAAGGGTCTGTGGAACCAGCTCCCTGCCTCTGGGTATGCAGGCCCTGCCTGCATTGGCCTTGTGACCAGCTCAGGCCGGATGGTGTGGTGTCACAGGCTCATGCTCAACAGAACAGAATCTAAGAATCTATCCTAGAACGGCCACTGTGCCTTGCGCCCTCCGGTGGAGGCCGACGGGCCGGCAGCAGTGTGCCACTTGAGCTTCAGCTGTCATGGGCAGCTCTTCGGATCAGCCCCCATGGCCTGAGCTCTGGGTTTTGGAAATCTAGATTCCCCAGAGCTGGTGACACACTAGTCCCATGAAAAGGTCTGTGAAAAGAGGTCCTCAAGCAGGGGAGCAGGAAGCCTGCCTGTCACACCCCTCTGCAGGAGACCTTGACATGGAGTGGGCTGCTTCGCCCTCCCACAGGGTCAGCTCTCTGGAAGCCAAGGACTAGAGACTGGAGGAGATAGAGTTCAGGGTGAGCAGTGTCACTCCCTTCTGGCCTGGAACACTTGGCCAAGCAGAGCAGGCCCCCCTGACAGCAGAGGTCAGCTATGACATCAGGAAGGTGCGATACGGGCAGGGTGGAGGGGTGCTGCACAGAGCAGAGCCTCCCGAAGCCCATGTGGACGTCCCTCTCCATCTGTGGCTGAGAGCAGGGCAGCATGGATCTCAGACCAAAGACCAGAGAGCTGCCCTGGCTGCCCCTGAACTGGCTCCTCCTGCCTCTGCTCCCAAGTAGCTGGGACATTGGCATGTGCCGCTGCACCTGGCTTCAGTAGATAACATGTCATCAGTCTGTTCTTGAAATACTTGCTTCACTAACTTCTGGGAAATAGATCAATGGATATGGATAACAGATGATTAATGGATGATAGATAGATGACGGATAGAGATAGATGAGATGACACGTGATAGGCCAGCTTGGCTCTGCTGTCACCTTAGTCACACCTTGGTGGTCTTTGCTGGTTCCTCCTGGATTTTTTGCACCCACAGATCAAGGGAGTGCTCCGGGGCTGAGTCCTCGCATTCTTCTCTCCCCCTGGTAGGCCTGTTCAGTCTCACAGGTGTACGTGGCATTGCTGTGCTCCTGGAAGCATCTCTGGACATCCAACTGCCACCCAAGCAAGATGTCCAAGCTTGGGCTCATGAGTTCTCTCCCTGTCTCCTCTATGTGGCTCATCTCAGTGGGCAGCATCTCTGTCCTTCCAGCTCTTTGGGCCCCAAACCTTGGATTTCTCCTGTACTTTCCCCTTCTCTTACATGCCACATCCAATCCAGCATCTTGCCTCTGCCTCCAGAATGTGTCTAGAATTCCACCTCCTCCCCTCTGCTGCAGATGCCTGGCCTAGGCCACCGGCATCCCTTCCCTGAGCCATTTCAGGGGCCTCCTGACTTGCAGCCCTGTGTGTCCCCTCACATAAGATGGATCCTTCTCAAATACGAAGTTCCAAGCCCTTCCCTTTCACTTCAGAACAAAAGACAAGCCCTGCAAAGCCCTCAAGATCGCCCCTTCCCTGCCTCCACTGGCCTCTCTCTGTCCTCTCCCTGGCCCCTGTGCCATCTGCTCAGTGCTGAATCCCAGCACAGAGCAGAGCCTCCCACAAGGTAGGCACCTCTGCAGATATGGCAGTTCTATGAGCCAGTGTGAGAGATATCATGCCCGGCTGTTGAGGCTGCAGGCCCAGTGGCATGTGCCACTACACCTGGCTTCAGTAGATAAGGTGTGATCCAGTGCCATGCCCACCAGCACATCTGCGACACTCAGACTCGGAAGCCCTACAGGGGGACCTACCCCACGGCCCTGGAGTGTGAGCCTGGCCAGCAGGGCCTTCCCCTCAGGGCCCTTGGTGTCTGTGTCTGCTGTCCATTCCAGCTGTGCACAAGTCTCATCAAGCTTCTCGAGGCGAGTCCTCTTGGCCTGCTACCCGCCTGGTTCTGCCTGCCGACCTCCAGGAGCATCCTGCTCTCCCTCCACCATCGGGTGGCAGGCCCTGAGACGTGGCATGTCTGAAGAGTGACTCGCAGAGGGCAGGACAGATATGGGGTCAGACTCAGGGCTTGGTGCCCTCTTCTCCAGGGAGCCTTTGTTAGCATTGCCAGCACTCCGTGGCCCGGGGCCTGGCTGCTTCCCCCACACCTGCCCTTCGCAGACGTCCCACATGTCTCGTTAGTTTCATAGGTGCTCAAGCTCTTACCAAGATAGCTTTGTTGTCCTTGCATGTCCTTTGGAAAGTGTGGGCCACTTGTGCATTGGTCACTTAAGTCTTGTCCTGAGGGCTTGTTTGAGAAGTGAGAGTTCTTCCTGCTACAGGCAGCCCCTCCAATGGACCTTGGCAGAGTGACTCTTTCCCCGGGTGTGGCGGCATGGAAACAGCAGGGGTGGGCCTTGGGAACCAATGTGAGGTGGTTCTGGGAGCCTGGGAGCCGTGCAGTTGGGTGGAGCAGCCTTGCCTGCTGCGTCAGCCTTGGGAACAGCTGTGGAGAACTGATCTGTCAGAGAGGGGACCAGGCCTGTGTCAGCACCTGCCTGCAGGAGAGGAGTTTTGAGGCAGCACTGTGCACTGCTGCCCTGAGGCCAGACCACAGGCGATGTGGCCCCAGTGCCCAGGTGAACAGGTACATTGCACTGGAACCTGCTGCTGAGAGGTGGACAGGAGGCATCCAGGGGACAGAGGGGATGCCCACACCGACTCCCGCCCTCTCCTGAGGGAGGACTTGGTGCCTCGCACCCCTTCCAAGGTCCTGAGGGCTATTCTCCCATGTGTCCCCAGATGAATGACAACCTCCTGGAGAGCTGGAGTGACCTCGAGGAGCTGAAGGGCGCCCACAGCCTGGAGACCGTGTACCTGGAGCGCAACCCCCTGCAGAAGGACCCGCAGTACCGGCGGAAGGTCATGCTGGCCCTGCCCTCCGTGCGGCAGATCGATGCCACGTTCGTCAGGTTCTGAGTCACCCTGCTCCTCACCTGGTCCCTCTCCTCGGAAGAATGTCCCAGCCACGGTTTTCTAATCCACCTGTTGCTCCTGAAGGCGTCACTACACCAACAGTCACAACCCAATGGCAATAAAAAGGCCCTGGTGGTGGCCGCGTGTCTGATGCTGCGCACCTGGAGACGCCAGTGCCATTAAATCCCGCCACAAGGTCCCGAGAGGGAGCGCACACCTTCTTGCGCTCCCACAGCTCCACCTCGTGGTGCAGCTCGGGGCCTGAGGGTGCCCTGAGGATGTCCATGCTGCCCTGCCCCGGTGGGTGCAGGGCATCCTAATAGAGGGCTCACGCAGCCCTGGCCTGCAGCAGCCATGACCACCTCTTTCAGACGGGTCCATGCCAATTTTGAAAAAATCATATATATTAAAAACAAAACAGGTGTGGACAGGAGGTGGTCCAGCCCCGTGTGCCCCTCAGTGCTCTGGCCTGGAGCCACAGCTGTTGCACAGCATGCCCTGGCAGCCTGCGCACATGCTCCTCACCACCTGTGGGAGGAGTGGAGGTGTGCAGCGGCGCCCCCCAGAGGCAGGCTGTCAGCAGAGCATGAGCTCTTCTCCAAGGGCCAGACTCCTGACCTGCTCGTGTGGCCTCCATTCCTACCCGCTATCGCCTTGGCTTCTTTAAATATGAAATTGACATCAACAGACCTAAATTTAATGCTTGGAGGGCATTGTCCCCCTCAGGGCCCCTCGTTTCCCCTGAAAGACATGGTCAACAGAGGTACCTTTTTCTCCCAGACTCTAGAGCTGCACTGTCCAGTGTGGGGCCACTCACTGCCACCCGTGGCTTTCTCAGTTCAAATTCATTAAAAATGAATTAACAATTAGCTCCTCGTTTGCACTCACACACCCCGGGTGCTCAGCAGCCACATGTTTCTGGGGGCACCCTGTTTCCGTCATCACAGAAGACCCTGGGCAGTGCTGCTCTAGATTCTGCCCAGCGTCACGGGGACAGACTGCCCTGGGAGCTGGGGAGAGTGAGCTGGCGCATCCGAGCTGACTCCCTGATCAGCTACCAAGGAGGCTGCAGATGTCAGAATGGTTGGCCTGGAACTGAATGTCCGTTTCCCGGTTCTGATCCTCACCAAAATAAAGTGTGTGACCTGAGTCTGTGAAGCATCTTCCTATTGAAGCAAACTCGGAAAGGGAAAGCGGGCAAGGCAGGGTGTGCCCCAGAGAGGGCCTTTGCCCCACGACCCTGGAGTCTGCCCACAGCCAAGCGTTCGTACCTGAGGACAGGGGAGATGTTTCTAGACACAGACTGAGGTTGAGATGGGGTGCCCCAGAGGCAGAATGTCAAGCACAAGGCCAGCAGAGCCATAGTCTGAAGAACCACAGTCTGATGTGGACAGGCAGCTTTTGCAAATGCTGAGAATCTTGAGGAGACACAAAGTGTGCACCGCGGAAGCAGTCATGACCCGAGGCATGGGCTGGGGCTTTTCACTTGGGGCAGAAAGAGTGGCCACAGAAATCCAGGTTGTGCAGCCTGTCCTCCTAGCAGGGACGGGAGAGGCAGTCATTTGTATATGAGCTTAAAATAACCCCCAGTTAGGCTGGCTGTGGGGGTGCCTGCCTGGAGTCCCAACTGCGAGGGACGTTGAGATGGGAGGACAGCTCCAGCTTTGGAGTTATAGGCCAGCTTGCAACCCAGCAAGACCCCGTCTTCAAAAGAAGCAACCCTAGTGGGCCATGGGAGCCTTTAGTGTCCACTGCTCAGGAGACAGGAGGGTCGCGAGTACAAGGCTAGCCTGGCGATTTAGTGAGACCTTGGCGCACAGCAAAAAGTGACAGGAGCTGGGGTGCACCTCAGTGGTAGAGCTCTCTGGGCTCAGGCACCAGTACCAAGAGACAAAGTTCTGGAAGCCCCTATAGGGCAGGAGTGTGTTCTGAAACACCAGCTCCACAGGCAGCCCCTGGGGGACTCCCTGGGGGAGCAGTAGAGGACCAAAGGGGCTGCCACACCTTGCCCCATGCAGGAGAGTCCCCTGAGGGAGAGGCCCTAGCTACTCCAGCCATCTGGTTCCTACTGTGCTTGCTTGTTTGTTTCCAGGTTGGGGTGGAACCAAGGGCCTTGCATAGACTAGGCCAGTGCTCTTCCCGGAGCTGTAGCCCCAGTCCTGGCCCCCAGGTTCTTCATCAGATGGTTTTTAAAATATACCACAGTGTTGAAAGGATGAGAAGGGCATTAAATTCAGCACAGTCCTAATCAAAATACCACTTAATTTTTTTAGGCATCATTAAAGTCTAAAATGAACATGGAAGAGAAAAATCCCACAATATGGTTTAGTTGCTTAGGGAAAGAGCATGAGAGACTGTACCCTTCCAGCCACAAACCCTTCATGCAGATGGTGGGAAGCCAGAGCTGCGCAGCCTGAGATGCCCGGGACCTGGGAGAAGCCTGGGTTGGGACTTGTCGGGAAGATGGTGTCCAGGATGGAACTGGAGCCCCGCCCGTACTCCCAGGGAGACACCCCTCTTAACCCCAGAGCATAGCATGCAACAGACTGCTGTAGAAAGGGAGCGCCTGCATGGGGACCCTGAGCAGCAGGGGGGCTGATGCCACCACAGGGAAGGGACGTCTGTGTAGGTTCAGTTTTGACAACCTCGATGCCTCTCATTATTACACTCTGAGTATAAGCACTTGGTCTCATTTTGTCAATGTCTGCATTCTGTTAAAAAGTCACAAGGGTACCTAATCGAAGGGGTGCCAGGTGATGTCCATCACATCTGAAGTCCTCACCTGGCCCCAGTCAGTGAGTTCCCCGCCCTGCTCCTCCACAGGATTGTGCTGGCACCTGCTGCATGCACTCCAGTGACTCCCAGGGCACCTGTCCAAAGCCCTGACTTCCCCAAAGCACGCCGTCTCTCAGAAGCATTCATCAAGATAATGTTGTTCATGTCAGACGTCCTGCATGGCTGCCTTTCATTCCATGTAGACCATGCTCTGTGCTGGACACTCTAGGGCAGGGCTTGTGAATCGGCTGCAGTCGTGATGTGACCCAAACTCCTAGACATGTGCACAGCCTGGATCAGTGCTCCGATGCCAGCTGTGGCCACCACTCTGTCAACCTCACTTCTGTCTTAGACTCACCTCCCTCCCTGTCTCTGGCTACAGCAGACAGCCCTGTGTGGGTGGAGCTTGCTGACACACCGTTGTGTACATGTAAAGCTGGCAACATCTGCAGCACCACATTTTCTGTGATTGTGTCCTTGGGCAGTGCCACTGGACACACAGTGAGCGAGCACTGCAGGTCCCTGCTGGGGTCTGCGTCTTCTACTCCACCCATCTGCCATGGTCTTCTTGGCTTGGGGTTGTTCTCGACCTCAGGCAGAGGGTCCTGGCTCACGGCTGGCCTCCATCCGTGAGGTGCTCTCTTGTCTGCCTCCAGCAAGGCCCTTCTCTGGTGGACCTTTATCCTTCAGCCCCTCTGGAGAGGCCTGTCTGTATCTTCAGCAGCCTTCTCCGTCCCGGGCAGACAGAGGGAGCCCAGCTCCTGCACCTCTGCCACCCCCTCTCCCGCCATCCCACCCAGCCAGGGCTCCAGTCCTTCTGGGCAGCCTCACAGACTGTGGCACGCCCTCACCTGCCTCTCCATTGGAATGCCAGCCGCCTTCTGTGTTTGAGGAGTTCCTTCTGTCTGGGTCACAGCCCAGGCAGAGCCTCCCTGCTCTCCCCAGTCCCCATGCAGGTGCTCTGTGGACCCTGCTGGTGAGACCCATGAGCAGTCTCCATGCTGCCTGCCGTCCTCCAGCCTCAGCCTCCCCAGCACTGGGGTCACAGCGTGGGGTCCTCCCTCCCACAGTGCAAGCATTTTCAAGAATGAGAAGGAAGAGAAAAGCGGAAGAGAGGACAGTGCAGGAGGGAGGGGGAGCAGGAGGGAGGGGGAGCAGGAGGGAGGGGGAGCAGGAGGGAGGACTCTGTAGGAGGGAGGGGGAGCAGGAGGGAGGGGGAGCAGGAGGGGGGAGAGCAGGAGGGGGGAGAGCAGGAGGGAGAGGAACAAGGAGAGGGGGGAGGAGGAGGGAGAGGAGAGCAGGAGGGAGGGGGAGCAGGAGGGAGGACACTGTAGGAGGGAGGGGGAGCAGGAGGGAGGACACTGTAGGAGGGAGGGGGAGCAGGAGGGAGGACAGTACAGGAGGGGGGAGAGCAGGAGGGAGGGGGAGCAGGAGGGCGGACACTGTAGGAGGGAAGGGGAGCAGGAGGGAGGACTCTGTAGGAGGGAGGGGGAGCAGGAGGGAGGGGGAGCAGGAGGGAGGGGAGCAGGAGGGAGGACAGTGCAGGAGGGAGGGGAGCAGGAGGGAGGGGAAGCAGGAGGGAGGGGAAGCAGGAGGGAGGGGGAGCAGGAGGGAGGGGGAACAGGAGGGAGGGGAGCAGGAGGGAGGACACCTAGGAGGGAGGGGGAGCAGGAGGGAGGACTCTGTAGGAGGGAGGGGGAGCAGGAGGGAGGGGGAGCAGGAGGGAGGGGGAGCAGGAGGGAGGACACCTAGGAGGGAGGGGGAGCAGGAGGGAGGACTCTGTAGGAGGGAGGGGGAGCAGGAGGGAGGGGGAGCAGGAGGGAGGGGGAGCAGGAGGGAGGGGAGCAGGAGGGAGGACAGTGCAGGAGGGAGCGGGAGCCCTGGAGGGGCTGGAGCATCTTGGCCTGCCCTTTCCCACCCAGGCCCGCAGCCCATGGCTCTCTTTGGAGCAGTGGAATGTCAGGAAGTCAGAGCCCTTGGCTGTCTCTCAGTGCCACCCGTCAAAATGATGTTGTTCAGACCAGGGATCCTCCTGTGGGTGAGGCTTGTTTTGTCTCACCTTGTCATTGGACCCATTTGCTTTGCAGCCTTCCTAGCTCCTGCTCAGCCAATGACATGTGCTTCCCTGAGCAAAGTGGCCGTTGCCCCTCGTGTCATACCCTGAATGTGGGCTTGGGCTAGATCTCTGCAGCCATCCTGGAGCCTTGAGCACTTTGGGTCCTACCATCTTGGAGTCATGGAACCAGACCAAGCGCCACACAGAAGGCCTTTCTTCTGTTAAACCACAGTAGTTGGAGACGTATTTTTTAACTTCTACTAAATGCCTGTCTATCTTTTCTGGTTCTGGGGGTGCAAACCCAGGGCCTTGCACATGCTAGGCAAGCACTTTACTACTCAGATTCATCCCCAGCCCCCCAAATGTATCTCTAAATGTTACATAATTTGATATAAAAATTATAGTCAAGGGCTGGGGATGTGGCTCAAGCAGTAGCGCGCTCGCCTGGCATGCGTGAGGCCCGGGTTCAATCCTCAGCACCACATACAAACAAAGATGTTGTGTCCGCCGAAAACTAAATAAATAAATAAATATTAAAATTCTCTCTCTCTCTTTCTCTCTCTCTCTCTCTCTCTCTCTCTCTCTCTCTCTTTAAAAAAAAATTATAGTCAAACAGAACTCCCATAGAAGATTTTGCACTTGGGCTCTCCCTGGTACCTGGGACCCAACAAGAAGACGACTGTGTTTGCTGCTCTGTCTGTCTCTGTGTGTGTCTCTGTCTCTCCTGCAAAGACCAATGCAGCTGCTGGGTGCAGTGGTGCTTGCCTGAAATACCAGCAGCTCAGGAGTCTGAGGCAGGAGGATCACAAGTTTGAGTCAAGCCTAGGCAACTTAGTGAGGCACTAGGCAACTTAGCCAGACCCTGTCTCTAAATAAAAATAATGCAGTGCAACTTGGAAAAAGCATCAGAGCACTTGGGCTGTAGAGCATACACACCGAACAGTGCATTCAGGGTGAGCATCCTAGATATTTGACACACATATGCCCCTTGGGATCCTCTTGGTGTGAGATGGCCTCCAGAAGCCTGCTCCAATGCTGTTCCAGGGCACATAGCCTTGGGGCCAATGGAACCATGTTGCTACCATCAGCAGAGACCAGGAGCCCTGGGAGCTGATTCTTCCTCGGCCTTTGCAACCAGAGCAAGAGAGCAAAGCTGCAGGAGGCTAGGGAACGCTGAGCTCCGCCTGACCCTGCAGTGTTCCCAGCTGACACTCTGCAGGTATGAGATCAGGCCCGGCTAGCACTGCGCCCTCCCATGTCCTCTCCTGGCTACTGGGAGGCTTCTTCAACGCAGTCCTGTACAGAAATACCCTGTGCCTGCTGCTGGCCAGGCTCGACAGCCTGCAAGGCCTTTGCCTGCTCGTCAAAGCCAAGAATGGGGCAGCCTGGGAGGTGCTCAGGGCTGAGGCCACTGGGAGGGGACTTGGTGATAAAGGAATGACTCCAGCCAGGACGAGGGCATGAGTAGGGGAGGCTCTACGGCAGAAGAGTTCCCAGAATGGGCATGGTGCCAGCTGAGCTGAGGGCCTCCAGGGCAGCTGGTGCAGGAAGACAGCAAGCCTTGGTACCGCAAGCAGCTGCAGCTCGGGTCAGCCCAGGCTGGGGGGAGAGGGTGGGCCACTAGTCCCACTGCAGCAACAAGGCCACACCCATCACAGCAGCCCTGAGCAAGTGGGACAAGTTTCCAGGAAGTGTCAGCACTGGCACTGACCTGGTCTTTTGATGTTCTTAAGTGACACATGGCCCAGCACTCAACACAGCTTCATAACAGAGGAGGGCCTCAGCTCAGTAAGTGGAGCTGCACTGGCCGGAGGACCCCTGTGGCTGTCCCCGGCAGTGCCCCCCCAGCCATCCTGACAGGCCCTCAGAGGCACCTTGCATTTGATGCGGGATGTGTGAAGCTGCCTCTGTGTGCAGGCACCAGGCTCCACACCCCCTTTTCAAATAAAGGCAGGTCGTCCAGGCTGGGGAGACCTGCCATGGCCACTGCAGCACGGGGTGTCTCTCTTGCCCTGTTCCTGGGCAGTCTGCCAGTGCGGCAAGGGCCGGCATGTGGCTGCCACCACCTGGGCAGGGCCCCAAAGAAAAGTTCCCACCCAACCCTGTCCTGGGGGCTGTTGGACTGCTGTGGAGACCAGCTTCCTGCTAAGAGCTTGGCCCTGACCTCTGAGGCCTCTCCGAGAAGTCACTGTACCAGGTAGAAACCCATCCCAGACGCCTAGGCCGTGGGCAGGGTCTCCAACACCCTGGGCCATGGGAAGCAGGGGTGCCCAACCTGGCAGTGTCTATGCCAAGCCTCAGGGAGAGGAGGCAAGGTCTCAGCCTGGCTTTGGATGGGCAACCCAGTGCCAAGGAGCCTCAGTCTCCCAGTGAGTCCACAGGGAGCAGGCAGCATCTGGGCCTTTGGGCTGGCCTTGCTTTCATCACCTGTCCTTCTGCAGAGCCCTGAGGAGGGGACCCTGCTCACTGCAGAGAATGGGGAGTGTCAGGTTGCCAGGCAACTTCTCCCTCCCAGCGTCCCCAGCCCTGGCTTGGGGACCATATTGTGACCTGAGTCCTCCCAGAGGCCAGAGATCTGGGCTCATACCCTGTCTTTCTGGGCTTTTATCTGAAAGAAGGAGTTGGTCTAGAGATCTGATCCCTCCTGGGTCCTTTAGAGCCTGCAGGTTCCTCCCAGGGAAGCCCAGCACGGCTCAGTCCCACCTCCTTCCCAGGCCAGTTCCTCACTCTGAACCCTGGAACAGCAGCACTGCCCCCCACAGCTAGAGACCTGGAGGGCAGATGTGCATGGGAAGCCAGACCAGTCTTGGCACTGCCAGATCCCACAGGAGCTCGGAGGAGTCTGGCCTGCCTTTGTAGAGGACTCCGAGCTGGGGTCCTGGAAGTAGGTCCTCCCCATTCAGCAGAGGTAGGCGACATACAGGGTGCAATTGTAAGGGTCCGGCGAAGCGTCGGAGAAAGAGACCACCAAGTGACCACTCATGCAATTGGCAGAAGGGGATTTATTGATGTAGCATGCTGGGGCTCTGTGCCCACTCAAGAAGGGAGAACAGCCCAGAGCCCCGAGCAGGGGCTGAGCACTGCTTAAGTACACTTTTTTTGGGAGGGCGGGGGGCTTTGTATACATCAGAACAAATCATCATGAGGCGCAGGAAAATCGAACAACAACTCCTAAACATGATTAGTTCATTCATTGGCGGGAACAGGTCGGACAGGGGTGATTGGTCACTCCTAAGCGGGGTACACATTCAAACTGATTGGTTTTAGGGCCTAGAGGACTACGTGACCAGTTACACAGAGTCCCAAGTTATTAGACAACCAGGGAGTCAGTGGGAATATTTACTGGGCAGTTCCAGTATTGTCCTAACAGCTACAGGGATTTCAGGTTTTGCAGGTAGCATAGGAACCTAACAATACCTAATCCTTTACATTTTAACTCAGACCTTGCAGCTTAGAAACTTTACAACACCCAGTCTTTTACCCTTTAGCTTTTACGCTTTAACTTCAATTTCTTTTGCCCTTACACAGTCTGTCCCCCGTGGCTCAGATGGCCCTGCTGTGGGTGAAAGAAGGGAAAGGGGGCTGCCGGCCAAGCATCCCTTTCTGGGCCTCTTCAGGCCCCACAGGTGGCACCAAGGGCCTGAGCAGCTCAGGCATGTGCTGGAGCAGAGGTGGGTGCAGAAGGCCTTCATGCTGCCTTCGTGCCTGTAAAATGGGTTTTCTGTGGGGTGTGGGGTGGCATCAGGGCCCCGTCTCATGTGTCCCCTCTCTGATGCCCACACTATTCCCCCTGCGGCCCTGGCGGGGTGTAGGAGAGGCATGCAGCAGAGCCGAGCCCAGGAAGAGGACTCCACTGTGCTGACCAACGTGACCTGCTCCGGGGCAGAGGAAGGGGGCTCTCACGGGAGTATGGCCCTCGTCTCCCAGGTCAGAGTGCTCAGGGCTCCCAGGCCCAGCAGGCAGGGTGCAGCATCCTCTCCCCTCCCTGGGCTCTAGCCACAGCTGCCCTCCCACAGTCAGGGCCTGCACGGCCCCCGCCCTGGCCAGAAGACTTTGAAAGGTGGCTGCTGGGCTGGGGATGTGGCTCAAGCGGTAGCGCGCTCGCCTGGCAGGCGTGCGGCCCGGGTTCGATCCTCAGCACCACATACAAACAAAGATGTTGTGCCCGCCGGGGGAAAAAAAAATGACAGAAAGGTGGCTGCAGCCCCACCTGCAGCCTCCAGTCCTGGCCCCCATGGGTGAGGCAGGAAGGTATCCTCCACACACACGGTCGGCCTCCACCACCTGGCTGAACGGGGAGAGCTGTGCAAATCCAGGCTAGACGGAGGGAGGAAGCCAGGTGGTGTCCATGAGTTCCCAGAAACACTGCTCCTCCCTGGAGTGTGAGCACTGTGCCCTAATGTGGGCCGAGGGAGCAAGTGGCCGGTGCCAGAGGCCACCAGAGCACAGGGACTTACTACATGCTGAATGTTCCATTGCCTAAGAGGTGACAGTGGACAGCAAGGGCCAGGAGCTGCTCTGCAGGACAGTATCTGGTGCTCGTGACACACCTGCCGTCTGTTGGACCCCGAAGCCTGCTGAGCAGGGCGCTGCTGTGGAGTCGGGGCCTGGGTCAGGGCAGAGTTAGGGCTGGGGTTAGTGAGAGGGTGGGGGCAGGGGCAGGGCCGGGGCTGTCTTACAGTGAAGGTGGACAGGGTCAGGGTCAGGGTCAGGCTGATCCAGTGAGGTGGAGAGATGCCCTTTCTTAAGGGCCCCCATGTATGGCACCCTGGGGAGAGCATCATGCCCCACATCAGGCCCATCAGATCCCAGGGCTCCCAGTGGCCCCAGCCTGGGGCTCTGGCTTGGTTCAGATGTTGGTCTCCTAAGTTTAACCAGAGTAAGAAGACGTTGGCTCCCATGGGGAGACAGAACCCTTCCTGATGCCATGTCCTGGCCTTGCCCAGGTCTGTGTTCAGGGCCCTCCTGCCCCCAGGAGGAGGTCACTAGCAGACCCTGAGGTTAGGGAGCACTCTGGGCCCTTGAGGCATGCAGGAGGCCCTGCTCCTCCTGAGGTGGACACAAGGCCACCTGCCCACAGTGCATGGAGATGAACGCAGCCTCACTCACAGCTGCTGAGAAACCCAGGAAGCCATCCTCTGTTGTCATGGCCACCTCTGCCTAGTGCCCGGGGCTTCCCTCTGCTCCTGGAGGTGGGAGGGACAGGTACCTGGTCCTGGCCCTGCTTCCTGCTCGCCTGACCCTGGCCACAGGCCTGAAGAGGGGCTCAGAGACCAGTGAAGGCTGGCAGGGATGGGGGACCCAGGGCTGCCCTCGCCCTCTGGTTCTCCTGCCTGCAGCCCCTCTGCCCACACACAGGCTTCAGTTTTCCTCCACTCAGTCTTCTGTGGCCTGGGGTGTCTGGGGCCTGGTGGGGTCAGATACGGGTGCAGCAGAGAGAGGGCATGGAGGGACGTGGTGGAGGGGAGCCATTCTGGGCTGGGTGTGGACACCCCTCCTGGTTCTCCCAGGTGGCCCCCAGCAGCCCTGGCAGCCCAGCCAGGCCCAGGAGCAGTGAGCCCATCCCTTGGTCTGCAGCCTGCTGTTACTTGTCCCGGGGGTAGAGTCTCGATGGGCCTGGGGTGGCCGCAGGGTCTGCAAGCCTCGGCCCCCACCCATCTTGCATGAGGGGCTGGGAGAGAGCTGCCTGGGGGCGAGCCATAGCCGGGGAGACTGCAGGAAAAGAGTTCCCTCCTGTGGTGTGGGCTAGGGAGGGCTCTCGGCCTCCAAACTCATCATCTCAGGAGTCCTCTCCTGCACCCTCCTTCTCTTCCCCTTTAGACCTCCCTTCACTCCCCACCCATCTGCCCAGAGCTCCCACCTCTCCCCAGGGGGCTGCACAGTCCTACACCAGGCACCTCGGGCAGACCGCCCTACCTCCAGGCATCGGACAGCCACGGGTGTGGGGGAGGAACAGATCAAAACAGGAAATGGCAAGTTTGGGCAAGGACCTGCAGAATTGGGGCACTCGCGCTGGAGGGGCCATGAAATGGAGCATCTGCTGTGGAAAATAGTAAGGAGGTGTCTCAAAAAACAAGCCCAGGGCTGGGCTGTGGCTCAGTGATGGGGCACTTGCCTCACAGGGCAAGGCACTGGGTTCGAGCCTCAGCACCACATAAAGATAAATAAAATAAGGGTATTGAAAAAAAATCAAGCCCAGAGTCTCCAGAGGGCCCAGCAATTCCCTATCTGGGTAAACACCCCAAAGAGCTGGAAGCCAGTCTCCTTCGTGTGGCCCCAAGAGCCCAACAGGCTCCATGCCCACCCCACAGCACCAGCTTCCACAGGGAGAGCCTCTGGCCCACTCGGGATCTGGGACACGTTTTGTGTGAAGCTTTATTCATTCTGTCTGTCCGTCCCGTTCACATTCTGTGCCGTCTTGGTTCCTCTGTGGATTTCCTGTGCTTCTCCCTGAAGAACTCACTCTCTTCCTTTGGGTTCAGGTGGCTGGCGGAGGGTCCTCTCTGCTCTGCTGATGTCAATCAGTTTATTGTGCCTCCTCCTTCTCAGGGTGTCGTCACCGCCTGTGAGAGGCTGGCTTGGCCCTGAGTTGGCTTCCCAAGATCCCACTCAGAGTCTTCTGGCAGTTTCTGTGAACCCCCCTGTCACCCTCACTGCCGTCTTGCTGCAGGTGCTATGTCTCCAGCTCAGTTTGGATATGGTTTGAGTGTGTCCCCATAAGTCCCAGGTCAGAAGCTCAGTCCCCAGTGTGGCCATGCTGAGGTGGTGGACCTTTAAGAAGCAGGGCAGGGTGTCCCCAGGGGTCGGTTTGAAGGTCATTCCAGGTCTCTCTCTCTCCTGGCCTCTGTCTGGCCCTGTGAACTCTTCTCACCTTCTGTCTCTTCAAGATCTTTGCCCATGGGGCTGGGACTGTAGCTCAGTGGAGGAGCACTTGCCTACCAAGTGAGGTCCTCCCCAGAGCCAAGCTGGGGCAGCGACCCTCCAGCCTCCACCACAGTGGGCTCACGGGCCTCTCTCCTTCATAAAGGCTGACACTGAACAGCATTCCGTGTGTGGACGTGCCGCCGTGTCTGTTGCTGACAGATGATGGACACTGCCGTTCTGTTGTGCGGTTGTGATAACGCCTTCACAGGCCCCTGTGTGGACACACCTTTGGAGGAGTTGCTGCGTTGTGTGGTGCCTCTGGTACTAGGGCCACAACCCCAGCCCTGGGTATTTTGAGACAGGGTCTCCCTAACTTCCTTTGGGTCTTGCTAAGTTGCTGAGGCTGGCTTTGAACTTGTAATTCTCCTTCCTCGGCCCCCTGAGCCTCTGGGATCACAGGCATGCACCACCACGCTGGGCCGTCACAGGGTCAACCCAACAGTTGACATTCTGAGGAGACGCCAAGCTGCTTCCTGAGATGGCTGGGCCACCTCAAAGCCTCGGGCTGGCAGGGCTTCAGCCACCGGTCCTCCTCGCCCCCGTCACACCTCCTGTAGTACAGTTGGGGTGCGTGTGAAGTGACCCCTCTTGGCTGGCACTTGTACCTTCCCTAATGACCATTATGGTGACCATCTTTTTGTGGGCTAACTGACATTCATGTCTTCTTTAGAGAAATGTCTCTTCAAGATCTTTGCCCATGGGGCTGGGACTGTGGCTCAGTGGTAGAGCACTTGCCTAGCATGTGTGAGGCACTGGCTTTGATTGTTGGCACTGCATGTGAATAGATAAAAATCCATCGACAACTGATACAGATGCCCATTTTAAAATTGGTGTTCACCTTTCTACTGCTGAGTTGTAAGAGCTCTGCAGTTCCTGGAGGGAGACCCTTCTCACACACAGTCTGCAGCATCTCCTCCTCCTCTGGCTGCCTTCCCCCTGTTTGGTGGGGCCCTGGTGAAGTCCACCCTGCCAGCATCTGTGTTGCTGGGCTCTGGAGTTCTGGTGAGGGAGTCATGGAAGCAGGTCTCTTCTTCAGTAGGAGTCAGGAGTGCACCCAGCCCTCCATACCCTGGCCCCTGAGGGCATGCAGAGCTGCGCGGGATGCTCCCCTGGAGTCCCCCGCCCTCCTGGGCCTGAAACACAGAGGAACAGGCAGACAGACGATGTGTGCTCTGCTTCCCACAGGACCCTGTGTGCAGAGGGACGGTGGGGCCTCCCCGAAGCCTGCCTCCTCACCAGCTGGCTCTCTGAGTAGACTTCATCTTCCTCAGGGAGGAAGGTCTGAGCCTGGGTGGGAGCAGGACAGAGCCACCCGGGACAAGACAGACACATACGCGTCCTGGAAGGAGCCTTTCTGGAAAACCTGTGTGCAGCTGGATTGCGTGTAGAAGGGTCACCTGGAGAGGGGGCTGTGCAGAGGCCCAGGGACCTATGGCCTTGCCCCCTGGGCCTAAGGGCATGGTATCCAGAGCCCTGAAGAAAAATATGTCCCCAAGTCCTGCTGGACATCCTGCCCCTCAGCGGGCTCCCTATGGTGGGAACCACTGACCCCAGGCCAGCTTGATTGCAGACCCCACGCAGCAGGCTAGGCTCACCAGGGAAGCCCCATCTCGGAAGCTTTGGCTGCTGTGCTGTTCCCATTCATCACTCCTGGTGTGTTCACGGTCTGACAGTGACTCGTCACGTGTCATGTGAGAGGCCACTTGGAGGCGTTAAGCACCATCCCAGAGGTCAGGAGAAAGCAGGGACTGGCTCTGGGTGCTGGGTGCACAGATAGCGGGGCTTGGGCTGCCGAGCTGCCTCGTCCCTGTGGCCCTGCTGCGGGCCTCTGGGGTCTCCTGTTCTCCGGTTCCTGGCCACCTTCCTCTGTTTGGAGCAGCAGGGCTGCCGCCGGCAGCTCTCCACCCTGGGGAATCGGCTCTGAGTTTTATGTCGGTCACCCTGCCCTGCCTCTCCTGGGCACCAGCCCCCCTTGCCTCAGGCCGGCATGGCCGTCTGTCCTACCTTGGTAGACCTGTTGGACGCATCTCCTTGTCCAGGCCTCCGTTCTCCCACCTGCCTTCTGACTGAAGCCCACCTGCTGGGGCAGGGCCAGGGCTGCTGCTGGCTATTGGACGTGTGTGTGGTGTGCTGGCCTGGGCTTCTTGACACTTCCCTGGTTCCAGTGGGGCCCCTACACCCTGCCCAGGTGTTCCAACAGGAGGCCCGGTTACTCTGCCATCTGTAGCACGTCAGCACCCTGTGGCTTGGGGTCTCCTGCACACTTGACCTCTCGATTCCTACCAGGCAGGGGTCATAGAATGGAATTTCACAGGCTTTGTAACCACTGCATTTACTGAGACCAGCTGCTCCTCACTCCCTGTGGGACTGACCACTCCCTGTGGGACTGACCACTCCCGACAAACCCTTCCTAAACTGCAAGCCCTGTAAGCCACAATGCATGGGGTATGCCCACCAGCTCCCCAGGGTGGCCACCTGTGCCCATAGGCTCCTGGCTGTCCCCTGAGAGCACCTGGCAGGAGCTGTGCTCTTAGCCTGCCCACTGGGGAATGAACCCCAGGGCATTTAACCATGAACCACACCCCCAGCTCTTTTTATTTTTTTATTTTTGACATGGTCTCACTAAGTTGCTAAGACTGGCCTTGAACTTGGGCATAGGCCTTGGGAGGACTCAGATGACTGTGATGCCCCATGAGGGCTGAGAACCCCTGGGAAAGGGGGTCTCTGGAGAATACACACTGAATAGAGGCTCTTGCTCATGGAACTGCAAGTCCCACCTCACCCTGCCCAGGGCTCCGGGGTGCCTGTCACACGGTGCACCCACACAGGAGGGACAGGCAGCAACTCCCACCTGTGCACACACACACTCCAACCTGTGTGCACGACAGGTACAGACTGCAGACGGGGCACGGGAAGCCCATGAGCATGGACAGCCATGCTGAATTCCTGGCCCCTCGACTCAGGAGAGGCAGGGGTCTCAGAGCCAGTGGGGCCAGGTTCCCTTGACTCAGGGAAGCATCTCCTGGTGTTGGAGGAGGCCAGTTGCGAGCCGGCTGCTGATCTGCTGGCTGCATGCAGAGTCCCATGCTCAGACAGCAGGCGGCCACCAGGGCCAAGGAGACGCAGTCCTTCCCTAGGAGTGCACCAGCACCTGTCATGGCCAGGCCCTCACAGAGCCCCTCGGTGCCCACAGTGCCACGTCCAGGATCAGGCCTCCAGGGTGCACTTCACCCCCTTCGGCGTCCTCTGGGCCGTGCCCTGGTGCTATTGGAAGACCTGCACCTGAAGCTGCCCCTGCAGGAACGGGGTGCGTGGGACCAGGCCCAGAGGTCCCCCAGCACACCAACTCAGGATGTTCCCCGAGCCCTGGAGGGCTCCCCTCTTGGGGGCACCCCTCCACGGCTGGCCTGGGAGGGAGGGAGGGACTGACAGGTGTGAGGTGACCAGCTGTGTCCCCTCCAGACCCAGTCCACCCTGGCTGCTTGCCAAGGCAGCCCCAGCCTGGTACTTGTAGCTAGAGAGGTCAGAGGCTGGAGTGACCCAGGACCATATACTGGACACAGGTCTGCTGGTGTGGGACGGACAGGAACATGCTGTGCCTCCTCTGTTTTCCCCTTCCTGCCTGAGGACTCTGGGCCTCAAAGGCACAAGCTCAGCAGCCCAGAGCCTGCCACAGGCTGAACCCCAGCGCCCCTCCTCCCTGCCGGGGCCTTTGCCCAGGGCCTAGCTGGCAAGCTGCATCCACCTGCCCACCATGATACTTCCTCTCTGGAGTGGAGCCACAGCCCAAGTGTCCTTGCAGGAGCTCCCCAGCCAGGCCTCCACTGGGCATCAACACCCTGCTGGAGGACCTGCCCGATGTGCCTCCTGAGCACTACCCTTGCTGGTTCAGAGTAAGCGAGCTGTCACGGGAAGGCCCAGCCTCCCTGGATGCCTGGAGGGACGGCCTCCCCCAGGTAGGCCTGCATGAGGACCGGGAGTGCATGCAGGAATGCACCAGGGAAGGAGTGAGCTACGTGGTGCTTCCCCAAATCCTCCCCACACCTGGGGTTTTAAACAAGGTGATGGATTCCAGGCCAAGCTTTATTACACATCTGCTTACCCATGTCTCCTGCATCTGTGCTGCGGGACACACATACCCCAATTCCTGGTGACTGGACACACAAGGTCCATGTCTGGGTCTCTCCTAAATTGCTATAAGAAAACACCTGAGGCTGAGTATTTCATAAAAAGAAGAGATTTATTTAGCTCAAGTTTGGGAGGCTAAGTTGGGCAGCCTACCTGTTTCATCTCTGGTGAGGGCCTCAGAATATGGTGAAGAGATGGAAAGGGACTGACCATAACCAGAAGGGACCAAGCATGTGGTCCCCCCGTGTCTTGCTTTACAACACTACTCTTCTGGGAACTGACTCACTCCGTAAGACCTGCATCAGCCCTTCCCAAGATCAAGCCCCATGACCTCATTACCTGGCACCCGGTCTACCTCTTAAAGGTCCACCACCTCAGCACGCCACAGTGTGAACCTGGCAGGACACTCTCAGGCCATGTCCTGCCCAGGGCCTAGCTGGCAAGCTGCATCCACCTGCCCGCCATGATACTTCCTCTGGGCAGTGGCCCAGCCCTGCCCGGCGGCCCCATCATGGCCTTCCCTGACTGCCCTCATGGGCTCTGGAGTTCCTACTGGAAAGGACAAGGCTTCATGCACATGCACTGGACAGAGCAAGGTGCCCCCGGTGCAGGTCAAGGAGCTGGCTGCAGCGGAGGCAGTGGTGGGGCCCATACCCTAGACCTCCTGCAGACCCACCGGCCTCCCCCCACACCGAGGAGATCTCCTTTCTGGCTGGTGGGATATTCAGGCTTGTCTGCTATTTCCCCACCAGTGGTGTTCCCAGGACTCCGGTGTCCTGGTCAACCACAGGTGCTGTCCATGAGCACATTGGCCCCGGCCCCAGCCCCAGCTCCAGGGCAGGGCAGGGGCTCCCTGGCCAGCCTGGCGCTTCTCCACCACTGTGCCCTCCGCTGGGGCCCGGTCCTTCCTTCCCTGTCCTGTGTGCGGCGGGAGCCTGCTGCCACCTCGGGGGTTTGAGGAGTGCTGGTGGCAGCAGGCTCTCAGGGCAGGGTTGGAAGTGGGTCATGCACCACAAGCACAGGCCTCTGGGCCTCTGGGTGCCCCGTGCTCCTGCGGGCGTGCTCCTGGGAGCTGGCACCCCGTGTGTGCACAAGGCCCCGTGCCCCAGAGCTCTGTGCTTGTCACATGCCTCCATGCTTACTGGGAGTGGCAGCCAAGACACCTTCTTTGCTGACACCAAGGGTCACCGATTGTGAGTGGGAGCCCTGCTGCAGGTCCCAAACTTTCACCAACCTCCCAGGGAGCTGGGGACAAAGACTTCCATGGGTACCTCAAGACTCCTCTGTGATCAGAGGGCCAAAAACTTAGAGGCTGCCCCTTGTTAGGTGCAGGACAGGCTGAGTCAGCTGTCTGCAGGGCAGGCCAAACAAAGTTAGCTGCAGGATGACCTGGTCACTCAACCCTCTGTCTGGTTCTTTATCAACTATTTGCTTCAAGCCCAAACGCCCAAGCCCCCCCCCCCCGCTCAAGGCTGAACACTTAACCCCCCTTGTGCCAACAAGGCAGCTTGCAGACCCAGAGGCCTCATTAGATTTGGGCTATAAAATCTCCCTCCTGCCGGGCCCCTCTCTCTTGCTCTCTCTGTCTCCTTTGCGCACGTGCTCTCTTCTCTCTCTCTCTCTCTCTCTCTCTCTCTCTCTCTCTCTCTCTCTCCCCCTCTTTCCTTCTTTCTTTTCTCTTTGTTGCACTGCTGCAATAAAGATCTTTTGGTTGCTCTGAGTGTTGTGGTCACTTTTCTTTCATTTGGTGCCGAAACCCGGGAGAGGGTTAAAACCCACTTTTGGGTCCCTCTTCCTTCGGAAGTGCCACTCACCAGATGACCTGAACCCCATTTTCTCGATCGCAGAACTCCATCCACCACCGGCCTTCGATCGGTGAGTTTCCCCTTCCTGGAGCCCTAAACCCAATGGTGGTGTCAGGAGGATTTGACCGTTGATTGTCCGGCAAACCTCTTTGCCCACCTGCGGGGAGGAAAACACCCCACCACAGCCTTTAAGGCTACGGTGGCCCTCAGGGACTCCTTCCTAGGGCAGAATAGACTCCTGGGTTCAAACTTATTCCCTTCCCTTCCCAGCTGGTAGTTTCCCAGCATAGGCTTTGTAGGTCTCCCTCAAAGGACTGTGAAACCTCCAGGGACACATAACAGAGAACCAAACATCACACCCTACCCAGACCTTCACGGTTTCGGTGGCTCTCATAAAGTCCTAGTCCTCACCTTCAAGACTCGGCTGCTAGAGAGACAGTTACCCTCCCCTTCCTCTCCCCCTGTCTCTCTCCCCTCTTTCTGGCCCTGGGAATATCCGGCCTCTCCAGGAGGGGTCCCGAAAAGCCTTGGCCAAGGTCTCCCACGGCTCTGGCTCCGTCCAGGACGAGAGCTTCAACTGTCAGGATTCGGTGACGACCAATCTCTGCAGCTCGAACCTGCCACTAAGGCACTCCTGATTTTTGGCTCTAGCGGGGACGCCCCTTTTGCCAATAAATCAATTTTCTCCTTCTCTCTTATACTACCTTTGCGTCTCCTTCCTTCTCCCCTATACTACGTTTGCGTCCTCTTCCCTCCTCCTTATACTATGTTTGAAACATGGGTAATGTGTCCTCTCTGCCGGTCGACTCTCCCCTACAATGCCTCTTGGATAACCTCAAAACCCTCTCCTTGACACCAGACATCAAAGCCCCAAAATTGATCAAATATAGCACCCAGGCCTGGCCCACTTATCCCTTAGACAACCAAAGCAGATGGCCCCCTTTTGGGTCCCTGGATCCCTCCATTCTAAGGGATCTCTACAGTTACTGTGAGCATTCGAAAAAATGGGTGGAGAGCTGCTATGTCCAGGCTTCCTTCTTGCTCCGTTCCAATGCTGCTCTCTGCACCTCTTGCAGTCCTCAACAGATTCTTCCAGCCTACAAACCAACACCCCCAACCACGATCCCCAACTTTCTCCTCCTCCGGACTCATCCACTACTTTTGACCCTGTTAATGAACCTCTGTCCTATCGCCTGGCTCGAATAGGTCCTCACCCTCAGCCTTCTGCCCCAGACTCTCTGCCGTCACTCCCCCCTCAGTAACCTGCTTTCTCCCCTCCAAGTACTAGATCAAAACCTACACCACCACCCTTCCTCAGACCGTTGCCCCCTTGCTGAGGTAGCAGGTACTGAGGTGCCCCTCCACCCACGCACTGCTCTCTTCTCCTGTCAGCGCCCACACAGGTCCCACCAGGTCCTCTTCCCAGCTAACCCAGAGCTCAAATGAGCTGAGGAGAGCCCTCAGACCCCTATCCAAGATCTGGTGAAAGTGGCCTTTAAAGTTGCTTTGTCATCACTGAAAACAGGTTCCTAAGAATTTAGTGTCCCCCACAGGCTTTGGGGGATACTCACTCCCATCCTCCCCTCTGCTCTACCTGTTGTACTGCTCAAGTTTTCCTGGCTGGGGAAAATCCCCACCCCCTTTCCCATTATTCTATTAAGTCTCTCCTTCCTCACTCTCAGCCCCGCCATCCCCTCTCCCCTCCCTACCCAGGCCACAGAAAAGTCCTCACTGACCTTCTCCAGCAATATCCACCGTGGCTGATTTTAGGACTTGCCGCAGTCTGGCTGGGCACAAAATAATTGAGCGGCCATGAGGAACTTGTAGGTTCAAACAGGAACTCCTTTATTGCCCGAACTCTCACCAGCACTCCATGCGCTCTCCCCGGGAACTCTCTCCACAATCAACCGGGCTCCACTCCACGAGAACTCAACAGGAACTGAACGGGCACCCTAGGCAGCAGGAGCCGCCCTATTGCCGGACAGCAGGGGTCCATATACAACTGAATACACAGCCTGTTTCAATCCAGCATCATCCAGTTATACACAGCTTAACTTAATTATCATCTTAATGGCTGGCAGAGTTCCTGGGTTTTCCTTTTCTATCCTTTTTAAATCTTTACCATGATGGTGAAGCCAGATTTAAAGTTAGGTAGTCAGTGTAGTTAGGTAAATCGGGCCTAATACCGAGTGAAATCTAAAATGGAGGCCATGCTTGCAATGATTCCGGGAAATGCAGGACAACTCAAGGAATGTTAATGAAGTCCGAAAAGGCCCTAGGCCAAAGTCCACCTCAAAGAAATGTTAATGAACAGCCCCCAGCAAAAAGGTGCTGACTCAGAAGTCCTTCCTGACCAGATTACTTCTTTGGCCCACCTGTGTCCCACCCCTAGGTCCTTCCCACCTACATTCCATCACTGAAAGAACTATAAAAAGGGGAGACAACATCCCTTCCACGGATTCCACCTCTTGGGTCCCCTTCTTCCTCCGGGAGAAGTCTTTTCTGCTGTCCTTTAATAAACTTCTAATTTCTACTCTGACCTTGCCTCGGCGTGCTTCTTTGGTGTTATTCTTCAACATTGGGGAAGCAAGAACTCGTCACCAGTCAACAGCGGTAACATATTGGAGGTCCCACCGAGATTCTACACCGAGGTAAGTGCACGCACCCCATGTCTGTTTGAGGTGCATCTTTCTCTATTTCTTTCTGGAGGGTAAGGTGGGCACCCGACGGCTACTTAAACGCAATTAGTGCAGCCGCCACTCTTCAAGACTCGGGTGAGAGGTTTCCCGGCCTAGGCAGCTCTCAATCACCTGTTCAATACAGAGCAGGCATGTTGGGTTCTGCCAAAGCCGCTTCCAACTTTTCTGTCTGGGCCTGGAGAGCAATTGGCGTGAGTACACAGTGTCCCGAATCCCGATCTGCCTCGGATGCGTGGAGGTGGAGGAAGGAGTTTGGAACAACTGCGGAATTCCGGTCTGGGCTACACTCAGACGATTCCTAAGGTTCCTTTCTCTTGAGCCCCTCCCGACAGCCCTCAGGGGTATCTAGGGTGATCGGTAGATGAATGGCACTGAGGGAAAGCCCCAATCACATTTGCCTCCGTATGGGCCATGCAACACTCCCAACCCCGCATCCATTCCTCCTGGATGCTCCCCTTCCTTCGCAGGTCAGAAATGTTAGCAATTCAGGTTGTAGGACTGAGAGAAAGGCATGGGATAATTAGCAAAATCTGCCCAGGTTCCCTAAGATGCATAGGTAACTTTAACTAGTCTGTTTTACCGCCCCAATGTTTAAAATGTGTTGTGTTCCTTAAGCTGCTAGAGAGGCATTTTTAGAATCAACTCCTCTGGTAATCTGCTACCTTACAACCAGTAGATATCCCTTAACACTTAGGAGGCTCCTTTAGTCTACAGAGCAAAGGCAACAAAAGAGCGCATGTTTCTCTTTTGCAATGGGTTTTTAGTGGCCGGGAGGATAAGCAGTAATGCCCTTAAGTCTGAATCCTCCCAGGGTCTCTGGCACAGGGCAAACTGAGACCCTAGCACTTTGCTAAAGGGGACCAGAAACCCCTTGGCAAAGCAAGGTGAGAGACGGGTTTTCTGGACCGTTTAGGAAGCTCAAACTTAGGGAGACGTCCCTAATGAGAACAGTTTTCTCTGGCGCAGCGTGGGCGCCTGAGTCCTGTTCTTCTCACTCAGACGGGAGCTTCTCTCTCTCCAATACGCCAGGTGCACCACTAGCCTGCGTATTGAAAAATTGGGATAAATTTGAACCTCAGACGCTCAAGAAAAAGCACCTTATTTTCTTGGCCTGGCCTCAATACAAACTCTCTGAAGAAACCTGGCCACCAGAGGGAAATATCAATTTTAATACAATTTAACAGTTTGATAAAATTTACAAAAAAGGAAATGGTGTGAGGTGCTGTATGTTCAGATTTTTCTTTGCTCTAAGGGAAAATCCTAAATTATGCCAACAGTGTAAAGTAGACTTAGCTATGATATCTGCCATGAAGAGAAAAAATCTTGGACTCACTGAGGAAAAAGAATCAAGAGAAAAATTTGGGCCGATCAAAGTACATACCCCCTTCCCCCTTCAAGACCTAAGGCAGATAAAAACTGACTCTAGTGGAAAGTTAAGAGATATGTCAGATTGCCTGGGATTGGATCTATCCAAAGGAGCTAATCCTGTAAGTAAAAGGGAAACTGAGGATTCCCAGCAGCTGCCAGAGCCATTTTCGCTTTGGGGAATTTCCTCATTCTTCCCTGCACTGTAAGGATTGCTCCATCTCTGTCCACTTAAAAAGAAGGGACACAGAATGCAGTAAAGTCAGTCACACTGAGACCCTTGATTTTACACCTATAGTTGCCCCTCTGTGAAAACATCTGGTCCACTCATGGGAAATCTAAGGTGCCACTGATAGGAGTCATAATTAAATGGAAGTTCAAAACCTGGAGAGATTTTTTTCTTATCTGGTCTGTTTTAAAGGTTATTATAGGTTGTTTCTTGGGGATGATCTTGGCTAAATGTGTGTCTAAAAGATGATTTTTTTATTGTAACATCTGGTATCTAAATGAGTTTGAAGCATTGCATAATCTTGCAGTTAAAAGTTGGGGTTAGGTAATTGTTTAGTTTGTGATTTCAGATAATTCATGCCGGAGAACTTAAATACTTAGGATAGAAAATTAAAAGAATTCTACTTCCAAGTTGGCAAGTAACTCCCAATCATTTAGTTTTATTTTGAACTGGGTAGCCTGAGAAGATTTCACTAGGTATACCAGTGCATTAACTTGGGCAAGGATAGTAAATTATGATATGGTATCTGTTCCCCTCAGTGTGTAAGATTTAGGAAAAATGTTGAATTGGAACGTTGGTCTGGCTTATTGAAATAACATTGAATAGCAACAGTCTTAAATTTTTAAAGCTTAATTTTGGATATACATGGTAGTGTGTGGTTCTCAAGATTTTTTTCAGGTGATTTAATGTAACTTAATACTACTTTAGAAACTTCAGAACAAAGGAAGTGACTTAATGATCCTAAAGAAATTTCTTCTGATGGTAGAGATCCTATTTTCAGTTTTGTGTGAGCAAGTTTTTCTAGTGTAGGAAAATGTAAAGGTATGAAATTTTGTAAATTGTATCTTAAACTTGTATCATAATTTTCAACATCCAAACCTGAAAATTGTGACTTATGGTTAAAATGCCTTAGGCATGAGGTTTCTGCTCAGAATTCCAGTTTTCCCAGTTCCTTCCAGACCTCAGCCAGGACTTAAGTTGATATGCAAATAGAAGAAGACTAGAGCACTCAGTATGAGACAGATCTGAGGCCCAAGAAAAAAGAGTAAAGTGTCTTTTTATGGGAACTTAAACTAGATTAAACCAAAGAGTAAATTGTATGGCATTTACTAATTACTGGCCGGTCAATTTTTTCTAGGACTTTTGCTTTTTTCTTAGATTCTGTATTTTTTTTTGAGCTCGTGATTTTGATCCTACAGAGAAGTTAATGTTTTTCTGATAAGTTCTATTTTTGATCAACTGGAGTTTTTTTTTTAAACATTGCAATGAGATTTCACCTGAGAAAGCTACAAGGCCTTTACTATTGTGTTGTGTTACACTTGTGTTACGTGTTGTATGTCGGTATGTCTGTGTGTATGTCCATATATCGTGCAGTGATATGACAATTGACAGATGAGGAGCGCTCATGAAAAATTAAAAAAAAATGGATCCAAATATCTTTGATTCACGTGATTCAAATGGTTCAATTTAAATTGGGTAAACAGATGAAAGTAAAGATGTCTTTAAAATTAAGCTTATAAGTTTTTCTAGATGTTCAAAAAGGCCCTAATAAAATGTTAAATCTGCTTAAATTCAAAAAATTTACAAGTATTCAAAATGTGAACAGAAGGTTAACAGATAAAAAAGAGAAACTAGAAGGTTCTAGATATGGATTTAATAGAGGGAAAATGTGTTTCTGGATAAGAGTATATGATTAAGTAATTAAGAGGGTTTAAGTAAATGATATAAAAAAGGTCTGTGTAAGTTGCTTATAAGTGTAGGTTTTTGAGCAAGTAATCTTAAAGAAATTAAACAGCTGGTCAAACAAGTGCTGTTGTTTTAGAGAATTGTGCTATGTTATTTCTTTAAAAAGCTAAACTTGATTAATATAAAAACATCAATGTAATTGTGGTGTTAATGTGTCCATATCTTCCAGGTATACAAGTCTGTAAAGTAGAAGTTTTAAAAGAGCATTATATCAAGCTGGTGGTTCTAAAGTTGTATGGTAATTTTAGGCTTAAAAAGAAAAACATGTTGATTTATTTATCATTTGTGTTCTATAACTGGACTTGTTATCCATAAGATATGTAAAGTTCTATGTTACTTTTTACACTGAGATACAATTTAAATGTATTTTTAAGTTAATGAGAGCCTAATCTTTGTGAAGGTTTTATTGCAAAACACAAAAGTACTTTGCTACTTTTCTACAAAAGGTTAAAAGCTTTCAGTCTTTCTTTAATTCATGTTTTAGATGTGATATTCATGTTGTGTTTGCTCAAGTTCACAACAATTTATGTAGGCTTTGTAAAATGATGTTTGAAAAGCAAAGATCAGTGATCAGTTTCAGAACTACAGTACTTAAGATTTATGAAGAGCCCTGCCTTACTTGAGATAAGGCTCTGTCCCATCTCACTACATGTGAAAGTGACTATGAAAGAAGTAGGCCAGATTTCAGTACAGTTAAAGTTGTGTCCAAAAGTAGTTTTTTGCCAAGATTACTAGGATCTCAAACAGGGAATTATGATGTATAACCCTGCCAGAATTCAAGGTAGCTATTATATAAGCTAAATATGTTTTTACCCTAGTTAGTTTTGTTTTGTAGTTTGCTTATAGATGGTTTAAGGATTGCCTGTTAATGTTTTAAAGAGGTACTGCTTTAAGAACACAACCTGGGTCAACATAA
The DNA here is from genome assembly GCF_021218885.2 of Marmota monax. Classification (NCBI taxonomy): domain Eukaryota; kingdom Metazoa; phylum Chordata; class Mammalia; order Rodentia; family Sciuridae; genus Marmota; species Marmota monax. Next base: position 663,194 of record NW_026694888.1, on the reverse strand, counting down.
GATAAGGAGTTATCACCTACAGGATAGAGAGATAGACATTAAAGCCCAGTGCTCTTTAATATAAGGCTGTTAACTTATTTGCTGGATGTTTAAGATTAAGTTTTAAAATTAAAGTTAAATTAAAAGGGCCAAGAAAACCAATATTTGGCTCTTGCCCTCTAAGTCAGTCTGAATCAGGGAATAGGGGACTTCTCCAAAGGGCTCTGCAACTCTAGGCCACATAACCTCCTGAGCAGGGAGATTAATGAGACCAGTGGAGGACAGAAAGCCAATCAGTGCATTTGCTGTGAAGAGGAGGGTCATCAGAAAAGGGAGACATCCCTGATGCTTCCAAGGGAAGCCACATGGTCAAGCAAGGCCTGGACCCATCCTAGCGCAATGGCACTAGCAGAACTGAGAAGCTGCTGTGAAGTTCCCCGAGGACTCCCAGGACTGTTAACAATAGATAAAAACAAAAGTCAGTTTGACTTGCTTCATCTTAAACACTTAGCAAAAACAGTCAAAGCCAAAGCACAGCTGTTCCTGGACATTTTAAATGATAATAATAGTTAAATGTAACTTCCAAAAATAAGTAAACTGGAGGCTACAAAAGAGATTCTCAGACAGGAATGCCTGATAACTATCAAAAGGAACTGCCAGAGTAGTTTTTAGTTTAAGGCCTTTATTTCTAACTTACACAGGTAGGCTTAGTGTTTGCAAGTATGGTTATCCAGCCCTAAGTAACAAGATTAAAAGATTTCTCTATTAGACACAGAGGTCATACTAGTAAAAGGATTTTACAAGACCAGATGACATTAAATTATTAAACTGTATCTTAAGGAAAAGGACATCTGTAACCCTAAAAGTTAAATGTTGTGTTTACATCCCTGACATTTCTGGCAATGTGACAAATATCCTTAAAGATTTACATGCTCAGATAGAAGCCATGTCCTCAGCAACTTTGTCATGGAAACAATATCTTATCTCCTAGTTCTTGGTACTTCCTGGTGGAAAACATTGTTAATCTTTGTCTTTGCCATCATACTCATTGGCATATTCCTGTGCTATGGCATTTTGCTGCATCAATATGGTTCCAGTACTAATGAATTCTTGTTTCTCTTATAGACCATCCATCACTCAAATGGCCCTCCAGCCTATTACTTCTCAATCAGACTTCTATCATGGACCACTTGATAGACCCGATTTTTAAAGGGGGACTCCAAACTGCTTGCCCCACATCGTCCCTTTTCAGCCTGAAGAAGCCAGAGAGATTCTCTTCGCCCCCCTTCCTTACAGCAGTAAGGAGTTCCCAACTTAGAGGGGGGAATGAAGCCAGATTTAAAGTTAGGTAGTCAGTGTAGTTAGGTAAATCGGGTCTAATACCGAGTGAAATCTAAAATGGAGGCCATGCTGGCAATGATTCCGGGAAATGCAGGACAACTCAAGGAATGTTAATGAAGTCCGAAAAGGCCCTAGGCCAAAGTCCACCTCAAAGAAATGTTAATGAACAGCCCCCAGCAAAAAGGTGCTGACTCAGAAGTCCTTCCTGACCAGATTACTTCTTTGGCCCACCTGTGTCCCACCCCTAGGTCCTTCCCACCTACATTCCATCACTGAAAGAACTATAAAAAGGGGAGACAACATCCCTTCCACGGATTCCACCTCTTGGGTCCCCTTCTTCCTCCGGGAGAAGTCTTTTCTGCTGTCCTTTAATAAACTTCTAATTTCTACTCTGACCTTGCCTCGGCGTGCTTCTTTGGTGTTATTCTTCAACATTGGGGAAGCAAGAACTCGTCACCAGTCAACAGCGGTAACAATGGTTCCATTGTGATATATTTAACATCCCCTCTTTAATGAACCATGGGCTACACCTTTGTATTGTCTTAACGTATGCCCTAACTGTTCTTGATTTTACTGAGATGCCTCCTTCCTCTAGCAATTTACTTAACACCCTTTCGATTTGGTTTTTATTAATTTTAATTCCATATTTCTGCTATAAATATAACGCAGCCCAACAAGATAACACAAAACAAAACCGAAGCAAAACAAAACAAAAACAGAACAAAAAATTGTTGTATCAGTTTTTCTATTTTCTTGATATGTGTATCCATGGTTTATCTCTGTCTCTTCCTCAGGATCGAACAATGTCAAACCCTGAGCCAACCACTTTCCCCAGTTTGCCTGAGAAAGTTCTAGGGACAGGCAACTTGAAATAAAAAGAAAATAATCAAAACAAGAACACATTATTTTTTGAAATGGTCACCCATTCTCTTGCCCTGCCCTCAGTGGCGAGCAATTTCACTTACCCCCAAGCTTCAGGCGTCCCTGCACGGGCCACCAAATGCCACAGTCTGGCTGGGCACAAAATAATCAAGCCGCCACGAGGCACTTGTAGGTTCAAACAGGAACTACTTTATTGCCTAAAGTCTCATCAGCACGCTCTCCTCGGGAACTCTCTCTGCAATCAACCGGGCTCCACTCCACGAGAACTCAACAGGAACTGAACGGGCACCCTAGGCACCAGGAGCCGCCCTATTGCTGGACAGCAGGGGTCCATATACAACTGAATACACAGCCTGTTTCAATCCAGCATCATCCAGTTATACACAGCTTAACTTAATTATCATCATCTTAATGGCTCGCTAGCTTCACCTCTCAACCACTCCTTCTGGTAAAATGCCAGGTGCCATTCCGACTCGGCTGTGGGTCTCAACAAGGGCTTTCAGCAAAAGAATCTCTACAAAAGAGTTTAATGTAGATAAACTTCCTATTTTCATGTTGCCCTGTTTTACTTGGCCACTGGCTGGAAAAATCAGCACTCCCAAAAGCTAGACACCCCCTTACTAGTTTTTCACAAAAATATAATGAACAAGGCCTCTGGCCTTGAGCGGGGCTTCACAGAGATGGCTACATTTCTAAGATAAGGAAGTTACCAACTGGGCTCCATGGTAACAGCTGGCAGGGGGAGGAGAGAAAGGGAAAAAGAAGCTGTCCCCTTCCCAGGTGTCCTTGAAGGGGTAACTTGCCCAGAACAAAGAAAAAAACTGCTTTTTGTGAACTTCTGCAGACTGTGAACTTCTGAGCCCCTCCCCTTACATGCTGGCTGTAAAATTCTGAAACTACCTAAACTTGGGGTTCAGGGGATTAATTGGTTAATCAGAATTAATTGGTTAAGCAGAAGCTGTGTCCTCTGAATCTGGCTGCAACCAAATAAGACTGTTTCCCTATCTTCACTGCTATCCTAGGTGCCTTGCCTTGTCCGTCCCTACAACAGTATAATTCTATATACTTAAACATTGTTCATGTTTTCATGAAATGGTCAACAGATGTGATTAATTGTGTACTACAAGTAAGAAAATATCTCTTATTAAAATGGAATAATTTGCCTAAGTCCAGAAATTTACAAGGATTATTTCAAAATGTGAAAAAAGAAAGAGTTAACAGAGAGGAAAGAGAAATTAGAAGGTTCTAAGTATGGATTTAATAGAAGGTAAAGGTGTTTCTGGATAAGAGAGTCTATGTGATTAAGTAAATAAGAGGGTTTAAGTAAGTGCTAAAGAAGGTCTGTGTACGTTGGTTATATATGAACTTTTTTGAGCAAGTAATCTTGAAGGAATTAAGCATTATACAACTATCGTTAAACAACAACTGTTATTTTGCAATATTGTAATAAGTTATTTCTTTAAGAGCTAACCTTGACTAATATAAAAACATCAATAGCAATTGTGGTACTATTACTCTTCTTTGTATATTAAATGTGTTCATATTTTCCAGGTATATAAGTCATTAAGATAAGAAGCTTTAAAAAAAAACACATTATATCAAGCTGATATTCTCCAAAAGGTTGCATGGTAATTTTAGGCTTATAAAAATAACATATTGGAGATTTATTTATATCATTTAATTTTCTATAACTGGACCTGTTATCAATAAGATTAATATAAAGTTCTATAAGCTGGGTATAATTTAAATGTAATATATTGTGTTAGCTAGTATTCATGTGAATATTCGAGGGAACAACTATATATGTAAACTTTATAAAATGATATTTAAAAACAAAGATCAGCTTCAATACTAGAACACTTTATCTAAGATTTATAAAGAGCCCTGCCTTACCTGAGATAAGGCTGTACCTCCCATCTTACTACATGTCAGAATGACTCCAAAGTGGGTCAGACTTCAGCTAAAGCCCAACACTCTTAATGTAAGGTGAATCTGACTTTGCTGGATGTTCATGATCAAGATTTAAAGTTAAATTAAAATGGCCAAGAAAACCAATATTTGGCTCTGGCCCTCTGAGTCAGTCTGAATCCAGGGAACAGGGAACTTCTCTAAAGAACTTTGCAACTCTGGGCCACATAACCTCCAGATCAGGGAGATTAATGAGACCTCTGGAGAATGAAAAGCCAATCCGTGCATTTGCTGTGAAGAGGAGGGTCATTAGAGACAAGAGACATCCTTGATGCTTCCAAGGGAAGCCACATGGTCAAGCAAGACCTGGACCCATCCTAGCACAAATGGCACTAGCAGAACTGAGAAGCTGCTCTCAAGTCCCCCCAGCCACCCCTATGGGAACTCGGCTGACTCTTAACAATAGATAGAAACAAAGTCAATTTTGACCAGCTTGATCTTAAACACCTACCAAACAGTTAAGCCAAAACTAGTCATTCCTGGCAGTAATGAAGGACGAGAACAGCTAGAAAAGAGGAGACAGCAACCAGGCCAACAGGCTCCATGGGGAATGTTCAGTCAAGTATGGCCTTGGCTCCTCCCCCTCACAGGACCCCTATTAGTTAGTCATCTTTGTGTTTCTCCTAATAGGACCATGTCTATTAAACTGCCTACAGAAGTTCCTGCACGATCAGATACACAAATTCACCAACCAGTCAGTCAATCAACCACTTCTTTAAGACTACCAGCCCTGGTGCCCAAGACGGAGACCTACGACTCCTGACCAACTCCTCCAGCTCCAGAGACTCTGCCCCCACCTAAAACCCTCTCTAACCCTTTTCCAGATTTTACAACCCCTCTTTCACTTCCTAGGAATGAGAACTACTCTCCAGCAGGTCCACTCTGCTTGTTCTGCCTGCTCTACAGCATCCCCACAAGGAAGCGTCAAACCCAAACTCCCCACACCTCAGATGAGGAGCCACAGGCCAGGCGAAGACTGGCAGATCGACTCCACCCACGTGCCTAGGCACAGAGCTTCACTGCCTACTTACTCTGGTTGATAGTTTTTCAGGTTGGACAGATGCCTTCCCTATCTCCAGGAAAACTGCTGACACCGTCGCCTCCATCCTCATTGAGGGGATCATTCCCAGGTTCAGACTTCCCGCCTCCACCCAGTCAGACAACGGTCCAGCCCTCACTTCTCAGGGAACACGCAGACCGGTGCCTTCCTGCGCCATTCATTGCCTCATCCCCAGCACAACCAGGAACTGAATCGGTGAAGTGGCCTCCTCCTGGCCGGTCCCAGCTGCACCTGAGCCAGTTCCTGCCCAGCCTGTGCTCCGGCTCCGCCATCCTGTGGAGCAGAACCCGGGGGGACTCTGTGACCTCTCTGGCCTTACCTGGAGTCAGGGACCAGCCACAGCCAAGAAGCCATCAAACACAGGTGCCTCACGTAGGGTGACACCCACACACAGAGCCCTGTGTGTGACGGAGCAACACACCAATACCCAAGCTGCTCCCAGGTGTCACAAAGTCCACATGTACACCCCACAGCGCCTGCTTTCCCGGGACCCTGTCATCAGCGCACAGCTGTGTCCCAGCTCCTGGCCTCTGTAAGCCCCTGGAGGACATGGATTCTCCTGGGCTTGCAGAGAGGCCAGGAGCTGGCTCTGGGTGGGGGGACTGGGGATGTGCCCCTGGGTTCAATCCCCCATACCAAAATCATTCAGTCTGTCCGTCAGTCTAGGGGTGCAGCTCAGTGGTAGAGCACCCCAGGTTCAAGCAAACCTGACAGCCACGATCCTGGAGAGCCTTTAACCTGCCTCCGTGGGCCCCACTGGGTGGAGGTCGGGTAGGACGGAAACCAGGCGACAGAATCAAGAGGCCTGATGTAGTGAGCACATGCAGACCCTCACTCAGAAACAGAACCAGGGGTTGGTCCAGCTCACGGGAAGTGACTGGGAGACACACTTAACCAGCCAGGTCCCGTGGAAGCCTCCAGGGGGAAGGAACACCCCGGAAAGAGCCCCACAGGCCGGCCTTGTGTGCGAGTCTGGCGGGCGCTGAGCACAGGCCAGGTAAGCCCCAAACCGAGCTGCCCAGGGTCCAGGGGAGGGCCCGGGGCCAGGGAGCTCCAGCTAGCCGCAGTCAGAGTGGCGCTGCTACAAGGAAGCCCTACGGAGCCCAGGAGACTTAGGAGAGAGAGTTGCAAAGGGAAGAAGGCCGCAATCGCAGGGCAGGGCAAAGCCCCAGGTGCCACAGGGCGTGGCCCGAAACCAGCACCTACCTTTACCAGGAGGAGACCACCAGCCGTCCCGCACACCCCTACCCTGCCCCTTCTGCCCACTGCCCCATCTCCACAGCCCCGCTGTCCCTGCCCGCCTCCCGCTCCGTCCCCTGTCCAGCAGTCCCCTCCAGTCCCCTGCCCACTCCGTCCCTGCCCGCCTCCCGCTCCCCACCTGCCGTACCGCCCCTCCCACCTGCCGCCGCCCGGCCGGCTGTCACCTCTGTCCCCAGCCCCAAAGTCCCCTCCCGTCCCCTGTCCACTCCGTCCCTGCCCTCTCCCGCCCTCGGCCTCACGTGCGGTCCTGCTGCGCTGCGCTCACGATGCTGACCACCGCCAGGTGCGTGATGACCGCCAGGATGGGGAACCCGACGCCGACGTCCTGGGCATGCGGCCGCACGAACTCGCGCGCATCCAGGCGGGTCTCCACCGGCGCCAGCGGCAGGCCACCGCCAAGACATCAGGGAAGCCCAGCTGCCGCGCTGCGGTCACCGCGCTGCGGTCACCACGCTGCGCCCCTGGCGACACGGCCCCTTGAATCCTTGGCCAGCCCCCACGGGAGGCCCCGGGAACACCCCTGCCTGCCCATGGCGCTCCAGTTTCCCGCACCTGCGCTCGGCCAGCTGTCAGCTTGGCACGGGGTGGTGCGTCCTGATCGCGGCCTCCCTCCCCTGCCCACCTGGTACCATGTAGCCGGGCCACGTCCCCAAGGGAGCCCCATGAGCTCCAGGCCTGGCAGCCCTGCCCTGTGCTGCGACCTGCCCGCCTCTGCCATGCTGCTGAGGCCAGGGACAGCGACCCCCTGGCAGAGGGACACCACGGCTGGCAGCAGCGGCCAGCAGCAGGTCTCGGACTCGCACCGCGACTCGCACCGCACCGTGTGCAAGTCCGCGCGGCTACTGCCCATTTTCAGATACAGCCTCTGCGGCTGGCTGGCCTTCCTCCTCCTGGAGCCCAGGGGGCTTCCGCCAGCCTTGGGGTGGAGGTGGGAGGGGGTGCAGGATGATTCCGTCCTACCCGACCTCCACCCAGTGGGGCCCACGGAGGCAGGTTAAAGCTCTCCAGGATCGTGGCTGTCAGGTTTGCTTGAACCTGGGGTGCTCTACCACTGAGCTGCACCCCTAGACTGACGGACAGACTGAATGATTTTGGTATGGGGGATTGAACCCAGGGGCACATCCCCAGTCCCCCCACCCCTTTTCTGAGACAGAGTCTGACTAAGTTACTTTGGGCCTGGCTAAATTGCTGAGGCTGGCTTTGAACTCATGATCCTCCTGCCTCAGGCTCCTCCTTGGGATTACACCACCGCACCCACATTTTTTTTATAGTATATATATTTTTAGTTGTAGATGGGCACAATACCATTGTTTGTTTTTTTAAAATGTGGTGCTGAGGATCAAACCCAGTGCCTCACATGTGCAAGGCAAGCACTGTACCACTGAGCCACAGCCCATGCCCACATTCAGGGGCACTCCACCACTGAGCCGCATCCCCAGCCCTATTTTGTATTTTATTTAGAGACAGGATCTCGCTGGGTTGCTTAGTGTCTTGCTGTTGCTGAGGCTGGCTTTGAACTTTTGGTCCTCCTGCCTCAGCCTCCTGAGCTGCTGGGATGACAGGTGGGCACCACTGCATCTGGCCCAGGCACATTTTCTTTATTCATTTTTTGTGGTGCTGGGGATGGAACCCAGGGCCTTGTGCATGCAGGGCAAATGCTCTACCAACTGAGCCGTATCCCCAGTGTGCACATTTTTAACACACACTCTTAACTACTTATTTTCAGGAGACTGGGTGGATTCAGTTGTTTCCTCTTGCTGTGCATGACGAGGCCTCCTGGGCTGTGTGCACTAATCACACCTTCTTATCACCGTGGCAAAAGTTCAGCTTTTCTGTAAGCCACAAGCACACAGTGAACGTTCTCAGCCATCTGTCGGTCAGGCCGTTGGTGCTGACCGGTCAGTGGCTGCACTTGTTCCCCGTACCTTCCCTCTGGTTCGGCGCCTTGCTAAGTCACATCTTCAGGAGCCAGGTGCTGTGGCGCACCCCTGTGACCGCAGTTCCTCTGGAGGCCGAGGTGAGAGGAACCTGGCACGCCCGAGGCCCTGGCTTCTCTCCAGTGCTACCAAGAAGACGTGCTTTCGGGGAGGGTATGTGGCGGGAAGATTCTTAGTTCTTATGTACGTGGACATAGTTTTGTATTCTTGCCTTTCAAGTTTCTAGTTCAAAGCTGCTTTTCCTCAGGTCTTGGGGAATATTATTCTTTTGTCACCTGAGTTTTCTTAGATACAGCGTAGATTCCCTCTCCATCTTCCACAGTTTGTTTCAGTAACAGGTGTCTGTTAAGGAGGGTTTGTTTCCCAAAGAGATTCAGAAGGTGCTGTTGATCCGACTGAGGCTTCCTCACCTCTCCTGTGCCTCCTGGGTCCTCTTCCCATGAGAACCCTTTCTGGCAGGCTGGGCCACGCGCAGTGACCTCCCGTGTATTTCCAGTTCCTGTTCCTGTTGCTGTGCATGACATTTTGCCATTTAAAACTCCACTCATTAAGGGGTTTGTTTTCAAGGATACATTTTAATTTTGAAGATTTCTGTAATCTTAGTGCTCAGGAGGTTGAGGCAGGAGGATTATAAGTTTGAGGCCAGCCTCAGCAACTTAGTGAGACCCTAAACAATTTATCAAGACCCTGTCTCAAAATGAAAAAAATAAATAAATAAATAAAAAGAGGGATGTAACTCCGTGGTGGAGCACCTGCCTGGCATGCTTGGGGCCATGGTACCTGCAAAAAAATAAAAATGTTTTTTTTTTTTCCCTTTTTCTTGGTAATGCTCTATGTGGAGTGCACATGAGCACTCATGTCACCGCAGGGACGGCCACGTCTTCATCACCTGGCCCGTCCAGGAGGATGTCCGCGAGGAGCCAGGTCCTCTGCAGCCTGGAGGCTGAGGCAGCTTTTCCTGGGCAGCTGGGGGTGTGTGCTCAGCTGCGCAGGCTCCACCTGAGCAAGTGGACTGAAGTCCTGTTGAGGCCGGGGCCTTGCGTCCCCTGGTGTGAGCAGGCTGATGCCAGACAGAGGCACGGACTTGGTGGGTGGCCAGGTGACTGGCACGCCATGTGTAGTCCAGCGTGGGGCAGGACGCACAGTGGCTCTGCTTTTGGGACCCCCCCACTTCAGGCACCCTGAAGAGCCAGCGGGATGGGCAGGGGCAGGGGGGTGAGAAGTCCACTGCAGAGGCACCTGCTGCCTGGTCCTGCGCACAGAGAGGCCCCTGTCTCCTGCAGGCACACCATGATGGACACTATTCGCGGACCTCCTGGAACCTTCTGGCCATCCTCCTGGCCTTTGTCACGTGTTGGAGGTAGCCAAGGGGCCTGCCAGCAGCACCGTCACCCCACCAGCCCCTGTCCCTGCCACGCTCTGCCTAGTCCGGGCCTGTGCGTGGACGGTGTGGCCAGGAGACTCCACTCCATCCTCGTGGTCCTCCAGAGCTCCCTGCACCTCCACCCTCCTGCTGGCCTCTGTCCCCTGGGAGCTTGCGGGCCATGCACCCCTGGGTGGGCTCCATGGTGGTGGACCATGCCTGGGGAGCAGGTGCTGGAGCCCAGGCCTCCTGCGCCCTGCAGGCTGCTCTGGGCATTTGCTCTGCCAAGGGCTTGGGTTGGACCTTCTCCTCCCAGCACGTGGTGTCCTGCGTTGGCCACGTCTGGAACATCCCAGAGCCGGTGGAGCTCAAGGCGAAACAAGAACACTACTTGGCTGAGCAGGCACTGGCAGAGTGTGGGGTGAGCGCTTCCACGCAGCCTGTCCATCCCACAGCGTGTCCATCCACAGCCTGCCCCTTCGCCCGAGGGGGGACCCTGGCGGCCTCTCCCTGATGGGCCTGGGTGTGGTGAGCAGGACACCGCGCCTGCCCTGGGCTCTAACCACGCCGGGGAGACAACTCGCTTCCTGTCCCCCAGGTCATGGACCCCGCTGGACACCCCTCAGGGTCCCTGAGGCCAGCCGCCTGCAGCTGCAGGGGTGGCCTTCGTGGTGCCCCTCTGCTGCCCCTCACAAGCCCCATGAGCCAGAACACTGGAAGAAGTGCGTCCTGTGGTGCTCAGCGGTCTCCGCAGACCTTTCCCGCTCATCCATGGGGTGGCTTCCCTGGGCAGTTCTGACCTCGCGCTGCTTGCCCTCTGCCAACTCGGCCAGCTGCTGTGATGCCCGCATTTCCTAACTCTGTCCACTTGCCATTGAGGTCTCTTCCTCTGCCATGACAGATGGTGCTGAATAAACACCCGTGGACACGTGCCCATCTTGGCTGACTCCGGGAGGGCACTGAGTGGGACTGGGGTGTCCGGGGACCTGGCCATGCGTCCCCCTGGGAAATGCTTCTTCACACACAAGGTCCTCAGCCACGTGTCATTCAGCCATGGCCACCCTTGGCCTCAGACCAGGGCCCTGTGCTGGGCAGTGAGCTGCCAGTTGTCGACCCGCTTCTTCACCTCCGCCAGGGGTGCTGGGGGTGCGGGTGCCAGGGGGCGTGGAGAACCCAGCCAGCACCAGGCTCCCGCTGACCTGCTTCTGTGCTTCAGCGCTGAGGGTGGAATCTAGGGGCACTCCATCGCTAGGCCACACCCCCACCCTTTTTATTTGAGACCGGGTCTCACTAGGTCACTGAGGCTGGCCTTTAACTCAACACCCGCCTGCCTCAGCCTCCTGAGTTACTGGGACCACAGGTGTGGCCCTGCGGCCAGCTGGGTGCTTCTTTTTGTCATGGCCATCTGAAGCTCAAATCTCACGGCAGACTTAGAGGAACGCCAGGAGCTTGCCGTCCCCGACGGGGCTCTCCCACCCACCATGGGGGCTGCGGGGCCAGGGATGTGGTGGCCCCTCATTTACGGCAGCCTCCTGGCGTGTGGATGTCTCGGTGGCCATTCACTGGGCTGCCTCGCTGGTCACACACAGTGTGGGCCCAGCTGCAGGGACCGAGCTCAGGAGTGGGACCACTGGGTCCCTAGGTCCTTGTCACAGGTGGGGGCCTGTCCTCTTGGCAGCAGGGGTGCCACTGGCTCCTCACAGACTCACCCACCATGTGGGGGCTGGAGTGACCTCCCTGCTCAACCCCCACCCTCTCCTCCTCGCAACCCTCACGCTGGGCACCCTGGTGCCGGGTGCTGGGGGCCCTGCTGGGAGTGCCGGTGCAGAGAAGGCAGGCAGCACCCTGAGCTAGTGGACGCAGCTGGGTGGGGTGCGGGCAGCGCTGGCTCCGCCACTGTGGCTCTGAGAGGTGGGGACAGTGCTGGATTCGCTGGGAGGACCACAGAAGACTGGGACCACCCAGCATGTTGCCACCCACCACAGTAAGGAGAACACGCAATGCATCTGATTCTGGCTTTTATTTTAGAATCTATAAAATTCCAGTGTCACCCATATTCACGAGCCTTTACAGGTGTTTGCATATAATTTCCAACTGGCAAAAGTTAAGGCCGAGGGATGAACGCAGCTACAGAGACGGGACAGGAAGACATTCAGCCGCAGGAAGGGCCTCCCGTGGCATGGGTACAGTCATCTCAGTCTTTATGACAACCAAGGGAGAGGGGTGCGGGACCCTGAGCAGCTCGAGGACCTGCGTCGACGGGACTCAGCAACATGGAGATGCCGGGCTCGCCCTGTGAGGACTGGGCTGTCTCCTGGGAGGGGAGGGCTGGGCCCTGCAGGAGGGCGTTGCAGGAAAGAAGCAAGAGCACAGGGCAGGCCAGAGGTGGTGTGGGGGGCCGGGAAGCCCAGGGCTCCACAGGAAAGCGCCCCAGCCCTCCCTGCATGGCCTCCCCGCCCCTGGGAAGGCAGAGTCCCTGCCTCCTTCCCCATGGTCATCCCAAGCCACCGAGGGCCACTGGCCTCTGGAGCCGCAGAGGCCTTCCCTGTCTGGGCTTGGCCTGCCTGTCAAGGGCACGCGAGGCGGCTTGAGCTCCGGGAGCCACAGGCAGACCTGGGAGCAGCAGCTCTGGGCAGTCCCAGAGCTTGGGGTTAAAGATGGCCAAGCCCGAGTGCCTGGAGTGAGCGGGCCCAGCACCTCCAGAGAAGGCCTGGAGGGGCACAGGGTGGCTGGGCCGGACGCTGCTGCCCGGGACCACCTTCCCTCCTGAGGGCCCTTCCGCCTGGCCAGCTGAGGCCCCTGTCACGCCCAGGCCCTCCTCGGCCAGCGGCCCTCAGCACCCAGTCCTGCGGTCCTCCTGCTGTACTCTTTGGCCCAGCGACTGCGAAACCTGCCCCAGGACTGGGAACCTGGGCCCTGGGGGCAGTTCCACGGCAGGAACAGCGCCCCCTGGAGGGCACGCAGCTCCTGGCCCCAGCTCCGCAGCCGGGCTCCTGCTCAAGACCCTTCACACCAGCTGAGGTAGAAAGAAGGCTGCTGAGACGAGGGGCCCGGGAGTGCAGTGTCAAGCTCCCATCTCCACTGGATGTGAGCCACAGCCCACTAGGCCACGGCGACAGCCACAGGACCAGGGGCCCACACTCACACGGCTTCACCTCGAGGCTCACCCACAGACCCCGGGGCCCAGGAGGCGCCAGGAGCCCTGGTACTGTCGCACCTGAAGCAGGCTCACGGGTGCGGCGTAGGGCCCGGGCTGCCCTCGGCCCCCCGCTGTCTAAGCCAGGCACTCCTCCCACCTGCTCCCCGTGCTGAGCAGACCCTTCAGCCAGAGGCCAGCTGCAGTCCACCAAAAGGGGGGTCCGGGTGACAGGCAGTGGGCAGGGGAGGTGGGAAAGGAAGAGGGCAAACGTTTGGCTTTTATAAAGTCAAGGAAATTTATTTCCTGAGGTCATGACACAGGAAGTCGACTCCGAGCCGCTGCTGTGGAGCTCTGGTGAAGGTCAGTGCTGACCGCATGCTGGGTGACCAGGAAGCTGGAGTCTTACCACAAATGCGCAATGACCTCTGCTTAGTGTTCAACATGGTGGCACCTGTCCTGGGGCACCACCCAGGGGCAGCCCCTGAGCCCGCTGGGTGACGACCAGGCCTGGGGAGGTGGTGACAGGGCCGGCCGTCAGGCTTCACTGCGAGACCTCGGGAGGGGGGAGCGTCAGCAATTGGGGCCCAGCCGCTGGGTCAGACCGAGACAAACCGTGTGGCGGGTTTGCTCAGCAGCTGGAGAGGGTGCTGCTTTTTGATCATTATCGTTTGGGGCCCCAAGGGAGGGTCTTGGGGGCCACCTGAGCCCCAAAGCTGGGAAACTCCTCAGAGCTGCTCATATCAGGAGCCTGTGGAGAGGAGAAGCAGCCTTAGCCTGGGGCCCAACGGCACCCACATGGCCTCCAGGGCCTGCCAGCTGGCCTGCGGCCCATCGCCCCTGCCCCCCGCCCCAGGGCCGAGGAGCAGAGGGACAGAGGCCGCTGACCTTCTCACTGCTGCCGGCAGTCCAGGGCGCGTCCCGCACCACAAAGCCTTTGGAGGGGGCCTTGGACTCCTCGTGCACGGGGGGCTTAAGGTAGCCCTGCAGAGCCTCACTGTCCACCACGTCGGCCAGCTGTGGGACAGGGAGGGGCATCTTATCAGGCATCAGCCCAGGCCAGCAGCATCTGAGGACCACTGCCGCCGAGCTGCCCTGGCTGCCTCCCCAGGTCCCGACTCACGTATTCCTCCTCCAGGTTGAGGATGTGATCGATGGCCTCCTCCACGTTCTCCGGGAGCCCTGTCACAGTGACACAGTTGGGGTCTGGGGCTCCAGTCTGTGGGAAGCGGATGTCCACCTGGAAGGAGCACATGTTAGCCCAGGGGCCGAGGGAGGCCTATTTCCAGGAGTGTCCTCTGAACTGGTGAAGGTGCAGACCCCTGCTCGTGGTGCTCTTCCCTCCCCTGTATGGGGGGCTCAGGGGCACAGGGTCCCCGAGACACCATGTTGGAGAAACACACCACTTGGCTTGCCAGCCTGCAGGTGCCCTGCCCTGTGGGGCGCAGGAGTCGGGGGCCACGGGCATCCAAGGAGGATGTGCACTTTCTTATTCCCGGGCTTCTGGCCACTCCGGGGACTCACCTTGAATTCATCCATGATTTTTCGGATGGCTTTGCCTCGGGCGCCAATGATGCGGGCGTGGACACGGTGGTCCAGCGGGACGTCTTCAGAGACCATCTGCTCAAGCTCGCCCACGATCTTCAGGATGGCGTTGCGGGCGGCTTCTGTGTTCTTCTCGTACCCTGTGATGGTGATTTGGTCCTGGGGCTGAAACAGGAGAAGGCGGTCAGACAAGGGGGCGTCCTGCTGGGCTCCCGAGGCAGCGGCTGGAGGGCCGAGGCGTCTACAGTGCCCTGAAAAATAAGCATCAGCTCTAGAAGGAAGGAGGCTGAGGGCCGGTGCTGCGGCGAGACGGCAGGCTCCCCACGTCCACTCAGCACTGTGCCCACCAGAGACAACCAACACAGGACCAGAAAGGACACTGCCGATAAAGACGGGCCAGCAGGAGTGTGGGCTCCAGAGCAGGGGGCAGACGGGAAGCAGAGGAGGAGCTGCAGTGCTGATCCTCAGGACAGGGAAGAACCGGTCCCAGTGAGGGACAGACCCAGCGGAGAACCACAGACTCTGGAGGGGACACCAGGACAGACAGAACCAGCGAGCAGGGGCAAGGGAGGCAGGCTCTGCCCTTGACGGGCGCAGCCCAGCTTGGCCACGCCCAGCAGTGGACAGCCGTGCCTGCTCCACCCGGCACAGCTTGTGGGTGTTGGCCAGAGCGGCTGAGCTCCAAGTCCAACCTGGAAACTGGTAGATAGGGGAAAATGGTGGCAGCCAACCCATGGGCACCAGGGCAGTCAGAGCCAGGAGCCAGGAATGCCAGGGCCAGTGGAATAAGAAGTGGGGCAGGCCAGGGGGCCCTGCTGGACAGGCTGAGGTGGGCAGGGCCTGGTGAGCTGCTGCTGGTGCTCTGTGGGCAGGTCCTGCTGGGCCCCAGGACGTGCTAGAAGAACTAGCCCACACCAGCAAGCAGAGATCTCGCAGGGCAGCCGGGGCCACCCAGGGAGGCCCAGCCTGAGGGCAGGATGGCCAACATCTGGGCAGGACCAAGCTGGAAATGGACCTGAGGGTGAGGCAGGAAAGTCCAGTGCCAGAGGTGGGAGCGGGGTCTGCCTTCCGATTCGTCTTGAGCGAGCAGTAAGGAGGCCATATGGCTACAGAGGAGCTGGACCTTGGTGGTTTTAGGTCCACCTGCTCCCAGGGCCCTAGGAGCTGGTGGACAAGCATGATAGCCTAAGAAGGACCTGCTGGGGCTCCTGCCTGCCGAGACTGAACAAGTGGGCACAGGGGAAACGCCCAAGGTCCCCGGGGACACCCGTGTTGAGGGGCAGAGATGTGGTCACACCTCAAGCCCAAATCAGATTCTCAGACCTGCTCTATAAACTCACCCCTGACCCCAGCTGGGCGCCTGGCTGATGCGTGTCTGGCTACTGCTTCCAGGTCAACACCAAGGTCAGGGAAGCCCACTGAGTCCCAGCACCATGCTCACGCTCACCTGGCTGCCATCGTCCTTGTCCGGAAACTGGATGTTCACGTCGTGCTCCAGCCGGATCTGGGTGATCACTGCCCCCTTTCTTCCGATGATTTTGGGATGGTATTTGGGGTCTACAGTGACGCTCAGCTTGAAACTCCGTAGAGCCTAGAAAGAGTGAGGCAGAGGCAGTTCAGCCACACGCACCTTGCTACAGTGGCCTCTGACCAGTGCTCCAGGCGTGACCCCCACCAACAGCTGAGAGCGAGCACAGAGACGCTGGCCGCTCTGAGAAAGCCGAGGTGCCTGGGGTTGGCACCCTTGCTCAGTACTCTCCCGGGCCGGCCTGCCGGGCTCTGAGGGCTGATGTGAAGAGACGCACGCACTGGACTTTTAAGGAGAAGCCGAGGAAGAGGCAACCGCAACATCTAGGGCAGAGGGCCCGGGAGCTTGGGCTGGCCTGAGCACACTCCCCGGGTGAGCAGGCGACAGACCTGCTCCATGCCGGTCGCAGCAGCAACCGTCCCTGTGGTGGGCCCTGTTCCCACAGTGGCAGCTGCTCCAGGCCCCTGACCACCCTCTCCCATGCAGGTGGCGCTCAGAGGAGTCTTGCCCCACTGCACAGCAGGGAGTCCTGGGCTGGCTGGCTACATTTCTTACAGGGCCTGAGGCACCCCAATGTTTCTCCTGGAATTATAAATCAATGCAACTGTCCAACTCTTGTCGTCGTGAAGGGGAAGACTGCCTGGCCCTTGGCTCCTCCCACAGGGCTCTGGTCCAGGTCCCTTGGGGGTGCGTCCTGCCCGGCCCCACTCACCCGGTCCTCCTGCTCAGCCTGCAGCTCCTTCACGCGCTCTAGCAGCCCGGCCTTGGCTCGGTCCAGATTAGCAGCGAGGCCGGTGATGGCGATGACGTCAGACTGCCGCTCAGGAGCTGGGACGTGAATGTTCACCTGTACAGTTGGGAGCAGGGATGATGTCTGGGGCCAGGCAGCAGGTGTCACCTGGCCCCAGGTCACAAGCCCAGGCTGGGGGTCCAGAGGGAGGGCAGGAGGGAGGTTAGAGCAGAAGAAGGTGATGCCAAGGGTCCCCAAGGGATGGCGGCACTTTGGAGCTGTGGGCACATCCCCTGCACGTCCCCAGGGAGCTGTGGTGCGCAGCCCACCTCCATGACAGCCTGGAAGGAACTCTACCTCAAACTCGTCCATCATCTTGCGGATCCCGCTTCCCTTCTGCCCGATGATGTAACGGTGAAGGTCAAAGGGCACCTCCACCTCGATGGTGACAGGAACCAGAGCCTGTGGGAAGGGCAAGGTTGGGCCGAGAGCAGAGGGCCTGAGCTCAGGGCCCTGTCCCTCCTGCCCTGTGCCCTGATAAGCTAACCAGACCTTGACCCATGGAAAGCAGGAACAGCACAGGGCTCAGCCTTGGCAGTGCCCTCCTGAAGAGCAGGCCTGAGGCCCCCAGGGAGGGGCATGCAGCCTCGAAGCCCGGCTCCTACACATCCGAGGTCCCTGTGGGACCCTCCTGACGGCTGGTCGCCTGCCCGGCCCCACTTGGGTCTGACAGCTACTGCCCTGCGCCCATCACCTCTGCAGGTGAGCGCTACAGCTGGAGTCTCTGTCCTTCTGAGGCAGATACACCGTGGTGTCACAGTGTTCACACCAGGACCAGCGTGGGTGGCACTCAATAAATATTCAGCGCCACAACCACTCACGGTCATAACGAGCCTGAGATGGCTGCTCCTTCCGTGATGCGGGGGCCCTGTGCTTACACCTCAGGGCCACAGTGAAGAAACCTACTGCCCGTGGTCATCAGGGCAGCTGCCCAGCCCCTGGGGAGGCCACGCACCTCCAGTGCCTCCTTGGCTGCCTCACACCTCTCTTTTCGGCCAGAGATGACGATGATGTCGCACCTCCGTGGAGAGCCAGGCTCAGCCTCTCTGCCCTCCCCGGCCTCCTCACCGTTCTCCTGGACAGCTGGCTCTGTGCTGGGGACTGGGGAGAGGAGAGGTGTCACCTCTGCTTGTCACTGCTATTTGTCAAGCGCCTGCTATGTGAGCGTGGGAAAGGGAGGGAAGGTCCATTCATCTTCCAAGCCCAGGTCTGGGCAGGGAGGGCAGACGGCAGGTCTCACAGGGGCCGTGAGGCTGGTGGCACAGGAGACCTGGGCTCTGCATGTCCCCTCCTCACCTAAGCCTGGGCTGAGAGACACCACAGGAGTGGACGAGGCTCGCAGCGTGTGAGAGTATGAGCAGCCCTGCGTGTGCAGCTGAGCACAGGCCACACAGCTGGTCCAGTAAGCTGCCTCTGAACAGGCAGGGGGAGGCCAGGAGCACGGGGCCTGACCACAGAACACAGACCAGGTGGGACCAGGTGTGCAAGCCACAGCCCAGACACCACCTGTCCCCTCACACCCGTGAGCGCCACAGCCACCTAAGGGACACCTGCTGTGGAAATGCTTCCGTGGATGCAGGGGTGGGCAAGGACGCAGGCTGTGACGTGGACGGGTCTGTGCAGCTGGCCGTCCAGGTGTGACTGTGGACACACAGGCAGCAGGGTTCAGCTGGCTTCCTCCACAAAGCAGCCCGAGGTAGGGGGGATTGCAATGGCTGCATGTGACAGGCTCTATGGGAGTCACGCTAGTGACACTGAGTGAACGCAGCTGGCTGCAAGGTCCTGAGGCCAAACGGGGCCCACGAGGACGAGTCCACAAGAGGGTGCACATCCTTGCACAGGCGCCTGCGGCACTCCTCCCACTGTCAGGTCCCCAAGCACAACCAGGTGACAGATGGGACACAGCCTACTGTGCTGTGCAGCAGGGGAAGAGGCTGCCCACACACATTTGAACCCAGACAACGTCCCAGGGCTGACCCTGCAAACCGCAGCTGCCCACGGCTGCCCATAAGTCCTGTCCCCCACGAGCGCTGGCTGACCAGGGCCACCTTCCAGATCAGGGCTCCACGGCTGGGGTCCAAGCACCACCAGCACTGAGCAAAGGGCAGGGCAGAGGCGCCAGGGAAGTGCACGCCAGCCTGTGTGGCCACCATGGGCGGCAGCTGTCGCACTGCAGGACCCACCTGGGTTCTCCTCTCTGTCTGGGAACTTGATCTGGACATTGTAATCCCGAGTGATCTGCTGGATCCTGGAGCCTTTGGGGCCCATGACAGATCGATGGAACCTTTGGGGGATGGCGCACTCCACCGTCACCTGGGCTTCCTGAGGTGGACACACACACACACACACACGGAGACAGAAGAGCTGGGGTCGGTCCTTGAGCTCCGCTCAGCATGCCCTGCCACCTACACCCGCTCTTCCGAGGTGACCCCATGGCAGGGCAGCAGGGCCCATCCTCCCTCTAAATGGGTCCTGCAGCTTGAGTACACCACAGCTGATGCCCCACAGACATGGTCCCTGGGGCACTGCCTCCAGGGTGCACAGGGACAGCTCAAGAGGCGGCTTTAAAAAAGCCTGTGCTCCGGGTGGCTGCTCCAGGGACTCGCCCTGGTGCCCTCTTCCCCTGAGAGGCCGCCCTCACGTGGCCCTTGACAATTACACAGCAGGCGTGCTGGGTGGCAGGCGGACCTTCCTGCATGCCCGGCTGCACCTGCACCTCCCATCTGCTTCCCAGTGGCAGGCAGGGAAGTGGGGGGCGGGCGGAGCGCCAGCCCACAGCCTCTGGGGCCTTACCAAGTCCTCGATGATCTCCTGAATGCGCTTCTTGGCTGCCTCCACACAGTCCTTGGCACCTTTGAGGGTGACCTTGTCGCTCTGTGTGCCGGAGCGCGGGAAGCTGACCATCACCCCACCATACTCCTCTGCGATCTCCCGCAGGACCTGGCCTCTTCGGATGACGAAGTGGCGGTGGTGCTTGGGGTCCACCAGCATGGAATCCTCGACCACGTTGTCCTTGATGCAGAGAGGGAGGAAGGGGAGGTGAAGCCCCACCCAGTGGCACCAAGCCCCACACCCAGGCCCGTGCCCTACCAGGTTCTGGATCAGCGCCTCCAGCTCCCGCTGTGCCTCCCGGACAGCGTCCTCCTTTCCTATGATAGTGATCAGGTCTTGGTCCTTGTCCTCCGCGGCTGGGAAGATGATGCGGGCACCCGTGCTGTCACGCACCTTGCGGATTTTGCCGCCCCCCTTGCCAATGAGGAACTTGTGGTACTCTGGCTTGGCTCGGATGTCCACGGTGAAGCTCTTTGTTTGCTGCAGAAACCAACCCCCAGTGTGTGAGCCCCCACTGCCACACTGGCCACGGTGCTGGTGAGCAGGAGCATCTCCCCTCAACGGGCACACACACTCAGATGGATGGCACTCGTGGTCTTCTGCAGAGCCACTGGAAGATGGCAGCCAGGTGCAGACTGGGACCCTGGTCTTCTCACTTACCAGCAAGGACTGATCTGGACCTGCTGGGTGTGGTACTGTGCAGTGGGAGGTGCTGGCCCCACGCAGGCCCTGGGGTTGGGCGCCTGGGCACAGCAGATGCGCATGTCAGGAGAGTCCACCACAGAACCCTGCTTCCCCATCGCCCGAGGTCCAGGGCCACCTCCCTGCACTCAGGGCTGCTGCGTGGCCTATGCCCAGCAGCCATGCCCAGCTCCACTCAGCCACTATCACCAAGAGCACAGTGAGCGAAGGGCCAGAGACCGTACACAGCAGAACAAGGCCCCATCTGACACCAAGAAACCAGGCTGGGAGGGAGGGGAGTGCCGGGCAGTAGAAGTGGCCAAGTTATTGTCACTCTGGATGCGTGTCCGAACACATAGCAACGATCCCATGAGAACGCACAGCTACAGCGTACCAATTAAAAACAAAACATGAATCCCAGCAGCTCGGACGGCTGAGGCAGGAGGATCTCAAGTTCAAAGCCAGCCTCAAGCAAAAGCAAGGCACTAAGCAACTCAGTGAGACCCTGTCTCTATAGAAAACACAAAACAGGGCTGGGGATGTGGCTCAATGATCAAATGCCCTGGAGTTCAACCCCCAGAACCCCTCTCCCCAAAACAACAACAACAACAACAAGACACCATGGGGGAAAACTGTTAGAAGAATTTCTTATTCCTTCCTAAAATTCTGGTAAAGGTTAAAACAAACCAAAAACCAGGGCCCAGCAAAAACAGTTACTGTGCCCTTCTCAGACCCCAGTGTCTTCAGCAGACTCATGGAGGAGAAGTGGGATGCACGGCCCTGTGATCAGGACCCAGGGGCCCTCTGGGCCAGAGGCTGGGCCACAGCAGCAAGAACGCAGCAGGGGAGATTGGCCGTCATCCACATGCTGTAAGCAGCTGCCACCCTTCAGACAAAGGCCATGCCCAAGAGCCAGGCCACCCAGAGGCAGACCCAGCCCAGCAGCAAGGCAGGATGGCCTCGAAAGCAAGCGTGGACTTCCACAAGCAGACAAACAGGACCCCACCCCGTCCAGTGCAGCAGAGCCACAGACGCAGCCCCTTTAAGACTCTTCACGAAATGCACGCACACACACACACATTTTTATTTTATCTTTTTGCAGTTGTGGGACTTGAACCCAGTGCACTCACCACTGAGCCACACCCCCAGCACTTTTCACTTTGGGACAAGGAACCACCGAGTTGCTCAGGCTGGCCTGGAGCCTGCTGTCCTGCTGGGTGCCGGGATTACAGCGTGGCCACTGCACCAGGCTCAGCCCTCAGCAAGGGCTGGCTGTGGAGCTGCTTCCCGACGGGCCATGGAGAAAGGGTGTTGGGCTCCCCAGGGAGGGGGCGCGTGGGCTCACCTTCTCCTCCGCCAGGTGCAGGAGCTGCTTCCTGGCCTTCTCCACGTCAGAGGAGGGGCCCCTGATGACGACCGTGTCGCTCCCGGAGCCCTCCACAGGGAAGTGGATGTGCACGCCCCCGCACTCCTCCATGATGGCGCGGATCAGGCGGCCCTTGGTGCCGATGAGCGAGTTGTGCAGCTTGGCAGGGATGGAGACCTCCACCTCGGCGATATTGGCCTGCAGCGGGCAGACAGCAGGCCTCACCGCAGTGTGGAGGGAGGACGGGGCCGGCCTGGGGGACAGCAGGCCTCACCGCAGTGTGGAGGGAGGACGGGGCCGGCCTGGGAGAGGCTGCACAAGGACAGGCCCACACCCGAGCACTGGCAGTGCAGCAGCAGGACACACTCAGCGCCATGTGACATGAACTGCATCCCACGTGCCGAGGGGTGAGGAACAAGCATGGAGCAACAGAGTTGGAGCGACCCCTGCCTGCCTACCATCTCCACCAGGAAGCAAACATGGGAGCTGCATGACCGTCCCCACTTGCTATGGCCCAGTGAGGGCAGCAGAGAGAACCCGAGGCCCTGTGGCCACCCACACACTGACCCCGAGGACACCAGAGCAGGGAAAGGTCCTGGGAGAAACAGGCAACGGCCCACAGCTCAGGACCGAGCCACCTCTGCCCTTGGCTTCCTGGGCCAGGTGCAGCTCTAGGAAGCAGGATGGGGATGGACCAAGCTCGCCTCTGATCTGGTCCAACAAGACTGAAGAACGAGTCCCCAAAGGTGCAGACTGTCCGAAAGACTTACAGCTCAAAATACTTAGAGGAATACAAAATACCCAGCAAGACACACCAGCTTTCAAAGGAACAGGCAAAAAGAACCCATGACAAAGAGAACAGAAAACAACCCAGAAACAGAGATGACGGGACCAGCAGGCCACGGACACCAGGCAGGTGTCCTGCACTGTCTGTGGTTTGCAGCCTGAAAAAAGACTGCCTGAGCTGGGCACTGAGGACACAGAAGACGTTAAGACTCAGACTCAGCTTCTGGAGTCAGACCCACTGATGTCCAGAGGGACACTCACCAGCTGGGATCCTGGAGGACAGGCTTGCCACCCAGGCAGACTGAATGCGCCACACAGGGAGCAGACGTGAGCCACCCGGCAGCCTGACAGGAACCAGGCCCAGAAGCCCACTCCCAACACGACACTTTGCAAAAATGCGGGAAAGACTAGGCACCGGACACACTCTGGGGACACCAAGGGTCAGTGTTCACACCAGAGGGAACAGAAGGCACAAGCGACCGGGAGCTGCAGGAACAGCGTCCACTGGGGAAGCACACATTACCTCCGTCTCTTAAAAACAATAAAACCAAAAGGTCAATGATCCACAGTGGGGGGGGGTGTCTCGTGACCATACCGGCAGGGGCAGAGGCCCACTGTGTCACAGAGGGCACACACTGAGGACCTCGGGTTGGATCTCCAGAGCCACCCTGAGTGTGCCAATGCAGCGGGGAAAAGAGAACCCTAAAAGAAAAGGAACTGGTGAGGCATGGGGACAGGACGAGGAAGCTGCAGGCACACAGCTGGGGGAGCAGTAGGTGGGGCCGCAGCCCACAGCTGCCTCTGCCTGTGGTGTCTCTGCGGGGTCCCCTGCGTTGGTTCTCTCATGGTGGACCCGTTCTATTCGCAGATGGACAAGATGGATGGGAACTGGGAACCTGTGCACAGAAGGCTGAAGGAGAGACAGGAAGGCAGGGTGCCGTGGAGAGCAGGGGCAGAGCGCTTCAGAGCCAGCCACACAGGAGACACCTCGCAGTGACAGGTCGGGGGCCAAGGCCCCGAGGGTCTGAGAAGGTTAAGGGAGTGGGCAGGGCCACAGCCACACAACACTGACCCCAAACACACTAGGCATGATGGACTCCACAACACCTGGGCTTTACTGCATCTAGAAACGCAGTCTAATGTTCTGGTCAAGCATATGGAGGACGCCATGTGCAAGACGTGGCACTGGATCAGACTGACCAGACAAACCACAGCTCAGAGATTCCCCTGACGATGTGAGTTGTGGACAGCAGACGTGCAGGCACTGTCAGGAGGGACGAGCGGGCCCTGCTGTCTGGTTCTCAATGAGGGGGCGGAGGCAGAAAGCAGAAAAAGGCAGAGCAGAGGACCAGGAAGCTGTGTGCTAGTGACCTGGCCAGCACGCGTGAAAGAACCCATCAAGACCAGAACAAGGGGGCTGGGGATGTGGCTCAAGCGGTAGCGCGCTCGCCTGGCATGCGTGCGGCCCGGGTTCCATCCTCAGCACCACATACAAAGATGTTGTGTCTGCCGAGAACTAAAAAATAAATATTAAAAAAAAATTTCTCTCTCTCTCTCTCTTTCTCTCCCACTCTTTCTTTTGGGAAAAAAAAAAAAAGACCAGAACACGGAGGGGAGGGGCTGCTACGGTGGACACCACCACAACGGCAAGAGGAGACACTCCACCACGGGGGGACGCCGAGCCACCCTGCAGACCGCAGAGGCTCTACCATTAAGGGGGACCATGAGCCACCCTGCAGACCACAGAGCCTGCACACCTGCCCACTGCAGCTGTAGGCCGGCCCTGGCCATGCCTGGGTGGCAGCTACCTTCCCTGGCTTGAAGTGGTGCTGGTTTCCTGGGAGTACACGTCAGAACAGACAAACTCGACACTGTGAGTGATTGTACACTGCTTTTTTTAAAGAAGCTGAAGAAAACACGGTATGCCTGCTCAGATGACGCTTTTCAAGGGCTCAAGAGGACCAGGTCACTGCTATGGGGCTAAGTGATGAGCACCCAACAGACAAGAGGCAGAACTGCTGACCACTCGCCCAGCAATGCCTGGTTTTAGAGCTGCAGTGGCCACCAGGCCTGACCACCCTGCGTGTGGCCCACCGGGAGCCCCCGTTACCAGGTCTTTCTGGATGGACAGGATCCGGCTCCGGGCAGCCTCACAGTTGGCTCTCTTGCCTGTGATGATGATGGTCTCGGAATTGCTGTTCTCCGCGGGAAGGTCGATCTTGGTGTTGCTTTCCTCGCGGATCTAGGAGAGGGAGGCGAAGCTGAGAGGCTGCAGGCCTCCCAGACAGGGGCACTACACACTTTGCCTGGAGGGGAGGCCCGTCTCCGCCTTCCCACAGCAGTCACCTTCTTGATGTTTGCACCACCTTTCCCAATGATGTTCTTGTGAAACTGTTTGAAGATTGGAACAGAAATCGAATAGCTATTCTCCACCTGCAACACAGGACATGGCAGTGACACCGCGGTCAGACATGCGCCCGGAGCCTGCTCTCCTCCCAGCCTAGCTGAGCATCAGAATCTGTCCTCACAACCACCTGGCATGTCACAGCCAACTGGTCTGAAGTCCCTGTCTACAGCAGCCTGCAGTTGGTCAACTAGCACCCACCAGGTCTGTCCAGGGGCCCTAACCATCATACTGGCTGGGGGAGTGTGTTACCTGCCAGGATAGGAGCTGGGTGAGGAAGGTGCTTGGACCCCACAACAGGGCAGCACACAGCCCCCAGTGCTCCTGGGGACCAGCAGCCAGGTAGCAGTACACAGTACCCTTCAGACCCCCTCACGATCACCTCCCAGGGCTGGAGCCGTGGATAGCGCCAGGCCATGGCTTTCCCATCAGTCCCTCCTCCATACTCCCCAAGCCCTCTCCCACTTCAACTCCACATAAGATGTTCTCAAAGTTACTGGTGGTCTGAGCATGAAGGCATTAAGGAGGTGCCACCTCACTGTCCAGGTCCCTAAGAGAGCAGACCCTTCCCCACACAGAGCACTTAGGGGCAGAGTCGGGAGTCTGAGGGGCAGGCGCCCTAGGCCATGTCCAGCCCTGCCTCACGGGGAGGCCTCTAGAAGGCCTACCAGGTCGGCCACCATCTTCTGCATGTACTTGGTGCATTTTTCCACCTCGTTCTTGGGCCCTCTGAGTTGGACAATGTCGCTTTTCTGTGCTGGGTCTGGGAAGTTGATGATAACCTGGAACAACCAACCAGGAGACTGAGCGGGTTCAGAGGTCCTGAGCATTCCTTAGGTGCAGGAGAGCACTCCCGGAGAGCTGGGGTGCAGCTCAGGGGCAGAGCGCTTGCCCAAGCATGTGAGCCCCCAGGTAATCCCCAGCACCACGGGGGGAGGGAGAGGAAAGCCTCTGGGGAACTTTTACCTCTGGGAATTTGTCACGAATTTCACGGATGCGTTCACCTTTCTGCCCAATGATTGTGCGATGAAATCTCTGCTCAATGATTAGATCCTTGGTACGCTCGTTTTCCTAAAAACAATTAGCACTGATGAAGCCCCTGGTGACACGAGAGCTGCCTGTGAGTGTGGACACAGGATCCTGGGCTCTGCTGCATAGCCCATCTGTCGCCCAGCAGCGGGCGAGGGGCACCCCGGAGCAGCAGCCGTGAGACTGCCCGCTGCAGGACGCCTCATCTCTCCAATCATGTCACACTCTGAGTCACCTGGCAGTGTCACTTTCTTGAGGGTACAATTACTGAGGTAGGGGGGGCAAGGCCCTGCAGTGGGTCACCGGCACCTGCTTCTACAAGGCAGAGGGGAGTTGGCACCGCATGCCTGGGGGCAATCCCTTCCCAACACAGGGCAGCTCAGGGGGAGACTGAGAAGGATGCCTGACACATCCTACCCAGACCAAGGAACCAACCCCAGGGCTCCAGCCTCCTGGAAACACCAGAGGGAGCCAGCAGGGCACCAGTGGAGATGAAGTCCAGGCAGGGGCAGGACCAGACTGGCACCTGATGACAGAACTCAGTGGTCCAGAGGAGGAAGGAGACGCTGGAGCAAGGTGCCCTGGGGAAGGGCTAGGGTGAGGAGAAGCAGGGACACTGGACTGGAGACAGAGCTCGGAACTACTGGAGGGCGGCAGGGGGCGGGCTACACCTGGATGGCACCTGAGGACACTAGAAATCACTGCCAATAAAACAGAAGCCTTCCAAAGTGAGGCTCTGCACATGGGTCTCGGGCGAGTTCATTTACCCACATGGGGTAAATGACTGCAGTGTTTGGCTTTCTGGCCTCTTGGAGGGCCCAGGACTTCCATGTGCAGCTGAGTTGAGGACTGCTGCTGTGTGGCTGTGTGCACTGGGCTCATGGAGGCCAGAGTGCTCTGTGGGAGAGTCCAGCACTTCTGCCTGTGGGCGGAAACCCTCTGGGCAGACACCCTGAGTGAGAGCCACCTGGGGTCCTGGGGTGCGCCTGTGCTTCTCCAGCACAGCTGGGGCTGAGGGAGACATGCTAGTAATTTTGGCAGCACGAAAGCGCCCAACACAGGATGGGGCAACTCCCACCCAGGACCACACACCCTAGCAATGCCCCACCCACCCACCCCGAGGCAGCCAGACACAGGCCTGTGCTTTCCTGGGGACTCACCATGCGAGAGGCCAGCTCCAACAGCTCCCGCTTGGCCTGCTGCACGCCCTGAGGGTCCCCCTCGATGCGGATTAGGTTGCTCTTCTCGCTGTCAGGAGGGATGCGCACAGACACCTTGTACTGGTCTTTGATTCTGTTGACTTGGGACACAAAAGAAGATGGGGCAGCTTGGATACAGAAGCTCTGAGGTCTACAGACACCAGACAGCGAGGAGGGACAGGGCCAAGCCTCAATAACCTCAGCAGTTATTCCCACTAACCCAAAATGACCACCAGCCTCCAACACGAGAGCATCCACCATCTGCACTGGGAGCTGTCGTGACCTTTGCTGGACTGCAAGGTTTCCAGTGCGGGCCAGCTCCCAGCATCACCCACAGGCTGGCACTGCCCTGAGGCTTCACATGTGCCAGGACCATGGAGTTGGAGGTTTGCTGGTCTGGGGTATGGCTGGGGCTTTAGAGTATTTACAAGATCCCAGGAGGTAATAAAGTGCAAATTTGCAACTGATGGTTCAAGTAAAAAATTACATGCGTTAGCTCAAGACAGAAACGCTCGCCGACTGACCACAGTGGTGGGACCCCACCCCATTGAGACTGCGCATCAGCTTAGACCCCACTGAGTGGTTTCCTGTCCTCACAAAACAACTGGGATGGCCACTCTCCTGCTGCCACCGACTCTGGACAGAAACATGGTGTTCACTGGAGATGCAGGTCCCCAAGCAACAAGGCAGGCACTGCCCACTGTGCAGTGAAGAGAAGCCAGCTCCTGGGAGACCAGAAGGCTCTGGATGGATGTCCCATGCTGTGCAATTGTGAGAGGGACAGGAATGAAGAACTGGCTCTTTTGGGGGAGGGGGAGGGTGTGGGTCAAGAGCAGCAGGACAGAGAAGTGGGCAGCAGATTTTAGATTATGGAAAAGTAAAAAGTGAGGGTCTGGAATTGGATCACAAGACAGAATGGATGCAATTCTTTGACCATGCTGTGCTCAGAGCTTCTGCAATTCCCAGGTGGCACAAACCAGAAACGTCGTCAGAATTGTACTGCTGAACCTCCCTGGAGTTCTTAACCAAAACCAAGAGCAAACCTCAGAACTGAGGTTGTGGTGTGCGCAGGACAAGCGGTGTGGAGAGGTGAACACCACCCGAGGACCCTTTGCACCTGAGACTGCCGTCCCCATCACAGACACGGCCCAGAACACAGAGAGGATGCCGAGTTCCAAGCCCCAGTGTGGCAGGCAGGCTTCCAGCTGTTCGCCATGGAGAAAGGCTGTATGATGTCAGTCACAAGCAGGCCCAGGAAGGACCCTCTGCCAACTAGGAAGGGTGTGTGTGCACCCCACATTCCACACTCAAGGTGAAGCCTGGGGCCCAGAGCCACTCCCAGACAGGTGCAGTGACCCAAGCACAGGACAAGGCTTGCAGAGGCCATCCTGGATTGTAGCCAAGTGCTCCTTCAACACGTGCCCAAGTCACTGCATTTTTGTGCTGTCCCTATTGTATGACCCAGATGTTTCTCCATGTTGACAATGGGCGGACAGTGACGGAGGGCTCACCTGTGGCCTCCCCAAGGTGGTAGATATGGGTAGGAAGTCTGGGAAATGAGTTGGCCAGGACAACAGCACTCGCCAGAAAGGCCAAACCCAGCAAGCCCGCTGTCAAGGGAGTGTGCCACCCCCAGCCCACTCACTGTTGGCCCCGCTCTTCCCGATGAGGTGCCTGTGGAACCTGTGGTCAATGCTAATCTCCACATAGTCCATCCGGTTGACCTGTGGGAGGAGCACAGGGCAGAGAGGAACACTTTTGGTCCCTGGGATTTGCTGGTTATTTGAAAGTCCTTTCTTCAAAATGCAGGTTTCTTCCCTGGGGACTCAAGCTTCTCACTGTTTCAGGACTGTTCCTCACTAGAGAGGCAATCCCCAGGAGATGTGCTTCGCCCAGCCCACCCACAGGGCCCCGGCTCCCTAGCACAGGCTGCTCCGGGGGTGCTCACCAGGTCCTTGACCATGCTTTCGATCTGCTCCTGGGCCACACTCACGTCCTCGGTGGGGCCTTCCAGGGTGATCCTGTCCTCACCTTCAGTGAACTCAATGTGCACCTACCAAACCCAAGTGAGGAGAGGGACCGTGCAGCTGCAGTGACTTCAGCCCATGCCACCGCTGTTCCCAGAGGGCCAGAGGGCACTCTTGTGGGGGCAGCAGATGACCCCAAGCTGCTTCACAAAAATACAGGTGACGGACAGTCATATCCACCCCCACTACAGAGAGCAGAGGGATGGGGTGGGGGACTATCCTAGCACAAACACCACAGTCTGGTAAGCTTTCCTCTCTCCTTTCCTATACGCGGTGCTGGCCCAGAACCACCGACTTAAGCGCAGGAACACCACTGGCACTCCACCCCGTGGGCACTTCTGGAGGGCCAGCTCCACCTCAGTTGTACGGGGCGGAGCTTTGCAGCAAGAACAGCTGCCCAGTTGGTGGGGCGGCTTGCTCCCTCCTGACAGTGCACCCACCAGCACCGGATGAACCAAGAGTCCACAGCCAGGAAAGGCGAAACCAGGACCCAGCATGCAGGACACCAACTCAACAGAGCAGGCGTGAGGGGCCACAGCAGCCCTGTGCTGCTTCCTTCCAGCTTCCCGGGGGCTCTGGTCTCCCCTTTGGTTGCAGGTTAAATTTATTTATTTGGGTTGGGGTTGTGGCTCAGTGGTAGAGCGCTTGCCTAACATGTGTGAGGCCCTGGGTTCGATCCTCAGCACCACATAAAAGTAAATAAGTAAAATAAAGATATTAAAAAAAAAATAAACTTAAAAAACCTGGGGCCTTGCACTAGCATGGCAGGCAAGTGCTCTGCCACTGAGAAGCACCCCCAGCCTGTCTCCCCTCTGGAAAAGGACAGCACTGTAGAGGGTGAAAAGGCCCATGAAATTAATACGTAAGAGTCTGTCTGAAGTGTCACGCTTCCAACTATTAATGAGGTCATACAGCACAATTATTAACTGGAATGCTTCTGAAGACACTTGTCAAACCCAGCAACACTCTGTCCCTGGTTACAAACAGCAGATTTATTCTGCAATCCCACAGCTAGCTTCATCCCAGTAGGATTCGTCCCAGTAGGACGAATGAGCTGGAGAATGTGCCCGCCTTCAAAGGCACCCACAGGACAAACGGCAACAAGGTGTGTCAGACAAACCTGACGGGGGATAAGGGCCCCTCACCTTGGGCATCTGCTGTGTTATCTTGGCCAGGTTCTGCCCTTTCTTGCCGATGATGAACCGGTGAAGCCAGGAGGGGGCGGACACTGAGGAGACGGTGAAGCTGTTGGCCTGGGGAGACAGGGGAGCAGACTCGCAGGTTTGTGGAGCTCGAGGTCAGGCTACAAAAGAACCAGACTGTGCCTTTGGGGCTTGTGGGTGTGTGCTCCCCAGCTGGGCACACCCCTCCGGCAGCTACCTTGGCGTAGACCTCAGTCAGCGCCTGGCCCAGCTTCTCGGGCTCCCCTCGCAGGATCACCGTCTCAGAGGCGCTGTCTGAGGGTGGGATCTCCACAGAAACCCCAGTTCTCTCCAGGATCTCCTGTAGGGAGTTGCCTTTGGGCCCGATGACATACTTGTGCTGAGACTTCTTCACCTCCACTGCAATGGTCGTGGTCTTCTTTTTCTAAGTGGGAGGCCACAGCAGTAGTCAGAGGGAAAGGTGCAGAAGCAGGCGGTGGACAGGCCTCCACGGCCAGCAGCAGAGGGCCCTGACTACCAGTGCCAATGTCTATCAAGTGGGGACCATGAGGGGCCCTCCCCAGAAACTCACTTTCCAAAAACAGGACTTCCCTGAGCCAGGTCACCCCTGGACGGTAACACTAGGACCTGGAAGACTTAAGAACTCCAAGTCCTTTCCCAAAACCAGGGAGCGAGTCTCAGGCCTCAAAGTTGGTCAATCTGAGTTATAGTTTCATCAAAGACACGGACAGATCTGAGTCTTATGTGCCACCGTAGGAGGTGACCTATCAGTATGGACAGGACTGCAAGGACAACCACCCTGGAGCGGGCCAGCAGTGTGTGTGTGAGGTGGGCAACAAGCCTAACCAGGCCACAGGGGTACTGAGCTTTGTGTCCAAAGAGAGCAGAACATGGGTCAGATGAAGCCCTGGCTAAACCTCCACCCTTGGACCCCACCGTCCGTCCTGCCCATGGGCTCCACCTCTGCACACCTTCTCCTCGTAAATCTTCTTGATGCGAGCCACAGCCTGTGCCAGCTGCTCCTTCTCTCCAGTGAAGACGATTTCTGTCCGGCTGACACTGGGAGGGGGGATGTTGATGCGCGTCCCTGTTTCCTGCATGATCTCACCCACGAGTCTATTGTAGGGCCCAGCAATGAAGGGGTGGAAGGCCTTCTCCACCTCCAGCCTCTCCACGGCACGCTTGTCCTGGAAAGCACAGGTATACTGGTGAGGACACCTGAGAACAGCGCCACTGGTTCACACAGGAGTGGCTGCCCATGAGCAGCCAGGGTGGCCTTGGGCAGGTGGGCAGGGAGGCCTCACCTGCTCGGCAGAGATGAGCAGGACCTCATGGCGAGCCTTCTCAATGCCCTCTTTGGTGCCAGTGATCTTGATCTGGTTGCTGGGGTCATCTGGGCGTGGTATCTGGATTTTGGTTGCGGTTTTTAGCTCCAAGTCTTGCAATTTCTCTCCATTTTTGCCGATCACAAAACGATGGTGCTCTTTAGGAATGGCAACAGTTGCTGAGGCCTATAGCAGGTAGCAAACCAAAGAAAACAAGAATGCTTGCAGTTCTGTGAACAAGGTACTCTCTGGTTGGAATGCCCACCAAACCCTCCCCAGATGGGAGAATGGCATGAGGCCAGGCCAGTAGGCAGGAGCCCACAACAAAGGCAGGGCAGGAATAGGCCCATGGCCGCAGACCGGGAAGCTGGCCCAGCACTGCTTTATCAACTTCTGGACTCTGGAATCAGCAGCCTAACTTAGATAAACAATGAAGGTTTAAAGGCTGCAATACACTGGTAGAGAGCTGTCTGGCACGCACAAGGCCTGGGGCTCCATACCCAGCACAACCAAGAGAAAAAGAACAGCCAGATGCAAACACAAGAAAAGGTAGAACGTGTGTGTTATAAGTTAGGAAACAGGGCTGGGCAGGTAGCTCAGTGGTGAAGCGCTTGTCCAGCATGTCCAAGGTCTTGGGTTTGATCCCTGGCACCACAAATCAAATAAAAAAGGTTGGTACTGATTTAAAC
Organism: Marmota monax; assembly: GCF_021218885.2. Classification (NCBI taxonomy): domain Eukaryota; kingdom Metazoa; phylum Chordata; class Mammalia; order Rodentia; family Sciuridae; genus Marmota; species Marmota monax. Next base: position 630,904 of record NW_026694888.1, on the reverse strand, counting down.
ATAAACACATAAACAGGAAATCACCCCTTAAGAGATCTAAAAGAATGTTCCCATCATAAAGATGTCAATCCTTGTGTAAGACTGACTTTTAAGAACTACTGCAGTTGAAGGCAGAGTAGACTAGAACGCTCACAGGGTAACACAAGCCAGAGCAGGACACACAAGAAAGCCCTAGGAGGGGCAGCTCAGGGTAGGGTGGTGACAGTGGTGTAGACATGCCACGGCCAGGAGAACCTCGGCACAGACACAGACTAAGGGCCAGGACTGGAAACCCAGAGGCAGAGCTGGACTCTGTGCGCTCAGGACATGGCAGGAGTAGTCCTCCAGGCCCTGGGGAGGACGGTCCTCTAAGACTGGTGCTGATGCAGGGATAGCCCATGGCAAGAGGTGACCCAACCAACCCTTCACCCCATCTGAGATGCATCCCAGAAAGACCCAGAAGTAAAATGCAAGAACGTCCTTACGCAGGCCTGAAGAATACACGGAAATCTTTCTTATGACTTGTAAACAAAATAAACTTTCATAACAATGACTCAAAATAATACACATAATAGATGTGACTACATAAGAATAAAATATTCACTTAGCAAAACTTACTAGGATCAACTGAATGACAGTCTGAAAAAATTATTTGTAATTTTCATCAATGACTAAGATTTTTTTGTGGGAGTGGGGACTAGGCATGGGGCCTTGCACACACTAGGCAAGAACTTTACCACTGAGCAATAACCCAGCCCTTTTTATTTTGTTTTGAGACAGGGCCTCACTGCACTGCTGAGGTTGGCATTGAACATGCAATCCTCCTGACTCAGCCTTCTGAGTAGCTGGCTTCATAGGCATGCATCACCTTGCTCTGCTCAGATATATATAGTAGATCCTGAAGATTGAGTGCAATGAACAACTTCATACAAAAAAGGCTAAAGGACAAACATTTCTCTGGCATATGCATGTAACTCTACCCGCCCAGGAGGCCAAGGCAGGAGCAACTTAGTGAGACCCTGACTCAAAAATAAAAAAAAAATTAAAAAAATTTTTTTTAGATGTTGATGGAGCTTTATTTTATTCATTTATTTATATGTGATGCTGAGAATCAAACCCAGTGCCTCACACATGCTAGGTAAGCGCTCTACCACTACAATCCCAGCCCCTGTCTCAAAATTAAAATAAAATAAAATAAAATAAGACCTGGCTCTGTGATTAAGCACTTCTGGGTTCAATCCCTAGTACCCTCTCCCTCCAAAAGAGGCTAAAGAACAGACATTTGACAGAAAAAAAGAAAAAATTGCAATTGAAAAGCATGCTCGACTACCTCTCAGACTGGCACAACCCAGGTCCTGGGGCCCAGGCCTTCTCTGCTTGCTGATGGGCATGTGCACACTCCCTCTGAGGGGAGGAGCTGGCTGGCTGGCCATCCTCCTGCAGGACCCCATCCCAGGATGCACTGGGACCAAGCAGGAAGTGGCCCAGGAACAGAATTCAAACCTGCAGAGCCTGGAGAAACCACTAAAGCCAGCAGCGTGCAGGTACCTCTCACTGAAATGCAAAGAGGAGCAAGCCACAGAGGAGGCAGGAAGGGCCAACTTGGAGAGGGTGGGGACGGGGGTTGGCGCCCCAGAGCCCTGACTGGCACCCCTGCACTGCAGTCAGATGTGTGCTGGAGCACAGCTTACTTTAGTGTTTTGTGGTTCTGGGGACTGAAGCCAGAGCCTTGCCCCTGCTGAAGAGGCTCTGCCCCGAGCCACACCCCAGCCCTCTGTGAAGATTTTGTTTCAGATGGGGGTCTCACTAAGTTGCTGAGGCTGATCTTGAATTTACAATTCTCCTGCCTCAGCCTCCAGTGTAGCTGGTCTTACAGGTGTGTGCACCACTGCACCCAGCTTGAAATAATATTTAAAAAGTGAAAATAAACAGAAACAAATGCACCTAACTTATATAGGAAAACCCAGAAAAAAAAAATCACTGCGATTTAAAAACCACACCATTTCCCCTTCACTAGAGATGGTTCGCACTCCTGACCTTCCTCTCTCATGAGTCCCTCTTCTTAGCTCTGCTCCTGCTGCATCTGGACTGGCGTCTCCAACTGCATGTCCCACCCAACAGGCTCAAGGACAAACAGCTGACTCCAGGTCTGGGAAGGAAACTCCAAAATCAGCCCAAGATGCCCTTCTGCTGAAAGCGTCGGAGCCCAGAGTGCTGAGGGAATGCAGCCTGCTGGGTGAGGCACTTCCAGCCGGCCCCTCCTGCCTGATCACCACTGGAGAGGCGAGCAGGGGAGAGGCACCCAGTGCCTACCAGGCACTTCCTGCCCAGCGTTGCAAAGCATAGTCCCTCCTCTCCAGAGGGCCACCCAGTGGACGGGCAGATGCAGAAAAGAAAACCAGGCAGGGACCACCCATGGTGGCAGCACCACTCATGTGGCAGCTGTGGCACAGTGGTGGGCACACCTGGGATCACAGGGACTCCAAAGGCTGAGGCAGGAGGGTGGCAACCAAGTGAGAGCCTGCCTTATGCTAAAGGCGCAGCAAGAGCTGGGCATGTGGCTCCGTGATGGAGCACCCTGGCTCGATCCCCAGTACCAGGAAAAACGAGACAACTAGGCAGCCAGAGACCAACGGGGAGACTCAGGGACCACGCAGGGCATACAGACCACCTCAGGCCTCACACCAGCCCCAGCCAATTGTGAGGGGCAGCAGCACAAAGCCCTTTCCACACATCAGTGGCACTGAAGAGGGGTGAGGTGTACCACTGAGGCTAAGACTCGTGACACTGAGCTCCAATGCTGGCTGGTGTAGACTGTGACTGAGACTGACGTGAAAACGAAGGCTGGAGGAGAGGAGAGAGCGAGAGGCAAGGCACAGACCGGGTCGGTCGTGAGTGTGCCAAGACCTCCGTCAACCTTGCTAAGGCAGCTCGTGGCACAGTGACTGTGGCTCAGCATCTGCCTGGTAAGCAAGAGGGCCTGGGTTCCATCCCCAGCCCCTCAAAAGAAGTTATATACACACAGTAGACTATTTGCAGGTAAAATAATGTGTATGAGGTTCACTTTGAAATGACCAAGGGGCTGGAGTGTGGCTCAGTGGTAGGGTACTTTTTAGCATTCATGAGGCCCTGGGTTCCAGCCCCAGCATGGCTAAATCAAGCAAGCAAGCAAACAGCAAGGGTGTGGACCAGGAAAAGTGCTTCTGCACGGCCCATACACGATGGTTCCCCATGGGGTGTTCCGCCACAAAGCAAATGCGCAAATGTCTGTGACAAGCAGACAGCAATGGACACTTCAGAGTCTCTCTGCATCTCTCTGCACAATGCTCAACTACTAGAGTATTTCCACCTCTGTGACCTTGACCTGTGTAACTCCATGAGGCCACTGGGAGTCTGAGACTATCTCTGGGACCCGCGTGGCTGAGCCTGTGGCAGCAGAGGGCCACACACCCCTACAAACTATGGCATCCCCGAGCCAGCTCCCACAGCGGAGGCAGGAGGAGCCCAGTTCTGAACCAACCATCCAGCGTGGAAGCTGTCGTGTAAAGACCCTGCCTCAGGGAAGCTCTCCACCTTGATCTTGAGGAAAGTGTACCATAGATTTACTTAGTCCACTGGTTCCCAAATAAATTCAGTACGATTGCTGGACAGCCAGGAACAGGAATGGGTTTAAAACAAGCACAACCTGCGGGCATCCGGGCGGATCGCCAGTTCCAGGCCATCCTGCCAACTCGGCAAGATCCAGTCTCAAGAGGCTCTGGGTTTGATCCCCAATACAACAAACAAGAAAGACAGTATCTGAAATCGGAACTCCCAATCTGGGGCCTGGTAGTGTGTACCAACACAGACATGCTAGCTGATTCTCAGGCGAAGTCGGAGATGGCAGCTCTACACCATCTAGCAAGCCTAGGTCTTTTTCCCACAGTATCTCAAACTCTGGGATAAGCCTTCACATTTTCAGTACATCCACTCAAATGCCTGAATGGTAGGTGTTCCAGTTCTATTGCAATATCAAGAGTTTTAAATGTTGCTATTCTAATTCCAAATGACTGAGTTGCTCCACTGGTAGAAGAATCTGGAGAGGGACTAGGTGCACCAGGAGCTGGGGACACTCACCTGAGTCTGCAATCGAGCGACAATGTCCTTCCGGGCTTTCATGACAGCATCCAGCTTCCCTGAGACCATGATGGAGAGGCCTTGATCTTTGGCCAGAGACAGCTCCAGGTGAGCGCCAGTCCTCTGCATGATCTCAAGGCAGATCTTGGCTTGTTCACCTTCTCCAAACTGGTTCATGTCCTTGTACTTCCTTTCCTCCAGGGGCACGTGGAACACCTGCTCAGGAAAAATCAAAAGTGGAGGGAGGTTAAGATGTCAGAGAAGAGAAGTGCAACCATGAGGCAGTGGGGACCCCTGATCATTCATGAGCAGCACGGCCCCAGGGCAGCCAGTGGCTCTCAGGGGCTGTGCTCTGGGGCAGAGGACAGCTACACCACTGCACTAAGGACTGAAGACGAGCAATAGGAAGCCTGTGGGGCTGACCATTAGGGAGGCAGCCACATGGGTGGAATGGACAGCAGGACCTTGGGATGGCTGGGCAGAGGAGAGAGCAGGGGGCAGCAGGAGGTGGAGAGAACACGGGTGAAGGGTGCACGTCAAGGGCACTGTCTGGATCCCTGTGGTAAAAGTTGACAAGTTTTAAATTAGGACAGATTCTGCTTAATGACTCAATGGCTTTATGGGGACTGGGACCACAGCAAGTGGCACTCAACAAGATCATTAGCAGGACAACTTGTTGTTGGCAGTGATGGAAAGAAGGGTGGCCAGGTGCTTGTGAGCACAGAGGGAGAACGCCTGTCAAGGCAGGGCGGTCACTCCTCACCATGGGCAGACATGGATTCCTGTGGAAGCTGAGGCCCACCGACAGCTCACAGTCAGGGCACAGAGGGGAGGGTACGTGCAGCTCAGGAGAAGCAAGACTAGCACCTGAAGGCCCTGCTGGTGTGGACAGGTAGGGCAGCTCCAGCAGGTGGGAATGAGAACTAGACAATAGTGGGGGAAATGCATGGGGTACGGCGAGGTGAAGAGGGTGCCTGCCTTCCATGAGACTGCTGTCCCCTGCATGACCAATGACAGGGAGCAGGCAGACCCACCTGAGTGATGACGGAGGCCTTGATGGGCCGGATCTTGGTGCTCCAGGCTCCGGCAGGTTCCTGGGCACTGTCCAAGCATGCTGCCTTCTCAGGAAGTGGGGGGAAGGCATCCTTGTAGGTGGGAGGGTCGCTCTCCTCTTCTGAATTTAAAGTAGCCACTGGACCAGCCATCACAGATTAAAGGAAGAGATGACTTTAGTGAACACACTGGGAGGGTTCCAGTGGACGCCGTCACCGAGATGCCAGCTGCTTGAATAACATCCGCCACCTTCTCATTCCCAGGAGAGGAAAAGGTCCAGCAGTCATCAGCCCCTCTTGGCATGTGAGCCAGACTGGGCCGGAGACTCCCGATCCCTGACACTAAGTCTTCCCACCTCGACATGGTCCCTTATGAATGGTCAGCATGGTGACTATGAGCCCTACTCCCACACTGGGGCCAGTGAGCCCCTGAAGGCAGAATTTGCCACCGATGTTTGCAGATTCTGACATCATGATGTTGACTGTGACCGGCACAGAGCAAACAGAACAGTGCCGCCCAGCATGGTCTGCAGCAGCCACCTTCGAGGTGGGCTCCAGCTGGCTTTGCACCATGGTACACAGTGCTGAAATCAATTCCAGTGGGAGTAACTATCTCTGATCTCCCCCAACCCAAAGCAGGAACAGCAGGACCTGCAGAAGGCAGTGTCCCTAATCACTGTGGCTCTTGTGGTCTCTGTTCACGTTTCTGTCCCATTAAGCATGATCTCTGTGGAAGCAAGGGCATGGCTATCCTGGGCTCCCCTGAGCTCCCAGAGCAAGGCCCCAGGAAAGTACCCAGTGTACAGGTGTGCAAACACACTCTCTCTCTCTCTCACACACACAGACACACAGCCAGAGGCAAGATCTGTACCCAGGACAAGGCAGTGCTGCCTGGGGCTGGGTTCTGTTGGTGCCACCTGCAGTCGCAATGTGATGCACTAAGTAGAAAGACCTTAGGCCCCAAGCATTCAGAACCAGGGGAGCAGCAGTACCCAGGGTCCCATCCCCTGATGGTCACTAGAAACAGACATTCCAAGTATGGTCAGCAGGACTGAGGCAGGGATTTTAAATAATTTTAAATGCAATAAGTAACAATTCAATTACTGAAAAACTTTAAAAATGTCTTTAACAACTTGGAGTAAAATGATCTGCTCTTTAATAGAAAATTTTCAGAAATTTAATTCAGTTAAAGGGTTTTAATATAATTTAGTATTCAAATCAAAATGTCCTATAGTTATAAATACACACCAAATTTTGAAGGAAAAGAAAAAACATGAAATGTCAGGTTTTTATTTTTCTTCTACATTAAAGAAATGTTGGAATGGATATTTTATAACATATTGTGTTAAAATACATTAAAATCAGTTTCACCCATTCCTTTTCACTTGCCGTGGGTACAAAGCAAGACACAGCTGTTTGGATGACCTCCCCTCCCCAGCCCAGAGTGCCCTGGTAGCTCTGAGGGGTGTGGCAGCCCGTCTCCAGCACAGTGTGCAGCAGAGCTCTGTGCTTCACTGCCAGGATGCGGCGCCCACAACCGGGACAGCAACTCTGAAAAAAGATCCTGGTGGTTACCAGAGCTCAATTCAATGAATCTGCCAAAGGCTGTCCACGCTTGGCTTCTCCTGTGCCTGGCCAGTTACACATGCACACCGAGCAATGCAAAACAGAGTGCATGGAATGGGTAGGGCAAAGACCCTTCCAGAAAGACGTGGGATGTGGCAAGCTTTGCCAGGAAGTTAGCAAGAGGAGACCCAAAGGAGCTATCACCTTTGATTTGCTGCGGAACCAGTCCACTTCGGTGTTCGGCAAAACTCTCTTGTGTCAAAACTGCAACGGAGCTCATGGTTGATCTCACACCCACACGTGATCCGGGTAAGCCACTACACTCAGAAAGGGGAGTCAAACAGAGGGAAAGTCAAAGCTGACACTCAACTGCCTCTGAGACAGTTAACCAAAGTTTTTTTTTTTTCTTTTTTTTTTTTTAGAGAGAGAGAGAAAGAGAGAGAATTTTAATATTTATTTTTTAGTTTTCTGCGGACACAACATCTTTGTATGTGGTGCTGAGGATCGAACCCAGGCTGCACACATGCCAGGCAAGCGCGCTACCGCTTGAGCCACATCCCCAGCCCAGTTAACCAAAGTTTTAACTAGGGTTTTATTTTCATTTGCATTAAAACTACAACTTTTGTTTTCTTTGTAATCTCTGATGTGAACTGATTCCCAAACTCTCACCAAGGGAGAACAGGAAAAAATAGGAGTAAGGCAGGTTTTAGGACAGCTGGTCAACTGTCCTCTCCAAGGGAGCCTTCTATCAAGGAACAAAGCTCTGGCCAAGAGCTGCTCAGGGTTGGAGAGACTGTACCCACCTCCCCACTAGAGCGGCCACCCAGAGTCTGCACCATCCCTCACTCAGAGCCCTGGGACTGGTAGCACCTGTCCCTGGCTGGCCCATTCCCTGGCACAGATGGCACCTCAATCTTTCTCCTCAGGGCTACCTGGACCTCTCTGCTCATCTGTCAGTGTGTTCACTGTGTGCCTCCTGACATTACAGGGTGCTGCTCTGGACAGTTGCTACAAAGAGCCATAGGATACCCAGGTGCTCATTCAGGGCCCAGAAGAGCCACTCCAGAGTCCCAGGCATGGCAGGAAATATCTGCCTCCATGCTCCGTGGTGGTCACCCAGCAGGTGCATATATGGTGCTGAATGTCCCTGACACCTGTGACTGACTTTTCTCCTCCACTGTCTCCCAGGTATCAGAGAGACACAAAGGAGGGGAGAGCCTGGCTCAAAGCACAGTCCTCAGTAGGACAGCAGCTCTAAGGTGGGAGTGCCTGCTTCCCTCTCCTGGCCCAACACCAGGGAGTACCTTGCTACACGAGCAAGGCTGTTTTTGCCACACAGCTTGGACCCAGGGTCTCACATGCGTCACCTTTGCAAAAAACAGGAGTGCCAAGTTAACTTATCATGAAGGAACAAGGTTTTGCATAAATTTTACAACAAAGATTTCTGCCCAAGTTCGGAAAATTAAGTTCTGCTTCCTAAAGCAAAATAAGATCCAAATTTGGATAATTCTTTTTTTTTTTTGAGAGAGAGAGAAATTTTTTTTTAAATATTTATTATTATTATTATTATTATTTTTTAGTTTTCGGCGAACACAACATCTTTGTTTGTATGTGGTGCCGAGGATCGAACCCGGGCCGCACGCATGCCAGGCGAGCGCGCTACACTTGAGCCACATCCCCAGCCCAAATTTGGATAATTCTTAACAAATATAATTCACATGCAAGAATATAAGATTGAAAACAGATGGAAGGCAGAGGGCACCTCTGAAGGGCATGTGCCTTAGACTGTGATGCTGAGAGTAAAGTCACAGAGATGGCCGTTCAGGAGAGGCGCCGCCGAGGACAGAAGGCACACAGGGCCGTGGAGACACCTGCCCAGCACCTGACACTTTGGGTGGTAGAGTCAAACTTACCAGCAAAACGGTCGGTAGCCAGAAAGTCCGTCCCGAGGCCGCCTCTGTCAGCCTGCCAGCTTTTACTGGGATGGGATACAATGGAGAGAACAGAGAAAAAAACAGAGAAAAGTTACTTATTCACATCTTGAAGCCAAGATCCGTGCATCTTCTAGTGAGAAAGGCCAGAATCTTTTTTACGACGTGGCTGTTGAGACCAATACTCAGGCAAGCTGCAAGCTTAGGCCATTAGTTTTGACCCAAATATCACATGAAACCTGACCCATTGCACCTCTTCTAGGGACCTGAGGGAGTGACCACTGAGTGTCAAAACTTAAATCTAACCAGTTGGCAGGAATATTCTCACAAAATCGACAGGCTCTCCTGAGGGTTAGTCACCCTTCCTCTACCCTCAGAGCCTCTGGGTCAGGGAGGGTGTGATGCTGGGCTATGGCACAGGACAGAAAAGGGACCTAAGAGCTCCTGAGCTTCCAGGGTAACCCAGAGCTCCTGTCTTTTTAAGAATTCTCAGTAACTCTGCAGTCCCTTTGTTCTTGCTGTTATCCTGTAAAAGTCCTTCAGTCCCTTCTAATCCACTGAGGATTTAGAAACCAGGTCATAAAATCGCAGGACTGGAAGGAACCTTCAAAGGCCACTGGGGGAGGACCAAGAAGGACCCTGTGAAGTGAGAGTCACAGCTTCCACACCTTGCGGGGGGCTTGTGGGTGAGCGACCCCATCAGGTAGACCACCTGACTGCATACAGCCCCGTGGGCTCCTGAACTCACAAAGTGGGCTTTACGGTAGGTAGGAGCCCGAGTCCAGGAGGAGAAACAACAGCAGGAACAGGACCATTCTGTCTGACCAGAGAGCAACTACAGACTCGCGAGAGAAGTGAGAATCAGGGTCCCAGGCTCCAGCAGAGGAGGGGGACTCGATGGCGACCTAGGCCCAGGGTTTGAAACACAGGCCAGAGGCCATAGTCCCTCAGGGAGCCCTCACATTAGCCACACAGGTGTGCCCTAACTGAAGGAAGGGGGACAAACTGATTGGGAATATTTTATATAAGAGTAGCATCGGGGCTGGGGATGTGGCTCAAGCGGTAGCGCGCTCGCCTGGCATGCGTGTGGCCCGGGTTCAATCCTCAGCACCACATACAAAAAAAAAAAAAACAAGAGTAGCATCAACAAATTCTAATTTATAAATCTTTAAGACTAAAGTGAAGGAGAAAACCTGTTAAATTATGAACAGTAGAATGTTCATGAGTCACACCTGTTCCCTGAGGTTCCCAGGGTATGGCCAGTCCATGCAGAGCCCGTCTAAGAAGATGGGGTGCTCTGGACATATGCCTCTGGCCCCTGCTCCCACCCGTCCCGCAATCTTTCTGCGAGCTCTGCTGTCGACCTGCATCTTTATGGTCTGGTCTCCCACATGAGGTCATCCTGGTTCAGGCTCTGATGTCTCTTTGCTCCCTTCTTCAGTGGTGGGGTTAAACCCAGGACCTCCTTCATGCTTGGGAAAGCTCTCTACCACTGAGCTGCATCCCTGACCCTTTTCAACATTTTAAGACAGGGCCTTGCTAAATCACTGTGACAGTCCTGGAGCCTGCAGCCCCCTCCTGCCTCGGCCCCCAAGTGGCTGGCATTACGAGTATACAACTGCATCCAGTTCCAATGTCACTTCTTAAGCCCAGACGCCCACACCTTACCAAGCCAGATTCGTCCTTGTGACCTCAAATTACACCCACATGCTTACGTCGGTGCTGCACTGACCATCACCCTGCTTTCCAGGACTGGGCACGTCTTCAGTGCCTGTGACAGCCACACAAGCTTGAGCAATGCCACATTGGCTCTCACTGACTGCAGCACAGAACTGTGCCTGGTGGGTCCCAGCAGTGTCCACTGTTAGTCTCTTCCACACCTTCTGGAAGTCCATCCCATCTAGCCCTTCTGTGGACTCCCATGTCCAAGTGGGTGAGAAAGGAGCCTGCATGCAGCTGAGCCATTTCCAGGGAGAATCTGAGCAGGGTCCCAGAACTCCCCAGTGTGCAAAGGCCATCGGCCGCCAAGGACAGCAGAAGAATCTCCAGAAACCTCCAGACTGGTCTGACAGGACACAGTGGGGCCCTAGCCTTCACATTTCAAATAATCATTTGTCAGAGCTAGAGGTACATAGACCACAACCAGGGATATGTTTAATAACCAGGGCTCTGGTTCCATCCAATAAGACTTTGTTTTTATTAACCACTCAAAACCCTGTTTTTAAAGAATCAGTTTTAAGCACATATCTGATGAACCACATGTAAACGTAGACCTCATCCCCACCTGAGACTGGGCTCAGAGTCCTTATGAAGTGCCCAGCCATTCTTCCCATGGTACCCAGCCCAAATGTCCCCCTGCCTCTGGTTTCACAGCCTCAGCAGCACTTAAGAAAGCCCCCAACCCTGCCTCCCCTGAGGACACTTAGTGGTCCAACCTGTTGCACCTGGATCTTCAATGCCTCACAAAACCCAAGGACACAGCCTGACATGTCCTCCGACGACCTGCTCCTCAGCACCGTTCTTCTAAGTTCCTGGGAGATCTAAGAAGGACCTTATCACAAGGAACAGAGGCAGTATCTCAGATTCTCACTGGATTGAATAAAACTGCTCAAGTATGGATTGAAATTGTAGAATTGTAGAATTGGTTTTCAAACACCATGGGGACGAAGTGCCCATGGGCTTCTAAGGGAGTCCAGGTCCCTGTAGGTGGCTGTTGAGGTCCAGCGTCAAGATATGGGGAAAGCTGTGACTTCTTCTCCCTTTGGGTTAGACAGAGAACTGGCCTCCTCTCTCCCCTCACTCCACCTCCCTCAGGATCCTCACAGGGCCCCAGGCCCTCAGCAGCAGCACTGCTCTGAACTACTTCTTCCACAGGAAGCTGGGGTCCTTCAGAAACCAATTCTACCCAATGCAAACCTCAAACTATTCTTAACCTGCACTTTAAAGTTTTGTTTACAAGGATGTGAATGTCATAGCAAAAAAAGTCACCACATACAAATAAATAAATATATAAAAATCAAAGATATTTTGTCCATCTACAACTAAAAAATATTTTTTAAAAAGCCACATCTCAAAATCCAACTATGCAGCTAACAGAATCAGAATCATTGGAAGAAAGGCAGAAGCCAAGAGCTTCCTCTTTTATCCCAAGAAAGGGGGTGGGAGAGCATCCAGTGGGGGCCACAAGGGAGATGGAAGTGAGAAGGCACGGGAGACAGCTGGGAGATCCCAGGAGGTCTGGCGGAAAACCTGGCTAACAAGCAGACAGCAAGGAAGGATTTAACCATAGAATTGTGTTTACTTCTCAACAAGGAAGTATCTGAGTGCCAACTATCTGTGTAAGGGACAAGCGTCTGCAGAGAGCTCCTGAGCCATGCCTCGAGGGCCTTCTAGGTCAGAGACTGCCGAGACCAGCCACGCTGTGCACTCGGTATCTGGTGGGGTGGGGGAAAGCACCAACCCCCTCCAGCAGAGATAAAGCTGCTTACTTTCACGTCCTCTGAAGTCTCGCAAGTAACGTATTTTTCAAAGTACCCAAGACCACAAACTCCAGAATAAATATAAAGTCCTGCTCCACTGAAAGATCACGAAATCTAAGTCTGCAAGCAGTGGGGGCACAGGGTGCACAGGCAGGCCGGCGCCGTTCTACCCAGCTCTGGAAGTCAGACCCGGCCAGCGGAGGAACTTTCGCAGATGCCACCTCAGCACGTCCCTCCCACAGGCCACGAGCGCCCGCGGGCGGGGACAGGCTTAAAGGGACAGTATCCCACTCGGCCTCCTGGCCTTTCATCCAAATTCGGTATTTTTCCGTAATGCATTTTTCACCCGCGGACCCTGGGGCGCGTCCAGGTCGCGCTGGGCCGAGGAGCCCGAGCAGAGGAGCAAGCTGCCTGCCCGCCACCACGTTGCCCGGCGCGGCAGGTGGAGGTGCGGCCCGGCCGGGCGGCCCAGGGCAGCCGGCCCCCGCCTCCCTGCCCCGCGCCCCGCGCCCCCAGCACCAGGCCCAGCCGCCGAAGCGCACTTGGGAAAGTTTCTGCCGGCGCGGCGGCCATGCGCAAGGACACGTAGCAGCCCCGCCCGGGCCGGCACGCGCAGACCGGGTCAGGGTCCCAGGGTCCCCGGGTCGGCCCGCGGCCCGCGCCCCCCGCCCCCGGCCTCACTCGTGGTCCCGCCGTCCGCGCGTCGGTCCGCGCCCGCTGCCGAGAAGCCGGGACGCTCGAGGCGCGGCGCCCGGGCCGTCGCTGCTATATAGGGCGGCGGCTCCAATCCCGCCGAGACACGTCAGACCGGCCGCCCGCGCCCCGCCCGCCGCGGGGTCCCCGCGCCCCGGAGTCCTGGCCCGGCCGCCCGGGCGGCTACGCGGCCAGGCCCAGCAGGGCGAGCGCACGCAGGGCCAGGGAGCGGGTGCGGGGGCTGCGCCCAGAGCCCCAGGCTCGGGACCTCCCCGCACCGCCCTCCTCCCGGCCGGCTGGCCGGCGCCGGGAGGACAGGAGGGGAGAGGGGTCAGAGCCCCGGAGGCTGGGCCACTCTCAGCCCTCAGGTCCAGCTCCTCCACACCCTCACTTCTAGGAAACAGCCCACTCCTGTCCTCAGCCGCCAACTCAATCCCCTCCAAAACCGTGAAGCCCTCTTCCTTGGTAGCGCGCAGATTCAGGCCCTACCTCCACAGACCCGCAGAGCGGCGTGGACACTCGGCAGACTCACGGGGCGGGGGCGGGGGCGGGGCAGCAGAACCCCTGCGCTCGCGGGGCTTCCTCTCAAGTGGGCAAAGAGCTCACAAGTCCGGCACCCCGTGTCTACCAAGTGACAGACAGCTGAAGACGCTTAGCAGACGCCAGGGTGCACCTGGGCTGAGGTGGCTGAGGTTCAGGAGGCACCCAGGGAGGGGTCAACAGTGTGAGAGCAGTGCTGCTCAGGGCGAGGGAAAAGGGTAAGGCAGGACACCCTGACATTCCCGGGAGGGCCACAGTGGCCTCCTATGTGCTGCACGGTCCACTCGAAAGCTGACAGGGCTTGCCAAGGGTTAGGGAGCACCGAGAGACTCCTCACTAACAGGAAAAGTAAGGAATGCTGGGAAAGCCAAGGCAGAGCTCTCACTGTGCTGGGGCCAAGTGTGAGATGCCCTGGACGGGAAAAAGGAGAGTCAATGCGCTAGAAGTCAGGGTAACTCAGGATAACTGGCACGAATGCCATAGCACTTCATGGTGTAACTCCGGGAGGGGAGATCACCCTCTGTCTGAGGCAGAGTGAGGCCAGGCAGCCTGGAAAGCACTACTATGCTGCCAGGTAACATGGGGCCCAGGCGACCCCCTGGCACCAAGGCAGACTTGAACACTCATATCTGCATCTGCGTTGCTCCTGAGGCTGCAGAGCATCCTTCCCTGGCTCAGCCAGCAGCAGTGACAACAAACGTGGTGTCCGCTGCCCTGTTGTTTTTGAGGGTCCAGTACCAGGAGGAGACGAGGTGGGCCAAGGGGACAAGCCTCAGCAGTCAGCAGGCTCACTGTAAGGCATCTCCAGTGGCCCTAGGAAGTCCATGCTCGGAGAAGCTGGCACCTGCTTGGCTCACTGAAGAGATGGTCACAAAACAGGTATCTGACAAAAGGTACTGTAACACCAAGTACTGAACCTGTGACACACACACCCCAGGCTGCTTCTGCGCTGGCAGTTATAACCAGCTCTTCTTCCCAGCTAGCTGTAGTGCACTGAAGCCAGTAGTGTATAGAGTGGACTTTAGGACTTGCACATCCAGCGATATTCAGACCAGATGATGTTAAACTTTCTGGCTATCTCAAAAGGCAAACACTGGTCTGTGGTTTGTGTTCTCAACACTAAAGGGACAGGGAATAAGCTTCTGACCTGCTCATGGTAAAATATTAGAAGATACAGCCTCCTACCTGTCCCCCGTTCCTGCCAAATCATGATCCTCAAAAAGGGCCGTACCCTCAAAAGAAGTGGGGGGCAGAGAACAGAAAATCCCACTGAGCACAGATATACCTGGCTTCGGCTGGGAGCTCAGAGTATCTCAGAAGCTAGAGACAGGGGACGGGAACTCTACAAAGGTTTGGGCTCAAATCCCCACCATCCCTTTTGTCCAGGAACCCTTGGCCCAAACTGAGAAATTAAACTCGAGAAGGAATAATCCCTCATACCAGGCTGAAATGGACTCCACATCAACCCACAACAAGGCTGGAAGTTCAGAGTTCCACAAGTAAGATGGGGGCTGGTGGTGCAGCTCAGTGGAAGGGTGCTGTGACTCAACCCCCAGCATTTCTCCTCTCTCTCTCTCTCTCTCTCTCTCTCTCTCTCTCTCTCTCACACACACACACACATATCAAAAAAATTTTTTCAAATCAAGACAAATGAAACTAGACTCAAGAACCTGAGCTAAACCAGACACAATGGCATATGAATGTAATCTGAGGGAGGAGGCCAGACTCAGCAACTTAGCGAGACCCTGTCTCAAAACCTGAAAAGGGCTGGGGTGTGGCTCAGTGGGAGAGCACTCCTTCAGCACTCCCTCCTCAGTACCACATAAAACAAAAACATTCACCTATTCCAAAACACAAAAGAGAGTCTGTGAGGGCAAAGTGCTCCACACCAAAGCGTACTCCAGCAGTCAGTACCAAGAGGCAGGGGGGCTTGGCACAGTGGGGTCTCCCATAGAGAGTGGTAGGAAGTCAGGGCAGAGAAGCATCTGAAAACATAGTCAATTACATGTAGAAATTCAAAATATAACTATTCTGACCCAAAAACTCCCATTGAGGATTTCTAACATGTATGGTATGTGTAATGTAGCATTTCTGCACAATTGAAAGACACATCTGTGACGTCTGTCAGTGGAGGACAGGATGCACAAGAGGCACAGAAAGAGTGTCAAAACTGACCTCCAAAGGTGACCCACTGAAGGACCAGCTCTCGGCTCCGGGGAACAAGCCCACTGATGCCTGCCCCACCAAGAGACTGCCTCCTGGTGTGCCATGCTCTGGCTCCTCCAGGGATGTAATTTTGACAACCACTGGGGAAATCTTTAAAATCTCAAAGACTCTTACATTCTAACTGCTTGTTAAGTTTCTTAAATTCTTGAACAACTTCAATTAAAGAAAACGAACATCAAAAATCCTAGAAGACTTATAAGCTTGGTTTTTGTAAGAAAACAAGTAGACACAACCAGCAGCCCCATTTTAAGTGGGAGGCTGGAGGTCTCAGGCCTCTCGGACCTGCACCTGGTGCTGCCCAGCAGGCCAGATGTGGCTTTGTGCTGCTGACTGGGAGACTAGGAGCAGCAGGGGTCGGCAGGGGCAGCAGGCCCAGGACGGGGAGCAGCACCTGGACTGCCCACCCACACGCTTCCCATCCAAGAAAGTGTGCTTCAGCAGGCACATGTGGCTGGCACGCGGTCTGTAAGGAGCCAAGGCAGCTGAGTGCCCCTGTCTCTCAACAGAGACTTTTCCCCAGAAGAGACGCAGTAAGACAGTCTCGAGACCTATTTTCTTTGCTTTAATAGACCATGTGCTCAACAAGAACTCAAGTAAAATCTCACTGCTGTGAGTGTCCTTGCAAGGGACTGCTGACTGCAGAAAGGCTGGGAACATGAAGGGTGGGGACAGCCATCACCAGAACTGTCTGTGAACATCTGAAGAGGCAGCAATGCCCTGTCCAGACATATTTCACCTCCAGGTGCCTGGAGAACCAGGGGGCAGAGCCACGGCCCACCCAAGAGGGATGCTTCACGGAGACTGTTCCTCTCACAGGGCTCCTCAGGGGCTCCTATGCCTAGCTGGTCAGATGGACCACCACCTTGATCCAGGGAAGGGGGCTTCCAGCAGCTCCTGGACATAGGCACCACTCGCATCATGCTCACACCAGGTCCCCGCCTCAACTGTGACGGTATTTTGGGAAGAGGAGGACAGCAAGGCCAGGACTGGAGCAGAATGGCTATAGGGGAGGGCTTTCCCCTCAGTTCTACAATTACAGAAATACTTCTAATCCTCTTTACTATAAATCCCATTCAACTACAAGAAACAAAATAAAAAGTTTGATCAAGTGCAACAATTTATACTTGAAGATTCTTTGATTCCTACTTTCCCCCACAAAGCTCCATGAGCTAGACTTAGCTCATGTTTATACAGAACTCTGCTAGGGGTACAAAGCTGGCTAAAGCCATGGGTGGAAATACTTAAGAATCTGAAAGATTAATCTTGGGATCTGTCCTAGCCAAATAGGAACATAGCACTCTTCTACAAAGGTGGAAACAAATATCAGAAACCAAATGTCTAGTGTTCTCTCCAGGGTACAGAGCACAAAACACTCAGGGTGCTGGTGCCTGTCCCTTCTAGGATCACCTTTCCATGGGCCATGCTCAGGGACGCAATCTCACTGCTAAAGGAAGAGTCTAAACCCCTTCCTGAGATGCACGTCTCCAGGAAGAGCTGATTCAACACTGAACTGCACAAACACAGTGTAGCAGCTAGACCAAAGCAGAACAGAGTCCCCTCTTTGCCTGATGCTGCTGAGGTATTGCCTCAGACCAGGATGCAGCCACTTAGGAGATACATGGATATACTGCTAGGAGCAGGACTTGGATATTTTATCTGTCCAGTGAGAAGTCTGGGTGGACCAAGAGCAGACTACAATTCCTCCTAGGGGAAAACCAGAGCCACATAAAAAGAAAGAAGAGAAAGACTTCCCTGTGGCTTCACAGGATCAAGGAGGGAAGCAAGCCGCAGCACAGTGAGGACCAGCAACCAGGGAGGAAGGAGCCCTTTGCAGCAACCATGGGCAGACACTAGGCGCCAGGTTGGGGGAGCTGGGTGCAGGAAACTTCAGCCCGGGCAGAAAGGTGATCTAGTCAGCAACTGAAGAATGAATTTTATTTATTATTACAACTGGGGGGTGTGTGTGCTACTAGGAGTAGAGCCCAGGGCCTCCCACACGCTAGGCAAGCGCTCTACCACCTAGTTACATCCCTGGCCCTGAAGAATGAATATTAGGAGGGCAAGAATACAGACAGCAATAGCTGATAAGTATGGAAACAAGACAATTCTAGAAGGAGCTGGAATGAGTAAACCATAGCTTGTCCACCAGTTAGGCGACACTCGGCACAAGAGGACGCTGCCTTACAGCTCTGTGCAACCTCCTCAGGGCACAAGGTCAAAGAGCAGGCACACATTGCACCACCTCCTTGAGACAGTCAGCAAAGCAGAGGTGCATGTATCTCTCCAGGGTACAGAGCATACAACACTCAGGGTGCTGGTGCCCGTCCCTTCCAGGACCACCTTTCCATGGGCCATGCTCAGGGACGCAATCTCACTGCTGGAGGAAGAGTCTAAATCCAAAGGAACAGAAGGAAAGCAGGGATGGAAAGCACACTCATTTGCATATACCACGCTGCACAGCTCTACTGCTACAACTACACAAACCACAGAAAAACAGACTCTAAATCAATAAAGCAAAACATGCTCCACACCTTCATCTTGATGATGGCTATACAAGTGAATTCAGCCAGTGAAAATTCATTGAGGTACACACTCCAAAGACTTGCATAGCTTTCTGCATGTTTACTGTACTCTAAGGTGATGTGGAAATCAAGCTTATATCATTAAGAACAAAGATTCTCAGGCTGGGGATATAGCTCAGTTGGTAGAGTGCTTGCCTTGCATACACAAGGCCCTGAGTTCAATCCCCAGCACTAAAAAAAAAGAAAAAAAAAAAAAAAGATTCTCAGTGTAAGATACACACTGACACGAAAACCCTATAAATTCTTATTTGAATTACAAATATCTACACTTATGATGTCCTTTTTTTTTTCTCCTTTAAAAAAATAGGGCTAGGGATGTGGCTCAAGCGGTAGCGCGCTCGCCTGGCATGCGTGCAGCCGGGGTTCAATCCTCAAAGATGTTGTGTCCGCGGCAAACTAAAAAAATAAATAAAAATTAAAAAATTCTCTCTCTAAAAAAAAAAAAAAAGGGCTTCGTAAGATGTTTACGTGAAAAGCAGCCCACTGGCAGTGAGTGCTACTGGCTGCAGACCATGGGGGCCATCACCATCCCCAATGAGGGAACCAAGGCCCCTGAGGCACAGTGGACTCTAGGTGTGAGCAGATATGGTCCGGAAGGGCTGTCCTGCTGTGACAAAAGAGCAGGGAAGCAGCCACAGACCAGAAAACAGGGACTACCTAGCACAGCCCCCAAACACGGCTGCAGTGGTCTGGGGCACAACAATCTGATCCCCAGCCAGTCCCAACTGCAGGGGGAAAAGAGCCACAGAACACTCGTTTCTTCTTACTCTCCAGGAGGAGAAACCAAAGTTGACAAAGGAAACTGCCCTTCTGTAAGAATGCCAATCAATAAATATAGAAATAAAATTAGAAAAATCTTCACCTTGCAATTGCCAACTGTGAGCTAAACAGTAGAGTCCAAAGATATCCAAGTCCTAATTCCTAGAATTTATAAGTATTACAGACAAATCAGGAATCTAAAGATGGGGGTGTTATCTTGAAATTATGCATGGGGTCTAAATGTAATCCTAAGTGTCCTTTATCCTTTACACCATGTGCTTTAATGGAGAAAGAATGGCCTTTACAAACTGGAGAAAGGACAGGATGCAGAGGTCCCTACAGCCCTCAGAAGGAGCCAGTCCTAGTGACGCCCTGACCCTAATGTGAACGGCTGCAATAGAAAATACACTAACAAAATAATGAACAAAACAACACACAAATGCCTATTGGACCCATTAAGATACTGACTGATGTGCAACTCCATGAAGGATGGAATCCCTGCTGACCTGGCATCTCTGACCAGTCCTAAGAACAGACCTCTCACCCCATGGCCAATCACAGCAGGAGACAGCACTACTGTGCAGCTCTTGATGCCCTCCATTAGAACAAGGACAATCAGACCTGGCTACTAGTTCCCAGGAAGCACCCTGAAGAGCTCTGGACAAGTCAGGCCAATCCAGAAGTGCCTCCCACAGCACAGAGGCCCCACTGCTTTCTTAAATGACATTAAAAACAAAATCAGAAAAAAAAGGTAAGGGATTTGTTACAGATTTTCAGAGAGGGCCCCAGAGAGACTTAAAAGGCTTAAACCAGACCTTTGCATTTTGTTTCAAAGTGTAAATATACTTATTTTGTGTGACATTTGAAGAAACCTGAAGATAGAATAGATATTAGATGGTATTACAAAATACAATCCATTTTTTTGATATGACAATGGTATTGTGGTCATGATTTTTTTCCCTTTGTAGTGCTGGGGATCAAACCCAGGCAATTTCTCTACCACTGAACTACATCCCTAGTCTGTGGTTAGGGTTTTTTAAAGTTCATTCTACTAAAGATACACAATGAGGTACTCAGAGGTCATATAAAGTCTAATATTTGCTCTTAATTCAAACCAAAAACACAAAGTATGGGCTGAAGGGTGGGGCATTGGGAGAGACAAAATTGTAAAATACTGAAATTGCTAAGGCTGGGTGATAGGTATTATTTTTTTCTGTTTTTTGTTATGTTTCAAAGTTTTGAAAAGGTCTTAAAAAGAAAAAGAGCAAAGAGCACTCCCTGCCTACATCCACTGGATGCTGCTAGAGCTCTACTCAGAGGGTGAGTCAGACTCCTAAGTCTTACTGTGAGGAAGAAAAAAGATGAAAAAACTGAGCACACAAGGCAAAGTGGAAAGAGAATGTGGAAGAGAGCGGATTAATAAAAGAACTGGTAAACGGAAGATGAAAACTTGCAGAACAACAGAATGGTCAATTCAAACCCAAATCAGTTTCTCTGAAAAAAGCAATCAAAGAGCATTTAACTCTTTAGTTTGACAAAATAAAGAACACAACAGATCACAACGACACAGTATCATCTTTTCCTGGTTCTGAAACAGTGTTACAAAGGGTAGTAATTATATCTTCTGGAGCTCCTAAAGAAATAAAGAGCTTAGTTGCCCCGGGAGGGCCTCACAAATTATTTTTGTATCTCAGTAGCAGTAATTGGGTTCTGAGCCCATTAGGGGACCGATAACTGTAGTCAAGGGGCCAAGGCGATGTGGCATGTCTATGAGCCACAGCCAACCAGGATCCACTCATGCAGCTGAGCCGTTTCTATTCAAAAACCCGGCTTGTACCTGGTGGAAAGGAGGGCTCCCCAGAGGAGAGGAAGGGCAATGGTTTGCCTCCCAGACAACGAGTGAAATGCTGCGAGAAGATCACCAACTACAAATCACTTTATAAACATAACTAGCACAGTCCATCACAACATACCATGATGCAATGTTCTGCTCTAGGGATGCAGCCATGGCCTAATACCAGGAATGCATTCTTACAACTAAAAGGAGTGTAAATACACATCCATCTGTAACTGACAGGTGATGATTATCAAAGACTGCCAAACATGGAATCTAAGGAGACACAATTAAGCAAGGCAAATCCTATTGATTGCAGATGACCATGTACTATGGGACCCTCTAACATTATGAAGTCCTAACAGCTCTGGAAGTTCTGAACATCGGCAAAAGTGCCACACACATGCACAAATGCAGGGACACACTCACAGAAGACTTGTAGAAGATGCCTGCTCTCCTTCAAGCCCTTCTACATCTCACTCTGAGAGGCTGCCTGAGGCCACCTAAGATGTCAGGTCCTCAGGCCTGGAACTCCCATCACCTTATTTGAAGAAAGGTCTTTTCCAACATGAATAAGTGGAAGATATTAAGGTGAGACAACCTTGGGTTATTGGGGTACTTCTGAGAGGCAAAGGGCATGAGGACACCGGAAGGAGAAAGTCCTGCAGATGGAACCAGAGACAAGTGACATGGCTACAGGGAATGTGGAGGGAGACAGCAGCCTCTCCTGGAAGTCTCCTGAGGAAGCACGGCCTGCCAGATCTCAGGTTCCTAGCCTCAGAAGTGTGAGGAAGCAAACTTCTGTTGTTGTAAGCTACCAAGTGTCTGTGGCAATCTATTATAGCAGTTATACAAAACCAACAACATCTCAGCAGGATTTTTTTTGTGTGTATGTGTATGTAGTGCTGAGGATTGAACCCAGGGCCTTGTGCATGCGAGGGAAGCACTCTACCAACTGAGCTATGTCCCCAGCCCAGGATTTTTTATTATTATTATTTTTTTACTGTAAAAAGATTCTCAAATTCACTAAAAACAAAACCAGTATGAAAAATTTGCGGGGGGGGGGGGGGGAGGTGGGAGAGGAAAAATAAAGAAAAAGAAAAGGTGTGGGATTCACCTAAACTTAGTGAAAAGTATACTATAAAATAATGTTAACCAGTACACTTAGTGTTATTGGCTAAGAAAGGCAAAGCAATGAATGAACAGACCCATGTATACCTATGAGTTATTGATTGATACAAGTACCATTTTGAATCTACAAGGATGTCCACATATAACTAATTAGAATTAAACAAAACAAGGATGTCTATGAGCAGAACTGGGCCAACTTGCTACCCATTTTCCAAGGGAAAAAAAATGATCCCTACCTCACGCCATACTCCAGAATAAATCTGAGTAGATTAGAGATCTGGATGCCAACAATCAAACTTTGAAGACCTGGGAGATTAAAAAGGAAAACCTGTGACTTGGTGGGTGCAAAGTGTCATCACGACACAAACTGCAAAACCAACTTGAGAAGATGCTGATTCACATGACCATGTTGGAGCTTAAGAACTTTATACAGCAAAGAACAGCTAATACAGAAGGGTATAAGTGGCGTTTTCTTGCTTGATTTCAAAAACTCCTCAATAGGCTAGGACACAGACAAATAAGTGGCAGATAATTAACTGGACTGCTGTAAATACAAACTGCCCCAAACACATGAATGATGTCCATCCTCGAAAGGCAAATGAATTCATTGAGTATGCAGTTTCCGTTGATTTTTTGTGGTACTGCGGATTGAACCCAGAGGCACTTTACCACTGCACTAAGTCCCTAGCGCTGCTTATCTTGAAACTGTCTGGCTAAGTTGCTGGGATTTGGGCATACCCACTGGGATGGCCCCATCATTCTGTGTTTGCAACTGTTAAGGGGGAGAGACCACTCAATCGGTGAGGGTGTGCACAGTCAGAAGTCGACAGAAAAACATGTAACACAAAATACACACACAAGCAGCTTAGCAATCTTCAAAACAGCCACTTGCCAGAAGAACCTATAGAAGAACACAGAAGGACAGGTGTCACAGTACAAGGCAGCTCCTAGGTGCACTGTGACAGACACAGAACCAGGACGAGCACCAGTGGGCACCAGTAAGGAGGGATAGCTATGTGCAGGACACTATGCACTGTCACTAATAGCAACACGACAGCCCCTGCAGCAGCCTGGAAGGGCATAGTTTGCTGCTGTGGGCAGCCTGCAAAAGGTTGGTCACTGTTGAAAAGGGAGTTGACCACCAAGGGAGAAACACAAAGAGCACAGGTTGAAACCAGGGTTACTGGAATGAACTTGTGTTTTTCAGGACACAGAAATATAAAAAGAAATAGTGTGTCAAAAATACACTCACACATGTATATGTGGATATATGTGCACACACACAGGCATATGCACACACTGTAACTCGGCTGGCTGAGAGGGCTCCAACAACCCTGCTTCTCTGAGGATGAAATACCAAAGGAAGCAGGCTTCCTTGAAGAAAAGGCAGATAACAGGTGTGGAATAGGAAAAGGACAAAAGGGCCCAGCACAGCCTGCGGTACCAGAGTGCAAGAAGACAGTAATGGGGACATTAGAAGGACATGGGCTGGCTTGAGAAATATCAAAACAAAAGGATGACAGTAAGAAACAATTACCCACTGAATGAAATGGGAAGCTGGAGTCAATGATGCAATGATGCAAGTGAAGGAACTGAAGGTTGGGCTTCCCGCCACATATTGAACAAAGACTTCACAGTGCAGAGGCCTGGCAGGGATCACCTTCTTGAAGTGAGCAACCCTGGGCCACCTTACAGGCTGCAGAGAAGAACGCGCATCCAACAGACACAAACCCTACGTATGGTCAAAGGGCCACAGAAGGCCAATCCTACCAAAGGGGAAGTCCTGGGAGCCATTCCAGTGTGCAAGGGACCAAGGAGATGTGACAACGACATGTTAACAGACAACTCTACATGGGTCCTTCTGGAGAGGGGGACTCTGAAGTGAGCAGGCAGTAAGCATGTTCATGCTGGCTGCACGCGGGCAAGGACAGCACCTTGGTGCTGCACAGGGAGAATGATGCACCCACTCTGCCAAGCCCAGTGAGTTCAAATAATCAAAAGAATTAATGGAGGACGCATGCTACTTATCATCAGAAAAACTAAACACCTTAACTTGGAATTAAGCACTTCAACATAAGTGGTAGCTAGGGGCAGGACACTATGCATTGTCATAGGGGTGGAAACCATGGTTCAAGGCACTAAGACCAATGTGCATTCCACCCATGTTTTATGTGGTGTAATGTGCAGATACCCCAAGGAGCTAGTCTGTCACCCAATCACTTTGCCAAGTTCATGAAAGTAGATATTTAAACCATCAGAATGTGCCAAGGAAGTCATGGCGAGCACAGCCAGATGTGCAGAGCAGCACATCTGAGATAATGTCAGGGTCCACGTGAAGGTCCCTCCACCCTCTCCCAGGAGCAGGGAAGACGTGATGTTCCACAAGAAGTCTTAAGATGCTGAATCCCAGACGTGCCACCCGGGGGGGCCATCCCAGTGTTACAGACTCATGCAGACTGCCCTCAAAGACAGCAAGACCCACCCTTCAGGGCGCCTGCAGACTGGACAACCCATGGTGGTTGTCCTTGCACACACCCCTGCCACCTCAAGACAGCAGGCAACCAGGCAAGCACCAGTGCATGCTGGAGGTTCCTCAGCACACAAGGAGTTCTGTACAGGCGATAGCAGCCTTCAGCAGAGCTGTGAGCCCAGCAGACAATAGAATCTAAAGATGGGTAAGATCTGATGGAGGAGAAGAGAGCCGCCAGCACATCAGCCCTTCACCTCTTTCCTGCATACAGATCTGGCCCTGAAACTAAGCACAGCTGAACCCCAAAGAAACCAAGATGGGGGGGGGGCAATTCTCACATAGAGTCCTGCACACACGCACTCTCTCCAGGTGGCAGCATCCTGGCAGTTAATCAGCATCCATGAACACCCCGCACATGTTATTCAAAGGTAAAAGCATCCTTCAGAGTCCAGGGAGGCCCAACTACAGTCTAACTGCTGACTCTCCCCAGTAACACCATCTCTTCCTCCCTGCACTTACCAATCTTAAAGGGACACAACCATGACCATCTCTGCCACCTGTGTGAACTAGGAAGACCCAACTGGGTCCCCGGTCTGTCTCTTGGTAGCCTGGGAGCCCCGGCAGAGCCCAACAGACCTGCTGAGCTCACTGTGTAGGCAACACAACAGGGAACTTTGGTCTCTAGGGCTGGCAAGTCAGTTCCCAGCACAAGCAAACAAATCAAAATAGAAACCTTGTTTCAAAACGAAAAAACTTCTATTCAAATTGGCCTTTCAAACACACTGATTTATATCACTGCTTCAAGACCATCTAACTAATTAATTTTTTTTTTTAATTTTTAAAAGTCAAAACCAACTACAACCCATAATTCCACTTGAAACATCTCTGAGCTAAGTACAGATATTATTAGAAAGCTTATCACTTAAATGTGAAATCAAGAGCAACATTCAGGGGACAGGGGACACAACCTCACCTGCCAGGATGTGGAGCATGCCTGGCCACTGAGAAGCTGCTTCTTGCACCAAGAGCACAGGAGCACAGTGCATCTAAGAGTTCTGCCCCCACACACTCCATCCAGCCAAGGCGCCATCATACCATAAGTTACCTGACAGGTGAACAGTTATTTTTTTTTCCCACATATATTTTGCACTGTTTAAGGTAAACAGTATTTAAAAAGTTTTTTTTTTTTTTTTGATTAAAAAAAAGTTAGGGGGCTGGGGTCGCGGCTCAGTGGTAGAGCACTTGCTTAGCACATGCAAGGTGCTGGGTTTGATCCTCAGCACCACATAAAAAAATAAATAAAATAAAGATATTTTAAAAAGTTAGATGGGGAATAAGTTTCTTGCTCTATATTACAAGGCATCAGAAACCACACACTCCATTGGAAGGGGAACCCCGAGGGGCAGAGCCACTTTAGCAGGTGACTACCAAGGACAGCCAAATCCAGCCTCTTCTAGTGACTGCTTCTCTAATAGTTACTGTGCCACTGTTTCTCCCTCGCCTCTCTGCGGCAGGACCAATGCCCTCTGCACTGCATCCCCAGACCTCTGCATGGCAACCTGCTGCTGGCTGGCTCCCTGTAGACCTGAGCTCCTGGGCGGCTCTGCCAGGCTGCTGTCACTGAGCCACAAAGGACAGCTTTCCCACCCAGAACACCAGACAGGGGAGCTCAGCCAACACACCCTCATCTGCCTGACCCCCAGAGCCCTCCCATCCCAGTGACCAACCCCAGGCACCAGGGCCAAGTGTTGGGCAGGCCAACACCTACACAACCACTCATGTACCCAGAGCACTCCTGGGAGGCACTGAGAACAGCATCTGCAGCAGAGAAGATGATATGCAGGCTGGTCCAGCCAGCAAGCTAGCTATGCAGGAAGAGCCTGTTTGCACTGTCCAGGAAGACAGCAAGTCCTGCAGAGGTCAGGGCTCCTCCAGCACCAAACACTATGGTAGGTCCTCTCTCACCTGGCAGACCAAGAACAAGAACCAATGTTCCCTAGCATAACTGCAGTCCCAGCCTAACCCACGGCCAGTGAGAGGATGCCACAAGGTCAAAGGAATTATGCTAATCAAAATGACCAGTACAGAAAGCAGAAAAGTGGGAAGAGGCATCACTCAACCTGCTGTGGAAAATGGCACTATATGCCATTGAGCAACATAGCTCTCAGCCACAGAAAGTGGCCAAGGACAGCAGGCCCTCAATACTTAGCAGGGTCACAGAAGGCACACAGACCAAGCATATGAGATCCTTGTTCACTAAGGATATTCATTCAATGGTGGCCTAAGAGCAGTATGCTGACACCAGCCTCCAGACTAGATTATCTCCACACTCAGCGGTTCCCCAGAGTTTAAAAAGAGCATCTGCATTCTGGAGCCTAACATAATTCACCCAAAAGTCAGTTAAAGGACGAATGTTCAGAATATTACCTTTTCAGCCATCTATACTACCCTGGTTATCCTCCTAAAACACGTGCAGGAACAACTGATTGGAAGTTTGGGTAGCTCTATCTGTCCTTACCCCGCATGAGACCTCGGGCACTGAGGGAGGCCTGGATGTGACAGGGCTGCATTAATGCTGGCTTAATACTGATAGAATTAATACATTAATACCACAGGGTGTTTGCTGTAGAGATGCTTATCAAGAAATGAGATTTTTAGCATAAAAATGATAAAATAGAACTCCATAAAACGTAATTGGCAATCTTCACCTCCCTGCAGATCCAAGGAAGCTGTCCTCTAAGAAATATCTCCAAAATAATTTTAAAACTTTTTTCAATATTTTCTGGGCATATATTAATACATGGCTTCAATAAAAACAGGATCTTATTTGCACTGTTCACCACCTGCCACACCTACATCCATTTACTTTATTATTTTTTTTTTTTTTAATTTTTTATTGTGGGTTGTTCAAAACATTACAAATTTCTTGACATATCATATTCCACACTTTGATTCTAGTGGGTTATGAACTCCCACCTTCAC
Source organism: Marmota monax (assembly GCF_021218885.2). Taxonomy (NCBI): domain Eukaryota; kingdom Metazoa; phylum Chordata; class Mammalia; order Rodentia; family Sciuridae; genus Marmota; species Marmota monax. The sequence goes on along the minus strand of NW_026694888.1, from coordinate 603,564 downwards.
CCCATACACAGATTGCAGATTCACATCAGTTACACATCCATTGATTTACAATTTGCCATACTAGTGTCTGTTGTGCTCCGCTGCCTTTCCCATCATCCACCCTCCCCCCTCCCCACCTCTCCCCTCCCCTCCCCTCCTCTCTCTCTACCCCCTCCACTGTATAACCCTGAGGGTCTCCTTCCATTACCGTGCAATTTACCTTCTCTCTCCCTTTCCCTCCCACCTCTCATCCCTGTTAAATGTTAATCTTCTTCTCCTGTTCTTCGTCCCTACTCTGTTCTTAGTTACTTTCCTTATATCAAAGAAGACATTTGGCATTTGTTTTTTAGGGATTGGCTAGCTTCACTTAGCATAATCTGCTCTAATGCCATCCATTTCCCTGTAAATTCTATGATTTTGTCATTTTTTAATGCAGAGTAATACTCCATTGTGTATAAATGCCACATTTTTTTTATCCATTCGTCTATTGAAGGGCATCTAGGTTGGTTCCACAGTCTTGCTATTGTGAACTGTGCTGCTATGAACATCGATGTAGCAGTGTCCCTGTAGCATGCTCTTTTTAGGTCTTTAGGGAATAGACCAAGAAGGGGAATAGCTGGGTCAAATGGTGGCTCCATTCCCAGCTTTCCAAGAAATCTCCATACTGCTTTCCAAATTGGCTGCACCAATCTGCAGTCCCACCAGCAATGTACAAGTGTACCCTTTTCCCCACATCCTCGCCAGCACTTGTTGTTGTTTGACTTCCTAATGGCTGCCAATCTTACTGGAGTGAGATGGTATCTTAGGGTGGTTTTGATTTGCATTTCTCTGACAGCTCACCTACATCCATTTAAAAATAGGTCATGGCCATCTTTATAAACTTTACATAAAACTTTTCCTCATAAAAACTGCACGTTGAATGGAGTAAGCATAATTTAAAAAACCCCCTACTAATGGGACCTCTGAGTTTTTGTTTCCTTTTCTCAATGTTTTAAAATAATAATTTTAAAAAAGCCCAGAAGAGGACTGGGGATGTGGCTCAAGTGGTAGCGCGCTCGCCTGGCATGCGTGTGACCCGGGGTTCGATTCTCAGCACCATATACAAACAAAGATGTTGTGTCCGCCGAAAACTAAAAAAATAAATATTAAAATTTCTCTCTCTTAAAAAAAAAAAAAAAAAAAGAGGTTAGAGATTATCCAGCTTGCTAAGGCTTAGCAGCTAGTTAGTGTCTACCTCATTCAAAGTCAACCTTCTTTCCACTGTGTCAAACTGAGTCTCTTAAAAAAAAAAAAAAAAAAAAAAAAAAGCCTAGAAGAAAATTTGTTTTCACTTGGGCCTGAACCTCCAAGGATAAATTCCTGAACATATGATTTCTATAGGATAAATTACTGGACATACAATTTCCAGCAATACACGGATCCATACTGCGAGAGTAAATCTGCCTTGCATGGGCTCCACCATCTTCAGTCACTGCCTCTGAGGAGCCCTGCTCTTGTTCTCTGAACAACCACCAGATGGTCCTGTCTACTGTCCATCAGTCTGATGTGGGTGGAACTCCAGAAGGGCAATTCCCTGACCACTGGTGAGACTGAAATCTTGTTCAGTTTACTGGCCATCCGCATTTCTTGACATGAAGCTGAAATGCTCGCAACTCGACCCCCTTTCCTACAAGCATGTTCCAGGACACATACTGAAGACAAAGAGAAATCCAGTCAGCCAACACAGCAGTGGGAATGAACAGAAGCCCATGTCTTAAATGAAACCCAAGTTGTAAGCTCAAAATGGCATTGTGGAAGGTCAGCCAGACGAGAAACTCGACTGAGGAAAAGGATACTTTTCCTCAGCTACGCAGGTGGTAGACAAAGTAGGCTGACCATCTGAGATCCCGAAGTCTGCCAAAGTTCTGGTGCGTTGACAACATCAAACCATCCTGTTTTAAGGGAGCAGTTCTCCAGAAAGGAATTTTGGTTATATAGTCATGTTTTGGGCTGGGGACATAGCTCAGTTGGTAGAGTGCTTGCCTTGCATGCACGAGGCCCTGGGTTCAATCCCCAGCACCACACACACACACACACACACACACACACACACAAAAGTCATGTTTTGCTACCCATTGATGCAGTCTGGCTCAGGTCTCTCTGGCAAGGGAGGGTCATGGTACCTTATGGCTGAAGGGAAGAGTAAGAACGCTTTCAAAAGGCCTGGCCCAAGGTCGCCTCCCACATGACCCTCCAGCACCATTACTGGTCAGCCTGCTGCAGAAGCATCCACCAAGGGCCTTGAGATCTGCCTGCCTGCGTCCTCAACCTCCAGCACTCCTGCTGCCCCTGGCTCTGCTCTGCTCTTCCACCGCCTGGAGCCCCACATCCCGTCAATGTGCTGGATGCATGGCTGCCCCTGCTTCGCTCCCCAGATGACTGACCATGCTTGTTTGCTCCCTGCAGGCCTCCTGAATGGCCAACACCCAGCTTGTGTCTCCTGCTGTTCTACCTCCTTCTCCTCCTTCCACATCTGCTGGCCCCTTGACTGCCTTTCTCCCTACACTAAAATGGGACCTCCATGGCAGCACAGCAGGGCACACCTGCTCTCCTCTTAGAGGAGGCAGCAGCTGTCAGATCCCCAGTTCACCTACACTCCACCCAAAGTGCCTCTGAAATCAGAGTCAAGGATCCTCTTTTTAAAGATAGAAACAGAAAGACAAAAAAAAAAAAAAAAAAAAAAAATCTGAGATAAAAGCCTTAAAAAGACCAGAGAGACTGGAGCTGGCAACAGACGTGAAAGGGCTGAAACCTACACCAGCAATATGGCAGGCCAACACCACTAATGAAGGAGGGAAAAGGCACGCTGAAAACAGCACTGAGAACTTAAAAAGCAAAAAGCCTCTAGATTCACACCAAACTGCAATACTGAGCAGCTGTCCCTCTCCTATTCTGGTCAAAGACTGCTACAGCTTCCTCTGGAAAGGGAAACAGAATCTTTGACCTGGGGTCAACAGTCACCGTGGAGAGGGATCCACTCTGGAAATAGGCAGCAATATCTTTCTTGGTTGGTGCTCAGACCCCCAACCCCCCGCCCTCATGTGGCCCCCTAACACAAGCAACAGGCAGAGCATTCCTCCAGGGAGCCTGTGGAGACCCAAAGAAGCTGATGAGGGCTACGAGGAGACAGTCCAGCAGAGGCTTCTGCAGAGGGTGCCACGACACACAAGCCATGACTACACACTCAGGGGCCATTGGCATGCACCAGGCACAAACACATGACCAGAGAACCCAGAAAAGCCCTGAAATGAATGAACAAACAAAGAGCAGCCTGAAGCAAACAGTGACTTCAGGGAAAGCTTGACGAAAAACTCAAAATCCACAGAAAATAGGACACATTACATTTGTGAAACAAAGATAGTTTATGAACCAGAAATGGAAGGACCAAGGGAAAGCTCTTAGAAATAAAATGAGAACAACTCAGCAAAGGGACTATAAATCTGAGAATACATTCCAGAAAGAAAGGGGAAACTAAGGGCACACAGCCTCAATAGAGGCTGTGTGGGGGTGCATGTGGTGAACACAGTAAATGATAATGTATCTAACATTTTAAAATCACGGACAGTAAATGTCAAAGCTTCCACTGTAAGGAATCAAGTTTGTGGAGCGATGGATATGCTTATTAGCTCAATTCTGTTATTCCAGATTGTATTTATAAGCATCATTTTGTGCCCCGTATACATAACCAACTATAATCCACCAATTTATAATTTGGGAATAGAAAACCAATGAAAATTAAGAGTGCCAATCAGGAATCTGACAGAATTTCAGAAAGAAAGAAAAAGCAAAGGGGAAGAAGTCAAAGTGCTGAATTAAGAAACTCAGGATCAGGAACACAAATTTCCAAATAAAGAGGCCCAGAGTCAACAGACTCTGAAAACAGACCCCAAAGGAATCTTGTTTTTGGTGTTCTTAATTCCAGAGAGAGCCTTTGACCTTTGCCAAAACAGTCACGCGTGAAGGCTCCACACTCAGGATGGCCTAAGACTTTAGCGACCGTGGTGCAGAGGACAAAACCATGTTAGGTTTGCGCGCAGGCACAAGGCAGAACACAGCACCTGAAGACACGTGAGCCCTAGGCACTTCACCTCCCTGCAGCTGCCCTCAGGGTTGCCAGCATGTGCTCCAGCAAGGTGACAGTGAAGACGGCAGAACTTGGGCTCCAGAAGACCCAGGTCCCAACACGCAGGGAGCTGCGGTGGCATGAGGCACAGTCCAGGCAGCCAAGGCTGCAGTGCTCAGCACTGGAAGAACCAATCCACAAGGAAATGAATAGAACACTGCCTTTCACCAGATAAAAGCACTAGATTCCTTGGAAACAGACTTTATCGACATGTAGAAAACTAAGCAAGGAGCAAACAAAAACCAAACAAAATTCATAACTCCAGGGAAAACAAAACATTATCCAGGAAAATAAAAATAACCCTATTACACCTCTTGGCCTAGCTGTGAATGGCACTGTGTAGTCACAATATAAACACTAAACACCCCCCCCCCACACACACACACACACACTGATCTCACCAAATTGAGGACACACCCACTCTGGGGAGCCATGATCTGTCTGCACAGGGAAAGAAGGGGTGAAAGAAAGCCCGAAACTCCACATTCACTCTCTCCTGTCAAACAGGGTGGGAGCTGCAAGTGAGTTAAGCAAACCTGCTCTTGAGACTTGGAAACAAAGGCCCAGGGAGGCCATGAGGAGGCGCAGAGGGTCCTCTGAAGGGAGGAATGAGACTGCGGAAGGACACTAGAACTTTTCCTTTCCAGCCCCTACTGTGTATTTGACACTAAATCATAGGAAGATATGATCTTGACTTGAAATGATTTTTATTTTATTCTTTTATTTGTCCTTTTTAGTCATACATGACAGAACCGGGTATTTTGACATGTCATATGTACATGGGGTGTAACTTCATTTTGTGGTTGTTCGTGGTGTGGAGTTACACTGGTCCTGTACTCATATATGAGCATAAAAAAGTCATGTCAGAGTTTTATTTTAGAATTTGTATGAATGTCAATTAAACATAGTAAGGGAGCATACACACGGTCAACATATTGTTACCAACCTCACAGCAAGCACCAACAAGGATGACTAATACGATGACAGATGCCCAGACATGTTTCAGAAAGCATCTGGCTCTTCTTCAATGGTATTCGAGGAACTCGGGCATATCTGCCCAAACAACAGCCTACCAGAAATTCTACCTGTAAAATGTCTGATTCTAGAAATTAGGAGGGAGGAAAAAATAAAACATTGCTTTAGCCCAAAGTATCATGTAATCACTTTTTCAGTAAAAGTGACTAAAGAAGTGAGCCCTGAGACTTAGGCAGACAGCCACAGACTACAACAACAAAGTCAGAGACTTAATGACCCAAGAAAGTCTCTCATCAGGCCACTAAGAATCAACCTGCCTGATGGAGTTGCCGCTGTGACAGGGACTCTGCAATACATTGGCACTCTTCCCAGGCAGCATTAGTGATTCTAGGTACAATGAGACAAGCCTCTACACAGCCTTGGCTCATAGCACAACTAACAGTATCAGGAAAGTTTCACCATTATTGTGAATTAGTTAATGGACCTTCTAAAGTTGTCACTGAGGCTTGAGAAAGTAGTCTCCATTTTCCCCGAGTCCTAAATTCTCACAGTAGGTTAACTGTTGATGTTTTGGATCCAGAGAAATAGGAATGCACATGATGGCAGCTTTATTTTATGTATTTATTTTTGAGACAAAGTTTGACTAAGTTACCCAGGCTGGTCTTGAACTTGATGGTCCTCCAGCCTCAGCCTCCAGAGCAGTTGGGATTATAGGAAAGCCCCTGGAGATGAAGGTTATTCTTAACCAAAACTTTCTGAGCTACTTTAAAACACTACTTCTGAGCATTCTACTGTATCACACACTTAATGAATTTATCCTGGGGCACTCTGAGTGTTGGAAATAATTGAAATATACACAAAGGCGCTAGGTTTCATCCAATGTTTCAGTATTTCAGGTTTGTTTCCACAAGGAACATTAAACTATCAACAGCTCAACTATCTTGTGACTTTATCTTAAAGATGTTTTAAGAAAGCTGCCTGCTAAGAAAGCGACTGAAGACACTAAATGTGTGAAGTCATTGCCTGAGATCTTGGGGTAGTTTTGAAACTGCACATCTACAAATAACAAACCCCCAAACTGAAGGACGAGTCATCCTGCAAGTGAAGATCACCGCCTCTACAGGTTACTCCAAACGTTTCTTCGCCCGTGTGCACTGTTTAATACGCAAAACGCGTCAGTTCTCTTTTGGTTCACTCGGAATGCAAACACCACGTCAAAGCTGACCCTCGTCTTCTAAGTCAGCGAACCTAAGCACCTGGCCCCCTTCCAAGGGGGCCACTCACAAAAATACCCTCGCAACGGGCCTTGTGTCAGAACAGCTCCGGGTCTCAACGCCTGTCACCCGCTAGTGAAGCAGGAAGGGTTTCCTCGTGGTCAGGGGCGCGCAGGGAGGCTTCCTGCACAGCGGCCTTGGCGTCAGGCCGAGGCGGGAGACTCCGACGGCTGCCCGGGCCGTAGGCCACACGCGGCAGAGGAAAGAACATCCCCGCTGGACCCTGGGCCGGCCGCTGCGAGCCAGCGCGCTGAGCACACCGCAGGTCTCACCTAGCGCCTCTGACTAGGAGAAGCGAAGGCCGCGCCGGCTCCGCCCTCCCCGCGGGGCGCGGGCCCGGGCTGGCGCAGGAAGGCCACGTCCCCCGGGACGGGCCCGACTCTATGGTGTGCGCGGGCCGCGCCCCACCTGACCCATGCGCAGCCAATCCCGGCGCGGCAACGTGCCATCGAGACGGCCGCGGCGGCGGCTAGAGGAGCCCGCCGGCGGCTCGCCAGCCGCAGCCCAGCCCCTCTCGGCGCTGCCAGCTCGGTGCTGCCGCCATCTTCCTGGAGGAGAGGATAGAGGCGAAGGCCCCCTCCCCGTCAGCCCTCTGCACTCACGCCGCCACCTGCCCGTCCCCGGCTGCCCTTACCCTCAGCGGCCACCTGGCTCCTTCTAGAGAAGCGCCCTTTCTCCCAGTCCAGTTTCCCGTAAGGCGAAGATTCTAGTTACCTGTACCACTCTTATTAGCGTGAGGAAACCAAGCTCATAAGGTAGGAAATGTGGCGAAACAGGGACAAGCCGCCATCTTGGTAAAGGAGAAGAGGCTACGCTTGACCTCCCCCCGCCCCCAGCCTCTATATGGCCAACCGCCGTGGGAGGGGCAAGGCGCCTGCGCAGAGGCGGACGCCGCGGACGCTTGTGCGCCTGCGCTATGGGGCCGCGCGGGGGAGGGGAGGAAGGCCGGGAGGCTCGGGCCAGGAAGGTGTTGGCAAGGGCGGGGCGGCTCGATGACGCAATCCGCCTGCGCGCGGGCGGGCGGGGCGGGGCGGGTCCGGTCGGCGGCGCGTTGGGTCTGCACCTCTTCTGCGGTTTGGCGGATCGGAAGGTGAGTCTGCCCGACTGTCCCGTTGCCGCACGGCCTGGAGCTACGGGCCGACCCTCTCGAGGGGATGCGGGGCGCTGCGCTCGCCCCTGCTCGAGCGCCGGTCTGCTGCGGGTGCCGGGCGGGGGAGGGGCGCGGCGGGAGGGTCCCTGCCCGAGGGCGGCGAGCCTGCGACGCCGCGGTCCCCCGCGCGGCCCCGAGGATGGGCCTCCCGGCGGGCCCGCGAGCAGGCGAGCGTAGAGAGGGAGGCGGCGGAGCCGGGTCCGCCGGGCGCTTCGGTCCTGTGGCCATCTTGTCCCTCCAACGGTGCCATTTCGTCCTGGAGATGTGGAGGACTTGCCGGCCACCCCGCGACCTTTGCGAAGCTCAGGGTCGCGGAGCCCGTCGCGCCGATATGATGGACGTGGGCGATAAGTGGGCAGAGAGGCCGCAGGGCCTGTCCGCAGTGGCTTTCCGCCGGCACCGGCGACGCTGGACAAAGGGCCTCCTGCACCGAAGGGGACAGCGGGGATGGGGGCCCAGTGGGGAGGGCGCTGAGCCGGGCGGGCCACGCCTGGTTCCCGTAGCTTTCTGGCTCCACTTCGCCTCGGCACCGCGCGACCCTGTGGGCTCTGCAGACGCGCAGACCCACGACGCAGCCGCGCTGAGCTGGGAGTGCACACTGCCACGGTCCGCCGCGCCCGGCCGGTGCCCCCACCTTGGCCACCTTCTGCGCCTTCCGCTCGCCTGCTGTTCCTGCCCGCTGCTTGTGCTGGATTTGCAGGCTGCATAGGTGTTCGCCCGATGCTGTGAGGTAGTGGTCACCCTCACGTTGCCTAGCACGGTGACCAGCACGTAGTAGGTGATATCAAGTATTTCTAAGATATAGGGAAGTTTTGTCATTATAAGGAAAACTACCATGACGTGGGGGGGCTAAGAAAGCGATTTACTGGTGCTTCTAGTTTGAGGTTCATTATTTTTAGTGGTTATTTTTGGGGTCCTATATAGCACTGACAGTGTATACTGATTATGTCTAGCTGATACTTTTTCAGTATTCCACTCTGATCTCTCTCATCAATGCCACAGTTTAGAGTTTTTATATGAGATAAGCTTTTCGTTCTCATTTAGCAGGGTGACCTAGGGAAAGAGGGTAGGACCTAAATTCATGAGATTCAGGTTTTTCTGAATTCCAAAAATATAGAGTCTTCTGTAAATGGAAAAAGTTGTTTTTTCCTAGAGAAAAGGGTGCACCAAAACTAATCTGGCTGAAGAGCCGAGGGAGTTTGTTGATATTGCCTGTACTTACTCCACTTTGTGCTGGTGGTTGGGCCAGTTTCTACATAAAGTTCCCTTGATTGAAGGGTACTAGAATACATATGCCTTCCTCAGATGGAAAGAATTTCCAAATGTGGAAACATTTTAAGCCCTTTGGATAGGGAATGATGAACCTTTGGAGTCCTGTGTTGAAAGTTGGGGGATCACTTTGTGAACTTGGGGTGATATAGGGTAACATATATAAATGAATGATAATTCTCATTTGTATTTCATTAATATAAATGCCACTTGCAAAATAAGAATTTATAATGCCGGGGTAGTTTTCTTTGTTCTTGATCCCTTGTTTGGGTAAGTTGGTTTATTATATGCAAATTTGGATGAGGGTATTGCTCTGTGTGAGGCAAGGATAAAGAACTTATAAACAGCTTGCAGCATCTGGAATGAGCATAGTGTGAAAGAACAGAACTTTTTCACTTGACCACATTTTTGAGAGTTGGGGGATCCCATTGGTCTGTACCCGAGGTTTTAATCAATTACAGTGCTCAGCAGTCTTACTAGATCAGAGCCTTCTCACTGAAAACCAGGTGCTCCAAAGGTTCAGTTCCTTTTCAGCTTTTATTTTATTTAGTTAATAAATTAAATTGTTAGAAAACCTCTGTGGATCCAAACTATGATTCAAAAAAAAAATTAATGTGAAACAAATAGGAGACATTACAGCAGAGTTGAATGTCTTCTAAGAATTTGTAGCCTGGAATTCATAATTGACATAAAATAGTGTGCTCTCCATTTTTCCTCCATTTTCTCATACTTGTGTCTCGGGAGAAGGTCTTGATATGGAGGAACCAGACAGAAGTGGAAGTCACCGTTTTCCCTGGAGGAGCACAGCAGAGTAGAGGTCAAGGGCAACATGAGGCCAATGTCTGAACGGTGTGCAAATGAAGGTGGTCAGCGGCCAAAACCAGGGCCCGAGGGTCCAAGAGAGGCTCTGGTCTTCCTGTCACAGGGTCTTGGTTTAGGTTGGGTAGGTATAATAGCTGGTAAAGCAGGTGCCACTCCTCTGTCTGCAGAGATCTGTACCTCCACAGGAATGGGAAGGTCGGCTACATGCTCCCTTAAGAACAAAGCCCATCATTAGAGATTCCTTTTAGAATTAGACCTAATTATGATAATCTGGGGAAAAGGAAAATAATTTGGTTCACATAGGACCTATTTTCTCTTGTTCCTAAACTTGTTCCTATGTCTATGTGTTTGATTTTTCTGATGTCAATGACATTTTCCCTCTTTACATTCCTTATTTATTGCTAGTATTGGGAGAAACTTGACTTAGTTAATATCCATCTTGTATTTAGACACCCTATTGAATTATCTTATTCTAAAATTCTTTTGGAAGTGGGTAGGGGCATAGTCTTGCTATGTTACCCTAGCCGGCCTCCAACCCAGGATCAAGTGGTCCTCTTGCCTCAGTCTCCTAAGCATCTGGGACCGTGAGCATCTGTCACCATGCCTGGCTTAGAATTATTTTTTTTTAACCCCAGTGTTTCTGTTTTCTGTGTATTCAGTCCTGTCAGCAACAGTTTTTGTTTTGTGTTTTCACCTTATTTCACTGCATTCACAAAACTCACTGAAGTAGTATTAAATAATCATGGTAAAATTGCAATATCCAGATCTTATTTAGATTCTTGTCAAAATGAAAAAAAAAGTCCAGACAATTGAAAAATATGAATACTGTTTTTTTTGATTACATCAAAAAGCTTTTATTTCCTCAGATATGTCATTTTAGGAGCCTTTATTTTTAGATATGCATACCAAAGTATAAGTGAAATGCTGGGTCTAGGTTTGACTGCACAGTAGTCCTGGACTGGAAGACTAAGAGTGAGGGTGGATGAACTGGGATTGGCCTTGAATTGGTAATTTTTGAATCTGGATAATGGGTGGCACATGGGGGGGGTGTTGAATTATGCCTTGAAGTTTTTTATAAGTATTTAAAAATATGTGTAGAAAATGTTAAGGGACAGACAGTTGAGGATGGTGGGAACTCAAGGTTAAAAGAATAATTCCATAAAATGGGCCCACCGTGCTGAACACCACATGCTTTCTTTTCCAAGAAGCAATTTGCCCACAGCCCTGCCTGGCTTAAGTGGACAGGACATGTCACATTCCTCAGCAAACTGCCTATCTGCAGGAGAAACTCTGGAGATAAGGATTAGTTCCTCCTAACTGTAAAATCTGTAAGAATACATGAAGAATCCAATTAGAACTGGTTACCATGGGCCAAGGGGACTTACAGTTGCCATGGCAGTGGGACTTAAAAGTCTGATATCGTCTTGCTGTCAGTCAGAAGTCAAGAGGTGAACCTGGGCAGGACTCTCTGGAAACTTCTGGGACCCCAGTAAAACTGGAGTGTAGGACAGGCACGTGGTCCCTCTCCTCTCTGAGAGCACCTACTCTCACCCTCAAGAGTGTCCCCTTTCCCTTTTCCTACCCCTTCAATAAACTCATTCCTGTTAACTCTGAATCACGTCTGAAATCTTTCTGGCTTGATCGTTTGAAGAGGGGGTCTTCATGCTGCCTAAGTTTCCTGGAAGGCCCCAGCTTTGTAATAGTAATGGACATTCGAGCTCAGTTACTAATTGTAATTCACGTAGGTTTAGCATTAGGGAATAGCATTTGACATTGGTTTTGGGAAATAATCCTGAGTTATATTTAAGTAGTTTCTTTATTTTTTATATTAGGATTGGTTGCTGAATTTTATTGTATACCTCATCAACATGCATTTATCCATGAGTTTTTCTTTAATATGTTGTTGTGATGGCTTATAGTAATAGAGCCTTTTTTAAAAATGTATATATATTTTTGTTTTTTGTATATTTATTTTTTTCACTTGTTTATATATGGTGCTAAGAATCGAAACCAGTACCTCACGCATGCTAGGTCAGCACTCTGCCACTGAGCCACCACCCAACCCCAGTGACGGGACCTTTTGATATGTTTCTGGAATCCAGTTGCTAGCAAATATTTTTTTTAGAATTTTTGCATTGATATTCATGAGTGAGATTAACTTCTGATATTCATGAGTGAGATTCACTCCGGTGTGTCGGCCCCTTCCTTCCTGAAGGTGCTTCTTTTGTTTCCTCTCTCCTTCCCTCACCGCCCCTTTCCCTCTGGATCTCTTATTAAACCATGCAGCCTTCATAAAGTACAGTGGAGAGTTTCCCTTCCTGCGCAGGGCTTGGCCCTGGTACTTGCTCTGTGTTGAGCTGTAGAATCAGCTCTTACTCCACCTAGTCTTGTCTCTGGGTGACGCTGGCTCTGGGAGGTTGTCCAGTCCTTTCCAGGGCCAGGAGCACACCCCTTCTTCCGCCTTTCCCTCCGTGCCACCTTTTGTCCCACCATTCCTATGTGTCCTCTCTTTTCTTCAATTTTCACTGTTCTCTAATACGTGTAAACCCCAATTTTTAAAGTTTTACTTTATTCTTTCAGATGCTTTCTTGGTTGAGTCCAGCGTCCTCTGCTAAGTCAGATGTGTCTGTGGGATTTCGCAGTCCACTCTGCCTCTCTCATCCTGTGTTCCCTGCATCTATCCGGTTCTGAGAAAGGCCCATGGATGTTTCCTCATTCAAATTATATTTTTATTAACTTAACTTTGTGTTCTTGTCTTTGCTGTTTAGTTCTTTTACCTTGAACCCTGCCTGACTCATGCTAATCCTGTCGCTCCTCGGGTTTGCCCTGGTGTGGTGTCTTTCAGCCTTTCTCTGGTCCTTAGTTTTAAGCACATTTCTGTTCTAACCAATCTACCTCCCATCCTGCTGCAAGGGCTTCACCACTGAGCCACGTCCCCAGCCCTCTTGATTTGTGAAAACTTTAAAGTTCTTGGTGCTGGGGTCAACCCAGGACCTCACATGTGCTAGGCAAGCATTCTACAACTGAGTTACGTCACAGGTCCTATTTCTTTTCTTTTTTTTTTCTTTTTTTTTTTTAAGGAGAAATGAGGTTCCTTTACATTTATACTGATGGCAGATATTTTGAATTTCATCCCTTTTGTCTTGATTGAGGGTTGCTGTTGGTTCTGTTTGCTCTTGTTCTTTTTCCTTATCTTTGCTGGGTGATCAAATTGTTGTCTGTTACCTATTTTCTCTTAATATGGAGGGTCTCCTCTATTTCTCTTCAATGGCTTTCCTCTTCTTTCCTAATCAGACACTAGTTTTTGTTGTTGGAAGTTGAGGTGGTCATTTCTGTCAATGTGTGTGCTTCTATCTGACCCTCACCTCTTCCTCTACTCCTTTTCCAACCTTAGGTTTTGCTGAGGTAGTTACTCTTTTCAGTTCTCGTCTACTAGAATTTTTCTAGACTATCCTTTCCACTCAAGGAAATTTACCTCTCTTACACAGTTTCACATAGTTGGTTAATGTATAGAGTCTGATCTTTGTTGTTAGGAAAATTTATTTTTTTCTTCCATCTCTTTTTCTCCTGTGGGAACTTCTACTGTTAAGGAGATTTCCTAGGTTTTCCAAGACCAAGGCATATAGTGGGCCTCTAAAAAGAAGAATCAAGACTGTAACCTAGGCGTTCTAGGAGACGTTACCATAAACTCAAGGGCTCTTGAATCTTACTGCCCTATTACCTTGAATAACCAGACCAAATACACTGCATGTATTTGGGGACCTCATTTCTTCCAAGATGCTTGGGAATATTTCCATTTAGAAGAGACACTTGGAGTGTGCAATATTCATGATTTAGGTAAAAGAGGGAAAACAGCAAAGTGAAAGGCACTTAGTACTGTTTCTGAGCCTCAGAGGGAATCGCATTGGACTGCAGGCCTGTCTCCTGACCTTGTTTCTGAAGGTCAGCCAACAGTGCTGGTGTTTCCCAATGCTTCAAGGCTTCTAAGATTTGTCTACAGATTCTAGACTTCTTTAAAAATGTTGTGGACTCCCTAGCACTCGGGTGCCTTGATCCTGCTCACTCTGCAGCTTGGCACCTTTGCACCCTGGATGGCGAAGAGTTAGTGTCTAGCATGTAGTCAGCCAGTGCTGAAAAGAAAGCTTAATATTGAAAATGTGGAATGGATCACATGTACATGAGGCATATGGTTGCTTTCGTCTGTGTCCGACATTTAAATCTAATTTACCTCTGTGATAAAAGGTGATTTTTCATGATTCTGGGGATGTATCTGAGGCCCGTGAGAAGCATATATGGTATACATGTGCAGTCCCTGAGGTGGGTTTTGTGTGGTATACATGTGCAGACACTGAGGTGGGTTTTGCTTTGTTTTTAACAGATAGAGGAGACACCAGGAAAGATGTCTAAGGTAAGATCCTGCTTTATCATATATACACAGGGTAAGGAGAAACTGATCTATTTTTTCAAACTTTTTACAGTCAGGACTTACATGTTTGATTCATTGAGATAAAGAAGTCTAATTTGTCATTCTAAGAGTTTTGAGCTGTCTCTTTTCTCAGTTTTTTTTTTTTTTTTTTCTGAACACAGCAATAACAATCCATTTAGCCTCCTTAGGTCATTCCCAGCGGACTAATCAAATAGTGATTTTAAATTCTGGTAGTTTATCATGCTGAGCTTGATGGAGCTCTTAGACTTGATGATTTGGCTTAGGTCAGCCCTGATGAGCTGGCTCAAAGCCTAAGGTAAGTGAATTCTAAGACACATGCTGAGAAAGACGGAACTTGTGGTTAAAGTCACAGTATCAGTTCTGCCTGCCTTCTGACTTTGAGCCTCTTGTTGTCCATTGCTGTCAGGTTTTTAAAAATCATAATCAGTTTTTGCTTTTTATAAAAGTATTATCTGTGTGGGACACAGATAAGAAAAAAAAAAAAAAAGAATCAGCCATTTTTCCACCCAGCAAAATAACACTACTAAAATCTGTGTATATTTACTTCCACTTGTATGTACATGTGAATGCAGTTTATAAAATGTAATCCTAAGAGACTGATTCATGTCTTTCCAATTAAAAAATCAGTTGTGTCTTTCTAGAAACTTCTTCTCATCTTCAGGGTGCTACTGCCTGGCCCTGGCTTGCCATTTGCCTCTCTGTCCACTCTGTGTTGGTGCCCTGTCCCTTAGGAGCACTGGTGCTTCTGCGCAGGCTCACATGCTCTTTGCGCTTTTCTTTTTTGGTCTTTGAAGCTGTATACTCAGCACCCACTTGTGGGTCCCCAGCCTGGCCTGTGGTGATGCCGTGTCCCACAGAGCTGGGAAGATGGCAGAGGAGCTGTCTCCCTTTCATAAGTGTGTCCCTCAAAGGGTCTAGTTGGAGATTGTTCTGTAGCCACATCTGCTGAATGAAACCACTCAGTTTAGTACTCTTTGTAAGCTTGATTGTTTTTTTTCTTGTAACTCCATTTATCTCAACTTAGAAATTGCAACTAAGAGGAATTAATAAACTTGTACCTTTTATATGTTGCTGAATTCATAAGCAGATATTGATTAACAAAATGTTCATTTCAGGTTAGCATATAGCTACGGGATTGTTGGTTTTTCTTTTAGTGATCATAAGTGAATAATACCATTTTCTGAGAAATGGCTTTTTAGAACTATCACCTATTTATTTGTTGTAGGTCTAAGTGGTTATATCTGAAAAACAATCAAGTTATTTATTAGCTCTTCTTCTTTTTTTATTTAAATCTTGTTTTAGCAACAACCAACTCAGTTTATAAATCCAGAAACTCCTGGCTATGTTGGATTTGCAAATCTTCCCAATCAAGTTCACCGGAAATCAGTGAAAAAAGGTTTTGAGTTCACATTGATGGTGGTTGGTAAGAAACTAATTTATACCTCAGTGTTATTAATTAGCTGTCCCTCTTCCCAGCCATGGGGTATAGCAACAGCATTGCGTAGAATAGAAGGAAGATTCCTTTGTTGGCAGGCTCAAATCACTTGAAAAATTTGGCTTGAGTAGAGTTATCATTTTTCTTTCATCTCTTTACATATGAGTGTTGGGGGTTTGGCAGGGAGTGTTGCAGTACTGGGGATTGAACCCGGAGTACTCAACCTCTGAGCTGCATCCCTAGTTCTTTTTAAGTTTTTTATGATTTTGAGACAGGACCTCCCTAAGTTTTGACTGGCCTCAAACTTGCCATCCTCCTGCCTCAGCCTCCCCAGTAGCTGGGTTACTGTGGCACCGTGTCTGGTTTTTGCTCATTGTGGCAGCTGACTTCCAAAATGGCTTCAAGTGACCTTTAACTCCTTGTCTTCATGACCCGTCTCCCCACAACCCCCCCAACTACCTATATAGCCAGAGGTCACTGCAGAAATGAAGGGGTATGACTTCTTATACTAGGTCATAAAAGGCCTCGTGGCTCCCAGCTTGCCCTCTTTGGGTCCACTGGCTCCAGGGGAAGCCACTGTGGGCTTTGAGGACGCTCACACAGCTCATAGAGAAGGCTGCAAGGCGGGGAACTTAAGGTCTGGGTAGCCATGTGGGGGACCCCCTTGGAAACACACTCCAGCCCCAGGCAGACTTAGATGCAGGACTGTATCTTGCTGACGTTGACTATTTCCTCATGAAAGAGCCTTGAGAGACCCCTAAACCACTCTAAAATTCTCATCCAGAAAAATCTAAAATGTTTATGTGTAGTCATTATTACATGTTAACAGATAGCTGCTGTACTCATCAATCAGAACTGTTTTTAATTCTTGTTAAAAAATTACTAACTCCTAAAATTATACTGGTGGATGTATTTTAAGCAAATAACAGTTCTACTGCACAATTAAAACCCTTATTTCTTAAAGTTCATTGAAATTAAGTGGTTACTTGACATTCTTTTTTTTTTTGTTACATCAGATGTCATTGTATTATTCACCTGTTATATTTTATGGACAATGCTATGTGTTGTATTTCAGCATGTCCTTGGACATGCTGAATGTATTAATTCTGTTAACCATATCATGTTTTATTTCATTCTTGGTAACTGCAAAATTATCAAAAATACTAAGGTAGGCATTGGAAAAAGCTTTGCTCCTGAACACGGACAAGTGAGTATTCCTTAGAGTTATTAGTTCATGCATCTGAAGTGAAAGAAACTGTGGAATTCTTGGAGAAGAAACGTGAGTGTCTCAGCATGTTTTAGGAGCTCAGTTTCATGATTGTAATAATGATGTAAATTTAAGTTTCTGGTAGAGAAGAGAAATGTAGTGTGGTGTGTCACACTCAAAAATAGGCTGTGGTAGTAATTGAAGAGCTAGGAGTCTCTTTCTCTGAAGGGCCAGATAGTAGACATCTTGGGCTCTGTGGCCATGCAGTGTGCACAGCTATTTATCTCTGCCCTTGAAGTGGGAAAGCAGCCACCAACAGCACATGAGCAGCCACAGCTGTGTCTCATGAAACTTCTTAAGAACTGGTGGCTTATTTAGAGCTGAGTTCTGTGTTGGTCGGCCCCTGAGATGACCAGATTAGTCCTCCTAC
This sequence comes from Marmota monax, assembly GCF_021218885.2. NCBI lineage: Eukaryota > Metazoa > Chordata > Mammalia > Rodentia > Sciuridae > Marmota > Marmota monax. The sequence continues at coordinate 586,414 of NW_026694888.1, read as the reverse complement.
CCTGAATAACTAGAAGACAGCACAAGATGCTGGGCCCGCACTGGTTGATCCTGCAAGAAGGAAAGCAGGCACTGCAGCCATCTGCCCTTCACCCTGGCCCTGCTGTGGGGTGGGGTGAGAATCAAGAACACAACAGTCTCAACATCTAAAGAGATGTGATCTAGTTCAGGGGAGCTGGGGTGGCTCAAACCTGATGTAGCAAGACAGAACTCCCCCAAAGAAAAAGGGCTCCAGAGAGCTGCAGTGGGGTTCCCTCAGGCTGTGGCTGAATACCATTGCTGAACGTGAGTAAAATGTAACTACCCAGAGACTGTGGGCTGGCTGGAAGCTGCACAGGACCAGAAAGCTCGCAGTGGTCTGGAAAGGGGAGTTCCACTTGTCCAAAGTAGAGAGGTCTTACCGAACACCCAGGGCACCAAGGATAGGCTCCAGGGAGTTCCTGCTTGGGAACAGGGTTGGCTGGACATGAAGGATGAGGTCGGCTCTCCAGCACACAGCCTACCAACAGCCTGAGATGTCGGGGTTCACAAGGACGAGCACTTGCCAGGACAAAGGGCTTCGCAGAGAGGCATCACCCACACATGCAGTGTGCGTTCATGGTAGTTAATGCCAATAAAGAACTGTTGGCTATCCGAGAAGCAAAAAGGTAGTTCACAGGAGGAAAATGAGGCAACAGGACCAGATCCACAGATGACCAGATGTAGAAATGACAATCAGGAACCTTTTTTGTTGTGATAAGTTCATGATCATTCCTCCTGCTGTGTGCCACTAGCTCTGAGAACTCTTAAGAGTGCCCCTATACTTTAAGAAAAACATGAATATACTGAGATAAATGGAAGGTAGTAAAAAACACCAGATGAAATTTCAGGAGATTAAAATAACAACATCTGGGTTGAATGTAGCTCGGTGTTAGAGCACTTGTCTCACATGCACGGGCACCTGGGTTCTATCCCTAGCACTGTGAAAAAGAAAGGAAAATCTGGTATGAGAGAATCAGCCTGGCCTGAGAGCACTTTATGCACCGTGGAGGGAAACAAGTACAAAAGGTCTAACTGAGCACAGAAGAGCAGAGCTAAAGGCAGAAAAGCCCAGAGCACATGAAGCACAGCTTCCCGGCCTTTGTGGCCCATGACAAGCAAGTTGACACACAGGTGACCGAAGTCACAGAGAAGGTGGGGGAGGAAACACTGAAAACACAGCGCCTGGGCATTGTCGGTATTTGATGAAAATCATAAATGCATGTTGTCCTGGATCCCAAAAAGCTCAGCAAGCACCAGTGAAATAAGTAGAAAGAAAGCCACCACCACACGGCCCAGTACAAGTTGTCAGAAGTTAGTGATGCCTCGCAAAGCAGGATAAAGACGAGGAAGCACAGCACAGCACGTGAGGACACGAGGGGACGCCACAGGCAGAGAACGTGACTCACAGTCAGGAAGAAAGACCTTGCTGCTCAGCAAGTGCTGTGCAGCCACAAGGAAAGGCGGGTCTTTGTTTTTGTTTTTTAAGTAAATGAAATTTTAAAGTAAAAGTACTGAAGAAAGTTCCTACGAAGAAAATTCCTTGTAGGAACGGCAGTGAAGTCAGCTGGGAGGGAGGACCCCAAGCATGTTCTCACCCCACCCTCTGGATTGAGGGCACTGGGACTTTCCCTCCTCAGGGGTCACACCCACAGTCTTCCTTTGTATCTGTGTGTGCAGTTTAAGAGCGTCTGCGAAGCAGTGGTGAGAGGCAGCTGCAGGTTCTCATCTGTTGCACAGGTGGCATGGGGAGTCCCCGCAGCACTGCCAGGTTTGCACTCTTCATTTGAACCATTAGGGCCTGTGCTTCTTATACCCAATGGTGCAGTTTGGAAATGGCTCATAGGTGTCCACGTGCTTGTTTGTTATCCTGAACCCTCTTGCACAAAGTTGATGCCTCCAAAATTCCCCTCATGGGCCACCAAGAGATGTCACCAGAGAAGACCAGTCTCTGAAGAAGGGTTTGAGGAGTTCCCAGAGAGAAGGGGGCACTGGACTTAGAACCAGCAGGGTTCTTGGTCTGCATGATGGGAGAAAACTCGAGTTTGCGCCAGTTAAAGGCATAGAGGAGGTTTACTTAGGAAGCAGGTAAGTAGGTAATCAAGAGAGAATAGAATAGGGCAACCTTAAGAGTTCCCTAATGATAAAGGAATCAGTCGTTTCCAAAAAAACATGTAAATGTGAATGTACATGATAACAAAGCTCTAATATACATGCTGGAGAATCTGATAGGAAAAAGGCATGAATCTATAAGTTTTTAACATTCTTAGTAACATGTTAAGTCAGACAGAACTAGTAAGCTTATACAATTCCTAAATGGTGTGTCAGCAGCATGGTCCAGGTGACACTCTGAGGTGTCCTTTGCAGGGACATGGCTTATTCATCAGGGGTGTTCTGTGTGGACCTCAAGAAAGTCTCCAGACTTGTGAAGGACTATAGCCACTTACAAAAGTATGTTCGGTGATGACCAGTGACGTCAGAAAATTATTAAGCTGAAGAAAAATGAAATGACAACATATCAGCATTTGTGGCATTAAACCTCAGCTGTGCCTAAGGGAAAATGTGTGACTTCAAATGCATAACCAGAAAAGGAGGTTAAAATGAACCACCAAAATTTTTACCATAAACTTAAATGAAGAACAAACTAAATTCAGTAAGTAGGAGGAATGAAATAATAAAGAGCAGGAAGCATGGAAGAGAAGAGAGACAGTATTGAGAATCAAGGTGACCTAGAGCCAGATTGGTAAAAATTTATGCCAGGATCACCTCTGACTTGATTGAGCAGAGAGAGACCAAATTATGAAGACGGAAGTGAAGACAAAGTCTGCAGACCCTGCAGTCATGGAACAGGTCACGGGAAGGACATGAGCAACCTCGGCCAATAAATAATCGTGTGCAACAGGAAAACTCCCTGAAAGACAAAACTGAAAACAAGGAATAAAATATTTTTTTAAAAGCTCTAGTTTTTTTTTTTTTTTTTTAATGTGGTGCTGAGGATTGAACCCAGTGCCTCCCACATGCGAGGCAAGTGCTCTACCACTGAGCTACAGCCCCGGCCCTCAAGTAGTTATATACCACAAAAGTAGAACTTATCTTAAAACATTCCCCAGAAGAAACTCTAGACTCAATGGCTTTACTACTGAACATTTGAGGTAGAAATTATGTAAGTCTCATAAAACTTCAGAAACAGGTAAGAAGGAAATACATCCCATTTCATGTCATCCCATTATCCCATTACAGTTAACAAAAAAAGTGGATTGGCATCTGTTAACACTGGCAGAGACATCTTAGGGCCATGGCAAGTTCAGCAGTGTTTAAAAAGGCACCTTGAACTTCCAGGCCAACCAGCATGAATGCAGGCTTGTATCAAAACCCCTGGGCTGATGGCAAAACAGGGGCACAGCACACACAGCCTTCATCAGTGACACACGGAAGACAAGATTGGAGCACAGTCAAGTGATGCCAGTTTTATACCTTTAATGGTATTTTAGACCATTTTCTGCTCTTACAGCAATACTACCAACTGGGTGATTATAAGAAAATATCTCAGAGTTCTGAGGGCTAGGAAGTCCAAAGTCAGAGCCATCTAGGGAGTATCTTGCTGTGATGTCACCTGGGAGAGGGCACCACCTGGCAAGATAGACCACTGTATAACAGGACTGAGAGATCAATCCATTCTTGAGGCAGAGCCCCTGTGATCTCTTAAAAGTCTTCACCCTGTAGTATCACAGTGACAAGTACTTTTGAAACATACTGGAAGGGGTGTTTAAACCGTAGCTGACTCTGCCAAGTGAGCCACTGTGTCTTGAATAAGTGCCATCGTTTGCCTGTGGAAGTGCATGTGGAGAGTGCAGCTGTGGATGATGGGTGTTGTAGAAAGGCAGGGTCTGGACCCCATAGAGAGCTGTGGCTCTAGGCTTCTGGAGTGGCTTACAGCATTCAGTGGATTGAGGTCGCTGGGCACTGGGGTGTTGTTTTCTGGGTTCCCCTGGCTTCTCACTAATGAAATTGTGCAGAAGCAGATGTGAAATTTGTATTATGCTCCTGTTGTTCCCTAATACAGCAATCCCATTGGAAGAGATTATTTCCAGACAAGTAAGTTATTGGAGAACTGAGTACATGAATGGAGCTCACCACAGCAATACCTGGTTTATCGTCAGAAAGTCAGTGTTGTCTATGGTGTACAAAGAAAGAATCGTGTCATCTGAAAGTGCATTTGTAAGGATTCACAGTGTTAAAGGACAAAATTAATACACTAGAAATAAAAGGGAAGGCAGTTCAACCTAGGTTTAAGGGTATGTACTAAAATGGGAATGTTTACTCTTATGCACGAAAAAACAGAAGTAAAACCTCTTTTTTGAGTTGTATATAATGTGATTTGTATATGTAAAAAAGCCTAAGAGATCCACCAGACCACTAGAACTGTTAAGTAAATTTTTGTGATGTTTCAGGTACTAGTTTAGCATATAAAAATAGACTTTATTTCTGTGTATTACCAGCAAACAATTTAAAAATGAATTTAAAAAGTCAGTACCATGATAATACTAGCTAACTTTTTAAAAACAGTATCATTTACAACAACATAAAAATTTTGTGCTGTTTAGTGGTAGATCTAGCAGGATATGTGTACTGGGAATACTGCTGAGAGATTTTAAAGACAGTCTGAATATGTGAGATCTGCTCCTCTTGTAGATCAACACTATGAAGATGACCTTTTCTTTCTAAATTGTGCATGAAGACAATTTGATCTCAATGAAAGTCCCACTAAACTATCTAAAAATAGAAATGAACAAGCTGATTCCAAAGTCAAAATGCAAATGCAGGGGACCTGGAGTAAACAAAACAGTTTAGAGAAAGAACAGAGTTGGACATGCCCTGTGGATTTCAAGACTCAGCGGCCGTGATCAGGACTGCCTGGGCCAGGTGAACGTGGAGATGGCTGAACCTGGCAGGAGACACGTGTGGAAGGCCAAAGATGCCATGATGACTAGAAAGTGGAATAGATAACAGCTGGATGAGCAATCAGATAATCAACTTGAAAGGGATCATAGGCTTACATGCAAAACTAACAATTCTAGAAGAAAATGGACAATCATAATTTTATGGCTTTGGGGTAAGTAGATTTCTTAGGATGTGAAGAACAGCAATCACAAAAGAAGAAAAAATCAGTTGTGCTTTGTTAATTTATTCACAACACCAGTGAGAAAAAGTCAGGCCATAAATTGAGAGATTGTCCATAGTCCCACATCTGAGAAGGGATTCGTGTGGAGAATGTGTGAAATCTTTTACACCTCAGCACAACAGATGAAGAAGGCAGGCAAAAGATGTGAGCAGACAGTTCACTAGGGAGGACCAGCTGGCCAGGAAGCCCATGCCTAGATTTGCACATGGTCACCGCAGTGAGGCACAACCCCCACCTCTCACTCTCGACCTGCGCTATGAGATGAACTGGGCTCAAAAGAGCAGGCTTCAACATTAAGCTAAGAAAATGGTGGAGAAGCACAGGACACAGAAGAAATTTTCATATTGAGGTTAGGATGGTTCGGCAACCTTGAGGGTCAGCTGGAATAGAGCGTGCACCCAGAATCTCTTTATTTTTATATGGGGACACAAAAGGAGTTTAGATAGAATGTTCTTTACCCAATAAGACAGAGGATAAGGTTTCAAGGGGGGTTGTCCAATTCCATTGAGTAATGCCCAAGTCCAGAGCTAGGGCAAACTTCTTTGCCACTTGTATTGCATAGTGTAAGGCGTGTGATGCCAGATCAGCACCCCGTACTCCAGGCTGAGTGAGGATGCTCAGCTCATGGGCAGGTGGCCTCCCACCCCTGCCCACAGAAGGCTGGAGAGGTCAAAGCTGGCAGTCCAGGCATTGGCACGGGTATTGAGCAACTGGAACCCTGCTAATAGCAAGAATACAAAAGGCTACCATCAATTTGGAAACCAGTTAAAACCCAGTAATCCACTGGGCATAGTGGCACACACCTGTAATCCCAGTGGTTTGGGCGGCTGAAGCAGGAGGATGACAAGTTCAAAGCCAGCCTCAGCAAAGGCAAGGGGCTAAGCAACTGAGTGGGACCCTGTCTCTAAATACAATACTGGGGATGGGGCTCAGTGGTTGAGTGCCCTGAGTTCAATCCCCAGGACCACAAAACAAAAAAAAAAAACAATCATCCCACTTTGCATCCCACATCACAGACTTGTGTGTGAACACTGACACGACTCTCTCACAGCCCCAGACGGGAACGGGCCCAGGTGTCTCTTGCAACAGACAAGTGGGTGTGTTCATAATTAGAACATTGCCCTGCAGTACAAAGAATCAGACGGCTAGGCACCGTCCAGGGATGAGTCTCCGCTGTGGTAAGACACAAAGAGGCTGTGCTGCAGGCTTCTCTTTATGTGAAGCTCTGGAAGGACCAGAGCCTCTTGTAGTTGCAGAGTGGGTTGATATCTGCCTGTAGGGGCCCTGGAAATAAAGATGGCTGAGACAGATGGGGAGCCTCTGGAGGGTTGAGGAAGTGTTCCATATCTTGAGTGGAGTTTGGTCATCCAAGCATGTACCTTGTCGTGACTAATCCAACTACAGTTTAAGTGGTGCATTAATGTGTATGTAAATGTTACCTCAGTAAGTTTGGGTTAAAAGCAAGCAGGCACTTAGGGGTCGAGGAAGAGATGGGTAGTTTGAAGAATAGAGCTAGAAAGCTAACCACAAGATCTTCAACTTTTAAATCATCCTGTTAGTGGCCCAGGAAAAATGGTACATTGGGAAAATACCAGCTCAGCTGACTGAAAACAAGGATGTTAAGCAGAGACATAGTTTTTAAAATTGTGGCAGAGGTCTAAAGAAGTGAGGTTCATGGACTGGGGTAGCATCTGCAGGCACAAGGATGCACATGTGGGAAGCAGTCTGTAAGGAGTTCTGAAACAAGGAGGAAGTTGTGTAGTTGTGTAAAGACATAGGAGAGGAGCCAGGTGGCAGATTGCCCCTGAGAAAACTTGGTGACCATGAGGCTGAGATTCCCGCCAGATGGGGAAGACTGCATTAAGTTGTCCTACCTGCAGTTACGAGGGATGGTTGCTTAATTTTTAAGAAAAGTGAGATTAACAATAGTAACCCTAAATGTTAAAGGCTTAAACTCACCATTCAAAAGTCATAGGCTAGTAGACTAGATTAAAAAAAAACAAACGATCCAACAATATGCTGCCTACAAGAGACTCATTTGATAGGAAAAGACATACACAGACTGAAGGTGAAAGGTTGGGAAAAATCATACCACTCACATGGACCTCGGAAGCAAGCAGGGGTGTCCATACTCATCAAATAAAGTAGACTTCAAGCTAAAGTTAATCAAAAGGGATAAAGAAGGACCCTACATACTGCTCAAGGGAACCATACACCAACAACACGTAACAATTATTAATATATATGCCCCAAACAATGGTGCAGCTATGTTCATCAAACAAACCCTTCTCAAGTTCAAGAGTCAAATAGATCACAACACAATAATCGTGGGTGATTTTAACACCATTCTCTCACCACTGGACAGATCTTACAAGCAAAAGTTGAATAAAGAAACTATAGAACTCAATAACACAATTAATAACTTGGACTTAATTGACATATATAGAATATATCAACCAACATCAAGTGGATATACTTTCTTCTCAGCAGCACATGGATCCTTCTAAAAAATAGACCATATATTATGCAACAGGGTAATTCTTAGCAAATACAAAGGAGTAGAGATACTACCATGCATTTTATCCGATCATAATGGAATGAAATTGGGAATCAACGATAAAATAAGGAAGAAAAATTCCTACATCACGTGGAGAATGAACAATGGGTCACAGAAAACATCAAGGAGGAAATTTTAAGAATTCTTAGAGGTAAATGAGAACATAGACACAACATATTGAAATCTCTGGAACACTATGAAAGCAGTACTAAGGGGAAAATTCATTGCATGGAGTTCATTCCTTAAAAGAAGAAAAAGTCATCAAGTAAATGACCTCATACTACATCTCAAAGCCCTAGAAAAATAAGAACAAACCAGTATCAAAAGCAGTAGAAGGCAAGCAATAATTAAAATCAGAGCTGAAATCAATGAAATTGAAAAAATTGACACAACTAAAAGTTGGTTCTTTGAAACAATAAATAAGATTGACAGACCCTTAACCATGTTAACGAAGAGAAGAAGAGAGAACCCAAATTACTAGCATACTGGATGAAAAAGACAATATCACAATAGACACTACAGAAATACAGAAGATAATTAGAAATTATTTTGAAACCTTATACTCTAATAAAACAGAAGATAGTGAAGGCATCGATAAATTCCTTAAGGCATATGAGCTACCCAGATTGAATCAGGAGGATATAAACAACCTAAACAGACCAATATCAAGTGAGGAAATAGAAGAAGCCATCAAAAGATTACCAACCAAGAAAAGCCCAGGATCAGTCGAATATACAGCTGAGTTTTACAAGACCTTTAAAGAAGAACTAATAACAATACTCTTCAATCTATTTCAGGAAACCAAATTAATTCTACAAGGCCAATATCACCCTGATTCCAAAACCAGACAAAGACACCTCAAAGAAATAAAACTTCAGACCAATATTTCTAATGAACATTGATGCAAAAATCCTCAATAAAATTCTGGCAAATCAAATTCAAAAACATATCAAAAATATCGTGCACCATGATCAAATGGGATTCATCCCAGGGATGCAGGATTGGTTCAGATACGGAAATCAATAAATGTAATTCATCACATCAGTAGACTTAAAGATAAAAACCATATGATCATCTCGATAGACGCAGAAAAAGCATTTGACAAAATACAGCACCCTTCATGTTCAAAACACTAGAAAAACTAGGGATAACAGGAACTTACCTCAACATTGTAAAGGCTATCTATACTAAGCCTCAGGCCAACATCATTCTAAACAGCAAAACTGAAGGCATTCCCAGTGGTACAGAATAAATGACACAGAGACTAACCCACAAAATCTCAACTATCTTATATTAGACAAAGGTGCTAAAAGCATGCACTGGAGAAAGGATAGCATCTTCAACAAATGGTGCTGGGAAAACTGGAAATCCATATGCAACAAAATGAAATTGAATCACCATGCACAAAAGTTAACTCAAAATGGATCAAGGATCTAGGAATTAAACCAGAGACTCTGCGTCTAATAGAAGAAAAAGTAGGCCCTAATCATCATCAGTTGGGCCAGGCCCCAATTTCCTTAATAAGACGCCTGTAGCATAAGAATTAAAACCAAGAATCAAAAATGGGATGAATTCAAACCAAAAAGTTTTTTCTTGGCAAAAGAAATAATCTGTGAGGTGAACAGGAAGCCTACATCGTGGGAACAAATATTTACCCCTCACACATAGATAGAGCTCTAATCTCTAGGGTATATAAAGAGCTCGACAAGACAAGCACCAAAAAAAAAAAACCAAATAATCTGATCAATAAATGGGCCAAGGACCTGAACAGACCCTTCTCAGAAGAGGATTACAATCATCAAATATGCGAAAAAATGCTCACCATCTCTAGCAGTCAGAGAAATGCAAATCAAAACTACTCTAAGATATCATCTCACCCCAGTAAGAATGGCAACCATTATGAAGACAGACAACGGTGTTGGTGAGGATGCAGGGGGAAAAAGGTAAACTCATACATTGCTGGTGAGACTGCAAATGAGTGCAGCCAATTTGGAAAGCATATGGAGATTCCTTGGAAAGCTGGGAATGGAACCACCATTTGACCCAGCTACTCCTCTTCTCGGACTATACCCAAAGGACCTAAAAACAGAATACTACAGGATTACAGCCACATCAATGTTTATAGTAGCATGATTCACAATAGCTAAACTGTGGAGCCTACTAGATGTCCTTCAGTGGATGAATGGATTATAAGAAAATGTGGCATTTATACACAATGGAATATTACTCAGCACTAAAAAAGAATAAGATCACGGCATTTGCAGGGAAATGGATGACATTAGAGAAGATTAATGTGAAGTTAGCCAATCCTAAAAAAACAAATGCTGAGTGTTTTCTCTGATATAAGGGGAGGGTGACTCAAAGTAGGGTAGAGAGGGAGAGCATGGGAGGAAAATTACCGCTAAATAGGGAATAGGGGTGGGAGGGAAAGGGAGGGAGAAGGGGAATAGCAAGGATAGTGGAAGGAGACAGTCATCATTATACAAAATACATGTACGAAGATGTGAATTTGGTGTCAACATACCTTCTATACAAACAGATATGAAAAATTGTGGTATAAAGGTGTACTAAGAACCGTAATGCAAAAAAAATGAGAACTCATGTATAATGGCATAATTTGGCGTGAACATACTTTATATAGAGAGTTACGAAAAATCGTGCTGTGAATGGATAATTATGAGTGTAATGCACTCCACTGTTGTCATGTATGTAAGAAATAAATTTTACAAACAGAAAAGTGAGATTAAGAAGATAAAGTGTATTGCCAAATTTTGCCTGATGAAAAAATCAATAGGTTAATGTGACCAAATCAATAGTTAATGTGACCAAATTCATAAGAGGGTTTTGGAGGGAGCACTTGTGGCTGTGTGAGGACAGTGGAGACGGGCCTGAAGCAGCCGGAGGCTGGTGTGGCTGCAGGTTGCACGTGGGGAGTTGCTTCTGAAGAAGCACACGCAGCTGTGGGCCTGCACCCCGGTTGCCCCTGCACCCAGCTCATGTAGGGGCTATTGCGTGGCAGGAACAGCCTCCTGGGAAAGGCCTTGCGTATTGTTCGAGAAAGCAATGTGATAATTATTTTGGTCAAAAATCAAGAAACTAATATGAAGAGAGATTCCTTAAGATTTAAAGACTTAAAGTCAAATCTAAAACTTTTGTGATGTTTTGCCTGGTGGGACTGAAAGGCTGTATCTTCTGTATCTTCCTCTCTGTATCTTGTTCATGGTGCCCTTTGGCCCAGGTGAGTGCAGACAGGAGCCGTCCTGTAGACTGGAAGCGCCTCCACCGGCCAGCCTTTGCTTTTTTCTGTACGTGAACATGACACTGCTGGACCCCACTGTCTTGTGATTGTGTTTTTGGATGGCGGTAGGCCTACCTTGATCTAAATCCTTCCTGATGTGTCTTATTTCCCCTGTTGTGACAGCTCGTGGCCAGGGTGGAGTGAGGTACACTCTGGCTGGCCCAGCAGCAGCATGATGCTCTTGGCCCAGGAGCAGATGTCTGCCACTGTGCCGAGGGGATGCACACGCTCCCTTAAGTGCAGGTTTCCACAGGCAGCGTTTCCCAAGAGCAGCAGCTTGGACTCCTCTGCTCAGGCCTCGTTTCCATGGCACCATCCCTTCTCAGCTGTGCCTTCCTCTGCTGGGCACCTGTTGGTGGTGGTTCTGTTTGTTCATCGTCTGCCCCACTGAACTGCAAGGCTCTGTGAGCAGGGACTGCTCTGTCCCATTCCCTGTCCTGTCCCCATGCCTGGAACTGTGCCTCTCAGTAAATATTGATAACATCTCTTCACATGGAACGTCAGGTAGAAGGATCACCAAACGGATTGCTGAGAGTAACTGTTGGCCATTTAGTTGGTGGTGTGGGGTTTTATTTGGGTATGTTGAGCACATAACTCTAGCTCTGTCCTTGTCTCCTATGGAAATTGCAGTGTACAACACAGTCCAGATTCTGTGTATGTACACATTTCTAGTTCACCTTTTCCCTTGATTTTCCCAGTAATGATTTTTTAAATAGACCTGTACTCCTTTCCCATGCTGTGCAGGACTGAGCAGAGGCCAGGTCAACAGGGGCCTGGGAGGGTCCAGCACTGGTACATGTCAGGCCAAGCTCAGAAGCACACATCTTGCAGAATGATGCCTTGGGTGACAACCAGTGGGCACCTGTTGGTGGTGGTTCTGTTTGTTCATCGTCTGCCCCACTGAACTGCAAGGCTCTGTGAGCAGGGACTGCTCTGTCCCATTCCCTGTCCTGTCCCCATGCCTGGAACTGTGCCTCTCAGTAAATATTGATAACATCTCTTCACATGGAATGTCAGGTAGAAGGATCACCAAACGGATTTGAACTTCCGGTATAAAATTTGATTTTTGTATTTTGTATCTTTTTGGAGTTAAATGTCAAACATTCTGAGTAGCTGAAGAGGGCTCCGTAACCTACGGCTGTCTCCCAAGCTCAGGGGGTCAGGAAGCCAGGTGGGAGGCAGCAAGGGGGTGTGTGTCAGACCGGAGGAGGTCACATGGGAGTGTGTGCCAGGGAACCTGCCAGGTGGCCAGCCCTGCTGCCTCTGCCCAGCCCTGCAGCAGGAGTGCCAGGGGCACTGTTGTTCAGGTGTGTCAGAATCTTCTCAAGTGCTCTGTGAGGGTCAGCAGAGCTCCCTGTCAGAAACCTGCTTTGCATTCTGTTTATCACAAAAGAAAACGACTCCAAAGTATAGTCCATAAATTTGTGAAGAGGTGAAATTGTGTTTCTACTCAGTTCTCAAATCCCATAGACCTCAATTCAAACTGGGTAGCTCCCTGAGCTGGGCAAGTTCCTGTCCCTGAGCCTGGGTTTCCCCAGGTTTCCCCCTCTGTGGGCCTGAGGGGTGGTGGTGCCTGGGTCCTGGTCACGGTGTGGAGAGCAGGGTGGTGGTCCTGAGGCACCAGTCTAGGACTGCCCCGTGCTCACCCTCGAGAAGCATGTGGCACACTGAGCAGGCCTGTGGAGGAGGTCCTGACCAGGCTCTGCTTTCCATTTAAAGGTGAATCGGGTCTAGGAAAGTCGACTCTCATCAACAGCCTGTTCCTGACTGATCTCTACCCAGAAAGAATCATACCTGGAGCCGCAGGTAAAAAAGTTCCTCTGTGCTCACTGTAGTTCTGTGAATGTGCTGAAGAGTGCATCATGAACACTTCACCTTTAACTCTGTTTTGTTGTTCTGTTCTAATGTTTTCTTGGATCCCAAGGAGAACGCCACCTAGGGAAAGCGTCCTGCACCTGGGGCCTTGCCACCTTGGCTGTGTAGGTGCTTGACACACACCCATGTGTCCCTCCTGTAAATGTAAAAGACGGTTCCTGCCCATGTTGTTGGATAAGAGGACCAAGTGAAAGTTTTATGTCATTAAAATGCTGCATATGTTGGGGCGGGGATTGTGGCTCAGAGGTAGAGCGCTCGCCTAGCACGGGCGGGTCCCAGGTTCCATCCTCAGCACCATATAAAAATAAAGGCATTGTGTTGTGTCCATCTACACCTAAAAAATAAATATTTTTTAAAAATGCTGCATATGTGGATGGTCCCTGTAGCAGCAGGTGTCTGACTTGTTTGCATCTGAATGTTCAGTGATGGCTGCAGCATCCATCACTGCTTGTTCAGTGAGCAGAGGAGCCCACAGTCAGAGACTGGGTCCTGGGCAGCCACACGAAGGATGCAAGCCCGCTCACCGACTCTTACTTATCCCCAATTAACCATTTTTAAAACTGTCTTTGTTTGTCTATGTAGTGTGGTGCAAGGATTGAGCCCCGGGCCTTGCACATGCTAAATAAGGTAAGCTCTCTGCCACTGAGTTAGTCCCTGAGTCATCCCCCCACCCCCACTTTTTTTTTTTAAGACAGATTCTTGCTAAGTTTCCCAGGCTGCCCTTGAACTTGCCATCCTCTTGCTTCCCCTCCCCTCCTACACCCCCCACCGCTAGAGATGGAACCTGGGGGCATTCTGCCACTAAGCTGCATCCCCGGTGGTTTTTATTTAAGTCTTGCTCTGGGATAGGGTGTCACTAAGTTGCTGAGGCTGGCTTCGAATTTGCAGCCTGCCTCAGCTTCAAGAATAGCAAGGTTATACATGTGTGCCTCTGCACCTGGCCCGTGTTGGTGTTTTTAACCTTTCCAAGGAGGGAAGGCAATCTGAATTCCATTTCCCTTGCTGACTCTGGGACTGTTTGACAGTCTCTGCATTACCTCTGAGCCCCTGCCTCCAAAGAGACTTAGTGATCTTCCAAATTACTTAAAATAACATTGATAACAGGTAATTTCTCCTCTTTGCATACCAGCTTAGCTTTTAAGGTATTTTCTTTATTAAGTTTCTTTCTTTTTTAGAGAAAATTGAAAGAACTGTCCAAATTGAGGCTTCCACTGTTGAGATTGAAGAGCGTGGAGTCAAGCTGCGCCTTACAGTGGTGGACACTCCTGGCTATGGGGACGCCATCAACTGCAGGGACTGGTATGCATCCACACAGGGCTCACAGCCCAGGGGTCCTGCACCATGCACTGCCAGCTTGTCTTCCTTCTGTGCTCGCATTCACACATGCCGTTAGGGAGTGGTGGTTAGTGAGTGGCTCCAGTAGCTCTATCTAATAAAGCAGTGAGGCAGTTTAAAACATTCAGTGCAGACTTAAAACTATTTAATGCTGACTTTTAAACTTTTAACCTTCTGAGGATGTTTCTAGGGAGTGAGGTTTCTCTCTGTGCAACCTAGTGGGATCTGAGGTGCAAGAGCAACACTCCAGCTGTCACCAGGGCAGGGCCTTGAGTTGAATGTGGGCAGTGGATAAGAGGTCACCATGTACCTTTCCGTATGGAAAGCGGGACACTGTTTACAGGTTGCCAAAGTTGTGCCTGTGGGTGGGTGCTGGTGGGCTTTGTCTTCACCAACAGGGAGGTGAGGCACAGGAGGAGGAGCATGGTGTGCCCTGTGCTGTGCTGTGTGGAGAATCCACCTTGGTTGTGCAAACGCCCTCGACTCTCGCTCCTCTAAGCCTGACTCCTGTATTAGGAGTCTCCCGTCTCAGTGTCCTGTGGGTGTGCTGTCCTGTTGAGCTGGTGACATCATCCTGCATTGGACCCCATGCCTCCTGCTCCTGCTTGCTCAGCTTCTCAGCCCCTATTCATTCACACTGTGTGGGAGGGTCAGCAGACCTCGGCATCACGGGCCACCCTCAGACCCCACTTAACATGTTCCACTCGAGCTGTTGACTCCTGGTCCTGAAGGAAGTTTACACTTGGCAGTTTCCCAAAATCTCCGTTGGCAAATCTAGGAGTCAAGTCTTGTGCTCTTGATTTAAAAGTGAATTTTTGGGTTGGTATCTTGTTTCCCTTTGAAGTGAGGGGCTGCTGGCTTCTGTCTGCATTTCAGTTTCAAGACGATCATCTCCTACATTGACGAGCAGTTTGAGCGCTACCTGCATGACGAGAGTGGACTGAACAGGCGGCACATCATTGATAACAGGGTGCACTGCTGCTTCTACTTCATCTCACCTTTTGGACATGGGTAAACAACGTTCACCATGGAAACTCGGCTCACTGCACAAGTGTGCAGTCACCCTCAGACTGTGTGTTGCAGTACAAGAGTTGAGATGGTTTTGAGAGAAAAAATGTTGTGATCTCCCTGTTCTTTCCTGCAGGCTGAAGCCCTTAGACGTGGCCTTCATGAAAGCAATACACAACAAGGTGAACATCGTGCCTGTCATTGCGAAGGCCGACACTCTCACTCTGAAGGAGCGGGAGCGGTTGAAGAAGAGGGTGGGTGCCACCTGGACCTGGCTGCTGCTTGGGACAGCGGGTGCCGGGGGCCTGGGAGTGGGAGCAGGGGGAGTCTCTAGCATCTGCCCTGAGTCTTGGGGACAGGACTCAAAGCACACCTAATGCTTGCTGTTTTGTTTTCTAGCATTTTGCCTTCAACAAAGTATCACATTTCAGTTTATTAGATTTTCTTAGGTAAAAATGCCCTTGGTGAGTGGCAGGTAGCTAGTGCAATGAGACCCCCCAGTGTTGGGCTGAAGGTGGAGCTCTTGCATTCTATCCAGTGCTTCCACACCAGGGTGTGTCTGAGCAGGACGGTTCCTCTGTGGAAGGGAAAGTACGCCGTCAGCTTCTGCCTGCCAGTGCCCCAGCACCCAGCTGCTCTGAGGCTGCCCCCGTGTTTCTCTGGTGCCCTGTTTAGTGCCCTCTCCTCTGTATCTCTTGAAGCCTCTTTGTTGACTATATATGTTTTTAGAAATTATTTATCTTTTTCTGACTGTGGTCCTTAAGAAAATCCAAACACCTTACATGTGCTAGCCTTTGACCTGAGAGTCCTTTTATTTCTCCACAGAAACAGCAGCTAGTAGTCAACTGTGGTCCCTCCAGAACACAGTCTGCTGTATCAGAACGGGAGTATACTGTAACACTGTTCAGCCAGTGGATGTTTTAAACTTCATTGTCTGTGGCTTTACCATGGTTCTTACTGGATGTATAGAACTGCACTTAGGAACATGCTGTGGTTGGTTTTGCCAGTTCCCTGTTGATGGATATTTGGCTTATTTTTTGTTTTGCTCTGGCCCCCTTTTATCTCTGACCAAATTTCCTGATCCTTTGCAAATTCCAATTCCTCAGACCCAGAGAATGCCTTCTGCCCAGAATGTTCTCCCAGGTGCCTGCATTGCTCTCAGATGCTGCCTGCGCACTTCTGCAGCACCCACACACTACGCAAGTCCCTGTGCATTTTGTACCGTGGCTTCTCCTTATCCCCAACCCTGATCCCTGAGATAAAGATTCTTTGCTCTGTTCTTTAATGTATTCCAAGAATTCAGAATAGCACTTGACACATAGTAGGAACTCAGTTATGTTTGTTGTTCTGTTGTATAAATCAGATGAATTCTTGGGAAATGAATGTGAACTTAAATTTTCATAAGATGGCAGATTTCCCCCCAAATAAGCAACAGTTTACTTTCCCAAAGCACCCTGTGTGCTCACCCCAGCAGTGATGGGCGGGTACCAGGGTGAGTCAGCTCTGCCCACCTCAGACGGGGGAGCTTGTTTGATTTCATCTCCTTGAGTGCTGGTGACCCTATCCTGTGTGCAGCGCCCACTGGTGTCTTCTTGGGGCTCTCTTATTGACTTCAGATAGTCTCAGGGTTTGTGGATATTGGCGTGTTCAAATAATTTCTCCTAGTTTGACTTTATGTTTTTGCCACAATAAGATTGTAAGCTGTATGTGGTCAGTGCTGTTGCCCTTTTCCGTATCATCTGAAGTACCTACCAGTTTTTTAGGAAATGTTTGGGCTTTGGGGAAAGTGCCTGAAAACTTAGACGTTTTTTGCTTAACAATGAGTATTTTTAGTGAGGGAATCGACACCTTTTCTAGATGGTTGTGTTACCTTCCCTTTAGCTGGAGGAGAGGGTGCCAGGTCAGATGGCTTTGGCTCTCATGCCTAGTTCTGTGCCTGAGACCCGGAGGGCCTGAGAGGAGATGAGTTCCTGTACCTCTGCCGTCCTCTGGCCCTGCGCCAGCTGTGGTGGGCTCTCTTGTAGTCCTTCTCCAGCCCTCCCCCATGGCTTTGGCACCCTCCCTCCCTGGCTTTGGCTGCCTGCTTGCTGTGCCCTCAGCCTGCCTTACCTCCCTGCTGCTGACCGCCATCCCTCCAGGATGTGTCCTTGGTTCTCCTAGGATCACATCATCTCTGGCTTCCGCGTCGTCCTTCCAGGGATCTTGCCTCTCCCTGAGCAGCCAGGAGTCCACTTTGCACTGCTCAGCTCTGCCCTCCCTGCTTCTCTGCCTGTAGACACCCCCACATCGCTTCCTGGCGCCTCTCCTCCAATTTAAATGGTCTTCTTGTTCAGTCTTTCTCACATCTCATCTGTCCAGTGTGAGCCTTGGCCTTATGAGGCCAGCGTGGAGCCACAAGTGGGATCTTCAGGGCTGGACCAAAGAGGAGAGCAAGTCCATGCCGACTGCTCAGTTCGTCTCACTTAGGAATAGGGATTTGTGGAAAGGGGAAGATGTCGAGTATAGGGTGTACAGAGGTGAGTCTTCTCTGGAGTTAAGTTGGGAAAGATGGTGTGTTGAGAGCAAGATCTGTGATAACAAGACCCAAGCCACAGAAGGATTTGTATCCTTCTGAAATCAAAGAGCCAGTCCAGCCACGAGGAGGCAGGCTGCTTCCTGTGTACTTGGCCATGGTGGTGCAGGCCTGTGGCATCTGGTGCCGTGCCCAGCACACAGTGGCCACAGGGTGCTGCTTCTTCACAGAGACTGAGGGAGGACTGCTGGTTCAGCTCCAGCCCCGTCTCTCCTCTCCTGTAGGCCTGGTTGATAGGTCAGATTGCAAGATTTCACACCTAAGGACTGTTTTAAATGTTCATAAAATGGTTTCAGAATAACCTTAACCATTCTGGTTCTTATTGACATTTGGATAATCTTGATATATTTCTAATGTGATGAATTAGCCTGGACCTGGTTTTGTCTTCCATTCAGATTCTGGATGAAATTGAAGAACATAACATCAAAATCTATCACTTACCTGATGCAGAGTCAGATGAAGATGAAGATTTTAAAGAGCAGACAAGACTCCTCAAGGCAAGTGCTGGCTCAGGGCACACTGATAGCAGCTCCTGTGTCCTGTGGTCCCCGCAGTGAGAGGAGAGTGGGCAGAGGGCCGGATCTGGCAGGCTCACCTTCAGAGAGTGTCTGGGTTGGGCAGTCACAGCACTCATTTGCATTCAATATGTCAGACATGGCTTCCACTGCCGGCGTGGAAGGTGTCATTGCAGGTGTGTTTCCTGATTGTCTCACGTGGGAAATGTCTGACACTCTACCAGATGAAGCATGTGTGCCCTTAGCTCCCAGGTGGACGTGTCGTAGACAGTGGACGGACAGGTCTCTGCTGGTGTTCTTGTGTTCTCAGCGAACACTGGGCCCCTGCTACAGCCTGTCCGCCGTGTCACTTTCCAGGCCAGCATCCCGTTCTCTGTGGTGGGCTCCAACCAGCTGATCGAAGCCAAAGGCAAGAAGGTCAGAGGGCGCCTCTACCCGTGGGGTGTGGTGGAGGTGGAGAACCCCGAGCACAACGACTTTCTGAAGCTGCGGACGATGCTCATGTAAGGCCTGGGTGTCCCCCGGCAAGGTGGGCCGGGGGCAGTGCTTCCCCGGTGGGTGCACACAGCTCCCGCTAGCTGCAGCCGGCACGTGCTGTGCATCCACACTGTGTATCCTCTGGAGGGAGGTGGTTTTGGGGCTGCTGCGGCTTGGTCCTGAGACCTCTGGGGGCTCAGACACACTGTCCTCGCCTCTTCAGTGACATGTGTCTAAGTACCTCTCCATTGTGCTCTCCACCATCTCCAGATCTCTAATGCTAATGGGAGACTGGACCTAAACTATGGTTGTGTGTCCTCAGCTCTGGCAGGGAGATGGTCAGGCTCCTGGTGGGTGTTGGGCAGCACCCCAGACCCAGCTGGCACCCAGTGCTCCTGAGTCATACTAGGCGGCCCCCTGAGTATTGAGCTTTCTTCTCATTTGACAAGTACAGTACACTTGACTAGAGAAATAGGCTTTACGCCCCTTAAACATAAATTTCACATGTAGTAAGTAGCCTATGTCCATTACCGTTATTCCTGAATGAAAGCATCTTGCCGGAGATGCAGTTCTTTTTGTTAACGTGTATTTGTACCTGCTTGTGGGGTACAGTGTGATATTTGAGCTCCTGTGTGGAAGCATGTGCAGGACGGCAGTGCTCAGCATTTCCAGGTCACCCCTTCTTGGTGCCGCCTTCTGTTTTTGTTAAGATCTGTGTCTATTAGAAGGCTTCAGAGGGGTTTGGGTGAGTTGAACGTTGCTGTGTGTGCTCCTCTGTCTCAGCATAGCAGTTTTTAGCAAGTGGAAGCCAGTGAGCTGTGACCGTCCAGGCTGTCTTTGGAATGATGCGATGCACTATGAGCCGTCAGAGGACACTCGTCCAGCCCTGGGCTCTGGGGACCCCCGTTGTGGGGCATGGACCCTGAGCACAGAGCGAGACAGTCCCCACCTCAGCACTGATGTGCGTTCTCAGAGTGAGCCCCATCCTGCGTAAACAGGACTGAGTGGGAATGTCTGCTCTGAGCGCTTAGGAAAACTGGGCCAAAGTACCATTCACCATAAGAGA
Organism: Marmota monax; assembly: GCF_021218885.2. Taxonomy (NCBI): domain Eukaryota; kingdom Metazoa; phylum Chordata; class Mammalia; order Rodentia; family Sciuridae; genus Marmota; species Marmota monax. The sequence goes on along the minus strand of NW_026694888.1, from coordinate 566,512 downwards.
AATATGGGGTCTTACTCTGATAAAAGAGCAATTGCCTGTTCCTCCTAAAGATCTTTTAGAATGTGCGTTCTCCTTTGGACATCATCCACCTAAAACCCTCTACCTCTCTGCATCTGGTGTCTCCAGTGGCCATGAACTCCTGCAGGGACTAGCATTCCCTGTGGCAAAGGACAGTGCGGGGCACACCAGGCCTCTTGGGTGTTGGTGCACTGTTGACTATGGTAGCAGAGGAGAGCCACACCTCACTAGATATTTCTACAGCCATGTTTCCTTGGGAAATTCCAGCAACCTACGCACCTTTACGACACGGTCTAAGGGTGCTGTTGTGCTGGGTGAGCAGTCTCCTTGTGCACCTTTACCACATGGTCCACAGGGCGCTGTGAGCGGGGTGTGGTCCCCCTGAGGCTGGCATGCAGCTACTTTAGTGTATGCCTTTTCTCTTCCAGCACTCACATGCAGGACCTCCAGGAGGTGACCCAGGACCTTCACTATGAAAACTTCCGTTCCGAGAGGCTCAAGAGAGGCGGCAGGTGATCCCACTGTCTTCCGTCCTTGAAGTGCTGTTCCCCCCCTGTGTGTCTCAGCTTTCACTAAGCAACATGAGCTTCCTACTTAAACACTGTTCAAGGGAAAGCCAGGTGCGGTGGTGCACACCTGTCATCCCAGCAGCTGGGGAGGCTGAGACAGGAGGATCATAAGTTCAAAGCCAGTCTCAGCAAAAGTGCAGTGCTAAGCAACTCAGCAAGACACTCCCTCTAAATAAAATATAAAACAGGGCTGGGGATGTGGCTCAGTGGTCAAGTGCCCCCTGAGTTCAATCCCTGGTACCAAAAAAAAATTATTCAATGGAGTTGCTGCTAGTTTAATCAAATCATGCTTTTCTAGCCTTGAAGGGAGAGGAAAAAAATGGCTGGGCACACACCCTTAATCCCAGCTACTTGGGAGACTGAGGAATACCCTGAATTCAAGGCCAGTCTGGGCCACTAGCAACACCTTGTCTCAAAATGAAAATTAAAAAGAGCTGGGGATGTAGCTCAGTTATAGAGCACTTGCCTAACATGCCCAGAGTCCTGCATTGAATCCCCAGCAGTGCACACACGCTTCCTCCCTCCCTCCCTCCCTCCCTCTCTCTCTCTCTCTCTCTCTCTCTCTCATTCACACACACATACACACACACACAGAGATAAAGGTAGATTTCATATTGTGCACATGAAGAATAGCTTTAGATCTGAAGGCCAGAGCTTATATTGGTGGTACTTCTAAAGCAGCTCTGTTTTCTGCTTAGAACAGAGTTTAATGAACAAATAAGTGGATATATAGCAGTTGTTAAATATTTCGTGTATCTAGTTCATTTTAACGATGAATTGTGAGCATGCATGAGGTATATATTAAGATCTCATTTATCGTGTTGACTTGGGAACCAGTCATTAATCAAAGTTCTAGAGACAGGAGGCAGCAGTGGAGAGGCCTCTCCTACTGGGCTCTGGGCCTCTGTGTACTGAGGGAGCGGCCTCCATCCCATGGGCCAGTTCTGACCTACTCATGTCCTGCTCCTTCAGCACACTGACTGACCTTGCACCTCTGCAGGAGTGTTCTCGAGAGGAGACGTGTCATCACTCCAGCTTGGGGCAGGGAGTCTCCTGGGCTTCTCACCTCCTGGCGTTTATGCTTTTCTTCTTCCTGTTCCCTTTTTTCATGTCTTTAATTTTTAAAAATGATTAAAATACATAAATTCAAGTAGGTGTTTCTCAGAATTCTAAAGTGAATTTTTTCCTTGGTTATCTATAATAAAAACAACCCACTGTGCTTCTTGTAATGATACCATTGTCATTTCTCTCCACTCTTAGGAAAGTGGAGAACGAGGACATGAATAAAGATCAGATCTTGCTGGAAAAGGAGGCTGAAGTAAGTAGAAAATGCTCTTCTTACAACTGCAGCTGTTTGGTTTATACCCAAACATCATCTGTAATTAGCTTGTTATAATTTAAAATATAATATACCCATTTTATGTATTTAATCGCATCTAGTAATTTAGCTAAAAAGCATAGAAACAATGTAATAATGTGACTGATTTTTATAAAATGTTTAAAAATAAATCTTTCCATACATTAATAGTAACTAGAAAATGAAACAAAACTGCCACTGGCATTAGTTATCAGAAAATTGAGAAAAAATAAGTAGGATTTCTGGGGAAAGAAATTGAAAAACTTCACTGAGAAGATGTTTAAAGATTATGATAGACGTGCAGGTTTGTAGGTGGGAAGACAGTGCAGGGTTAGAGTGCTCTAAGTTGACCTCTGACTTCAGCTCTGTCAGAGCCTGTGGCCTGGCTGTGTGTGTTCATTGTTCTCCCTCGGGTGAGGGCCCATTCAGTCATCCTCACGTTTGCTTTGAAGAATACGTATGGGAGGTTCGGGAAGCTCTCTAAAAACTGGACTAATGACAGGAGGCTTGCCTTACTGGTCCAGAGGCCCAGATAGAGCCTTGGCCACCCACATGGCATCTAGAGGTAAATGAGGGATGTCAGCATGTCCTTTGGCAAAGGGGCCCCAGGCCTGCTGGAGAGTGGAGTGCAGGTGTTCAGTAGTGGTTTGGCCACAATAGACTGGCCTTTGGAAAACAGAAGACTCGCATCTTTGGGTAAATCAACCCAGTGTGGATCAAATAGTTAAATGTTGCAGCCATCACCACAAAGTTACCTGAAGAAAATTGGAGTAAATGTTTTAGTGATGAAAATCAGTAAGGATCAAGACGGACAAATCCACTCTTCATAGCTCTGACCTCCTTGCCCTTCAGAGGAACATACTCTTTCCCATACCCCACTGACCCACCTTTTAGGTTAAAAATCTCATTGCCTTATTTTTCTTAAGTTACTGCTCTGTTGATAATATCTGCATCTTCCTTGAATTGTGTTCTTTTATTATTTACATGGTTTTCCGTTACACTGTTGGTCCTTTTGCTGGTTTGTAAGAATTCCTCCTGTCTTAACAGTAGTGTTTGGGGAACCACAGAACAGCACGGGTAATGTTGAAAGACTGAACAGTCACGGGTCTGGCTTGCACTGTCTCCTAGCTCCGCCGTATGCAAGAGATGATTGCGAGGATGCAGGCGCAGATGCAGATGCAGATGCAAGGCGGTGACGGGGACAGCGGGGCGCTCGGGCACCACGTGTGAGGTGACGTGTGCATTGTAACCTTTCAGAGTCCCTGGTGTCCGTCAGCCTGGAAAGCAGGCACCTGTTTCTGAGGGATCTCACTGTTGGTTCACCTTGAATATGACAGGCTCCTCCTTAAGTCTTACATGGATAACATCATTAGCCCTAAATGAGAAAGGAGTGCTTCTAAAGTGCACTGCCACCTGCCATCTAGTAAAGATGTTTAATATTTTCTAAGCTTACAAATGTGACTCAGAAGAAAATTTGTAAATACTTTCATTAGTCATACAATTAGAAATTTGTTAATGTTGATAATCTGTCTTTAAGGGTATAAAAAGTGTTAAGTGTTGTTAAGACAGCTTGTGTAGATCCAAAGTAAAGATGCCATGCAGATAGATTGAGGTGCCCTTGCTAAGGATGGCTGGGCCATGGTGTGGGGAGCCACGCAGATAGACCAAGGTCCCCTTGCTGAGGATGGCTGGCCTCTAGGTTTTCGAGGCAGCTCTGTTCAACAATTAGTAAACAGGATCCTGCAGGCACCAGGGGCCTCCGGACTAGAAAGGCAGAGGTTCACTCACATCGGCTCACAGAGGAAAGGAATGATAGGCAACATCAGATAAAGGCTTAAGAGTCCCCAGAAGAAAATCACATGGAGACAAACAGATGGCACAGGCAGGGCATGAATGAGTTTGAGGTGGGAGAGATCTTCGGAAGAAAGCTGGACCTTAGGGAGAAAGTCTTCACTGCAGTCTCAGGACCTCATCCTGGAGGCATGAGGCAAATCATGGAGTTTAGCTGTTCATTCAGCTTTCTCACTGCTGTGACTAAAAGGACCCAACAACAAAAACTGTAGAGAAGGAAAAGTTAAATGGGCTCACGGTTCAGAAATCTTAGTCCATAGAAGGCCAGCTCCATTTCTTTGGGCTCAAGGTAGGGCAGGACATCGTGGCAGTAGAGTGTGGCCAAGGGAAGCAGCTCACACGGTGATCAGGAAGCCGAAAGAGAGGTCTCCACTTACCAGATACAAATATATACCCTAAAGCCATGCCCCTGGGGATCCACCTCCTCCAGCCACACCCCACCACTCCCGTTACCACTCAGTTGATCCCTAACAGGGGGTTGATTCACCAATTGCGCTAATACAACCCAGTCATTTCTCCTCTGAACCCTCTTGCACTGTCTCTCGTGAGCTTCTGGGAGACCCCTCACATTCAAACCATAACATTAGCTGAAACGTGTGTAGGTAAGACAGAAAGCAAGGATTCCCCAGACCTCCACAGCAGAAGGATGGGTGGCTACGGAAGGGCCAGGAGGACTTGCTGGGTCATTGGTCACTAAAGCAGTGCCCCTGCCTTCTGCAGCTTCCTGGGGAAGGTTTGTTGAACAGCATGTGAATTAAAAGGCAGTATGACTGGCTTGACAAGTTACTGTAAAGGCAGTGTCCGTCCACGCGAACCTGGCTGGGTGTCGCTGCCCTCTCATCACCTGGGGAACCTCTGTGAGTCCCCAGTCAGTACTGCTGCAAGGGTCTGACGTGCCTAGCCTACGGGCATCTCACTAGAACAGGGCTCTTGCCTCCAAAATCTGGCTCTGTGTGACCAGGGTTTCACCTGACCAGAGCGAGGACTCATGGAGAGAAGCCAGGACTCCAGGAGTGACTCCCTTGAGCAGGAGGAAATGACAGTGCTTGCTTGTGGTCTCTGGTCTGGCTGCTTCCCTTGTAGAAACTTTATGAGGTCGTGGACATTTTCATTTCTGGGTTTTTTTTTTTTTGATAGAGAATTTTTTATTATTTATTTTTTAATTTTCGGGGGACACAACATCTTTGTTTGTATGTGGTGCTGAGGATGGAACCCGGGCCGCACGCATGCCAGGCGAGCGCGCTACCGCTTGAGCCACATCCCCAGCCCTCTGGGTATTTTTCAGTTTTTCAGTGCTTCCACGTTCCAAGAGTCTCACAAATGCCTTTTTTTTTTGATATCGGGGATTGAACCCAGGGGCACTTAATCACTGAGCCACACCACCAGCCCTTTTTACATTTTATTTTGAGACAGGGTCCTGGTAAGTTGCTTAGGGCCTTTGTAAGTTACCCAGGATGGCTTTGAACTTGTGGTCCTCCTGCCTCAGCCTCCTGAGCTGCTAGAATAACAGGAGTGCTTCCCCACACTCAGCATATTGACATCTTGATTTAGATAACTCGGGTCTTATAAGCCCATCCTTTTGCTCAATCTGTGCCCTTTGATGTGCAAAGAAATAGTATTGTCTGTGACCAAAGCAGCAAGCATTGCTTCATTCCTTCTTAAATCTGTTTTATTTTTCCAGAAAACACTTTTGGATACAAAGAAGAACACATTCCTGATGAATGCCACATCGCAACTTTCCATAAGATCCTTAGAAGGGTGCCCATCCACATTTACAATACCTGTGCCTGAGAATTTAATTTTTTTAAACTATTGGTGTGTTTTGTATGAAGTACTTTTAACATTTGTATTTCACTGCTATGTTATACTTTATACTTCATGAGGTAAACGCTCACTTTTGTTTTCTTCCTTAACTAACCACTAATATTAGAATTGATTTCCAAGTATCAGAGTGTGTAATTAATATTGAATTCCCTTGATTTAGTTGGCCTGATTAGTCATTGAGCACTCTTGACATCTAGAACATTCAGATTTACCAGGAGTGTTCCTTGGTGGTAGACGTGTGCCTGTGACAGAAAGCTGTGCAGTCGCTCCACATGGAGACTCTTCCTTCATTTTATATTTGTGCACAACAAACACCTAAAACCAGTTTTGCTGCTATAGTTCAATACTGTTAATCTGCACATTTATCTATTAACCAAGTAGAAAACAGAGTCACCTAAAGAGTACATTTACACTTGAACAACTTCTAAAAACAGGCTTTAGGTGTGGGTTTGAAGAGCACTTTGGATTCTGATGCTAGGTCATTTTTAACACCTGTGCAGGGAACTCCCTGTGGACACTTGTCCTGTAGGCGCTGGAGACGCTGCTGGGCTACACTGTGGAGAGCGCAGCAGTGAACCCCAGCTTTGTGCTGCTGCAAGCTTCTTGGCACAGTGAGAGTCAGAAAATTATTTTTTCTCACCTAAATTAGAAAAAATTTTTAAAGAATCCAATTTTTTAGACATTTTATACTGCACTTTCATGTATTTCTGTAACTGCAAGTGTGAAATAACCCACCTCAGCAATGGTTAATCGGGGTCATTATGACTGTCTCACCTATTTTCAGCCATCGTCTTTCCTTCATCTTGTGTGTTAGAATGAAAGGCATTTCAAGTCTGTCCTGCAGGCTGCTAGACAGGTGTCCACCATAGTTACACTGGGTGTCCTGCTGTGCGTGGGGCCTTAGCTTTCCTGCCCTTCCCATTCCTCCTGCTGCCAGTGGGACTCTTCAGCAGACACTTTCTCTCCACTTGTCCCAGCGCCAGGAGAGTTGACCCCAGAGGGATGGGACAAGAGATGACGGTTACAGAGGGAGCAAGCCAGCTCAGTCTTTTCATTTTGCTGCAACAGGAGGAGTTGAACTGAAGAAAGTGTTTGATGAGAGAAAGTGATTTGGGGGGAGGGCTTGTTTTGTTTTGGCCAGAAAAAAAAAGATGTGATGGTCAAAACGCTGGTTATGAAGGTGTTTTGTAGGGCAAAGCAGGCTCCGTTTTCCCGCCTGCTTTGCCCCTCACATTATCATGATCAGTTCCAGACCACTGGAAGGCAGTTGATGATCTGGGTTATCTTGACAGTTATGGAAAAAGTTACTAAAAGCATTTTCAAGCAGTGTAAGCCCTGTGTGTTTGGGTTAAAATGCTGCTTAGTGCTAGGTGCCACCTGATGGTGGGGTGTGGGCCAGGAGGTCTACAGGGTGTCACTCTTTTGAATCCGATTTTATTTTGTTGTCCAAATCTAAACATACACTTTTTCTACTAGATAATTGCTCTTACTGAGATAATCTTACCTATAGAAATATTTTTGAGATCAATTTACACAGCAATTTTGTATGCATTTAAACTAACCTTTTTTTAAAATAAAGCACTATTGTTTAAATATTGATAGTACTCATCACTGCTTCTTTACAAGGGAAGGCGTGAGGTCTTGGGGGGACTATGCAAAGCCCCCAAAGCATCTGTGTATAAATCATGAAGCTGATAGAATTCTATCAACAGCATCTGCACCGGATAACTTCACATTAGAGATCCCAGCCCAAAAGAAGGTGGACTGTACAGGAACTATTTAAGGTGATCAGATCATCTGTACAGACAGTAGGAGATCACCTGGTAAGAATTAGCACTGATAAGATGGATAAGTGGTCACTGACACGTTGTATCAAAAGATATAGCAGTAACTATTACTAACTGTAGAGATAGATGACTATTGGGAAAGTATCCAAGAAGAAATTTCTATGGCAATTTTTTAATTTTTTTAATTGAATTCAGGGCACTGGACTACTGAGCCACATCCCTAGCCCTATTTTGTATTTTATTTAGAGACAGGGTCTCACTGAGTTGTTAAGCATCTTGCTGTTGCTGAGGCTGGCTCTGAACTTACAATCTTCTGCCTCAGCCTCCAGAGCTGCTTTGATTACAGGCTTGCACCACTGCACCTGGCTCTTGTACGTTTTTAAGAGATATACTGTGAATTCTCTACAACTTTATTGAAGGAAACTTTGGAAACCTGGACTTGATCCTGGTCTGGGTGGCTGAGTGCCTCCAAGCCCAGGCCTCAAGCCCCATGGGCAGCTCACTGACCCCCATCATCTGAGGGCTTGCTCGGCCCCTGTCCTCCTGCCAGTTCCTCCTGAGTGGCACACTGAGTCCCTGAGTAGTGAAGCTCTGGCCATTCGGGTTCCTTGCCTGCTTGGCTCCTTCACCCCTTCCTCACCTTCCCTTTTGCCAGCACAGCCAGAGCCAGCTATGTCACTAGGTTGGAGCAGTGGTTCTGGCCATGGGGGACACTGGGGTAATCGGACCGCTCAGCAATTTCCACGCATCCTTCAGGTCTTCGGACCCCGTTCCTCCCATCTTGTCCTGGGGGAAATGGTTGGGTTTCCCTCACAAAGCCGGAGCACTCACTTGAAGCTTGCAGGTGGCCCCTGGATTAAGTCCCTTGACTGTATAAGTGCGAGGACAGCTGCAAGTTTGGGCAAGATCTTGAAGGCTGCCATGTTAATTAATCCCCAGGGAGAAGAGCGCTGCTGTGAGTCGCAGGCATAGAAGACTGAGGGTCTGGTCTCCATTTCTACTCCCTGGTGGGGATCCCAAGGCCAGAGGGCGACTGCAGGTCCCCGTGGCAGTATCTCAGGCCTCCGTCGACGCGCGGCCTGTCTTCTGTGCTGCCCTTCAGTGGCTGCAACTATCCCTGGGCCACCGTCCAGTGGCCCCAGAGGGGTGCCCCGGGACTGGGTTAGGAAGGAGGCTGGCGGCCAGAGCTGGGGAAGAGGGTGGGGAAGCTAGGAGGGTCTAGCCGGAGGAGACCCACAGCCCAGCGCCAAATCCGTCTGTTGAGCCGAGGCCCCGCCCAGGTCCGAGTCCACTCTCGCCGAGGCCCCGCCTGGGTGAGGTCCCGCCCAGCGAGCCAACGCTCGGCCGAGATTTGCGGCCGACCGCGGTGTCCCCTTCGTCCCGCCCCTTCCCCGTCGCCTTGCCAATCAGAACTGGGTGCCGCGCTCGACGTGCGTTCCAGCCCCGCCCCGGCGCCCCGCGGGCCAATCGGCTGCGCGTCCGCAGCGGGGGCGGGACGGCGCGGGGCGTGAGGCGCTGGGCGTGGGGCGCGGGGGCGGCGGCGGCTGAGCGGTCGAGAGCGGGCGGCGGCGCAGGCCTGGCAGGCCCGGTGAGGACGCGGCGCGCGCGGGAGGGACGGACGGACGGAGGGAGGGCGGCGGGCCGGGCCGCGGGCCGGCCAGCTAGGCCTGGCTGAGCGGACGGGCGGCGGAGGCCGAGGCTCGAGGCCCTAGGCAGGCCCGCGGGCCGCCGGGGAAAGTGCACGCCCGTCTCTGAGGCCTTCGCAGGCGCGGCGGCTCGTCAGGGGTCCCTCTGGGCAAGACCGGTCTGTCGGGGCTGCCCGCTGGGCCGCGCTGTCCCCGGGGCGGGGCCGGGGCCGTGCTGTCCCCCGCGGCCCCCAGGAGCCCCAGGTGGAGCCCCTCAGGGCGAGCGGCCTTCCCTCCGGGTTGAAAGGTCAGGGTCACCGGCGCGAGCGTCTGTGGGCCTTGTGTGTCCGCGGAGTGGGGCTGCGGTGTCACGGAAGGAAGTGATGTCAGTGCGCAGCGCTGAGACACCGTGGGAAGGCCGCGTCCCAGGGCCGCGTCTTGAAAGGGCGTTTGTTTGCTACCCTGAGGACGCTGTGGAAATGTTAGGTGCCTGCCCGCGGCCTGGGTAGACAGCGGTGTAACCGGCGGCGCGTTTTCTCAGTGCCAGAGATATGGGAGAGCATGTTTGCGGTGGCAACACACAGAGGAAGTGACCTTCAGTTCTGGCCTGGTGACGTGCTTGTGAGTCCCTGCACCCCAGAAGACATGTGTAGAACGGGTGCCTGTTATTTAGGCGGTTCACCTAGAGTGTTCCAAGGAGACATGCCCAGGCTTCACAATCCTTTTTTAAAGTACAAGAAAGGGAGGCTCAGAGAAGTGGACTAGCAGGATTAGGGTGGCACCTTGGGGTGTTTGCAGAGCCAGGCGACACCCATCTCTGGATCTCCTGTGCCCTTCCTTTGCCCCGGCTGGTCGCCACTTGGCTGCCACTCCTGAACTGGGTGCTGACAGTGCGTTTGGCTGAACTGCAGAATTTTCTGCTCATGTACATAGCAGGGATGTTCTTAATAGGCCAGTAGGTTCCTTTCTATCCGTTCTTTTCCCAAAGAAGAAGTTGACATAAGATATATTAATTGATTCCTGCCTTATCCATAAAATTAGTGCAAAATTTACCTGCCACACAGGGTCTTTGTGAAGAGTAAGAGTCGATTTTAAAAATCTATAAGCATTGTTCCTGGCACATAGTAGATGCTTAATAAATGTCAGTAATTGTGAAAAAAAATCATCTGAGTAGACAGTAGAATTGGCTAACCCTGGTTATTTACCAAAAGAGAAGGAAAAAAAAACGTTGAAAAATCATAGAATTGAGTTACCTTGCTTAGAGGGAAGATAGGAACACAGTTGCCAAAGCAAAGATTAATGCATGGATCATTCCATAAGAGCCTGTTTAAATCCACTTGGTCACAAGGAATTCTGTTTCCTTCTTTCTTTCCAAAGAGGCCTGCCTGTGGTCACACCAGACAGTACACATTTCTCTTATACGGCTTACATTTTCACTCTGTGCATTTTTCCCCTCACCAGCTCACCTATCAGTTCACCTGCTTCCCCTTTTACTCACTCACCACAAGCTTTGTACATACAACCTAGTGCCCCCTGGCAGGCAGAACTCCATTGTTTAGATCAGGGTGTGTTGCTGGGCACCGTGGCGCAAGCTTGTGATCCCAGTGGCTCAGGAGGCTGAGGCAGGAGGATCTAGAGTTCAAAGCCAGCCTTGGCAAAAGTGAGGCGCTAAGCAACTCACTGAGACCCTGTCTCTAAGTAAAATACAAAATGGGGTTGGGGATGTGGCTCAGTGGTCGAGTGCCCCTGAGTTCAATCCCCAGTACCAAAAAAAAAAAAAAAAGATCAGGATGTGTTAAGTCATTTATTAGTATCTTTGTCTGGTTTCATCCTTGACAAAGGAGGTTGAGAAGCTGAGTCCCACAGAACTTAATATGGTAAAGTCCAGTGCTTGCAGTTTTCTGGGGAATGTTTATGTTGGTGATTCTAGTCTGGTATATGTGGAGAGCAACTAGCAGTATGTGATCAAGATTTTGCTTTGGGAATCCCAGTTTTGAAAACAATCTGATAAGCGAACCAACATTTTTTTGACCAGTGAACATAATTTGACAAACCCATTCCTGTCCTTCCTTCAAGCAAAATTTAAACCATTTTGATCCATAGAAATGTGCTTAAAAATAAGCCTTAACCTAAAAAGTAAAACGGGGTATACAGTAACTATTATGTTCTAAAAAATATGTGAGGACATAGATAAGATCAGGAGGAAGTTAGGGATGTAAGAAGCTTTTTAGTCAGAGGGTTGTTTTCCCCTAAACTTGTGTTTTAGTTCATTGCCATTTTAGAATTCAAAAGCACAAGGGCACAGTAATGTGGTAGGGTACGATGATGAGTCTTGCTTCACCTCCTCCCTCCCTTGGCCAGCCCGTTCTCCCGATTGCCTCTCAGAATAGAAGCCACGTCCCAGGTGCAAACCCTGCTTCATGTCTTAGATTCCATCCCTGATCCACTGGAGTCCTCACAGCCCAGCTCAGGTTGCAACCCCAGTCCTCTCAGTTGTCTTGGGGCCCCACCACACTCAGCCTGTCACCTGCCTGTGCACACACTGAGCCCTTTGTCTACCTGGTTTCCCAATCCCTGTGAGGCCCAGACCCGCTGCAGCGCCTGGGAAGAACTCCATTGTTCCCAGTGCAGGTCAGGCTAGCAGTGGCCCCTTCCCCTTTCTTTTGGCTGTCTGGGACTGCAGTGGGCATGTGGCACTGGTTGCTTACCCACTTGCCTCTGCGTTAAACACCTCTCTCCGGGTGCCCAGTGCACTCCATGAGTGGGGTTGAGGCTCCTTGTGGAGCTGAGTATGCACCAAATCATTCACTTTTCTGAGCCTGAGTTCCTTGAGCTGTAGCTGTGGGAATAAAGCCAACTGTGCAGTCATTGTGAGCAGTAGTAAGAAAGATTGTAAGTAAAGGGTTTGGCATGGGCTCCCAGCAGGGGTGGCCCCTCAGGATGTGGTAGGTGCCATCAGGAGTGCCAGGACATTCTTGAGGCCTTTCCTGTGGTCTTTTTGGTGAGGCCTCCTCCAGTCTTTCCACCTGCGGGATTGTTCTCTGCCACCCTTGCTTTACTTTCTCCGTTGCTTCCTCCGGGTTCAGCAACTGCCTTACCTTGGCCCACTGTACTGGAGGGAACTCTCTGTTAGGAGCTCCTATATCCCTAAGTGCCTCAGTCTGGCTGGGCACAAAATAACCAAGCCGCCAGGAGGCACTTGTAGGTTCAAACAGGAACTACTTTATTGCCCAAACTCCCCACGCGGCCCTTCCAGGAACACCACACACCAAGCCGGAACTCCCGCTACTGGAACTTCACCAACCAACCAACCTGAACTCCTCAGGAATCCCCGGGAGAACTCTGAAGTATCAGGCGCGCCCGAGGCGGACAGCAGGGGTCTATATACAATTGAAGACACAGCTTAACTTAACCATCATCATCTCAATGGCTCGCTGGTGTCACCTCTCAACCACTCCCTCTGGCAAAATGCCAGGTGCCACCCCGACTCAGATGTGGCCCTCAACACCTAAGCACTTAGTCCTTCTTGATTGAGAAAAGGTGCTCAGTAAATGTTTAAAAGCATTTCAGATTCTATCAGGTTTCTGGGCCCTGTATGAAACACATACAGTTGGCAGGGTGGGGGGGTAGTCTTTTTAAAAAGGAAATATAAAGTTGCAAATAAAAATTAGTCTAGAAAATATGCATTGTTTAGCATGAGAAAAAATACATTAGTACAGTTTTGAAAAAGCTGACCAGTAATACAGATATAATTGAGAAAAGTGACGTGTCTGATAGTTAACTGATGTATTTCTATGATACTTTTTTCTGGGCTCCGGGTTACTAGTTGCCTTTTTGTATGACAGTGAGAAAACAGATTTCATTGACTCCTCCAACAGAGTTGATGAGTTTTTATTATTGTTAGGATGCATAAGGCATTATTTCATATATAGAACATTTGTTTTTTGTGGTAACTTCTAAAGTCTTGAGTTCCAGAAACATAGTTGATTCAATTTATTTTCCACAATTTCATTGAAGAAAAAAAATGCACATCCAAGACGTAGTACTGGTAATTGTACATCAAAGACCGCTGTTTTGCCCACGGAGAACTGACGTGTATGCTACAGTTCACTTGGAGGAGGGTGATGTCCACAGATGAGCATCTGGCTCCTGCATTCAGTCCACCCAGGCTTCTTTTCCCTGCCCATGCACTTCTCCTGCCAGTTGCCATCGGGCCCATTTCATGTCACCTCAGGACCCCTGGCCTTGCACCATGTCATGAAGCCCTGGTAGTATGCGGGGTGATAGCAGTATCCTTGGTTGTTAAGGTCTGGATGTGAGGTGTTCCCCGAAAGTGCCTGTATGTGTGGGGGAATATTCAGGGGTGAATGATTAAGAAGTAAGAGCTCGAATCTGATCAGTCCATCCTAATTTGAATGGACTGAGGGGTGACTGTGGGCAGGCAGGGCTTGGCCAAAGGAGGTGGGTCACTAGAGGCTGCCCTAAAGGGCTCGCCTTTCCTACAGCTCCTCCCCCTTTTTCTATGCTCCCTGACTGCCTTGAGCAGAGCAGCACCCTTCTACCATGTTTTTCTGCCTCCCCTTGGGCCCAGAGCCATCGAGTTGGCCCACCATCTGCTAAACCTCTGAAACTCAACCAAACTGAACATTTCCTCCTCTAAGTCACCCTTGTCAAGTGTCTTGGTCATAGCAACAAAAAGTTCATGCACTGGTAATCCCTTAGATGTGCACAGAGGTCACTGCGTACAGCATAAATGTGCTCCCCCTCAGTGTGCCCTTAGCTGGACCTTAGGAATGCCAACCTCCCCTGCAGACTACCTGGCATACAGGGAAGAGGGACAAAGGCAGCTGCGAGTGACTGATGGCAGTCAGCGTGACTGCAGTGGAGCTTGACTCAGGGCCTCCCCAAGACCTCGGGGGAGCCTATGTGTGAAGCCTGGGACCCAAACCAGACTGGCCTTGTACTCAGATGCCTGTGCTTGAAGCCAGGTAGCCCAGTGTGGTTTGGAATGATGGCACGTATTGCATCTTAGAGCATCCAGTGAGAATATGTTTCAGAAAAGGGGTGTGATTTTAGAAATAGTTTAAAGTATGAGGCTTTACTAAATCTACTCCCTCTATCATTACAATTCTAGTTTCTTCAGTAGTAGTTAATAAGAGGTATGTTGAATGGGAACAAGTCCTACTGTCTGAGTGTTACAGACATGGTGGTTACTCTTGCTTCCCCTGGAAGGTAGGCAGGAGCATGATGTAGGTAGCACCCCTCAGTTTAGACTTGAAGCCACGTGCTACCAGCATCTGCAAGAAGGCATCTGGCTTCAAGTAACAGACTTATCACTTGTCACGTTTCTCATGACTCAAACACTCAGGGTCACTCCTGATGAACTGGGCTGCACAAAATAACCACACAAAAGACAGAGATACCTTTGGGTCCTGGGACAGCTCCTCTGACCTTAGGGGTCCATGGAAAGAGAGAGAGAGTGTGAGAGAGCATGTGCTGAACCCTTTTATTGGGGAGAAGCCATTCAAATGAGGCCAGGGGTCAGGTTTCAGGGGGTTGAGTCTAGCTTCATGATGTCTGCTGTCAGCAGGTCAACTGACATCTGGGAAGGCCACACCCGTCTCATGAGCTGTGTGGGGATTGATCATGGCAGAGCAAGCGAAAAGACCAGAGCGAGGCCCGGCGACGCTGGTTCAGTCCACCCTGTGCGCTCAGTGCCCACAGTTCACACACACACACAGTGGTGAAGGGGTGCTCGGTTCCCCTGTGGCAGCTTCCAACCATCACTGAAGGCAATTGGAAGAGAAAATTGGGAAGAAGGAAGCAAAATCCCCTTCTTCCGTCTTCCAGTGACCACCACCATGAACACGTCTTAAAATGCATGTGGGTGGGAGGCACCCTCTGCCCTGCCCTCCCAGTGACGAGCCCTGACTCCTGGACTTGTGGGGAGCAGCACTGCAGAAGGCTGACCTCATAGTGAGCTCCAGTCCTCCTCCACATGCCCTGGCTGGGACTCAGGCTGTGAGGACTGGGAAGGCTGCAGGGAAGACTTCCAGCCGAGCAGGTGGGAGAAAGCCACGTTTCCCTCCTCTTCCGGGCCTCCTGCCAGGTATTGTGGCAGTTGCTTCTTTCCTTTCTTCCCACCTGCGGTTCTTTCCCAGGCAAGGTGCAGTCACAAAAAGAGTGTGTCAGGGCAGGTTAAGTGAAGTCCCACATTTGTGTCAGGAGGACTGGGAAGTACTCAGGGAGACCGGAGGGAGAGAGAGAGACGGGGTTGGGTTAGGTGGTCCCTGAACAAGTGAGATCCAGTGCAGAGGTGGGGGTGGGCTCACCCTGAAAACAGCTTAGAAACAGAAAACCAAGAGATAGGTCACTGCCCTGCAGCCAGCTGGCCACTTGGGCAAATGGGACGTTGCTGAGAATACTGCTGAGGCTGTGAAGATTGGGTGACACTGAGACCGCATTCCACAGAAGACCGGGTTGGCACTTGTGCCCTGAACCAATCCAGGCCAACTGCCTGCTCAGCATGAATACCAACATTTCCTATAGGCGTTAAATGAGAACCACAGTGTCCAACAGCAGAACGTTCAAAAGGCCCAGGACACAGTCCAGAATACATACAAAGAACCAGGAAAGGGGCTGGGGCTCAGCGGTGCAGCACTTGTCTAGCACGTGCAGGGTGCTGGGTCGATCCTCAGAACACATAAAAAATATATAAATAAAATAAAGGCATTGTCTCCAACTACAACTAAAAAAAAAATATTAAAAAAAAAAAAAGAACCAGGAAAATAATCTTCTCCTGAGAAAGTATAGGTGATAAGAATGTTGGGTTGATCTGTGTCAGACTAGGTGGTCTTCAGGATTGTGACCCCTGTGACCTTTACCTCCTTTACTGTTCATAGCAAAAGCACTTTACAGTTGTAACTAATCAGCCGGGACTATCCAGTGGGCACATGTGATTACTCGAGCTCTTAGGAGCAGGGTCTGTTTCCAGCTGGTTGGCAGACCCTTCTGCCAGAGAGATGGAGGAAGATGGAAGGGGCTATGAACTGAGGCATGTCTGAGAATGACCAGCAGCTGATAGCCAGGAGGAAGCAGAGATCTCATTCCTGCACCCACACAGAACCCAGCAAGCCTGACGGGGCATTCTCCCTCAGAGCACCCAGGTAGGACCCCTGGCCAGCTGACCCTTGACTCGGCCTCCTGAGACCCTGAGCCAAAAACTCTGGTGAGCCCTCTGCACCCAGACTTCTGACCCACAGAAATCATGAGATGATAGAAAGTGCTTGTTTTAAGATGCTAAATTGTGGTATAACTTGTTAAGGCTACAAAAAATATATATATTCTTTATTTTTATTTAATTTTTCTGGTACTGGGGATTGAATCCGGGAGTACTATACCACTAAGCTACACCCCCAGCCCTTTTTACTTTTTATTTTGAGACAGGATCTCCTTAAGTTTCTCAGGCTGACCTCAAACTTGCGACCCTCTTGTCTCATAGCAGGGATTATAGGTGTGTGCCACCACACCCAGCTAAAAGAACCCTCTAAGCAGCTATTAGAATATTCCAAGAAGTAAAGCTACTCTTGAGACATAGGAAGTATAGACAGGATTAAATAAATAAAAATAGGAGACATAAAGACCAAAAACAAATAGGAATTTTAGTGAAAATACAGTAACTGAAATAAAATGGAAATAAGGACAATTGGGGGGTGGGTAATTGGGGATTGAACTCAAGGGCACTTGACCACTGAGGCACATCCCAGCCCTATGTTGTATTTTATTTAAAGACAGGGTCTCACTGAGTTGCTTAGCGCTTTGCTTTTGCTGAGGCTGACTCTGAACCCTCGATCTTCCTGAGCCAGCCTCCTGAGCCACTGGGATTACAGGCCTGCACCACCACGCCCAGCAACAGTTCTTTAAATTGAAGTTTTTGTTGGGTATTTTTTCATCTTGAAAAACCTCCACAGTAGCCTATTGGATTTGGAGCTGTGGATGCCAGTCTCGCCTTCACAGATTGGGGGTGTAGCCACCAGCGAACAGCTGTATCCCCTGGGCAGTGGCTCCCATGGAAAGTGTGGGACTGCAGCATTTATAAGTTTGGAGCGTCTCATTTTTTGTGTGTGTACATCAAATTGTTGCTGGAATTGTTTTTTGGGTTTTTTTTTTTTTTTTTTGCTTCTAAAGAGTCACAAAAGTACAGGAGTGTACCAAAGTCCATGTGTCCATTCTCAATCGTCACCATATGGCAGCCTTCCACCCCACATACCTCATCCATGGGATCCCCAACTCATTGAGTAGAACAGTTCATTTATCCTGAATTTGTCTATATCTCTAAGGAATAGGGACTTTTCCCCTTTACATGGCCATGTGACCAGTGAAACAGGTGGAAGGTAACACTAACTTCTGAATGTCATCTAGCATCTGAGTGGTCTCAGCATTTAAATAGTGACTAGTACTCACATAGTCATTGCAGAAGTTGTCTCTGACAGTGTCTGTTCGTTCTTCTGTTCTTCCACTTGCTGAGGAAGCAGGCCACTTGTCTTATAGAACCACCACACTCTGGGTTACCTGGAAGAACACCCATTCCTTAGGGTGTCTCACTGTCCATGGGAACTGAGGTCGCTGAACTTTAAGGCCACAAGAGGTGAGTTTCTTGGTAATTTAGCTACTGTCTTAATATACATTGAGGATCTTGGTTTCATTTTGTTAGGTTTTTAGGGCTTGCTTTTCTAAAATACTGAGAACTTTTATGAATTTCCTAAGTCAGAACTATTAAACACAGTTTATTAAAGAAGACAGTTCCTCAACTCACCATCTCTGCTCCGTTCCTTCTCCCTAGGGAGGTGGCCAGTTTTGTTAGTTTGGGGCCTATTCTTCCATAGTTTTATGCATATGAATACATATATCCTCCTTGGTTGACACTAACATGCCTTGCACCTGCTTTGTTCCTTGCTGTTCACAGAGCAGCAGACAACGTAGAGATGATGAAGATGCTGACGTCCACATGTTGGCTTCGCCCCTCCAGACAGTGTTGAGATCCCCCCAGTTATCTGGACTCGTTTCAGCTTTTAAAACTTATTCTTCAGTATTTAGAATTTTTTTTCTCACAGTTAGGAATTTCTCAGTAGGTAGCTCTAAAATGTGCTAAAGGACTTAAACACATCAGTTTAGTGTTGGGGCAATGAAAGAAACTAGGGAGTGAAAGTAGAACGGTAATGTTGGCAAACGTGACCGTGTCTCTAGAACCCTCCTGGCTGGGTGTTCCTGCTGCGCTGTGGAGGCTGGCTGGAAGGAGTCTTCCTGTTCTGCAGCACTGTTGCATATGCTGGGTTGAAAGGCTGTGGTCACACGATTTTATTTGGTTTATTTTATTAGTTAGAATCAAGAACACATCAATTTTTAGTTCATTTTCACATTGAGCTGCTAGAACAGAATCTTGGACCCTTAGAGTTGAAAAGGATCTGATTGGCCCTTCCCTCCCCTGCCATTTTCCAGGTGAAAAGCTGGGGCTGGGCATGGAGAAGTGGCTGAGTTCACCCACTGGGGTGCTCTGGCTCCCAGGTTCCCACTGCCAGGTGGTGGCCTCCGCCCTTGCTGTCCACGAGTGCCCTTCCTGTGGGCCTGTTGCAGTGCTGGTGAGCTGCCCCAGCAGCACCAGCACCAGCACCTTGAGTTAACGATGCCCTTTCTGGTGCTGAGGGCCATGTCCCCATCAGGTTCCGTGGTTCTGTGATGGTCGGCCTTGTTGGCGTCCATCTGACAGTGAGCTAGGTACAGGGAGGTGGTGTATGGGATGCCAGCTACTCCTGGGATGGTGTGGGTGCCCCGCCTGCCAGCCAGCCAGCCTGGCCACCTGTTTTTCCAATCAGCTCTTTGAGCCTTGCCATGGAATACAAGACTGACTTTGTTTCCCAACTTTCTCACTTAGTTGCTTATTCTAAAAAATGTTAGTCATGCTTAGAAAAAGAAGAAAGAAGGCTCCACCTCCTTCTGCATTTCAGTGAAGCAGAAATGCTGCTCAGGCCAAGGGATTAGCTAGAGAGTCCATTGGGTCGTTACCAACTGTGAAAACTCCTTCCTAACACCCCGAGCGTCTTGGGCATGTTGGACAAATTCAGAGAAAACGTCAGGTGTTCTGCTTTCTTTGGTCAGTCTAGAAGATTGACTCCTGATCCTCCTAGTGGAGGCACCTTCAGTCTTCAAGGGAGGTGGGTTTTTGTTGCACACCACCCTTTACTGTGGATCGGGGCTGTGCTTTCTGCAGGGAGCCGCGTGCTGATTTCCCAGCGGAAGAGCAAGAGCCTGGGTGTCTCTGTCATTTCTGTGTTCCCTGGTGGGCTTTTCCTTTATTTTTATTTTTTTTTTTTAAGAGCAGTTTTAGGGGCTGGAGCTGTAGCTTAGTGGCACAGTGTTTGCCTAGCGCACATGAGGCACTGGGTTAGAAACAAAGACATGCTATCCATCTGTAACTACAAAAAAGAAAAGAAAACAGCAGGGGCTGGGGCTGGGGCTCAGTGGTAGAGCACTTGCCTCGCGCATGTGAGTCACTGGGTTCAATCCTCAGCACCACATAAAGATAAGTAATAAAGATACTAAAAATGTCTACACATAAAAGACAAAAGAGCAGTGTTAGGAGCACAGAAAAAGTGAGCAGAAAGGCCAGCGACACTCTCCTGAGCCTCCCCTCTGTGGGCACCCCGTGTTACATCCCCCAATCCCTCCGCCAGTTTTTGAGCTGAATTTTCCAACGCTTAAGAAAGGACATTCTACAGGGTTTTTTATTGTTATTAGATGAGGATATATCCGTAGGAACCAGAGCCTTTGAGCAGTTTCTGGAGGAATCAAAGAGAGACACACCTGGCAGAGATGTCGTGCCTGAGGGTTTTCCTCCTGCTGTCTTTCCACTTCCCCAGTGGTGTGCTCTTGCTTGATGAATGCAGTGCACATGTGCCTGTCTCCCACAGGTGGGTCTGAAGGGGGCTTTGTGGGACAGGGTTAAGTGCACAGTAGGAGTTGGTTGCCAGTGAGCCACAGGCTTTTCAAACGATGCAAGTGTAAAAAGTCCTTGATTAGGTTTGTCTTGACAAAAAGGAGAAGGCCAGGAGACCTGCAGCAATTTAGTTGGCATGCAAGGGAGTGGGGATAGGAAGTTCATGAAGTGTGTGTTTTTTTGCAGAGGAGGAGGTGAAACCTGAGACCTTGTGCATGCTAGGCCAGTGCTCTACTACTGAGATACATCTGAGATAGAATTTATAAAAGTAACATCTTCAAAACATCTTCTGTTAATTTCAAGATGTTTTGAAGATGTCACTTGTTAACTGGGTCTCAGGTGTTCAGTGAGTTAATATACATACCTGGCTTCCAGAGTACCTGAGCGATATTATTGAGAGTTACATTTGTTATTATTTATACTGCACTTTCATGTGTGTGAGTAAAATACATATAGATAGATATGATATGTGTGTGTGTATATATGTATATACACACACATATACAATTTTTTGAAAATATTTATTTTTTAGTTATAGGTAGACACAGTGTCTTTATTTTACTTTATGTGGTGCTGAGTATCAAACCCAGGGCCTCACACATGCTAGGCGAGCGCTCTACCTCTGAGCCACAACTCCAGCCCAAGTGTGTGTGGGTGTGTGTGTGAATGTTTATTTATTTATTGAATATTTTTTTTTTGCTGTTGATGGACCTTTATTTAATTTACTTGTATGTGGTGCCAAGAATCAAACCCAGTGCCTTACCACATGCTAAGCAAGTGCTCTACCACTGAGCCACAACCCCAGCCCTATATATTTATATACACACATTTTGGGCAGCGGGTGTTGGAGACTGAACCCAGAGGAGCTCCCTCACTGCGCCACATCCCCAACACATTTCTGTTTTTTTATTTTGAGACAGGGTCTTCCTTACTTGCCCAGACTGGCCTTGAATTTGCAATCCTCCTGCCTCAGCCTCTTGAGTAACTGGAATGGGTGTGTGCCTTCGTGTCCTGCTCAAAGATAATCTTTTTAACTCTGTTTTGATATAATTCAAGACTTGCAGAAGTTGCAGAAAGAATACTCAGGGGCTGGGGTTGTGGCTCAGCGGTAGAACGCTCACCTAGCATGTGTGAAGCCCTGGGTTCGAACCTCAGCACCACATAAAAATAAATAAATAAAATAAAGATGATATTGTGTCCAACCAGAAAATAAATTTAAAAAAAAGAAGACTCAGGTTCCCATGTGCCTGATGATTGTTTTTTACATTGTTTTAATAATACCTAAAGTAGTAATTCTCTGCTGTGTTTTGTTTTATTTAGCATTTTCTTCATTTTTGACAGAGGAGGAATGGGGGAGATAGAAGGAACGTACAGAGTCCTGCAGTCTGCAGGGATACGCTTGAGCACCCAGACCCCCATGGGAGTGAGCACCCTCGAACCAGGGCAGACGTTGTCACCCAGAATGCAGGAGAAGCACCTGCACATCAGAGTCAAGCTGCTGGACAACACTGTGGAGATATTTGACACTGAGGTAAGGGGTGCATGTAGGAGGCCTTCTAAAGGCCAGTGCTGGTCAGCTCTGCTCTGCTGCTCTGTTGGTGTATTTGTTTGTCTTGCCATATTGGGGATTGAACCCCGAAGCACTCTATCACTGAGCTAGAATCCCCAGCCCTTTTTATTTTTTGAGATAGGGTCTTGCTAAGTTGCCCAGGCTTTCTCAAAGTTGGGTCCTCCTACCTCAGCCTGCTGAGTCACTGGAATGATATCTGCCACTAGGCCTGACTCCCCCTCCTGCCCAGTACTGGGGAGTGATCCTAGGGCACTGCACATGCTAGGCAGGCACTGGGTCTCTGAGCTACATCCCAACCGAGGTCTTGTACATTTATCAAGCTGGCCAAGAGTGGCTTTGATGAACACTCAGTGAAGTCCTTGGAAACACTGAAACTGAGTTCTCCTGAAGTGTGAAAGTGGTATTCTTTTTTTCTTTCAATTGAAGTTCCACTAGGATTTGGTCTTTCCACTCTCCTCTTCCGAGAGGCTGGCTAAAAAGACTGTTGAAGGGCACAGTTGCAGCCAGGCTGCTCCCATGTGGACCGGTCCCACCTGGCTGCCTGGGTGGGTCACATCCACGTCTGGATGCAGATTCAGCTTCTCCTCTCAGGAGGCTGGTGGGAAGTGAGAGCCCAGAATACAGGAGGTGTTATCATGGTGTTAGCATATAACTTCTTTATCCAGGTCAGCAATGAAATTTTTTTTTATTCTGAAAAAATTTCCTAATTATAGATTGTATTGATAATGTTGGCAAAAATAACTGGACATAGTAAAAAAAAGAATTATATATATACATATATACTTAAGTAACACTTATATATATGTAAATATTTTATTTTTATATACATACACACACACACACACACACACAGAGGAACACACAAACACACTTCAGTAACGCTATTTTCTATTCCTTTTGAGGGGCGTGTGATACTGGGGATTGAACCCAGGTATACTGTACCACTGAGTTATATCCCCAGCCCTTTTTTATTTTGGAGACAGGGTCTTGCTAAGTTGCCCAAGCTGGCCTCAAATTTGCAATCCTCCTGCCTCAGCCTCCCAGATCAATGGGATTACAGGCATGTGCCACTGCGCCCTGCTTACTGTTTTCTTTTGGACCCATATGGTATGTTAGAAAACATTTTCTCTGCTTTTCTAAGTGATATTAGGACAAATGTTCTTTTTTAAAATTGCTAATGTATTTTCATTTGTAATACAGAAATCCATTCTCTCTTTTCTAGTATTTGTATATTGAATTAAAGTAACATCTTTAAAAGCTTTTCCTATTTTTAATGCCACAGAAATCAAGCAAGAGAACAATCTTGACTTCTCTCAGGAGGTGTGTCTGTGTTTAGAGGTGTCTATTGAGTCAGGATCCTGCACAGAAAGTCAGAGGCGGGCTGAGTTACGAGTGGGCCATGAGCAGTGCTCTACTGCAGAGAGCTCAGGGGAGGGCTAGGAGGCTGGAGAGAGCCCGCAGGATG
Organism: Marmota monax; assembly: GCF_021218885.2. Classification (NCBI taxonomy): domain Eukaryota; kingdom Metazoa; phylum Chordata; class Mammalia; order Rodentia; family Sciuridae; genus Marmota; species Marmota monax. The sequence goes on along the minus strand of NW_026694888.1, from coordinate 543,453 downwards.
TCCTCTGCTGGCACCTGGGCAAGTGTTCCCTGGAATCCCCTTCCTCTTGAGGAGTATTGGATGATAGGTGGCTAGTGCTGAGACTCAAATGCTTTTCGTTTAAATTTTGTTGCTGTTTTTGATTGTTTGCTTTCGGGGTAGGGGAGTACTGGGATTGAACCCAGGGGCATTTTACCACTGACTCTATCCCCAGCCCTTTTCATTTTTAATTTTGAGACAGGGTTAACTAAGTGCTTAGAGCCTCACTAAATTACTGAGGCTGGCTTCGAACTTGAAATCCTCCTGCCTCAGCCTCCTGAGTCTATGGGATTACAGGTGTGTGCCACCTTGCCTGGTGTATAAGGTTGTATCTGAGAAGAAAACCAATCTCATTTTATTAGGGCAGTGGTGACTGTCTCATCACAAAAGTCTGCTGAAATGATGACCTTTGAACTCTGGAGGGCTAGCACTGGTGCACTTCTGGCAGCTCGGGGATCACTCTCCTTTGAAATAGGTCATGGGCTCCCAAATCTTAATCTTATGTATTTATTTAGTTTTGGTACTGGGAATTAAATTCAGGGACATTTTACCACTGAGCCACATCCCCAGCCCTTTTTATTTTTTATTTTGAGACAGGGTCTCACTAAGTTGCATAAGGCTTCGTTGAGTTGCTGAGGCTGGCCTCAAATTTGCAATCCTCCTGCCTTAGCCTCCTGAGTCACTGGGATTGCAGGCATGGCCACGACAGCAGCCTCCCAAATCTTTTCCAATCAAAATGTTTGAAAGAATTTCCACCATGCAGCCATCCCTCTGGCAAAGATATTTATTCACTAAGGTCTAGGCTTGTTAACATGTGTGTTAAAATTTTTTTTAGAAACTGAAAGAAAAATAATTGCACTATTTAGGATTTGCTTTGAAAACATCTTTTCTGTCCTGCTTAACAGTCTGTATCAACTAAAACTAGGATCTAAAAGGAAAAAGCATACATTTATTTTTGAGTTATAAATTGAAATAATTGTTTCTATTAATTAAATATTACTATCATCTTTGGTATTTGACATACTTGACCGGTCACCAGAAACTAGAGAGTTCCCTTGGAAAAGCAGCTGTCCCAGAGCCCTGAGTTGGACAGGCACTTCTGCACTGTTACCAGCTGAGGAGCACCTACACGGGGAGCCAGAGCTCAGTGCGTCTGATTATAAGTCAGTCTTGTCCTCCCCAGTGACAAACCACCCAAGACTTAGTGGCTTAAAGTGACAGTGACTCCCACTCTAGCCTGTCCATCGGGTGGGGTGGCCATTGCTGGTCTGGCTGGCCATGAGGCCTGTGTGTGCCCCATACGCCTGGAGATGCTCTCAGTGCAAGAATGGGAGCCGCAGGTGCCGTGGGGGCTCAGTGTCAAAGTCTTCGGTGTCTCTTTGATTGTGTTGAATTGGCTTCAGCAAGTTAGAGGCTTGCGCAGGGTTGAGAGGTGGGGACGTGGAGTCACCTGCCCAGATGGCAGGAATCGGCCCTCTCCTGCAGAGCACCCGCTGCTGCCAGTGGTGCAGGAGAGCTGCTGCAGAGGCAGGGCTGGGACACTGGGTGGGCTGTCCTCAGGGTCCAAGTGCCTGTCCAGGAAGCAGGTTTGTGTCTGCCCTGGACACAGATCTCTGGGTCGAGGCGGGGTGCTGACCCGGGCCTCCGTCCCTGCCCACCATCGCTCGTCCTCAGTTTCACATGTGCTCCTCACTGCCCTCTCCTTATGTTTGGACCAGGAGACAGGCTGTGACCAGGTGGTCCTTCTGCTGGACCTGCAGGCTGCTGCACACTTGTCAGGCTTGCAGGGCAGTGGGCAGACATCAGTGAGACCCCTGGCTGGGCAGGTCAGTCTCCAGCAGGACGTCGTGTCCTACGGCATGTTGTCTGTCCTAGACGGCAGCCTGGGAGAGTGGGTCCACGCGTCCTCAGTGTGGGGAGCAGTGCTGCGCTTAGTCTGTGTGTGCCCAGGGAGGGACTGCAGTCAGGCCTGCTCCCTGCTTTCTGCTAGAGTGTCGTCAGTGTCTCCCCGCAGCAGTGTGCTCTCACGTCAGGGTCCAGCTTTGCCCTGTTTCTAGACTTTCTGGCCTTGTGTACCTCTTTTTAGTTACACATGTCAGCAGAGTGTATCTGACATGTCATACATACGTGGAGTGTCCCTTCCCATTCTTATGGCTGTACATGATGTGGAGTTTCCCTGGTCAGGTGTTCATACATGAGCGTAGGAAAGTGATGACCCATTCGTTCTACTGTCTTTCCCATCCCCATCCCCTCCCTTTGTCTTATCCAGTGAACGTCTATTCTCTCTTCTCCACCCTCCCTTATTGTGGTTTAACATCTGCATATCAGAGAGAACATATTTGGCCTTTAGTTTTTTGGGGTTGGCTTATTTCACTTAGCATGATAGTCTCCAGTTCCATCCATTTACTGGCAAATGCCATGATTTCATTTCGGTGTATGGCTGAGTGATATTCCATTGTGTAGACATACCGCATTTTCTTTATCCATTCATCTGTTGAAGGGCACCTAGATTGCCTCCATAATTCAGTTGTTGTGTGCATGTCTTTCATGGTCTGTCTACCTGATTTTCTGTCTCTTGAGTCTTGAGCAGCCATGGTATTCTGGGGAGATGTGCTAACTTCACGCTTGGACAAAATTAGCTTCACACACCGGTCAGAAGAACCAGGCTCATGTGGGATTGTACAGAACCTGCTGGTTGTTATTAAAAGTTTAGTTAAAGGCCCTTCTTTCCTCTGGGAAGTACCAACATTTAGTGGTTTTTAATGCTTCTCTTTTGCTGTGGTGAAAATACAGAATGACCTACAGCCCTCTGTGCTGGGGCTCCTGCCCCCTCTGCAGAGCCCATGGCTTCTCTGGTGTCTCCTCAGGTGTGGGAGCCTCGCTGTCCTCGCAGGGCTTCAGTACGTACAGCATGCTCTCAGGTCACAGTCTGCTCCTCGCTCCAGCTCCCCACGGTGAGGGGTGGGGAGGTGCGTCCCCCAAGATGTACAGCAGCAGGGTGCGCACAGGTCCAGCAGATGCAGCCCGCGAGGGTGCTGAGGGGCTGGCCAGGTGCAGGGGAGTGCCAGAGAGTGCACGGCCAAGTCCAGGTGGCTTGAAGCTAAGTTCTGTTCTTTTGTGTTAGAAGGTGAAGTTGAGTGTGAGTGGGATTTTTATAACAGTTTATAGAGATACAATTTGCATACTCTACAATTTACTCATAGACTGTCCAAATCAGTGATATTAAATAGAAATGTGCCACTTTCACAATTTTAGACCATTTTTATCTCCTCTCATTCCCTGAGTTCTAGATGAGCGATGATCTACGCTGGTCTCTGGCCCTCCCTCTTCTGAGTGACTGCCCGAGTGGGGTCATGGTCGTGTTCTTTTGGGACGGACGCTTGAGACGTCCACCCAGGTCGCAGCATGGGTGCTTGTGTCGGTGCCCATTCTTTTTCATGGCAGAAGAGTGTTCTGTGTGGATACCCAGCGTTTTGTCCGTCCCTTCCTCAGCGGATGGACGTCGTGGTGAGTGTCCATGCAGGAGGCTTGATGTGGATGTGAGTCTTAATTTGTTTAGGGTGTACTTAGGGTTGGAGTTGCTGGTCGTGTTGTGACCCTGAGTCTGACCCTAGAGGACCCCACTGCTTTCCAGAGCAGAGACACTTAAACCCAAGACCCAGGGATGTTTAACCATGAGCCACATTCCCAGCCCTTTTAATTAATTAATCTAGCTATTTATTTGGAGACAGGGCCTCGCTAACTTGCTGAAGTTGGCCTCCAACTTGTGATCCTCCTGCCTCAGTCTCCCAGGCTGCTGGGATGACAGGTGTGCGTCACTGCAACTGGCTCAGATTCTCCACTCTCTTGCCCATACTTGACATTTTCTGACTTTCTTATTCCAGCTATCCTGCTGGGAATGAAATATAACTTATTGTGGTTTGCGATGGTGTTTTAAAAGCTATTTTTAATGGATTTAAAAAAAAAAAGTATGAGAACTGCATCATTTTGGTGGCCTGAGGTTGGAATGGGACATGGTGGCAGAGCACTTGTCTGGCACACACAAGCTGTCCTGGAGGTGGTTACTGGGATAGACTGAGTAAGAGTGGGGTTCACCCTGCTGCGTTGCCCACTCCACCATCAGAAAGACTCAGGAGAAGCTGCTTGGTGTGTTCACAGTGACCCTGTGGAGGTGGCTCTCCCCAAGAGCAGGGATTTTCTTTTTTTTTTCTCTTTGATTTTTTTTTTTTTCGTCTGGTCTTTTTAGATGTACATGACAGTAGAGTGCATTTTGACATACTGTACAAACATGGGGTGTGACTTCTCTAATTAGGATCCCATTCTGTGGTTGTACATGATGTGGAGTTACCCTGGTCATGCAGTCATATGCCAGGATGGGAAAGGTGTGTCCCACGCATCCTACTGTCTTCTGGTCCCCCCTGCTCCCTTCCCTTCATTTACTCTGTCTAACCCAGTGGGCTTCTGAACTTCTTTCATTGAGAATTGTCATGCAGACTTGAAGAACTTTTATTTATCGATGCTGTATTTTAAATCACTGCTTATTTCATTTCTAAGGAATAGCTACCAGCTCTCACTTAGCTACGATGACTCTCATCTATGTGCATCATGTATTGAGACAGACTTGGGGGTACAGGCTCTCAGAGCACACACGTCGTGGTCTCTGACATGGGTTGTGACCAGTCTGAAATGCTTGTATGTATGTGGAAGTGCGTTTACTGAAGGGGGTTAAAGGAAGGGGGAGAGAGGTCCATGATGGTTTTAGGCTGCAGCCACAGTGCTGATACAGGCTTCAGTTGTGTCTTAAGTGACTTTTGACATTTGTTGATGGGATACTAGCAACCCAGAGGGGAGTCGGTGGCTGGTAGTAAATGTAGTAAAATCTTGATTTGTTTCCGTGGATTCAATGGTTCTGCCATGTTGAATGTTGCAGTCTGGCCTCACATCAAGTCTTCTGTGTCAGGCTGCCTTGTGCCTTGTCCTGTGTGTGAAGCCGTGCAGTGGAAGCGTGTTCAGGTGTGAGGGTCTTCACTCTGTCACTGATGGAAGGAGAGGTTCAGTGGGTCCCCAAGTCCCCCAGGTGGAGAGGGTTCTCCAGACCCCAGGGCAGATGTGCAGGCAGGTATACTGTCACGAATTCATACGTCGCTGATCTAGTCAGCTTCTCACTGCTGGGGCAGAACACCTGACAAGGACAGTTTTAGAGGAGGAAAAGTTTATTTGAGGCTCACAATTTCAGAAGTCTCAATCCACAGACTTTGACTCCATAACTCTGGGCTGAAGGAGAGGCAGCACATCGTGGTGGAGGGTGTCGGGGAGGAAAGCAGCTCAGAACAGGGCAGTCAGGAAGCAGGGAGAGAGAGCTCCACTCACCAGGGACAAAATTTACACCCCAGAGCCACACCTCAGGGACCCACCTCCTCTAGCCACACCCCACTGCCTGCAGTCACCACCCAGCTAAGCCGGCAGTGCAGCAGTGCCTTGGCTCACACATGAGCTTTTGGAGGACACCTCCTATCTAAACAAACCATAACAGTCTTTTAGGAGTTAGGAATCAATGTGAGTTATCTGAAAGTGAGTATGCATAAGTGGTGTTTAGTAACAAAGAGAACAGGTGGGGATGCAGTGGTAGTCCAGGGTAGTGCTCAGTGAGACTGCAGGTCTGATCTCGCACACCCCAAAAGGGACAGTTTGGGTGGGTGGGTGAGATCCTGCCTGGAGGACTAGCAAGTGGGGACTTTTCTTTTTTCTTTGCTTCTTCCTTCCTTTCTTTCAGAAGTTACAGACATTAACGTAAGCACATGTCAAGCAGGAGGACACGTTCCAGACAGGAAACCTCCCTGCTCTCCTCGTGGCCCGGAAGGGTTGCAGCCAGGAAGAATTGTCGCTCCAGCACGAGTGTCCTAAGTATGGAAAATAGGCTGCCTTAGAACTGATTTTGGTCTGACCTCAGGAAGAAAAGCTAGTAATTCGGTATCTGAAAAGTGGGGGTAATGCAGGTTTTACCCCAGAGCTCTTGTGGGTGTCTAGGCTACACTGCTATTATGTGACTGTGCTCGATTTCAGAACCTGTTATTTGGTCGTGGAGAATTGATCTTTTTTTTAACCCAGATGGCTAGGAATGTGGCAGACGGTGCCTGACAGCAACGTGGCCACGTTTAGTCTTAGCTTCTAGGTGGTGGCATTGGAGCTCTCAGTGCCAGCCCCCCACCAAACCCCAGCGCACAGGCAGCCCGTGCCAGATCATAAAGCATCTATGGCTGATGAAGAGGTGGGCTCCGAATAGAATGATCAGGGGTGCCATCCCGTGACAGCCTGTAACCAAGCACTCAGTGGATGTGGCTCCTGTGGCACCTTTGCCGAGGGTGTGCCCAGGAGCCCTGTCTGTCGGGTGGCCATCCCTCGAGCATGCCAGCGCTGGGTGCAGTTCATCTTGTGGGCAGCCCCAGAGGGGGCTGGGAGTTCCCAGGGAGGCACTGGTATCAGCTGTCCTGCCCAGGCCATGAGCCCTAATGGAATCCCTGCACTCTCTCATACCCCCGCATTTTTTGCTGGGGGTACTGGGGATTGAGTTCAGGGGGGCACTCCACCACTGAGCCACATCCCCAGCCCTGTTTTGTATTTTATTTAGAGACAGGATCTCGCTGAGTTGCTTAGCATCTCACTTCTATTGAGGCTGGCTTTGAACTTGCGGTCCTCCCGCCTCAGCCTCCCAAGCTGCTGGGATGACAGGTATGTGCCACTGCACCTGGCTCCTTGGAACCACTTTGGTCAGGTTTCCCCAGCTTGGGAGGCTGAGGCAGGAGGACCACAAGTAATGTGCATTCACTGTAGAAAAAGAGAAGAGAGAAACACCCCGGGGCCCATGCCACGGCGGCTGATGGAGTAAGCAGCCGTCCCCAAGTTTCCAAGGGCCTTCCAACTCTGACACCGTCACACGGATGAATTCAACAAAAGTGGATTTAAACTGGACCTGGTTTTGTAGTTTTGGAAAAATTAAAATTATCTTCTGAACATTTTTCTATGTAATTGTTCTTTTAAAGGTTTTTAATAGTTACGTAATTTTCTGTTTCTAGTTTCTCTATAGTAAGTTTTTATGTACGCTCTTGATCGTGTCCTTTCAGTGAGTATCTGACACAGAGGTTCTGCGTCGTGGGCTGGGTGGCTTTGAGCCTTTGGCACAAGGGAACGACACGCCCTACCCCGTCATGCGGGGGCCGTGCCCTCGCCCCATGAGTACCTTAATAGTTTTGTTTTTTTGTTTTTGTTTTGTTTTGTTTTGTTTTGTTTTAATTAAAAAAATGTTTTGGGGCTGGGATTGTGGCTCAGTAGTAGAGCGCTTGCCTAGCATGCATGAGGCACTGGGTTCGATCCTCAGCACCACATAAATGTAAAATAAAGATACTGAGTTCACCTAAAACTAAAAAATAAGTATTTAAAAAAATGTTTTAGGGGCTGGGGATGTGGCTCAAGCGGTAGCGCGCTCGCCTGGCATGCGTGCGGCCCGGGTTCGATCCTCAGCACCACATACAAAGATGTTGTGCCCGCCGAAAACTAAAAAATAAATATCAAAAAATTATCTCTCTCTCTCTCTCTCTCTCTCTTTAAAAAAAATGTTTTAGTTGTAGATGGACAGAATACCTCTGTTTTATTTATTCACTCTGTGTTGTGCTGAGGTGCAGCAGGGCACACGTGCCAGGCAGGTGCTCCCCACTGAGCTGAGCACCACCTCGTGGTCTTAGCAAGGCCTGCACTTCAGTGTAGAAGTTTGGATCTTAGGCATAGTCTCTTCAGGCTCCTCCGCTTTACTTTGGGTTTATGGGTATTTCAGGGTTTGGGATTTTACCTTGTATTTGAATTTAAGATTACAAAGTTAAGAGTTGGGATGATAGTAAATATGTTATATTTGAAGTAAAAGGATGAAGGTAGCAGGTGCAGAAAGCACACTGAGGTCGGACATCTGAAGGTGACTGGAGCCAGGGAGCTGTGCTCCTCAGCCGGCCCTGGGCCAGGGGTATGTGGAGGTGTCTGCTGGCCCAGGGGTTCTCCATGTCTCTTGTGCTGTTTCTGCAGTGGGGAGCGGTACCCAGAGCTGGGTGCTTGGGGATCAAGAAAGCAGAGGGGATGCACTGAGGAGGGAAGCCCCAGCAGCTGGACCTGGGAGGGGCCGTTGGACCCCTGTCCTGTAGAAGAGTGTTGAGGGAGTTGGAACAGAACCTGCAGATGCTTCCATTGGTGGCCAGCATCTCGCAAGAGACCAGTGTAGTGGGGTCCAGGAGGGCAGGGGCTTTATGGAGGAGGCCAGCGTGTGTCAGAGCCAGGCCAGGGCAAGAGGGGAGCCTTGGGCAACGTTCAGGTGACCCAGGATGCAGTGTATGGAGGGTGGGTGCAGGGCAGTGGTGGTTCAGCTGTGTCTGGGAGCTGTCTTGAAGGTGGGGCCTTCAGGGTTTGCTGGTGCAGGTTTCTAAGGAGCCAGAGAATGCCAGCTCCGAGTGTCGTGGCATGTGGTGGGGAGCCTGTGGGGGCTGCGTGGTCCTGGGGCCGAGAGGAGGGCTCTTGGGCTCTGGGTGAAGCTCCTGTGGAGCCTGCTGTGGCACACACGTGAGGAGCACCCCCATCCCCTTCCGTGAAGCTGTCATTGCGACCTCTGAGGTGAAACACCTTGTCAGGAGCACTCTGCTGCTTGGATGAGGAGGTGGCTCCTCTAGACTGTCATTGGACCTCAGCTCCTGGGTACAGTAATCATGGACTTTTGCTTTTAGAAACTTTGACTCATCAATAAGGAGAAACATGAAAAACGCCTGTGGGCACCTCTAGTGGTCATGAAGGAGGGCTGGCTGTCCTGCACACATGGGCAGTGCCCTGTGTGTGCTGTTGAATAGCCTCTTTCCACTGTGGCGGAGAGGAAAACCGAGACCTACTTCAAGTCCCAGATTCGTTGAAAATCCAGAAGACATTCCTTCCTCTTCAGGCCACAATCTTAAATACCTGCCTGGGACTCCAGTGACCAGACCTGTGTCATAAGCCTTGGGAGAATCTCAGGTATCTTCTAGAATAAACAGTGTTCCTGATTATGAAGAGCACATTTTTTCTTTATCTTCTAATTTTAGATATTCATAACTTAGTGTCCTCATAATTACACTTGGATTTGTTTGGTCCTTATTAAAAATACATCAGAACAATTTCTGCATGTGTTGATATTGAAACGTGGGGCGGATGTTTGTAGCTGTGTGGTCAGAGTCTGTAATGTGGCCCCAAAGTCTCATGTGTTCAGAAAGGAGACGCTTAGGAAATGATTGGGTCTTGAGGACTTTGACCTTATCAGTGTCTTAATCCGTCTGATAGACTCCTAATCTGAATGGATTATTGAAAGGTGGTGGAAAACGTAGCAGGTGGTGCTCAGCTTGAGAAAGAGGTCCAGGGTGTGCCTGGGAGGGTGTTTCCTCCCTGCCCTTCCTCTCTCTGCTCCCCAGCTGCCACCAGTTGAGAAGCACTCCTTCACCAATCACCCCCATGTCTGCCTCACCTCCACACCAAGGCCCTCAGGACCAAGGCAGTGTAGCCGGCCAGTGGGAGCCCACATCTCTGAAACCAGGAGCCAAAATGACCTCTCCTCCTTTGTTTGTGTCAGGTATTTTGGTCACAGCAACAAAAAAAAGCTAACACAGTCGCAGAATAAATGCTACATCTTTTGTTTTACAGCAGTTTTCAATTAGGTCAACTAAGAAGTGACTTTAAGGCAATGGACATTACTATTCTTTTAGAAAAAATGCTGGAACATCATGCCAAAAACACTCGGCAAGCTCTTTTAAAGCAAACTCATATAAAATCGAGGATGCTCAGCTTTACAGTTATTTGTTCCAGCTTAAATAATGTCAGTCTTGCCAGTTGCAGTGACTTAGGAGGCTGAGGCAAGACAGTACAAGTTCAAGGCCAGCCTCAGCAACTTAGTGAGGCCCTAAGCAACTCAGAGACCTGGTCTCAAAGTAAAAAATCAAAAGGGCTGGGGTCTAGCCTAGTGGTAAAGCACCCTTGGGTTCAATCCCTAGTATCGAAAATAAATGATAATATCAGTCTTACAGCTTTTTAAAAATTGTTCTAATTAGTTATGCATGACAGAAGAAGGCATTTTGTTTCATTGTACACAAATGGAGCACGACTTTTCATTTCTGTGGTGGTGCACGATATAGAGTCCCATTTGTACAATCACACATGTATCTAGGATAATGATGTCTTCATTCCACCATTTTTCCTACCCCCATACCCCAGCTCTCCCCCACCCTCCCCTTTGCCCAATCCAAAGTCCCTCCATTCTTCCTCTGCCTCCTCCCCCTTCATGGATCAGCATCCACCAGGGAGAACATTCAGCCCCTGGTTTTTTTGGATTCGCTTGCTTTGCTTGGCATAAAATTCTCCAACTCCATCCATTTACCTGCAAATGCCATGATTTTATTCTCTTTTATTGCTGAGTAATATTCCATTGTGTGTGTGTGTGTGTGTGTATACACACATATACATACTCCACATTTTCTTTATCCATTCATCTATTGAAGGGCATCTAGGTTGGTTCCACAGTTTAGCTACTGTGAATTGAGCTGCTGCGAATATTGATGTAGCCATGTCACTTTAGTATGCTGTTTAAAAACATGTAAAATACTAGCAACCTGCTTTAAGTGTGATTATGGTTGTCAAGCACTGGCGAACACCTATAATCCCAGCTACTGAGGAGGCTGAGGCCGAAGGGTCAGAAGTTCAAGGCCGCCTCAGCAACTTAGTGACACCTTGTTTCAAAATTTTAAAAATTCTTTGAAAAGGGCTGGGGTGTAACTCAGTGGCAGAGCACTTTCTTAGCATGCATGAGGCCCTGGGTTTAATCCCCAGCACTGCAAACATTAAAAAAAAAAGGGAAGGAGAAGTAACGCTCCCTTTTTGCTCACATCATGCTCTTGACCTTGGAGGTATTTTGTATCCTTGTCTATACCCTGTGTATGTTCACACATGAACTACTTTACTCATTTAGTTACATGAGTCCTAAGCTTCCTCTTATGAATGTGTTTTTATCTGTTTTTCTTTTCACCTCCCGTAGTTTTTATTTTAAGAATGTCAACACTATACTAATTGGTCCAGAGATCTTTATAACTGTTTCTTCTTGATGCAGATAGAGCACTGCTTTCCTCTTGTGAAATGTCTCTTTTTTTTTTTTTTTAACCTCACTTTGTGCCTTTTGGGCCTAAATTCAAACATCCATTCTGTCAGAGCCAGGTTCCTTGCTTCATCTGCTGGCAGTATACCTAGTATGCCCAGGCGATTTTTCTGTTGCCAGCTGCTCTGAACCTTCTGTCTGAACCTAATCTGAATGGACCAAGTGGGTAGTATCTGTAGGCAGATGGGGCTTGGCTTGAGGAAATGAGGTCACTGGGGGGAGACTTTGGAGATCATCTCTCTGTCTCTCTCTTTTTTTTTTTTTTTTTGGTTGTTGATGGATATTTATTTATTTATTTATTTATATGTGGTGCTGAGAATCAAACCCAGTGCCTTACATTTTCGAGGCAAGCACTCTACCACTGAGCCACAGTGGTAGCCCCTGGGGATCATGTCTTACCCCCTAGTTCCTCCCCCCCTCTGCTTCCCAGTCACCGTGAACCGAACAGCTCTTTCTTTTAGTTGTAGATGGACATGATACCTTTATTATCTATTTTCATGTGGTGAGGTTGGAACCCAGTGCCTCATGTGTGCCTGCCAGACAAGTGCTGTGCCATTGAGCCACAGCCCAGCCCCTGGGTAGCTTTTTCTGCCATACCCTTCCACCATGATGAGCTTCACCTTGGGCAAGAAGAAGAAGAAGAAGTCAGCCGGCCATGAACTGACCCTCTGAAACCATGACCCCAACGTACACTTCTCTAACTTTCAGTTGATCTTTTGGGGCATTTTGATCACAGTGACATACAGCTGATTAACACAGTGTACATAAGTAGAAAGACAGGGTTCGTGGATCAGAAAACTTGATAGACTTTAGAAGGTCATACTCCCAAACTGATTTACACATTCAACATGGTCACCACTAAAACCACAACTGGCTTTTTTTTTCAGAAGTTGATAAGTTGACCTTAATTTATAAGGATGTTAATTTATAAGGAGGTGGATGAGATAGCCAAAATCTAGTATTCAAATGGTCTTAAAAGAAGGAAGTTGGGAGACCCATGCTTCTCCTATCAGAACCTGCTGCAGAACCGTGCAGTCCAGGCAGCACGGGGCGGGCCTCAGGAGGGCCATGCAGGCCCGACAGGTGGGAATGACTGAGGGTGCACAGATAGCAGGCATGCTGGTGCCAGCCAGCATTCTCAGGAAGAGTGTTGATGAGACAGTCGGGTGCCGAGAGGAGGATGGGCTCACACCCAGAGCCAGTGTGGACCCTGCTGTGCACCATGCACAGAGGCTGCTCCAGGTGTTGGCCCAGTGTCAGTTAAAGCTTAAGACTCTTGAGGGAACCGGGTGTATCTCATGACCTCAGGTTAGATCACTGTTAGATTATAGTATCACAGATGTAACACCAAAATCTGAAGTGACAAAGAAAGATGAATTGGTCTTCATCGGAATAAAAAACGTGTGTCAGGCGGTACCCACCAGGGATCTCTGCGACTCGGGAGACTAAGGTAGGAGGACAACTAGTCCTGTCTGCATGCAGCTCAGTGAAGAGTGCCTAAAAAGTCCCTCGCTGTGGTCGCCAATGGAGGGAGAGCGGTGCGCTGTTTCTGATCTCAAGGGGAAGCTTGGTCCCGTCTCCAGCCCCAGTAGACGGCGTTTTCTGCTGAGTGTTCATCTGACATTAGTGTTCCCTGTTTGTTCCTACTGTCTTGGGTGGTGTTGGGTATCCACGGTGCTTGTTCTGCTTTGCCTCCTAGGGACTTATCCCAGGGGCACTCTACCACTGAGCCACATCCCCAGTCCTTCTGTTTTTTTGTCTTGAGACAGGGTCTCCCTAGGTTTCCCAGGCTGGCCTCAAGCTTGCAGCCCTCCTGCCTCAGCCTCCGAGGGAGCAAGGTGTGCGCTGTCTCTGAGCAGGCGGGCTGCTGGTGAGTTGGCTGTTCCAGGGAGGCCCCCCCCACCCCCAGCAAGACTGGCGGGTTTTAACCGCCTAGAGCCTGTGGGTGTTGGTCTGTCCCCCCTCCTCAGGTGGCTGCTGCCTCTCCAGCCAAGCCGGGCCCCTGTTGCCCTGGCGGATGCCCTCTGTCCTGTTCTCCCCCCGGCCAGGAGGCACCTTTTCCCTTCATGCATGTTCCTCAGGGGCCTTGAGACCTTGCTCCTGGTGTCTTGCTTGGGTCCCTGTCCCCACCTGCCTTGCTCTCTCTCTACATGTGGCCTCCCCCAGTTTTGGATTCAGGATTTAGAGGAGTTTCCTTGTTCTGTTGAAAATGGAGCTTGCTTTCTGTTTCTTGTTCTCCTTTTTGATTCTGAATGATTCCAGCAGGCGACTGGGGATACAGCAGCTTGCACTTCTTCTAAAATAGGCACCTCCGCGTGTTCACGGTTGTCAGTCCCCAGTGTCGCCCCCTTTCCTGGAATTCCTTTTAGACGCGTTGGGAGTCTCTTCCATTGCTTCTGTATGTGAAAGAATGTGTCCACTTATCTTTCCACACTGCTGGTACCCACCCAGGTTGGTCCTCGGTGCCGGTGACTTTCCAGGTGTGTTTTCGGCTGCCTTCTCTGCTCTTCAGGGAGGAGTCTGCAGTTAGGGTTTGGCTTACGGTCTGCCCACTTAATCCCTGGATAGTTCTGCAAACAGTGTTCCAGTGTTGATCTTCCTTAAAGACCATGGGGTGATTGTGCCGCAGGCTTCCCTTCTGAGAATGACTGCTCCCAGTGCCAGGCCGTGCTGGTGGACAGGTTCCCTTTCTGTGTAAGAGCTTTCACAAGTGCACACAAGTCGTGGCAGGTAAGGAAGAAAGACAGGAGTTCCCCGAGAGGCCAGCTACCTTAGAGGTTTCACTTCCAAGCTAAGCTGCCCTTTTGGCTTGCTTTTCCTTGATGCCAAGTGAAAGATAAGAACGAAGAAAAGTCACATATTGGGCTGGGGCTGGGCTCAGAGGTAGTGCAATTGCCTGGCATGTGTGAGGCCCTGGGTTCGATTCTCAGCACCACGTATAAATAAATAAAGGTCTACCAATTAAAAAAAAAAAAAAAAGAAAAGCCACATATCAACCAAGCATATCAGCTCATGACAGGTTGCTTTTCAACTGCTGGCACCTGACATACACGTGCCTGTGTGCGTAGGGAAGACGGCTGTGGTGACACTGGGCCTCCATCACATGGGAGTGTCCTTTTTGATGTGCCCTTGCTTGGGTGGGGAGATTTTCAGCGGTCTCTTGCTAATGGGAGAACAGCTCACAGTGGTCTCCACGGTGTCTCAGCCCCCTGCACCCTGACTCCCCCTCTAGGAAGCTCATCACAGGCTCGCAGGCCTACTCTCTCCAGTGGGAGTGCCTCTGAGGTTCTCTCCTGCCGAGGAGTCTGGAGTACAGGCAGGGAGCTGGCCAGGGAGCTGGCCACACAGCTGCCTGAAGCCTCCCGTTGGCTGCTGCTCCTCTGCACCAAGCCTCCTCAGTTATGCCAGGCGTCAGCTCCCTGAGCTGCGGCTGCACTGTGACAGCACAGGACAGGACCCTCTGCACCTTGGGTGCTTCTTTCTTACATTGGAGCCTCTCTTTCCAAGCTAAAGGTGTGAAGGCTGTATAGTCTATGGTGTGTTCCAGAATGTGCTCATTGAAGCTTTTAAAGTCCAGTAATTTGAACTGGGAAACTTAATAACCCGTGACCTGTAACCAGATTAGCTGCTTAGGGTTGAAGGGAGGTGCTAACGAATGCGGGTGTGGGAGAGATGCCGAGAGCTGCCCCAAGGCGAGGCTCAGAAGAGTCCACTGAGATATTGTGGGAACAGGTGTTGGGGACCAGCACCTTTCCTCACACAGCTGACCGGAGTGCCAGGAGCCCCAGAAACCGGGAGAAGCCTCCTCTTGTGGCATTTCCTCCCTGGTGCCCTCACCAGCAGGCCAGCTGGCTGAAGAGGAGTGTCTGCATGGCCCTGCTCTATATCACCAAGCAAGGCCAGGAAACTTGGATTTGGGATGGAAAAGCATAAATAAATGAATAGATTCCAATTTAGGAATTTTAAGTGGCGTTGTTTCTGTGGGTGGTTTTAAGAGAAACTGTTGTTGAAAGAAGAAGGGTGTACCGGTGGATCCTGGACAGGCAGTCTCGGGTTTGCCTTGTCTCGTCGTCATCGTGGAGATGACTTGTGCCAGTTGGTCTCTTAGTCTAAGAGCAGATCCCTCTTCCTCTGTGTCACCCAGTCCCTTCCCAGAAGCAGACGTAGCCCTTCATACCTTCCTGCTCCACAGCCAGCACCAGTCCTTGGCCCTTGGTGCAGACTGGAGCAGAGCTTGGTATCTTAGGACCAGCGAGAACTGTGTCGAAAGTGCACCAGAATGAGAGAGAGATGCCTGCCACCAATGTTGGTGACCTTTCCAAGAATCCAGAATGAATGTGGCTATAGTTACCTAGTTCTGACCCGGGAGGCTGGGCAGTACAGTGGGCAGCGGGTGGGGACTGCTGGTCTTTTCTTCCTTTCTAGCTTCTGTCAGTGGTGGCAGTGCCCAGCTGGCCAGGAGGGAGCCTGTCTGCTTCCGTCCACGGGCCTTCTTGTTTCCTCTGATCTTTTCTGCTGTGGGAGTATGGGACGGGTATTACAGTCCCACCGTATTGACATTATTTTCCTTATACAGTATATTCAAAAGCCGGTTGGGTGGCTCTGATTTTTAGACAAGGGAAATCTTGTGTAGGGAAGCTAACAGTACAGATGCAAAGTCTGTGAGGGGAGGTGAAGGAGCTGCCACTTGGCACATGAACTATAAATGGGCACATGAAATAAACAAGCCAAAGGACAAAATCAGGCTGTTTTCAGAAGAATTTTCCCACAGCACTCTTAAGACAAAGGATAAAGGAGCACTTTGTTGGCCAGGCTCCGTGGCCAGTTCCATCTGGACACAGTCTGTAATGGCGCTATTGTGGGTGTCAGCTTTTAACAGGATGCTTTATGTCTGAACTTGCAGAAGCCCTTCAGTGCCATGACCAACTAAAAAAATGGAAATATTTAACAAAAAGTTGTTTTTTGTTAACCTGAGTTTTGTATGCTATGCTCTTTGCTTCTTCCCCAGCCCATACTTGAACCTAGTTCTGACCCAGGAGGCTGGGCAGTACAGTGGGCAGCGGGTGGGGACTGCTGGTCTTTTCTTCCTTTCTAGCTTCTGTCAGTGGTGGCAGTGCCCAGCTGGCCAGGAGGGAGCCTGTCTGCTTCCGTCCACGGGCCTTCTTGTTTCCTCTGATCTTTTCTGCTGTGGGAGAATGGGACGGGTGTTACAGTCCCACTGAGGCTGAATTTCTGTATTTTTAGGAACAGAAGGTAAACTTGTAGGAAGATGTGAGGAGGTAAAAACGGACTTGTGACAGACTAAGTGACACTGAGAGTCGATCGTGACATTTGTTGACATATAGTCTAGGCCCTAAGGCACCTGTAAAAGTTAAAGGGAGTGCCTTAAAATACCAATGACATTCTTCATAGAACTAGAAGAAAACAGTCCTAAAATCCACTTGGAAGAATAAGAGACCCAGCATAGCCCAAACAGTTCTAACCCGAAAAAGCAACGCTGGCGACCTCACGGTACCTGACTTCAAGTGACACCACAGCATCACAGCAACAAAGACTGCACGGTGCTGGCGTGAAAGCAGGCACATAGGCCAGTGGGACAGGAGAGAAGTCAGGGAGACAGACCACGGGTTCAGTCATCTGGTCCTTGACATAGATGCCCAAAACGTACCTCGGAGAAGGACAGCTGCCAAGTGGGCTGGTGCTCAGAGAAGCAAGGAAGACCCATCCCTGACGACCCTGAACAAAGATTCTGCTCTGAAGAAAATTAAGGGGAATGAAGCTGTCAGAAATTATTTAGGCGGGCTGGGGCTGTGGTTCAGTAATAGAGCACTTGCCTAGCATGCATGGGGCACTGGGTTTGAGTCTCGGCACCACATATAAATAAGTAAATAAAATAAAGGTCCATCAAAATCTAATAAAAAATATTTTTTAAAAATTATTTAGGCAAGTAATGTTGAAAAATATTTTGAGAGTTTGGCACCTCTAAAATACATTATGGACCTGTAATCCCAGCTACTTGGGAGGCTGAGGCAGGAGGATCATTAGTTTGAGGCCAGTCTTGGCAACTTAATGAGACCCTATCTCAAAAAATAAAAAGGCTCAGGGATGTAGGTCAGTGGTCAAGAGCCTCTAGGCTCAGTCCCCATCGCCACTTACACAGTAATGAGAAAGGTAGTGGGCTTTGCGCTTCATGTCCTCTGAGGACTGAACCACGGCCTGCACACGTTAGCCAGCTGCACACCATGGACTCCCACCCCAGCCTCTGTGTGCGGACGTGCTGGGGGGGGGGGCTCTCCATTCTACCTGTTGGCCTGTCCTCTTGTGCACCCTCTTTAAGAAGGAAGTTGGCATGCTCAAGGACCAGTGCTAAGGGGACTGTCCCCAGGAGGGCATGAGCCAGCTCGGGGGGTCAGGTGATGCTTTCTGGTGATGCCATGTTGTCCTGTGGGTGAGCTCATGGGCAGGAGCAGTTTCCCTACCTGATCTCATGAGCCCCTGTGAGAACTGAATGTATCCTCACAGGAAACAACCCGGGCTCATCCTACCACCGAGCTGGGCTTGCAGCTCCAGAGCCTGTTCTCCTGTCCTGCAGGGTGGCCTGGCCACTCAAGAACACCCCTCCTCTTCACTGAGAGCAGAGGGTGGCCAACCCTCCGGCCAGACAGCTGTACATCTGGTTTGGAGACGAGAGCACACTCAAAGGACCAAAGGCATGTCTCTGCTGCAGTCACTGTCCAGCTGTGAAATCCAAGTGGTCACTAGGAAGCCTGTTCGTGTAGTGTGGTCTTCTCTAGGTTTGGTCAGCATCTCCCTAACACAACTAAAAATTTTTAAAAAAAGAGAGAGAAAAGAAAATGTTTTGTTTAAAATGTGCCTAGATTGGTGTGGTCCCCTGAGGACTACTGCTTCCTCCCTGGACAGCTAAATCTGTGCCAGGCGGCCTGTGTACGTGGGAGGTCTCCTTGGTGTAGGTGTTGTACTGGCTTGCCTCTCCAGGGCATCTCGGTGACACTGCCTTCTGTCCATTCACAGAAGGGCCTCAGCAGACTGCACCCTGTCTAGAGACACTGATGCAGTAGTGAGGGTTAGAGAGATGGTCAGCCCGCACCCTTCTCCAGCAGACTGTCCCGCAGTGGAGCCCGCACCTCGAGGAGCTGAGAGTTCTGGACCCGTCAGCAGGGGTGAAGTTGGTAGCACAGAGACTCTAACAGGCTGTAGTGTGGGAGGTGGAGGATCAATTTTCATGAACTCCAAAGACTCTTACCCCCCCGCCTGGTGATCACATTTATTTTCATTCTCATTTTGAGACAGAGCCTCACTGTGTTGCCCAGGAAATCCTCCTGCCTCCACTTCCTGAGTAGGTAGGACATGAGGTGTGCACCAGAACGCCCAGCTTCAGTCATATTCCCACTGAGGTAGAATACACAAGCACTTGTACACACCTTGCGAGTGCTGCTCGGTGTGTATCTACAACCCTGGACCCCACCTGGATGGAGGAGCAGCCTGGGCTCCCAGGGGCCCGCCGCGTCAGTTTCCACCCCACAAAAGTAGCTACAGTTTAATCTCTCTTTTAATCTTTTTTTATTTGTTCTGATTAGTTCTACCTGACAGTAGAATGCACTTTGCATCATACATATATGGAGTGTAACTTCTTATTCTTCTGGCTGTACAAGATGCAGAATCACACTGGTCGCGTAGTTACATGTGCACATAGGGTAATAATGTCCACTCCATTCTATTATCCTTCCTACCCAGTGTCCCTCCCCTCCCTTCACTCCTAATCCAAAGTAACTCTCTTTTTCCCTAGCCCCCCACCCCTTATTGTGAATTAGCATCCGCATATCAGAGAAAACACTTGGCCTTTGGTTTGGGGGATTGGTTTATTAGCTTAGCATGATAGTCTCCAGTTTCATCCATTTATTGGCAAATGCCGTATTTGATTCTTCTTAAAGGCTGAATAATATTCCAGTGTGTATATGTACCACAGTTTCTTTATCCATTCATCTGTTGAAGGAGTACTCAGGTTTGTTCCATAGCTTAGGTATCATGAATTAAGCTGTTTGAATATTGATGTGGCTGCTTCACTATAGTATGCTGATTTTAAGTCCTTTGGGAACAAACCAAGGAGTGGGATAGCTGAGTCAGACGGTGGTCTCACTCCAGGCGTTCTGGGGAGTCTCCATACTGCTTTCCACGTCACCTAAACGTAACTCTCAGTGGCAGTGGTGTCTTCATTTCTGGGGAGTCTCCATTGGAACGACACGCCGCAGTTTCCCTTCTGCTCTGAGTGGGCATTGCAGCGTGTTCCAGCTTTGCACTGCTGGGAGCGGACATTCTTGGACACGCCTCTCCATGGTGTTGCGGTCGACTTTGCCACTGCTGTGACCAGAAGACCTGACAAGAACTACTTAGAGGAAGAAAAGATTATTGGGCTCACTGTTTCAGAGGCTGCAGACTGTAGACAGTCTCTCCCCTCCATCCCTCTGTGCCCAAAATGAGGATGTGGCCCAGGACCTGGCCATCAGGAAGCCTGCTCACCAGGGACAAAGCATACACCCCAAAAGCCATGCCCAGGGACCCACCTCTTCCAGTTGCCACCCAGTTAATCTCTGTCAAGTGAGTCGTCCATGGACTGGGGCCCGACTCTTACAGCCAGTCATTTTACCTCTGAGAGGGGCGGCATCGTCTCCCAGTGAGCTGTTGGGGACCCTCACATCTAGGCCACAGCATGGGTGTCCACCCAGGATGGAGTGGCTGGGCATATCTGTGTATAGGTGTGGTCACACTCTGGATGTTAACATTGACAGAGTGTGAGCCTTGGGTGGCCCCACATCTGGCCACATTGGTGGGACCTGTTCTGTTAGGCACCCTGGAGGCGCCCAGGGTCCCCTCAGGGTTCCACATGCATCTCCCTGGTGCCGTCTCCTCACTCTCCTTTTTACTGGCCATTGAGTACCCCTTGTGTGAAGTATGTGTTCACGTCTTTTTGCCCAGTTGCCTTTACATGGGCTGGCTGGCTTTTCCTGTAATTTATAAGATCTTTATATTCGTTATACAACATTTGTTGGATTTTTTTTTTTGGGGGGGGTACTAGAATTTGAACCCAGGGGCAATTTGCCACTGAGCCACATCCCAGCCCTTTTTATTTTTTATTTTAAGACAAGGTCTCACTTATTGCTTATGGCCTTGCTAAGTTAATCAGGCCTCGAACTTGGAAACTGACGCAGATTAAAAGACTGCACAAACCCACAGGCCTCGAACATCAGACAAGGACAGATTTGGCGGACTTCCACGATTCAGTGCCCAGCTGCAGCAGTGATGCACTGGTTGTGACGTGAGCACAGGGGCCAGACACAGGCCCCCCACACACCCCCACCCCCACCCCCGCAGAGGACAGGAAGTCGGCACAGGAGGACGTGCCTCAGCCTCCCAAGGTGTGGGGTCACAGGTGGGCACTCCCATGCCTGGCCTCTGTTGGAACTTGGCATCACAAATATCTTCAGGTGTGTGGCTTGCTCTTTGTCACCTGCACAGTGTCTTCACGCACGTGAGTTTGTAATGCCAGGGAGTCCAGCTCCGCACTTTCTTCTGTGGCCGTTCCTCGTGTCCTGCTGCAGAAGTGTCTGCCTCTCCAGGCCTTGTTGTGGGATTCTTCCGTGGGTTGTTGGGTGACGTACGTGTAGTGTGAGGCAGGGTGCGTGTTCTTGTGTAGTGGACCCTACTGTTCCCAGCATGCTTCTCAGCACATCCTCCTGGGCCAACTTCCTGTCCTCTGCAGGAGCGGTGCGCCTGTATTGGCCCCTGTGCTCACGTCAGAACCACTGCATCTTTCCTGCAGCTGGGCACTGAATCTCGGTATCTGATAGTGGAAGTCCACCAAATCTGTCCTTCTCCAGTGTTTGAGGCCTTTGGGATTTGTGTAGTTTTTTAATCTGCTTGTCAGTTTCCGTAGACACATGCTGCTGGGTTTTCCTTGGAACAGCACTGGGTTGATAGGTCACTTGGGGAGAAATGACAGTTGATACAGAGGGAGATCCCAGTGTCACGGAGGGGGAGCTGTCTCAGCAGTGAAATGTGGTGTTCAGCATAGTGGTTTATAGAGTAGAACTGCTCTTCATGATCGATCCTTCAACCTTTCTAAATTCACTTATTTGAATATTTTGTATACAGTTTCTATTTATTTTGGAGGCCAAGATTCTATATTTTTAAGTGTTTGTATTCTGTATTTTAAAGCAGTTTAAAACTTGAAGAAAAAAAGCAACAAGAGCCAAAGACTCTTTCTTCCCTGCCACTCCAGAGTGAGTTGCCAGCCCTGTGCCTGACACTCTCAAGGGCACTTTGTGCCAACATAAGGCTCTTTGAAGGCTCTTCATCGATATGACGCAGGACAGGGTCCCATGCCTCTCCTGGCCTCCTTCAGCCCTGATGTCCCCACCCTCATTGCTGAGTGCCTCCCAAAAGCCCCGTGTGGGAAGCTAGCGGGACTTGTGTGAGGCGGGGCCTGGAGAGGGCCTGGGCCTGGGGGTGCCCTTGAAGGGGGAGGCTCAGCACGGGCCCCTTCCTCCTGCTCTTCTTGTTTCTGGTCGTGAGCTGAGCTGCTTGCTCCACTACACACTGCCGCCCCGCGTGCTGCCTTGCCAGTGGCTCTGAGCAACGCGACACCCACCCCCTAGACCAGAACCTACAAATCTGTGAGCCCAAATGAATCTCCTCTCCTTGTAGATGAACGGCCTCTGGTATGTTGTTATAGTAAAGGGAAGCTGATGAGTACAAGGAGCACAGCAGTTGGGTGAGACCATCTGGCTTCGCAGTTTCCTGGCACCTGGACCAGCTTGTGCACCCTTGGCAGGGATGGCACCGAAGGGTGCTGGGTTCTCATTCATCTAGTTACATGGCACTGGGTTTGAGTCTGTCCCATTTCTAGTGCTGACCGCTTTGGCCGCCTGGTGAGGATGTGTTGGACAGGCCTCTCCCCAGGGGGAGCACCCTTGGAGCCCTGCACCCTCTCTGCTCTCAGTGTGGAACCAGTTCTCACATCAGGTGGGCTTCTGGTCCCTGTTCTGCCCAGTGGGTCTCCACTCATTCTGCCTCTTTAGTCAGCTGGCTCCCTGCTGTGACCGAAAGGCCGGCAAGAAGAGTGGAGGAGGAAAAGTTATTTGGGCTCGGAGTTTCAGAGGTCTCAGTCCATAGACGCTGACTCCATTGCTCTGGGTCCAAGTGAGGCAGCATGTCGTGGTGGAGGGTGTGGGGGAGGAAGGCAGTTATCAACACTTGGCAGCCAGGAAGCAGAGAGAGAGAGAGAGCTCCACTGACCAGGGACAAAATATACACCCAAAGGCACACCTCCAGGACCCACCTCCCCCCAGCCAGACCCCACCTGCCTGTGGTCACCACCCAGCTAATCCCTGTCAGGGAGTAGTGCACTGCTTAGGTAAGGCCCTCCTGACCCAGTCTCTGCACCTCTGAACCTCCTCACCCCGCCTCACGCCTGGGCTCTGGGGACGCCTCACATCTGAACCACGGCACTGCCATTGCTTGCTGTGATGCTCAGGCTGCCCCAGACTTGGCCAGTGAGGAGCGCTTCCCTCCTTTGGACATGGCCTCTCACTCTGAAGGCTTCTCTCCCTGCGCTCAGCTTGTCCCCTCCCTGCCCCCGATCTGGCATCAGCCCTTTCCTGGAGGCCTTCATTCCCCAAAGCCTGCTGATGGGCAAAGCTGGGCCTCTGGCCCCCAGGCCAGGGTCCCTTCCCAGTGTCGATGCCCTGCCTCATCCACCCTGTGCAGAACCTGGTGTGTCCACAGCCCTCCTCCGGCACGCAGCCTGCCTTTACCCAGACCTAACAGGTCTGGTCCGTGCCACGGGACAGAGGGGAGAAGTGTAAGCAGGTGTGCACACAGCTGGGTTCTGGAACCCTGGCTGCTGCTGGCTTGTGGTGGTTCCTGCAGAGAGCGCCTGTGTACATACACGTGCGTGCACATGCCCCAGCTTTGCACACACACACTCCACCAAACACACATCTGTGTGCAACTTATTCCCTCCCTCACATCACACATGCTCACCAATGTGCCCCTGTCACACACGGTGGCATACGTGCTGTTCTGCCCCTTCCTTTCTTCTTTTGGTATATTCAAGAATCCTTCCCCTTTTAGCACACAGCAGACTGGCTTTTTAAAATTCTGTCTGGAATAGCATTGTCTGATTTCAGTAATTTTTAGGCAGTCATATACTGGTAGAGTTAGAGTACGTTCGATCCTTTGCTACTAGAACCCTTATTGTAACACATATTTCTTTCTTTTTTTTTCCGAGGGGGTACTGGGAATTGAACTCAGGGGTACTCAGCCACTGAGCCACGTCCCCAGCTCTAATTTGTATTTTATTCAGAGACAGGATCTCACCACTTCCAGAATGTTCCCTACAGAACATTTTAGCGCCTCACTTTTGCTGAGGCTAGCTTTGAACTCATGATTCTCCTGCCTCAGCCTCCCGAGCTGCTAGGATTTCAGGTGTGCGCCACCGCCCCCGGCATAACACGTGTTTCTTTGTATGCATTGTTTTGCACCTGTGAGGTACTTGCTAGAGCATGAGTCATGGGATGAGGGTGTGTTTGACTTTGGCTCCCTTCACCAGCCCCATGTGAGCACACCTGTTTCCCACCCTTCAGGTTTTGCCAATATGATAGACCAAAAAAAGTACCTCAGTGTAACCTTGATCTGTGGGTCTCTGATTATGCTCTTGGAGCCTCCACGCTTCTGTTTTCACCACTCCCTGTGTGTACCTGAAGGCTGTCGGTGAGCAGCCACAGCAGACACAGCCAGCCAAGCTCCAGCTCCCAGGACCTCCCAAGGACCTCCCAAGGTCAGCCGTCAGGGCGCTTTGTACATTGCAGTTAAGGTGAGATCTTCACTCAGGATTCTTGCATTTCCATGTTTTTTGAAGAAATTAGCCCTTTGTCTGAAGCATGAGCTGTCGGTGTTTTTCTTATCTTTAATTTCTGTACGGATTTGTTTGTTTGTGGAGTTAGGGATGGAACCCAGAGCCTGTGCATGCAAGGCAAGCACTCTGCCAGCTGAGCCGTATCCCCAGCCCTAAAAAAATGCTGAGCTGTCCAATCTCTCCTGGGAGGAGTTGGTTTCCGCCATGATTTCTTCTTGGCCAGCCAACCCTGGAGGCTTGGTGCTCAATCTGAAAGGGCTGCTGCGGCTGCATCTCCTGAGCTAGGAGCACTGATGTACCCCTCTGAGATGCCCACCGCATCAGAGTGGCATCAACCCAGAAGAATCTCGGGTCCCTGGGAGCCTGAAGTAGGAGGACAGCAAGTTCTTGGCCAGTCTCTCAATTTGTGAAACCCTGTCTCAAAACAGAAAGGACTAAGGGTGCAGCTAGTGGTAGAGCACCCTGGGTTCAATCCCCAGTACCAAAAATAAAATTAGATTTAACATATTTGTAAGGTCACTAGCTCATCTCCCACTGTCCATTTTGAGGAGGTTTTCACTGTTACAATTCTTTGTAACAAGGAATTGCAGGTTTTCATTCCTCCTAAGAAGTCTCCTCTTAGGAGCATGAGCACTGGCTAACAGGATCTGGGGTTAAACTTCAGGGAGCAATGGACATCTGCCTTTTCCTCACTGGCATGGGACTCTTGGGTTCTTTATTTGTTTGTTTGTTTTTTGGTTTTGTCTCATGACAGGGTCTCCCTGAGTTGCCCAGCCTGGCCTTAGAACTCAGGATACTCCTGCCTCAGCCTCCAGAGTAGCTGAGGTCACAGGCAGGCACCACCACATCCATCTGGCATATTATTTTGTAAAAATGATGTGTCCCTCCTCATTCAGAGATGACAGACTTGAAGAAACAAGAGGCCCCTGGCCTCCCACCTCTGTTCAGTGCTATAATGGTGGTTACTTTAAAGATTTAGTGTATAGCCATCACAGTTATTTCTACTGTGTGTGTGTGTGTTTGTGTGTGTGTGTGTGTGTCAAAACTGTCCTGTTACCTGCACCCCATGGGAATGCAGACTGGGATTTTCTTCCCGGCCAGCCTGTGTGGAGGACTGTGCTCCATGATCCCCAGAGAGCTCCGTGTTCTTCTGGGCTTGCACCCTTTTCCAGTATGGTTGGGCTAGCACTTATTCCACCAGCCCTTTGCTGAATTTGTCCTATGGAATTAGCTCTGTGCAGTTTATGAGAATATCTGTAGGGAACATTCTGGAAGTGGAGTTGCTGGGGCAAAGGTAAATGAACACTTGAAATTCTGAAAAGTATTTTCACGTTCCCCCGCCCCAGGTCGTGTTAACTTACACCCCCAGCTCTGTGTGGGGCTGTTTTCTCACAGGCACATGAAGTCTCCCTGTTGTAGTTGATCCTGTTGTCAGAGGGGTTTAATACCTTTTTAAATGCCTAACAACTGTTGTGTTTCTTCACCCGATTGCCAAGAGTAAAACAGGACCATCTTGTCTTTTTAGTGTGATTGTAGATCATAGCTTTGTTAGACATCTTCCTTTTCAGGAGCTCTGGGTAGGCAGACTGCTGGTCTTCCTGTTGGGCTATGCTTAGGAAGACTTCACCTATTTATGATTTATGATCCCCAGGAGTATAGAAACAGTCTACTCTGTTTTATTTTAGTCTTTAGTCGTTGCAGTTTGTTTTTGTGAATAGTATAAAGTAGGACATCACTTTATTTTTCTTCTGGAGAGCTGACATGCCCCACCTTGTTTTTGAACAGTTCACGTTCTTCTCCATAATGTGAAATGCTGTCAAATAGTAAATTATTCACTGGGAGCCTATGTAAACAGAGACTGTGGAGCTCCACTTTTGAGCAGATGTCAAAATTATTTGGTGAAATGTTTACTGAAACTAGAAATCATTATATGCCAGAGAAATACAACTAAAAACACAGTAAGAATGTAAAATGGAAGGACTTTTGAGCTGTACATTTATTATTTTGCTATCAGTGGATAAACACAGATGCCTCAGCAGACTCGTGTGCTCTGTGGTGTGTGTAAATCTTGCTCATACACAGGTGAAGTGCAGCAGGGCCACCTGCGCCTCGTGTGAGAGCTGTAGCCTTGTGCCAGTTTTCCAGACCGTCCCTGTCCCCTGGCCCTCAGGCTCTTCTCGCCTCTCCGCAGCCCAAGTGTGCCGGCCAGCTCTTGCTGATGCAGGTGTGGAAGCGCTTGAACCTGATCGAGTGCGACTACTTCGGGTTGGAGTTTCAGAACGTCCAGTCCCACTGGGTATGTGCTTTTGATTTGCTTTTGGAAACAGGCTGTAACTGTGTTATAGGATGTTTATGACGTACTCAGTGCGTAGAGCCTGTGGAACCTTCTGTAAGGATGAAGGCAAGCTGTTTGATTATTGGAACATTATTTTTATCAGCGCTGTGCTATTAAAGTGCTTTATCTTTAGACATAAAGAGCATGTCCGTCTTTAACGAACCTGAATTCACACCTCCCTAAACCCACTCTGCTTACAGCACTGTGTGCCAAGTTACACAACAGCCTCGGATGCATCTGCCTAGTAAACATTTTGAAAGTGAATTTTGAGCAAATTGAACTGGTTCTGCCTTGTTTTACTTAAGAGACAAAACCTTAAACAGTGTGATCCCCCAGTGTTCTTAGATGTGACTGTCATAAAGAGACCCACATCAGCCTCTCCGTTCAGGAAGCATGTTGTCGGCTTAGCTCTGGGTCTGGCCCTCAGCTGTCCCTGCACAGCTGGGTTTGCCCGAGGGTCTCTGCTCTGGTGCCACAGAGGGGCCTGTCTCATGCGGTGGCCCTCTCGGGGGTTATGGTCTGAGAATGCGATGTGGTGTTGACCACATCCCCGAGGTGATTGCTGGTGCCTGTCCTGTGCACAGTGACTGAGTGCTGGGCTCAGGAGAGATGACTAGTGTGACAGCAGTTTAGTGTCCCCCCGCTCTTGAAGCAGGCATTGCTGAGCTTCCCATGGTTTGTCGAGATTCGGTTTCTATAAAAAGGGAGTAGAGTCAAAATATCTGTGTTATAAAAATTTCTCTTAATCATAAGTATTTTTGTATTTTATAGCAAGATACAAAATACACTTATTAAATAGGAAGATCATTAATCGAGTTTTTCTCTTTTGTTAAATTCTCTTTAGATCTGGCTTGAACCTATGAAACCCATCATTAGGCAAGTACGAAGTAAGTCCTTTGTGTAACTCTCTTAACTGTGGTCACCAGATGCCTGTTGTAGAATGCCGAGGCTGTAGGTGTGTCCACACACTTGTGTCACTCCACGGCAGATGAGCTTAGAAGCTGTTTGCTCTTGATTACAGCTGTAGAGGAGAGGTGGGTGGGATGACACATCTGTCTCAGGTGGTCCTGGGTGACCACCTCACATTGGAAGTTATAGGATATATTGTTTGGTATCTTAAATTTTGGCTAATATGTAAAACAGTAAGCATGCACTTTGTACACAGGCTGTGAAAATGCACTATGGTGCCTCTCTTAGGTAGCTTGCTTGCTGGCTTGCTTGCTTACTTATTTTGGTGTGCTGGGGATTGAACCCAGGACTTCTTGCAGGTCAGGCAAGAGCTCTACCACTGAGCCACATCCCCAGCCCATAGGTAGCATTTTGATAAAATGTTAATACTGTTCCATAATGATAAACGTAATTGTAATTGTGAGCATAATTGTTTTTGTTAGTTTCCTTATTAAATTTAAATATGAAGGCATACAGTAGTAGTCCTCAGTTCTTATATATATCATATACGATAAAGTCTCTAATTTTCTGAATCACCATAACTATTTTTTTCTAGTACAAAGTTGAAGACAAGAGGATGTGTGAAAGTAACTTTGTCCTGCACAGATGCGCGAAGGCTGTTTAGGTTCCCTAGTGTCTTAGCAAATGGCTCCTCCTCATTATATTGTGTGCATGTGCAAACATACAACTGTACATCCAACCACATGTGCAGCTAGCTACAACACACCAGTAGGCACATGTGGAGGAGAAATCTGGTGTGTGCAGTCACAGACAGTGCCCGAGACTTGGCGACAGTGGTCGGTGACGGCCGCCGGGTGAAAGAGCAGCTGCTCTTGTGGTGGAAATCGCATGCTGTTTTACTATTAAATTTCTGTGGCACAAAGGCATTCAGTTCAGCTATATCTTATGCCTTTTCCTTACAAAAATCAGTTCTAGTTCAGTATAGTAAGTGGTAGTAACATTTTCTTTCATTAATACATATAAGGATTTCAAAAAAATTTTTTTACTACTGCATTAAAATGGTATTAACACTTGAACTTCATCATTTTTATCCTAAAATGTAAACAGGGATTTAAAAAAATTTTTTTAATGATGTTGGGGATTGAACATGGGCCTTATGCATGCTAGGCAAGTGCTCTACCACTGAGCAACACTCCTACCCAGGAATATATTCCACAATTTAATGGGCAGTTTCAAAGGATTTATAAAATAATCTCTGCTTAGGGAAATAAAAGATTTGAAATTTCTCTTCAGTATGTGTGATTGGTGCTTAGGATTCATACTCGTGCACAGGAAATGTTTTAATACCATCCTACCAGAGGAGAAAACGCTTAACAGCCCAGCCCATTTTAAAGCACTCACCCAATTACACAGTAATATAGGGAAAGAGAATTAATACAAAAATCAGCTTTTGTGGAATCTAAAAGTTTCTTTTTATAGGACCAAAGAATGCAGTGCTTCGCCTAGCTGTGAAATTCTTCCCACCTGATCCTGGTCAGTTGCAAGAAGAATATACAAGGTGAAGAGCTCACTCTGCACTGGAGCTGCGGCCCATGGGGTCCTGTATTTATCTCTCTACCATGAATGATCAAGAATGGATGAGTTAGTGCACACATAACAACAGAAAATGAAGAGTGGTTAAAGCAGCGCTGTGACAGTGACTCACGCACAGACCTGGATGTACAGCAGGCTTAGAAGGAAGGTCACAGGGGGAACTTGAGAACGGAGGCTGGAAGGCTGTGTCAGGGCAGCGTGGTGCCGGCACCCCCCCCCCCCAGGAGCAGGCCTGGCATGAACCAGAGCCCCCGTGGGCTAGGGAGCAGCTCAGTCTGCGAGGCCTTGCAGATGCATGGAGCAGAGGCGTCAGGCCGTTTCTTTTGTGCTACTCCCTTTAATTCAAGGTTGCTTTTTTGCAGAAATGATTGAAAGACAGTGTGAATAGTAGTCATCTGGTCAGTAAGGAGATGGCAACTCCTTTCTTGTGCTTTTTTTTTTTTTTTCCCTCCTGTATGTTAAAAAAAAGAGAGAGCAGAAAGAGCAAGAAGTAAAGCAGGACCTAAAAGCCAGCTTGAAGCCCCAGGTCAGGTGCAGGTCACAGAGGACGGGGGCCTTGTCATAGCAGCAGCAGAGCGCCTCTCTGCCCTGAGTCCCGGCTGGACCCACAGCATCTCAGAAACTCTGAAAGGTTTCTTGAGGTCATGTTGACATCTGGGAATCGGGAACGGTCACAGCAAGGAGAGGGAGAGAGCTCTTGCCCTCCGCCTCTGTTTTGAGGTTAAGGAGACCCCACTGCAGGGCTACGGAGTGCCTCTGTGAGTGAACAGAGTGTAGCTGGCAGCCTGTTGAGTCTCTGGAGGGACTCGCTCTGAAATAGGTCTCCTAACAGTTGTTGGTAACAGGAAGTGCTCTCCAAGTTAGAACCCTGGCCTCAACCTTAGCAATCAGACCCGGGAGTCAGTTTGACCTTTGCTTCCCTTTGCCTCATTTTTAAGCAGTCAGTCCTTTTTTTTATTTATTAAAAAGTACATGGTTTTGACAAAAGAAAAACTTTTTCACATCACAGTATGTAGAATAAAAAGCAAAAGTTCTCTGTCCCTGCTCACAGACCCCACTCTCCAGGTAAGTGCCAGTGCTTGAGCAGGAGTCTTCCTGACGAGTGGCAAGACCCGGGGAAGTGCCTTCTCACACGGTCTTCGCGGCAGACAGGCAGCTGCGGCCGACCTTCCGCCTGAGCCCGCAGGCTGTGCCTGGATTCACTCAGTCATTCTCATATTCCAGTTTCTCTCTGACGAAATGCTGCAAACAGCTGTCATTTTTGAACTCCAAGAATATCACTCTAGAAAAAATTTTTTTTTTTTTAATTTTTTTTTTCTTTTCTTTTTTTAATTTTTTGATATTTATTTTTCAAGTATTGGCGGACACAACATCTTTGTTTGTATGTGGTGCTGAGGATCGAACCCGGGCCGCACGCATACCAGGCGAGCGTGCTACCACTTGAGCCACATCCCCAGCCCTCTAGAAAAATTTTGTAGGAGTGGAACTACTGAGTTTAAAAGGCAGCAAATCGTAAATTGCAAGAGAATGTAGTAAATTTTAATGGCTTGCACTATTTGCATTGCGAATTCCAGGGAGGGGAGGGAATTAGTGTGCACCATTGCATTTGCGCTCTGAGACCAGGACCTGGAACTTAACACATGCTGTCATTACCCAACAAGTGAATATGGAAATATTTTCCAACTGCTTTCTCTGTTCACATTATCATCAGTTGTATTTCACAGTGCCTGTTTCTCAGATTCTAGCTGAGACAGATATTATCAGTCTATTAAAGATTTTCCCAGTCATAGTTTTAAGCTGTGTCTTAATTGTATATTTCTGGTATTTCACCCAAGACTGAGTACAGTTTTATACCATGAGTTTGTGGACCTCCTAGCTGGAGGCACTGCTGCACACAGTGTGGTTGTGGGTCTGTGGTATGCCTGGAGGGGATGGTTCCTTTTTGCATGGCTTTGCCTGTGTGCTCTCTGAGCTGTGTTCAGTCTACTGAACCCATCTGTCATCTGACCTTTGGTTGGGGCCACCTGTTGCCATAAGGCCTTTTGTGACCTGCCTGTTTCATGGGGGCCCTGCATTTTGCTCCCTGCTGGTTACTGCTGCTTCTGGGGCCTCTTTGCTTTCCTGCCGACAGAGGACATTTGGAGCTGACCTCTCTGGTCTTGAATTCCCTTCTAGGTACTTGTTTGCCTTGCAACTCAAGAGAGACCTCCAGGAAGAGCGCTTGGCCTGCACTGCCACCACAGCGGCCCTGCTCACATCCCATCTCCTGCAGGGTCAGTGTCTCTGACTCCCCACTCCCCGGGAGCTGGTACCGGCTGGGTCTTAGGCACCACACTAAGGACGAGCCACAGTTAGTTGCTGGTGCACATGCATAATCACCTCAAAGAATGAAGTATTCACCTTGATTTTATTCTTTTTTTTCTTATTTGTTTGCAGTGCTGAGGAATTTGTGTTCACCATTGGCCTCCCCTGGGCTAGGCAAGCACTATACCACTGAGATATATCTTCAGGCCTTTTTTATTTTTTAATTTTCAGACAGATGCTAGCTAAATTGCCAAGGCTGGCCTCAGACACCTGCCTCAGCCTTCTGAGTCACATTCTTTTTTTTTTTTTTTTTTTTTTTAGTGGTAAATGGGCACAATATCTTTATTTATTCATTTATTTTTATGTGGTGCTAAGGATCAAACCAGTGCCTCACATGTGCCCAGGCAAGTGCTCTACCACTGAGCTACAGCCCCAGCCCATGAGTCTCATTCTCGGTGGCCAAGGGTCACCTTCTGTGAAGACATCCTAACAGATGTCTCCACCTCGAGGCTGGAGGCCAAACTCTGTACCCACAGTCCTTCTTGAGTCTCCTCTCACCTATGGCTTTGTGCATTTTAACAGTGTGCCTTCAGTCTAGATCTAGACCATCAACCAGATTCTCAGCACACCCAGAGAGGGGCCTCCTGGGAGCCAGCCACAGTCCTCTGGGAGGAGTGAAGCATTAATGGTGGAGGAGAAAGCAGGCCTTTCCACAGTGTCCCCTACCAGCAAGAGATAGGCAAGGTGTGTGAAGGGTGGTGGGTCCCTTAGCAGTGGGACCTGAGAAGCAGACATGTGCCACAAGGCCCCAGAGCCACCTGTCAGCTGGAGAGGGCATGCCCACACTGCTGCCCCCTGGAGCACCACGGCCTCACACGCATGTGTCTCTGAGCTGTGAGTGCAGGACGGTTGGCATGTGTGGCTGCAAGAACTGTGGGGTCAGTAAGTGCGGGGCTATCTGCAGTCCCCACCCTTCCTCAGGCACACATGCCCTGCTGGGGCTGTCCTGTACTGTGGACTCCACGACACACTCTCAAAGAGAATCTCAAACTGAGTCTGAGTTTTTCAGTGGGGCCAGAGACCCTGTTTGACAGGCAGCACTTGGGTGCTTCCTCCTGGCTGCTGGCTAGAAGCACTTGTAGAGGGCTCTGTGTGGTCTGGCTGGGCTGCCAGAGTCAGCAGTGGCCCACCGCAGTGTTCCCAGGGGTGCTGCCTTGTAGCAGGGTGCTCTGAACCAGGGCTGCTGCTGTAGAGACGGGCCTGCACTTAGGAGAGGCAGCTAGCTGACACTCTGGCCGCACTGTGCTGTGAGTCAGAATGTCCCCACTGGCATCGTGGATGGGCACAGTGTGGGTGGTTCACTCTCCATTGGCTCCAGGTGGGCAGTTGGTGCTGTGCTCGCAACCTTCCTGTGAATTCAGGATTGTTTTAGAACATTTCAGAAGCATGTATTGCTTGAAATGATTGAATGTAATACTGCATCCAAAGACATTTATGGGGGCTGGGGATGTGGCTCAAGTGGTAGCTCATTCGCGTGGCATGCGCGGGGCACTGGGTTCGATCCTCAGCACCATATAAAAATAAAATAAAGATGTTGTGTCCATGAAAACTAAAAAATAAATATTAAAAAAAACATTTATGGTCTTAAAGTAACATGAAATCACAGACATTATTTCTTAGGAAATTTGAGAAGCCCTTCAGGAAAAAGTGATTTAAAATACATCATCTTGAAACAAATAACATACATTAACCTGGTCACAATGGCCATGAGACAGTTTACTTATGAAGTGTGGTGTAAAAAATAGTGAGCACACAGACTCGGGGCTCATGATTAGCCTCTTTGAAACCCTTCACCAATCTTTGCTCTTTAGGAGTCAGGAAAAATTTCTTCCACCTGCCCTCTTAGTTGGACAACATAAAATATTTGGAAAACTAAGGTACAAATTTAGTTTTTTTTTAGGAATATATCATTTTGCCAGGCAAAATGGCACACGCCTGTGTTCCCAATGACTCAGAATGCCGAGATGGGAGAATGGCAAGTTGGAGGGCTGCCTCAGCAACTTAGCAAGACCTTGTCTCAAAATAAAAAAGACCTGGGGATGGGGCTGGGGCTCAGTGGCAGAGCACTTGCCTAGCATGTGTGAGGCACTGGTTCAATCCTCAGCACTGCATGTGAATAAATGAATAAAATAAAGGTCCATCAACAACTAAAATAAAATTTAAAAAAAAAAAAAGAACTGGGGATGTACCTCAGTGGTAAAGCATCTCTGGGTTCAATCCCCGATACCAGGGGGAAAAAAAACAGGAATATATTATTTTACTACAGACTTAGGGTGGGTTTTCTTACTGTTGGTTTGTGCATGTGCACGTACAAATGCTTGTCTGTTACTTTATTTCATAATCTGAACAACTGACTTCTATCGTCTCATCTCAGCGGAAATAGGAGATTACGATGAAACCCTGGATCGAGAACACCTCAAGGCCCACGAGTACTTGCCTAGCCAGGAGTGCTGCCTCGAGAAGATCCTGGACTTCCATCAGAGGCACATGTAAGTGCCTTGTCACTGCAGTTGCGGTTGCTGGCATGTAACCAGAAGGGGTCCTCGCAACCAGAAGGGGTCCTTGTTCAGGCTTCTGTGGGATTCTAAAGGAATGACACCTGTTGCTTCCCAGCCTCAGGACACA
This sequence comes from Marmota monax, assembly GCF_021218885.2. NCBI lineage: Eukaryota > Metazoa > Chordata > Mammalia > Rodentia > Sciuridae > Marmota > Marmota monax. The sequence goes on along the minus strand of NW_026694888.1, from coordinate 509,475 downwards.
TTGTGGCCCCAGGGTGGCTCTGCTGACACAGGTCACAGCTAGACTAGGTTCAGACACAGACCCTGCTCATTCAGGCTGAGGACCCCAGGGCTTGTATAGGAGGCTGGCAAGTAGAGCACTCTGTTGATAGGGACTTCTGCTTGCCTGGAGGGACCTGGCCAGGGGGTACTGCACCCAGGGCCAGGCGGGATCCTCATCCTGAAGCAACTTGTCACTTGTGGAGTGGGACAGAAGGAGCATTTGCGCACATTGCTGGTGGTAGTCGTGCTGAAAACCACTCTTTGACCTACTCCAACAGCTTCCTCTTGAGACAGGATGTAGGGCATGGAAGGTGCTGAGTGGGAAGGGCCCTGGGGGCTGAGAGCTCTGACTCTTAGTCATTGTGGGACGTGGCCTGAGGACCCTCCTGCCTTCTGGAAGACTCCTCCTGCCCTCAGGCGAATGTTGCACTGCAGCCTTGGTGACACTGCCCTGCGACCTGGCGGTGGCCTTCGCACTCCCTGTGCAGGGTCTGAGTGCCAGGCACGGCTGCAGTCCTCCCTGTCTCAGCACTGCTGGGTCAGTGTGAACAGCTCCCTTGGACTCGGGGACCCTGTGAGATGTTGTGGGTCACATGCCTGTGACCAGTCAGTGGGCGGGGAGTACCTTTTATATGCCTGGCATTACGGCAGGTTCCAGATCAGAGAAGCACCCCTTTGGGTGAGAATTTGAGTGCACAGCAAGCACAGCCCCAGTGTCCCTGAGCTCGGGTCGCAGGCAGAGCCTGCTTGGCAGTGGGAAGGCCCTCTGAAGGCATGCAGCAAAGGAGGTGGCAGTCAGGCACAGCCATAGCCTGGGAGAAAGGGTGGGGGAGGGACGGTTCCAGCTTCGACATAGTCAGCATGCCAGCTGATAGAGAAGGCACAGCCATTGCCATCAGAGAGAGTGCCATGGCAAGCAGGCCCCTGTGCCCAGTGCTTCACGTAGTCCATAAACACCCATGTGGTACATCCTGTCGTTGTCCCTTTGTCATGGGTGAGAGTTTGCAGAGCCCTGCCATAGGTATACTGTGCAGGCTGCCTGGGTGTCTTTCAGTGCTTGTAGCCCAGCGTCCACTTGCCTTCTCTGACGGCTCTGTTGCCCTGGGTGCCCCTTGGCTTTCCCCCAGCTGATGGCAGGGAAGGTGTAGCTACTGTGAGTGCCAGACCCTGAGGCCCTCATAGCAGAAGGCCCTCTCCAAGGGGAGGCCGTCACCCATGCAGGACTTATTCCTCCCTGCCGAAAAACACAGAGCAGGGTCTGGACACCTTGAGGAAGAGTGGATTGGGCACTGTTTAGCCCATCCCAGTGGACAGATGGGTTCAGGACGCTGGGGAGCGTGTTTCAGCATGCAGGCCCTGTGTACCTGTGCAGCCAGTGAGACCTGGAAGGGAGGAGAGCCGGGGACCCCCCACAGAGCACGAGCCCGGAGAGGTGGGTGACGCCGGAGGCACCCATAGGAAGCCCTCAAGCAGCCCAGGGCATGGAAGGCATGTTTCAGGCCATAGCACCTTGGGTAGAGGCTTACCCCATCCCAGAGAGGTCAGAGAGAAGTGCACCTGTGACCACTTCAGCCTCAGTGCACGCTCAGAGCAGGTCCTGGGTTTACTGCATCTAGGATGAGAAGCCTGCCCATGAAAGGGAGAGCTGTGTGTGTCCCTATGTGTGCAGGTATGCTCCTGTGTGTATGTGTATGCCTCTGTGTCCATGTGCGTGTGTACTTCTAGGTATGTGATCATACACACGTGTTCATGGTGTGTCTCTGTTCCTGGTATGCTCTGTGTTTATGTATATTCATGTTGCTGTGTATACACACACGTTCTTGCATGTTCACATGTGGGTTGTGTGCTGTGGTCATGTGCATATGCCTGTGTTTGTATATATGCATGTATGTGTTTGCACATGTGTGTGCCTTAAGATGTGTGGTGCTCCCTGCAGTGAGCTGGATCGCTCCACAAATCAGGGCCCTTGGCACTGCCTCTGGGTGCTCACTTTGTCTGCCGCAGCCATGACAGGTACGTTGCACATCCTTCGTTTTTTTAACTCTTTGTTTTAGTCAGCTTGGTGTGACTGAGGCAAAGAGACCTGAGAGGAGCAATAGAGAGGAGGAAAAGTTCATTTTGGCCCTCAGTCTCAGAAGTTTAGTCCATGATCAGCCAACTGCATACTTCTGGGCCCTTGAGAGGCAGAAGAACGTCATGGCAGAGCGACGCAGCTTGTGTCGGGACAACAGAGGAGAGAGTGAGAGTTCTGCTCATAGGGACAAAGGATAAGCCCCCAAAGGCACAGCCCCAGTCACCTGCTTCCTCCAGCTACCCCTACCTGCCTGTAGTTACAGCTCTGTTGATCCATATCAGTGGATTGATCCACTGATTAGATTACTCCTCTCATAATCTAATCATTTCACCTCTGAAAATTCTTGCATTGTCTCACACGTGAGATTTTGGGGGGGTACCTCATATTTAAACAATAACATTCCGCCTTGCCCCCCCAGAAGTCATGCCCATCTCACAGTGTAAAACATTTAGACCATTTCCCAGAGTCCCCATAGTCCTGACAGTTCCAGCATCACCAAGAGTCCAAGTCCAAAGTCTCATCTGACAAACTCTAGGTTTTCTCCTCTGTAAAGGTCAAAAGCAAGTCACATATTTCCAGTATAAACTGGCAAAGAGTGAACACTCTCATTCTGCAAAGGATAAACGGAAGCCTAGAAAGAAGGGATGGGACCAAAGCAGGAGCAGATTCCAGCCGGGCAACAGGTCCTGTAGCTCCCTGGGACCTCACTGGTCGCAGCCACATAGCCGCTCTCTCCACTCATCTCTTGCACAATTCCTGATGCTGTCCTCAGCAGACGTCCCATGGTGCCAGCGTCTCTTCCCTTGGGGGTCTCCGCTGAGCTTCAGCCTCCTTCCCACATCTTCATGCGTTGCCTCTCTGAGGTGGCCTTCAGGGACTCCCACCCTGCTGCACTCTCCCTGGCCTCCATGACTAACTCCAGTGGCCTGCAGTTCTGCAGAACCAGCACATGACTGATGCCAGGGTCTGCCACCTGGCAGTAGCCACGCCTTCTGAGACAGGCTGCAGTAACCTGAGTGCCTGGGTGGCTGAGCACAGTGCAATGATCTCCAGGCCCCTCGTGCAAGCAGGGTGCCCCAGGGTCTCTTGTCAGAGGAATGGCTTTTACAACCTCGGGCCTGAAGTGGGCATTCTCTTGCCAGTTCCTGAGATGCCCTACGTCACCTTTCCTCTTGTTTCTTGGTAAAGGTCGTAGCGAATCTTCAGTGCTGTGATCTCTCGACCACGCCGCCTTAGCCCCAGTTTTCTAGCTTGACTGTGAGTTTTTCAGATCTTCCTGCTCTGCTCTGCTTATCACAGTAAACCTGGCTAAAAGCTGCCAGCAGTGTCCATGCCACCTACCTGTGCTGCCTTGAAACTTCCTCTGCAGATTAATTACTTCATCAACTTTAAATTCAGTCTCACAGAAAATCTCAGGGCATGGACAAAATGTGAACAAGTTCTTAGCTAAAACATAAAAGGAATGGTTCTGATCCAGTTTCCAGTATGTGCCACTCCTGGTCCCAGTTTCTGTTGGAGTCTGCTTTACATCACTGTGACCAAAACCCAGCAGCAACTTAGAGGAGGAAAAGTGTACTTAGCTCATGGTTTCAGGTGCTCGGGCCATGGTCAGCCAACGCCATAGCTCTGGCTCAAGGTGAGGCAGAACATCATTATTGGAAGGTGTGGAGGAGGAAACAACTCAAGACATGACAACTAGGAGGAAAAGAGAAACCCAAAGGCACGTCCCCTAGTGACTCCTTTCCCTGCTGCACAGGTAGCACCCAGTTAATGCATATCAGTGGACTGACCCACTGCTTAGGTCACACCTCTCACAATCACTTAAATTCCAAATATTCCTGCATTGTGTCACACATGAGCTTTCAGGGGACACCTCAGATTATAACATTGTTTGCTCAATTCTTTTTCTTCCAATACCTTTATTTATTTTTATGTGTTGCAGAGGATTGAACCCAGCACCTCACACGTGCTAGGCAAGCGCTCTACCACTGACCCACAGCCCCAGCCCAGCTGAAGTTTTAAAGACAGTAGTGTACCTTTGGGGGGCTTTGTAGGCAAGTGGTGAAGCACTTGCCTAGCATGTGTGAGGCACTGGTTTGATCCTCGGCACCACATAAAATAAGTAAAATAAAGGCATCATGTCCATCTATAACAAAAAAAATTTTTTAATAATGTACCTTTGGGCTGGCATTGTGGCTCAGTGGTAGCATGCTCACCTAGCAAGCGCGAGGCCCTGGGTTCAATCCTCAGCACCACATAAAAACAAAGGTATTGTGTCCAACTACAACTAAAAAATATATATTTTTTTTTAAAAATAGTATACCTTTATTTTAATCGAAGTAAGTTTCTTACTTTGTCTCAGAATTCTAATGGCTCTTCCACAACCCACTGGAAATCCTTTATAAGCCTTGGACAAGATATCCAGATGTGTTTTTCTTGATGTCACCACATTTCTTTTGGATCTTAGAAACTGCGGGAGGAGGTTTTGCAGTTGGCTGTGGATCCGGTTCCTGTGAGAAGTACAGAACTGAGTAGTGAAACATAGTTAGGAAACCCCTGACTCCTCAACCATAGGTGGAGTGGTTGTCCACCTATGCATTGAATGGTGGCACACGCCTCTGATCCCAACAGCTCTGAAGGCTGAGGCAGGAGGATTGCAAGTTCAAGACCAGTGTGGGCAACTTAGCGAGGTCCTGTCTCAAAAGAGCCGGGAGTGTGTAGCTCAGTGGTAGAATGCCCCTGGGTTCAGTCCCTAGTTCCACAACAAAAGGAAGAGGGGTGGGAAATGTTCCCTGGTGGCTTTGCAAATAATTAGTATTTCCAATTGGTACCTGTTAAAATGCAGTATACTTTGTGCTGGGTCCTCTTCGTGGTGATTGGGGTTTATGAACATATAAGGCAGTGGTCAGTGTCCACAGCATAGTCCTGGAACAGAAGTCACAATGACAGAGAATCCACATAGTCACTTTGTTCCTTGAAGATTCAAAAACTCAGGTATTTGACACAAAAAGGAAGAGTTGTTAGGTAAGTTCCCACATGTGGGCACGGGCTGTGGGGTCCCGGGAGCTCCCACATGTGGGCATGGGCTCTCGTGGCTTGCCAATAGTTGTGTCTTCCTTGGCCCCAGCCAAGATGCATGTGAACGTTGCTCTCCTGGAGGCCACTTGCTTCCCCGAGGACCATGTTCAGTGTTCCTTGGTGACATCACCTGCACCTTGGATTGGGCAAAGATGACATTTTGGAAGACTATATGAATAAAGCCAATTGTTTAGAGAATGATTTTTAAATACTTTTTTTTGTAGTTGTAGATGGACACAATATATTTACTTTTTTTCATGTAGTGCTAAGGATTGAACTCAGTGCCACACACATGCAAGGCAGGTACTCTACCACTGAGCCACAGCCACAGCCCGAGAATGATATTTTTATTCAACTTTGTTACTTGGTCTTTATAGAAGTGTATTGTAGCGCTTAGAAGTGTACATTATGAAAATACCTTCTTAAACATGAAATTGGCCTTAATGAGTCAGTGGTGTCATCAGTGACCTCTTCTCTGACTTAATTTTGATGGCTGCATGTGACCTTGTCCCTCCTGCAGCAGTCAGTGAACCTGAGGAGCACTCTGCTACTAGGGAGAGGCTTGGTGGGGAGCTCAGTGCTCTGCCTGCACATCGCCCATGGGGTGGGCACAGAGGCAGGAGCTGCAGGACCTCCTTGCTGGTTGGCCTTCTTGTTCTCTCTTTACTGGGCGGCTTCTTTCATATGTGTGGCTGTTGCAGAAACCCAGGGTCTCAGTGATGCCATCCAGTGTCCTTCCTTACAGGGGCCAGACGCCTGCTGAGTCGGATTTCCAGGTGCTGGAGATTGCTCGCAAGCTGGAGATGTATGGTATCAGATTCCACACAGCTTCCGACAGGGAGGGGACCAAGATTAACCTGGCAGTGTCGCACATGGGTGTCCTGGTGTTCCAGGTGGGTGGCGGGCACAGGAGGGGCGGGGGCTGAGCGACTGGGGCTGTTTGCTGTGTTGTAGGTGGATCTCTGTGTGTGCCTGAGGGGCCTCCTCCCAGGGTCGCCCACTCCCTTCCCTGCTCCTGTTTATCCTAATGCTGAACCAAAGCTCACCCCTGAGAGTCCCACCCAACCACAGCTCTGGCTCTTTGTGGGGAGGGGGACTCACAGTTGGACACTTGGGCAGCTCTGCCGGGATGCCGTGGCTGGGAACCGGTCATCTGTGTGCAGAGCACCTGCAGCCCAGGTGGGAAACAGAGGAGCCGGTGCTGGTGCTGCGAGAGGGAAGCACCTCTCTGAAAGTACTCAGGGAGGCCCACAGTGGGGACACAACGGGCCCCCGGGTTGCAGCCCCCTGGAGTGTTGTGGACCAGAGAGTCCAGGAGCCTGGAAGGAGCTGAGCAGTTGGTGCTGGGCTTGCACTGACAGCCACTAAAGAAGCCCTGCTGAGACGGCCCTGAGTGCCTCCAGCCTGCAGACAGGTGCATAGAGCCCTGTGGGCTCCATCTGGCTGCCCTCGGGCGCTTGCGCTGGGGCTTCTTTTTTTTTTTTAAAGAGAGAGAGATTTTTTTTTTTTAATATTTATTTTTTAGTTTTTGGCGGACACAACATCTTTGTTTGTATGTGGTGCTGAGGATCGAACCTGGGCCGCACGCATGCCAGGCGAGCGTGCTACCGCTAGAACCATATCCCCAGCCCAGCACTGGGCCTTCTTGCTGGTTGCTGGCCTCCCTGCCTGCACCCCACCCCCCGCCCTCCCACATCGTGGCTCCGTGGCCTTGTTCTGTCGTGTTCCTTGCCCCACCACTGAGCTGCACTTGCAGTCTTTTATGTCTTGAAACAGGCCTCACTAAGTTGCCCAGGCTGATCTCGAACTGCAGTCCTCCTGCCTCAACCTCCCAGATTGTGACAGGTGGCCACCACGCCTGGCACGCAGTGTTTTCTGAGGCGTCTGAGAGTCAGACGCCCCTTCAGCACGTGCCGCCCTTTGCCCCAGGTGCCATGTGCAGCCGTCACTGACACCATTGGTGCACCTCTGTTCTCCAGGACACCATTGTTTCCCAGTTGGTCAACAAGCACAGTAGGTCTACGCTCTGCTCCCTCCAGGACAGGGTCCAGCTGGGACCAGGCGTGACGTCTGGCCTCAGCAGCATTGGGGAGCATGTTTTTCTTCTTTGTAACGACGTACTCCCTCTGTTCCCCGCTAGACTCGGGGGTGCCTTACCAGCTGGACCCTTGGAATGTCGTCCTGCCCTTCAGCCTGGGGCGCCATCAGGTGCCTGGGCCGTCTGTGCTCACCAGGGGTGTTTCTGGTCCTTCCTCTGTGGCATTGCTGGTTGATCTCTTTTCCCTGAGAAGCAGTCCAGGGAGACCCTTCGCCACCACACAGACGTCCAGCTACTCTGGAAGCCCTTGAGCTGCATCACTGAACCAGGCCCTGCCAGGAAGGCCTCAAGCCTGCTCCCCGAGAGCCTGTTGCACTCGGCCCAGCAGTGGGCAGCTGGGGAGAGCCCCTCTGGTAGAGAGGTACTAGCTCACTCAGAACAAGTGGAGCTGGCACCGGGATGGCAGACACAGACGGGCAGAACTCCACCAAGGATAGCCTTCCCCTGTCAGAGCTTGGCAGACGGAACCCTGCTCCCTGCTGAGTGGAGCTGAGAGAAGCAGTCTTCCTTGGGCACAAGTGTGAAATCCATTTTATAATTTTCATTCTGGCCTTGTTTGTCATCCTGAAATACTGGGAATTAACCCAAGAGGCCAGTTTAAATGAATGGTGCACGCTCATATTCTGGGTGCGAGGCCGTGGGAAAGCAGGCAGGGCACCCTCCACACCCAGCCCCTGGGCAGCCGAGCAGTGGGCGCTGCGGCAGGCTGCAGGATGGTAGGAGGGGCGGGGGGGGGGGGGCGGGGTGCTCGAGTCTCACCTCAGACCTGGTTGGTGTGTCACTATGTCACGTTTTCAGAAAACTCAGAAGTAAGAACAGGCAGGGTGCTTTGGGAAGAGCAAGGTGACAAGCAGGTGCTTCCAGATGAAGGACTAGGGACCATGCTGGCAGAGTGACAGAGCGGGAGTTGTCACCGCCAGGCAGAGTAAAGTCAGGAGAGGGAAACAGAGACCCTGAGGTGACGGCAGGCAGGCAGGCAGGCACCCAGGGAGGCCTCCAGCGGCAGAGCCTCCATGCCCGCCCTGCTCAGAGGTGGCCCCAGGGTCGTCACCGTGGAAAGCTTCCAAGGAGGAAGAAGGAAGGAGAAGCTCCAAGTGGACCGGCCATGTTGCCAACAGCCCTTGAAGCCAGCAGCATTGGGCAGGCAGCGGCCAGCTGGCTCTCCACACCTCAGCTTCTGTGCAAGGGGAAGGGAGCCATTTCAGACATGCATGTTTTCAAAAATTTAATGACTCTTTTAAGGACACTGCTAGAGGAGAGCATGGGGTCTGAGGAAATAGACCCCTTGGGAGAGACAGGAGGGAAGGCCCGGGCCGCGCCAGGCTGGGAGGGTGCCCCCAGAGTCAGGACAACCATGAGTGGTCTCTCATGTACCCTTTGTTGCGAAATGCCAGCCTCGAGAAGGATGTGTGAGCTGGCTCAGTGACGGGTGTGTGTGACGTGAAATAAAGAGAACCAAAGGGAAATCCTAAAGTCAAATGCAAACTCACGTGCTCAGTAATCCAGGAGTTTGGTGCAGTGGCTCACCAAATATCAGGAGGCCGAGGCAGGAGGATCGCAAGTTCGAGGCCAGCCTGGGCAACTCAGTGAGGCCCTGTGTCAAAGTTAAAGAAAGAGCTGGGACAGAACCTTTGCCTAGCACGTGTAAGGCCCCGAACCCTATCCCTAGCACCAACAGACAGACAAGCTGGACCCAAGCATGGTGGGTGGCCTGAGTCCCAGCTGCTCGGGACGGGAGCAGGAAGACTGTTGGAGCCCAGAAGTTTAAGGCCAGGGCAGCAAGGGAAACCCTGTCTCAGACTGATAACAACAACAGCTGAACTTAAAATTCACCAAAAATGGGGGTGGTGGCGGGGGTAGTGGTGGTGACCCCACTCCAGGAGGCAGGTCTCGGCATGGGAGACGCGCTTGTGCACTTGAAGGTGCCTGTGGTGCCGGTGCGTCCGGGAGAAGCGATGCTTCTCCAGAGGGCGATGCTGGGCTGGCGCAGGCAGGGTGGGGACGGAGGCCCTCAGACACAGTGCTTTTTTAAGTTGACCCAAAGGGAGAGTGGAGAGCCAGCAGCAGCTGGAAGGCTCCTGCACCATCCCGCCCCCAGGCAGTGGCTTTCAAGCGTTGCCCAGAGTGCGTGAGTGTGGACAGGGCCGGGGCAGGGGGGTGTTTGAATTCTTGATGTGTGGGTTTTACTTTGCTTTGCTTTGAGGACACTGTTAGGAGAGGAGCTTTGGAAGGGAGCGTGGTCAGGACCCCACAGTGTGTGCTGAGAGAGGAACCTAGGTTCTGCTCCACTGCTCGTTCGGGCAGCCTTTGAAGCACTGAATGCTTCAGTCTCCATTTAAACCTTAAATCTTGACTTTGAGGACATCTCTTAACCCAAGAATTGCATTGTAATTGATAGAATTCACATACCACGAAATTTGTGTTAGAGTATGCAGATCCCTTTGATTTTAGACTATTTGCATAGTGTGTGACATCAACACACCTCATTCCAGAATATGTTCGTCATCTGAAGAACAGAGCCCCGGAGCCAGGTGCAGGGCCACACACCTGTGATCCTACCTGGGAGGTGAGGCAAGGTGGCCAGTTTGAGGCCTGTCTCATAACAGGAAGGGTTGGGAGTGCAGCTCAGTGGAGAATGCTCACCCGGCGTGTGCGGGGGCCCCGGCTCCATCCCAGCAGTGGAGGAAAGAACAGGAGAGGGTTGGGGCGGGGCTCAGTGGTGGAGCACTCGCCTCCCCTCCCACATGGGAGGACTGCCTTCCATCCTCAGCACCACATGAAAACATAAATAAACAAATAAAGGTATTGCATTTATCTATAACTTAAAAAAAAATGTATTTTTTAAAAAGTAGAGGAGAGCCCCACCCTGCTGCAGTGCTCCCCCAGCCCCCAGCCCCCAGCCCCCGGCCTGCGGGGCGCCCTCTGGGCCTGTCCTGGGCTCTCCGCATGGTGCAGTCTTGCAGAGCGCGCCCTGTCCTCTGGCCTTCAGCTGTCTGTCGTGCTGGGTGCCGTTCCTCTTTGCAGCTGAGGGTGAAGGTGTTGCTGTCTCTGAAGGGTCCACTCCTCTCATCCCGCCGCCTTCCCCCATAGGTGCAGGAAGGCTAACTGGTGTCAGTGTAGAAACTGGAGTGTGGGCAAAGTGTCCTTGTTGGCTTTTATTAGATCTTGCTTTGGGACCTTTCAAGTTCATTGAAAAGCTTGACAGTGGCACAGAGAGCTCTGGCTAGATAAGTACTTTCTGGACAGATTCTTTGAGACTCAGTAAATGTCTACCCCACGTATGCTCCTGGTGGCCTTGGGCTGGCTCTGGTGTCACGAGGACATGTGCCACTGTCCTCACACCACCCTGCAGGCTCACTCTGCTCTCTGGCTGTTGCTGCCTCGCACTCCGGAGCCGTCTCGAAGCTGCACACGTGTACACCTGCTCACATGTCTGAGGATAAGGACACCAGGCGTCCCCTTTGCTCCTGTTCCACTTCAGGCCTGGCCCTTCAGGCTTTCCTCAGCTCAGCCAAGAAGCCCGAGCACCCTGTCCCCTGTCGTGTTAGCACTGATTGGTAAAATTGTCATGAAGCCTCATCCAGGAAGTCAGGTTGTCTTTCTGACACAGAAGAGTCAGTGTGTGTGCGCAGTTGTTCCCGAGGCCATGGAGGGTGTCAGACGGCCACTGTGCTGCAGGGGTTGTCCTGAGCCATCTCTGCTGCGTGAGGAGGAGAGTCTGCTGGGTGACAGCCACTACACCTGTCTGTCTGTTTCAGGGAACCACCAAAATCAACACCTTCAACTGGTCCAAGGTCCGTAAACTGAGCTTTAAGAGGAAACGGTTTCTTATCAAACTCCACCCGGAGGTCCATGTAAGTATTTTGAGCACTTTTTAAATTATGAAAACATTATCCTATTAGAATATTGAAAGATTTTTAAAAAAAAAATCTTGTAGATCCTTGCAGTGCCTTGCACACGGCATTGAAGGACAGGTGGGGCCTAGAGACACAAGGCCATCTGTCCCACAGGCCACACACCCCCCCGGTTCCACCTGGGGCTTCAGACTCACCGCCCAAGTAGGCCTGAGAATGCACATGTCCAGGGCACCACTGCCTCATTCTGCAGGTGGCAAAGCCGAAGTCCACATTGTCCAGAGTGAGCCAAAGGCTCCAGGGAAGCAGAGAACCTAGGGTCTCACTAAGTTGCTAAGGCTGGCCTTGACTTGCGGTCCTCCTCCCTCAGCCTCCCGAATCACTGGGATGACAGGCATGTGCCACCGTGCCTGGCTTCAGAGTAAGAACTTCTGTCCAGAGGAATCAAAGGGCAGCCCTGGTCTTGTCACATGCCTTTAAATCAGCAGCTGACCTCTGACTAGCTCTGACTGAAGAACCCTTGATTATCAGGAGATAAGTACTCCTTTCCTTAGAGTTCAGTCAATAAAGGAACGATTCCATCTGAATTTAAAATGGAAAGAGCAAATATCTGTGCAGTCTGATAGGTGAGAAAACTGCACTGCTCAGAGTTGTCCAGATTGTCACGTACCCGTGGTACTGAGGAAACTGGGGACAGAAGCAGACCAGCTGCACCCTCTGGGCTGAAGCCGGTTGCCCGCCAGGCCAGCTGAGGCACACTCTGGACCAGTCAGAAGAAGAGAGCCACAGCCAGCAGGGCCTTGGGCTGAATGGACATCCGCTGCGACGGAGCCTGAGGACTGTCGGGTGCTTGCGTAGCTCTCTAGCTGGGTGGTGCACGCCTGTCATCCCAGCTACTCAGGAAGCTAGGCAGGAGGACCCCAAGGTCAAGGCCAGCCTGCACAACTTAGCAAGGCCCTGTCTCTCAAAGTAAATGGGAGAAGGGCTGGGGGTGCAGTGCGGGGTGGGGCACTGCCCTGCATGTGTGAGGCCCTGGGTTCCATCCCCAGCACTGGAAAACAGAACGCAAATAAAAGGCTATTTTTTCTTGTGAGTACACACCTGTTTCTTGCAGTTATTCTGAGAAGGTAGAGAAAGAAGATAAGTACTTGCTCATGTTACCAAAACAACTGTGATTGGAATAGCCTGATGTTTCAAGGCCCAGAGCCGTGTTGGTATCTGTACTTGGCAAAGTTACGTCTACATCCCTCAGCACCTTGATTTTTAAGACTAAATAGAGGAGTTATTATGGTGCTTATGGACAGTAATTGTGTTCAGGCCTGGAATTTGGTTTCTGGGAATATATCCTAAAGAACAGTTGTGAAGGAGAATGCAGTGGTTTCCCTATGAGACCCTGGCGTGGGGCGCCCCCGCGGTTCGGGTTTGGATGTGTGTTGTGCCTCAGGATGGGGGCAGGTGAGGTGCAGGGCTCTCTTCCACAGTGTCCACAGGGAAGATACGCACTACGGCTTTCTCCACTGGACAAAGCCAACGAAACTAGAAGCCCTTATATTCAATTTTTAGGGGAAAAAAAAAAACTTCCTAATTTTTAATTTTGAAACTGCCTGATGTGTGATCTGCTTCCTGAATTTACCTTCCCTTGTCCAGTACCTTGTCGTCAGGTTTGCTACTTGAACTGCTGTGTTTTGTTCCCAGGGACCCTACCAGGACACATTAGAATTCTTGTTGGGGAGCAGAGATGAGTGTAAGAACTTCTGGAAGATCTGTGTGGAGTACCACACCTTTTTTAGACTTCTTGACCAGCCCAAGCCAAAGGCAAAAGCTGTCTTCTTCAGCCGGGGCTCCTCCTTCCGATACAGGTAGGGCTGCCCCTGGGCTGCAGGGCTGGCCGGCCCCTGGTAGAGAGGGAGGTGGGCTGGGCAGACAGATCGGGCAGTGAGTAGCCACACGCAGGAGGTTCTCATGAGAGATGGTAACTGGACGGAGCTTATCAGCATAGTGGGACGGGGCGCCGCTCGGGGGCAGAGCGCTTGCCTAGCGTGTGCAAGGCCTGGGTGCATCCCCAGCACCACAGATGAGAAGAAAACAGGCGTGACAGAAACGTTGCCTAGAAGACCTGCACGCTTACTATAAAGTATGACTTCAAGACGTGCACACGCCTGTCCTCGAGCAAGGACAGAGGCCTGTGCGTCACTGCTGGCTCTTTCTTGAGAACCTGAGCCTTTGTTCACAGTGGGAGAACTCAGAAGCAGCTGGCAGAATACGTCCGAGACGGTGGGGTGAGGAGAACGCCATATGAAAGGTGAGCCCTGTGGTCTCCAGAAGGTAAAGTCTGTGCTTTTAAAGTTAACATGTCAGGGGCTGAGGCTGGGGCTCAGTGGTAGAGCGCTTGCCTCGCACCTGTGGGGCACTGGGCTCAGTCCTCAGCACCACAAAAAAAATAAATAAAGGTATTGTGTACATCTGCAACTAAAAAAAATATTTTTTAAATTAGTAGTTTTAATATTTATCTGAATAAAAGTCATTTCAAATTTACCAATTTTTTTTTTCCCCAACTGGGGATTGAACCCAGGGGTGCTTAAGCACTCAGCCACATCCCCAGCCCTTTTTTATATTTTATTTAGAGACAGGGTCTCACTGAGTTCCTTAGGGCCTCACTAAGTTGCTGAGACTGGCTTTGAACTTGGGATCCTCCTGCCTCAGACTCCTGAGCTGCTGGGATGACATGCTGGGTTGACAGGCATGCGCACTGCAACCAGCTACAAATAGGTTTTTTGATGCTTGATTCCTGTTTCAGTTTCTGTAAAAAGGCAGCTGTGTAGTCCCTACAGCTGTCATACCCGTGTACGTGCATGTGTGTATATAGAGAGGTGCTACGTGTGGTTCCTCGTGTGCAGAGCTGAGCCGACGTGGAGTGGTTTACACAGCGCAGTGACTCATGATCTGAAAACCCGTGGGAGAGGCCTCGTGATCCCACCTCCTGGGGATTCTGTTTTTGCTTTGATTCTCCTTCCTTGAATCCTGCCCATTCCTTGTTAAGTGCCAGTCTGAGCTTCATGCCCCACTGAGCTGTTCTTGCCTTCTTTCTCTCTGTGCGGGGGATTGGACCAGGTCTGTGGGAGCTGCCCTGCTGCGGGAGCAGGCCTGGGAGGAGAGGCTACTCACTGCCCATTCTGTTTGCAGATGGTACAGCAAGACCCAGGCATCCCTCCGTGCTCTGACTGCAGACCTGCCAAAACAGGTTAGTCCTCCCCTGAGTTCAATCCAAACTAAAAAAAAAAAAAAAGGTGGTATGATAGACACTGAGAGACAGACTGATCTCATGGACATGCCCTGCTCCGTGTCTAGAAGGTGAGATGCTGGGCCTTCTGCCATGGAGTCACTTGTGCTCCGTGTCACAGCACAGGCACACTGTGTGCTCTTCATGTCCTCTAGAGGACATGTGCGTGTATGGTCACAAAAGCAGATTGATCAGGGCAGCTCACAGGAGCATAGCTGGAGAGGCTCACGCTGGCCTCTGCAGGCTGGAGAGCCACAGGGGCCAGGGATGTGGAGTCCAGGCCTGAAGGCCTAGAGGCTCCCTAGAAAAGGACTAGTGAGAGGGCAGCTGGAGCCCAGGACCCAGGGCAGAGCAGCAGCAGTGGCTCGAACCCCTGGGCTCACTCTTCCTGCCTGTTGGACAGTGCTGCCCACATTCAGGGGAGGTGCAAGGCCTCCAGGGAAACACCCTCCTGGACACAGGGACACTCCTGTGCTGCACATCCCGAGTGCCCCCGGTGTGGCTGCACCCTCCCAGCCTGGCACACACTGCATGGTTCCCCTCCTGACTGACCTCTCTCCTAGCCTCCCACGCTGGGGTGTGCCTGCACTGGAGTGAGGGTTTTCTCCAAGCACAGTTGCAGCTCAGAGTGGAGAGCTGAGTGACATGAGAAGAGGAAGCAGCGTGCCAGGGACAGCATGGCCATCCCTTCATTGCCCCTGTGGCCATCCTCACCCTGCTCATGGGCCACTCCCCACTTGTGCGGGAGCCATGGCTTCGGGATGCCCAGGTCCCTCTGCCCTGGTGGGGGCAGGATGCCTTCCTGGCAGGGGCCCTCAGCCTTGTGATGTGTGGGTAGACTGAGGGGCAGTCCCCCTCCTGGACTGTGGACTTGGACTTGCCACCTGGTGTCACACTGTGCCAGTGGCACTGCTGGCCGAGTGGCACCATGAGCTGTGAGCACCAGACCCTTGTGCTGGCAGCCTCAGGTGATGAGGGTCCCCACGCCACAGAGGGGTACTCACTGCGTGACATAGATGTCACATGTCACGAGAGACAAAGGGGGATTATGAGGGATCATGAGCAGGTGATCGTGAGTCTGCATCACCAATGCTCTGTGCTAAGCGGCAGGTGTGACCGGTCGCCCTTTCCATAGAACCGTGAGAAGTGCATGGATATCCCAAGCAGGGCCCAGTTGGCTTTGCCACTTCTAATTGTGACTTGTAATTTCATGTGCTCCTTTTTGTTTTCTCGATTTTGATCTGCAGAGCATCTCATTGGCCGAGGGCTTGAGGACTTCTGCCTCCCTGTCTCCAGCAAATGTCTCCTTGGGTCCATTCCCCTCCTCCCCGGGGTCCCCTCCTGGCCTGCCCAGCTTCGAGGACAGCAGCAGCCCCCTTGTAGACCCCCCAGCTCCCGACGCCAAACGTGCAGCCTCCGAGCGGAGCCGCAGAGCAGCAGCTGGAAGCCCCGGCCTGCCCTCAGCCCCCCCGCCCGGGCCCCCCGAGCCCCAGCTGGTTCCAGGTGTGGGGCTCTGTCGTGTGGTGGGCGGCCATGGCTCTGTCTGCCCTGTGGGGTGGAGTCTCAGTGCCGTGGACCCAGGTGCAGGGAGGGCCAGGGCCGGGCTCAGAGCCACCGGTGGTGATGGTAGTGCTGGGGGTGCCTTTCCCACAGGCTCACTCCTGTCCTTGGGGGAGGACCCGTGTGGCCAGCAGTGCCGTGGGGCAGGCCCTGTGTTCCCATTGACAAACGCGCAGCTGCAGGTGTCTGAGGAGTTCATAGACGACGACCCCGCAGACATCTCTTTCTTTGCTGGAGGCTCTGAGGCCTTTTCTTTCCCGCCTAGCTCTGTAGTCCCTCAGGAGCCCCAGGTCCCTGCCCAGCCCCCTGCACCTGTGTCCTTCCAGCACCTACAGTCTGCTGGGTCCAGCCCAAACAGCCTCTCTGCCGAGGCAGTAGATGCGAGCGTGGAAGACAGTTTGGAGTTTGGAGAAGGGAGTGATCTCAGTGGCACTTCCGATGCTGCAGAGCTGCTGGGAGTGCAGGTGCGTGCCTGCCTCCCACAGAGCCGGGGGCGCCCCGCGGAGACCAGCTCCCTCAGTGACATGCCACTCCATGGTGTGCTGTCCTTGCACACGGCCAGCTCGGCCAGCCAGTCCGAGGCCAGCTCCATGGTTAACTTCCCAGCCTGCTCAGTCCGCTCCGAGTCCAGCTCGGCCTTCCAGTTCTCTGACATCATCGACCAGTTAGAGCAGCTCAGCTACCCGCCCACAGCGGCCGAGGACTCCAGCAGCACAGACTCGAGCTCGTGGGACTCTGAAGCAGAGGCCCCCCTGGACATGAGCCTCTTTTTCAGCAACCCTTTTGCACAGACCCGTGGGGAGAGAGTCCCTTTTGAGGTGCAGGACAACTTGAAGAGCCTGACTGCAGGAGAGCAGATAGATAGAAACCCACCTGGGCCTCTGTAGACCCCTGCACAGGGAGGCCCCGCTCCCCCACCCCCCATGTGGTGGGGCTCAGGATCCCTGGGTTCAGACACCCGAGTGGTGGACTGACGTTAGATGTCCCGTTTGGGGCTTTCCCCCTAATTCCTGATTTGTTGTACTCTTACATGTCGGAGACGCACAGCTTCCCCCTCCCCCCAGTAGTGATGGTGAAAGCTATGCACCCAGTTTAAAAAGACAAGCGCGTGGTTCAGCCTCCGTGGCTTTGGGGTCTTGGGTTTTGAGTGCTCTTGGCTCAAGTCAAAGCTGGTGCTACACCCTTGAATGTCACGCAGTTCTGATTCATGATGGCCCTTGGTGGACTGTGGTACCCCTGTTAATGCTGCCGGACCCCGACCTTGAAAAAGGTGGGTGGAGACCACAGCCTCCCACATGCCAGGGGTGTCCTGGAGACTGTGCCAGTGCCAAGACTTGAGACCAGACAGTGCTATGGTTGGATAGAGGCCTGCAGGAACACTGGTTTAGAATGTCCTCTTGTGTTTGTCTTCTTTGGGGGGGGGGGGGCGGACAGAGGACATGGCTGCAGCAAGCAGAAGCCGTGAGACCTGAGGGTCATAGTGCAGGTGTGCTGGGAGGCACGCTCTGGACCAGAGGGACAGGCTCAGGTGGGCCTGCTCGGGGGACGCTTGTCTAGCACACATGAGGCCCTGGCTTCCATCCCCAGCACCAAACTCAGATAAGAGGAAGAGATGCAGGGACACCCCCGACATGTGGGGCTTGGCCTCACTCTTCTCAGGGGCAGTGTCCCCACAACAGCAGCCACAGTGTCCCAGGCAATGGGCTCAGCGGCCCTGCGGGCTGCTGGAGGGCACCCCAGTGCACACCACTGTGAAGGCCAGGGCTGGTGCATCCCTCAGTGGGCACCAGAGAACCCACTGCCGTGCGCCCCATCGCCAGCCCTGCATGGGCAGCGTTGAGGAGGTCCAGTCCACCGCTGGGGTGCTGCATCTTGGGGTTTTGTTAGCAGTGGGTATCCTTTCTGATCCTACCTAAGTTTCTGATTTTTCCGCAAATGTTCCATGGAAACTTGGGACGATCATGTTCCACGTGTGGGAGCCCCTAGTCCTCTGCCCAGGTGGTCGACTGTTTTTGCAGAGACACATTTCTGGCATCTGCAGGCTGTCGGGTGTCTTGACTGAGTCGGTCTTGCTGTCCTAGGCCATGCTGGACAGGCCCTAGCAAGGAGCAGCTTCCTCGGACATGGCCTGGCCGTAAGCTTTACCCGTCCACTTGGCTGGAGCTTGCAGTGAGGGGCTCTGGCTTACTCTGCCCCCTTGGGGTCAGCTGTCTTGGTGACACTCTGAGGCTGGGTGTGGCTTCCCATGTGGACGACTACAGGTCTGCAGCCAGGCACTACTTAGAACAAGAGTGTTGAGGACAACTGCTTTTTTCCCAGTGTGTGGCTCCAAAAATGGACCCTGAGTGTGTGCAGTAGGGAAGAATTCACACGTACGGCATTCAGAGTTCCTCCTAAACCTCAGTGCTCACAGGAGGCTGCTGGCCACCTCTCCTCTTGGTCAGTTGCCTGACAGATGTGCCCCTTGGTGCTGACGGGACACAGGTTGTCTTTCCCTTCTCCCTGTGGAGCCTGCCCTGGTGGCTGCAGCAGGTCAGATGTGGTGGGTGTGGGCCAGCCCTGCCACCAGGCCCATGGCTGCCCTGTGCGGGAAGCAGGGGCACCGCAAGGCCAGCCCTCTCCAGGGAGCTCTCAGCTGCACTGCAGGCCTCCTGGGAAGTAGGCTCACTGTTGGGTTTGTCTTGTGTTCAGGAGCCGGTTTTCTGGAGATAGTGTCTTAGTTAGGAAGTTTTCAAAATACACAAAAAAGCAGGAGGTGGCTCGTAGCACTGCTGACTCTCGGCCGCGCTTCCCTCCCTTCTCGGGGTCGTCCCTGTCGCACTTTAGAAGACCCTTGTCTGGGAGTGTAGCTCAGTGGTGGAGCGCCTGCCTGGCATGCACCCGTCTGCATCCCCAGGGCAGGAAAAGAAGAAGAAGAAGTAGTAGGAAGAGGAGACAGTCCCTGGTGTGCTGAGGACCTTCCTTAGGATTCCTGCGTGCGACTCTGAAAGAGGACAGTTGCCTGCATGACCACACACAGCATCTACACCTAAAATGCCTGTTAGCCGTTAACTGGTTCTGATCAGTATCCAAACAGGATCTCCTCGCTGCAGCTGGCTGTTAGGTTCCCGGTGCCTTGTGGGAGAAGCCAGTGGTTCTTCTGTGGTCTGCAGCCTGGCCCAGCCCCCTGGTGGCTGGACAGGGCACTGTGCCGACCAGGACCGTTCCCCAGTGCCCGGGCCCTGTGTGCACAGCACTGGTGGGTGTGGCTCTCAGAAGAGTCCTGAACAGTGTGCCTTGGCAGTATCTGAGACGCTGAGCCTACTGCACCTTTTCCTGCAGAGGGCAGCCCTGTGTGCCTTGCTGGGTGGCCTTCCAAGCTCCCGCCACGCCCTCCCACAGAGCCCAGGACAGAACCCCCGTGGCACACACTGCTCTGGCAGCATGGCTGTGCTCCCTTGAACACTCAGGTGGGCCTGTGGCCTGGAGTCGCGCCGGGCCGGCTCGATGCGCACAGGGGGAAGTACCTTCCTCTTGGCAGTTCCCGGCCATGGGCTTCTCTGGGCACATGCAGAGCCTCAAAGTGGGATAGCTGTCAGGTCCCACCTGCAGCCACAGAGGCACCTGCCAAGGGCTGTTCTGGCATTTCCCAGGAGGCCCGGGGCAGGCACTGTCACAGCCGGAGCATCTATGCAGAAAGGCATGACCCTCGGGTCCCCGTCAGCAGGCAGTGCCTCCCTGCCTGCGAGTCCTCCCCCCACGGTACACTTTGCTTCCGGTGGAAAGTCCGTGTTGTCAGTCACCGAGTCTTCGTATCTGCGTCTCCGAAGTCCAGATGCTCCCTGTGAGTCAACTTACTTTCCAGTCCAACAGCAGTGACCTGTCGACGCGACCAGCTGCGCTGGAAACCTGCCGTGGTATGTGCTGTGTGGCCTCACGTCACAGGTACTGGTGTGTGCCCTCTTAGGGTTAGGGCCAGGGTCCCCTGCTCCAGCCAACACCGGGCTGTCCAGAGTGCTCACACGGGGTGGCACCCAGGGGAACTCCGTGCAGAGCCTCTAGCCTGCTGCTGTGGCCCCACTCCCTCCTGGGCCAGGGCCACTCCTGCACTGCCACTGTACCTGTACTCTGCTGTCCAACGTGGCTGCTCACTGCTCTGCAGCCCCAAGGGCGGCCCTGAGGCCCCCTGTGTGCTGTGGTCCCAACCATGTGGGGACAGGGCCCTCAAATGCCTCTCCATGTGCCTTTGATGCTGACATGCAGTGTCTGCCCCGCTCGTGGGACATTAGAAATGAGACCCACCACAGGACAGTCACTTCACAGAACCACCAGTGTCCTTGAGGACATGGGCTCGGAGCTGGCTTTTGCTTTTGGGGCCATAATCTCCTCTGCTATGCCCTCACTGTGGCACTGGCCTGTGCTGCGGGCATGGAAGACGCCACCCGCCCTCCCTGCAGGGTCCCCCAGGCCCCTCCTCTGGCTCCCGAGCCTTCACATTCCCCCTGGAGACGAGAGGAAGGAGTCAGAATCCCTTTGTGCACTTGAATCGTTCACTCTTTAAAGAGAACTTCTGTTGTCTGGTTTGTGGTACTTATAAAATTTCTTTTCCGTTGACATTGCCATTTATAAATTTATAGATATGTACTAATTAAGAACTTAAAATTGTTCATTCAATAAAATAAGGAAATATTTACTACGGATTTTAAAATGGGCTTTTTAGCTTCCTCTCCGCTAATCAGAATTTTGATCTGTATGAGTTACAGATCTTCCATGTTAAGTTAGGATTAAAACAGCTGCGAGTTTCCACCACCTGACCATGTCTCCTTCCACCCTGGGCTGCAGAGCACCGAGTGGCACCCTGCCTGCTCCGCTGCATCTTGGCACTCTCTCAGTGCCTGCTGCTCTTGCCCGCCTTGGGCTTGGCCCATGTGAAGGGGTGGGCACAGGAAGCTGTGGTCTGCTGAGCCCCCACCCCACACTCCAGGTCCATGAGCACCCCAGAGGCACACGTCCTGCACAGAGTGTGCTGACCCCCATGAGGCCCAGGCGGCTAGCGGGAACCTGCCCCTGAGGGCAGCCCTCGGGTTCTCGGCAAGCTCCGCTGCCCCCAGGGAGCTGTCCTCCCTCGCCTCCTGCTCATGCCCTGGGTGCACAGGGACACCCTGCCTTCCTCCTCCGCAGCCGTGGCAGCAGACCCCTGGGGACAGGCTTCTGGCCTTTCCCTTTGGTGCTCACACCATGGCTCTAGCTGCTTGCGCCACACATCTGAGCAGTGGTGGCTGCCCCTAGGGGCTCGAGGCACATGGCACCCAATGGCAGCATGGTCAGTGAGCACCCATGACCAGGACGGGAGGCACACAGCCCACCTGGAGCCTCAGGTCTGTATTCTGCATCTCGTGGGAAGAGGGCCAGGGGACAGCTCGCACAAGGGTAGAGCTCATGGTCGGTGCAAACTCCAGACCCCACAGCCTGCAGAGGAGGGGACAGGTCAGGAGCTCAGGCCCCTGCCACGTGGGTCTGCTCCCTGCTAACTTGCCCAGTGCCTGCCGCTCCCGGTCAGGAGAGTGACCCTGAAAAGTGAGTCCCCTAGAAGGACATCCCTGGATAGATCTTGATTCAAGAAAGTGCTTCAAAGCCATCCCAACTCGGCCTCCCTCGCAGCACGACAGCAAATGGTGACGGGCGGGCCCTGCCTCGCAGCCGTGGGTTCTGAGGCACATCTTCCTGGTGAGCACCATCCACACTCCTCGTCCCTTTCTGGTCACAGGGCACTTCTCAGAGTCTTAGGAGGAGGCCCTCAGTGTGGCTTTTCACTTCATTTCATTCCGTTTTGTTTGCGGAGCTGGGGGTGGAACCAGGGCCGGGTGCAGGGTGCTGCCACGGAGCTCCACCCAGCCCCCCCACCCCAGGCAGTTTTATTAGGGCAAAAATACTAAAGCCCTGGAGCCCCTCCTGGGCACAGGAGCCCACAGCCCTAGCTGCAGTAGGTCTGCCCAGCGTCCGACTGTGCCTGGGTGGTATGCCTGCTCCATTTCTTGTGCTTGGCTTCCTTCCTTTTGTACCAGATCCCTTTATTTGAAAGAACAGTATAAAATAAGAATGTGAGTGAGTATTTTGGCTCCACTATAGAAAAGGTGAGCTGGCCCCGGGGCTCACTCCCTGCCTCCTGGCCAGGGCCTGCACCCTGTGGCTGGAGCTGAGCCAGGCCTTGCTTCTCTAGGGAGGCTCTGCTGGGCGGGTCTGGGGCACCCATCCTGCCCAGGTGGCTTGCACGGTGGTGCTGCCCCTTCGGGTAGTGTCCCAGGCGGCCCTCGGGCTGCTTGGCACAGTGCCAGCAGGGGCTGACAGGCACTTCTCTGCTGGTGCAATGCACACTGTATGGCCTCGACCTGAGGACGTGGGGGAGGATTCGGACGCCCCTCGGTTAGCTGAGTTCTCTCTCCCGGGCTACGCCCTTGCAGTCCATGCAGTGAGATGGGGGTGGGACGGGAGACGGGGAGGGCAGAGCTTGGGTGCACCTGGCCTTTGAAGGTGGCCCCAGTCCTGATGGCGATTCTGGCAAGCTGCAGGGGAATGTGGTCACCCTGCAGGGCAGCTGAGGGAGCAGGGCGAAGGCCGTGGGGCGGCCAGGGGCACTATGAAGGGTGGCGTGGGGGTAGAACACCCTGAAAGCAGCAACTGAAGGTTCTTGAAGAATGTGTTGCTGTCTTCATGAGGAAAGAGCCTTGTTTATGTAGAACAGAATGGGGAGGAGCAGCCAAGGTGTTCACGGGAGCCCCTGCCGTGAGCAGCTGGCCCCTCTGGAGCCCACCTCCGCTGGCTGCAGACAGCTCTGGGAAGAGGCACCAGGTGCAGCTCCTCCCACCATCTGTTGACGGGGTCTGGCAGAGGTGATGGGAAGCCGGATGGATCTCACCTTCACAGTTGACCCAGATTCTGAGTACAGCCCAAGAGGGAAGCCAAAGTGCCCCTCTGCTGACTCTCAGGACCTGCGCACCAGGCCTTCCTCTCCTGGGATCAGCTGGCTCTGTTCAAGATGACGTTTCTGTTGCTTGCACCACCCACTCTGATTAACCTTCAACTTGACCTTGAATTTTGCCAAATAGGAGCTGATTCTTCCTCCACTAGCGGCACATACTTTCAAGGATTGCTTGGTAGAGAATTTTAAAGGAGAGTGTACAGTTGTGGGTCGAGAGCAGATCCCGGGTGCCACCCTCCGGGCTTTGGACCCCTTCCCCCCTCGCGTCTCCAGTTAGATGACAACATCCTCAAGGAGGAGTGCTTCAGGACTCTCTGGTGAACGCTGAGAGAGCGTCAGAAAACACAGCCAGAGTGCTCCTTGCTGACGATCAGAAGGAGTTATCAGTCGCAAGTGTCCTCTGAAGACTGTCACACCTTGCCACCCGCAGCATGGCCCTCAGGGAGCGCCCAGCAGGGAGGGGCAGAGCTCAGCAGGCCCCCACTGCTGTCCACGTGACCTCTCAACTGTGGGTGACGAGCACTCGCTCTTGGCAGTCCTCCTGCCTCTCAGAGCTCGGATGGGGAGCTGCTCTTACAAATGCCTGGCGTCGGCTCTCCCCTGTCAGTGGAGGCTGAACAAACCCTGTGGCACCGAAAATGATACTCAGCATTTTGAAAGTTCTTAAGACACACCTTCCTGCTAGCCACGCGTTGGGGTGCGTTTGTGAGGAGCCGGCTCACAGACAGGTGGGCCTACAGGTGGGCCCACAGGGGCCTCCCCACAGGCCCCAGGGGCAGAGCCTGCGTCTGCCTCGGCCGTCGCCAGTCACTGGTCACTGGTGGAGAGCAGCTGCTAAGCCACCGTCCCTGGCTTGCTTCCTCCTGGGTGCCATGCAGTGGCACCTCCAGCTGAGAGAGCTCGAGTGACGACGACGCTGTGCTGGGCACATGGTGCCCAGAGCCTGTGTCACACTGCATGGCCTGTGTTTGGGAAGGCACACACCCACCACCTCTTGGTGACAAGTGTCTCCCCACAGGTGCACTCCTCACCTGGGGTGTGTGTTGCTGTGATCAGAAGTAGGTATGATTTATAAGGTTTGCCAAACAATTTTTTAAAATGTTAAATGGCATTTGTGATACATTTCATCCATTCCCTAAATTTTGAGTTGACAAGTTTTGTGAAATAGAAAGTTTTTACAACAATACTATCATATGATGACTCGGCCTCCACAGAACCCCAGGTGGTGTGTTCCACATGAAGAGTCTACTCTGCAGGGGGGTGTCCTTCCACTAGGATGTCTTCATTAAATTAAAGGCTGCTTTCTGCTGTGATGACCCTGTTTCCCCATGCTGGCTGCAGCCCGTTTGCCAACCCAGCCAGCAGCCCAGGCCACACCCGCCCAGTCCACTCAGACACAGTCGAGTCTGCAGCTCCCTGGGTTGAACTTCCTTCAGGGAAGCCCAGTGCAGAGCCCTGGGGCCCAAGAGTAAAGTGGGGGTTGAACCCACAGGCGCTTAACCACGAGCCACGTCCCCAGTCTTTTTACGTCTTAGAGATAGGGTCTCCCTAAGTTGCTGAAGCCGGCCTGGATCTTGGGGTCCTCCTGGCTCAGCTGCCTCAGTTGCTGGGACTACAGGTGTGCACCACCACACCTGTAAGCTTTGACTTATTTTCATAAGTGATGAGTACAAAATACTGTGGCTTTCCAGGTGCAGTGGAGCCCACCTGTAATCCCTCAGCAAAGCTGAGCAGGAGGATCGTGAGTTCAAAGCCAGCCTCAGCAACTTAGCCCGGGCCTAAGAAACTTAGCTAGACCCTGTCTCAAAATAAAAAATAACTGGGCTGGGGATGTGACTCAGTGGTTAAGTGCCCCTGGGTTCAAACCCCAGCACCAAAACAATAAGTCATTAGTAGCATTTAGAGTTTTCTCTGAATTCTACGACCTCATTATGCCATTCTGTCCAATCAGGGGCAAGGATTGGGGGCACAGATCCTAGATGGTGCGGCTTAGGAAAGAGGAAAGGCATCTCCGCAGCACAGAGGTGACCGTGCTGCAGGGTGGCATGAGCACCGCTTCCATCTGACTCCAGGAGTGACAGAGAGCATCTCTGGAGCAGCAGTAGGCACCTGAGGTCACTGAGACTGTTGAGCATATTTAACTAAATGCATGATAAAAGCACATTCTGATAAGTTGGTCCTTAATGACTTCATATGGTGATAATGACTAGGCCTTGTCAGCGTTTCCTTGTGTGTAAATGTGTCTTGTGGAAGTCGCAGAGAGAAGTTCCAAGGACTCCTCGCAGCGGGCAAGCTCTTCCCACTGTCTGCGTTTGTCAATGGGAAGTGAGGCCTTCCTCCTGCACTGCGGCCCGCTGGGGGACTGGCCTCTCGGCCGGGGTGTGGCAGCCAGCGCACCTGCGCATGCTGCTGCTCTCCTCCAAGAAGCTGCCCTGCTCAGTCACATGTGCAGCGTTCAACAAAACATGTGCTGGCACTCGGTGACCGCCCTGGGCTCCAGCCACAGTGGAGGGCTGGCTTGGCAGCCAGCGTGGGTGGGGTGCAGGGGCCCGTCTCCAGCATCCTGCAAGCTGACCCACCCTCATAGTGAGGTGCCGTGGCAGTGCACCCCCTTGGAGGTGACACAGGTCTACCTTTGGTAACTTTAAAAAATATATATATATATATGTTTAGTTGTAGGTGGACACAATACCCTTATTTATTTTTTTTAATGTGGTGCTCCACTACTGAGCCACAAGCCAGCCCTACCTTTGGTGACTTCTAAACATCATGTAGATTTCTCCTATGAAACCTGCTTTAAATCGGTCTTCAATGGGGTGCAGTGGTGCACAACTGTAATCCCAGCGGCTCGGGAGGCTGAGGCAGGAGGATCACGAGTTCAAAGCCAGCCTCAGCAATGGCCATGTGCTAAGCAACTCAGTGAGACCCTGTCTCTAAATAAAATACAAAATAGGGCTGGGGACATGGCTCAGTGGCCAAGTGCCCCGAGTTCAATCCCTGATACCAAAAAAAAAAAAATCTTTAAAATTTGGCACCTAATTACTGATATTCCCGTAGGAAATAGTAGGAACAAACCTTTGAGAATTAAAACAAAAAGGAAATCTCTATTTTGCAGTGACTGATGAAGAGAGCCCCTCAGTGGTCTCCCTAGAACTGGGCTCAGGTTGAGCGTCTCTGGTGAAAAGCGCAGCTTGCAGCGGGTGGGGAGCTTTCCTTGCCTGTGGCGGGATGATCCTCAAAGTCTTCATGATGCAAACCCCAGAAGCTGGGCCCGTGCACAACCCCACTGGAGATGGTGGGCATGGTGATGCACTTGGCCCAGACTTGCCTGGGGGATGGTTCTGACTCTGGCCTGGGTGCTGACCTCCTGGGGAGACCCATCACAGTCCATCTCCAGAGCAGAGAGAGGCCCTGGGTCCACACCTCTCTCTGGGCCATCAGCCCTCTGCCCAGCCCCATCTCACTTCAGGACAGGCGTCCCCACTCTCTCCAGAAGGCCTCTCGCGCACGAGGGCCCAGCCTTCTCATCTCACTTCACCTGCCCCATTCATTCCAGGCCTTTCTGTGGACGGTGCTCAGCCTTCTTCCTCCAGCCAGAGGAGCCCCCCGAGCCTGCACCCCCTACTGCAGGTCACTCTGGGCCCAGCCGAGCAGGGCTTGGGCCCCCTCCTGAGCCCTGCCCTCAGTGAGGCTGCTGGAGCCCAGACACAGGACCAGGAGGAACCTCTGCACAAGGTAGGCTGGGGAGCTGCTGGACGGGGAGCTGCTGGACAGGGCTCTGCTGGATAGGGCTGGGAGCTGCCCGGGACTCTCCACGCTTTCTCATTCAACCACAGTTCTGGCTGCAGAGTCTCGGCTGCTAGGCGGGGCCGGGGAACTTGGCCTGACCTCCTCACCCTCCGGCCTCTCCCCTGCCCCTGCCCCCTCCTCCTGCCACCTTGATGGTGGAGTCACTGGGAGAAGACCTCGGCATGGTGGGGGCTGACTGGGGTCAGGCTGTTTTCGGAGGTGAGGCCTGGTGGGCAAGTGGGGGAGGGAATGTGGGCAGTGCAGTGGGCAGACTGAGGCTCACGGTGCCCGTGGGTATCTGCCGAGGGTGCACACTGGGTCTGCAGGAGACAGTGAGCAAGCAGAGGATGAGCAAGCAGAGGAGTTGTGAATCGTGGGCTGAGGAGGACTGTCAGTGGCCAGGGAGGCCTCCACTCTCCTGGCCTCCCCATCAGCTGGGGCAGTGTTGTGGGAGGCTGTCAGCTGGGCCCACCTAGGGCTGCAGTTTTGCAGGTGAGCACACCAGAAAGATCTAGGGACAAATGAGCTTAAAGCAGTGAGCTCCGGACGGTGCTGGCCCTGGGGGACAAGGGGTCCCCCAGGTGTAGTGGCTCATACCTGCCATCTTGCCGGCCCAAGGCCTCTGGGCTTTAAAAGGGCTGGGGATGCAGGGGCAGTGCCTGCACTTTCCAGGCGGGGGGCCTGAGGCTCCCCAGCAGTCAGACCACGGCAGGTGCCCATGCTGTCTGAGAGGCTACTGGATGTCCATGGACAGCTGGTGTGGGCAGTGAGGGGATTTCTTGTGGACAGCTTATCTATTGACTTTGGAATCTCAACAACATGTTTATTTCAATGTTTCTTTTGTTCAAAAACAAAAATGGCTTGGAGAAAATCTGTGTTTGAAACAGCTTTAGTTTGTCACTTACTGTGTCACAAAATGAGACTCTTCAGATTTGTAGGGTGATGATGTGTCATACCCCAGACGGTTGGGCCCACAGGCCTGGCCCTGAGAGAGGAGAAGCCCGTAGCCACCACAGGACAGGAGATGGGGCACAGGACCACCTCAGAGGGAGAGCCCTTGGCTTGGGCCTGCCGCGGCCACTTCTCCACCGGGACAGCAGGGTGCCCTTCCACATGTCTGGGTCTGCACAGCAAGGCCCATCTCCAGTGTGGGTGGCCCTTCCCTCACCACTGTCCCCCTTGCTGGCCTGCGGGGCCATGAGGTAGATGCAGCTCCCAGGTGTGCCTGCAGCTCCTGAAGGCCCTCTGTGCTGGTCCTGAGAAGCGGGGTCCCAGCAAGGCGCGTGGCCAAGGGGAGCCTGGCCCAGACTCCATGGGGACTCCCACAGGGCCAGCAGCTTCAGTGAACACAGGTCAGACATGTTCACAGAGTCCAGCCTGCTCAAGCCTCTGTGTGCACCTGCCTGCTCAGCTGTGTCAGGAGGCCCTGGCTGCCCAGTGCTGGCCTCCCGCCTTCCTGGTGGAGACTGGTGAGGACTGGCCCTTGGGGCTGGAGGCTGTGCGGTACCTCCTGTGGAGGCAGGTGGCAAGGCTCTGGGGGAACCATGCTTCCTGAGAGGCCCTCGCCCACCCACATGCCCCTGGCTGGGAGCCCGGCTGGCCTGTGGCTCGGGGGCAGACCCCTGTGGCTCTGGTGCTTTCTGCCCCTGATTGGGCTTCCATGGGTGGATGAGCCACAGGCCACCTACCCCTGGGCATCCCTGCAGTGGGGTGGCACTGGGGAGAGAAGCCCACCAGTGACTCTCCTCGGACTGCGTGGGCATCTCTGTCCCAGGGCCAGGAGCTGGGCTGGGGCTGGGAGTCAGGCTATTGCTTATGAACCATCGTCACCTCTGAGAGGTGTCCTGACACAGGACCTTCAGCTGTGGGGCGTCCACCCTTGGCATCCCTGTTGGGAAGGTGGGACCTCTTGGGAACAGAGCTGACCCCAGGGTCTGTAGCAGTCCAAGTGGTGATAGGACTTTTTAAAGAGATTTTACTGAATTTTAATTTGAATGAGTCAATTTTAATAGCACAAAAAACAAAGTGTGAAGATTGGGGGGGTTGGAGAGGAGGGCCAGCACCCCAGGAATGGCTGGGGCCTCCAGAGGGAAATGGCAGGACCAGGGCCACACCTGGCTACCAGGCACCTGGGAAGAGCTGAGAGGAGAGGACGGCAGGGAGGGCCCAGCTCTGCGGGCTGTGGTCTCCGCTCCCTGGGGTGCTGCACACCTGAGATGGACGCACCTGTCGCCTTCTGTCCCTGGGCTCTGAAGGCTGTCACGGCCGATCTTGGACTAGGCAGGTGCACAGAGGAGAAGACATGGCTCCGACCTCCTCTGGAGGACCTGGCTTCTGTGCTGCATCCTCTTGCTGCTCTGAAGCCACGTGGACCTCCCTCTATGGTCTGGTCTCTCCTTGGCTTAGGCCAAGGCCTGCTGTGCATCCCACCTGGGCTTGGTCCCCTCACTGGGCTGGTGCAGAGGCCCCCACAGCTCTGCCCTCTGTGCTGCTGGGCTCACACCTTGGGGCCCGAGTGCATTCCCAGCCCACCCAGAAGGCAGATGGCCTGCCTCCCCAGGAGCCCCTCGAATGGCACCTTCACGTCCCCCTCGGGCCTGCTCCGCGGGCTGGCCTGGAGTTGCCCCTTCCCTGCAGCTCAGGGTCTACCTGCTGGGCCTGCTGGTCTCCAGGCACCTTCTGCAGGGGCATGAGGTGCCCTCCTCATTGCCGGGTGCTGCTCCTCTCCTGTCTCCTCTTGGGGTGGCCAGCTCCTGGTGGGCAGGGACTTGAGGTACATCCCAGGTGCCTGACTGGAGGGGGCGAGGGGTGGTCCACCCAAGGAAGCCTGTGGTCAAGAGGAGCCGTGAGAACAGGCAGTGTGCAGGGCCAGCAGAGGCTGTCAGGTTGGGGGGGCCAGGATGGGACACGGCACCCCGAGGCCAGGTGTGCTGAGCAGGCCCGGGGCAGAGCCAGCATGCAGGAGGAGATGGCCGGGGGAGACCTGGAGCCCCTGGGCCACGTTCAGGCTGTAGAGCGTATTGCTTGGTTATTTCAGTGACTTTGTCTCTCACACCCTCATACACACTGATCGACACACCCACAGCTGTGCCCACCAGCTGCACCATGGCTCCAGCATGTCCACAGGAATCCCATCACAAACCGGAATGAGTCCCAGCTGTGAAGCTTACTGAGGCTTGAACAGCAATTCTTTTCTCCAAGAGAATAACACAAAATGAGAAACCATGTGAGGACATACCCCGGGGCCGAATTGTGCCTGTGGTGCTTGGAAGGGATTCCCTGCGAGAATCAAAGCCAACACCCATGACGGGGCTGAGAGAAGAAAGCAGGTGTCACAACCCTGGCCCCTGAAGTCAAAGGCTGGCCATCCCTCAGACACAGGCTCATGGCCGCCTCTGCTTCTTTCAGCTCATGCCAGAAGACGAGGCCTATTTCATAGCCAAGGAGATTCTTGCTACAGAACGGACGTATCTGAAGGATCTAGAAGTGCTCACTGTGGTATGCGCCTCCGTCCTTGTCACTGTGACTTTCTTAACCTCTTAAATCTAAACATACACAGAGGCTCCATCCTGAAAAACACCTCTTGACGACCCTGTGATGTGCACATGTGCTTTAAGACACATGTCACTGGGTGTGGTGGCCACTCCTGAACCCCAGTGACTCTGGAGGCTGAGGAGGGAGGATCACAACTTCAAGCCTAGTCTTGGCAACTTAATGTGACCCTGTCTCAATTTTTTTTTTCTTTTTGGTATTAGGGATTGAACTGAGGGGCACTTAACCTCTGAGCTATGTCCCAGACCCTTTTAGTTTTTGAGCCAGGGCCTCCCTAAGTTGCTGAAGCTGGCCTTGAACTTGCACTCCTGCTGTCTCAGCCTCCTGAGTCTCCGGGATCACAAACCTGCGCCACCACACCCACTTCAAAAGCTGGCACAGTCTGGGAGTGTGCGTGGTGCTGGAGCACTGGCCACGCACGTGTGAGCTCTGGCTCAGTCTGCAGTACTGAGGAAAGGTGGGAAGAGTCGCAGCCAAGCCCTGGGCCAGAGTTTGGGGAAGGCATCCTTTTGAACGTTGGCCCAGAATTGCTTTGATACTCTGAAAGCTGGATGCTCGGTGGAGAGGGCTGGAGCTGAGGCCAGCCTGAGGGCAGTGGTGGAACGCCGTGTTGGCGCCCATGGTGACGGGCCTCAGACCTGGCAGCAGCCCCGCCTCCTCCCACAGTGGTTCCGCAGTGCTGTGGCCAAGGAGGGTGCCATGCCCGCGGCCCTGATGACCCTGCTCTTCTCCAGCATCGACCCCGTCTACAAGTTCCACAGAGGCTTCCTGCGCGAGGTGGAGCACAGGCTGGCACTCTGGTAACAGTGCCTTGTGCCCGGCCCCCCATCTCCCGACTCCCGGGTCCTAGACCCTGGCACACCCTGGACCTTGGCCGTGGGCCCTGCAGGGGCCACGCCTACACCCTGAATTCTGCACCCCGTGGCCCATGCTCTGGTCACTACCACTGCCCTCAGACACTCCCCACTCAGGGACTTGTCCAAAGGGGCCGTCCCCCACTGAAGTGTGCGTGGACCCTGGGGGCGGGTAGTGTGCAGCCCTGCTCTCCTGCCACACTGTCCAGAGAACTCCAGGCGGGCGCCTCAGTGTCTGCCAGGCCCAGGCCCTTGGCCTCTCAGCCCCTGGCCATGCAGCCTGGCCTCCTCACAGGCCTCTGGCTGCTGACCCTCGCCTCTGCCCTCCAGGGAGGTTCCCCCCAGCACCCACACGCGAGGTGACCACCAGCGCATCGGAGACATCCTGCTTCCGGCCATGCGCCAGCTAAAGGTAGGCAGGCCTCCACGGAGACTCAGGCTGTCCCCCGGCAGTGCGGTGCCAGCCCGGAGCCTCTCCCCGGAAGGCTGCCTGCCACGCCCTCACCGCAGGCCCAGGACAGGGTGCCAGGATGGGCCTCCCCAGGGGTGCTCTTCCCGTCAGGGTCCTCTCAGACACTGTCCCCTGGTGTGCTTCCTCTAAGTGGGGCATTCAATGTAGAGCGCCCCTCAAGAGAGCCTTCTTCTGGGACAGGGTCCCCCGAGTGGCTTCTTCCACAGCAGGGTCCCCTTCAGGGACTCTCAGGACAGCATCCTCAGAAGGGTTCCCTCAAGCTCCGAAGTTCTGGGGCTACTGGCCCACCCCAGGGGAGTTCCTGGACCCGGGCCCCTCGGGGCACGAGCAGCTCTGACCCTCCCAAGGACAGGTCTCGTCTCAGGACACCCCCCCTTCAGAGCAGCTCCCACACTGTGTTCCTGGAGAACAGTGTCCAAGCTCCGGGAATAGCCATGGCAGACCCTGGGCAGTCCAGGGTGCCCCCAACACAGGCGTCAGCTTGGGCTCCACCCAGGGCTGGGACGCTGAAACCCTGCGAGGCTGAAGGCTGCCAGGCTCCTGTCTCAGGTGTCCTCCTGAGAGCGAGTGAGCTCCATCAGGGGAGGGGCTCCCCGGCCCTGTCCCTCCAGCTGCCCACCGTCACTGGTGGCTGAGGAGGCAGCACCACAGTCGGGCTCCCCTGGGCTCTCTGCAGCTGGGGCTCTGGCCACACCCGCACCTGGAGAGCCAGCACTGGCTACCTGAAGCCCTCCAGCCTGCCCATGGCCCTCCTGCCGGACACCCTGGTGGGCCTCTGTGCCAGGGTAACGGGAAGTTCTGTCCCTCAGCACTTGCATTAACTGGAAATTGAACTATGCACACATCTTGTAACCCAGTTCATTAGACCACTCAGGGTGTCCTTGTGTCCGTTGAAGCCCTCTAGAAGGAGGACTGGTCTAGTCTGACCTGTTGGTCTGTGTAGCAGTCACAACCTGTGTGCACTGGTGTGTTATTAAGACGCCAGGTATGGCTGGGCCCAGCGGTGGCGTACGCCTATGATCCCAGCAACGTGGAGGCTGAGGCAGGAGGATCACAAGTCTGGGCAACTTGGTGAGACTCTCGTCTCAGGAGGAGAGAAGCCTGGGGTGCAGCTCAGGGGGAGAGCCCTGGGTTCAGTCCTTAGTGCTGGGAGAAAGGAAAAAGGTAAGGCGTGGAGGGACACAGTGACGCCCGTCTGGGACCAGCTGCTGGGAGGCCGAGGCGTGGCACAGTGCATCTGTGCAGGGCTGGGGAGCAGCTCAGGGGGAGAGCGCCCCGGTTCACTGTCAGCCTGGAGAAAGAACACAACGCCCTCTCCAGCAGCTGAGCGGCTCCTCAGCCCCACTCTGGGACCTCCTGGGTGGGGCACTAGGGCCTGGTGGAGCTTGAGTGGGGTTTCCTGATCGCTGCCAGCACTCACCTGCTGTGCCCCGCAAGGTAAGTGCAGCCCTGCCATCCTCCACTGGCCACGGGAGGCATGTGGGCAGTGGGCCTGGGCATGGAGCAGCAGCGGGCACACTGTGGAGCAGCAGGTCAGGGTGGAGCGTGAAGGCGTGCAAAGGCCCTGTGGCTCTCCCCTGCACACTGCCCTTCTGTGTCTCCACAGGAGCTCACCAGCTACTTCCAAAGGCACGACGAGGTCCTGACAGAACTGGACAAGGCCACCAAGCGCTGCAGGAAGCTGGAGCTGCTCTACAAAGAGTTCGAGCTCCAGAAGGTCTGCTACCTGCCTCTCAGCGCGTTCCTGCTGAAGCCCCTCCAGCGGCTGGTGCGCTACCGCCTGCTGCTGAGCCGCCTGTGCCAGCACCACCCACCCGGGCACCGGGATCATGCCGACTGCCGCGGTGAGTGGGGCGGGAGAGGCCCCTCTGCTGGTCCACCCAGGAGAGCCGCAGAGTGGTCAGTGGTCCTCTCTGCAGCTGGAAGGGGATGGGGGCAGGCCTCTACAGGCAGGTGGCCCTCCTCCTGCTCCACCAACCACAGGCCCTTCCCAGCCCAAGTGTCAACGGCGCAGAGCCACGGGGTGTGGGGCCACAAGGGGACAGCCTAACCCAGGGCCCCAGAGCCACCAAAGGTGCACAGCCACACACCCCGCAGAGTGGCCTGTCTCCTGTGGGTATTCCTGTCCTGGAAGCCTTGGCTCTGAAACTTGTAGCTTTGGGCCAGGTGACAGCCAGGTGGCGCACATGGACTCCTTTCACCAACACGCCCACGCGCGACTTCTGATCCAGCCTAGATCCAGTGTAGGAAAGCGCCATTGTCGTGACAATGCAGATGGAAAAGGCGGGACGCTTCCTTCTGGCCACATGGCGTCAGCAGGTGCCTCCCGATGAGCCAGGGGAACAGACTGCAGGAGTGGGCAGTCCCCCCTCTTGGCCTGCTGAAAGGAGAAATCAGATGTGTCTCCCTGCCGTGACCCCAGGTGCTGGCAGGGTGGTCCTCTGCAGGAGGCATGCCCCGAGGGGAGGCCCAGGCCAGGCTCTGGTCGTGCCCATCGGCCGTGTCTGGAGAGCAGGCCCAGGTGTGCCTGTGGACCAGCAGCCTTGCGGGGCCTTGCTGAGAACTTGTATTTGGAAGAGGGGCACCTTTGGGGCTGGAGAAGCGGCTTGTGGTTTCAGAGTGCGCAGTGTGTTGACCTGTCAGGGATACAGCGTGCTGGCCCTGTGGCTGCTGGGGAGGCACAGTGACCGGGTCTGAAGTGTGTGTCCGGCTTCCGGCAGCTTCCAGTGCCAGCCCAAGGGCAGCACAGAGCCCAAGCAGCAGTCCTAGCCCTCAGCCTTGTGTCCTCTAGATACAGCATCTGAGAGCAGGGCGGCCTCTGGGTCCTGTCTAAGGCAGGCTCATAGGCCTGGCCTATGAGCTTCTGTGTCTGCCTCTGTCCACTGAGTGGCCCCATCACACTGTGGCCTCTGTCCACTGAGTGGCCCCATCACACCGTGCGCCTAGAATAGGTGCCCCAAGACATCATGGCAGTGCTGCCAGGGATGGGTGTGGGACCGGGAGTGCAGGGACCCTGTCTGACCTGCCACAATCGTCCTGCATGGTCACCACCTGATGCCCGGTGCCCCTGGCTGCCTCCCATGCAGCTGCTCAGCATGCTGTCAGACTGCGCATGTAGCCCGCCTTGAACCCGGAGGCTATAGAGCTAAAGAGGCCAGGGGGGAGCTGCGGCCCAAGCTGACTGGGAGGGGAGCTGGGAGCGTGGCCAGTGCAGACGCCAGCTATGGGCCCTACACTTGAGGACCATGCTGGCACCCCTGCTGCTTGTCCCTGTCCTGACAGGAGACGGCCTCCCCAGTGCCTCCCTTTTAGCTGGCTCTCTCCTCTGGAAGTGTGGGCAGCCGTGCGGAGGAGCTGGGTGAGGCTGTGGACCTTGTCCTGCCACAGGTGGTGGGACCCTGAGGGCCGTGGCCAGGCAGGAAGAGGTTCCTGCAAAGGGGAGGGGTCCCTGTAAGGGACGGGTATCACCATGCTCCTGGTAGCAGTAGCCAGAGAGCAGGACTAGGTCAGCGGCAGCTCTGGCCGGCACAGCTGAGTGGCTGCTCTTCTGGTGGTGTCTAGCCAGCGTCCATCTGACGTGCTGCAGAGCCCTCGGCACCGCTCCTAAAGCCTGTTCTTCCCCACTGAGCAGCGGTGGTGGCCGGCCCTGTCGGGGGAGCATGCTGAGGTTTCTGGGGTGTCTGCAGGAGTCTGTGCCTGCTGGGCAGGTGCCTGTGGCCGTGGGCAACAGTCCCTGAAGGGGGCTGAGGAGATGTGCCCCAGATTAAAACTGCCTTTTATATGCTTACTCCGCACACGGGAGTAGTGGGGGGCTTCGTCCACACCACTCTGGGGCCTGCGCTTAGGACCCTCTCCTTGCAGACGCCTTGAAGGCCATTACAGAGGTGACCACCGCGCTCCAGCACAGCCTCACCCGCCTGGAGAACCTGCAGAAGCTGATGGAGCTGCAGCGGGAGCTGGTGGGCGTGGACAGTCTCGTCGCCCCCGGGAGGGTGAGTGGGAGCTGCCTGCTGTGTTCCACCTGAGTGTTTGTCCAGGGACCCAGCGGCCTCCCTCCAGCTGGCCAGGTCTGCGGTCTTCAGTGTGTTCACTAACTCAGCACTCACTCGGCACCCAGCAAGTGTGCGCAGCCCCGGGCAGTGGGTCACCCCGCTCTAGGAGCTGCCATGTGGAAGGGTTGACCACAGGCACCACGAGGGGGCCAAAGGGGAGGTGGGCAGGTCGGAGCCACACAGTGCGCCTGCTGCAACTTCCTAACAGCATGGCCCTAGGAGTCAGTCAGAGGGCACCATGGTCAGCTGTGCTCCTGGCACCTGGTAGCGGGCTACATGCGCAGTCTGACAGCATGCTGAGCAGCTGCATGGGAGGCAGCCAGGGGCACCGGGCATCAGGTGGTGACCATGCAGGACAATTGTGGCAGGTCAGACAGGGTCCCGGCACTCCCGGTCCCACACCCATCCCTGGCAGCACTGCCATGATGTCTTGGGGCACCTATTCTAGGCGCACGGTGTGATGGGGCCACTTAGTGGCCCTTCCTGTAGGTTCCTGCCCTCTGCAGCGTGTCTGAGCCTCATTCCTTGCTGAGGCCCTATGTGCAGGCCTCCTCTGCAGGACATTGCTATGGACACCCACATGTGTGTGTGGGGGGGGTCTACGTGTGGACGTGTCCTCAAGGCTCGACGCACACCTCCAAGTGCAGCTGCTGGCCACCTGACAGGGCTGTGTGGCGTTCGCGTGCCCGAACGGGCAGTGAATGCAGCAGCCCGACCTCTGGCACCGCTCTGTTGGGCTGCCGAAAGGTGGGGTGGCCCTGCCAGGGGGCCTCGCCCAGGGGGCTCAGCGCATGCCGTGGGCTGTCTTTCAGGAGTTCATCCGGGAGGGCTGCCTGCACAAGCTCACCAAGAAGGGCCTGCAGCAGAGGATGTTCTTCCTGGTAGGTGCCCCGTGCCCGTTGGAGCCGCATCCCCAGCCCGAGTCACACCTGGAGAGGAATGGGTGCTGCTCTGCAGGGAGGCTGCACTGTCAGCAGCCTGTGCACCTGGCCGTGCAGGGGTTTGGGGATGTCCCAAGGGGGAGGAGGCCTCCAGGCCAGTCCCTTTCTGTTCTCGTTCCGGGCAATCAGAAGCCAAAAGGTGGGACAATCCAGGCCCCTGTGACTGTAGGGTGTCCTACAGTCTGGTGGCGAGCAGGAGGACGCAGTGCTGACCCAGAAGCACTGTCTTCGTGAGGCCTGAGGACCCGCCAGCTGTCCTTGTTCCCACCAGGTCTCCTTTGTTGTCCTGCTTCTGGATCCAGCTGGGGATGCCCACATCACCATTGGGCGGGGAGCTGCCTGTCAGCACCTGCCAGAGCCCTTGCTCTCGGCCCTCAGGCAGCCTGCTCCTGTGCTGCTGGGTCAAATGAATGAAAAAACGTGTTTGCCCTCCAAAATACCTCCTGCACTCAGCCTCTATGCTGGGGGCCAGGACAGGTTGCCCTGACCGATGATCACATGGTGGCCACCCAAAGTCCACTAGAGTCTGACCATGAAGACATTAAAACTTTATCTCTTTTTTTTAATCAGTCCTTGTCTAAGGCTTCCTGTCCTCAGTTCTCAGATGTGTTGCTGTACACAAGCAAGAGTGTAGCAGGGACCAGCCACTTCCGGATCCGGGGTCTCCTTCCACTCCGCGGCATGCTGGTGAGTGACACCAGGCTGGCCCAGGGCACAGGGATGTGCCCACACCCTGCCTGTCTCACGGGGCAGCAAACCCAGGGGCTGAGCCCTGCTGGGCTGCCCTTCTTGGTTCAAACCTTCGTGGCACCTGGGCTTCCGCAATGACCCGGGGTTCCGCCCTCCAGGTGGGTCTTTCAGCCCTTGGCAGGGCAGCCTGTCCTGGCTCCCAGCACAGAGCGGGCCTTGGTGGCCACTGCCTGTACACACACACGCAGCGTGCACAGCCTTCCTCCAGAACTGGGAGCCGCCCAGCTGCCCTTAGCACCCTTCCAACAGTCACAAGCTGTGTGTCCACACC
This sequence comes from Marmota monax, assembly GCF_021218885.2. NCBI lineage: Eukaryota > Metazoa > Chordata > Mammalia > Rodentia > Sciuridae > Marmota > Marmota monax. The sequence goes on along the minus strand of NW_026694888.1, from coordinate 471,872 downwards.
CTGGCTGGACACCAGGCTATTGGTGCTTCCGTCCATGTCACCAGTGTGCTTCGCCCACCCCTAGCACACTCCTGGGCTGGGACAGCCACTGGCCATTGATGCTGCTGTACTGTCTGCCAAGAGGAAAAGGCCTCATTTCAACATGGTCAGCATCTGCCTGGTCCCGTGGGGTTAGTGCTCTTGGTGGCTGACTCTCGAGAGCCTTGTTTGGCGCCGTCAGTCACAGGCTCTGGAGGCTCCCTTGCCTTGTGGGTCCCGTGTGCGCCTGCCCCCGTCTTGGGAGTGGGAAGGACCGGCAGCCAATGTCTGTGCTCTGCCAGGAGCACGTACCCAGCCCAGGACACTCCCTCAGTGACCTCTCACCTGCAGACCTGCTTCGCCACCCAGGTTCATCGCTCTGCCCCAAGGCAGCCCTGCAGTAGGTGTGTGATGCCTGCTGCCCACCAGGGGCCGCTCAGGGACTGGGTCCATGGGTTTAGAGTTGACTTTAAACCAGACTTTGACCCAGTCATGTGGGAGGCTGAGGCAGGAGGATCACTACTTCTAGGCCAGCCTCAGCAACTTAGTGAGACTTTGTCTCATAGAATAAAAAGGGCTGGGATGTGGCTCAGTGATAAAAGTGCCCCTGGGTTCAAGCCCTAGGACTTAAACAAATGAAGCACTTTTATCATAGAAAAGATAACTGGCAAGGCAAGATAAAACCTCTCAACACTTGGCCCTCCAGGGGCCACACGTGTCCACGCTAGTCTCCACAAGGTGGCCCCTCCTGCAGGAGGCTTATGGCCCGAGTCACTGCCCAGTGGCAGCACAAGCCTCTCCCCACACTCTGTCCTCTCGCACACAGTGGGGTCGGTGCTGACTGGGAGCACACCAAGCGCACTTAGCTGGCCCCCCATCCCGGGCACCAGGCGTAGCTGGCTCTCCAGAATGGTGAACAGCACTGTGGGGGCTCTCCCACACCTTAGGGCATCCTCAAGGTCCCACAGTGGGGGGGCACTCGGCAAGGTCTTGGTGCGTCTCTGCTTGTCACTGTAGGGCAGGGACCCTGGTGGCCGGGTCCACTAACACGGTCTGAACATGTGCCTGCTCACAGCCTTAGAAAGTGCAGTATCACTAGGCCCGAGGGCCTCGCCTGGCACCCCAGCAACCCCTGAGGCTGAGCAGGAGCATGATGGTCCCAGGCTAGCCTCTGTGACTTAGCGAGGTCCTGTCTCAAAGCATGAGATGGAGTGAGGGAGGAGCTGGCCCAGTGGAAGAGTGCCCCCCCAGTCAAACACCCAGCACCAGAGGAAAAAAGCAACAGGCACGGAGGTCCACCCCTTTGCCGCTGCCCTCTGGCAGGTTGAGCAGCCATGGGCAGTGCTGACCCACACCCCGCTGGCACTCTGCCCTGCAGCACAGCTTTGCTTTCTGTGAGCTCTCGGCTGCTGGGGCAGCCTGTGGCCGCCGCCTGGCCAGGCTTCAGGCTGCACGTGCTCTGCCGCTCAGCACTTGCTCTTAGCCGAGTCTGCAGTCTGGTTTTGCCTTACCCAGCTGACTCCACCCTGCTGGTGGCCTGTCCGTCCTAGAACAGCATCAGGCGCCTGGAGGGCAGCACAGGGCATGCCCAAAGAGTGAGGGGAGCTCCTGAAATGCCCACACCCAGAATGCCCCCTGCCATTGAGTAGGCTCCTGTCGGTGGCTGTTCTCCTCCTCCCACTGACGCAGCTGGAGTCCACTGGACAGGCGGCAGACTGGCCCTCCAACCTCCCTCTCCTGTGTCACACGGGAACTTGCTCTCGTGCCCTGGCTCCTTCTGGCAAGCTGTCCTGTTCTCTGCCCTGTCCCGCCACCCACCTTGTCCCCATCAGTGCTGTCCCCTAGCATCTCTCCGACCCCATCCCTGCCATGCCATCCCTTAGTTGTTCCCCCGCCACATCCCCATCCAGGCTGTGGCCCGTACTGTCAGTGGTCACCATCCTGCCAGCCACCGTGTGCCCCTGCTCCATGATGGCCCCTGGCTTGACAAAGTCACTGTTAGTCATGTTGGTGACTTGCCTGTCCGGAGATCCCAGCAGGAGTGACAACAGTGCTGGTGTGGCCTGGGTGTGCTCCTCAGCCTGGGAGACTGCTCTTACTCTGCCTTCTGACGGGATGGACGCTGTCCCCAGCCCCTGGTGTAGACCGTCAGCACCCCTGGATGACCTTGCCTTCCTGGGAGGGTGGCTGTGTCTGCTCTCAGGCTTCTCCTGGTGATGTCCATTTTGGAATCATGTCCTGGGGTCACTTGCCCTGAAGCTGCAGCAGGCTTCTCCTTGCATCTGACCTTGTGAGGTCTGTGAGGTCTGTGAGCCGCAGCATCTTCCTGACAGTGAAAAAGCTCAACGCTTCTCCTTTGCTTGATTTTCAGCTGATAGTGCTGGACCCACCGGTAAGTACTTGAGTGCCCTCTGGTCCAGAGTTTGTCCTCCTGGGTGACAGCTGCATAGGGTGGGGACACCAGCTGCCACCTGTCACGTCCCTTGTAGTCATGCAGACTTGGACAGCAGGAGCTCCCTGGCTGGTGCCATCCTCAGGTCTGGGCTTCACCGGCCATCCTGGTGGTGCCACCCCAGCCTCCTCTCACCCACAGGTGGAGAGCGAGAGCGAATGGGCAGCTCCTCACTGCTTCACCATTTATGCAGCACAGAAGACAGTTGTGGTGGCAGCCAGGTAAGGGCCTCCTGTGTCCCCTCTGTGCATCGAGTTTCCCTGCTAAGGCCCCTCTGAGTGGGGAGGGTGACCTGTCTCCTCTCTCATGGAGACCAGCTCTGCTTCCAAGTTCTACAGCCAGAGAAGCGTCCTCTCCCAGGGTGCCGTGGGGCCTCCAGGAACCTTCTGCAGGCTAGCCACGGTGCTGCCCCCGACTCCCTGCACCCTGGGTGTTGCAATGCTCAGCAAGGGGGGGCCTCTGAGGGGGACAGGCCAGCCAGCAGGTCTCCATGGCACGAGTGTTCTGGGACCTCCAGCCAAGGGGAAGTGCCAATGGCTGGAGGTGGAAGACCTGGCAGCGTGCCTGTGCCAGGCACTCTGGCACCTTTCCCTGGTCATGGGGCTCTCAGGAGCAGCCCCTCCTGCTCAGCACCCAGGCATCTGTCCTGGGCACATCCCCCATAGGAAGTGACAGCTGAATCAGTGTCAGAACATTGTTCCTGGAACAAACCAGCCCAGTTCAGATCCTCTAGGGCTTGCCCTCCCTCCTCCTCCTCCCTGTGCTCCCGGGGGTTAATTCTGAAAGTGCTCTGGGCTCACAGGCCTGGGACAGGTGCTCCCACCTGCCCTGGCCTCCTGAGCCAGGAGGAATGAGCAGAGCCCACTCCGGCCCTGCAGCACGCGTCAGGAAAGGGAGAAGTGGATGCTGGACCTGAATGCTGCCATTCAAGCAGCCAGGAGCAGCAGCACCCCGTCCCCGGAGCTGCCAGGGGGCATCTTGTGCACGCAAGCCCCCAGTGAGTCATGGCTGAGGACCCTGCCCCCGGGAGCTTTTTGGAAATGGCTTTCCTTGGTCACCATCAACCTGCCGGCCTCCTGCATGCTCCCTTCCACCAGGCAGACCCCACCCACCCAGCTCCAACAGCCCATTCCCGAAGCTGCCCTGGGGAGGGAGGCACCCAACACTGCTGACTCCCCTCAGGGTCCTCTGATGAGACCTCACTGGAGCAGGAGTCTGAAGATGATGCCCGGGGGACCCGAGGCTCCCTGGAGGGGCAGGTCCAGCACCGGGCCAACACCATGATGCACGTGTGCTGGTATCGGAACACGAGTGTGTCCAGGGCTGACCACAGTGCCGCTGTCGAGGTATGGCTGTTGTTAAGACTTCCCCGAGTGCAGGGTTTGGCCACGAAGGGCAGGCCCTCAGGAAGGTCCCAGGTGACCAGGTTTGGCCACAGCCAGCTGCTTCCTGCTTCCTCCTTGGCAGGTCAGCTGGGAAACCTCTCATCCAGTTGAACCCCTCTACTTGTGTCCTGGGGGTGACCCCAGAAGAGCCTCAGGGCAGCAGCCTTGGTGCACTCATGGAGGAAAGCCCTTACTGCCCCAGGACAGTGCCCTCTGGACGCTGGCCCACCCTTCCCCAGGCTGATCGCTGTCCACCTCCTCCTTTCTGTTGGGCTGGGGCCCAGGGACTCCCCCAGGTCACCTGGGTTGTGCCAGAACATGGCAGGTTCTGAGGCCTGGCCCTTTATTGTCAGTATATCAGAGCAGGGTCCTAGCAGGACCTTCCTCCTCCCCCTGAACTGGTAAGCTCCCTGCTGATCTCCAGAAGTTGTCTGTGCAACACAGGCCCCAGAGCCACCTGGGGCAGGAGGGGCAGGGCCTGCTCCTGACCTGGGGGTGGGTGCCTCCTCCAGCACTCAGAAGCACCTTCCAGACACAGCACACCCCAACCCCGCTGTGTCCTCTCCGTGCTGTTGGGTAAATCTATGGACGGCCTGAATGCTGGGGTCACTGTCCCCAGGCTGTGTGTCCTGCCAGTGTCCCTGTAGGAGCCTGGACGTGGCGGGGAGCCAGGTGGGAGGGGCTGCTGGCTGACGTGCCCCTCTGCCCTTTTTTGCTGTCAGAATCAACTTTCAGGGTATCTGCTGAGAAAGTTCAAAAACGGTGATGGCTGGCAGAAGCTCTGGGTGGTCTTCACCAACTTCTGTTTGTTCTTTTATAAGACTCATCAGGTACGTGTGCTCAACAGAGCCAGGGCCCAGGTGGCGCTCGGGTGTTCACCTGGCCTGCCTGGGCTCTTCAGCGTCATCTGCAGAAGAGGGTCTGAAGTATAGTCCTTCAGTCCCCACGATGCAGGAAGCTGAGGCCGGGGGGGGGGGGGGGGGGGATTGCAAGTGCCATGCCAGCCTCAGCAACGTGCCTGGACTGGTCTCCAAGTAGAGATCACAGCCCAATGGCAAAAGCACCCCTGGGTTCTCTGGGGGAGGGAGCAGGGATGGCTAGTTCCCTGGCCTGCGGCTTGTGTGTACAAGCCGTCTCCAGAACCCTGTGCGTCTCCCAGGACGACCACCCCCTGGCCAGCCTCCCTCTGCTGGGCTATAGTGTGAGTGTCGCCCCGGAGGTTGATGGCATCCACAAAGACTACGTTTTCAAGCTGCAGTTCAAGTCCCACGTCTACTTCTTCCGGGCTGAGAGCAAGTATACATTTGAGAGGTGATTTCACAGTGGGAGCATCACCATCTCCTTGTGCCCTGCTGAGGAGGGCTGGCAGGATTCCTAGCTGGCCCTGCTGTCCACTCACTCACTCCATGTTGGGGGCCAGTGGGAAGGGTGTGTGAGCACCAGCCCACAGGTCTGACAGCAGGACCCTCTGCAGGTGGATGGAGGTGATCCAGAGGGCCGGCACCTCACCTGGGCGGCCTCCAAGATTCCCGCAGGACTGTCCATATGCTGCTGCCTCAGGGTCTGAAGGGGCAGTCAGGGAGGGGGAAGAGTGAACCCATCTGGCCTGGACCAGGACCTGCTGTGGAAGGCTGTGGACAGCAGACCCAGCTGGGGCCCCAGAGCTTCCTGCCAGACAGGAGGCAGCACCAACAGCACTGGAGGCCTCAGTGACCCCCTGGCTTTTCCCCTCACAATGCAGTGCAGGCCAGTGGATGGCTGGGAAACAGATGTCTCCATCTCATAGCTTCTCAAAAGGGACACAGAACCCTGCTTGGAGTGTGGGGCAGGGCCCCATCTGAGGGCAGGCCTTGAACAACCAGCAGACAGCCCCACACATGCCTGCAGGCCCTGCAGAGGCCCCAGGCTGGCCCAGGGGTCCCTGCAAGGCTAGTCTAGCAGAGCTGACCAGTCTCTACTCCATGGGCCTCTGGAACAGCAGAGCTGAGCCCCTGGCCCGGGAGGAGTCACATGCCACCTGTTAACTTCTGTGACTGAAGATAAACAGCATCTTCTCACCCGCTTATGCCCTCTGCCTTTCTCTGTTCTCCAGTGGGCCGTGCGGAACTCTGACTCCAGGGAGGGAGAAGGGAGGCCAGCACTGGGGTGGGCCTGGGGAGACAGGCGGAGGAGCCTGGCCCGGCCAGCCCGCGGCACGACTGCAGGCCAGGTCTTTATTAACAGAGAGCGGCAGGGCCTTCAACACGTACGTACCCTCACAGCACTGAAGGGAACAAGAAACTTGGTTTTCTTAAAAAACAACACATCTGATGACACAAATACTCATGAGGAGACAGCACCTGCCTGGCACCACAGGCAGGTCTAGGGCCACATGGTCACCATGACTCCAAGGACGGTGTGTCCCAGGCTGGGTGTCCTGACACTTCCTGCCCACCTAGGGCTGAATGTGGAGGGCTGGGCCAGCTCAGGGAAACCTGAGATGGCCAAGACAGCCCCACTGGCTGCCTGGTCTCCACGGGCTCCCTGCTGCTGGGTGTAGCTTCAGCCAGGCCAGGAAGGGGGGGGGGGGAGGCGGGGACAGGGTATGGAGCAGGGGGAGGACGACCAGGTGGTGAGGCCTGCAGGCTGGCATGCCCTGACAGTCACAGCACAGCACGAGGGGGCTTCCAGCTCAGCACGGACCTTCTGCAGCTCAGAACAGAGAGGCAGCACCGGCTCTCCACGAAGAGTGACACGGTGCTCAGCGGGTGGACGTCAGGTGGTTCCTGCTGTGTGAGAACCTGCGGAGGAAGGGCCATCACATTACTGCCTGGCCACTTAGACATGCTCCGGGGCCAGGCCCTGGGGCTTTCAGTGCAGTCTGCAGCAGTGCCTCAGGTCTTGGGAGCGGCATGGGCTGGCACAGACCCAGCCCCCAAGAGTGCAGGGGTGGGCATCTCCAGGAGGGAGGGGCAGGGAACAGCTGCCTACAGCGCAACAGTGAGAACCTGGAACCCAGCCCAGCACCTGCTGGGAGGGCCCGGCATGTCCCAAGGCACACCACAGATGTGCCTCAGCAGCAGGCCCCACGGGAAGTCAAGGGGGAGGTCAGAGGTCAGCCACATAACGCCATGCCACCGGGCCAGGGACTTTGTCCCAGACATCAGACCATGAGGCTAAGGGTTGAACTTTGGGTGCCAGACAGCTGCCTGGCCTCTCCAGACCCATGAGCACAAACTAGAAAGGACAAAGGCCACCCCCCTGGGCAGCTCACCTCTGCACTCGCTCCACCAGGTGCACCACCAGCTTGTCGGAGATGCCAGGGCAGGACTCCTCAGCCAGACTAAAGGCGTTCTCCAGCTCCTCCAGGGCACCCACGCTCCCGCCACTCTGCTTGTGCTTCTCTTTGAGCTGCAGAGAAACCTGGTCTGACTGGGGGCCTCGCCTGGAACCTGCACGGAGTCCCCAGCAAGCTAGGGGTGGCAGTGTGGCCTTCCCCGCTGAGGGACTCCAGTTGCCCTTCCACAAGGCCCACCCTCCCGCTGTGCTCCAGGGAGTCTTGGGCCTTGGTTCTCAGGAGGGAATATGTGGCTTCCTCCCAGCTGTGGTCACAAACGCAGTCATGTGGGTCCAGTCTGATGGGAAAACACGCTGCCCAGCCACCATGGGAACAGCAAGGCCAGACCCAGGCAGTCTGCAGGTCTGCGACACACCCCCACCTGACCCTGGGGCCACAGCAGCAGTTATCATGGGACCTCCAATCCCAAGGGGCCTCCTTACCCAGGTCACCTTGCCGTGGGACTGTGGGCTGGACCAGTTCCCCAGGACACACGCGAGAGACTGCACCTATGTGACTCACGTCACTGCCCCGGCTGTTCCTGTATTCTCACCAGTGTCCCATCCTCCCTACCTGGACTCCACCTGTTGCTGTCACCCCAGGGGTGGTAATTGGTGCTCTTGGGAAGGCAGGTCTGAACCCACCTGAGTCCCAAGTCCAGATTTGGGGGTGGGGGTCCTGGCTACATTCTATTTCTGGAGATGGCTCTCACCTGCCACCAGCAGGTGACACGTGTAAAGACACACCAGAAGTCACATGGCTCTCAGGTGGGCCTGACCTTGAACTACCCCAATCCTTCCCTATCTCCTGTGTGTCACAAAGTCATAGGATGTGCATCCTGTTCAAAGCCACCTGGGATGCCAGAGGGCCTCAGCAGGTCTGGGGACACAAAGGGTCTTTCCAGGGCAGGGCATTGTCAGCGGTCTGTGGTCCTTCCACTATGAATCCCGACCCATAAGCCTAACCACCATCAGCTGCCAGAGACCTGGAGACCAACAGGAGGAAACCCCAGCTCTAGCCGGTCAGGGCCCCACTCAAAGGTGCTCAGGACAGGTGTCTGGGAACAAAACCGTGGCCCTGGGGGACCCAGCCCAGCCCTACCCTCACCTCTCCAAATACAGGCCGGACCAGCGTGGACAGGCTCTGGGACCTTGGCTGTCTCTTGACAGGCTCTGCAGGCTGAGGGCAGAGACATGGGGTGGGGTCAGGCAACGCTCCAGTCCAACCCACTGTGGCCTCCTCAAGCAGCTCACTTGGGCCCCGTGGAGGCTGACCTCCCTGGAGCCCCACTCCAAGCCCACCCTGTACCCCTACCACATGTGGCTCTGACACAGCTGGATGGGGTGGGGTGGAGGGGTGGGCCGCAGCCCCCAGGGCCAGGCCAGGACAGACCTTCTGGGAGCCATGCAGGGCGGTCCCCTTGTGCAGCTTGCCATGTGGGCTCGGCCTGATGGTTGGGGGGAACGTCCAGATGGGGCCCTGCTCCCCGTCCTCAGCCTCGCCATCACTAGAAAGAGGGACGAGTCAGGAATGACCCAGGTGCAGGGAGGGACCTCCAAGGTCTCAAGTGCCTCTCATGTTTTCTGAGGCAGCCCAGAAGCAAGTCGACGTGGGTAGCTCTGCCCAAGCCACCCCAGGCAGGTGACCCAACAGGCCATTTCCTTTAGCCCAACACCAGACCCAGCCCCAGCAAGCCGCCCAGGTCTTGCTTCTCGAGTGGAAACCCCCTTCCCTCCAAAGCACCCAAGGCTATGGGGCATGAAGGCAGCGGACAGCTCTGGGGAGTGGGGCCCCACATGTCAGAGTCCTCGGAGCTTGACTCTTCGCCATGCCCCTCCGACTTCCAGCGCTTGTATCGGTCAATGAGCTCAGTGAGGAAGGAGGTCTTCTTGGTGTAGCGAGTGATGAACTTGTGCTTCAGCAGCTCCTTGGCTGTGGGCCGCTGGGGGAGGGAGGGCAGTCAGTAGGCGCCATTCAACTCCTCTCAGAGGAGGCAGGGGGTGGGCTGTTCCACTGCCCCTGCCCACCTCGAGCCCACATCCTCCCTCCACAAGTGCCCCAGAGCTGTGAGGGCCGGGCGGGGGTCAGGCCTTACAAAACGGGGGTCCTTATTGAGACAGGCCTCCACGAACTCCTTGAAGGGCTTGCTGTGGTGGCCCTCCAGTGTGGGCGGGCTGTTCTTAGGGATCAGGAACAGGACGCGCATGGGGTGGAGGTCAGAGTTGGGTGGTTCCCCCTTGGCCAGCTCGATGGCCGTGATGCCCAGGGACCAGATGTCAGCCTAGACAGGGCAGCACACGGGACAGTGGCAACATGAGGCACCCGTGGGGCTGCAGTGCCCCCCCACCTCCCTACCTACTCCTACTGCGCCACCTTGAAGTCGTAGGCTGACTGTCTGATGACCTCAGGTGCCATCCAGAAGGGAGTGCCCACGAACGTGTTCCTCTTGATCTGTGTGTCTGTGAGCTGCCCTGCCACCCCGAAGTCCGCCAGCTTCACGTCACCTTGCTCCGACAGCAGCACATTGGCAGCTGCTCAACACAGGGTAGTGGGCATCACCCTGGGCTCCACAAGGGCCCAGGAAGCCCTGTGCACAGCCACCTAACAGGTGCCGGGGGACCTGGCCCTGGGGACCCAAGTCTTCCCTGCCACTCTCAAACCAGGCCACCTTGAGCCCTGGAGCACTGAAGCAGGAGCCCACAAGCCAGGAGTCCACCCTGAGCTCCATCCCTCAGGTGTCTGGCTCTTGTTCAATGAGAGGCTTATGTCAAGCCTGTTTTTCAACATAAAGGTGGTCACTCCCTGCGGTCAACCTGTAGAAATGTTCCAAATATTCTGGCCAACTCCTTTTTCCCGGGTGATGGGGACAGGAAAGAGAGATTGATAGCCATGGTACATCCCAACACCTGTTTAGCATGGTTGGATCAATGCCCCCACTCAGAAGCTATAAAATCCCCTAGACTGTAGGTTTAAGTGGCAGCCCTCGCACGTCCCCGCTTGCCCTGTGGGAGTTCTGCCTCTTTTTCTTCTCACTTGAATAAACTCTACTCTTTTACGCTTACTTTTCCTCATCTGTGGATTTAATTCTTCTAATCTGCAAGACAAGAACCCCAAGAGAAATTGGCTTGGTGGTGAGCTGCAAGGGTCCGCTGCTGGACCCTTGGGTATGGCCCACCATTAAAAGCTACAGGCGCCACTCCACAGTAGTGAAGAAGAATCTGGTTTTGCCAGCAGGCATCCCCTGCTGCAATTAGCTGCTGAGACTTAAGCAGGGAGTCCTTGGCTGCAGAGGCCTGCAGCTCACCCACCAACAGAAGCAGAGAATCTAGTCTCAAAAATCTGGTTTTACTATGTCGAATTCCAAAAACAAAGCAACTCCCCCGTGGGCTCCTGTGAGTGACCCCAACCCAAAGAACAGCTGACATGGGACAAGCAGGAGGCCCCTCACTCTGCTAGCATATCCACCATATAAAGAAAGTCTCAGTACCCTCAGCATGCACCTCCCTGCAGAACCAGCTCAACTGGGCTTAGCAAGAAGGGTCACACAAACATACCCCAGACCACGGGACAAAGATAAACACTCAGTTTACACCAGCCTGCCCTACACTTGGTGCACAGCTGGTCCCTTTCACACGTGAGGATGTGTGACTAAAAGGGCTCTGTTGTGGTGAATGCAGCTCAGTGGTGGAGTGCCTGTCCAGCATGGACAAGGCCATGGGTTCCATCCCCAACACTAGCATCCTCTGAAAGCTGAGCAAGATTGGACTGCTCAGACTCTGGGTGGCCACATGCCCCACACACCCAACTTCTCCAAGGTCAGGATAGCCCAGGGCAGAAGGGGAACCACGCCCACCCTGCAGGACCTTTAATGTCTCGATGGATTTTGCGCTCTGAGTGCAGATAATCCAGGCCCTTCAGAATCTCCCTCAGGATGGTGGCGATGTAGGTCTCCTCTAGTGGGCCTGGCTTCAGCTGGAAGAAGACAGCAAGGCAGGACCTCAGCCCCACCCGCACCCAGACCCATCCCCCTAGAGGAATAGGGGTAGCCCTGCAGAAGGCTGGGAGTTTGTGTTCTTTAAGTACTTTTGGAAACAAGTATCAGATGCTGGTCAGGCAAGTGAGGGAAAGGAGGAATAGAATCTTTCCTTTTAAAGAAGGTAAAACTACATTTGCCTTTTCTGGAAACATGAGAGCCTGGTCCCTCCTCACCCTGCAGCCTGTTTGCCTGAGGACACTAACCCTGATTACTCCACAGGTCAGGTAAGACCCAGAACCCCTTTTAGCACCAAACTAAGCAAGACTGTGAGTAGTGGTTCATTTTTGGTTAACATTCCTAACATCTAATGGATTAAGACACCAAAGAGGAGGCCCCCAGAAGCCCCTGATTCAAGGTCTGCAGGTCAGTGGGTCCCAGGACATTGCCTTGTGTAGCTGCACTCACCAGATCCAGTGCAGAGCCCCCGCCCAGGTACTCCATGATGATCCACAGCTTGGTGCCCTAGGCAGAGAGAACCTGTTTAAGTGCCTGGCAGTAAGTGGAAGGGCGTGCCTAAGTGCAGGGTCCATAGGCCAGTACCACCCCTAACCAGGAGTCAGCTAGGGCTTGGGTCACAAAGGGCTCTACCAGACCAGTCCCTGGCAGGAATGCCAAACCAGAAGGGTTCTAGTGGCCTTGCCAGACCCACCCCCTCCCTCTGATGACACCCCTGGTTCAGGCACATGTAGACAGACCAGAGCTCAGAGCAGTGTCACCCACTTCACCAACAGCCCAGGCATGCCAGGTAGCCACATTCTCAGACCTGGTCCTCAGCAGGCCCAACAGTGACTGCCGCCGGCAGAGGCACATCCAGGCTGGGCTCGGAGTTTTGCCTGCAGGGGTCCCACAGAGGGCTCTTAGCAGGGCCCACAGCATGCACCTGGGTCACTATGGCCACTGCAGAGCAGCTGACCCTGTGGACTCTACGCCTCTCTTGTAAGCCCCAAGATGACATTTTCTGGAGGGCCTGGTCTGCTGAACTTTCAGGCCTCCCTGCACTTCTGGAGGGGGACCCTGGCACTCAGCAGCACCTGCTCCACTCTTCCCCACCACCCCACCCACCCACAAGACATCAGGCACATCCTTCTGTACCTCAGGAGACAATGAGAGGCACAGAGCATGTAAGCCCCTCCCTATCCCCACAGGTACCTTCAGGTAGGAGCCAAAGTAGCGGGTGATGTAGGGACTGTCACACTGGCTGAGCACTGTGATCTCCTGCTGGATGTCCTCAATTTCATCCTCAGCCTCCTCCAGGTCGATGATCTTGATGGCCACCACCTCCTTAGTATGGTTGTCGATGCCTTTGTACACCTCCCCAAATGAGCCCTTGCCAATGCGGTCAAGCTTGGTGAAGAGCTCCTCAGGGTCCACACGAGAGTGCTGCAGAGGCCCACAGGGACAGAGGGTGTACAGCAGGTCAGAGACCACCCTGCTGGGTGGGGACATCATCCCCAGCAAGGAACCCAGGGGAGCTCACCTCTATTCTTCTCTGGCTTCTTCTTTTATCCCTTGTTCAGAAAATCTAAGCTTAATTTAACTCTGTTCTCCAAGGAGAAAGGATGGGTCTTAGACAAGGTAGGGTCTGTAAGTTGCAACAATGTAGCACACCAAAGACAAGTGTCAATAACAAGATCAGGTGGGGCCTGGTTCAAAACTCTCACTGGTTTTGCTACAAACCTGAAACTTCTCTAGAAAATATAAACTCCCATAAAAATAAAAAATCCAGCACAGGTCAGGTGTGGTGGCACACACCTGTAATCCCAGCTCAAAAACAAGGCGCTAAGCAACTCAGTGAGACACTGTCTTTAAATTAAATACAAAATAGGGCTGGGGGTGTGGCTTAGTAGTGCTCCTGAGCTCAATTTCTGGTAACCTCCCCACCCCCCCACCCCCCTCCCAAAAAATTAAAAATCTAGCATGGGCTAAACACATCCTCGGCACTCCTGAAAGCCTTATCCCTTAAAAGGGCATCCCCATCCTGAAGCACTGAGCTGACAAATGCTTTCTTGGGTGCTTGATTCTAGACATCCAACCAACACAGTCCTCAGATGGGAACAGAGCCTAGGAGTTGCTAAGGCAACAGTGCAGAAGGTGCTCTGTGCACAGCCCAGCACACTCCAAGTGTCAGCACCAGTGCTAACCTCTCAGTCCTAACAAAAGGGCCTGTCCTGGAGCGGTGTGCTCACCGGGCTTCTGAGAAAGAAACCCCATCCTCCAAGAGCAGACACCTGTGCACCACAGCGGCCTTGGTGCTGGGCAGACTGAATCCAGCCTAAGACTACTGTTTCAATCTAAAATTGTCAACTAGTTGCCTTCCCAGGGTGTGTAACCAAGAAGGAGGGAGGGCGGGCACAGCGAGGAGAAGCACCCGGAGAAGCACAGAAGCTGCAACTCTGTGACCCCTTTCTAAGCACCAGGCTCCACAGACGACAGGAACTTTGCAGAGTGTGCCCAGTGGAAAGGGAAAGAAGGGAGAGAGAGGAACCCTGGGACAAAACCAGCAGCTCAGCATGGCAGCCACCTAATCCTTCCAAGCAGGCTGGCTGTGCTGTCCACAGTTCTCTGGCTTGAGTAGTTAAGAGGCAACCAGTCCAGCTAGTGATCTTCCTCACTGCCCAGTCCTAAAGCCAGTGCACACCACGAAGTCCTAAAAGTCCCAACTGAGGTATCTTAGGCAGAGAAAGCTGAGTGCTCCCTGGGGTCCCACTAGCTGTGCTGGCCTGGGCAGGCAGCATTTGCCCCCACATCTCCACTCCTATTGACATGTTTGGAAAAGGAGCCATAAAAGTCCATGAGATCATGGCTGATTGTTAGGCTATTCTCAGCCTAGGGGTGGGCAACACAGATCAAACTAGACCCAGGCTCTATCTGAAAGGAAAGATCCCCAGAGGTATGCGCTCTCAGCACCAACTCAACCGCCCACCGGGTGCTGATGGGTAGGGGTTCTGTTCTGGTGGGGACCACCCTGTTCCTTGCTCAGTCCTGAACACCAGTGCCAAGACCAGGTCTAAGCAGCAGCTCTGCTTGTCCTCCACCAGGCCCAAGGTCACCTTCTCAGCCCCCACCATGAGCCCCCAATGATCCCCTGGCACTCTATGATGATGCCTTACCAATCCTTCTGCTTCAATCACAAACCCACCCTGGCAAAATCCCAAGACACTATGAGGGAGCTGACGCTATCCTGGAGACTTCAGACTTGCCTGGCGCACATCCCCCGTCACTCTGAAGACAGTCCACTGCCTTCTAAAATGGCCTGAGAAGAAGACCTGGAAAAGGTGGGGCCAGGGCCCAGCCACAGCACCCAGCACCATCACCCTCCAACTCTCAGGGCCTTCCCTCTCCTCAGAGTGTCTTACTGCTCTGCTCCTGCCCCCTCTGAGGGCCCAGAGTCATGTCTGTCCAAGGGCACCCCCAGGCCAGGCACTCAGAAATCTACTGCCTCAGAGCAGAAGAAAGTACAGATGCCAAAGCAGAGTTCTGGATTCAGCAGGGAAGGTGGCAGCCTCAAGCCCCACATGCCATGCTTTCTGGGTGCTCAATGCCGCCGGCCAGTCTTAGCAGAAGACCCTATAATTATACGCTGACCCTATAATTTCATTATCAGAACAGCCCTGTTCCCAAGGCCTCCTGGTGAAAGAAAGCTAAGCAGCTCACAACTCAGGGGTATATGATTCCTCATCAGGATGGTGGATATGATAGACTGCTCAGACCACTCAACTAGCTCTGGCAATAGAGACCCCCAGTTCTCCATATCAGCCCTGGGGTGGCCAGGTCTGGGGGGCTCTGCCTCTGTGCCAACTTGTCTTGTTAGTCATGAGGAGCAACCCATGTACACGGCGAGAGACAGCCCTGCCACCACCCAAAAGGGAGGGCTTGGTGCTCACACCTGGCAGGAACTGACCAAGTGGAGGGAGTTAAGTCCAGTACAAGTGAAGGCTGTGGGGGCACTGTGCGCTGTTATCCCAGCAAGAGGCTGCTCCACAGGCCAAGTGCCAGCATAGCACCCACAAGGTCTCTTGCCACTGTCACAAGTATCTCACCCGAGCGCAGCAACTGGCCCCGGACAGAGGTGCTCCCTGCCTCTGCGGTCCCTCCACAGGGCAGCGCAGAGTCCCACTGTGTCATTCTGTGACCCACAGAAGCTGACCCTGCAGCTCTTAAAAATAGGCTGAAGATGGGTTTTTCTCCCAGGATCTCAAACATGTAACTACCGGACACGAAATGGCAAAACGGAATGAAAATCGTTGGCTGAATTCCGCCCAGGTCAGCAAGCCCCCTCGCCGTCTGACCACACCTGGCCCAGGAACCCTGGCCGCGGGTGGCGTTCGGGCTTCCAGGCGGTTCCCGGTTTCCTCCAAGGAGCGGGGACCCAGTTCCTGGCCCAGGTGGCGGACGCGCTTCCTGTGCCTCGCACGCCCAGCGCTCAAGGACGCGGCCCGCGGCGGAGGGCCCAGGGCAGTGTCCGCGGCAGGCGAGCCCGCACCGCGCCAGGGTCGGGCCGCCCGCGGGGCGCTGGGAGCGAGCGGCCACGGCCACGCAGCGGGAGGCCGGCAGCCGCCCGGGCTCCGCGGCCGCGCCACGCTCGTGTCCCCTGGGCTCCGCGGCCGCAGACGGCGGGGAAGGCGCCTCGGCCTCGCTGCCAGCACCGCTGCCCGGCGGGCCCCGCACCAGCGGCCCCGCACCTGCTGACCAGCGCGCCCGCAGGGCCCCCTCCGGCCCCCTCCGCCGCGGGCCGCGCCGCCAGGCCTGCGGCCGCCGCCCTCCGCCACCACCACAGCCCGGACGCGCGGCCGCCGAGCCTCACCTGGTGCGCGAAGCCGCGGAGGTGAGCCATGTCCGCGCGGCCGTCGGTCCGCGGCCCGGAGGCCCGCTCGGCCCGCTCGCTCAGGCCCCTGGGGACGCAGGCCGCTCGTCAGCGGGGTGGGCCGGGAGGCCCCGCCGGCCGCCTCCCTCCGCCCGCTTCCGCCCGGCCCGCGCCCCGGCCTCCCCGCCCGGCAGGCGCGGCCCGCCCACCTCCGGGGGGCTCCATCCCAGCCTCCCGGCCCGCTCCGCAGCGCCCGCGGGCTCCCAGCGCCGCCTCGCTCTCCCGGAACGCCCGGGGCCCCCAGCCCGCGAGCAGACAGCGGCAGCGGAGGCGTCGTGGCGGTCGCGCGGCTCTCTGGGACTCCGAGTCCCGGCGTCCGGGCCGGCAGCGGCCGGACTACAAGTCCCAGCAGGCTGCGCGGCGGGCGGGAGGGGGCGAGGCGCAGGCGCGTCGCGGGGACGCCGGACCACGGGGTCGGGCACCTGGGAGGAGCGGGAGGACACTCCCCGCGGGCGGGGCGGCGCGTCGCGTACCCAGTTGGTGTGTTCCCCCGGGCGCCCGCCGGGCCCCCGGGACGGACGCTCGGGCTGGGATCCCGCCGCGTCCTCACGGTCCGCCTGCCTCCCTCCAGCCCCAGCGCTGCCGGCGCCGGGATCGCGCGCAGGGGCCTTAGAGAAGCCGCCCAGCACGGCCTGTTCCTTGGGCGAGTGCCTTGCCCCTCTTGTCTCAGTGCCCCCACCTGGGACCCCAAGACGGGCTGCTGCTGTAAGGCTCAGGGCCGACCCACGGCGAGTCCCGTGGGTCCCAGGCCCGAGTGCGGCGGCCTCCCCGCGGCCCCCGTTTCCTCCCCGCGCTCCGCCCGGGTCTCTCTGATGGTGCATGCTGGACGGCACCGTGCATCCCAGCTCTGCACCTCCCCCCCCCCCCTGCAGCACAAGGCACGGACTTGGACCGTTTGTCGGTAGACTGAGTGCTTGTCGGTGAGGTGCCTTCAGTGACTGTAACCAGGTGCCTGCCACAGCTTTGATGGTGTGACCCGTGGGCCCTGCCCTCCCCAGGAGCCCCAGGACTCCGCAGACTTCATCTGCTGGCGGCAAGTGGCCACACACCCTCCACCCTTGGGGCCTCCCCTGTTGCTCATATTCGCTGATACTGTACTTCTATTCTTCAATTTCGTCTCTCTCAGCTTTCATATAGAATTTTTCTCTTAGCAGTCTTGTGCGTATGGTGCTGGGGATGGAACTCAGGGACTTGCAATGCTAGGCAAGTGCACTCTTGCTGAGCTACACTTCCAGACCAAACAATCCCGTTTTTTAAAAAATATTTATTTTTTAGGTGTAGATGGACACAACACAATGCCTTTATTTTCTGTGGTGCTGAGGATCGAACCCAAGTCCCACCAGTGCTAGCGAGCACTCTACCGCTGAGCCACAATCCCAGCCCCATAACTTTATTTTATTTATTTATTTTTATGTGGTGCTGAGGATCGAACCCAGCACCTTGCACTTGTTAGGCCAGTGCTCTACTACTCAGCCACAACCTGAGCCCCTGAACAATCACATTTTTTAAAAAAAATTTTTTTAAGAGAGAGAGAGAGAGAATTTTAAAATATTTATTGTTTAGTTTTCGGCAGACACAACATCTTTATTTGTATGTGGTGCTGAGGATTGAACCCAGCGCCGCGCACATGCCAGGCCAGCGCGCTACCGCTTGAGCCACATCCCCAGCCCAACAATCCCATTTGTAACTTCCAAGAAGTCTTAGTTTTTCCTTGGTGTCCTTGCTTTCCTTTTTGGGAATATAGAAATGGTTCTTGCCTTGTGGCTCATTGTGGTGAGCCGCTTCTGCCGTTTCTGCAGACTATGGTCGCCATTACAAGATGGCGCTGGCTCCGCTGTGGTCTGTGACAAACAACTCCTTATTTGGGAGAGTTGGCGCATGGTTTTTCACCACCCTATGAGAAAGCTCCACGTGGCAGCTTCGCATTGGGGCTTGAGATGCTTTATTAAGGCTGGGAGGGGCATCCGAGAGGGAGAAGAAGAAATATCAAGGGCCTGAATAAACTGCTGAAAGAAGATTCCTGAGTTGCGTCTTCCTTGCGGGCAAGGGGTCGCGACAAGTGGTGCCGAAACCCGGGAACCAGAACTTTCAGCAGTCAGGGGTGGTGCCCCGGTTAGTCCCAGGTAAGTGGGATCCGCTACCAAAGCGGGGTTAGTCCCAATAAGTGGGATCCGCGATCAAAGCGGGGTTAGTCCCAGGTAAGTGGGATCCGCGACTGAAGCGGGGCAGCTCCTCTGTAAAGAAAGAGAGAGCATTACATTTTATTGCAGCTGCACTGTGTACTTTCGCTTTTGTTTTCTGTGTTTCTTTTGTTGTGTCATTTCGCTTTTGTTTTTTGTGCTTCTTTTGTTGTGACGACAGGGACGCTCCCCTGTAAAAGGAAGAGAGCGGGGACTTTTGTACTTTCACTTTCTTTATAGCTCTAAAAACATTATGGGTGTTGCTTCTTCAAGCCCAATTTTGTTGGCCCTAGATGGGTTGTTACATTCAAAAGGACTTAAGATAAAGCAGAGTACTTTGCAGATGTTTTTAAGAGAAGCTGATATAGCGGCTCCTTGGTTTGCTTTTTCAGGGAGTCTTACGGTTCCCAGCTGGGACAAATTAGGGAAAGATCTAGATTTCGCTCATGAGCAAGGTACCTTGCAGGGTGGCATTATACCACTTTGGAAGTTAGTTAGAGGATGTATAACAGATGGTAAATGCCAGGAAGCTGTGAGTGAGGGTCAAGCTATTCTTGAGCAACTGCCTGAGGAAAAATCTGAAGGATCATGTAGTGAAGTGGCAGAGAGTATTAAAAGTAACAGTAGTGAGAAGGCAAAAGAGCCTGAAGATAAAAATAGGAGAAGGCTCTACCCAGACTTGACCGAATTAAAAACGCCTGAGAACACAAGCGACTCAGAGAGTTCTGAGGACCTTGATATATTGTTACAACAACTACATAAGATAAAAATGAAAAAGAAGAAAAAGGAGACACAGGGCACGCAGGCCTACTGTAAGAAGGGGAAGGGAGTTAACATCGGTCAACAAAACTCTGAGGAGGAGGAGGTAGAATATCTAGAAGAAGATATGGTGCCGATTGCCCCACCTCCGTATGTGGGGGGGAGCCAAGGTTCCGGGAGATCTTTTCATGCACAAGTTTGGAGGACAGTTAATACAGATATGGGACTTGCATACCCTGTATTTCAGGACAATAACAGGGGAAGATATCATGAGCCTTTAGACTTTAAGATAATTAAAACCTTGGCAGAATCTGTCCGCACTTATGGCATAGATGCCGCTTTCACTCTCACTCAGGTGGAGGGACTTACTAGATTTTGCATGACTCCCTCAGATTGGGCTAGTCTAGTCCGCGCTTGTGTTTCCCCAGGGAAATATTAGGAGTCCAAAGTTGGCTGTTTAATGTTTCTGGCAGTACCCAAGACTCAGAGCGAGGTAGGAGGCTTAAAATTTCTGCAAATAATTCACAATTGTTTAATGCTACATTACCCTCCGCAGCAGTCTGTCTCCAATCTCCGTTCCTGTTTCTTTTGGCTAATGTTACATCACAGGGGATGCTTAATTGCTCTAATATTACCTGTTACTTGTCTGAGTGTTGGAATGGATCCTGGCCTATGGCAGTGGTTATGAAAATTCCAACCTTTGTCCCGATCCCGGTTACTGCAGATCCAGAATCCTTTCCTATTGTTGAACTGATTAGAGCCCGTAGAGATTTTGGAATTACGGCAGCTATAGTGACAGCTGTGGCGGTATCTGCTGCTGCAGCAGTTACAGCTGGAGTAGCCATGGCCAGCCAGGTACAAACTGCTGCCACTATTAATCAGGTTATTCAACAAACATCCACCATACTTGAATCTCAAAGTAGAATTAATCAACACATTCTGTCTGGGATTTTGGCTGCTAATCAAAGGATAGATCTGCTTCAAGCTCAAGTTGAGGAATTGTCTGACCTAGTACATTTGGGTTGTATTGATCAACGTGCACATTTATGTATAACCTCTGTCAGATTTAATGATTCCAGGAATGCCTCCCGCATCATTGGCGAATATTTGGCCGGAAATTGGTCCATGGAAGCAGAAAACTTGATCCAGTCTCAACTAACTCGGATTGCTGTTTTGAATAGCACCCATGTCGAACCAGTGACTTTGGGTCAATTCACCAGTTGGCTATCCTCTGCCTTTTCCTTTTTAAAGGAATGGGTGGGAGTGGGCATTTTTGGTGCTATGTGTTGCTTCGGTGTTGTGCTTTGTTTGTGGCTTCTCTGTTGCCTTAAAACTCGCCATGCACAAGAAAAGGCTATGATCATACAAGCTCTTGCAGCTTTAGAAAATGGCAACTCACCTCAAGTCTGGCTTGCGCATCTTAAACAGTAAACCTTTGACATGGTCGTTACACCCCAAGTTATTATAACATTGCACTGGGATCGACATGACTTTCCTTGTTATTCTCTTAGTGTTGGAAAGCCCTTGCACTCTGCCGGTCTTACTGCCATTGCACGCAGATGGGTTTCCACACTAGTGCTTTTCTATCGCCTTAAAGTCCGTGCCTTTCTTTCAGGGTGCTGTCAACTTGTTTGTCGTTATAAACAGCCATAGTTCAGCCTCAGCTATCCCCCTTCGTCCACCATCGTCACGATACAGGATGCGAGGCAAGGCACTGCACTTGAGTGATCCTTGATGTGGACCTCAAGGAGAGCATGTCCTATTGCATGCGGGTTAGACGCGTCCACGCCCCGCCCCACGAAAAAAGGCGTCGGCTGATATGGCTTCAGATCTGGGGAAGGGCCCTCCTTAGGACTGAGCCATACTATGCAGCCACTTCTGCACAGTGGGATAGGACCTCTACTCTCGCCTGTATTGTTTTAAGAAAACAGAAAGGGGGAACTGTGGTGAGCCGCTTCTGCCGTTTCTGCAGACTATGGTCGCCATTACAAGATGGTGCTGGCTCCGCTGTGGTCTGTGACAAACAACTCCTTATTTGGGAGAGTTGGCACATAGTTTTTCACCACCCTATGAGAAAGCTCCACGTGGCAGCTTCGCATTGGGGCTTGAGATGCTTTATTAAGGCTGGGAGGGGCATCCGAGAGGGAGAAGAAGAAATATCAAGGGCCTGAATAAACTGCTGAAAGAAGATTCCTGAGTTGCGTCTTCCTTGCGGGCAAGGGGTCGCGACAGCTCATGAGAATGACAAGTGACCAGCCTGGCAGGTGCTGGAAAGACCATTCTTTTTATTGTTGGCACAGGCTGACCTTAGAAGGGAGAGAGAAGACTCACGGTCAAGCTCCAGCCCTGGGCCAGCCTGGGGCGGGGACCCGCTCCTAGTCAGGACGGGTAATGAGCTGCAGTCAACTGACACGGAAACTGAGATTCAAGGAGATAAAGTGACATGCTCAAGACCACAGTGAGAACATGGTACTCTGCTACAGAGGATCCAGGTGACCATGGGTGCAAAGGTAAGACTCGGCCCTGGAGAGAAATGGGTCAGGGTGAGCCACCTGAGAACACCGTACTTGGGCCACCCTCTTGTTTGACAGACAAGGAAATGAAGCCCAGGGAGGGGAGAAGTCCCAGGGGTAACACAGCACAATCTGGGTTAGAATCAAGTCCCTCTGCACTAGAGTGATAGTTTGGGCACTTGCTGTTCCCTGTTCCTTACTGGGGGCCTGCTCACTTGTCAGAGGGGAGCAAGAAAGGGTATTATGAAGGGAGACAGGGCCAGAGATGTCCAGAGGCAAAGGTGAGTGACATAAAGCCAGAAGAACCTTGGCCTGTAGTCTCCTCTGCCGGGTACAGGTCCTGGAAAGGTTGAGGGAGGATCCAGGAATGTGTGTGTATGCCTAAGTGTGAGTCAGACCACACAGCACAAGTGAGGCAGGGAGGCATCTAGAGAGAGACTCACTGTCCCTAAAGAGCCCCTGAAGTGTGGCACTTGGGTGGGCCTAACAGTGGACTGCCCACCCAGCCCTCGCACAGCAAGGCCCAGCATTTGACAAGACCCACTCCGGAATGCTAGCTCCTTACCTGCTTCCTATCACCTTGTTCTTGAACATGTAGCTAAGGATCACTGCATACTTCTTTTTTCTAATATTTTTAGTTGTTGATGGATTTAATTTAATTTCTTTATATGTGGTTTTGAGAATTGAACCCAGTGCCTCACACATGCCAGACAAGCGTTCTCCGCCAGCCCCAGGATCACTGAATATTTAGGAAGACTTCCAATGTGGACCCCTGAGACCAACATAAATTGAAAAGAGGACCTAAGCCAGGTATGAGGGTGTGTGCCTTTTCATTCAGCTGCTTGGGAGACTGAGGCAGGAGCCTCTCTTGAGCCTGCAACCACATGAGGAACCTGTCAGCTGGACCCAGCTGTGGACTGGAGAGGATGACAGTAATGTGAGGAGACGAAATCACAGGAATCACTCAAAAAGTAAACAGGGAAACATAGAAGCCTAGAAGTTCAAGACTAAGCCAGGCATGAAGGTGCATGCCTGTAACCCCAGTGGCAGGGGCAGGGGGCTGAGAAAGGAGGATCACAGGTTGGAGGCCAGCCTCGGCACCTTGGCAAGGGCCTGAGCAATTTACTGACTTCCTGTCTCAAGATGAAGGGCTACAGATTAGCTCAGTGGTGAAGTGCCCCTGGGTTCAGTCTCCAGTATTGAAAAAAAAAAAAAAAAAGTTGAAGGCTAGTGCTTCCTCACAGTATGGTGGGGCAGGAGTGTAGGGAAATTGTGTTTGCCAGCTGAGGCTGTTTTAACAACATACCAGATGGGGTGGCTTTGACAATGGAAATGTATTTCCCAGAGTTCTGGGTGCTGGCAAGTCAAAGATCCAGGTGCTCCCGGGGAGGGTGTTCCTGCCCCCATGGGTGCCTCCTCCAATGGCTGAGTGCCTACACATGAGCTTACACTGTCATAAGAACACTAATCAGGACTCCACCCTCTGACTTTAGTTCCCTCCTCCCATGCCCCACCTCTAGTTACAGCCACATTGAAGACAGGACTTTACCATGTGGATTTGGGACAGGGCACAATCCTGGTCTGAGCAAAGGCTGCTGAGTGCTAGCATTCTAATGGGGAAAGGTGCATGGTTCTCTAGTGACCTGCCACTGGATTAGGCCTATTGCAAGCCCACCTGGATTCAAGGGGAGAAAGCACCAAAATCACAGTATGGGAAGAAACAAGGGATGGGAGATAATTTTACCTTATTTGTGATTCTAGGAATTGAACCTAGGCCTCACACATGCTAGGCAGGTGCTCAACCACTGAGCCACACCACCACCAAGGAGGTCATGTTGAAGTCCTCCTTAGGAAGTACATCCTAGCAGGCTCCATAGTGAATTCTGTCCAGTCACAGCCGTGCAGACACCTCTGATTTCCAGCGTTTAGAATCATTCTGTAGACAGAGGATGAGTATTTGGTTTCAGAAAAGAACACAGAGATTTTCAACCTTAACCATTTGAAAGGAAGGAGGAGGAGAGAGAGATGGCATTTGGTAGGAGGAAAAGAGACAGGGGGCACTGCACCAGTTCTAAGTTCAGCCAAGTCCAGAGCCACCATGAGTTTTCAGCCACTGAGAACAAGAACAATGATGTAGGCAGCTGCCTCTGCCACTGGAGTTTCATGGGAGGGAGACACATTTGGACTACTCTGCAGGTAAGAACTTTTGGAACAACAGATCTTCATCTTGGAGCACACCTCTATCTACAGTTGACAAGCCATGCCTCCTCCTGCAGTGGTCATGTGTACAGCCTCTCACTATCTTTGGAAGTATGACCACTGAGACCTCCCAAAATAGGAAAGATATGGGGGCTCACCCTCCAAGGGCTCTTGTGTGCACTAATGGAAATGATTCCACATCTAAACTCAACCCAGAGCACCTGCATGTCCTCAAAATAAAGAGAGCATTCTATATGTAACCACCAGAGAGAAAACCAGTACTCAGTAGCAGGACCAGAGGGAAAATCAGCATTCAGTAACTCACTAGAAGGAAGACCAGCATTTGGTAACAGGATGACATGAGGGGATGATCAGCATTTGGAACTGGGCCACCAGAGGGAATACCAGCATCAGGTAACAGGACCAGCAGAGGGGAAGACCAGCATCTGGAAACAGGACCACCGGATGGGCAAACCAGCATTGGGTACTAAGACCAGCAGAGGGAAAGTGCAGCATCTGGTAACAGGACTACCAGAGGGTAAGACCAGCATCTGGTAACAGGACCACCACAGAGGAAACCAGCATTCTGTAACAGGAATGGGGAAGGTCATTTGGAGAAAAAGAAAAAAGGAAACCAGCATTTGGTAACAGCAGAGGGGAAGGTCGTCATTGCATAAGAGGACCACCAGAGGGGAGGATCATCACTGCATAACAGGACCACCAGAGGGGAAGGTCATCATTACATAACAGGACCACCAGAGGGGAAGGTCATCATTACATAAGAGGACCACCAGAGGGGAGGATCATCATTGCATAACAGGACCACCAGAGGGGAAGGTCATCATTGCATAAGAGGACCACCAGAGGGGAAGGTCATCATTACATAACAGGACCACCAGGGGGGGGAGGTCATCATTACATAACAGGACCACCAGGGGGGGAAGGTCATCATTACATAAGAGGACCACCAGAGGGGAGGATCATCATTGCATAACAGGACCACCAGAGGGGAAGGTCATCATTGCATAAGAGGACCACCAGAGGGGAGGATCATCACTGCATAAGAGGACCACCAGAGGGGAAGGTCATCATTGCATAACAGGACCACCAGAGGGGAAGGTCATCATTACATAAGAGGACCACCAGAGGGGAGGATCATCATTGCATAACAGGACCACCAGAGGGGAAGGTCATCATTACATAACAGGACCACCAGAGGGGAAGGTCATCATTACATAAGAGGACCACCAGAGGGGAGGATCATCATTGCATAACAGGACCACCAGAGGGGAAGGTCATCATTGCATAAGAGGACCACCAGGGGGGGAAGGTCATCATTACATAACAGGACCACCAGAGGGGAAGGTCATCATTACATAACAGGACCATCAGAGGGGAAGGTCATCATTACATAACAGGACCACCAGAGGGGAGGATCATCATTGCATTACAGGACCACCAGAGGGGAAGTCTAGACTTTGGTAACAGGAAGAGCAGAAGGGAAGTCCAGCATTTGGTACCAGGACCAGCAGAGGATATGTCCAGCACTGGGTACCAGGACTAGCAGAGGATATGTCCAGCATTGGGTAACAGGACCAGCAGAGGGGAAGTCCAGCATGGGGTAACAGGGCCACCAGAGGGAAGTCCAGCATGGGGTAACAGGGCCACCAGAGGGAAGTCCAGAAGTGGGTAACAGGACCAGTGGAGGGGAGGACCAGCACCGGGTGACAGGACCAGTAGAGGGGAGGACCAGCACTGGATGTTAGGACCAGCGGAAGGGAGTCCAGTACCAGGTGACCGGGCCAGTGGAGGGGAGGACCGGCACCTGGTGACAGGACCACAGGAGGGGAGGACCAGCACCGGGTGACAGGACCACAGAAGGGGAGGACCAGCACCGGGTGACAGGACCACAGGAGAGGAACACAGATTCGCAGGTTACTGGTAATGTAATCCAAGGGCACTGTACCACTGAGTTATACCCCCAGGCCTTCTTTAAATCTGTATTTAGAAACGTCGTTACTAAGTTGCTGAGGCTGGCCTTGAACTTGGGATCCTCCTGTCTCAGCCTCCTGGTGACCAGGATCACAGGCCTGCACCACCATGCCTGGCAAAACCAGGTTTTTCAAAGAGGGCAACAAGTTGATGGCAGAAGTTCTATCACAAACGAGAACAGAGAACCCTTGGAGTGGTGCCTTTCATGAGTCACTGTGCAGGGCCTTTGTTCATCTCTCACTGTGTTGCTTTTTTCTCTTAGTGAATCACTACCTGCTTTGGTCATTGGCCCTTTATGATGTTGTAGGGCAGGTCACTCAGAAAACACACAAGTCCCAGTTTTGTCCAATTGAAAAGTCTTTATTCTGCCCATCCAGTACTTCTTCCTACAGCCTTGAGCCTCAACATTTTAGGATACATAAAGGCAAAAACTGCATTCAGATTGACATAGCAACTAGCAAGCCAGCAAACAGGAGTATAGAAGCTGAATAAAGACATTATCGAGACAATGTAGTGTCCTTCATCATGCTTTCGTTCTCATTCAGTATCTCTCATGGGATTTTCCATCATCATAATCAAAAGATAAATGGATCAAAGTGCCCCTAGTAAAGTACAAGTTAAAGAGTGGTTAGTAACATCTAATCAATTATTCCCCAATTATTGCCCAAGAAAAATGGGAGCCAAAGAGAACAATTTCACATTGTATAAGAATTGCTATCTTGTGCTGCCAGGCATGTTATGCTGGTAACTATTAATGGGTACAGAGGAGGACTTCCCGTGGGAGAAGCACTTCTTACAATGTGGAGGCTGTTTGATGACTGCCCAGGAGCCTGGCCATGAGCCTCAGACAGTGGTCTTGGCTACTCTCCTGCCCACAGGCAGCGCACTCCTTGTGCTGTTTCCTTGCTGGGCACCTTTCTGACTTAATGGAGCTCCACTAGCCTGTGTTGTCGACAGAGCTTTCAGGGTGTTATCCAAAACATTGCCCAGGCCAGCACCAAGGAGCTCTGTGACCACTTCTGGGAGTGCTAGGGTTCCATGTGGGTACCATGGGGGGCGGGTGCTGAGCGTGCACCCCACTGTTCTCTGTGTGGACGTACAGGTTCCCAGCACCGTACAGGTTCCCAAGCACCGCCCTTCCCTGTCTGATGCCTCACACCTTTAGCCAAGATCAGCTAAAACACAGTATCTGTGCTCTGCAATTTATAAGGAAAGTAAACTCAACTTTCATAGCTCGGGGGCTGGGAGGTCCAGGGCCACAGTGCTGCATAGACATCCCCTGCAGAGAAGGTCATCTTGTGACAGAAGCCTAGAAGAACAGGCAGAGCTCAACAGACCCTGCTCCATGGAGACCCCCCATCAGCAGACCCCTTCTCTGTGACAGACCACCCCCTCTGTCAACAGACCCTGCTCCCCATGACAGACCACTGCTGGGAGCCATCCGTGAATTGTGCATGTGTTGTAGGGACAAACGAGGCAAGGCACCAAATATAGCAAGAAACAGTTTTATTTGGCTGCAGCCAGGTTCAGAGGGCACAGTTTTACTGTAATCAATCAATCCCCTGAACCAGGAGTTCAGATAGTTTCAGTTTTATACCCAGCATGTGAGGGGAGGGGCTCAGAAGTTCACATAAAAGCAGCTTTTTCTTTCACTGTTCTGGGCAAGTTAACCCTTCAAGGACAACATCTGAGAAGGAGAGAACTTCTTCTCCCTTTTCTTTCCTCCCCCTGCCAGCTGTTACCATGGAGCCCAGTTGTAACTTAAAAATGTAGACATCTCTGTGAAGCCCAGCTCAAGGCCAGAGGCCTTGTTTGCACATTTCTTCAAAGTACTATACTGGATATGTTTGTGGAAAACTAGTAAGGGGTGTCCAGCACCTGGAGTGCAGGTCTCTTCTCGGCCAGTGGCCAAGTAAAACAGGGCGATGTGGGGAGCCATTCTTGCACATGATTGGGCACCTCCCTGATTGGGTGTGAGGCTTTCTGGCCAAACTGTGTCGGAGCTAACCCCCACCCTCTCCAGGTGCGGGTGTGACTGACCATTGACCCTGAGACCAATCACTGACCCTGACCTTGGAATGCTGCCCCCCTCGACCTTCATTGGATGGAATTTTCCCCTGAATTTCTTGTTCCCCAATAAAAGGCCACTCCCTGGCGTGCTCGCTCTCTCTCCTGCTAGTCCTGAGTAAGCCTTGATGGCCCACCGGGTGGTTCGAGGTGAGAGCTAGAGGGAGGGCCATCTTGGACCTGGTCAGAGAAAAAGGTAATTGAGTCTTGTGTGTTTATTTCGATCTCACTAGTTAACTTCTATGCTACGACCCTCTTGTATATAACCAGTGTGCTGGTCGCGCGGTGGAATTGGCGCCTAACGAGGAGGCATTTTAGTTTAACTAGATTGAGTGGGAACGTGCTATAAAGATAAAAGGAATTGGTGACAATTTTGGGTCACAAAAGTACCTGGAGGTACTGAAGGAATGAGACCCTAAATTAATTAAAATGGGAAATTCAACTTCTACAGATAAGGAGATGTATCTGACTATTCTAGACACCATAATTAATCAGAAAGAAAAACAGATTTAAAAAAACTCAGTTATTACAATTCTTAAAGGTTGTAGGCGAATTTTGCCCTTGGTTTTGTGACCAGGAATCCCCAAATTTACTTACTTGGGAGAAACTAGGGAGGAAATTACAAAAAGTTTGCCTTTCTAATGAATTACCTGGAGGTATAGAAAATATACAGAAAACTTGGACGGCTCTGGAAATTTGTCTTTTTGAATACATGGGCCAGAGTTTGTGGTCCCCTGAAGATCTATTGAAAGGCATTCAGAGAGCTATTAGGTCTATTCAAATGGAAAATCCGCCTGAGAAGTTAATTTCTTTTCCCTTCAGCTGTTCGGAAGGTTCTTGGGGCTAAACCGAAAGTTAGGAATGTGACTTTAAACTTGCAGGAACGAGATCAAGGTAGCCTGCAGGAAGATTATAGAGAGGAAGGTCATAGAGAGGAAACCTCCGCAGTCATAGAGAGTCTTCTGGAAGAGATAGACGATCCTCCTGGAGAGGAAAATCTGGAAGAAATTCTTAGAGAGGCACAGAGCCCTTCTCCACCACGTGGCTTAGAAGCCCAATTTCAAAATGGCAACAGCGGAGATTCTTCCCACGAGTCGCAGTCTGAGGGAGAGGAATCAAACATTGAAATTAAGGACTTACGGAGAAATTTTAACAGACTGTGTTTAACACTGCCTGCCCAGGCTATTAGAATTTGGCCATTATATGCTAAAAGGACAAAATTTAACAGGTACTCTGAATTAACAATGACTTTTCTTACCCCGTTCCAGTGAGGTATTAAGAAGGCACAGGAGGCGGGGGAAAACATTAGCGGTTTTCAACTTTTCCCAGTTTTTGAACAGGTTAATGACCAAGACCAAAGAGTTCGAGTTCATGCTGTAATCCCATTTAAGACTATTAAGGAATTGAAAAGTGCTTGTGAGACATATGGTCCAAATTCACCTTTTGTACAAAACTTGATTGATACCATAGCCTCACAACCACTTCCACCGAGTGATTGGATTTCGTTAGCCATCTCTTGTTTGCGTGGAGGGGATTTCTTACTTTGGTGATCTTATTGGGCTGATTTTTGTACTGAACAAGCAGAAAGGAATAGAAGACAAAATATACAGACCCCAGTAGAAATGTTTTTAGGAACGGGTGAATTTGCTGATTTGGAAAGACAGTTAAATTATGAATTTGCAGTGTATGATCAGATCACTAACTGTGCTAAACGTGCCTGGAAACAAATAGTCTCCAAGGACCAGTCCAATATAGTTCTTACCAGAGTCAAACAAGGTGCCAGTGAGCCGTATTTGGATTTTGTAGCCCAATTGTATCAGACAGCAAATAGGTCTATCAGAGACCCAGGAGTGTATGAGTTTATTGTTAAGCAATTGGCATTTGAAAATGCGAATAAATATTTATTGTCAGGATGTTCTCAGACCGCATCGTAAAAAGGGAACAGTTTCTGAGTGTATCTGCTTGTGTTCTGAGATTGATTCCACCCATTTGCAGACAGTAACGTTAGCCGCGGCCTTGAAAGAAACCCTACAACTGCAGGAATTAGGACGAAAACCCCGTGGAAGATGCTATCTCTGCGGGAGAAATAATCATTTTGCGTGAGAATGCCGCACGCATAATTTTACGTTCAGGGCTCCATCTACTGTTGATAAGATATTGCAGGACTCAACCCCACGTGGCTGATCAAGATGGCGCGGATCAGCCCACCTTCTCGCCGTCATTTCTTCCTAGCAGGAGAACAAAAAACTTCCGGTCGGCCCCTCCCCAGGCCGAGCAAAAATACGGGGAATTGGAGAAGGGGTCGCACAGTGTGACGTCACTGGTGCCGATCAGGAACAGTCCGCCATTTTTACCTGAACGTAAATCACAAACAGTTTCCTTACGACCCTCAATGACAATTGAATTGAATCCTGAATCAGGGCCAAAACAAATCTCTACTGGGATTTTCGGGCCGCTTCCTGATAATACTATAGGTTTAATTTGGGGACGTAATAATTTAAAAGGAGCCATTGAGGTAATACCTGGAGTGATAGATTCAAATTTTAAAGGACAATTAAATGTCACTGTAAGGTCCAATTATGCCCTAAGGCTTACTCCAAAGGATGCATTTGCCCAATTGATTTTATTGCCCTGTGATTCGGATAAACACCCGCAAGTAAATTTAGTTTCTAAACTGCCAGACTGAGTGTACTGGTCTCAGTTAGTGTGACAAGAACGCCCTTTATTAGAACTTAAAATTAATCATAAAAAGTTCCAGGGAATTCTCGACACAGGGGCCGACATTTCTGTCTTTTCTAGTAGATTCTGGCCTAGGAATTGGCCCTTACATGTAGCACCAGCTAACCTAGGGGGAATTGGACAGATTTCACAGCCTGCTCAAAGTGCAAATTATCTCCGTTGGGAAGATTCTGATAGGAACAGTGGAGTTTTAAAACCTTATGTGTTAGAGTCCTTACCAGCAAACCTATGGGGAAGGGATATTTTAGCAAAAATGGGATTGTTATTAGTTACTCCAAATTCTATAAGGTCAGTTGAGGAAGTTAATCAGAGGTATTTTCCTGGACATGATAAGGAGACCCTTCAGGTAGAGTATCTGTTTACAAACCAGTCTCCATGACAAAGATTAGTAAATGCTCCAAGCCAAAATTTTTACTAGGGGCCCTGAGTATTTCCCCGATCCCTAAGACAGCTGAAAAAATCACCTGGCTCACTTAGGAGCCTATATGGATTTCTCAGTGGCCCATCTCAGAGGAAAAACTTAAAATAATTCATAGGTTAGTTGAGGAACAACTTCAGGCTGGTCATATAGAACCAACACTCAGTCCTTGGAACACACCTATTTTTGTTATTAAGAAAAAGTTAGGAAATTGGAGATTCCTGCAGGATTTAAGGGCAATAAATCATGCAATTCGGCCTATGGGATCATTACAGCCAGGACTTCCCTCCCCCACAGCCATCCCTTTAGACTATAGCTTGATGGTAATAGATTTAAAAGATTGTTTTTTCTCTATAAGGTTACATCCTGGAGATTGTGAAAAATTTGCCTTCACTGTCCCAGCAATTAATTTTAAGGAACCTGTTAAAAGATATTGCTGGAAAGTACTCCCCCAGGGAATGCGTAATAGTCCTACCTTATGCCAAAAATATGTAGATCAGGCGATAGCTCCCATAAGAAATAGCTTTCCTGACGCGTATATTATTCATTTTATGGATGATATATTATTGGCTCATGCTAATCCAGCGGTACTTTCAGAAATTTTTACTCAGTTAGAGGCTTCACTTACAGCAATAAGGCTTCACTTATGCATTGATCCTCGAAAAATTCAAAAGATGCCTCCCTTGCAATATTTAGGTCAGATAATTCAAGGACGTACAATCCGTCCTCAAAATCTTCAGATAAGAGTTAAGGAGTTACATACCCTTAATGATTTTCAAAAGCTATTAGGAGATATTAATTGGCTGAGGCCTTCCTTAAAACTAACTACTTCTGAGTTAAGTCCTTTATTTCAGATATTACATGGAAATCCTTCTCCAACCTCTCCACGTCAGCTGACCTTAGAGGCTAGAACAGCCTTAAAAAGGGTTGAAAATGCAATTAAAAATGCACAACTTACTAGAGTTGATCCTAAGGAAATAGTGTATTTATTAATATTTCCAACTGAGCATACCCCAACAGGAGCCATATGGCAAAGATTAGGAGTTATTGAGTGAATTTATTTAGCCCACTCCCCTCAAAAAACATTGATTCCTTTTCTTGACTCTATTGCTCAATTAGTAATTAAAGGTAGAACTAGGATTTTACAATTAATTGGATCTGAGCCTGATATCATAATTATTCCATTTTCTGTTCAACAGACTAATTGGTGTGGGAAGCCATTCTCACACGTGATTGGGCACCTCCCGGATTGGGTGTGAGGCGCTCTGGCCAAACTGTGTTGGAGCTTTCCCCACCCTCTCCTGGTGTGAGAGCCTGTCCATGTGGGGGTGTGACTGACCACTGACCTTGAGGCCAATCACTGACACTGACCTTGGAATGCTGCCCCCTTCGACCTTCATTGGATGGAATTTTCCCCTGAATTTCTTGTTCCCCAATAAAAGGCCACTCCCTGGCATGCTCTCTCTCTCTCTCCTGCTAGCCCTGAGTAAGCCTTGTTGCCCTACCAGGTGGTTTGAGGTGTGATCCAGAGAGGTGAGAGCCATCTTGGACCTGGTCATAGAAAAAGGTAATTGAGTCTGTGTGTTTATTTTGATCTCACTAGTTAACTTTTATGCCACGAACCTCTTTAATGAAACCAGTGCACTGGTCCCATGGTGGAATTTTGGCTTTTTCAAAGTTCTAGCTTATGGCAGATAGCTTTTGCTGATTTTCCTGGCCAGATAGATAGCCATTACCCTTGTGATAAGATTATCCAATTTGCATCATTAACGTCACTCATTTATCCAAAGATTGTGCGTGCACGCCCTATAGATAAAGCTTTATCGGTGTTCACTGATGGTTCAAGCTCAGGTAAAGCAGGTTTTTATAGTCGTGTTCACATAGAGGTAATGCAAACTTCATATACTTCTGCCCAAAGAGCAGAGCTTAAAGCTCTGATTTGTGCCTTAAATTACTTTGCAAATGAGCCTATTAATATTTATTTTGACAGCTTATATGCAGTCGGTGTTACCAAAAATATTGAAACTTCAGTTATTGGGTATACTTCATCACAAGAGTTATTTGAATTATTTCATAATTTACAAAAGGCAGTGCTAATGCGAAAATACACGTTTCATAGGCTCAAACTAATGTTCCAGGACCTTTAGTTTCAGGTAATGACAAAATTGAAAAATTAGTAGGTTTTTGTCAACAGATGTTTTCATATGACTGTGTACAAGCTTCCCATTCCTTGCATCATCAAAATGCTTCTAGCTTACGTAAAAAAATTTAATATTACCAGAGAACAAGCTCGTCAAATTGTAAGCCAATGCCCAATTCATACTCCATCTCCACCATCAGGGGCAAATCCCCATGGATTAAAACCAAATCAAATATGGCAAATGGATGTAACTCATATTCCTCAATTTGGTAAGCAATGTTATGTGCATGTCATAGTGGACACTTATTCCAGATTTATTTTTGCCACAGCACATACTAAGGAAAATACTCAACATGTAATTTCTCATTGCCTAGCAGCCTTTTCTGTGTTAGGGTGCCCTATGCAGATTAAAACAGATAATGCACCAGCTTATGTAAGCTCTTCTTTTCAACAATTTTGCCAAGAGTTTCAAATTAATCATAAAACAGGAATTCCTTATAATAACCCCCAAGGTCAAGCCATTGTGGAAAGAGCTCATTTATCTATTAAGCTTCAATTACAAAAATTAAAAGGGTGAGTAGGTTTATGACTCCCCAAAATAGCCTCAATCATGCTTTGTTCATTTTAAATTTTTTAAACTGTGATGAAGAAGGTCACACTGCGGCTGAGAGGCAAATGTCTCCCTCAGTAACAGGCCTTTTAGGCAGAGTTTTGTGGA
Organism: Marmota monax; assembly: GCF_021218885.2. NCBI lineage: Eukaryota > Metazoa > Chordata > Mammalia > Rodentia > Sciuridae > Marmota > Marmota monax. The sequence continues at coordinate 438,076 of NW_026694888.1, read as the reverse complement.
AAGATTTACAGACTGGTCAATGGAAAGGCCCAGACCCAGTGATTATGTGGGGCAGAGGTCATGCTTGTATTTTTCCAGAAGGTGCTTTTCATCCTATCTGGGTGCCTGAACGCGCAATCAGACATGGAAGAGATAGAACCGAGATTCAAGCGACTAAAGATCGACCCGGAGAAGCCCCCATCCAAAAGGAAGAGATATTGGAAAAAGACAAAGAGAAACCAGATTGACCCAGCTGAAAAGCTGATTTCATGGGAAGAGGAGAAGAAGCTAATAACACAGGCTTCCCGAATAATTCGACTCCTAGGAAAGAACAGGACCCCAGTCTTGGTGGTAGCAACAGTAATTGCCCTGCTGGGCTGTCAGGTAAAGGGGGATCAGATAGACACTTACTGGACATATTTCCCAGATCCACCCCTGGTACGCCCAGCTGTGTGGACTGGAGAATCTATCCCAGTGTTTACTAATGACTCATTCATGATGGGAGTATTTACAGATACTCATATTACTCCCAATCATGTGACTAGATTTAATTATTCTGGCTACAGTGCTCAATTACCTTTGTGTTGGTCCCACGATAAACATGCTGGCTGTCTGAAAGTATCATTTGAGGAAAAGACAGCAATTGGTAGACCTAGACTGACTAATTATTCTATTTATGGAGACTTAAAACCTTATACTAGATCAGTAATTAAGATGGGACTTTCCCATAACAAGCCAGTCATTTCTGCAAAACCTCCACGGATATCCCACTGTCCAAACAGTTCTACAATTGATATTGGCACCTTTCCTAGATGGATGGATTGTGTAAATACTTTTCCTGTACAACACAAGGTGTCTAAAGATAGTGTGTATATTTTAGATTGGTCTCCAAAAATTGATAAGAGACAATTATGAAAAAATTCTGCTAACGACACCTGCAGGATTTGTTAGTAATATTTTGACTTACAGTGAGGGTGGTATTCAAAAAGATGTTTGGCGCTTAATTGCTGCCTCAGAATTCTTACATTTTACAGACAAGCCTTTACCAAAATTTATTGGCAAGAACTGTAAGGAGGGATCTTGCTATGGCTTACGAGCCTGTGTCCAATCTCCTTATGTTTTAATTATTGGAAATGTAAAAGTTAAATGGATAGATGACAGATATGTTGTCACATGTAACAAATGTAACCTAACCAATTGTATTACTAGGTATAATGGAGGAAAAGGAGTGCTGGTACTTCATCAGCCCTCTTTTGTTTTATTGCCTGCTAATATTTCAGAGCCATGGTACGCTGATACTGGTTTACAAGTCTTGCAGCAAATTCATGCCCAGCTAGCAAGACCTAAACGTGCTATTGGAGTTATAATTGTTGGTGTTTTGGTGTTAGTTTCTTTTATTGCATCCACTGTTTCTGCATCTCTGACATTGTCTCAAAATATTCAGCATGCAAAATTTCTTAATAATTTATTTATTTATTTTTTTAAATATTTATTTATTTATTTTTGTTTTCGGCGGACACAACATCTTTGTTTGTATGTGGTGCTGAGGATCGAACCCGGGCCGCACACATGCCAGGCGAGTGCGCTACCTCTTGAGCCACATCCCCAGCCCTTCTTAATAATTTAGCTCAAAATACTTCCAAGGCTCTGGCGTAATCAAGTAAATATTGATGAAAGGATTGTGACTAAATTAAACACCTTAGAGGCGACTTTTATAGACATAGGTAATGAACTTTCAGCTTTAAAATTTAAAGAAAGGCTTAAATGCCATGCAAATTATAAATATATGTGTGTGTTACAGCTGCCAAGTACAATGCTTCTCTCTGGGATTGGGAGAAGGTTAAAAACCATTTGTTAGGTATTTGGCAAAATAATAATAATAGCTTGGATCTTTTGGAACTTCATCACCATATCCAAGACATTCAAAATAATAGAGCTGATTTTTCAGATCCTTCTTCTTTGGCTAACCAAATATTGAAGGAGTTAAATGGATTTAACCCTGGAAATATTCTTAAACACTCGGCCTGGTACATTATTGGATTGTTCTCCTTGCTGTTAATTCTCTTTTGTGTTGTAATTATAGGATGGCGAGTCTTCGGAACAAGAATGCAGAAACTCGAAAGAGTGAACCACTGCCTGATTTTTAAGAGAAAAAAGGGGGAATATGTGGGGAGCCATTCTCGCACATGATTGGGCACCTCCCTGATTGGGTGTGAGGCGCTCTGGCCAAACTGTGTCGGAGCTAATCCCCACCCTCTCCTGGTGCGAGAGCCTGTCCGTGTGGGGGTGTGACTGACCATTGACCCTGAGACCAATCACTGACCCTGACCTTGGAATGCTGCCCCCCTCGACCTTCATTGGATGGAATTTTCCCCTGAATTTCTTGTTCCCCAATAAAAGGCCACTCCCTGGCATGCTCGCTCTCTCTCTCTCTCTCTCTCTCTCTCTCTCTCTCTCTCTCTCTCCTGCTAGTCCTGCCTTGCTGGCCCACTGGTTGGTTCAAGGTGAGAGCTAGAGGAAGGGCCGTCTCGGACCTGGTCAAAGAAAAAGGTAATTGAGTCTTGTGTGTTTATTTCTATCTCACTAGTCAACTTCTATGCTATGACCCTCTTGTATGAAACCAGCGTGCTGGTCGCGCGGTGGAGGGCGACACTAAAATAGGAAGTTTATCTACATTGAACTCTTTTGCAGAGACTCTTGTTGACAGTTCTAAAATCAACCATGGTGAAGATTTGTGGAGAAGCCCAATTAAGACCTTTCTGTGGAGAAAGGGGGTGCCACTACACATGGACTAAGCCATTTTGGAGCCATTGGGCAGGAAAGCCTGGTATCTGGAACTCCCAGTGGGAATCCACTGCTCTGAGAATGCCTGGTTCATGTGATGTCCTACCTAGCTCACTGCTCAAGTTCTAGCATAGCTAGATATGAGAGTGGCCCTGGAATCACATAGCCTCCTGGAGATGGGTGTGGCTTGCCAAAATGCCAATCAACCTGTTTTCCTGCAAGATCCCCACCACGCTGAGAGGCAGGCACCAAACAAGACTACCAAGACTCCTCCTGCTGAAACCTCATCCCTACCTTTGAGGGACTCCCCTTAAACAAAAAAATTCAGGGCCTTTTTTAATTGTTTAGCTCCAGCTCCTATCAGGACTGGGAGATCCATGAGGTGCTCCTCTTTTTATATCTAATTTCTGGCTCTGTCTTTATTTCTTACTGATTATTTTGGACTTATTATTTTCCCAGGCAGCTCAGACCTCCTGAGAATGAGCCTACCCTGTTGGGGTCTGGACACCTCATGATAGACTGCCCCCTTCGTCCACAGACCCCTGCTCCAGGGCAGACTCTCCATGGCAGACCCCTTCTCCACGGGCATCAGTCTGACCTGCTTCCCGTCGTCTCCTAATGCACCTGCCTCTACTTGACTCTCACCATGGCCGTGACACTCACCAGCAGTTGTGAAGGATAAACATTCAATCCACCATGACAGTCTACTGTTGGGTTCGTTGCTTGTGGGAGGCCATCCATGAAATTCGTGAGGACCTTCTCTGGCATGGAAGCCAGGGAGGGATAGGCCTGGCATTGGGAACGTCCTGTGGCTCTCCCATGACAGTGGATCGCCCACTGATGTGACCTTCCCTCTGCTCTGCTAGGAAGGTTCCTCATAGTTGTACTGGAGATGGGCATATCCGTTAGGAACTGAGCAACCCACCTTTATCCTATTCTGGTAAAGAACATTCTAGGGAAGGCCTTTGATGTTTCCCAGTATGAATAGAGCAGGTTGGGCTCCATCTTTGTTCAGAAGCTCCATGACTCTGATCAGCTTGCCCCTCCTGCCCCTGCTTTTGAAACTACTTTCTGTGTTCTCTGTGTGTGTTTCCCTCGCTGTTTTATTTCTTTTACCTTTTACTTCCCAGCCAGCCCATTCTCCCCAGGGAAACCCCAGTCCCACTGCCCTCTTGGGACCTGGGCAGGAACTGGTGCCGGGAACAAGAATCCTCATTTCGTGGAATTCAAAGGTAACTAGTGAGTGTTTGTCTCTCTCTCACAGGAAAAGCGCTTGTGAATTAGCAATTAGTATACTAAGAGAAAAAGGAGAGAGAAAAGTTTATTTATCATGGGATGTTAAGCATGGGGAACTCTTTGTCTTCAGAAAAAGAAATTCATTTTGCAATTTTGAAGATGATAATAAAACAAAAGGGAAAAGATAAAGATCACAGCTCACTCAGTTCTTAAGAAGATTAGGGAAATATGCCCATGGTTCTGTGAAGGGGAGTCACTTGATTTACATATGATTGAAAATGTAGAAAAAAATAGGGTTGCAGTAGTTTATATTCTGCCCAAGATATTGGTTGATGGCCTTCGGGAGACTTACTTACGGGCCACTTACTTAAGGCCTTAGAGATGCACTTAAAAGTCAGACCTAGTGAACAGGCTTGCTCAGCACCTAGGGCTTCTTCGTCTGCAGGTAGCCTAACACACCTAAGACAGGCAGAAAAGCTAAGGGCAAAGCAAAGTCACATCTGCTTTTAACTGTGGAAGCCAGAATACAGCCTGCTGGCACAGCCTGAGCAAAATTCATGGTTCACAGCCCCAAAAGGCAGAGAAGCAGCCCAGATCCAATTTCATTAGGAAGAGAGAGGCCCCGGAGATGGAGATGGGGAAAGGGCCAGAGCTGGGAGACACAGAAGAGGATTCTCAGTCAGAGGAAGTGCTTGAATTAGAAGCAGACCTCCGTCATTTGCATTTAAATGGTCCTGCCCCAACCACTCTCCCTTGGGGAAGACCGAGGCTTACACCCTTGAACCTGTCAGCCACAGACCCTTCCCTACTCCAATGTGGTGTCAACCACTTGACAGGAGGGAAAAGATATCTCAGGATTTAAACTATTTGCAATTTTCAAGCTGATAGGTGGCCCAAACCAATGTGTACCAGTTCATACTGCCATTTCTTTTAAAACATTAAAAAATTAATATTTTTTTCATCATATGGCCTGAACTCACCTTTTTCTTCAAAGCCTGATAGAATCTATATGTAGTGACATTTTGCTGCCTTATAACTGGGTCACGCTAGCAAAAGCCCGTCTTTCAGGAGGTGATTATTTGCTATGGCAATCTAACTGATGAATTTTTACTCTGAGCAGGCAGAAGTTAATAGAAGGCATGGAATTATTATGGTAGACATATCGACTGAGATGGGAAAATTTACTGATTTGGACAACAGTTAAATTATGATTTGCAAGCTTATAATCAGATTAATGCATGTGCCAGAAGGGCATGGAGAGACTTACTAATAAAGGAGAAAAACCCCTAAATTTCAGTTAAATCCAATTCTCAGGGACCAGAGAATTGTTTGGGCTTGTGGCACATTTATACCAAGCCGCAGATTGCATGATAAGAGATTCGGAGGACTCTGAGGTATTAGTTAAACCTCTAGCTTTTTTTTTTTTTTAATATTTTTTAGTTGTAGTTGGACACAATATTTTATTTTATGTGGTGCTGAGGATCGAACCCAGTGCCCCACACATGCCAAGCGAGCACGCTACCACTTGAGCCACATCCCCAGCTCCAAACCTCTAGCTTTTGAAAATGCTAATAAAGTTTGCCAAGAAGTGATTCAATTGTATTGTTGATTATATCCACCTTTGTGCCAATGTCAGGCAGGCACATCTGCAGGGATCAGCCATAGCCACCACATTAAAACAGGTTCTACGGACTCCATCAAAGGAGAGCCGTGATGGAAGGCAGGGTTTTAACTGTGGGAAAACAGGGCCAGAGATTGCAGGCTTTTGCCCAAATAGATGTGCCAGGCTTCTGCCAGAGCCATGGGGGGGAGGGCAACCTCTAGGCAAGGGAATGGCATGCCCAGCAGGTCACCAACAGGCTACCTCCACTGATGCCAACACTCCACTGATGCTACCTCCCCTGCCCACAGTGGGGTGTAAGCTCCAGGTCGGGGTCCTTCCCTCTAGCCCAGACTCCTTATGTGCAGGCTCAACCTCCCGGTTAATCTGTTCAGGAACCAGGAGTTTGGAGCTCCATCCAGCTTCAGAATTCCTACTGACTCCAGAGATGAGTCCATAGTTTGTTCCTACAGGAATTTATGGGCCACTGCTGCCAGATACAGTAGGTTCAATACTGGGAAGAAGCAATCTAACTCAAAAAGGAACTCAGTCATCACCAGTGTTCTTGATGTAAATTTTAGTGGGGAAATGAAGATTACAGTTCAAACAAATTCCATTATTCGGCTTTCTCTAAAAGATGCAATTGCACGATGATTTTCTTGCCTTGTTGTTCTGCAGGGAAAGATTCATCAGACAGACCTGGCAAATTCAGACTCCGGGTCCCTGGACAGAGCCTATTGGGCTCAATTTGTTAAGCAAGAGTTTCAGATGGAAGATGACCAGAATCTTATTGGAGGGTTCTTCTGCCCAGAGGAATCCAAGTCACCCTAAATAGCCACTCTAAATCTTAATATTTCAAATAACGAACAAATATAAAACACAAACACTCAGAAATACATACAAAAATGAATATAGGTTGGGGGCTGTGGCTCAGCAATAGAGCGCTTGCCTAACGTGTGAGGTCCTGGGTTCGATCCTCAGCACCACATAAAAATAAGTAAAATAAAGGTATTGTGTCCAACTACAACTAAAAAATAAATATTTTAAAAATGAATATATACAAAAGTGAAGCCCCTGATAGATCAAAATGGCTCTGGTGGTTTATTTAAGGGGGGTACATCAAAGGCAGGGGTAAGGTTTCAAGGGTGGAGTCTTGCTTTGTGATGTCTTGCAGTCAGCGGGTTGATTGACATATTGGCAGGTCACACCCATCTCAGGTGCTGTATGGGATCTTTGGCAGACCTTGAGGGGGAAGTTCACCTGTGTCAAGCTGTCAATCCCTGTGGGGAGTGCCCCAGGAGTTCTCAGTGCCAGACTTCTCCCCTCAGGAGGCTTCAATGTGTAACATAGTCCACACACAGCCCATAGACAGCTTGTGACCAAGAGCACCCTCTATTGGATCTTAAAATTAACTATAAAAATTTTAAGGGCATAATAGATACAGGAGCAAATAAATCAGTCATCTCTAGCAAATTTCGGCCCCAAAATCGGCCTTTGCGTACTGCACCTGCTAGTCTAGAAGGAATGGGACAGACCTCTCAGCGCCCAGTACCTCCGAAGGGAAGGTAAGGGTGGCAATAGAGGACTCTTAAAACCTTATGTCCTTGATACTTTACCAGTGAATGTTTGGGTTGAGATGTTTTGAATAGCCTAGGAGTATTTTATATATATATTTAGTTGTAGATGAACACAATACCTTTATTTTATTTGTTCATTTTTATGTGGTGCTGGGGCTTGAACCCCGTGCCTCACACATGCTAGGCAAGCACTCTACTACTGAGTCACAACCCCCGCCCCTAAGAGTATTATTAACTCCTAAATCTATGGTGTCACCTCAAATGCTTGATCAAATATTTATTTCCACTAAAGGATTAAAAGGAAATCAACAAGAAGGGTATTTACCTATAAATCAGTCTTCTCAACAAAGACAATTTAAATTATCTAATTCACCCAAACAAAATTCTTAATGGGGTAATTGGTTTCTTCCCTGGCCCAGAAAACAACAGAGAAGATTAATCGGCTGTCTGTTGATCTTGCTGGATTGACCAATGGCCCCTTACAGGTGAAAAACTCCAAGTAGCCAATATTTTAGTCCAAGAACAACTTCAAGCCAATCATATTTAGCCTTGTCTTAGTCCTGGGAATACTCCAGTTTTTGTGGTAAAAAAAAAAAAATCTGGCCATGGGGCTGGGGTTGTGGCTCAGTGGTAGAGCACTTGCCTCGACTATATGAGGCACTGGGTTTGATCCTCAGCACCACATAAATAAATAAAGATATTGTGTCCATCTATAACTTAATTTTTAAAAATCTGGTAAATGGAGATTATCATATGATTTTAGAGCAGTTAATCATATTATGGAATCCATGGGCACCTTACATCCTGGACTTCCCCTCCTACAGCTATCCCTCTTGATTATCAATTAATACTAATAGATTTAAAAGATTTTTTTTCACTATACAGTTGCATCCAGATGATTGTAAGAGATTTGCTTTTAGCATCTCAGTTATAAATTTCAAAAAGCCATTAAAAGGTTTTGCTAGAAAGTGTTACCTCAAGGAATGGCCAATAGTCCAACACTGTGTCAAGATCTCATTACGCAGGCTATAGCTCCAATATGTGAACAGTTCCTTAATGCATATGTCATCTATCCCAGGGGTGGCTTTCTTTTGGCTAGTTCATGTGTGCTGCCCGGGTTCGATCCTCAGCACCACATACAAACAAAGATGTTGTGTCCTCCGAAAACTAAAAAATAAATATTAAAAAATTCTCTCTCTCTCTCTCTCTCTAAAAAAAAAAAAAAAAAAAGTTAGCCTTGTTTGCCTCAACTCTGAACACTCAACCCCACTCAAGGCTGAACACCTGACCCCAATCCATCTGGTACAACAGAAACCCACATCTAGCCCCTGCCCAGTCTGCCTGAAGGCAGAAGATGACACCCTTAGCAACTACTGTATGATCCAATCACTGTACGCCAACAAGGCAGCTTGCAGACCCGGAGACCCCATTAGATTTTAGCTATAAAAACTCTCTCCTGCAGGGCCCCCCTCTTGCTTCTCTCCCTCTTGTTTCCTCTCTCTCTCTCTCTCCTTTCCCTGTTCAGACACACCACATTGCCACAATAAAGATCTCTTGGTCACTCTGAGTGCCAGTGTCACCTTCCTTTCAGGCTGCAACCAGATTTAAAACTGACCACTGCAGATTGGAGTTCTTTATTTCAAGTTTTACAGGGAGATCCTTCTCCATCCTCTCCTCATCAGCTTACAGCAGAAGCAAGGAGTGCCTTAACAAAAGTTGAATCTGCCATTAAGACAGCACATCTTACTAGAATCAATTCACAAGAGCCTATATATTTATTAACATTTTCCACTGTTCATACCCCTATGGGAGCATATGGCAATCACTGCGAATTGTTGAATGGCTTCACATATCTCATTCTCCTCAAAAGTCATTTACTCCATTTCCTGATTTTATATATCAGCTAGTTATTAAACTAAAAACACAAGTTTTACAATTAGTTGGCTCAAAACCAAATATTATTGTTATCTTTTCTACTCAACAGCATAGTTGGCTTTGGCAATCTTCCAATACTTGGCAAATAGCTTTTGCTAATTTGCCTGGTCAAATAGAAAGCCATTACCCTCATGATAAACTTATTCAGTTTGCTCTTGTAACTACATTAATTTTTCTCCCTGGGTCAACCAATAGTTGGAGCACTAACATATTTACTGATGGATCAAGTTCAGGATAAGCAGGTTTTATATCCATGCTCATATGGAGATAATACAGATATAACATACTTCTGCACAATGAACAGAACTTCTGGCTCTCATTTGTGCTTTAATTCATTTTGCTAATGAGCCAATCAATATTTTTTTCCTTTTTAAAATTTTTTTCAATCAATATTTATTCCGATAGTTTATATGCAGTTGGAATTATGAAAAATATTGAAACATTGAATATTGGAAACACACCATCACAAGAGTTATTTGTTTCATACTTTACAAAAGACAGTTCAAATGTGTCACCATCCATGTTTCATAGGCCATATATGAGCACAATCTAACCTTCCAGGTCTTTAGTATCAGGTAATGATAAAATTCATAAACTTGTTGCTGTTGGTCAACAAATATCTTTATGTCATTGTTCACAAGCCTCACATTATTTACATCATCAGAACTCTTCTGGTTTACATTAAAAAAATCAATATCACTAGAGAAAAGCTCGTAAAATTGTCCATCATTGTCCACAATGTGTTATCCATATTCCATCTTCATCAACTGGGGTTGATCCCAGGGTTTATGACGGCATCAGTTAAGGCAGATAGATGTGACTCACATCCCTCAGTTTGGCAAACATTGTTATGTTCAAGATATCATTGATACTTATTCTCCACTTATTTTTTCCACTGCCCATGTTAAAAAAAATACTCAACATGTCATTTCTCATTCGCATTGCCTACCTACTTTGAAGCATTAGGATGTCCTTTACAGGTTATATCATTGCTATGCCAAATAGTCATTATCAGATCTAAACTGATAATACTCCCGCTCACACTAGTTCTTTTCAGCAGTTTTGTCATCAATTTTGTATTGATCATAAAGCAGGTGTCCCTGATGATCCTCAAGGTCCAGCCATTGTAGAACAAGCTCATTTATCTATTAACCTACAATTACAAAAACAAAAAGGGAGAAATAAGACCCTACAAAATAACCTTAATCATGCTTTGTTTGTTTTAATTTTTTAAAATTGTGACTCTGAAGGTCACACTGCAGCCAGGAGACACATGTCTTCCACTGCAACAGGTCCCGTGGGCCAAGCTTGGTGGGAAGATTCACCTACAGGACAAAGGAAAGGTCCAGACTCAGTCATAATGTGGGGTGGAGGTCATGCTGGTGTTTTTCCAGAAGGTGGCTTTTGTCCGATTTGGGTACCCAAATGTGCCATCAGACCTGGAGGACCTAGAACCAAGGTTCAAATGACTAAAGATCAATCCAGAGATGTCAGCCCTGACCCCCATCAGGAAGAGGAAGCTAGAAATGAGGAAAAGGATGAAGAGGGCCAAGAGAGACTGAATTTCCAAACTGCCATCATGGGAACAATTGAGGAATCTGATGCAACAGGCTGATCAGGTGGTTCAGCCACAAGGAAGGACTAAGCTCCAGCCACAGTGTTTGTGGCCCTGCTCTGTTGAGCTGCCAGTAAGTGGGTCCATGGAGAAACCTATTGGACTGCTTTCCATATCTACCTTTAGACACCCAGCTGTGTGGGCTGGAGAATCTGTCTCAGTATTTACTAATGATACTCACATGTACCCAGATTACACCCGTCCATGTGACTGAATTTGATTATACTGGTTACAGTGTACAACTGCCTGTATGTTGGTCTCATGATAAGCATGCTGGCTGTTTAAGGGCATCATTCAAGAGAAAGACCATACATGGGGGACCTAGACCAGCCAATTGTACTGAGGCCCCAGGACTCAAGACCATATGTCTGAACAGTTATTAAAATGGGACTTTCTCATAACAAGCCAGTCATTTCCAGAACTTCCACCAATATCTTACTGTCCTAATCATTCTGCAATGATTTGATCCCAAAGGTGCCAATTCATGTGGCAGTGTAACTCCATAAGATCCAGGTTATTATTATTGCTATGCCAAATACCCATTAGATGATTTTTTAATCTTTTCCCAATCACACTGAGAAGTATTATATTTGGCCGCAGTAACATAGACACCTTTCCTAAATGGATGGAATATGCAAATGTCTTGTCAGTATATAACATAAAGCTTTATAGAAATAGTGGATATATTTTAGACTGGCTTCCAAGAATTCACATAAGACAATTACATAAGGGTGCCATGACCACTGGAGCTTTTGTTGGTAATATTCTAACCTTCAGCAAAGGTGGTATCCAAAAAGATCTTTGGTGCTTAATTGCAGTCTCAGACGTTCTACATTATACAGATAGCTCTATGCCTAACTTTGTAGGCAGGAATTGCAAAGAGGGTTCCTGCTATGGCCGGCAGGGCTGTGTTCAATCTCCTTGTGCTTTAATTACTGGGAATGTAAGCGTTAAGAAAAGGGATGATGAATATCTTGTGTAAAAGGGATGTAAATATCTTGTAGCCTGTAAAAATGCCATCTAATCGCATCACTAGATTTAACAGAGGGAGAGGAATGTTGGTCCTTTACCAACCCTCTTTGTCTTACTACAAGCTGACGTTCAGAACCATGGTTCCAGTGCTGGTGTTCAGGTTTACAGCAGACGCATGCTCAGTTAACCAGACCTAAGTAGTCTGGTCTTGGTCTCATAATTCTTGGAGTTGATGCTTTAATTTCATTCATCACTTCTATGATTAGAACTTCAGTAGCTATATCGCTAAACATTCAACAGGCAAATTTTCTTAATAATTTGGCTCAAAATATTTCCAAAGCCTTCAATAATCAGATAAATATTGATGAAAAGTTGAATGCTCTAGAAGATATGGTCATAAATATTGGCGATGAGCTTTCCACTCTCAAGTGTAAGGCTTAAAAGCCATGCTGAGTGTCAATACATCTGTGTTACTGCGGCCAAGTATAATGCTTCCCTTTGGGATGGGGAATTGATTAAAAATCATCTAATGGGTATGTGGCATAGCAATAATGATAGCCTGGATCTTAGAGAGTTCCATTGCCACATCCAGGATCTTCAAACAGCAAAATCTATCTTACGGATCCTACCTCTCTAGCTGATGAAATATTTCAAGAATCGAAAGGCTTTAGTCCTGGAAACATACAGAAACACTCTGCATGTATATTATTGGAATGAAATGTTTGCTGCTAGTCTCTTTTGTATCATGATAATAGGTTGTCACACCCCAAAACAAGAATCCAGGAACTTGAAATAAGGGCTCATCATTGACATTTTCAAAGTAAGAAGGGGGAATATGTGGGAAGCCATCCATGAGATACGTGAGGACCTTCTCTGGCATGGAAGCCAGGGAGGGATAGGCCTGGCATTGGGAACGTCCTGTGGCTCTCCCACAATAATAGATCACCCACTGATGTGACCTTCCCCTCTGCTCTGCTAGGAAGGTAGCTCCACCCGTCTGATCAGCTTGACTCTTCTGCCCCTGCTTTTGAAACTGCTTTCTGTGTTCTGTGTTTTTCACCATTTTATTTCTCTTAGCTTTTATTTCCCAGTGAGCCATTCCCCTGAGGGAAACCCGGTTCCCACCACCCTGCGGGACAGGAGTGGGAGCTGCTGGCCGTGTCCTCCTCCTGCGGGACAGGAGTGGGAGCTGCTGGCCGTGTCCTCCTCCCCAGCTCTGTGTCCACGCTGGGCACTGGAGCTCTGGAGTACTGTTTGGAACAGAGATGTGACCCCAGCTCTGCTGCTTGCACCATCTGTGCGGCCCTGGACTGTGGGGAGTGGGGACTTCCCTTTGGACTGCTGTTTCGCCTTCTGCAGAGAAGGTGACACGTGTGGTGTTTTGGAAGTCAGAGGTGAGAAACTCTCAGGGGAAGCGGAGTTTCGCTCTCAGGCTCTCTGCCTTTTGTCTTCCTCCCTGAGTGCCTGACGCTGCCCATTTATGGGCCATGTGCAGAAGCCTGTGCACACAGAACCACCAAGAGTTCTCTTACAGGGCACTGAACCCAAGGACACTCTGCACCTGAGCCACACCCCCAGCCCTGTGTTTGCTTTTTGTTTGTTTGAGACAGAACCTTCTGGCTAAATTTCTGAGGCTGGCCTGGGACTTCAGATCCTTCTCATCAGCCTCCTGACCTGCTGGGATCACCGGCATGCCCCACATGACTGGCAGTACATCTGACCTTTTAGTCTCACAGGAAGGGTGGCCACCACGCCCTCCACTCTCATGACAGAAAGGTGGAGGTCTTTCCGTTTGTCACAATGTAGGCACCAAGTTTTCTTCTAAATAAAGTAGGTCGAACACTGGGGCACGTCCTTACCCAACCTGCCGTGAGCACTGAGCAGAGAGGAACCTCCTAAAGAGGCACCGAGTATTGGCTGTTGACCCTACTGCACCTGGACTGCCTACAGGGAGCCGCCTTCCCAGTCCTCTGGCCCGACCGGAGATGACGAGATGGCTAGGGGACCCAGCTCCTGCGGCAGAGCCGGCTCCAGGCAGGTCTAAGTGCTTCCTGGCTGGACTCACCTCCTCCACCCATGCCTGGAAGCAGTGTCGTCACCACATGGGGTCCCCTGTGTCAGCAGCAGCTGCTAACCCGTGTGTTCAGGGCCAACTTTGAGTCAGGGCAGGGCTGAGGTTGGACATCTGGCAGGTGGCTGCAGTGTCCAAACTGCTGTTTGAATGGTGCTTTTCCATTATCAGACATCGTTGCTGATCTGATGATAACCTGTGATTTTAAAGTAACCTGTGATTGTGGTATTTTACATAATCTCATCCACAGATATTTGTCTCTATGTCTAGAAGACAAGGACTTTTGAAATGGAACCACAATACCATGATCACACTGTTAAAAATTAGCAAGAGCATACCAGTTGCAGACACGGTGGAGAGGCCGGTCTGTCCCGCCTCTGCGTGCTGTGAAGCCCGCAGGAGCCACGGAGCAGACACCAAGGATCCAAGAAAGAAATGGCAGCAGGTGGGCAAGGAGTGCCCTGCTGAGCCGGCCCCAAGCTCACCATCGCCTCTGGATTCTCCAGCCTGGACAGACCATGCCAAGAGCTGAGCTGTGCACAGAGGCCAGGAACAGGGGAGCCAACAACTCCGAGGAGGACAGAGGCAGAGGAATCACATACCCTGACTTGAAGGCCTACTGTAAAGAGCATGGAGTCGGCAGAGGATGGACATCTAGGTCATTCAAACAACAAAATCCAGAAAGAGAAACCCCAAAGACGGTGGGCTCCAGACAGGGTGAGAAGACAGCCACAGGGGCACAAGTGTGCGGGGCAGGACAGAGACACTCCAACCACACGGCCACTCTCACAGACTCCCACCACCAGCCGGTCTGGAGTACAACGGAGCACTACAAAGGGTTTGAGGAAGACACTGAGCGCCCTTGTGGACTGGAAGGAGACTTTCAACCTAAGGTCGAGAGCCAAGAGCCACCTCATAGGGAAGCAACGTGCAGCTTCCTGGGGAAACGAGCCTCTGCCTGGCGATGGCTTCCTTTCTTTTGTTGTTGTGGGATTGAACCCAGGGGTGCTTTACCATGAGCCACATTTCGAGCCCTTTTTATGTTTTACTTTGTAGGTTGCTGAGACTGGCCTTGAACTTGCAATCTTCCTGCTTCCTTCAGCCTCTCATGTCATGGGATTCCAGGATCTGGCATCACACCAACTTATTTTTTATTTTGAGAGAGGGTCTTACTAAGTTGCCATCCTCCTGCCTCAGTCTCCAGAGTCACTGGGATCACAGGTGTGTGCCACTGGCTGAGTTGGTTTCTTAAATATGACATCAAAGGCACATGCAACCAAAATAGGTAAATCAGACCCATCCAAGTCAGACTTTTTAAAAGGTCACAACTCCAGAGAAGGGCGTAGGGGCTTGTGTTGCAGTGTTATTATAATCTTATTTCTCCTCACCTACAAGACCTTTGTCACACACATACACACACACACACATACACAGTTAAGGACTTTTGTACAGCACAGGACACTCTCAAGAGAGGAGAAAGAGAAACTATAGGAGAAAGTGTTTGCAAATCATTTCTCTGACAAAGGTTTAAGATCCAGAATATCTAAGAAACTCCTACGACTTAACAACATAAAACCCGAATTTAAAATGGGTGAAGAAATTTGACAGACATTTCTCTGAAGAAAACAAACAAATGGCCATAAGCACCCCAGATGCTCAGTACTTCTGGTCACCAGAGGGAGGAGCACACTCAGGGGGGAGTGTGTGCCTCCTGCGTGGTGGGCCCTGGGCGCCACCTCCCATACAGCAGCCAGCAGCCAGCAGGCACCACCTCGTTTCCTGAGGGTGGCTGCCACCAAAGGAGCAGCGTCTGCAAGGACACAGAGCTCTGGATCCCTGGGCATCGGCCCCTGGAAAACAGTCCTCAGAACAGGAGAAACGGAATCACCACATGACCCGGCAACTCTGGCCCTGGGAGTGTGTGGAACAGTGACAACAGGGTCTCAGACACTTGTGCACTGTGGTCACGCAGCCACGAGACAGAAGCACCCAAATATCCACCAACCGACGAGTGAGTGTACTCCATCAGCATTAAGAACCAGAGTGAGAAAATTAAATCACTTCTAGTTTCTTTACAGGGATTGAAATGAAGTGCTAAATCAAACAGTGTTTCCTACTAGTTACAAGCACCAAAAAAGCCACACGAATTGTTACAAATTTCCACCTGCCAATTCTAAAACGTGTGTTTCTGTAATTGAAGTGTATCAACGCTTTGGCCATTTTTCTTTTGAGCTATGAAAGAACTCTCATCTCGATTCTCCCCAGGTTTCACTGCTCTTTAAAAATAGGATAAGTGCTCAGGGATGTTATGTTAAAAGTAATAACAGGGGCTGATGGCAGCGGCCGGCGCTGTGGCGGTGCGGTCCCAAAAGGGTAGTCCCGCGAAGGATGGCTTCGTCCCGTCAGCACTGGGGACCCGAGGGCATTGGGATGCTGTCTTTGAGAGAGAACTGCAAACTTTTCAAGATTATGGAGATACAGGGGAAATCTGGTTTGGGGAAGAGTATGAATCGACTAATAAAGTGGATGCAGAAACGCAAGATTCCACTGGATGCTTCAGTGCTTGATATTGGAACTGGAAATGGTGTTTTCCTGGTTGAACTTGCAAAATTTGGTTTTTCTAATATTACTGGAATTGATTATTCTCCTTCTGCAATCCAGCTTTCTGGAAATATTATAAAGAAGGGTTATCTAACATTAACTTGAAGGTAGAAGACTGTTTGAATCTTTCCACAAAGCTGTCTGGATTTCATATTTGTATTGATAAAGGAACTTTTGATGCCATCAGCCTTAATCCTGACAATACAGTTGAGAAGAGGAAGCAGTATGTGAAATCTCTCTCCAGGGTGTTAAGAGTAAAAGGTTTTTTCCTAATAACTCCATGTAATTGGACCAAGGAAGAGTTGCTAAGTGAATTCAGTGAAGGATATAAAATTTTTGAAGAGTTGCTGACACCCAGGTTCAGTTTTGGAGGCAGATCTGGAAACAGTGTAGCAGCATTGGTCTTCCAGAAATCCTGAGACTTTTCCTAGGACAATTTCAGGTAGCTTTTTTAAAGAAGCTACACAGCATAGTTAAAAAAAAAAAAAAAAGGAATCATGAGCATGTAGGCAACCAACAGTAATTTGAAATATTTTGTATTTGAAATGTAAATATTTTTCTTTTTGATTTTAAAAAATCCCCTGTAACTCTAAACAGTTAAAAACTTAAAAGAAGTAAATAAATTTACAAAAAAAAAAAAAAAAAGTAATAACAGTGCCTGGAAACAGCCCTCAACCAGGAGGTGGCAGTTTGACATCATACTAGGTCACGCACTGTGAGCCACAGACACTTTCCTGTCTGTTGGTGCTGGGTTGGTGATCAAGAGCAATCGTTTACGCCCTCAGCCTTCGTTCTGCCATCTATAAATGGAACTAACTTCTTGATGTCTATATAGCATTATTTTCAGCATTATATAAAATATTGTATGTGCAACTATTTGAGCTATTATATAAACACTTTATGTAAGAATAAAAAGGAGGGGATTTGGACCCAGGCTACAACATGGGTGGACCTGGAGGGCACTATGCTGAGTGAGATATGCCAGGCACAGAAGGATTCCACTGTGCAAGGGCCCTGTGGAGTCAGGGTAGAGTAATGGGTGCCAGGGCTGAGGAGGGCAACGGGGAGTCCCTGTGCAGTGGGGCAGAAATTCAGTGTTGCAGGATGAATGGTTTTGGTGATCTGTTGCACAAGAATGTCAAAGTCCTTATGTTATTAAACTGAATACCTAAACATGGTCGGGGTGGTAAAGTTCATGTTATATGTATTTCACCAGTTAAAATTACATTGAAGGGGGGCTGGGGTTGTGGCTCAGGGGTAGAGAGCTCACCTAGCATGTGAGGCTCTGGGATCAATCCTCAGCACCACATAAAATAATAATAATAATAGTATTTTAAAACACTTTTAAAAAATTACATTGAAGGACTGGGGGTACAGCTCAGTGGCAGAGCACTTGCCTAGCATGCTGAGGCCCTAGGTTAAATCCCAACACTGCAAAAAAAGAGTCAGTAAACTTGAAGCTAGGCACAGTGGTGCACACCTGTAATCCCAGCAGTTTGGGAGGCTGAGACAGGAGAATTGCAAATTCAAAGTCAGCCTCAGCAACTTAGTGAGGCACTAGGCAACTCAGTAAGACCCTATCTCTAAACAAAAAATAAAAAGGACTGGGATGTGGCTCAGTGGGTAAGGGCTCCTGGGTTCAATCCCCAGTACAATTAAAAAAAAAAAAAGTGATGAAGCTCTGGACCGTGCTACCATAGGGATGACTTGGGGACATACATACGTGGAATAGCCAGACGCTGAGAGCAAGTATCATGTGATCCCTGTGTAGAGCACACAGAGTAGGCAGACTTGGAGACAGAAAGTAGTTGGAAATCACCAGGACCTGGGTGGCTGGCGGGCTCCTGGTGGGCACAGAATGCTGTTTGGTGTGATGAGAAAGCTCTGTAGATAGTGGAGCTGGTGGGCACAACATCATTAACTTACATGTGCTGCTGAGTTAAAATGGTAGATTTCACATATAAACTATTATATACTTTACTGCAAGAAAAGAAAAGAAAAGCAGTTATAAATTGGACGTTATTAACATTTAGAGTCTTGTCGTGAGAATGACTTGGTTAAGAGAATGAGAGTGGCTGTCCACCACCTGGATCCTGCCAGGCACAGACCACGCTTGCAGTCACAGCAATTGGGAGGCTGAGGCAGGAGGAGTTCCAGGAGAGACCCTGGAACTCAGCAAGACCCTGTCTCCAACAGATGGAACAGGCTGGGGCTGCAGCTCCATGGTAGCTCCTGGGTTCCATCCCCAGTTCAAAAAAGCCAGAGGAGACACTAAACTACCCCAAATGGAATCATTAAAATAGAAAAGAAAGCAAGACACTGGTGGCAGCAGGCACGGGCAAGTGCATTCGCCAGAGAAACAGAACGAGTAGGACCCGGATGCCCTGTGTCCTGAAGAGGAGCGCCGTCCTCAGGGTGAGAGCCATGTCCACCCAGCTCTTACCACGGTGTGTTGGCCACAGCAGTTCTAGTTCACCCTCGTGCCATTGTGAAGCGCTTCCTGCGTCTAGCAGTAAGCTGCACTTTTGCCTAGGTGTGCACACAGGGAAACCAAGTGCATGAGGACCCAGGAAGCCCTACTGGGGTCTTGGAATGAATGCCTGCAGATGAGGGGAGGCCCAGGTCGCTTACGGCAGAAGCACCTTGTAAATGTCACAGCAGGTACTTAGACAAGCTGGCCTGCCCCCGTGTCACCAGGCGACAGTGTCACAGAACCACGTCATACCTGTGGTCTCATTGACCCAAACATTGTCCTGCGGCATGTGAGGGTACAGAGCAGGGAGGGGAGGGAGGAGACTGACCCCAGAACTCCACTCACCTGGCTGGGAGCCCCAAGACCCGTGACATCACCTGCACATGGAGCCCTGGGAGCCAGTGGTTCAATTCAGTCCAAGTTCAGAAGCCCAGAACCAGCCACACAGACATCTCAGTCCACCCAGAACCCCACCTCCCTCTGCCTTCTTGTTCTGTGCTAGCCCTTAAAGGAGGGGATGGTGCCATGCATGGGTGAGGGTCAGCTCAGCTCTGTCAGGTGCTCTTCTGCTCCAGGACCCCGGCCAGCCATGGCCCCAGGGTATGGGGACCAGCCATCATGGGCGAGTGGGAGTTCCCCGGGACAGCAGCGGGGCTGGTCACTCAGGGTGGGGGCACAGCACTGAAGTTCTTCATCGTGAATGGAGGGAAAGCAAAGCAGTGTGCCCACTCTGGACAACACCAAGCAATTTCCTAGAATGTCACATGTGAACCTGGTGCAGGGGCACACACCTAAACCCCTGTGACCAGGAGATGGAGGCAGGAGGATCATGAGTTCAAGACCAACCTGGGTAACATGGTGAACCCATCGAAAAAAAAAAATCCCTCTGCAGGTACATGTTCCCACTTGGGCATCCATGAGAACTCACCTTCACACAAGAGCTGTGGGTGAGGATCTGGAGCACGCTGACACCTGACGGGCAAACGCTGGAAGCAGACATCATCAGCCCCTGGCCCCGGGAGTGGGGAAGCCTGGGCACCGAGGGAAGGACCGTGCTGGGCAGTGGAGGGAACAGCCTCAGACACACAGAGAGGACTGAGCCAGTCTCCAGAGGTCACAGAGTGTGTGAGTCCCTGCTGACGACTTGCCACCAGGTGAGAACAGATGGGACGGGCCTTGGGACCACCCTGCGTTCTGATGGTGGCAGGGATATGCAATCCATACAGACACTAAAATTCATAGAACTCAACACCAGAAAAGCCAAGTCTATTCTGTCCACTTAAAAATAAAAAAAATCAAATTACTAAAATCCCTAAATATTATTGAGTGTGGAGCCAGTATTCAAAGTTTGTGTCTGCAGTTTCCTGTGTGCGAGCACACTCGTTCAGACTAAAGCCCAGATGTCTGTCTGCTCTGAGCCACTCCTTGTCCTGGGTTGACTTCTGGGAGGGGCAAGCGTCTCCCCTGTGGGCGGCCACAGAAGGCCCTGCTGACCTGTATTGTCGCTTCCTCACGACAAAAACACTCAAGGTCACTCCAGGGGAACTGGGCCACATGAAATGACCACACAAGAGACAGAGATACCTTTTTCCTTTGGGGGTCCTGTGACGGCTCCTCTGACCTTAGGGGTCCACAGAAAGAGGAGAGCGTGCACGAACTGACCCTTTTATTGAGGAGAAGCCATTCAAATGAGGCCAGGGGTCAGGTTTCAGGGGATTGAATCTAGCTTCATGATGTCTGCTGTCAGCAGGTCAACTGACATCTAGGGACGCCACACCGAAGGGCGGAGCAAGAGAAGGGGACACACAAAGGGCATTTCCATGGAATCTTCTATCCCAAACAGGGCACAGGGATAATACCACAAAGGAACCCTGGGACTGCGGGAAGGCATTCCTATGCCTGAAGTCACATTCTGCTACTTCGAGGATGGGGCAGGGTCCAGGCCACTACAAGAGTGACCGACAGAGCCTCTTCCAATCACAGGAAGGAAGATGCAGTCATTCAGCACAGCTGCCTCCCACACTGGATGTCAGCCTCAATGCCATCACCAAGCCCTAGAGCCCTCGAGAACAAGCCTTCCAAGTCAGAAATACAGAGGGCTTCAGGGCTGCGCCTCTGGCTGCAGGAGTCGACGCTGTGTGGACCTCTGCAGTGTGACTACAGCTGACCGGCAGGCCCACCATCCCACGGAGCCACTGTCATGGGAAGGCAGACCCTGTGGGGCACTAGCCCCTTCACTCCCTGAAGCAGCTCTGTCCCCCCAGGGGTTCTGGGAGGCCCAGGGTGGGCAGAAAGGCGTCTCCCTGTGGTGAAGGAAGATCACAGCTGGCTTGGGATGGGTTGGAGCTTGGGCTGCACGGCCTGCCGCCCTGCGCTTGCTCAGACAGGCCTCTTCTTGAGTCAGGGCCCAGATTCTCAGAGCGACTCCAACTGAGACCAAGGGAGGGTGGGACTCTCAGGCACAGCCAGGTCTCAGGTTCCCTGAGCCTGGTGCCCTCGTAATGGAAACCTTGGTGCCTAGGCACCTCTCTGTCTCAATGCCTCTTGGGGTCTTCTGTTCCCTGACCCTGAACTTGGGAAAGTTGCTGGTTGCTCCTCCCCAGATACCACCCAGGGTGTGGCCTGAGGTTCCCTGTGCTCCCTCAGTCCCCGGGAGGTGCCCCAGGGACCACAGCTTCCGGACACACCAGGCAAGGGAGGGTCTTAGGGTTCCTGAGGAGGGCCGTGGTGGTAGGTTAGTTTGACCTCTGTGACACCTGTCACCCCAGGTCTGCAGCCTCTCCTTCCATGTCACACCATGGCAACCAGTGCTACCTGTGGCCCAGGCTCAGTCAGTGACAGGGCACTCAGCAGAGTGCCCCTCAAGGGACCAGTCTCCCCAGCGTCAGCTTCTGTCTCTAACCTTTACTCAAATCACAAAGGTCCTTCCAGCTCCAAACACGCCGACAAAGAGAAAGCAGAGACTAGGAGGACGCAGCTGGGCTAGAGGGAGCAGTGGCCTGGAGTCAGAGGGGGAGAGTGTCCCAGAGGACACTGCCCGGACCAGGCCGAAAACACAGACAATAAACCAGGGCCATGAGCTGACGTCCCTGGGAGGACCCTGAACTGCTCGGTGGCCTTGGTGAACTCAGCTGTGGGATTCACACGCTGGACAGGGCCAGGATGGACTGCGTAAGCAGGTGAGGTCCAGAGGACCAACTGAGGAGGGGGCCAGGGAAGGGGGATGTGGTCCCAGGGGCCTGAATGGGTGTCCCCATCGTTCGCCCACCAGACACCGAGGGGCCCTCAGATAGGACCTGGTGAGCTGGGGGCAAACTGGTTGGCTGCTCTCCACCCATCCAGTAATACCGCTTTGTGACCCTGATGCCAGGGACAGAGTTCTGCTGGCAGTCTGCTCTGCCTAGGTGTGGGGGATGGAAAAAGACATGGAGGAGAGACTCTGGTTCCCCTGCTCACCTCCCCCAGGTACAGTGATGTGGTCAGGGTGAAGCAAAGAAGCACAGCGCCTCTGGAGTGTCAGGGCCCACGGGGGAACCATGGGGTCAGAAGTTGGCACCGGTTGCTCTCCTTGGCCTCCCACAGTCAGGTGGGGCAGCAAGGTCAATGCTCCTCTCTGGAGAAACTGGGCCTGAGGGATCCCAGCTGTGGACCCCAGAGAGGCTGAGGCCTGAGGCCCCGAGAGGAGACGGCTGGCCTTTCACAAAGCCAGTAGTTAGTAAGCAGTGGACATCAGGCTGGGTGATGGGAGGGGAGCCCCAGGCTCGGGTCCAGCCACTACAGGCTGGCGGGAGGGCCCAGGACCACCCGTGTTCTAGGGTGGG
Organism: Marmota monax; assembly: GCF_021218885.2. Classification (NCBI taxonomy): domain Eukaryota; kingdom Metazoa; phylum Chordata; class Mammalia; order Rodentia; family Sciuridae; genus Marmota; species Marmota monax. Next base: position 415,412 of record NW_026694888.1, on the reverse strand, counting down.
CTCCTGCACGGAGACTCCCTGGTGATGGGGACCCTCTCTGCCGGCTGCAGCTGCTGAGCCATCCCAGGGACACCCTGAAGACCCTATGCCACTTACTATTGATCACTGTTTCCAAAGGCCCTTCTCCTGCCACCCCCTTCCCCTGGGGGCAGGGGCCCTGACCCGCTGGACTTCAGAGCCAAGGTCGATGGGCACTCACTGTGTGACGGAGGAGCCTCAGAGACAGCTCAGCCATATGCACAGATATGTGCACCCTGCCTGGTAGCAAATCCGGGGTCTGGGGATTCCCCTCCCAGACCTGTTCCCAGGGAGAAGAGAAAGCCCATGGCCTGAGGGTGGCATTCAAAGCCTCCCCATTCTCCTGTGTTCTGGCTGTGGCAGCCTTGCCCACTGCCCCACTGACCTGCGGTCCCCCAGACCGCATTCTGACCCTGCCAAGATGAGTCATTTGGGCCCCACGTGGGAGGAGAGCCCCTGGGCCACACAGAGACTTCCCATCTACCCTCACCCCACACGAGGGTCCCTTGACAGTGGCCTTGCCCCTTCCTGGCTCTGTCCCAGGACGCCATTGGACCCACAGGGTTCTCTACCCCAAGTAGGAACCCTCTCTGGAGAAGTCAAACTGCCCAGAGAAAGACCAGCTTTCAGGGTCCCAGATGTTTTGGGGCAGGTCACTCAGAAAACACCCCAAGTCCCAGTTTTGTCCAAACTGAAGAGTCTTTATTTAGCTGGCCGGTCAGTGACTACTCCCCGCAGGACCTGTAACTGTCTCTGCAAGGAACAGCCCCAAGCCTGAGCATTTTAGGATATTTAAAGGCAAAAACTACATCTGGGTTGACATAGCTGTAAGAAGCAGGTCCAGAAGCTGGACTGGGCAGTTAGCGAGACAATGCCGTGGGTACATTGGTATTCCCCACAGGACTTTCCAGGTTGGCAGAGCAGCAAGCCAGCACAAGGGAAGTGGGTCAGCACAAGTTAGAGAGTGGTTACTAATATCTAGACAATCCATCTCTGACAAGGTACATGGCCCAAGAAAAATGGAAAGCAAAGAGAACAATTTCACATTGTACAGGAGTCGCTGTCTTGTGCTGCCAGGCATGTTACACTGGGTGACTACTAACGGGTACAGAGGCAGACTTCCCGCGGGAGAAGCACTTCTTACATGATAGGGAGTCCCAGGGTAAAGCTAAAAAGGGTGGGAGGAGGGACGGGAGCAGGAGGTGGTGGCAGCTGAGGGGCAGTCAACAGACCCTGCCTCCAACTAGGAAAGGGGGCATGGAGACTCGGCTGGGCACCGAGATGGCAATGCACTGTCTGCTGAAATTGGCACCTGGGGGCCCGGGGACAGCGGTCTTCACTAATGCCTGAGGGTCTGCTGGACTCTGTAAGTCATGGACATGCACAAGTTGGACTGAAATGCACAATAAATGGATAATAAGGTGGACTTTACTGTCCTGGTGTCAACACACAATCAAGTAATTGGAGCTGGGAGAACAGAAATGGAGCAGGTCAGTGATGTGGTGTGAGTGGAATCCAGTGGCCCACTCTCAGGACACAGCATTTTGTGGTGTGAGCAGAATCCAGTGGCCCACTCTCAGGACACAGCGTTTTGTGGTGTGAGCAGAATCCAGTGGCCCACTCTCAGGACACAGCGTTTTGTGGTGAGTGGAATCCAGTGGCCCACTCTCAGGACACAGCGTTTTGTGGTGTGAGTGGAATCCAGTGGCCCACTCTCAGGACACAGCGTTTTGTGGTGAGTGGACTCCAGTGGCCCACTCTCAGGACACAGCGTTTTGTGGTGAGTGGACTCCAGTGGCCCACTCTCAGGACACAGCGTTTTGTGGTGAGTAGACTCCAGTGGCCCACTCTCAGGACACAGCGTTTTGTGGTGAGTGGACTCCAGTGGCCCACTCTCAGGACACAGCATTTTGTGGTGAGTGGAATCCAGTGGCCCACTCTCAGGACACAGCGTTTTGTGGTGAGTGGACTCCAGTGGCCCACTCTCAGGACACAGCGTTTTGTGGTGAGTGGACTCCAGTGGCCCACTCTCAGGACACAGCGTTTTGTGGTGAGTGGACTCCAGTGGCCCACTCTCAGGACACAGCGTTTTGTGGTGAGTGGACTCCAGTGGCCCACTCTCAGGACACAGCGTTTTGTGGTGAGTGGACTCCAGTGGCCCACTCTCAGGACACAGCGTTTTGTGGTGAGTGGACTCCAGTGGCCCACTCTCAGGACACAGCATTTTGTGGTGAGTGGACTCCAGTGGCCCACTCTCAGGACACAGCGTTTTTGTGGTGAGTGGAATCCAGTGGCCCACTCTCAGGACACAGCGTTTTGTGGTGTGAGTGGAATCCAGTGGCCCACTCTCAGGACACAGTGTTTTGTGGTGTGAGTGGAATCCAGTGGCCCACTCTCAGGACACAGCGTTTTGTGGTGAGTGGACTCCAGTGGCCCACTCTCAGGACACAGCGTTTTGTGGTGAGTGGACTCCAGTGGCCCACTCTCAGGACACAGCGTTTTGTGGTGAGTGGACTCCAGTGGCCCACTCTCAGGACACAGTGTTTTGTGGTGTGAGTGGAATCCAGTGTCCCACTCTCAGGACACAGCATTTTGTGGTGAGTGGACTCCAGTGGCCCACTCTCAGGACACAGTGTTTTGTGGTGTGAGTGGAATCCAGTGGCCCACTCTCAGGACACAGCGTTTTGTGGTGTGAGTGGAATCCAGTGTCCCACTCTCAGGACACAGCGTTTTGTGGTGAGTGGACTCCAGTGGCCCACTCTCAGGACACAGCATTTTGTGGTGAGTGGACTCCAGTGGCCCACTCTCAGGACACAGCGTTTTGTGGTGAGTGGACTCCAGTGTCCCACTCTCAGGACACAGCGTTTTGTGGTGAGTGGAATCCAGTGGCCCACTCTCAGGACACAGTGTTTTGTGGTGTGAGCAGAATCCAGTGGCCCACTCTCAGGACACAGCGTTTTGTGGTGAGTGGACTCCAGTGGCCCACTCTCAGGACACAGCGTTTTGTGGTGAGTGGACTCCAGTGTCCCACTCTCAGGACACAGCGTTTTGTGGTGAGTGGAATCCAGTGGCCCACTCTCAGGACACAGTGTTTTGTGGTGTGAGCAGAATCCAGTGGCCCACTCTCAGGACACAGCGTTTTGTGGTGAGTGGACTCCAGTGGCCCACTCTCAGGACACAGCGTTTTGTGGTGAGTGGACTCCAGTGGCCCACTCTCAGGACACAGCGTTTTGTGGTGTGAGTGGAATCCAGTGGCCCACTCTCAGGACACAGCGTTTTGTGGTGAGTGGACTCCAGTGGCCCACTCTCAGGACACAGCGTTTTGTGGTGAGTGGACTCCAGTGGCCCACTCTCAGGACACAGCGTTTTGTGGTGAGTGGACTCCAGTGGCCCACTCTCAGGACACAGCGTTTTGTGGTGAGTGGACTCCAGTGGCCCACTCTCAGGACACAGTGTTTTGTGGTGTGAGTGGACTCCAGTGTCCCACTCTCAGGACACAGCGTTTTGTGGTGTGAGTGGACTCCAGTGGCCCACTCTCAGGACACAGCGTTTTGTGGTGAGTGGACTCCAGTGGCCCACTCTCAGGACACAGTGTTTTGTGGTGTGAGTGGAATCCAGTGGCCCACTCTCAGGACACAGCGTTTTGTGGTGTGAGTGGAATCCAGTGTCCCACTCTCAGGACACAGCGTTTTGTGGTGAGTGGACTCCAGTGGCCCACTCTCAGGACACAGCATTTTGTGGTGAGTGGACTCCAGTGGCCCACTCTCAGGACACAGCGTTTTGTGGTGAGTGGACTCCAGTGTCCCACTCTCAGGACACAGCGTTTTGTGGTGAGTGGAATCCAGTGGCCCACTCTCAGGACACAGTGTTTTGTGGTGTGAGCAGAATCCAGTGGCCCACTCTCAGGACACAGCATTTTGTGGTGAGTGGACTCCAGTGGCCCACTCTCAGGACACAGCGTTTTGTGGTGAGTGGACTCCAGTGTCCCACTCTCAGGACACAGCGTTTTGTGGTGAGTGGAATCCAGTGGCCCACTCTCAGGACACAGTGTTTTGTGGTGTGAGCAGAATCCAGTGGCCCACTCTCAGGACACAGCGTTTTGTGGTGAGTGGACTCCAGTGGCCCACTCTCAGGACACAGCGTTTTGTGGTGAGTGGACTCCAGTGGCCCACTCTCAGGACACAGCGTTTTGTGGTGAGTGGACTCCAGTGGCCCACTCTCAGGACACAGCGTTTTGTGGTGAGTGGACTCCAGTGGCCCACTCTCAGGACACAGCGTTTTGTGGTGAGTGGACTCCAGTGGCCCACTCTCAGGACACAGCGTTTTGTGGTGAGTGGACTCCAGTGGCCCACTCTCAGGACACAGCATTTTGTGGTGAGTGGACTCCAGTGGCCCACTCTCAGGACACAGCGTTTTTGTGGTGAGTGGAATCCAGTGGCCCACTCTCAGGACACAGCGTTTTGTGGTGTGAGTGGAATCCAGTGGCCCACTCTCAGGACACAGTGTTTTGTGGTGTGAGTGGAATCCAGTGGCCCACTCTCAGGACACAGCGTTTTGTGGTGAGTGGACTCCAGTGGCCCACTCTCAGGACACAGCGTTTTGTGGTGAGTGGACTCCAGTGGCCCACTCTCAGGACACAGCGTTTTGTGGTGTGAGTGGAATCCAGTGTCCCACTCTCAGGACACAGCGTTTTGTGGTGAGTGGACTCCAGTGGCCCACTCTCAGGACACAGCATTTTGTGGTGAGTGGACTCCAGTGGCCCACTCTCAGGACACAGCGTTTTGTGGTGAGTGGACTCCAGTGGCCCACTCTCAGGACACAGCGTTTTGTGGTGAGTGGACTCCAGTGGCCCACTCTCAGGACACAGCGTTTTGTGGTGAGTGGACTCCAGTGGCCCACTCTCAGGACACAGTTTTTAGGCTCAACTGGAATGTGAGATCCAGTTGTAGTCACTTAACTACGGCCCTTCCTTTTGCCCTCCCCAATTTAAAAATGACCCAGACCACAGACTACAGCTCTGAACTCACCAGAGCAAGGGGCAGTGCTGTATCAGGGACTGCCCAGGTGTGCTGACTTGCTGCCCTTCTTTGATTTCTTGAGGCTCCCAGGAGGGGCCCAACATGGGGCTCCATACTTTTCAGAGGGGGTCCTGGGGTCTCCCTCCTTAGAGGAGACACATCCGCTGTCTGTTGCAGTGGCCTTGGAGTAGGGGAGGAAACCCGAGATCTCTGTGGCTGACAGTGGACCACAACATGGGGAAAAGCACCGTGGTGACCAGGTCACTCCCTGCACGGACCAAGGTAAGCAAATCTGCTTCCTTGGAGATCAGGATGTCCCAGGGGTCGTGAGTGGGACTGAGGAACATGAGCCACACCCAGGAGAGCAGGATGGCGGGTGGGCAGGAGTACAGGGGGTCCAGGGTGGCCAACAAAGGGGGGTTGAATACACGGTGGAAACTCAAATACAGGAACCTCTAAAAAGTGGGGAATAAAAATTCTAGGCCTTGTGGCCGCGGTTGTGGCTCAGTGGTAGAGCGCTTCCCTACCATGCATAAGGCACTGGGTTCGATCCTCAGCACCACGTAAAAATAAAAAATAAAGATATTGTGTCCACCTAAAACTAAAAAATAAACATTAAAAAAAAAATTCTAGGCCTGGGGCTGGGGTTGTGGCTCAGTGGTAGAGGGCTTTCCTAGCATGCGTGAGGCCCTGGATTCAATCCTCAGCACCACATAAAAATAAATAGATAAATAAATAAATAAATGAATTGTGTCCACCTAAAACTAAAAAATAAATATTAAAAAATAAAAATTCTAGGCCTGGGGCAAGGAAGGACAATGGAAAGATCCCTTTGAAGAGTCCTAAGCAGGGATGATCAACAGCCGTGACGGTGGGAGTGAATCTGCCCCAGGGAGGACAGTAGCCACCTGAACCTTGGGTGCAGACCCTACTCCCGATGTCCCCGACTCACAGGTCCTTTCCACATCGGGTCATACTGGTTAGATCTGGACAGGCTCTATTTTAATTTCTAAAGGGTTGACTATGATGGTTCCTTGGCCTCCTACCTGTAGGAACTTAATACCTGGTGAAGAGCTCCCAAATCTTTGCTTCCTGTGCCTTCTGCATATGTGCACACCTGTGTGCTGTAGCTGTGTCTGCACGTGTGCTTGTGTCTACATGGCCTCACGGTGTCAAAGCTGCCTTAGAGATGAATGAGAACTCACAGACTTAATGAATGGACCAAATGCCTTTCAGTTCACGTGATGGAAATAAAACTTAAACAAAAGAATCCATCTAAGTTGGTAAAGAGCCCTTGAAATTACTACCCCACGTGTTTTTCCAGGGGCCACCAATCGGTGTTGGTTTCTATAAAAGGTTTAATTAAGTGATTTAATAAGTGTTAACTGGACTTGTTTGATACCTTGGTTTTCATGAGTAACCTAAGATGGAAATGGGTAAATTAGTTCTAAATAAATGAGATTAACCTTCATAAATGTGTTTGTTAGAAGAGACATCTGTCTAATAATTTTCAAAGTTAAAAATACTAAAACATCAACAAATATAAATTCAAATACTCTTGGCTTCTTGAATTCCATAATTAACATCTGAGTCTATTAAATGTGTTTTTATAAATTGGTAAATGAAAAAGAGAAAAAGATTTAAATCCTTTCAACCCAGTACTGGCAGTCCCAGTGTCTCAGCCCGGCTCCCAGCAGCTTCAGACCACCACACTGCAACTCAGAAACACCAGCCCTGGGAAGCTGCCTGTGCTGTAGATAAATGGGTAAAGAGTGTCAGCACAGAAAGACCGGCCGCGTGCAAACTTCACGGATCAGCCAAAAGCCTTTATTCAGGAATGGAGTCATGGGCCACTGAACAGAGGAGGGGACTGGGCTTATATAAGTTATATTGAGAGGTGACTTGATTAGTGAGCATGTCAGTTTGAGCACTCAGGAATTTGGGGTCTGCTTTACAAATTAATGAATGCTTCAGTTTGGGCACTCAGGAATTTGGGGTCTGTCTTACTGGGAAAAATGGGAGGGGGTCTGAGATCAGTGGTCAGTATCTGGGGATCAACGTCACTGGACCAGATGAAGGATCTGGGATGAGTGGTCAGTATCTGGTAAAGGATTTGTGTAGGGAAGGATCAGTGCTTTGGCCTCTTCCCAGATACTATCATTCCAGACTTGATGGGTATCTCCTCCCTGGGGCCCGTCTTGTCACGGGAAAGAATATATTGGGAACAGGTCGATGCTGTCAGTGTGTGGCTTTCTTTCTCACTCCCCTTTTCTCAGATATCACTATATGGAGGTTTGTCATTTTTCATGTCTAATATTCCAGACTGTGAAAGAAAGGAAGAAATTGGACGTCGAGGTCTCTAGCTGCTTCCTGCTGGGAGGGGGGTCCTTTCAGAGTCCTGGAAGTGAATATGGGGGTCCTGTAGAGGGGGAAGTGTGGGGGAATTCCTAAATCACTGTGAGTGATGTCAATTGTCGGGAGCTGTTTTGGATACAAATGCCCTTAAGGCCTCAAGCACCAGGTTCTAACCAGTCATCGCCTTCATTCTGGCAGGGCAGTGCAGGTAGCCGTCACTTGGCCTCACCCTGCTTGGATGACGAGGCGTGGCTCCAGGTGTAGGGTCACCCGTGGAGGTTGAGCCACACTCCCCTGTTCCCTTGTAATCCTACCCCTGGCCTCATTTGAATGGCTTCTCCCCAGTAAAAGGCTCAGCACACACCCCTGGCTCTCCTTCTGGCCTGCCTTGCCCCCCTGTGGGAGCTGCAGCTGAGGAGCCATCACGGAGCCCAAAGAAAAGGTGCTTTCTGTGTCTGTGGAGTGACCCTGACTGGTTTAGTGGAGAGACGTCGTTCTTTTCAGGTTGCTCCAGAAGATCAGGCAGTGGGGGTGGGGCGGGGCAGTTGTGGCTGAGCTGGTCGCTTTATGAAGAAACTGTGAAGCTAAAATAGGGAAAACATGACACCAACACGTGAAGGTTAACTGGTTTGTTAGGTTAGGGAAACAAATTGTAATATATAAAATGCAGGCTAATCAGCTTACTAGTGTTAGGAGAATGATTTTACCATGAAAGATGAAGATTAACTAACTTGTTAGTGTTAGGAAAATGATTTTGGCATATAATATAACTGAGAACTCTATTATTTTTTAAAATATTTTTAGTTGTTGATGTACCTTTATTATTTATTTATTTACATGTGGTGCTGAGGATCAAACCCAGTGCGTCACACATGCCAGGCAAGTGCTCTGCCTCTGAGCCACAGCCCCAGCCCCTATTCTTCTCATTATTCTTAATTAAGGCCCAGTCAGATTTAGGGTGTTCTTCTCATATTTTCTGGGGTCTGGTTCCCTTGGAGCATAGCAAGCATGAGTAAACTTGGAAACATGATCTCCTGATGGTTTGATCATTCCATCCTGCTTGACAAATTATACAAAACAAGAACAAGAATACAGTCAACTGTATGGTTACGGCTAGTAATCCAGATATATGTGCAGAAAAGTACTTAAAAGGGTGAAGGGAAGAAATTCCTGCAGTTAAATTGTGCCAAATTTCTTAATTATCAAAAGTAGGTGTGTTGGCATTAATCTTGACTAGGACTGAGAATGTCATTTTAACATACCCTAAGAAGCGTTATGAACCGGTTCAAATTCCATTAGGTGGTTGCATACTCTGCCCTTGAAACTCAGTATCATTGTAGTGAACTCTAGTAACATAAAAGTGAGTGATATTGTAATGGCACAGGAGTCTCTCAGTCCACTGTAAATCTTGTTCTCCTAGCCATATAACAGAATCTTTTAGTTGCTGGACCTTGCTCAGAATTTCCTCATCAATATGTGCATGAGTTTGCAAGGTTACAGTGTAATTCTTATGAAATTGGAAGGTAACTTGTTGTTTGGACCTCTTGGTGTCAGGCTCCTACTGTCATGGAGGCAGATGTAATAATGCCAGCCAGACCAACTCTACCAGCTGTGAACCACCTGATAAACTGTCTAGTCAGGTGCTTTAAATGTCTTAGAACTCTTGTGTGGATGCTGCTGAAGGTGTTTCCTGCCAAGGTTCTTTCCATTTTACAGGGAGCCAGGTAGCTACTGATCTTTTGAGAATCATAACAGTTAGTTCTGGGCTCTGCTGCAGGGTTTGGTTGACACACTGCCTCAACATACACCTTTCACCAGTAACATGACCCATATTTTGTGAGGCATTATGCTGTATTTGAATGGCCCCAGATAATAAAACAAAAGAATTTAATACACATGCTGTGAGGTGAAATTCTTGGCGCGGGGAAAAGTTAAGATGAATAACAGTTTTTGATTTCCCGTATTGGAAGCACAATTCCAGAACTGAAGTCTCCTGAATCAAACCTACTTCCGTGTGAAGTCCAGAAGGGCATTCTCAGGATGGGAGGTGTCCATTCCCCTTTGTCCTAGTGCATGATGATGAACATGAGTTAAGTTCCCCTCATGAGAGAATGTCCATCCTGTGCCGTGGGGAGCCACTGAATGATTCGCGCCGTCCATCCTGCAGTGGACAGGCTTTAACTAGTCACTACATCTTGTCGTAACGTGGACATTGCTGGGTCCAGGAAGTTGAGGGGGTGACTTCAAATGTAGGCGTGTCGCCCCATGGCCACTTGGTTTGAATTACACTCACCTGTCCCTTGTAATCCTGCCTCTTCTGACCTTTTTTTGGATGGAACTTTCTAAGAATAAGGGTCCCCCCAATAAAAGCCCATTTCTGAATATGTTCTCTCTCTCTTGTCACCCTCTCGTGACTTTCTCTTGCTCTCCCATTTGGGGACCAAGGCCAAGAGCAGAGAAGCCGTCCTGAAGCTTATTTGAAGATAAAGTGTGTGTGTGTGGTTTATTTGGTGTCCCTGGAAATTTACATGAGCGATCTTAAGTTCAGCTGCCCATGCGGGTTGGGGGCAGCAGGTGGCCCCAGGAATCAGGGACCACTCAGGGTGAATTTCCAGGTTGACTGAGAGAGCACGCTATAGAAATTTAGTGAACCATGGTTTTTTTTTTTAGTGGGGTTTTAGAGCCAGGATGTTAAAGAATTATCATGGGCAGTTCCATGTCTTCAGATAAAGAAATGTATTTAATAATTCTGGAGATGATAATCAACCAGAGAGGAAAACAAATCAGGAGGGCCCCATTGGCTCAGCTCCTGAAGATGGTTAGCAAGGTGTGCCCGTGGTTTGGTCAGCAAGATTCACCAGATTTACGCACTTGGGAGAGGCTAGGTAGAAATTTATATAAAAGCTGCCTCTCTGCCGAGCTGTCTAAAAGTACAATAGAGACTGTTCAGAAGGTCTGGACCTCTTTAGACATGTGTCTTTTTGATGATCTAGAACAGGACCAATGGTCCTCGAGGACCTGCTGAAGGGCTTCACAGAGCTGTTAGGAGTTTGGAGCAAGAGAAACGACCGAGGCTGCTCCCAAGCAGTTTTCTCTTTCTGTGTGGGGCCTTAGGGTGGAGTCAATTTTTTTTTATATTTATTTTTAAGTTTTAGGTGGACACAATATCTTTATTTTATTTTTATGTGGTGCTGAGAATTGAACCCAGTGCCTCATGCATGCTACGCGAGCGCTCTACCACTGAGCCACATCCCCAACCCCTGGAGTCGATTTTTGCTCAGTCTGCAGCTGACAAACTGCAGACAGGCAGCCTCCAGGCAAGACCTAAAACCAAAAGTTCAGTCTTGGCTGAACAGACCCAGCAGCTTAGAGAAGCACTAAGGGATGTGTTCCAGAGTGGAAACTAGCTCCAATCAGATTTCTGTGAGGCAGATTCAAAATGGAGAGAAACAAGATGGACAGGAAGATACAGACGGAAGAGAGTCACCATCTGAGGGGACTCAGTCAGAAGGCGAGGGGGACCTGGAGGAGGGTTTTGCAAAATCACATCTAGTTGGCTTGGCACCCACCATCCGAATCCGGCCTCTCTCCCCCGGAGAACGTGGTTCAATAATCACTCTAAACTGGCAGTCGCCATGCTTACACGCTACAACATGGCCTTAGAAGAGTGCAGGAAGTGGGGGAAGACATTACAAGTTTTCAGCTTTTTCCAGTCTTTGAGCAGATTAAGGACAAAACCAGCATGTCTGGTTCCCTTTAAGACTCTAAAGGGGCTCAAATGCACTTGTAGTACCTGTGGTCCAAACTCACCTTTGTGCAAAGCCTGCTTGATTCATTATGCCACAAATGACTGGATTTCAATGGCAGAGGCTGCCTTTCCAGGGGTGATTATCTCCTTGGGTGATCTCACTGGATTGATTATTGTACTGAACAGGATGAAAGGAACAGGAGGCCATGCTTTGATGCCCTTTTGGAGATGTTAACGGGAACTGGGGAATTTGCAGACCTAGAGAGACAACTGAATTGTGATCTACCATTTATAATCAGATCACTGCATGTGCCAAAAGGGCGTGGTTCAAATATCTTCCCAACATCAATAGAAATCAGATTTTAGTCTGATTAGAAGAACAATCCTCCGATTTTGTAGCACACCTGTACCAGGCAGCGAACAGATTTATCAAAGACTTGAACACCTCAGAATTCAAAGTGAAACAGCTAGCATTTGAAAACACCAATAAAGTTTGTCAGGACATTCTCCAACCCCATCAGAAGAAAACAACAGTTTCTAAATTCATTCACCTTTGTGCGGATGTTGATCCTACACAATTAAAAGGTCTTATGCTCACCACGGCTTTAAAACAGGTATGTCAGCCCCAATCCTGGAGACACCATTCTTGAGGGTGGTGTTTTAATTGTGGCAGGACTGGGCATTTGGTGCGGGACTTCAAATCTCCAAGCAATATGGCAGAAACCTCCCGGGTTCCGGCAGGTGGTGCTACCAGACAGAAAGCCGCAGGGCGAAGGGGGATGGGAAGAGAGATGGCTGTGGCCCACCTCCATTTCTGACCTCACTTCCACCTCCTTCAGGGCCAAAAAAATGGGGATGGGGCCTACCCCAGGCCTGACAAACAAGGGGGCTCTGCAGAATGTGGGGAGGAAGAGGAGGAGCTCAGGCCCTGACCTCCTCAGAGCCGGCATGGAGGATCGTCACTGTCACCAGCCAGCTCCACCCAGCCATGGTAACAGATTTAACACCTCAAATGGGACCACAGCGAGCTCCTGTTGGACTCCATGGGCCATTACCCCCATGTACCATAGGCCTGATTTTGGGATGAAATAATTTAAAAGAGGAAATTCAAGTAATGCCAGGGGTTATTGATTTGGATTTTAGAGATGAGATTAAAATCACTCATCTCTAAAAATCAGAGCATGCCATTTGGCTCTCCACAAAAGACTTGCTGCACAGTTAGTACTTCTGCCTTGCCTTCCTCAGACAGCCCACTCAAGACCCCAGTTTCCTGGTCCCCAGAGTGTACTGGGCTCAATTATTCCAGCAGGAGCGCCCCCTACTGGAACTTAAAATCAATCATAAAAAATTTCAAGGTATCATAGACACTGGGACAGATAAATCTGTTTTATCTTGAAGATTTGGCCTTTACATATGGTGCCTGCCAATTTTAGAAGGCATAGGGAAGATCTCTCAACCTGCCCAGAGTGCCCAGTATCTTCACTGGGAAGACCAAAAGGGTAACGCTGGAATCTTCAAGCCTTATGTTTTGGATGCATTACCGGTAAATTTATGGGGTAGAGATATTTTAAGCAGCTCAGGATTATTATTAGTAACTCCAAATACTATCATGTCATTTGAGGGACTTAACCAAGGATCTGCTCTTAGGGAAATTGGGGGAAACTTACAGGGCAAGTACCTACCTATGACCCAACCTCTTCCACAAAGATTAATTAATGCACCCACCAAAATTTTTGGTAGGGGCCCTGACCTTTTCACTGACCAAAAAAAAACAACAGAAAAAAAAGAATTGGCTCACAGAAGAGCCAATCTGGGTTAGTCAGTGGCCCCTAACAGGGGAAAAACTTAAAATAGCCCACATGTTAGTTGAGGAACAGCTTCAAGCTGATCATTCAGAGCCTATGCTCAGCCCTTGGAACACACCCATCTTTGTCATTAAGAACAAATCTGGTAGTTGGAGATTATTCCAAGACCTTAGAGCTATTAATCATGTCATAGAGCCCATGGGAGCATCACAATCTGGGCTTCCTTCTCCTCCAGTTATTCCTTTAGATTATTATTTGATAGAAGTAGATCTAAAAGACTGTGTTTTTTCTCTATACTTTCCATCCATATGACTGTAAAAAGTTTGCCTTTAGTGTCCCAGCAATTAATTTTAAAGAACCAGTTAAAAGAAATTGCTGGAAAGTGCTGCCTCTGGGAATGCATAACAGTCTACCCTGGGTCAGAATTCTGTGGCACAGGCTATTGCGCTTGTGAGGGAAAAATTCCCTGATGCGTGTATTATTCGTTTTATGGATGACATACTTTTAGCTCGTGCTAATTTAGATGTCCTTTTAAAAATTTTGCCCATTTAGAGACTTCACTCACGGCAATGGGTTTGTACATTGCAACTCAGAAGTGAAAAAGACATCTCCTTTTCAATATCTAGGTCATGTGATTGAAGGACATAAAATCCATCCTCCAAACTTACAAATAAGAGTCAAGGAGCTACACCCCCTAATGATTTTCAAAAGTTATGAGGAGATATTAATTGGCTGAGGCCATCTTTAAAACTAACTACTTCAGATTTAAGTCCTTTCTTCCAGATGTTACAGGGAGATCCTTCTCCAACTTCTTCTCATCAGCTCACAACAGAGGCAAAGTTGGCTTTAAAGAAAGTTGAAATTGCTATTAAAAATACTCAACTTACTAGAATTAATCCCCAGAGCCTGTATATTTATTGTTATTTCCAACTGCTCATGCTCCTACAGGGATGATATGACAAACAGTGGGAGTTATTGAGTGAATCCATTTAGCCCACTCTCCTCAAAAGTCATTAACTCCTTTTTATGATTTTGTTGCTCAATTAGTGATAAAGGGCAGAACAAGAGTTTTACAGCTAGTTAGATCAGAACCTAATATTATAATCATTCCACTTTCTGCTCAACAGAATGATTGGGTTTTTCAAACTTCTAATTTTTGGCAAGTAGGTTTTGCTAATTTTCCTGGTCAGATAGAGAGTAATTATCCTTGTGATAAAATTATTCAATTCACATTGGTAACTCCATTTACATTTCCAAGGATTGTATGTGCACAACCAATAGATGGTGCAGTAACAGTGTTCACTGATGGCTCAAGCTCAGGTAAAGCAGGTTTTTATAGTCACGCTCATACAGAGGTGAAACAAACCTCATATGCTTCTGCCCAATGAGCAGAATTGCAGGCTCCTGTTTGTGCTTTAAGTCATTTTGCAAATGAACCCATCAATATTTATTCTGACAACTTATATGCTGTTGGAGTTACAAAAAATATTGAAACTTCAATTATTGGGTACACATCAACACAAGAGTTATTCAATTTGTTTCACACCCTACAAAGGATGGTGAAATTCAAAAGCACCCATGTTTTATAGGCCACAAATGGTCCCACACTCATTTTCCAGGGCCTCTGACATCTGGTAGTGATAAGATTGATAAATTGGTTGCTGTTTGTCAGCAAATATCTTTGTATGATGGTGCACAAGCTTTGTATTCTTTGCATCATCAAACTGCTTCTAGCTTACATAAAAATTTCAATATTACTAGAGAGCAAGCTTGTCAAATTTTACACACTGCCCCCAGTGTGTTATACATACTCCATCTTTACCATCTGGGGTGAATCCCCATGGATTAAAACCAAATAAATAATGACAAATTGATGTAACTAACATTCCTTAATTTGGTAAACAATGATATGTACACGTAATTATAGATACTTATTCTAGATTTATCTTTGCCACAGCCCAAGCAAAAGAAAATACTCAACGTGTTATTTCCCATTGTTTAGCTGCCTTTGCAGTATTAGGATGTCCTTTACACATTAAAACTGATAATGCACCAGCTTACGTAAGCTCTTCTTTTCAAAAATTTTGCCAAGAGTTTTGTACTGACCACAAAACAGGTATTCTTTCCAACCCTCAAGGTCAAGCCATTGTAGAACAAGCTCATTTATCTATTAAGCTACAATTACAAAAACTAAACGTATGAAATAGGACTAGGACTCCCCAAAACAACCTCAATCGTGCTCTGTTTATTTTAAATTTTCTAAATTGTGACTCTGAAGGTCATACTGCAGCTGTGTGACACGTCTTCCACAGCCACAGGCCCTTTAGGCTGAGTTGGTGGAAGGACTTACATACTGGTCAATGGAAAGGACCAGATCCAGTGGATTATGTGGGGTAGAGGTCATGCCTGTATTTTCCCTGAAGGTGCTTTTTGTCCTATTTAGGTACCTGAATGTGCCATCAGGCATGGAGAACATAGACCCAAGATTCAAATGACTGAAGATCAACCCAGAGATGCCAGATCTGACTTCCCTCAAATAGAAGAACTCTCAAAGGAAGAGAAGAAGAAAGATGGCCCAGTCAACCTGAATGAGGAAGCTACCCTCATGGAAGGACCTGAGGAAACTGATGCTGCAGGCTGCAATAAAAAGTTAAATCTCCAATGATGATGCTTGCTACAATATTAGCTCTATTAAGCTATCAGGTAAAAGGGAATCAGAGAAAAACTTATTGGACATATTTTCCAGACCCACCTTTAGTACACCCAGCAGTGTGGACTGAATAATCCATCCCAGTATTTGCTAATGACTCATATATGATGAGAGGATTCACAGACACTCATATTACTCCCAATCTTGTGACTGGATTTAATTATTCTGTGCCCAACTACCTTGTGTTGGTCCCATGATAAACATACTGGCTGTCTCAAAGTGTCATTTGAGGAAAAGACAGCAGTTGGGAGACCTAGACCAGTGAATTGTACTGTTACTGGAGACTCAAAACCTTTTATCAGATCAGTTATTAAAATGGGACTTTCTCAAAACAAACCAGTCATCTCACCAGAACGTCCACAAACACCTCATGGTCCTAACCATTCTGTAATAGAAGTTGGCACCTTTCCTCAGTGGATGGATTGTATAAATACTTTCCCAATACAACATAAGGTGTCTAGAAATAGTGGGTATATTTTGGACTGGTCTCCTGGAATTGACAAAAGGCAATTGTGCAAGGGTACTGACATGACTCCTAGAGGATTTGTTAGCAACATCTTGACCTTCAGCGAAGGTGGCATTCAAAAAAAGATGTTTGGTACTTAATTGCTGCCTCAGAATTCTTACATTTTACTGACAAACCTTTACCAGATTTTATACAAAAACTGTAAGAAAGGTTCTTATTATGGCTTACAGGCCTGTGTTCAATCTCCTTACATTTTAATTATTGGAAATGTAAAAGTTGAAAGGAAAGATGATAGATATCTTGTAACACGTAATAAATGTAATTGACTAACTGTATCACTAGATATAATAGAGAAAAAGGGACGATTATACTTCATCAGCTCTCTTTTGTCTTATTTCCAGCTAATATTTCAGAGCCATGGTACACTGATGCTGGTTTTCAAGTCTTACAACAAATACATGCCCAGCTAGCAAGACCTAAACATACACTCATAATAGTGGGAGTTGTTGCCTTCGTTTCTTTTATTGCTTCAACAGTTACAGCTTCAGTGGCCATATCTCAAAATATTCAACATGCAAATTCTCTTAATAATTTGGCTCAGAATACTTCCAAGGCTCTTCATAATCAAATAAATATTGATGAAAGGACTGAGACTAAGCTAAATGTCTTAGAGGCTACTACTGTCATAAATATTGGTAATGAACTTTCGGCTTTGAAATTCAAGAAAACATTTAAATGTCACGCTGACTATAAGTATGTGTGTGTTACTGCTGCGAAATACAATACTTCCCAATGGGATTGAGAGAAGGTTAAAAACCATTTGTTAGGTATTTGGCAAAATAATAATAACATCTTGGATCTTTTGGAGCTCTAATCATCATATTCAAGATATACAAAAAAGTAATATTGATTTTTTTGGATCCTACTTCTTTAGCTGATCAAATACTTAAAGAGTTGAGGGACTGGTGTTGTGGCTCAGTGGCAGAGTGCTTGCCTATCATATGCGAGGCACTGAGTTTGGGTCTCAGTACCATGTATTAATAAATAAAATAAAGGTCCATTGACCACTAAAAAATATTTTTTAAAAAAGAATTGAATGGCTTTAACCCTGGAAACATTCTTAAACATTCTGCATGTTCTCTTTGCTACTAATTCTCTCTTGTATTGTAATTGTAGGATGGCGAACCTTCAAAATAAGGATTTGGGGACTTGAAATAGGACCATCACCTGCTTTTTCAAAGAAATAATGGGGAACTGTACCTCTAGATTGAGTGTCCATCAATCCCCCATGAGATCCCCAATGCAACAGAAAGATTCATGGATAAGGTGTGACGTATTCAGGCCATAGTAACAATTTATGTGGTTATGGGGAAAGCATGGGGATCTGTTTAATGAATAGTCAACATTAACTTTCTGCCAGGCAGAAAAGCCTCTGCCTGTGAGAAATGTGAGCCTGCCCTCTTGATCCTGTTCTTCAGGGTCATGATGAACCCAGGTTTGAGGCTTGGTGTGGTAACAATATGAATTATTGAGAGAAACGCAAAGTGGAGCTTAGGAGGACAATCCTGAGTAATTAAACAACAGTTGTTGGGTGGACCCTGTAGTCAACAAAGAACCAGGCAAAAAGGGGTGGCATTAAGATAGCTTGAAGGGGGAATATCAAAGCATGTTACTGGGTGAGCAGGCTGTGGAATATGGGCCCAATAATCCTCTGCCATTAGCCATGCTCACAGTTGTGCATATTACGAAAATCAGCATGACAAACCCATTAACAAGAATAGTAAATTGATCTATTTTCCATATTTCAGGTGGTCCTGGAGCTATTTAACCTTGTCTCTTCCCTCCCCTTGGGTTTACATAGAAACAGCTCTCTTTCCCGACTAGTTTTGCAGGATGACAGATACCAGGGAGTCCAATTAATTTGTAAACTCAGTACCAAACCAGTGATATGTTGGATATCTGCAATGACCTATGCTGACTCTTTTTACAGTGAATAGAGGTTCCAATCCTGCTGCTCCTGTGTTCGTCTAGCCTTATGAGTAGGAGAAATCTGGGAGCTCCCACATCTGATGTGTGCTGTTATTGGAATGGATGGACTTTGGTTGTGGGGTTAAATGTCAGTCAGAGGAATAAGGGAGACTAAGGGACAGAGGCCAGTTTAATTTTGGTAGGCAGAGATAAGTATGAGCTTCACAAAGAAAAAACCTAAAGTTTGGGGACATCAAGGCCGTGGAACTGACACGAGATACTCCTTAAGTTCTATTTAGAAGAACTGTTTTTTTTTTTTCCTAAAGTGCCTAGGTATGGCTGTACTTTGGTTATACCTGTTTTGCTAGGTGTTTAAGACCAAGCCTGTCAAATGGACCTGGTTCCTATCCGCTGTGAAGAGTCAGCTGAGTTCCCACAGGGGTCACTCTTGGGAAACTTAGAGCAGATTCTTAGCCCTCTTAGCCATTTGCTTGCCAGGATGGGTTAGGGCCTCCTTGATGAGGTGCTTCTCTGGGAAGCATCAGGGATGTCTCCCTTCTCCAATGACTCCTCTTTGCAGCAGGTGCACTGATTGGCTTTCCTTCTTAAGTGGCCTCATTAATCTCCCCGATTGGGAGGTCATGTGGCCCAGGGTTGCAAAGCTCCTTAGAGAAGTTTCCTGTTCCCTGGGTTCAGGCCGACTCAGAGGGCAGGAGCCAAATATTGGTTTTCCTGGCCCTTTTGTTTGAGCCTTGATCTTTAAGCCTTGGTCCTAAACATCCAGCAAGCCAGTCTCACTAGTCTTAAAGTAGGAGAATTGAGCTTTAAACTTAATGTGCATTACCTTACAGTCATTTACCCTTTTATTTAATTGAGGTCTGTATTAGTACTGGAAGTTAGCCTTATATCCTATCTGTCTTTGTAGGTGATGGTTCATTATCTCAAATTAACCCAGGCTGTGTGTTCTGGAAGTAATACCTCTGCAAAATATTAACAGGCAATAGTTATAGAGTTTACAAGGAAAGTACAAAATGAAATCAACAAGAGTAAAAACATGTTTAGTTTGTGCAATAGCTATCTTGAATTTTGGCAGAGTTATACACCATATCCCCTGTTTGAGACCACAGTAATCTTTATAATAAAAATCAATCCTTTGAACATAACTTTAAATGAGCTGAAGGCTGACCTGTTTCAGAGCCATTCTGACATGCAGTAAGGTGGGTGGCAGAGCTTTATCTCAGGTAAGGCGGGACTCCTCACAAATCTTAGGTAAAGTGTTCTAGTTCTTTTTTAATTTTTTAAAATTTTAGGTGAACACAATATCTTCTTTATTTTTATGTGGTGCCTCACACATGCTAGGCAAGCACCCTACCACTGAGTCACAACCTCAGCCCCCAAGAGAGCTTTTAACTTTTCTTTTGTATGGAAAAGTGACAAAATGCTTTTATGTTTTACTATATTAACCTTTAAACAGATTAGGGTCTCATTATCTTTTAGAAATACATTTACATTTTTACTCCAGTGTAAAAAGTAACATAAGATTTTTTAATTGCTTTTATTTTTTAAAATACATGACAGCAGAATGCATCACAATTCTTATTACACATATAGAACACAATTTTTCATATATCTGTGTATAAAGTATGTTCACACCAATTCATGTCTTCATACATGTACTTTGGATAATGATGTCCATCACATTCCTCCATCATTGCTAACCCCCTGCCCCCTCCCTTCCCCTTCCACCCCTCTGCCCTATCTAGAGTTCATCTATTCCTCCCATGCTCCCCCTCCCTACCCCACTATGAGTCAGTCACCTTCTATCAGAGAAAACATTCACCATTAAAGTAACATAGGATTTTGGTTCAGTTACAGAACATTACATGATATAAATAAATCACCAATCAAATTTGCTATTCTTATAAGCCTAAAATTACCATTGCAGACAATTTTAGTTTGGAAAACATTAGTTTGGTAAATGTCCTTTTAACCCTCCTGCTCTAAAGACTTGGATGCCTGAAAGATATGAACATATTTAGAATGCTATACTGATGTTTTTGTATTAACCAAGGTTAGCTTTTTTTTAAAAAAAAAATTATTAGTTATTTTAAAAAACTTTAATTGTATTTGGATCTTTGTTTTATTTGTTTATTTATATATGGTACTGAGAATTTAACCCAGTGCCTCACACATGCTAGTCAAGCGCTCTACCACTGAGCTACAACTCCAGCCCTTTTATTAGTTATTTATGGATCTTTATTTATTTGTTTGTTTATATGTGGTGCTGGGAATTGAACCCAGTACCTCACACATGCTAGACAAGTGCTCTACTACTGATCCATGACCCCAAGTTTAGCTTTTAAAGAAAAATTTAGACTCTGTAATGTAGTGTAATACTTTAAAATAACCATTGTTGCTATGTAAGCTTAATTCCTTTAAGACAAGGTGCTCTAAAGAATAAAACTTTAACAGACACAGTGTTAAGAATAAATTAATGTTTTGGGCTGGGGATGTGGCTCAAGCAGTAGCGCGCTTGCCTGGCATGCGTGCAGCCTGGGTTTGATCCTCAGCACCACATATAAACAAAGATGCTGTGTCTGCCGAAAACTAAAAAATAAATAAATAAATAAATATTAAAATTCTCTCTCTCTCCCTCTCAAAAAAAATTAATTAATGTTTTAAGAAATCCTTGTCAGGTTAACCTATATATTAAACCTTGGTTTTATTTCAATAATTGATATTTGACCTTTGGAAAAAAACTTAAATAGCTTTAACTGATTGTTCCACATACATATAACCAACTTAGTTACAGATACACTTGTTGAATTTTGTCCTTAACTTGCATGGATCCTCATGTTTCTTATTTCATCACACAAGATTTTCTTACCCAGAAACATTTTCTTTTTCCCTTCTACTAAATGTATTTTCATACCTAGAACCTTCTAATTTCTTTTCCCTATCTGTTGACCCTTCTTTTTGTTCACACTCTGAAACAACCCTTATAAAATTTCTGAATTTAGACAAATTATTCCATTTTAATAAGAAAAAGTACTTTATGTTATTCACAGTACTTTAATTGAAACTTGAAATTTTTGGACCCTTTATACATAGAATCATGAAAACACAATGTTCAAGTATATCATCCCATGGAATTCAAGAAGAGTACTTGATATTATATTTAACAGTTAGCATTTTAATTTGTAAATTAATCAGATGCCTCTAACAAATATATTTATGAAGATTAATCCCATGTATGTCAAATCTGATTTATTTATTGACTATAAGAATCAAGGTATCAGACAAGTGTATGGAACAGCATTCACTTTAAAGACACCCTTTACCCTCATTTGTTTACCCAGTTCAAACTGGACCTTTTAAATCACATGCATCAGAGGTCTTTGGATCCATATTTTTGAATTTTAGTTTAGGAGCACTCTATATGTTGGTCTTGGTACACAGACACATGTAGACAGAACAATGCCAAGAACAAACAAGCAAAGACCTTACAGGTATTGAGACCTATTAGATTAAGAGCCAACCCTCACAAATTGGCCTCAGAACAAAGCAGAATGAAAACAAAACAAACAAAATGTAAGGGTCCAGCGAAGCATCGGAGAAAGAGACCACCAAGTGACCACTCATGCAATTGGCAGAAGGGGATTTATTGAACCAGCATGCTGGGGCTCCGTGCCCACTCAAGAAGGGAAAGCAGCCCAGAGCCCCGAGCAGGGACTGAGCACTGCTTAAGTACACTTTTTTTTGGGAGGGCGGGGATTTTACATACATCACAGTCTCCTTTAACAAATCATTATACACCGCGGGAAAATCAAACAACAATTCCTAAACATGATTAGTTCATTCATTGGCGGGAACAGGTCAGGCTGGAGTGATAGGTCATTCCTAAGGAAGGTACACATTCAAACTGATTGGTTTAGGCCCTGCGATGCCTACGTGCGACCACACAGAGCTCTTCAGTTATTAAACAACCAAGCAGTCAGGGGAAATGTTTACTGGGCGGTTCCAAGCATTGTCTTAACAGCTACAGAAATTTCAGGTTTTGCAGGTAGCATAGAAACCTAACAATACCTAATCCTTTACATTTTAACTCAGACCTTGCAGCTTAGAAACTTTACAATACCCGGTCTTTTACCCTTTAACTTTTACGCTTTAACTTCAATTTCTTTTACCCTTACAAAAACAAAACAAATAAAGCCTTTGTAGTTGGATAAAATAGGTCTGACCAGAAACGTTAACTGAGGCACACAGAATCAAGATCATGAACTCAAACAATACGGAACGGCTGGGTTGTGCTCAGTGGTACTGCACTTGCCTAACTGAGCGAGCCACTGGGTCTGATTCTCAGGACCCATATAAATAAATGAAATAAAGGTCCATTGACAACTAAAAATATTTTTTAAAAATATAGAATTAAAAACAAGAGTCCTAAAAATATGACATGACCACTAAATATTTCAATAAAGTGCCATATAGATTACCTTTTGCCTCAAATTAGCATGAGTTCATGGAGAGAGAGAGAGAGAACCCTGAAATCATCGTTCTCCCTGGGCCACAGCCCAGTCCCAGTCTCCTGCTGTCTCCCATTCACATTCCAATGTAAGTTGACAGGTTCTGGCCAGGGAAACCCTTGCTCAGGGCTTTTTAATGCTTTCCCCCTGAATGGTAGTCAGGCCAGGTTTGTATGCAGAAAATCCTGGAACCTTATTTCCCATTGCTTTTGAGAATGAGGCTGTTTACGTATTCTTCCTCTCAGTGACAAACAGGTTAAATTGTTGCTACAAAGGAAAGTCGAGGGTAGGGCTTGGAAAAAAGCTCCTTTTACATGACTTTGGGCTGGGACCTCACTCAGAATGGAGGATGATGATCAGCACTTTGATAATCGATTCAAGTTAAGGGAGGAGATTTACCAGATAGTTATACCCTGACAATCTCCTCAGTAGGGGCTATCTGCCTGCTGCTTGGCTGTTCAGATCCCTGTAACCTGAGGCTCTTGGATGGGCATATTAGGGGATTTGGGAAGCTGGCTGCACTGAGGGGGGGCATCCCCATCCGGGTACCCAGCTTCCAGGCCTGGAGGCTTAAGAACCCTAAGGGGTGTCTCCCTTTTGCTGTGCTGTGTCAGAGTGTGAGCCTGTGGGGAGCTGGGGGAGGCCCAGTGGATCTCCACTGCCCCTGACTCTCTTCTCCACTTCCCAGGGTGCACAATGCATCTTCAGGTGGCAGCTTCCCAGAGGGGGTTTCCCTGGGAACAGTCCACCTTCCAGTGTCCCTGTTGCCCATAGATGGGACAGGGCTGGGTGGAGGCCTTGGTCATGTTTGGTTTTGTCTTCCCCATTGTTAAAGTCTTGAAAGCAGTATCTAGAAGTTGCTTCTGGGAGGCTCTGGCCCTCTTCTCTGTGAAGTCTTTTATGGGTATCAGGTGCAGCCTGGCTGATAAATTGGACAGGGAGAAACAGGGTATCAGCAGGAGTATGAAGACGGAGGGTGGTGCATTTGGTAATTTGTGGAGAGCGATGACAGAGAATGGGAGAGCAGGGTCTGACATCGGGGTCACTGATGGCCTCATGGCTGTGGCATGCCTGGTGCCTGGGAAAGTTTCTGGGCAAAGGTGGGGGATCCCTAGTTGCTATGGTAACACCCTCCATGAGGAGGCTCTGTGGTGGAGTCTTATCAGCCTCGACCTTCACCTCAGGCACACAGCTCCTGGGGATAGAGGAACCTTCTTGCTAGACAACCACAATGTTTCACCAGCTCACTGCTCCTGAACCTGCCTGCCTAACAGTAACTTTGAACAACGGACTTTCTGGAGAGTAGCACCATTCTCCTAACATTGCACATCGCAATTGTAGAATGCAGCTGCAGAAAAGCTGCATAATGTTGCAGCCCTGTAACTTTCTGGGTACAAAGAATAACACTTGTCTAGTCTTTAATCTGATTAATGAGACACATATAATAAAGATTGCTGGTGTGATTCTTTAGACCTGCTTCTCCATCAGAGAGCAGTGCTCCACCTGATCCCAGCTAAATAGATAAGTCATGCCTCTGGTAGATCCACTTTCCTGGTGAAAAATGGGCCACTGGACACAGGAGGGGACTGGGCTTATATAGGTTATACTCAGAGGTGACTTGATTAGTGAGTATGTCAGCTTAAGCACTCAGAACTTTGGGGTCTGCTTTACAAATTAATGAATGTGTCAGTTTAGGCACTCAGAAATTTGGGGTCTGTCTTACTGGGTGAAATGGGAGAGGGTCTGGGGTCAGCAGTCAGTATCTGGGATTCTCTTCAAAATCTGCATTTTTGAGTCTCTATTTTCTAATCCTCCCATACCCCCTTGCTGGAACCCACAAGATTGGCAGCGCTGGTAAGGGCAGTAATTGAGTGAAGGAAAAAGAATGCTTGGAGGTAGAAAGCTCAGACAACCTTGCCATTCTGTAAATCCCAGACAGTTTTGCCAATCTGTAACAGGTAATTTGTAAATTTTGGAGAATTTTTTGATCAAAGGTTTCAAATTTGAGCCATCAGTGCAGATTATCTAATTTGTATTGTGGCCAAATTTGAGTGCTGAGCCTAATGAGGCATTTGATTTCGATATCAGTATGGGAGTAAAGGGTCTTACAATTGGTAGACAGCCCAAGTGGGTGTCTCTGGGAACTGACTGACATATTTGTCACCTCAGGCCTGACTGAGGTGACAGCTGAGGGCAAGCCTCCTCTGCACTCTTATGTCACTGGTGTGCCAGTCTCTGGGGATCGGGGAAACATCTTTACCTTAATCTCAGTGGTGAGGGACCCCTGGGGTCCCAGTTAGCCAAAAGGTGGTGGTGTCTACTTGGTAGAAAATGGATGAATGGGGTCTTACCTCTCCCGAGAGATGAGGAGGCTGTGGTGGATGCAGAAGCATAATGGCAAGGAGGACCCTGGATCTGAGGTTTGCAGGGTGCACAAGGAAGATTGGGGAGAAGCAGGTCAGAGAGATGTTACTTCCAGCACCATTAAAGGATTTGATACAAACCTTGCAAGGCTGCAAAAACCTAGCCCAGGGCTGGGTTCATTACAGGTTGCATACCAGCAGCTGTTCAGCCAAACAGAGGGTGTGGACGGTTGGTTTCTGTAGGGTGGAGAGGGAGAGGAGGGATGCAGTCAGTCTGGGGATTCAGCTGTAGCTGATGAGCTGTGGCTGAGCATCCCCAGAGATCCTTGGGGGTGCTGGGTGCTTAACAGCCACTTCCAGGTCCCATTGGTCATTTAACTTAACAGCAGGGGAAGGGGAAGTGTCATTTCGCCTTACTTTTATTCCTAGTCAGGGAACAAAATGTTAGCACAAAAAGACCGGCCAGATGCAAACTTCATGGATCAGCCAAAAGCCTTTATTTAGGAATGGAGTCATCCTCTGATGGACCCGCTTTCCTGGTGGAAAGTGGGGCATTGGACAAGGAGGAGACTGGGCTTACATAGTATTGGCATCAGATTCGCATTTTAGGTCAGGAGCCATTTTATCTAGAGGCTCCAAAGTTTTGATTCTGAAGTGAGAACATGTGCCTGCTAACCAATCAGCCCCACCCAGCTTAGGATGAATCCTAAGCAGCACATGAGATTCCTCTTGTGGGCTATAAAACTGTTCTGGAGGCCGACAGGCTGCGCTCTCTGTCAGAGTCCAGTTCCAACAGGGGGTCTCAGGAGACCAACCGGATGGTGAGGAGTCGGGAAAGGGGGTGGAGAAACAACACAGACACAAGAGTGAAGGTGCCGAATCCCCATCTTTACTTGTGAGGTTTCGTATATACTTTTCATTTTGGCAGGCTCACAGTACTTTGTGGTTACAAAACAGGAATCATTATTCAAAGAAACAAAATTTTATGTAGCTACAATTAGAATAGAAGAACGTATCTTGGCTTACCCATAAGCAAGCATTCTTACTTTCAGTTTGTGTTTTGCTTTGAGCTGTTTCTGCTTAGTTAGCTTTTAATAATAGTTAGAAATGTCCCAGACTATTGGCCTACACCTTGACTATTCTTTCTTGACTTACTGACTAGAATCAGTGCCACGCTTATGGCAAGGGGTTAACTTGAAAAGAGAGGCTACCAATTTTAATCAAACAAGAGTAAGAGCACAAACCATTGTGCACAGGAACAAGAACAAGTTGCCAGTACCAAGCACTAATCTGTCTTCTTAACATGAATTCTTCTTCTCTAGATTTTAATTTAATTTCTCAAAAAATTCCTTGACTGTTTTTTCTACAGGGGATTTCCTCATTAAACATTAACAATTTACGTTCCACAGCTGAATCATTGCATTTAGAGCAAACAGATCCATTCTTTAGAAGTAGTTGCATTAATTGGGAAAGTCATGTTTTTTCCTTCAAACTTAATGGTCATATGAGAAGTCGCAACTTATTAAAGGAATACAGAAACAAACCAGCCCATTCCCAGAAACATGCTGCGCTCCTCCAGAGGATGGACGCCTGGCGCCATCCACCTCAGTAGGGCCTTGCCGTTGCCCGAGTCAGGGGAGGGGCGCAGCAGCTCTCCTCGGAGGGAAGCGACAGCCTTGTTGGTTTGTCCCATGCTCCTGACAAAGAATCTCTTGCATGAGATTCTGGTGTGTGGTGTGGTCTGTGAGTGTCCTTTCATTCAGGAATTTGGGGTCTGTCTCACTGGGTAAAATGGGAGGGTGTCTGGGGTCAGTGGTCAGTATCTGGGAATGGATTTGTGTAGAGAAGGATCAATGCTTTGGCCTCTTCCCAGAGGCTGTCATTCCAGACTTGATGGATCTCTCCTCCCTGGGGCCCGCCTTGACACTGGGAAAGGATCGATGTTATCAATGTATGGCTTTCTCACTCCTTTTGCACAGGCCTCATTATTTAGTTGTTCACTTCCATTCCACCATGCGACCAGCGCTCTGGTTTCATTAAAGAGGTTCTTGGCATAAAAGTTAACTAGTGAGATTGAAATAAAACACACAGACTCAGTTACCTTTTTCTATGACCAGGTCCGAGATGGCTCCCCCTCTGGCTCCACCCTCAAACCACCCGGTAGGGTAGCAGGGATTACTCAGGGCTAGCAGGAGAGAGAGAGAGAGGGAGCACGCCAAGGAGTAGCCTTTTATTGGGGAACAAGAAATTCAGGGGAGAATTCCATCCAATGAAGTTTGAGGGGGGCCGCACTCCAAGGTCAGGGTCAGTGA
Organism: Marmota monax; assembly: GCF_021218885.2. NCBI lineage: Eukaryota > Metazoa > Chordata > Mammalia > Rodentia > Sciuridae > Marmota > Marmota monax. The sequence continues at coordinate 388,123 of NW_026694888.1, read as the reverse complement.
TTGGCCCCAGGGTCAGTGGTCAGTCACACCCCCACACGGACAGGCTCTCGCACCAGGAGAGGGTCGGGAAAGCTCCGACACAGTTCAGCCAGAGCGCCTCAGACCCAAACCGGGAGTTGCCCAGTCACGTGTGAGAATGGCTCCCCACACTTCCATATCTAATAAAGAGGATCTGACCTCTGCCCTGCCTCTTCAGTCCCCTTTTCCATTAGGAATGAAACCAAAGTTTGAGAACAGGGCTTGTAACAGTGGTTAAAATGGGGCATTTCTTTCCCTTCCTCTCTCCCTTTATCTCTCTCCCTCCCTAATCTCAGGGGGAACAAGATTGCCTTTCTTCCCCATTTTAGGCAGACTTATCTTTCCTTGAACACACACTCTCCATAGGAAGGAAGCAATCCAGACTTTGGGGATGGCACCAGAAGATCTCAGATATTACTGTCTCCCAAATTAACAAGTCAGTTACAACTCCCACAAAGAACCCTTGAAACGCAGCCATGAGTCCCCTCTGTGAAGCCTGTTCCTGCTCACACTCTGGCGCAGGAGTCCCCTGTGTTTCTTCTTTGCTAGCAAAGCAGTAAAACTTTTTTTTTTTTTTCTCAAAACTGTCCTAATTACTGGATTGGCATTGGGGACGCAGACCAGGCTTTTGGCAGCAGGCCCAGTTCACCACTTCTGCTGATAGATGAATCTATATGGGCTATAGGACTCACTGATTTCTTTCTGGGTTCTTGTCTCATGGGTCCAAAAATAAAATCTATGACAAAAATGAAAGGAGAAAGATCTGTTTGGATGAGAGAAGACGGAGCTCCTCTGATGTGGGGGGACCTCACAGGTTTTTCCCACTTGGTGTGCTAGTCTGGGAACTATGGCTTCCGGACAGAGACACTGATCAGAGTCCATGCTGAGCAGATATGAGAGTGCCGGGCTGAGGGTTGAAATCTAAGAGGCCCAGGCCCTGGGAGGGTACCAAGACCACTGCTTGGCCATGACTTTCTAATTGACCGTGCCCTTTCAGTCCTTGAGGCTGAATTTTTCTGTAACCTCCATCCGGGTCCACTCCCACTTGCATATCCCCACTGCTCTGGGACAGAGGAGTGGACTGGAATGTCTGACCTCACAGGATGGCCTTTACATTTGGGAAAAACCTTGACTGGGGCCCATCACCCTGACCACCTGAAGGTTAACTATCCTATCTTATTCAGGGCCTGAAAGCTGTTAGTCACAGAGGACACAGCAAAGGGTTCCAGCACTATTAGGTTGTAACCTGGGGACAAAAAGGGTCTCCCCTTTTAAGATCTGGCTGATTGGCGCATTTGGTCAGGGGATACTTCTGGAAAGGTCGGGAAAGTGTTTTGCCTGTTGCCCCCAGAAGTAAACTACCGGGGCCTGCTGAAGTCTCCGTATGCAGGCATCTATGTCAGGGCCATGCTCGTTTCTGTAGAGAGCGGCCCCTAACAATCTCTGTAAGGTCGATGTGACCTTCACTGGACAGAGGGGAAAACTAACCCCTCACCACTAGTTGACAATGCCTTTATGGTATACAATGCCTGGGAGGGACGGAAATAAAAGTCCACCTGTGTTTTGTTGGCACCTATGCAAAGGGATCCTCAAGGAAACCTAAAGAAAATGATAGAAAGGGCTCCTCCATTGGATACCAATATGCCTAGGGTAAGAAAAGGGGCCAGAGGAACCTCTGGTTACAAATGACAGCGGGGAACCCACTAAAATATCCCTGTGCTCCAACCGCCTCAATGAAGCCCGATGGGGGGGGGACACAGTGTTTTGTTGTTGTTTTTTGTATAAGCTGGACTGTCCAGCCCTTTCCTGGGGTAGGACCTGTTGTGCAGGAGTAAATGTACAGGAACATTCTCACCTGGGGAGCAGCAACTTCCTTTCCAAGTGCCTCCCAGTGAAAGGGAACAAAGCCCGCTCTCCTGGGAGAGTTAGAAGTGAGTGAGGCCCTTTGGGCCAGAGGGACATTGAGAAAGATGATCAATGCTATGTGACCAAGACTTTGTTTAAGGAGGAGTTAACCTGCCCCAGGAAAACACACACACACCCCTTAAAAGAGAGGCATTAATGGGGATCCATTCTCTTCTGGACAAATTTATAAAACATGAATTGAGCCAGCTTTGCCAGGCACCTACTCATGTACACATCTAAAACCTAGGAGAGCACTTTCCCAAGGGAGTTCTGCAAACTAAAATGGGCTGTAAAGGGAATCTCCTTCAGATTTACACAGAAATAGCAAATTTAACTGGGGATTTATTTATGTCTTTAATGTTCTGTAACTGGACAAATGTAACCTGTTATCAATAAGATATATGTAGAATGTTGTGCTATTTTTCATACTGGGATAGGAATTAAAATGTATTTTTGACAGTTAATAAGGAGAACATGATTTGTTTAAAGGTTGACATTATAAAACATGGAAGCATTTTGCTACTTTTTCCACAAAAAAAAATTTAGGAGCTCTCTTAGTTTTTTGATTCATGTTTCAGATGTAATGTTGTGTTATTTGTTAAAAACCCCCACTTCACCTAAGATGGGCTCTGCCTCTCATGCTACTCCATGTTAAGATGACTCCAAAGTAGGCTGGACTTATGCCCATTTAAAGTTATGTTCAAAGAATAGATTTTTGTTGTAAAAATTTCCATTATCTCAAAATGGACAAGAGATATAATACATAACTAAGCACAGGTTTAGGATTATAAAAATTATGGTTCATAGCTATTATATAAAGTGGATGTTTTTAGTCTTGTTAATATCATTTTGAATTTTCCTTGTAAAACTGTATCTGTTGCCTGCTAATGTTTTGCAGAACCACTGTTTCTAATAAAATAACCTGAGTTAATTTGGACAATACACCATCACCTATAGTATGGTAGGATATAAAGCTGACTCCCAGTATTAGTACTGACCAATTAAATGAAAAGGGTAATTATGAAATAAAGTTTAAATCCCAGAACTCCTACTTCAAGACTGTGTGAAACTGGCCTGCTAGATGTCTAAAACTAAAACTTGGAGACCAAAGTCAAGGAAGTAAAAGGGCCAAGGAAAAAGAAGCTGATATTTTGGCCCTTGCTCTCTAAGGTCAGCCAGGATCCAGGGAACAACAGGACACCTCTATGGGGCTTGTGACTCTGGTGAGTTACCCAATCTCCCTAGCAGGGGGATAGTGAAGACCCTAGAGAACAGGAAGCCAACCAGTGCACATGCTGCAAATAGGAGGACCACTGGAGAGGGAAATGGCTCTCATGCTTCCAAGGGAAGCCACGTGTGGTCAGCAAGACACTGACCCAACTTGGCAGAAGGCACAACTGATAGAGGAAAAGCTAAAGGAGCAAGAAGCTTCTCACAAGTTCCCAAGAGTGATCCCTGACAAATCTCAGCTGACTCTAACAGTGTAGAGGAAAGAGATTGACTTTGACCACCTTGGTCTTAAACACCTGGAGGAGAGTATGAGTAAAACACAGCCGTGCATGGACATGTAAAAGATAAGACAATGGCTCTTTTACTTGAGATGTGCATTTGTGTCAGTGCTCCTAAAGTTAAGTCAAACTGGGAGGTTGTAAAGGAAATGTTTTTGCATGGGAGTGCCTGATAAATATCACAAAAACCTCTGTAAGACTCACAGTCTGTTCTGAGTCAACTTGAGACCTTTCTGTGTATATTTTTTTATGGTATGATTATTATGAGCTGCTGCTCAGACTCTTTTTTTTTTTTTTTTTTGAGAGAGAGAGAGAGAGAGAGAGAATTTTTTTAATATTTATTTTTTAGTTTTTCGGCAGGCACAACATCTTTGTTTGTATGTGGTGCTGAGGATCAAACCCGGGCCGCACGCATGCCAGGCGAGCGCACTACTGCTTGAGCCACATCCCCAGCTCCAGAATCTTAATTTTAATCAAGACCTGGAAAGAAGACAAGCTACAATGGAGCTGGGAAGGGCCTTACCAAGTGCTCCTGATCATTAGGACAGCTATCTGAACTACTAACCAGAGGCAAACTCATTACCATGGGTCATTTCCACCCCCCAAAAGTTAACATGTCTAGGATGGATGGCAATGCCAGAGGGCACATGATTCTCATGAAAATGAGACCAAAAGGTATAAAAGAAAAATGTGGGAAATACAAATTTCAATGTTCCTTTCTCAGAATATAGCATTTATCCTTAATTGGGATGTAAGACCCAATCATAGCCATTCTATTTTATTAATTTTTTTTGGAACAGAAGACTTTTTAGAGTTTATTCTTTGAGTTATTTTTCATATGCATTCCCACAAGTTTTAAGTATGAAAAGTTATTGGTATGAAATACTTCTGCAACAACACAGTTTACTCTTTTCCTTTGTATTACCACAGTTTAATCTTACCATTCATTGTTTCTCAGGACTGGGTCCTCTATCGACTCCTATGATTGCATCAAGCAAGCTCAAGTTGGCTAAAGCAGAGGATGCAAGAAATGAAGGCACATCAGTGTCCCACATGGGCATGGGAAATTAAGAATTTTTATTGATTTTTTAAAATAAATGACAGAGGAATGCACTGCAATTCATAGTACACATATAGAGCACAATTTTTCATATCTCTAGTTGTATATCAAGTATGTTCACACCAGTTCATGTCTTCATACTTGTACTTTGGTTAATGATGCTCATTGCATTCCATCATCATTGCTTACCCCCTGCCCTCTCCCTTCCCCTCCAACCCCTCTGCCCTATCTAGAGTTTGTCTATTCATCCCATGCTTCCCCTCCCTACCCCACTATGAGTCAGTCACCTCATATCAGAGAAAACATTTGGCATTTGCTTTTTTAGGATTGGCTAACTTCACTTAGCATTATCTTCTCCAACGCCATCCATTTACTTGCAAATACCATGATTTCATTCTCTTTTATTGCTGAGTAATATTCCATTGTGTATATATGCCACTTTTTTTATCCATTCATCAACTGAAGGGCATCTAGGTTGGTCCCACAGTTTAGCTATTGTGAATTGTGCTGCTATAAACATTGATGTGGCTGTGTCCCTGTAGTATGCTGTTTTTAAGTCCTTTGGGTATAGAATGAGGAGAGGGATAGCTGGGTCAAATGGTGGTTCCATTCCCAGTTTTCCAAGGAATCTCCATACTGCTTTCCATATTGGCTGCACCAATTTGCAGTCCCACCAGCAATGTATGAGTGGACCTTTTTCCCCACATCCTTGCCAACACTTATTGTTGTTTGTATTCTTAATAGCTGCTATTATGACTGGAGTGAGATGGTATCTTAGAGTAGTTTTGATTTACATTTGTTTAATTGCTAGAGATCATGAACATTTTTTCAAATATTTGTTGATTGTATTTTCTGAGAAGTGTCTGTTCACGTTCTTGGCCCATTTATTGATTGGGTTATTTGTTTTGTTAGTGTTAAGGTTTTTGAGTTCTTTAGATACCCTAGAGATTAGTGCTCTATCTGATGTGTGAGGGGTAAAAATTTTCTCCCAATATGTAGGCTCTCTATTCACCTCACAGATTATGTCTTTTGCGGAGAAGAAATTTTTTACTTTGAATCCATCCCATTTATTGATTCTTGCCTTTAATTCTTGTGCTATAGGAGTCTTTTTTTTTAAATTAGTTATAGATGGACACAATACCTTTATTTTATCTGTTTATTTTTATGTGGTATGGGGGATCAAACCCAGTGCCTCATGCATGATAAGCAAGCGCTCTGCCACTGAGCCACAACCCCTTCCCTTTGGGAGTCTTATAACAAAGTCAGGTCCTAATCCCACATGATGGAGATCAGGGCCAACTTTTTCTTCTATTAGATGCAGACTCTCTGGTTTAATTCCTAGGTCCTTGATCCACTTTGAGTTGAGTTTTGTGCATGGTGAGAGATAGGGGTCTAATTTCATTTTGTTGTATATGGATTTCCAGTTTTCCCAGCACCATTTGTTGAAGAGGCTATCTTTTTTCCAATGTATGTTTTTGGCACCTTTGTTTAATCTAAGATAATTGTAATTTTGTGGGTTAATCTCTGTGTCCTCTATTCTGTACCATTGGTCTACCAGTCTGTTTTGGTGCCAATACCATGCTGTTTTTGTTACTATTGCTCTGTAGTATAGTTTAAGGTCTGCTATCGTGATGCCTCCTGCTTCACTCTTCCTGCTAAGGATTACTTTAGCTGTTCTGGGTCTCTTATTTTTCCAGATGAATTTCATAATTGCTTTGTCTATTTCTGTGGGGAATGCCATTGGGATTTTGATCAGAACTGCATTAAATCTGTATAGTGCCTTTGGAAGTGTGGTCATTTTGACAATATTAACTCTGGCTATCCATGAGCAAGGTAAATCTTTCCATCTTCTGATGTCTTCTTTGATTTCTTTCTTTAGGGTTCTGTAGTTTTCATGGTATAGATCTTTTACCTCATTCATTAAGTTGATTCCCAAGTATCTTTTTTTTTTTTTGAGGCTATTGTAAATGGGGTAGTTTTCCTCATTTCCCTTTCAGAGGATTTGTCACTGATGTACAGAAATGTCTTTACCAATCATAGCCATTTTAACTATAGCCCTTCCCTTTGCCCACCAATTTTACAATTAGCCAATTGTGTAGGATGTCACACCTGGCTCTTCCTGTCAGAGCAGGGGGCAGTGCTGTGTTAGGGATCAAGGTAGGGGACTGCCGCCCAGCTGTGCAGGCTCCCCAGATGCCTTTCTGCAGAAGTAACCTTTACCTCACTGAGCGGCTTCTGAGCACATGTTTGATTTCTGTGGCACCCTGGATTTCTAACAGCAGGGCCAAGTGCCCTGGCCACTACTGTTGCAGAGAAGGGTGGATTCTTCAGAAAGTTCAGGAGAGACCACCAACCCCATTTAGAGAAGAAGAAAAGTGAAGAAAACCTTTCTTTATTCTTGTGTGTGTGTGTGTATGTGTGTGTACGTTGCTGAGGTTTGAACCCAGGGCTTTAGGCAGGCAAGGCAAGCACTCTTCCAACTGAGCTACGTCCCCAGTCCCAAAAACCTTTCTTTGTAACATTTGCAAAACTGTATCTTTAAAACCACTTCAGGGGCTGGGGCTGTGGCTCAGTGGTGGAGCGCTTGCCCAGCACGTGTGAGGCCCTCATGGGTACATCCTCAGCACCACGTAAAAACAAATAAGTTAAACAAAGTTGTCGTGTCCACCTACAACTAACAGACAAATAGACAAACTGCATCAGAGCTGGACCCTAACATATGTCCTTTTCAAGTATATGAAAATAACATGGAGTGCGACCAGCACCAGAGGGCAGGAGAAGGTCAGGAGCAGACGGGAGAGGTAGCTGGTGGACATAGCAAGGCCCCGTGCAAATGCAGGGTGGGTCCAGGTACCCACAGCCAACATGTGCACTGGTACCAGGAATGCAAGGTTTGAGATAACAGCCTGGGGAGGTGTCCACACCACTGAGAGCAGAACAGGACCAGACTCCAGAGTTAGGACAGTCCATGAGAAAAGAAAGCACCCCGGAGAGCCAGGGTGACCTCCACCCCTGGAGTCCAGGTTTGAATGAGCCACAGAGGACAGACTGGAAGATGCTCCACGTTCTGACCAGGACTGTGCCACTCATAGCAGCCTGGGGTCCTTGTCTACCCGTGGACAGGAGTATTCTGAACCCTCCCTGGCACCAGGCTGCCCAGGGCACCGTCAGTGGGGGAGGCACTGGGATGGCCAGACCCTTGCAGACAGAATGGCTGCTCCCATGGGTACTGACTTGAGCCTGCAGCTGGCTTCTCCTTCCCAGGTGCCCATGGGAAGTGGGGGTCTCGCTGGGGAAATGACACACAGCCATGCCAAGGGAAGAAGGGACAGCCGATGCCGGTGGCACTCCATCCTCCCAGTTGGCTTCGATTTTCTGATCTTCGTGGAGAGTGGTAAAGGTGAGAGAAGCAGGAGCCAGCAGTCAGAACAGAGGCCAGTGTCCTATGCACACAGTGGCTTGGACAGGGGCTATGGTGGGCACTGGGGCAGGAGGCCCAGGAGGACATGGAATCTTGGTGAAAGCACAGGCCCACCTGCCCCAAGCTCCTGGGTCACTCTGCACATGCCCAGCAACTGGTCAGTGAAACCCTACCCACCAGACAAGCAGGCCATGCAACGGTCAGGAAGGCGACCCAGAGGGAACACCAGGCCCTTCTATTCCCACGGTGGCCCATTGTACTCAAAGGCTCCAGCCCCTTCTGGAACACCCAGCCCTTTCGTGCCCCTGCAGACCACCCACACTGCCCAATGCACCCATTTTGTACCCATGCATATGCTGCCAGCTCAGTACCCTTATGAGGCTGGGCTCAGGAAGTGGCCTACACTGACTTGGGGGTGGCTGGCAGCACAGACAGGCGGCTCAGGGGCCTAGGTGGTAATGCCTCGGAGGAGGACTGACCCTGTGAGCACAGAGCCTCCAGTGTGGCTGTGGGGGACCCGGGAGCAGTGGGGCCAGGCAGGGGCCCTGCCCACTCCAGGGGGGTCTCCCCTCCCATCTCCCTCAGGCCTTTCCTGTGACACTGCTGGGCACAGCTGCCTGTTACAGCGGGCTCCTGGCCATCAGCAGAGGAGGCTCCCTGCTCCTGCATGCTCTGAGCATGCCCATCCTGGCGAGGACAAGACCTGCAGCGACTTTGTGGGCCCGCCAATCCCACTGGACGGGCCTCAAGGCAGGCCTGGCCCTGCTCGGTGTCCGCCAAGCCCAGAGCGTGTGCAGGCTGCTCCCCAGAGGGAGGGGCCTGCTGGCTGCTGGCTCAGCTGCTTGGTTCCTGGTGAAGGAGCTCTAACCCTAAGCCATCAGGGGAGGGGAAAGCCCAGTCGTGGTGAGACAGCTCCCCAGAGTCCAAGGACTCTGTGTCCCCTGTTCCCTGGGGCTGATGCCAGCTCCGCACCATTGCCAGCCCCCGCAGCTCCCCTCTCTGTTGGCCAGAGCAGTAGGCTTTGCCCCGGGATGGGGCTCCCTGTGGGGGCGGAAACCACAAGCGCAGGGAGAAGTCTCCCAAAACCTCCCCAGGACCCCAGCAGACCCCACTGCCCACCCCAGAGTAGGAACCAAGCCTCAGACTGGCCCCAAGCCCATCAGGCAAAGAAAATGGCTGACAGTGCACTTGAGCTGGCTGGGATCCACTGCTGCCAGGTCAGGTGGCCACCGAGAGGAAGCACCCTTCTGCTGGGGCACCCACTGTCCGCCATGGGGAAGGCTACACAAAGCCACAGTCGCCTGACTCTCCCTCTGCCCCCAACTGTGCCAGGGCCTGAGCAGGAAGGCAAGTGCCCATGTGTACAGCAAACAGAAGTTATAGGGGCCAGCAGGGTGGAGACAGGGGGAAGCAGGCTGGATCTGGGTCATGAATGCGGGAGGCACTGGGCTATGGACCCCTCTGCTCCCCACACAAGATCCATGACTCAGGGTTAGGGTTGGGGTTAGGGATTTTGTGGAAATTCTGCCACTTCCCACAGGAGTCCGCATGGAATCGACAGCCCCTGTCCCTGTCCAGGGCCAGATGTGACCCAGGCCTGGCAACTGAACACTTCCTGCCCCCAGCCACAGCTGGGTCAGAGAAGGACGTGACACAGAAACTGCCCCCCCCCCCCGCCCCAGGATATCCTCACCCCTCCCAGAAACTACCTGGAAGGACTGGCGTTTTTTCACTGTTAGACTGAAATTATGGTGTGTAGGCAGGGATCTGTGGAAGTTATCCTGCAGTGGCTCCTGGACAGTCTACATGAAGGAAATTCATCAAAGCAGAACACAGATCCACAGATGGACAGACTCCTGGATTTAGCCATGCCTGAAACCAGCAGACCTCGCTGGAAGTCTTAGTCACACAAATCAACAAACCTCCCAGTGCCCTAGCCAGTTTGGGCTCGTGCTGGCACTCAGAAGGCTCATCACCAACCAGGGACTGAGTTCCAACCTGGGTCAACACCAGGCAGACAGAGCCATCAGATGCAAGACAAGAATGGAGAGCATGAATTCCACAGCCACATGAATTCCAAGCCCAGATTGAGTGGAGGAAAGAGAAGTCAAAATAATCTTGGGGAGTTGGCGGCTGGGGTGCAACTGGGTGGATCAGACCAGCCACCTCTAGGTTCAAAGGACTGGGAGACCCTGCTGACAGCAGCACAAACTGGCCTTTTAAAGGTCTGGACAGGGTTTGTGGTCACGTTGGCTCAACCCCACCTGGGTCATTTTCAATTCCTGCTCCTGTCAGTATTCTGTATGGGACACGTTGGGGCTTGGTGCTAACTTGGTTTCTCCAGCTCCTGGAGGAGAGGGGCTGTGTCCCCTGATTTGCCGTGCCCCATGATTCAGTGGCTATGCCAGAGCCCAGGAAACAGGAAGCAGAGCACATGAGTCCATTTTGCATGGGAGAAAACTGAGGCTGTGAATGGGGCTGGAGCTGCCTGCAGGAGGCCGGGAGCGGGTGTGAGCGACCACACTCAGGTCAGGACTGCCCTTCCCAGGGGTCACCACCAAGGCACACAGTCTGGCTGTGGCCAGGCCTGCAGCAATTCCAAGGATCAGTCTCTTTCCTGCTCTGAGCTTCTGTATTTCTATGTATAAACTACAGGAAATCACAATCCTGAGTGCTCTTCAGAAATTCAAGACATTCTGTGTTCAGCTCTGCATTAAAGAGCTCATTAAGCTGGGGTAGGGGCACAAACCTGTGATCCCACTGATTTGGTGATCTGAGATGGTGGTAGCAATTTTGAGGCCACCTGGACAACTTAGTGAGACCCTATCTAAAAAGAAATAAAATAAAATAAAAATAAAAAAGGTCTCAATACATTTTCAATCCCCAGAACTGGGGAAAAAACTTTTTTCATTCAAATTTACTCTTTCGTTTTTTTAGCACAATGGCTTTGGTGCAAAGACAGATAACAGGCACTTACTACAGGATGATTTTTTACATAAATCAGTGATTCATCAGAGACCACATGAGTTAGGTGTTTTTTTTCTCTGTTCCACAGATGCCACAGCAGATGGTCCACAGGCCTCTTAGCATCCCACAGTGTGCTCAGCAGTTTTGGACTGTAAGATTGTCCTCACAAAATGATTTTGGGAAACATATCCTCATTTTCTGTATTTTGGACAGGTTTGTGTAAAACTGAAGATATTTCTTCAACTATTTAGAGTAATTCCTCAATGAAACAATCTAAAACTAAAATTGTCATTTTGAGAAGATTTCAAATCATGCACTGAATTTATTTAATGATATAGGACTCTCCAGGTGTTCAGCCTCTTCTAATGTCAGTTTTGTATGTTGTGTTCATCTAGAATGTTCAACATCAAGTTGTTCACGCCTTCTTCTTCTGACCCTTTCCATGCCTGCAGCACTCCTGAGAGTGGAATTGTTTTCTTTTACTCAATCTTTCCTATCAATTATATTGATCTCATCAAAGAACCAACTTTCATCTTCGTTGAATTTCTCAGATTTTTTTAGAAAAGTCTTTGTTATTGTTTTCTGCTTTTTCTTTACTTTCAGCTCTTAATTCTTCTTTGAGTTTGTCATTCTTTTTGTAGCTTTTCGAGTTGGAGCTTGAAGCACTAATTTTCAACTTTTTCTCTACAGCTAAAGTACCACTTTAGCACTTAAAGGATGTGTGATATTTTGCTTCTGTTTACTTGAACATATTTTACAACTTCCATCTCGATTATTTTACCCCTGATTATTTACAAGTATGGCATTTCACTTCCAAGCAATTAGTGACTTTCTAGTAGTTTTCCTGTAATTTAGCTTTAATTCAGAGAGGACACACTATAGGATTTCAATTCTTTGAAATTCGCTGTCACTTGTCTATGACCCAAGATATGGTCTATTTTGGTAAATGCCCTATATGCACATGGAAAGGATATGTATTTTACAGTTGCTGACTCAAGTGTTTCATATACATGAATTAGATCAAATTGGTTAACTCTATTGCTCAAACTGTGTGAGATTGGTCCAAAGATAAAGAAATAGGTGAGTGGGATAGAACAGACCCCTACATATGATGCTTTCAATAAGTGATGCTGGGTTACTTGGAAATCCAAAAGGGCGAAATAGATCTCTGACCTCCTGCCACGCCATTTACAAGAACTTGTGATCCATCATACATCTAACTGTGTACCCTAAGTCATTTAAGCTTCTAATAGGAAACAGAGAACACTCTAATAAAAGCGGCTAACCGCAAAAGAAGACATTGATTGAAGAGACTGGACTTCATTAACAAGAACTCCTGTTCGTTAAAAGCAAACCCAGTGCGAGGTGTCTTTGCTACAGTAAAAATCTAAGTGTCCGACGCAGTCCTCGGACACGAGTCCGGGCGCACCCACCCAGCCAGCCAAGTGCCGCGGGACGGCACTGCCCGGCCCCCGCGTGCCAGCGCCTCCCGGGAACTCGCCGGGCCTCCTTAAGCCGGGAGGCTGGGGCGCTCGGGCCGCAGCTCCGGGCTCCGCCCCCGGGGGTTGCCTTCTCCTTAGAAGGCCAAGCCCCAGCCTCGCCTCTCGCAGGCGGGCGTCGCGCGGTGCGTTCCGCGCGGCCCGGCTGGGACCAGAAGCCCCAGCGCGCGGGAAGCGGCGGGACCCTGCGCGTAGGTCCGGGCGCACGCTGGACTGGCGCGAATGGAAGGCCGGAGGCCGGCGGAGGAGGCGCGGAGCACAGCCTGAAGCCTGCGCGCCCGCGACATGCGGCGGGAGAGGTGAGCGGGCTTCCCGGTGCCTGGCCGCGGGGACGCGGGGTGCGGAGGCGGCGGCCCCGGAGCCTGCAGGCCAGCGGGTCCCGGCTGGACGGCGCGCGTTCCGAGCCGGCTGGGCAGCCTGCGCCGCGTCCCCGCCCGCCCGCCCGCTCGTCTTGGAGCTTGAGCACTGCGGCCCCAGGGAGTTCGCTGTCATTCAATTTGGAATCCCAAAGCGTATAACATCGTGTTTTTAAAGATCGGGGCACAAAAACGAAAGGGTGCCGGCAGCCGGCCGCGGCCCCTCCTGAGGACCGCGCCCAGCCCGGCCTCCCGGTGCGCCCTGGCTCGCCGCGCCGACGCGGCCCGGGCGCACGCGGTGGGGACCGCGGTGTCCCGCGCCCTGCCGCGCGCCCGAGAGCGGGCGCGGCCTCCCCGCGGCCAGCCAGTGAGCCCGGCTGAGCGCTGTCTGCCCACAGGTGCGGCGCCCCCCGCCCGCGTGCCGGTCATGGAGGTGCTGCGGCGCTCCTCGGTCTTCGCCGCCGAGATCATGGACGCCTTTGACCGCTCGCCCACCGACAAGGAGCTGGTGGCCCAGGCCAAGGCGCTAGGCCGGGAGTACGTGCACGCGCGGCTTCTGCGCGCCGGCCTCGCCTGGAGCGCGCCGGAGCGTGCGGCGCCGGCCCCCGGCGGCCGCCTGGCCGAGGTGTGCGCCGTGCTGCTGCGCCTGGGTGAGTGCGGGCCCTGCGGGCGGTCCCCGGCTGTCACTCCAGACCCGGCCGGCTGGGCGGGCCCGCCGAGTCTGGGGTCCGCTGAGCCGGCGCTGGCACGCCTGTCGGGCGACTGCGCCAGTTGGTTACACCCCTGGGCCTCCGTTTCTCCGGGACAGAGAGGGGGCTTGCCCGGGTGCCCCCGTGTGCCTGGAACGGCCGAGGCGCAGGACAGGCCCGCCTTCTCGGGATGACCAGCTTGCACCCGCCGGCACAGCCCCCACCTCTAGCCCTTCGCCATAAACCATAGAAAGCTACAGAATGATGTTTTAGTGTCTGAGCTTCAGAGTGACCCTTGTACTCAGCAGGGCTCAAAAATCCTTTGTGGGACCACGTGTCCGATGTTTGTTTTGGAAAATAGGTCTTTTGGTCGCTCTTTTCCCTTGATCTGGAGGTTGGAGGAGGCCGGCCCCTGGGAAAGTTCCGGAGCACTTGTTTCTGGGGCACAGGCTGCCCAGTAACTCCCATCTTTCCCAGGGTCTGCACCCAGAAGGGAGACCCAGGCAGACTCTTGCCCTGGGCTGTCCACCTTGCCCCAGCCGGACGCTGGGCCAGGGGAGGAGCCTGCGTGGGTGTGAGGAGAGCCGGGCCATTGGGGACAGGGGTACCCAGCTCCCTGGGCTAACACTGGCGTGTATGGGTCAAGGAGCAGGACTGTGCAGACCTGGCCTGCCCAGAAGTGTGCAGGGTAGAGGGTCAGATGACGTGGGGACCAGCACTGAGCCTCCAGGAGGGTGGATCTCATCTGGGAAGGGAAAGAGGGCCATATCTCAGGTGTGCAGAGGCAGCAGCGTGCAGGAGTTTGGGGACAATCTGGCTGTGGGGTCCTGTGACACCCACTTCTGCTGCCTCTTCCAGCTGGGCTGAGGGCCACTCCAGGACATCCCTTGTCCCCCCCAGAGCCTGCCAGACTTCTGGGATGGCTGGGAAGACATCCTGCCTGGCCCTGACCTGCTGTCTCCCTCTGTTCCCTCACTCCTGCTCCCCCCCCCCCCTCAGGCCTTTGGCCAGGGCCCTTTCCACTGCCCAGCTCTGCCATGTGCCCAGCCAAAGGGGACCCTGGAGGGAGGCAGTTTGAACTCCAAGGTGTTCTTATTAATGTCTGCCATCTCAGCTATTCAGGGTGAATGCCTCCACAGCCTGGCACTGTCTGCTGACCCCCAGCATGTCCCCAGCCTGGCTTGTGTCCCACATCAATCCCCAGGACTAGTCCCCAGAGGCCCCCAAGGTCTGTTTGGGAACAGCCAGGCCAGCTTTGGGAATTTCCATGCCATGTCCCCATCCTCTGGCTGGCCTCTGGGTTCTGCTCTGGTTCCAGATCTTAATTAATTGGATGGAGCACAGCTGGCCCCAGGGATGTCCCGGAGGCTCTCATTGGCTGACTGGATAGTCAGCAGCACCCTGTTTGCTTTGGCTGGAGAAGTGGCCCGGCTGGGACACCCGACCCAGGGCTGTGTGGGGTTCCCAGCACCATCTTCCCAGGGCTTCCACCTCACCTCAAGGGCCTGCCGCCAGCAAGGCAGGCTGGGCCTGTGGGGGGCGTTTCCCCCAACAGGGCTGGGCTGACTCGGTGCCACATGACACACCCGCTTGCTACTGGGAGCCCAAGTTGGAGAGTGGGTGGTGCTGGTAGCCCCCCAGCCATGGCTTGGTCTCTCCAGGTCCTTCACCAGAGCCACCACCAGGGGTTCTGGGGCCTGGACTAGGACCCCATGTGAGGCGCCCACCTGTTGGGGTCTCCCTGCCCAGCCCCTCCCCAGGTTGGGCTCTGGCCGCCTGCCTGAGCAGCCCGGCTGCTTGCCTGCCAGTGAGTCACTAGGCAGACACCACCCACGCTGGGCAGGATTCCCACCCCACTGGCCCAGCCAGCGTGGCCTCAGGGCCTGGCCCGTCAGAGGCACCCACAGCACCTCCGTGGCCTGCTTCCCTGGGGTTTGAGAGTCAGGCAAAGCCAGGGGCGCCTGACCTCTTGTGTGCCCACGCAGGGGATGAGCTGGAGAAGATCCGGCCCGGTGTGTACCGCAATGTGGCCGGCCAGCTGCACCTCTCCATGCAGTCGGAGCCCGTGGTGACAGATGCATTCCTGGCTGTGGCAGGCCACATCTTCTCTGCAGGTAGGCATGTCCACCCCAGGGGACCTCAGGGTGGGTCCAGTGGCTGTGGGACCCCAGGAGGCAGCCTTGTGGTGCTCACAGTACTGTCTTGCTGCTGGGGTTGTCTGAATCTGGGAACAGACCAGCTCAGATGGTGCTGGCTTTTGTGGTCTCTAGTGGTTCTGAGAGCTGCTGGCCCTTGGGCAGCTGGCATGGGCCTCTCAGGCAACTGTGGTCCAGCACTGGTGGGCATGGCCTGCTCCGCAGGACTGCTGGGCCCCCGGTCCTGGGGCTGCAGAGCCGGCTGTTGGCTGGATGGGCCGGGTGCCCACCGCCGGGCTGGGACTTTTCATAGTGAGGTGCTGGGCCCAAGGGGAGTGTCCAAGAGGGAGCATCCTGGCCTCCAGTATGAAGTGTTGGGGTGGGCTGGGCCCAAGGAGGAAGCCTGGGGCACAGGCGTCCTGGGCTGGTGGCACCCTCACCCCACTCCACCCTGGGGCTGCCCTCCAGATCGTGCCCTGTGGGTGGCCTCCTGGGTCTGTCTCCGGCCTGTAGCAGACTGGTTTACAAGCCACGGCCTGATTTTTCAAGTGTGGCTCTGGCCTGCTGGTGTCTGCCATGGAGCTGGGGCCCTGCGTGGTGGTGGGTGTGAGCCCAGGAGGGGCCCGGGGATGCGGAGCCCATCTTGGCCCTCAGCCTGAACCAGAAAGCAGCAGAGTACAGGCTGGGTCTGGGAGGTCCTGCGCAAGGCTGGGGTGGAGGGGAGGAAGGCAGGAAAGCTGGCAGGGGAGGGTCCCGGAGCACTAATTTCCTCCCCGGGGTCTGCTGCCTCATAGGGTCCAGGGGGAGCCTAGGCCACCTGCCCCCCTCAACCCATTGCTTCAGGCCCCTTGTGACAGTGTCCTTAGCCCCATGTGGACTGTGTGACCTGCAGCTATTTCTTGATCTCTCTGAGCCTGGGAGAATTAGGGCTTTGTCTGCCTCTCCAGTGGCCAGATGGCTCTTAGGACACTCCTCAGACCAGCTTGTGGCTGCCTGTCACACTTAACCCCAGCCCTCCTAGTCCCAGGGGCTCTGGGCCCTCAGCCTGCTGGCTGGGCCCCCTCAGCCCTCTCTGCCTGTGGCGTGCCCACTCTGCCTGGACACTGGCTGCTTTCCTGCTGGGAATGCAGCCCGTCAGCTTCATCCCTGCCGGGACGCTGCCACCCTGGCCTCCTCTGCTGCGGCCACCCTGGGTGGCTCTGTGGAGCTTCTCCTGGTCTCCAGCCCCAGGTGGCAGGAGAGCCCAGTTGTGGTGCAGCAGCGACCACTGGGGCCCTGCCTGTGCTCTCCCGGGGCCCTGCCCGTGCTCTCCCGGGGCCCTGCCTTCACGCTGCTCCTTTCTTTTTCTTCTTTCTTTTTTTAATATTTATTTTTTAGTTGTAGTTGGACACAATACCTTTATTTTACTTGTTTGTTTTTGTGTGGTGCTGAGGATCAAATCCAGGGTCTCGCCCATGCCAGGCAAGCACTCTACTGCTGAGCACAGCCCCTGCCCCGTGCTCATTTCCCTTTCTGGTCAACAGTCAGCAGTGGTGGAATATCTTACCACAGAAGACAGGAAAACAAGGGAACCCTTAGAAATCACTACCAACAAGGCACCCACCTGAAAGATCAGCAGAGGAACTGGGTGTGGTGGGCACACCTCGAACCCAGGTCAGCCTCTGGGAGGCAGAAGCAGGCAGACTGTGAGTTCCAAGCCAGCCTGGGCAGCTCATTGAGGCCCTGCTCAGAACAGAGTGAAGAAGACTGGGGATGGGGCCCAGTCCCTCGTGCCGTGTCGTGTGTCTCTGTGCATGCATGTGAAGAAAAGGACGATGTCTAAGTGGCCACCACAGGGCTGGGGTGTACCTTGGGCAGAGATAGCCCAGTGCTCCAGGTCCTGGGCTCCACTCCATCCAGACGTGCACACACAAAGACCAGCAGGCACATGAGCCTCTATCCAGCACCACCAGCCATTAGGCATCCTCATTCCACCAGGATGGCTTGACCTGCAGCTGCAGGTAACGGCATCTGTGTGAAGCGTCGGAACCTGGAGAGGTGGTGTGGGCACGTTGGAAACAGCCTGACAGGTCCTCAAAGCATTATGTGGAGTTTCTGTGTAACCTGGCAACTCTAGGCAGATGCCCAAGACCTGGAAACACGCAGAGAGGTGGGAACAGCCCACAGGTCCCTCTGTTGACAAACAGATATGGACACCATTCAGTCATGGACAGGAGGGACAAGTGCCCTGCACCAGGGCGGCAGGACCCCAAGCACCCTGCTGGCATCCTGCTGAGCACAGAGGTGGAAGTCGGTTAGGAGTAGCCATGGGTCAGGGGACATGGGAATGGTCTGAAATTAGATAGTTGTGAACTGTGGGAATGTCTAGAAGGCGATTCTCCATGTCTGAACGATTATGGTAATGGAATGATGTCTTAATAAAAGAGAACAGGAAAACCCAGGGCAAGCAGAGCTACCAGACCAGCCCTGGACACCCCTCCTGCTGGCCCCTGTGGGCTCCAGCTGTGGGATTGTGGCCACCCATGAAACATGCTGTTCTCTGCACATCAGGCCCCACAGAACACTCTGCCTTTTCCCCTTACTAGTGCCTGCTGCAGGCATGGGGCAGGCGCCACGGGCACGGGGCAGTGGGTCTAGAGACCTGCCTGGGCATGGTCAGGAGGTCCTGGGGCGCTGCTGACCTCGAGCAGAGTCCTGGGGTGGGAGCTCAGCCATGGAGGACCAGGGCTGACCGTGTGCACTGTCCTGGTAGCAGCTGGCCCATGGAGCCGTCTCAGCCAGGCTTGAGACTTGGGTTTGTCTGATAGGATGAAAGGGTTTCACACAGGGTGGTCCATGGTCTGTGCTCAGTGCTCAGAGCTCTTTCTTCCTGTTGAGGTGGGATGAGTGTGGCAGTGTCCCCGGCTGAAGTTGTAATTTGGTACTCCAGTGTGGTGACCCACCACCGTCCCTGCGCCCAAGCCACGGGTCCGCGTGGTCGCTGCCCGTCTGTTCTGGACGTTGCGCACGGTGGTCGTGCACGGTGGTCTCGCCCAGTGTGCATGCTGCGCGTCTGGCTTCTTCCACTTGCTGTTTTGAGACCCTCACTGTGTTCACTTTGCTCTTCTCTGTGCTGGGGTGGAACCCAGGGCCTCTCACTTTATATATTCAGGAAGGCATCTAACAGGTGGCTTGAGAGTACTTTCCCCCAGGGTCATTGGTCTGTCTTCCTCGAGGTGGCCACAGCTCAGTTCTCCTGCTCCATGGGCTAGTGGTCCAGGGAAAGCTCTTTCCATGGGCCTTGGCTTCTTCATAAAATGGACAACGGTGCTGTCCAGCTGCAGAGGGGTGAATGTGCCCTGGGAGTCCTGGCTGCTTTCTTCGTCCAGCCCCAAGGCTGCTGGACCCTGTGCTGAGCTGCCTCCCTGAGGCCTCCTCTGTCCATGAGGCTGGACAGGTTTCCTCCTGGGCCAGTGCAGGTGTGCAGGGGGCTGGGAACCTTGTCTGCCCTCAGGGTGGGCGGGACTGACCCATGGGAGACGGTGGCCAGGCTCGCACCAGGCTATCAGCTGGCCTAGTTCCACCGGGGTGCGGGCCTGTGGGAGCCACCTGACGACTTCTGGGTACCTCCCACTGACCAGCCACTCACCAGTGACTCTCTCTGCAGGCATCACGTGGGGCAAAGTGGTATCCCTGTACGCAGTGGCTGCAGGACTGGCTGTGGACTGTGTGCGGCAGGCCCAGCCCGCCATGGTCCACGCCCTGGTGGACTGCCTGGGGGAGTTTGTGCGCAAGACCCTGGCAGCCTGGCTGAGGCGGCGTGGTGGATGGGTGAGCCCCTGGGTGCGGGGCTGTGGGAGCTGGTGGGGTTATGGCGGGCTGGGTCCCTGACGCAGGGTAAAGGAGTGGAAAGCGCTCTGGGGCAGGCTCTGGGCTTTCTGCTGCTGCCTGGACCCTGCCACCCGCCCCAGTCCAATCTTGCCCCGCCCCAGCTGCAGACCTGCTGTCCCTAGATGACCTGGGAGAGGTAGGACTCTGGCCCCCTCAGAGGGGAGATCCTGGTCCTGCCCAGAGCACCCTCACCTCCTCGGAGCCTAGCCTCCCCCCACGAGAGGAGGGTCACAAGGCCTCGAGGGGTGGGTGTCAGACCTCCCCTGTCTCCACGCTCGACTGGCCACCTGGGCCTGGGCATACCATGGGTACTGCTGGACCTCGGCATGGAGGTGGGCTGCACCTGTAAAGGGGGTGGCAGGGCTCAGTCCCCCCATTGAGCCTCTGAGTCAAGGTCTCATGAGGTTGAGTTAAGGGTCAGCTGGGAGTGTGGTCCCAACTGGAGGCTGGGCTGCGGGGAGGGTGTACTCCCAGAATGACCCCTGCAGAGACACCAAAGCTGCTGACCCCTCCTGTTGTCTTGTCTGCAAACCCTGGCAGGCGCCCTGTGCCCAGCAGAGAGGACACTGAGCAGCACTGTGGCCAGAGTCAGCTGAGGAGCCTTCCTTTCCTTAGCAATAGAAAGGAAAGGGAGGGTGAGGACTAGTCATGCACCATCCTCCAGAAGGACTCGAGTCCCAGGGCGTCTCCACTTCTGCAAAACTCAGCCTCTGTTCCCACTCCAAGGGCGGGTCTGAAGCTGTCCAGTGGCCCTGGACGCCAGGCTGTTGGAGACTCCTTTGGGGCAGCTGGCAAGCAGGAGGGTGTTTGGGAGCCCTGGTGCAGGTGGCTGCTCTCCTTCCCCACCCTGAGCTCCTCCCTGCTGCAGTCCAGCGCCCTCACCGCCTTCCTGCCCCAGGCAGCCTGCGGGTCACAGTGTGCTGGCTTTGTGGGTTGGTGCTGCTGAAGCTTGTGCTGGGCTGGCGAGGCCGGGCTCTGCTCTGACAGTACCCTCTTCCCTCACAGACTGATGTCCTCAGGTGCGTGGTCAGCACGGACCCTGGCCTCCGGGCACACTGGCTGGTGGCTGCGCTCTGCAGTTTCGGCCGCTTCCTGAAGGCTGCCTTTTTCATGCTGTTGCCGGAGAGATGAGCTGCCCATCTGGACAGGAGCTGTGGCTTGGCCCCCTGGATCCACCCCTGGAGGCCAGCAACACCTGGGAGGCATCTCTCCTCTCTGAGCCCCATCCCTCTGCAGACCCAGGCCCCT
Organism: Marmota monax; assembly: GCF_021218885.2. Classification (NCBI taxonomy): domain Eukaryota; kingdom Metazoa; phylum Chordata; class Mammalia; order Rodentia; family Sciuridae; genus Marmota; species Marmota monax. The sequence continues at coordinate 367,447 of NW_026694888.1, read as the reverse complement.
GGAGGGGTGAGTGGAGAGGGCTGCCTTCAGTGCAGCTGTGGCCCTTCTAGGGGACCCTGCAGCACCGGCTCCCTGATCCCCCTGCCTCAGGAAGGGCCATCCCAGATACCAGCTGGCTGTGGTCCTCGTGGGCTGCGGGCCCTGCCCAGTCCATCTGAGGAGTCTCTGCCTGCTGAAGTGGGAGGACTGAGCGCTCTGACCAGCTGTCAACAGCATCAGGCTCCCGTGCTGGTGGCCTCACCCATTTCTAGAGGGGGGAAGTGCCCTGATCGTGGCGGAGTACTCACGTAGGTTCCAGGCCAGTGTCCTGACCAGTGGACCTGTGATCCTGTGGGCAAGTGGGACCCCCGGAGCTTCACCTCGGTGGAGGACGCTTGTGTGCCCTGCTTTCCTTGTGTCCCCCTCATCCGGCTCCCAGAGAACTTGACACCAGGAAGCCCAGCCCCGTGGAGTACACTGGAGTCCAGGCTGGCCCAGGCGTGCTCCTGTAGCCCCAGCAGCCCAGCCCTGCTGAGTGGGGCCTGGGTGGCTGCGCTAGTGCCCTTCCTCTCTGGCTCCTGTCCCCACCCTGCAGCTCCACTGGCCTAACAGCCTGTCCCCAGGCCAGGAGCTGGAGCCTGCCTGCCTGGCAGAGAGGGCCCTGCAGGAAGCAGCCCCAGGGTCGTGCATGGGGGATGGGCAGAGACTGGACAATAAAGTCCCAACTGTGGTTTCATTTTAGACAGCCGCCCTCCTGCCTGGGGCACAGAGGGAGGTGTGTGGTTCTCTAGTCTGCTCAGATGGAGAGGTGGGTGCCTGTTCCTACAGCAGAAGGCGCTGGAAGTCCAGGGTGTGTGGGCAGTAGAAATGCACAGGACATTGCCATGGGTCACTGGTGCCACTAGTCAGGCCCCAGTAGGGTCCACGGCCCTGGACTTTGCACACCTGGAATTCTGTCTGGGGCCTTCGAGGGCAGGGCTGGCAGCTATTTCCCATGAGAGGTTTCACTGGACCCTGGCAGCTGAATCAAAGGGACAGTCAAGTGTGGGTGCCTCTGAGACCTCCTGGGGGTGCTGTCCTCTGCTCCTGTGCTACCGGAGGGCCCCGTCGTCTGCTGCTGTGCTACCGGAGGCTCCCATGTGCACACACACAGTAGGAACTGAGGCCAGGCTGCTCTGCAGCTGTCCCCTGGGCCTCTTCCACTCTAGCTCCCTCTGTCTAGCTGCTTCCAGGCCGGCTTCACTGCAGGGGTGGGGTCCCACGCAGGCCTACACTCCCTGATTTTCTGATGCAGGGACCTTCTCCCAAGGCCCATCTGACTCCAGGTTGGGCCACAGGATACTGTGCTGGCAGGTGGCCACATGGCCTCAGTTTCCCTTCTGCACAGCACAGGATTGAGACCGCCGACTCTCAAGGTTCTCTGGCCCTGCTGGCTTCCTGATGAAGCGAACCCCTCAGGTCTCTGCAGCCCATCCCCACCTTGTCCCCTCCTTCAGGGCCCCTGCTGCTGTCCTGGCCCCTTTCCCTTCCTGGGAAGTCCCACCGGCTGCTGTCACATCCCCCAGCCCCTGGCAACAAGCACAGGGTTCCAGAGGCCTCTTGGCAGCTGTGTGAAGTCAGCTCAGGGTGCGCACTGCCTCTGCACGGCCACCAGCTGGGTGGTCTTGGCACTGCCTGTCTTGTGGACAGCAGCCTGGGTGCAGGGCGGAGGAACTGCGCGGCTCTGCAGGCTCCCATCTGCATTTCCTGGAGCAAAGCCTGTGGTCTGAGTCCAGCACAAGAGTGTCTCCGTGCTAAGGACCCAGAGAAGTGGCACTTTGAAGAGGCAGAGAACAGTGGCCTGGCTGCAGGCCCCGCCAGAGGACATGGAGGAAGAGATGACCCATCCTGGCAGTGACAGACTCAGCATCAGTGGAACAAGCAACGTGAGCCCAATGTGAGGAAGACCAGGAATACCTTCAGGGCCTCAAAGTGGACATCAACAGGTAGAAAGAGAAACGCAATCCTGGGGGCCAAAAAACAGCCATGATTCAAACATAACCCTTCTAAAAGCAGCAGACAAATCTAAGTCCCACAAATCTAAGCAAGCTGACTATAAAGATCATGAGAGGAGTAAAAATAGCCTGGACCACCCTGGAACAGAGACGTGGGGAGCCCCCTCGCCAGCCACTCCAAGACCATACCAGGCGGCTCCAGGACAAGGGGGCAGGGCAGGAGCTGACCTCCATGCCCAGGAACTGAGTTCAAGGCAGGTAGCCTCTCCCCACCACAGGAGGAGGCAGCTTCTGACACTGACCCCTGCCACCAAGCAAGGCCAGGGGACTGCGGATCCTTAATAACTGGGGAGTGACCGGAATTGCCTACATGAGATTTTAAATCTAGGAGCAATAAATACAACACAAACTGGAAAAAATGTCAGCCGCAGAAAGCACACGGCCCTCCGGGCCCAGGGCAGGCATGTGAGGATGCTGGCGTGGGCTCCCTTCTGGGGTGAGGATCTTTGGAAGGAGAGTGGAGGCATAGTATTATGATAGCATTGAATGCCACTTTTAAGATGTGAGAATGTGGGGCTGTGGCTGTGGCTGCGGCTCAGTGGTGGAGCACTCACCTAGCACGCATGAGGCACTGGGTTTGATCCTCAGCAACACATAAAAATAAAGATACTGTGTCCACCTAAAACTAAAAAAAAAAAAAGATGCCAGAATGTTGGTTTTATGTAATGTGTATGTTATCTCAATCTAAAAAGGGTGACTTACGAGAAAGACATTAGCGTCATTATTCCAATTCAAGAGTTCATGAGCTCTGAAAGTCAAGAAAAAAAAGAAAATATAAGAGAAATGCAGACCAAAACTACCCCCGGGACTTCATTTCCCACCCATTAGCTTGGCCCAGATCCAAGCTGGACAGCAGTCCCTGTGGTCCCGGGGTGGGCAGCTGTGGTGCCAAGGCCAGCTCTGTGGAGGAAGGGCCACCTCTGAGCTGGCCAGGCAAGCCTGTACTGAAGTCTGCCTTGATCAGACTGCAAGAAGCCAGGGAAACGCTCTGGCCTGGGGACTGCAGGATGGGCAGGTCCTGCTGCCCCCAGTGCAGCTGGCAGCCTACGGAGCATGGGCAGTTCCCGCATGTGGACATGCATACAGCTGCCCGGACAGCACTGACCCCAGGCAGGAGACCTTTTCTAAACTGAACAGCTGTGTTGGTGACTTAGGCACAAAGAGAAATTAATTATTCCAACTGTATCATATTTTAATTTTATGCCTTCAATGGGAAAAGTATAGAGTAGCTCCCCAAAATATCAAACTTCAACAGCAGTCCTTATTGTAACTATTATTATTTTGAACGAATTATATTATCCTGTAGGATAAAGCAAATAGTGCTGTGATAAACCACTGTTTTCAGCTTAAGAGAAATGAGGTAAAGTCCAAGTATATAAGTAAAAAGTCACTATAATCTTAAAATGTGAATTGGAAACATTAATATGAACCCATAATTTTTTTCCTTTTTCTTTTTGTCATTCTTTTTTTTTTTTTTCTCTCCATACTGGAGATTGAACCCAGGGGGGCTCTTCACCACTGAGCTATACCCCCAGCCCTTTTTATTTTTTTATTTTGAGATGGGGTCTAAGTGACCCAGGCTGGCCTTAAACTTGCCTCAGCCTCCTGAGCTGCTGGTATTGCAGGCATGGGCCTCGGGCTGGTCCTCTGCCAGCAGAGCTGGGGAGGAGGGTCCTGAGCTCTGCAGGCTTGGGGAAGGCAAACGAGGAAGCTGTCCTCCAGGCTGGGGGGAGGTCTGGAGGAAGAGCAGCCGCCATGAGGCTCTGTACCCCACCAGTGGGGCCAGGCTCTGTGGGGAGGGCCTCTGGGTCGGGGACCTACAGATGGAGGGCTCCTGGGCCAGACGGCGTGTGATGTGGGCCCTGCACTGATCAAAGAGAACTGAACACCTGGGAAGGTCAGGCAGAGCATCAGCAGGAGTGGAGCCTGTTGGATAGCCCTGGAGGGCCAGCCACCTGCTGGAACAGCACACCTGTTAATAGGGGGAGGGGGAGCACCCACACAGGGCACCCAGGGTGAATGGGAAGGACTTTGGGACTCCCAGGACAGCCAAGAGGGCTTAATGGCAGGAGGGAAGAGGGGCCACGCAAGGTGGAAGGGTGACAGCCCAAAAGGGCACCCTGTCCAGGTGGAGGGGCAATAGCTTCAGGTTCCTCAACGTGGGCCATAGTGCCAGCTCAAGTCCTCGCCACTGGCCATACCTGCCTCAGAGCTGGACACAGGCCTGGGCTCTCCTTGAACTGAGATGTGGGCCACCCAACCTGGTAATGCCTCTTGTCCCCATTCCCTGACGCAGGGCTGCAGCTGCCTGAGCAGATGTCATCCCCTGCAGCCAGAGCCCCCTATGTCTGCTGCCCATCACTCCCAGGGGAGGCCGTTGGTATAGAGGGGTTTGGAAAAGGGCTCTTCCCTGGTGTTTAGGTGCATGCCAAGTAGTGCAGACCTGGGCAGCCGCCATCATGTCTGGAATCCACTCACACCCAGCATCAAGTGGGGGAGGTACAGATTCCCCGGGGCTGGAGCTGGGTGGAGGGAGGGCTCACGGCAACAGAAGCAAGCCTTATGGAGTATGAGTGAAACAGACACGATGCTGGCAGTCCCTGCAGGCCTGGCTCCCAGGGCACCTGACTTGGGGGAAGAGGCCTAGACTCTTGATCCTGAAGGTGATGGAAATGACCTCGACTCTTTCTCTTTTTGGAGGCAGCGGGATGGGCTCAGGTGGTCCTCCTGCTGCAGCCTCAGAGGCTGGGACCCCAGTGTGGCCACTGCACCCAGGGCTGGGATCCTCCCCTTCACCTTTTGTCTACAATGCTGAGGGCTGCTCTGCTGAAGACTGTGGGTACTTTAGATGGTGTTAAAAAAAAAAAAAAAAAAAAACTGCAGGAAGACAGAGAGAAATGTGTCTATTCTGTAGATTTTCTTTTGCAGGGCAGGGGATGGAACCCAGGTCGCGCTCCACCGTGGAGCTCCATCCCAGCCCAAGAGAAAGTATTTAGGGAAAAGACTTTGTGAAGAAGCGGCCAGCAGCAGATAGAAACGTGTGCAGTCTACACAGGAGGTGACATTCAGTCCTCAGCCATAAAAATAAAGGCCTTTTATTTGGTTTCTCGACACCACTCCAGGAACATCTGGACAGCGCAGCCCCGACAGCCTGCAGCCATGCAGGGCCCGGGCTCTGGAGTGCTGGCTACAGGGTCACCTTCTTGTAGGTGACATGAAGATGCTGGGTCAGTGGCTGCGTGGTGGTCGCCATGGACACTGTCTGTTCAAGTTTGCCTTCAGAATTCAGCCTGAATTTTCGGGTAATCTGAGTAGAGAACAAAACAAGATGCCTTAGTTTTATTTACAAAAGATCCACTCACCCAGGCCTCAAACCAGTGGGTGATGCTGGGCCCTGAGCCCCCGCAGGGCACCAAGGTCCTGGTTTCCCACCCTAGGCCTGCGCCCACAGGTGAAAGTGGAGCTGGTCACCTCAGGTTGAGATGTCATGTTCTCGGTCTCCACTCAGCACCTCACGTGCTTCCCTGCTGTGACCTCCACCTTCACCTGCAGCCTGGATTCAAGGCCAACGTGTCCTTGGGAAACCCCAGCCAGCACCTGTGCAGCCACTAGTCCATGAGAATCCCGATGAGGCTGTTTCCACGAGAAAGGAGCACGCAGTAATCAGGTGTCGGGTCAGAAGGTCCCGCCTGCCCCAATGCTTGCTGACCCACCAACACTCTTGTAGGGTTAGGGTTAGCTGGAGAAATCTACCTACACCTGCAGCCCCAGACCAGCCTAGAACTCAGCCCCGTCTCAAAGTAAAAAGGGCTGGGGTATGGCCTGGTGGCAGAGCACCTGCCTAGCATGCCCCAGTGCCAATCAATCAATCAATCAATCAATCAACAAGGGCACCAGAGAAATAGTAGGCATCCAGGACCAAGGCCCAGAGAGAAGAAATCTATAAAAAAAAGTCAGTGAAGTAAATGATTTTAACAAGATTATGTGATAAAAGAATATTTTAAGAGTTCATTGTTATTTCTACATACTAGCAAAAAAAATTGGAAAATTAAAAAAAGTCATTTATAACAGCACCCAAAACCACAAAATCCTTAGTGATAAATTCTACAAAAGATGTATAATACCAATACATTGCACAGGGTCATGACATCTGGGACAGGAGAGACCTAGACCTGTCAGAGTGCAGTGCCACGGACGTCCCTGGCCTCATGATGGGTCTACAGACCATCTCCTCTCGCTGCAGGCCTCTGTGTCCACGGGTGACAGCCCCACAGGGCTGGAGGCTGCAGCTGCCCCTTCTGCTCTGCTGTTGGGGGCACACACCACACACCACAGCACGACCAGACTGACCACAGACTGCACCGAGGGCTCAGGTGCCCCCTTGCACATTCAGCTGGAAATTCTAGTGACCCAAACAAATGCTCCTTTAGAAACTAACAAGCTGGTTCTAACTGGGTCCTAGAAGAGTCAGATGAATTCTGGAAAAATGGAAATGCTGGACCATGAGTATTAGTTAATTTAATAGAAAGCACAGGGTCCACCCAGCGTGGTGTTAGGAGGAAGAAAAGTGGAGTCCAGTGTCCGCCCTGCACACGGACAGACTCACAAACATCGAGTGGAAGGCAGTCTTTGAGAAACGAGAAATGGTGCTGGAGCCGGGGGGCTGATGGGGGGAACCTGGCCACCCCACATGATAGACCTCAAGCCAAAGGAAAGGCCAAGAAGCCTCCTGAGGAGCGTGAGCTGTAAATCTCTCCAGCTCTCCTTAAGTAAAAAAATCCGACAGGACACGGAAAACACTAACTGCAAAACAAAGAACTGGTAACAGCACTAAGATGTTCTGTTCTTTCAAAAGCACTATTTAAGAAGGGGAGGGAAAGGCGCAGGAGTGGAGCACAGACCCAGAAGACCCCGAGAGCAGCAAGGTGCCACTGGCCTGGCGCAGCAGAGGGCAACAGGCACAGTGCCACCTTGATTCAAAATGCGGTATGATATGCGCAGGTGGACAGACAGAATGAGAGGGCTGGGGCGAGGCTGGGTAGAAGAGTACCCAGGGTCCAACCCCAGCACCAAGACAATGGCCAGTCGGGTGCAGTGGCCACACCTGTGATCCCAGCAGCTCAGGAGGCTGGGGCGGGAGGATTGTAAATTTGAGGCCAGCCTCAGCAACTTAGTGAGATCCTGTCTCTAAATAAAAAATAAAAAGGGCTGGTGTGTGTGTCAGCAGTTAAATACCCCTGAGTTCAATCCCCAGCGCGCACACACACACACACACACACACACAAATAAAATAAAAAGACCCAAAAGGTAGGCACCAGCACTAGCCCCACAGAACCTGTCCACACCCCCCCATCCCTTTGTCCCCAGCCTCCAGATGCACCCAGAGACAAGCACCCACACAAGCACCGCAGAGGAGCCGTGCAGCCCGCAGGCCACGCTCCCCAGGGACCCCACACTTGTCTCCACTGGTCCCGCTGGGGAAAGAGCAGACACACACAGGTGGGCACTGTCTGGCCACTTGCCAGCCTTCCAGCATGGGACATGTCCTACTGGGGACCCTATGGGCATCTGAGGAACAGACAGACGTCCTGTGAGGGCCTCGTTTTTCTGTCTGTCCACCAGCATGTAACATCCTGCACACAAGTGTGGATCGTATGTGACTGACTGCACGAGCACAGAGCATCCAACAGCCAAAAGATGTATTCCACCAAGAAAATGGGGCACATGACGGGGTCCAGTGATGGACAGAGGTGGCAGGGCCGTGTGGGAGAATCCTTGCAGGTGTGGGCAGCTGACCCCCCTGGGAGGGCAGGCATCTCCCACGGCACACAGGCCCGTCAACGCAGCGGGGTCAGGGACACCGAGGGAGGGTCTAGGTTCCACTGTGCGGCTTCCAGGAAGCAGAGCCTGTGTTAGTAGAGAGACTGCTTCAGTAAGACACCAACACAGAATCTAGGAGGGACAACACTGGCAACTTGAATCAGATAAAATTAAAAATTTGTTCTCAAAAGCAAGTTTAAAAAACAAAAGCGATTCCGTCTGAAGAGGTACTGGTGACTGACAGAGGCAGGGTCCCCCCAAGGAGAGCTCCTGCTGGACACTGGGAAGAGTGGCTCTGGGTCCTGGGTCCTCTGGGTCCTGGGTCCTCTCTGAACCTCAGGGGGCAACGGGCAGCCCTGCTCTGGCCAGGCTGTTGCCAGGCCTGACGGGCTGCAGCACAAGGAGTCAGACAGCAGGACGGCACAAACGAGGGGGTGGCCAGACCTGGGGAGCAGTGCCCGCAGGTGGCCTCCAGAGGCTGGGCTCCTTGGTATCTGCAGAGGGCACCAGGAGGCACCACCCAACCTCCTGGACCTGGGTGGCAGCTGGGAACATGCAGCCTAGGAAGAGGAAAGCCCGACTCCTACCACCAACAGCACGACCCCAGCCTGCCCATCAGAGACAGACGGACAAACAGAAAGCTGCCTGCCCTGGACACACCTTGAGGACGTCGGGCCTAGTGAGAGAAGCCACACCCAAGAACATGGCCCCATCTTTGGAAGCGCTCAGAACTGGCCAGTCTGGAGACACAGATGAGCGTCTGTCAAGGGCCAGGGAGGGTGGGGACCTGAGGGAACCAGTTGGTGGCACAGGGTTTCTTTTGGGATGTGAACATGCTGTAAAATCAACTGGTGATGGTTTCACAACTCTGGGTACACTAAAAATCACAGAATTGTGCTCTTTAAGGGACTGACTGCTGCAGTATGTGGATTATATCTTTAACATTCAGAGAGCAGGGCATCAGTGCCTCAGAGCACCAGCGGGCCTTTGGCTAGGCCCAGAGCACAGGGCCATCAGGAGGAGATGCCCAGCCCTGAACCCGGCAGCTGGGCTGGCTTCCAGCAGCAGGACAGAGTCTCCTTCTTAGGAGTCCATGCAGAAACCTCTTTCCTCCTGGGGTCTGCACTGACACACACACACACACACCGGGAGGGTGCTGTGGGACCAGCCCCAACAACCCCAGGTGTGCAGCCTGCAGTGTTCTCCCTGGCCTCACTCTTATGGGGACTGGGGTGTGTTCTGTCAGAGAGTTGGTGCCTGTTTCCTCCAGACCTACCTGCCCCTGTCCCTTTCCTGCCTTCCTTGTGTCCCTTCTGTTGGGGGTGAGGGTGCCTTGGCTTCCAGTGCTACTCTGCTCAGTCCTACTCATGAATCTGGCTGGGGGTGGTCTTGGGACCCCCGCAACACATCATGCATCTGAAGAAACCTCAAAGAGGAAGTGCAGAATCAAAACAAAACAAAACATTATAAAGCAACTTGGGAGGAACAGAAGAATGGAGAAAGAAGAAAACTAAGACCACAACCAGCACCTCAGTGAGAAGCAAGTGTAGAGGCAGCGCCCGCAGCCCCAGCTAGTAGGGAGGCGGAGGCAGGGGGAGCATCCCAGGCCAGAGTGCAAGACCAGCTGGGGCAGCACAGTGAGACCCCATCTCAAAAACAAATGTTCTCAGAGGGAGCCCAGGAGAAGCTGCCGAGCCCACGGATGAAATCAGAGAAGTCGGTCTAAAAAGGACACAAGGGGAACAGAAGGCAGTCCGTGGAAAGGAAGTCTACCAGCAAAACTCCAGATGCAGCACGACAGCTGGGAGACAAGGACAGCTCCCTGAGAGCAGAGCAAAAGGACCAGGACAGAGAGAGCAGAGAGGAAACGGAGACCCCTGGAGAGGCGCCCGCACGGCCACACCAGGCCTCGCACTCTGACATGCGGAATCGGGCCATGATAACTGGCAGACAGTGGGGCTGACTCGGGAAAAGCACATAACAGAGCAGACTCAAGGGCCCTCTTTAGCCTGTGTGTGAGGAAGGAGTCCCTTCTGGCCGCAGCATAGGTGGCCCAGGAAACTCGGGGTGCTCGGGCATGAGGTTGAGGGAGCACAACCTTCTTGTCCAAGCTGTGTCTGTGAGGTTCACCAGCAGGACATTCACCAGGAGCAAACAACACACCGTCAACACAGACGGCCCCCTGAGCTTCAGGAAATACAGTGGGACGCTGGGGCCTGCTGAGCATGATTCCTACCACAGGACAAGGCGTAGAACAGGACAGTGTGCGAGTCCTGCAGCTAGGAGGGAGGCTTCAGGATACAGCAGGGCTCTGGACCCAGCAGGGGACACATGTGCCAGTGGGCTCAGCAAGGTCACTTACCCGCTGCACATTTGGCTGTGAAGGAATTCCAGGCTGGTGTGGTGGCACATGCCTGTCATCCCAGGGACTGGGACCCGCTGTAACAGCCTGCCAGCCCCCACCAGCCCTCAGGCTTATTTGCATTTCGATGTGATCTTGATGCTTAAGAACAATAAGAAACTTGTGGACAGAGGCGTGTGGGAACCTCCTGCAGACACGGAGGGGCACAGGAGTCCTGAGCCCCTGCACCAGGTATCCCTGGGAGAGGCTGCGTGCCTCTCTGCTCAGTCCCTTTGGCGTCAGGAAGGGACCCTGCTCACCCCCTGGGGCGCCAGAACTGCAGTGCGTCACCAGAGCACACACGTCTGGGAGGTCAGGGTCTGACTGTGCAGGAGCATGGGAGCCCAGGAGAACCTGGCAAGAACACAGGCCCTGCCAAGGAAGGGAACTCAGAGAGGGCTGCAGGGGAGCTTCCGCCACCATCCAGCCAGACAGAGCAGAGCCCAGGCAGAGCTGCCCAGGCCAAGCCCTAGGCAAAGCGGAGGCAACGCACCAGCAGAGTTGCTGCGGCTCCACCAGGGGGCGAGCCCTCTCCCTCAAATGCTGGGTTCAAAAGTGAACAGTGCTGTCACACTCAAAGGGACTGGGGACAGCAGCATACAGGAAGAGTGCCCACAAGGAGGGGCAGGCCAACCTCCACCAAAACGCAGAGCACATGTGTCCTCTGACCCAGCAACACAAGGGTGATCACGAGGGGCCAGCAGCCTGGACCACCAACCACCTACACACCAGACAGGGAGGAGTGAGAAGGCACAGAAGGTCGCCTGGGGAGGCAACCCAGCCCCACACACACCACAGACCGCGGGAAAGGCGGGCTCACCTGCTCCACGTGGGGCTCCTTGGCGAAGGAGATCCTGGCGATGGAGTGGGATGCGATGCACAGCTCCTGCCCATTCACCTCACCCTCCTCCACCTCCACGACGCCTGCAGGGGGTGGAGCTCAGCTGCAGCCTCCCCCCACCAGGAAGCTGGTCTCTGAACCCCCCCACCAAGAGGCTGGCCTCTGAACCCCCCCACCAGGAGGCTGGCCTCTGAGCCTCTCCCCCACTAGGAGGCTGGCCTCTGAGTCTTCCTCCCCTCACCAGGAGGCTGGCCTCTGAGCCTTCCAGTGCAAGGCCCCCCTGGCCTGCACATGGCCTTCCGGGTTTTGAATGTGTTACGGCACAGGACCAGTGCTGGGGGGCTGGCTTCTACAGAGGTGCCCTGGACCCAGCCTTCCTACCAGAACCCCCGGCTGGAGCACTGTGTGGTGGGCACACCCTCTGACTTCCTCAGTTGCCATTCCCACCAATGCCTGGGCAGCTCCGCTCCAGGCTGGGTGCTTCCTGAACACCCAAATTGAGCAGCTTTTGGGCAAGTAGGTAAGGTCAACAGCTATGCAAGCTAAATGAGGGTAATTTCTTTTTCATTTTTGGTACTGGAGATGGAATACCACAGCTCAAAACCTAAGTTGCTGAGGCTGGTCTTGAACTTCCGATCCTCCTGCCTCAGGCTCCCGAGTCATAGGGATTTCAGGCATGGGCCAGGACACGTGGCAGTCTTCTAAGTCATGGTGTGGCTGGGGAACTACTTCAGAAGGAACTCATGCTGGGGCAAGCCTGCCTTCAGGAAAGGACCCTGCCACACACCTGCCTGCCCTCGCGGAGCCCTGCTCCTCAGCTGGCACCTGCAGGCTGCAGCTCACAAGTACACCATGCCTCCACTGTCCCCAAGCAAGGATGCTTGGGAGGGCATCTGCGAGCCCTGCTTGCCACACCACTGGCCAGCGAGCTCTGTGGCCCTTGCCCCTGCTCTGCTGGGTGTAGGCAGTACCTGTGTTCTGGGCGCTGACGAAGGCCACCTTGTTGGTGTCGGGCTTGAGGCGGATAAAGCCACACTCTCTGTGCATGGGTTTGCGCGTGTCAGGGTGGAAGGAGTTGAACCTGGAGGGAAATTGAGATGTCAGGCAGGCACTGGGCTTGCCAGCGCCCACACCCAGATGTGAAGCCACCCCAGAGGGGCCATGGGCCACAGCAGCCAGTCTCACCTGAGACAGAAGTGGCGCTTGGAATCTGCCACCTCTACCACTCTAGGACTCGGCTCTTTCATGTCCACCCCTGGTGCTCTGTTCCCCAAGCCTATTGGTCACCCACCTCCTGCACAGTGCTGCCCAAGCACCTATGGATGCTGGGGGCAGCTCCAGGACCTCCCTCTGTTGAGCTATACCTAACCCAAGTCCAGTGGTTTGTATGGGAGAGACATAGCAGGCACTGGGCTGGGGCACGATCCCTAGCCAGCATGTGCCCCTGTAGCAGGCACAGGAGCACAAGGAAGAGGGGTCCATGGCTCCCACGGGGCATGTGCCCACAGCCTGAAAACTACCTCCCTCTACATCTCCAGGCAACCTGTGTACGACTCTCACAGGTGAACTTCTAACAGGTCAGGGTCAGCAGTGCACCTTGCCTGGGGCATCTGCTCACAAGAGAGGCATCGTTGAGTCTAGGGGACGTGCATGTCTAGCACTGTGTTCACACGAGATCCCATCCCATTGTTCTTTCATGCTAGTTACAAGGTGGACTCGCCAGCCCTCTGGCGGCAGGCCATAGTTTAAAGAGACTAATGACATGTGGGAGACCAACCTTGCACGTGACTGAGTCACACTCCCCGGCAGGGTACTGAGGCGCTCAGTCGCAGAAATGTGGCAGAGCTTTCCCCACTCTTCTTGGGTTTGAGGGATGGTGTCTCATGCATGGGTGTCTTGCTATAGCCCCATAGGTGGAGCTGTGCTCACCTGTTCCTTTATAATCTAACCCCTTGCCTTGTTTAGGATGGAATGTTCCATGGAAGAGCCTTGTGTGTGTCCCCTCCTCTTACTGTGCCATTGCGTGTGGCCTACCTAGATGTCATCAACCTGCTGACAGTGGACATCATGAAGATAGATTTAGCCCCTTGAAACCTGACCCCTTGCCTCATTTGAATAGCTTTTCCTCAATACAAGGGGTCAGCGCGTGCTCTCTCTCTCTTCCTGGAGACCTTAAAGTCAGAGGAGCCGTCACAGTGACCCCAAAGAAGAAGGTGTTTGTGTCTCTTGTGTGGTTTTACACACCTAGTTAGCCCAGTTTACCTGAAGTGACCCATGCGTGTTTTAGTCGTGAACGGAACCCAGCAATGACACTGGTCTGCATTATCTGTATCACCCAAGATCCCACTGTTACAGGTTGGACTGTGACGGCTGTTCCCTGGTCTGTCCACCCTGTGTGAATGGCTGGCTGTGGGGACTGTGGAAGGTGGGCATGGCTGCCCTGCAAGGTGTGTCCTCCCTATGCCCCACCCCCATCTCTCTGCTTCTTGGTCACCCACCTCCTGCACAGTGCTGCCCAAGCACCATGGATGCTGGGGGCAGCTCCAGAACCTCCCTCTGTTGAGCTACACCTAGCTCCATGGGACCTTTCCTTATGAATACTGCCTCACCTCGGCCCAGGAGAAGGCCATTTGTGGGCTGAGACCTCAGAAACTGTGAGCCCCCTGGACTTGCCCTCCTCTAAGTGCCATTGGGTCTTCTGGTCACAGCGAGGCAAGGCTGACACAGACACCCGTTCTGGTTCTCAGATACTCACTCTGGTTCATAGGCCCTGTCTGCTCAATCTAAAACACCACATCTGGGCACAGATAGTGCCTGTGTCCAGCGGCCTAGGAGGCCGAGGTAGGAGGATCCCTGAGCCCGGTGTGACCTTCTAAATCCCTCCAAGACTGGAGGTGTTACACAAATACAAGTGGAGCTCCTAAAATCTGAAACTCAAAGCGGCATAACGTCAGGGCTCAGGAGTGCTTAACTTGTGGAGCACTCCAGATTTCTATTTCAAGATTAGCGTGTGCAACCGGAAGTCTGTGCACACGTCCCCAATCTAACACTATGCAGCTGGAATAGGTCTGGTCCTGAGCACCTTAGAAGAGGTCCAGTGCGCCAGGCTGAGTCACTGCCACTGCCACTGTCAACAGACAGCAGAGGCAGGAGGAGGTGCACAGCTCCCTCCTCATTTCTGAGACCATGGGAGCACTCTGCCCCCAGAACAGAAGTGTTCTCCCAGTGAGTGTGTCATGGGACACGGCTGAGGACCTCAGAGGATCTCTGCTTTCCTGCAGGCAGAGACTCTGAGAACCACAGTACTAACAGATTCTTCGATCCTTAACTAGCTCATGGGTAAATATGAAGGAAAGCCTCACCCCTTGTTCTCAGCAATACTGGGGTGACTAACTTCCACACGGGAATTCAGCTTGAAATCAGATTTAAACAAGCTCTTGCTCCACGCTTGGTTAACAAGCCTACGATTCTGTGGTTTGCCTAACATCTTTCTATAAGTGATGGGACCAGACAGACCATCCCGCCACTCCTGCCTCGGCCACCAGGTTCCGGAAGCCAAGAGGCCACCAGGTTCCTGCTGTACCTTCCTGCTGGTGTCTCTGTTTTGGATCAGCCCAGACTCAGGAGCCTATAGTGGAGGACTTACGAGAAGTTCAACATGGGCTGGCCCACATGGGAGATGTGCACCTCTTCCAGGTACTGGAAGGGCTGCAGGGTCGGAAAGGTCCCAGCTCCCGGAGGGTCAGACAGCCAGGTACCCAGCATCCAAGACAGCGGCTCCACCACTGGGTTCATCTTGGGAGGCTCTGAGGACAGAAGAACAGCAGAGTAAGTGGCATCCTCCTATACACCTTGCTGGGCTTACAGGGAAAATGCACACGTTGCCAAGAGCATGGCTCAGACAGGTACAGCTGAGCACCAGCATATGTCATGTGCAAGACCCATTGTCAGAACCTCTTGAGTGACCACAGAAAACAGAACCCAGAGGAGCCTGGGTGTCCAGGGAAGGGCCAGAGGTCCCCCAGGTTCCCAACAAGGGTGGGTAGCAGCTCCCACACGGGATCAAGGACCCTGGGCAAGGACCTGGAGATGGAGAGCAGGGGTGAGAGGCCGGGCAGGGCAAGGTAAAGAGTACAGGGGTGTGGGGCTGGAAGGTGAGGCTGACTAGCTTATGGAGCAGGCTCTAGGTCTTCCCCATTGTGCATCATCAAGCAGCACCTTAGCTGGGCTGAGAGGCTTGGGGGTGGGCAGAGGTGGGATGGTGGTGGTGGGGACAGAGTGGCTTCGAGTGACCCAAGGTCAGCTGGGTGGAGTGCCTCTATGTCCCCTACCTCTCACTGCCTGTTGGGGCTGCCTCCAGTGAGCCAGGACACTTTTCCCCAGTGTGGACCCTGCCTTCCCAGGGCCTGTGCTTGGAGGCTGGAACATGACACCAGGGAGCAGCAGAAGTGTGGGGGGCTGGGCTGACCCCACCCACCTACGGCCAAGGCAAGCACCCGTGATGCCCTCCAGGCCAGCTCTGCCAGGAGCCTTGAGTGGCAGTAGGGGAGGTAGAGGAAAGATGAAGTCAGGACCCCCGGAGAGCAACAGCTATCGACAGCTTAGACGTGTGACACAGAGTGGCCCTGAGGGTTCTGGCCTGAGCCCCTGGACAATGAGCTGCCATCATGAATGCCAGAGATACAGACCGAGAACAGGCTGCAGGCCCAGCGCTGTCAACCAGCGTCCGGGGCAGCCTGGGCCTGGTGTTCAGGCCAACAGCTGTGGCTTTGAAGAAGCCCAACCCCGAGTTTCTCAGACTCAGCACTGAGACGGAATGTCCTCCTCACACCTCAGGCTCTCCAGGCTCTGGCCCCTGAGTGCCACACATGGGGTGACTGTCAGAGCCGCTGTCACAGCCCACCCTGCCTCTGCACCAAGCAGGGCCCACTTCACGAGACCCTGTTCTGGACAGGCTGATGTCAAAGCCCTGCCTGTGGTTCTTACCAGCTGACCTGGCCCTGGGCTAGAGCCCAGGCAGGGGCCGGTTCAGGCCTGGCCAACTCAGTAGCCTGGGGTCAGGGGAATGGATGGGAGCTGGTCTGCCTGTGAATCAGTCCAGGGCTCCAGAATCTGACCTGCTGCTCCTCGAGTGGTGATCTGCAGCCTCAACCCCCAACACACCTGAGCCTTCCAGGGAGGGAAGCACAGGTGTCCTGCTGTGGCCCTCTGCAGAGGTCAGCATGAGCTAGCAGCAACCATGTCCAGGAGTCAGGGCTGGAGTACAGCGTGCCTGCCCTCATAGGGAAAGTCCTGCACGTTCCTGACTGCTCACACACTTGACCCTGGCACACGAAAGCCGGTCCTGTGGACCAGCAGACCAGGGCCTGGGATGAGCCACAGCTGCCCCCTGGTGGGTAAATGCTCAGTGGCAGCAACAGAGCTGGATGCTACTCAGGAGGCAGGACTGGGGCCACTGGCCTGGAGGGACTACACACTCACTAGTGGGACATCTGAACCCATGCTTTTGGGGGCACAACTCTGCCCTCCCCAGACCCAGAAGCCACCCTCTCCCCAGGCAAGAAACCCCCCCAGCTGCCCTCACTTCAGCCCCTCCAGAGAGGGCACACTCACACCTGACCCAGCACTAGGCAACAGGATACCTCTACCAGCAGGCACTGCAGCTGACCGAGGAGGCCCGAAGGAGGCCTGTTCTTAAAGCCTGGAGGGCAGTCCTCAAAGATAGGGCGAGGGAGACAGAGAGCATGAGATGCACACTGGCTTTTGAAAACAGAGAGTGGGCAGGCGGCTGGGGGGCAGCCCTTGTGGCCCTCCAGGCTGCCAAGAAGAGAGGCCAGGGAGGCTCCATATCTGCTGAGGTGCAAGGCAAGCCACTGGCCACAGACACAGAGCTGTCCTGGGCCCTGGGAGCAATGGGTGTGCCACCCCTGGTTTGTCTATTCACATTCTGAGATGGGGTCTTGCTAAGTTTCCCCAGTTGGCCTCAGCCTCCAGAATCACTACAGGTGTACACGCCGCGTCTGGCTCACAGTGAAGAAAGACCATTCACCCTAAGTGCAAGAACTCAGGGAAGAAAACACAGGCTAGGAGAAGACAGGGAAGGAGGAGGAAAACCAACATGGAACACCACCTATGCGGGTCACGGGACAGCACCCAGGAGAATTCAGAAACAGAAGGCAAACTGGCCCCCAGTGGAGTGCAGAGCAGCGACCCTGCTCTTAGGCACAGGACAGAAGAACAAGAACCACATTTCCTCACCACAGCCAGGAGCAAGTGCTCCTCACAGCACAGGCAACTGTCTTCCTGCCTGACAAGAGGTGAGTGGACACGGTGTGCAGACAACACAGCCAGGCCACAGCAAGGAGTAAGATGTTGGGCAAGCAACCAGACCGAGCACACTCTGCACTGGCCGGGCTACACTGTGGGGGCATGGTGGGGCTTCTCCACACAGAAGACCCAAGGTGGACCCAGCCATGCTGAGAGGCAGAGGCCACAGACCTAATGGTCCAACAGGGTGGCAGATGCCATGCACAGGCACCAGAAAGGTGTGGTCCACTGAGACGTGCTCAATGCAAGACACATACTGGTGCTGGACAAGAGCAGAAGAGGCCCGCACACAGGGCCTGGACCACTGGCAGTCACCTATGGAAGATAGGCCTATAGCAGACAGCTGAAATCAGTCTCCCATCTATGCTAAAGGGCCACTGGGCATCCAGGGCGTCCAGGGCGTCCAGGGCCCACGGGCCCAGCAACCAGGTGCCAGTGCCATGCCCAGACCGAGGCCAGGTACTGCTCCAATCTTCTGATTTTAGGAAAAGCCAGAAACATTGATTTTGGGATAAAATATTTCTAAAGATATTTCCATACTAAAACAGAGCTCCTGCTGTGGTGTGGACCACACACGCTTATCCCCGACTATCCTGTTCATGAGCCCAAGGAGCTTGGTCTCACGACACAGGCAGGTGAGCTGGGCCTGGAGCCCCACAGTCAGGGCCAGTGGTGCCCACTGGCTGCAGTGTGGCCCAATGTCAGATGCTGCCCCTCCCCACCCTCCTCCCTGGTGGGTAAGAAAGCTGGTGGTCACCCCAAAATCCCGTGTCCTGACCAGTGGCTCCTGAGGATCGAGAGAAGCCTGCACTGCCCCAGTCATGTCTGAGAGGGTGGTGTTGAGCCGTGGAGGTACACAGGCAGTGGGTTCCACAGCAGGCCCGTGCCCACCCTCACCCGCCCGTGCCTAGGGGTGCTGGCCCTGGAGGGAGGCGTTAGGTTACCAGCACTGTTATCCATCCAGTTGTTATCTATCCCACTGAGCAAGTGCGACAGATCCCAGCACTCGCCAGGGGATACCTGTGAAAACCTGGCAGCGGTAGCTGGGGAGAACACAGTCCAGACGATCTCAGCTGGGATTCTGTGCCTTGTGCCCTAGAGGCAGACTTGTCTATAACACTCTGCCTAGAAGGGAAAAGAGCCCAGGGGTTTCTGCTGCAGCCCTCCTAAGTGCTAGGCAAAAGCTCAAGAGGACTTGGCATACACATGAGGTATCTTAGGGAGACGGAAGAGACGCAGGAGCCTACAGATGGTGGAGGGTAGTGGGCCTGGGAGGGAGGGGAACTGTGTGACAAGGCCTGGGGATCTTGTGGGCATGGCGAGGCCTTGGCTGGGCAGGGCTCTCAGAAGCCATGCTTCCCAGGCCCATAAGCTGCTTGGTGCCCAGCCAATCCACGGGCCTGGTGGAGTGAGGCAGGGCAGTGTACTGCCCCCTGGGTGAGAGCAGGGTTGCACTCTGTCCCTTCTGAGCTCTGTGACATCGGGTGGCCAGGTCTGAATGAGACCTTCTCAGATAGGGGCTGTGCCTGGGGGCTCAGGTGGGGAGAAAACTGGAGGGGAGAGGTGGGAAGCTGCAGGTTAGAAGCCTGGGGCCAGCAGGACAGAATCACCAGAGCAAGGGGAACACTTCTACTGCGCCGTGCTCAGGGAGGCTCCCAGAGGCAGGCAGTAGGAAAGTGACAGTGGCTGCCTGCACAGGACTGGCAGCAGGAACAGGTGGGCAAGCTCAGGGGAGACACAGGGCAAGGTGCATACAGGGGGCATTGGCTGGAGACCCATGGCTGGAGCCCCTGGACGAGGTCGATGGACAAGGCAGGCAGGTAAGGCGTGCCTGTGTGTCTGCTGAAGTCCAGAAGGCACAGGCGCTGCTCAGGGCCCTGAGGGTCGCAGTGGGACACTGCAGACCACGCCTCACCTTCATTGCCCTCCCAGCCTCCGCTCGTAATGGCCTTGATGTGGACACCAATAGAAGGCTGGGTGGGGACAGTCACACCTTGCCAGATGCTGGCAGCTGGCTGGGCACAATCAGGAGCCACTTGTCAAAAGAAACTAACTTTATTTTTAGAACCACACACGACAAACAAAATAGCCTCTCAGGAAAAACCCTCAGAGCCTCAACTGCCACCACCGGCTTTTCCCAAGCCTCTCTCTCCCACCCCATAATGGGAAACCCATACCCATGCTTATATATAGTATTCTCCAGAAACTCTTGGAAATATCCGAGATCCAGCATCTTCACTAGGATTCACTTCTCCCACACATTATCTCATCATCCATCACAGAACTCCAGTCCAAAATGTGGAGCTCTTAAGTGTCTTTTCCCTGAATCAGAACATGCACCTGCATTGTGGCCTGCGACCTTAATAGCTCCGTGTGTTCCCAGAACACCATCTTGAACTGGGTTCCCTTTCTTCCTTTATTCAGCCATTGCAGTTGTGCTCTTTCTGGTGCTCCTTGCTATCCTTATCATACAGCTTCACCTTGTAATCTTCAACTGCCAAGTTCTTACTTCAGTTGTGTACAGGGTATACAACTGAGCTTGGTTCCCATTGCTGCCAAACCTTCCCCACAGCAGCAGTGCAAGCCCAAGCTTGTAAAACTGCATTAAGCTCTACCTTTTGAGCTGATTGTTTGGGTACTAAAAATGTAAAAGTTTGATCAGGGGTAACTACTGCTGCTGTACCATTATTTGACCCATCAGTGAATATATTTGGAGCATTCATGTGCCCAGCCAGACTGCGGCAGCCAGACAGTGCTCTGGACACCTGGGGCCTTGGTCCCCTACCCACCCCTCACTTCCTGTGTCCTGGCTACTGCCTCTCAGCCTTGTTCTCAATGAAGCCTGGGGTTGGTGGTGAGGACACTGGAGCCTGAAATTTGTCAAACTGTATGCTCAAGAGTTGTGAGCATAATCAGACTTCGTTAGAAAAATAAATTTTAAAATGAAACAAAAGTTGGGGCTGAGGCTGTAGTTCAGTGGTAAAGTGCTTGCCTCGCATGTGTGAGGCACTGGGTTCAATCCTCAACACCACATAAAAATAAATAAAGATACTCTGTGTTCATCTACAACTAAATACATATTTTTAAGAAAAATGAAACAAAAGCATAATGAATGAGACCTAACGGATTTGCAACTTTCAACTCCTCAAATAAATCCGGCAGGCTTTTCTATGCATTTTTTTCTGATCTCATTTTTCTTTTATTAAAATCTAACCAAAATGCAAAAATAAAAATTTTAAATTTTGTACAAGAAATTTAAACTTTCATTTCCTAGCCCGAGACATTGAAAGCAGGCTTACCCATTCCCAAGTTTTTAGAACTCCAGCACACCAGCAAGGTTCCTCAAGGTTGTTTTCTGCCAACTACCAGAAAATGTCTGCACCTGGCTGTGGAGGCGCTGCGGGAAGTGGGTGCTAGGTCCAGGAGCATTCTGGGAACTGTAGTTCACTCAGAAGATCACTTCTCACAGGAAGTGATGCACACAGGGCTGCAGAGCTGGAAGGAGCTTTGCAGGACAGGCCAGAGATTAGGTGTGCCATGTAGAGGAGGAAACTGGCCCCTCTGCCACCACCACTGGCCACAGCAAAGGGAGCTACCACGAGCCAGGCACATTACAGCCCCTCCACTCATCCTACACCCATCCTGCTGGTGGAACAGCACAGACAAGCCCTGGGCCCTAGGGCAGAATCCTTCCTGGGGGGCCACTTCATATCACTCTGTGCTGGCGACCAGGTTGTCTCCCACTGTCACAGGAAAATGGCACTGACGGCACAGTATGTCATGGAGGAAGATGCTGAGGCTGCGGGCCAGCATGGGCTGGACCAGGGAGAGGGGCTACCTTGCCAGGGCACCCAGGAGCTAGGGGCTCTTTCCAAATGCTACCAAGGCCCTGGCTTTACCACCCATGAAATGGAGGGGCACACACAGATACAGAGGAAACCAGAATCCACGTGGGAAAATAGAGCAAGTATTTCTATAGCATTAAAACAACACAAAAGGGTCGATGTAATTATTATATGCGAACAACAGGTGTGACCATCTAGTTAGTCAAAAGACTCAAGAACGATTAGAATTATAAGAGAATCTGCTACAGTGACTATGTTCTACATTAAGCAGCCTTTTCATATATTATCAACAACCAGACTAAAACCAATGGTGGGGGAGCTTCCAGTCTCAACTCCAGCAAGTAGTGCATTCAACACACCCCATCTAACAAGAAAAACAAAAAAGGGACAAACACCAAACAACCTCCTGTGGGCTCACAGGGAGGGAACAGAAATGGCCCCGAAACACGGAGCACCAGAGGAGGTGCCACAGACGGCCCCTGAACATGGAGAACCAGGGGAGGGGCCACAAATGGCCCCTAGACATGGAGAACCAGAGGAGGGGGCCACAGACGGCCCTTAAACATGTAGAACCAGGGGAGGGGACACCGACAGCCCCTAGATATGTAGAACCAGAGGAGGGGCCACAAACGGCCCCTAGACATGGAGAACCAGAGGAGGGGGCCACAGACGGCCCCTAAACATGTAGAACCAGGGGAGGGGACACCGACAGCCCCTAGATATGTAGAACCAGAGGAGGGGCCACAGACGGCCCCTAAACATGGAGAACCAGGAGAGGCCACAGACGGCCCCCTAACACAACCACAGCCAGGTCTGCTAACCTGGGCAGCAGCCCTAGGGCCCTAGTGCAGGGGCCCCATGGTGGCAGTGGTGGGGGAGACTGAGTGCATGCATTCAGGGGGGCTCTCTGGGGCCACAACCTGGCACCTGCCTCTGCAGGGCTCTGTCTCCAGCAAGCCTCACCTCAGGTCTCTGGCTGGGTGCTGCAGTCTTCAGACTGAGTTTGTGAAGCTGCGTCCAGCACGTTCTGTGCTATGCGAGAGAGCACGCAGCCATGTAGGAGACGCCCAGGAGGATCCCAAGAAAGTGCTCAGATAAAGATGCTGCCGCAGAAAGGACTGCCCTCAGTGGTTCCTCAGGGCCGAGGGGGGGTCACCAGAAACCTCGCCAACTGAAGGGCAGAGGAACATGGGGCACTACACAATCAGTCCAAGTCAGAGCACCAGCAAGCCCTGAGATAGTACCCAGAGCGCCTCACAAGAGCAGTGGGAATACCAGAAGAGCAGGAAGGAGCACAAGAAGCACAGGGAGGAGAATGGCTGAGGATCTCCCCAAACTAGCAACAGACAGCAGACCGCAGAGGCAGGGGAGGCAGAGAACACTGAGCACACTGGCCACCAGAACACCCCACATAGCACAGCACACTCCGACTACAAAAGCCCAGGGACAAGGAAGGTCTTCAAAGGAGCCAGGGGGAAGGCCTCGCCCACGGAGCAAAAGCTTAGGGACAGAGCAACTTCCCAGGGCTGGAGGGGGCTCAGTGCAGGAGGAGCAGTGTGGGGGAGGGAGGGCAGGTGGGTGCTCTCCTCTCCTGCTGACACCAAGCTCGACTCACAGGGAGGCAGGGACGGGGTTCTGTCACAGGCCCGCGCTCCACTCTCCAACACCACAGTGCTATGAAAAGTGGCCTCATTGTGAACGTGAAGCACAAACTCCAGACGGCCGCCAGAAGCCAGACTGGTGTGCTAACGAAGTGGGGACACAGGAAGCGGGAGGAGGAGCAGGGGGCGAGCTGGGGGAGGCCCACGCTGACCCAGCAGCTCCTGCGACTGCCCCAAGGGGGACTGGCCCAAGCACACCAGCTGAGAGAGACACCATCAAAAATACAAGAGCACAGGGGCTGGGGGCGTGCGTGGCTCAGCGGTAGAGCACTTGCCTATCTTGCGGGGGCCCTGGGTTTAATCCTCAGCATAAATCAATAAAATAAAGGTATGTGTCCAACTACAACTGAAAAATGAATATTTTAAATAAAAGCAGAGCACAAAAGGAAAAAAATTAAAACCTAAAAAAAAAAGGATAGGCATCAGAGCAGATTTAAAAATAAAATCCAATGATGTGCTATCCATAAGAAGCCTACCATAAATAGAGACACATGAAAAAGAGAAAGGTATACATGCTAATGCAACCAGAGAAAGCAATTAATGCAGAAAAGACCACGGGTCCGCAAAGTCCTAGGGACCATGTACCCCCTGCTCCCAGGCACTCACAGAAAGAGCAGGCCTGTTGGGATGGGTTCACCCTCACTCTTCTCAAGTTCACGGGGGCATTCACCAAGAGAGCCACATTCCAGGCCTAAGACACACCTAAACCTATGTAAAAGCAGAAATCATACACTGTGTGCTCTTGACATGATGGAATGGAACTGAACATCTGGACCATGGAAGGAAACATGGGGGAGGATGCAGCATGTCCTGGCCCTCCCCACCTCCAGTGCTGGCCAGTATGGCAGCTCTCTGGACCGTTAGGTCTGTACAGGGCCTCACTGTGTGGGCACTACTGATTCATCACTGGCCAACAGTGGTTAGCTTAGTCTGTAGCCCACACCCAGGGCAGGGGTCAACGGGGCTTTCGGCTCCAACCCTCTTGTGACCATTACCACCCCCAGGAGTAGCCTTAGAAGCACAACTGAGGTGTGGTTGAAAGGGCTTCTGAAAAATAACAAAAGACACTCCTTTCAGCCACACTCAGGAGATGCAGAATCTTAAGAGCACTGTGCCAGGAGTCAGGCAAGACCAAACTCTCAGTTCTCAAGTCATGGCACCACAGCGCTTGGCGTGAGGATGGGGGAGCTTTCCTGCCAAGACTGGGCGCTGGGCAAGTCTGCTCCCTCTCACCATGGCTCACCACCACCCCGAAGGCCTTGCTGGTGCCACAGGAGCAAAAACAGAAATAAAGACATATGGTTTAGGAAGGAAAAAACAGAACTGTCTGTGGACAATATGAATGCAGAAAAAGCTCAAGAATCCACAAAAAATTCCTGGAACTAACAGGAACTTTAGCAAGGCTGCAGAATATGCAGTTTACATACAAAAAATTGTTTGCTTTCCTGTATACTAGTAATAAGCAATTGGATCTTGAAACTAAAACACAACAGAATTAATATTTGCACCCAAAGTGGAAATATTTAGGTATAAATCTCACGAAATATATATATATTTTGTTAAAAACTACAAAACTAATAAAAATGATGTTATATAAGAGCCTAATAAGTGGAAGTATCTCACGTTCATGAACTGAAAGACTCCACATGTTAAGATGTCAGTTGACTTGATTTACGGACTCAACAGACAAAACCAAAGTCCTAGGAAACCGCTTTCTAGATGGTACAGACTACACTACAGGTAGAGGGAAAGGCAGAACACCTGGGGCAGCCCACAGTGCAGTGAAGAACAAGGTGGGCAGCTGCCCCACGCAAGGCTCCCAGGAGGCTACAGGAATCAGCCCAGCATGGAACTGGCCGAGGAACACAGATCATCGCCTCTAGGTTCAGTCCCCAGTAACCCCCCAAAAATAAGTAAATAAATTCACAAACCAGAAGAATAGAAAAATAAATTTTAAAAAAATTAAACAATAAAAGGCAGACCCAAATTCCAACATAATAGTAATCACAACTGCAAGGGATTACTCAATAAAAATGATGATTCTCAGACTGGATTTTTAAAAAGCTATCAAATAAAATGATAGGAAAAGACTTCAAACATAACAGAGGGTTTTTCTGTGTTGCTAAGTTAGGAAAATATAGGCATCTAACAACAAGGTCTTAAAACCTAAAGCAGAACTTGGCAGAGGCACAGGAAGAAAGGTCACCTCCAGAACCCCAGGAAAAGGCTGACCCCTCTGCAGAAACCCACAGCCTGAGTGCCTGACAGGAAGCCTGCAGAGAACAATGTAACCAGCTGGTAGAGAAGTGCATTCCAAGATCAGACCCTGTCTTAGCACAAAACCTCCAAAGATCTCAAAAATCAGATTGCTTTAAGAGACCACATCATTAAAACTTAAGCAATAAAATTAATAATTCCAAAAGATTAGCTGCAGCATGTACTGGAAACAAGTTCAGGAGCCCCGGAAACTCTCACCCCACCAGCATGGGGCAGGAAAGCGCTTTCCACATGCACGCCACAGGGAAAGGACACTATCCTTAACACATAAAACATTATACCTTGAAATCCACTTTGAAAGTACATAAAACTAAAACAAGGTGAAAGCAAACAGCCAATAAATACATGACAACACAGGGAGAAACCTGTGTGCAATGGCCAAGAAGGTAACAGGGAAGAGTACAGACCAAGCTTTTAATGCTAACAGAGACCAGAATTGGAAGGTAGGTGAACTAGGGAATTCTCAGCACTTCTTAGCCCATATTTCTGTGGTGTTTTAATTTTTACAGAACAGACTGTGTCGTACTTGAATAGATGTTTCAACACTGGATAGATGTTTAAAGAAATGATTATGGGTGTTCAAAATGATTTAGCCTCAAGGACGTTCAGAAAACAGTAATGGAAGCGTGTCCAGGGGCGCGAAGGGTCTCCTGCATTTCTCTGAGAGTTCACTCACTCTGCTTTATCTCTGTGAGATTCTAACTTGCCTGGAGCTTGGCTCTGGGAGCATGGACAGGGAGCAGACTTCTGGGATCCACCAGAGGCCCACTGTGCAGTGGGGTGCAGGCTGACCTTCAGTGGACTTTCCACACACCCAGGAGCAAGTGAGGTCAGCTGTCTAATCTGAGTCCCCTGTCCACAAAGCGTGGCTACTACCAGGTCCCATCCCAGACCCAGGGAGTAGGTCACCCGGCCCTGCTGCAGGAAAACCACCTCCGGGGGAGGGAGGGGACTCACGCTCGGTACTGACCGCGGCTGGGGGGCAGCAGGCCGCTCAGGTAGGGGAAGCTCGCTTTCCTTAGCTGGTCCAGCTTCTCGCGCAGCTTGCGCACCTGGCTGTCGGAGCGGCTGACCCTCTGCCGCAGGCTCTTGAGCTCGCCATTCTTCTTCTCCACCTGCTCCCGCAGGCAGCACACCTGGCTCTTGCTCTGCCGGGCAGAGAAGCAGTACGAGTGCAGCGAGTCGATGAGCCTGCAGGCCCCTGATGCAGACAGGATGACCTCGTTGATGGACATGGGGCTGGCATCGCTCTGCTGGCTCTGCACGGCCTCCGCAGCTGGCTTCGGGGTGACATCCGTGGGCGGGGCGGAGGGGCTCTGGGCAGGCTTCTGTGGCGTGGCAGTGAGCGAGGCCCTCGGAGGGCTGTGGGCCACACTCTGGTCCGGCCCCAGGCTACTGCCGCTGCCGCTGGGCTCCACGTCTCTCTTCAGCCTCTTCCGGTCAATGGGCTCTCGGGGAACGGAAGGCCTCTCTCGAGTGTGTCTGGAGGAGAAGCTGTAGGAATGCAGTGCGCCGATGAACCTGCAGGCTCCAGACCCGGGGGGAGAGAAGTCTTCCGCCGACACCCCGCCGCGCTCGGCCCAGGCGGCGCCAGCAGGCTGGCCCCTGGCTTCCTCCGCACATGCTCCTTCTTCTCCCTGGCTGCCGGCCCTGGTGGCCGATGGTCCACCTCCTGGGGTCTTCCCCAGACACTGCTGGGCCTGCTCCTGAAGGCGGGGATCTGGGGGGGTCCTGGGTGTGGCATCACCCTGCAGAGTGGCTCGCTTCAGCTTGCGGGGCTCTGGCTGGGCCATCAGGGTTCCACTGGAGGAGGGAGAGCTGCTCACGGCCCCTCTCCCGGCTGCTGTGCTCCCGCGGCCCCTCATGGCCCCCGAGGCCTTGCTGGCGTCCTTTCTCCGAGTCCGGCCATGGCCTGCAGCCCCCCTCTTCTTCTCAGTCAGGTGGAAAATGGAGGGCACTGCTGTGGGCTTGAGCAGGCGGTGCTGGTCCTCCAGCCTTTTGGAGAAGCTGTCTTTGGTGAAATGTTCACTACAGAGGAACGAATACTTAGTGGGGGTCCAGTTTTCCCTCTGAACAGCTTTCAACCACTGGATCAGGCGTTTTGAGTCCTTTAGGGGGAACCTGCGGGATAAATGATAAAAGTACTCATAAATAATTAAATGTTCCCCCCCCAAATTACCAATTATAAAATCAAAACAAGTGTTTTGCAAACATGGAAACCTGCACTGACTTCATCTGCTTAAGAAACACTCCATGGGCTGGGGCTGGGGCTCAGTGGTAGAGCACTCACCTTGCATGTGTGAGGCCCTGGGTTCAATCCTCAGCAGCATATGAAAAAATGAAAGTATTGTGTCCATCTACAACTAAAAAAGAATAACTCCTCTACAGACTTAAAGGAGCTAGGCATGGTGGTACTCACCTATAATCCCAGACACTTGACAGGCTGAGGCAGGAGATCATGAGTTCGAAGCAGCCTCAGCAACTTAGCAAGGCCCTAAGCAACTTAGACCCTGTCTCAAAATAAAAAAATAAAAAGGGCTGGGCATGTGGCTCTATGGTTAAACGCCCCTGGTTAACTTAAGGAAAAATGTGTACTTACAAGTTACTACTAGAATAGGATAGGGAAAGCTCAACAGTCTACTCTTTGGGAGCCCACAGTCTATAGGGCAGAGAGGAAAAATTCATTGCTCCTCACCGGCTGTGACAGATGCCCTATGGGCACACAGGAAGCTCCAGCAATAAAGTACCAGGACAACTGGAAGTAGCTCTAGAAGCTGACCACTGACCAACCCTGAGGGTGTGCCTAGAAGGTAGACTATGGGCACTTAAACCAGGGAGGCTGATTCCTCTATTGAGAAGCCAGGCAGTTTGGCTGCAGATGTAGGGGCGCAAGGCCAGAGAGTGAGCCTGGCATGGTGACTGCCCCAGCATGGACCCAGCTCTAGAGCAAGACTCAAAGGCTGTATTTCTGTGCACTTCCACCAGCCAGGTGAGCGTAAGGATGTAATGAGTGAAATGAGCCGGTCACAGGACAAGTACTGCCTGTACTCACGATCCATGCTACAGAGCCATACAGACACCAAGACACATACAGCAGGTACTGAGAGTACCCAAATTCCCAGAGCCGGCAGGTGGGAGGAGTTTTAGCTTGATGGTGGAGATGACCGCATACAGTGTCACCGTATTTAGTGCCACTTAGAGGAACACTTAAAAATGGTTAGGATAGTAAACATTTTGTGCATCATGCCATAACTTTTAAAAATCAGAAAAAGAAAAATAGGGCAAGCTGTCCTGGGAGGTGCCGGAAGGGACGGTATTATAGCTCCTCCATCAGCTAACCCAGACCCTCGACCACCACTTCATCGTGGCGCAGAGGCGCCCGCACCACACCTCTCCGGGCTCGGTCCACCTGGGGTCCTCCAACCCACCTGAGGCTGCTGTGGGCCAGGACGGGCCGCAGCGGAAGGTGCGGACGTCGGGGCCACGTGACCTCCTAACCCCTCCCGGCGGAGGCCCCAGTGGGCCCGGCCGCTGCGCCTCAGGCCGTTACGACCGCCCGCCGCCCGCCGCCCGCTCGCCTCGGCTCGGCCTGCGCCGCCAACTTCTGGGGCACGTGCTCCGACGCGGACGGGTCCGGGGTCGCCGGTCTCCCCGGCCCGCGGCGGCTGCGAGCCTGCCGCCGCCGCCGCCTCCCACCCCGCCCGGGCTGCACACGCCGAGCCAGTCCCCGACGCTCGCGCAGGTCCCGGGCGCCGCGGCCGGGTGCAGCGAGGGCCTGCGGCGCGGAGCGGGACGCGGGCTGTAGACGCCGAGCGGCCTCAGCGGCCCTCGGCTCGCGGCGCCGGCCCAGGGACGGCGGCCGGGCCAAGGTCATGCGGTACCGCGTCCGCCGCCCGTCCTCCCGCGCCCGCCGCGCGGCCTCAGTTTCCCCGCGGGCCGGGCCCGGCCGGGGGCGTGGCGGGCCGAGCGGCGGGTCGCGTACCTGTGGAAGGAGACGGCGCGCTTTTCTCCCTTGCCCTGACGGTTGGAGCAGTTCACGGCCGCGCAGCAGATCACCATCGCGGGCTCGGCCCAGGGCGCCGCCAGGCTCCGGCCTCGCCGCCCGCCGCCCGGCCCGCCCCGAGGGAGTGCGGCGACACGGCCGGGACGTGGGCCGGCCGCGCCGTACGGCAAGATGGCGGCGCGCTTCGCCGGCCCGCCGCAATCGGCGGCCGGCGCAGAGTCGCCGGGCCGGCGAGGCCGTGCGGCAACACGCGTGCGCGACCCGTCGTCCGGCTTAATGGCCACGCCCGCCCGCCCGCACCCCAACACCGCCAGCAAGCAGAGGTTTTGAGCCCCACGAGCCCCGCCCCATGCGGCTGCCGTACGCCGACATGGCGGTGCCCGCGTTCCGTGGCGCACTTGGCCCCCGCGGCTTCCCGTCGCTGTGTCGCGCTGCGGCCGTCGGAGCGACGCCGCGGTCAGTCGGCCGCCGCCGGGGAAGATGGACGCAGGTGAGCAGTACAGCATCGGGCCTCTAGCGGCGGTGCTCGCTCGCTCGCCCGCCCGCCTTCCCGGCCCGGCCCGGCCCGGGGCCTGCGGCAGGCAGAGACAGTACTCACCGGTACCGCGCCCTCAGCCCGCGGGAGTTCCCGGCCGGGCTCGCGGGCTTGAAGGCCGCGGAGGGCAGCGGAGCGGCTGGGTCCGCCGGGTGGGGACGCCGAGCGCCGAACTCCCGCGAAGTTGTCGGGCGGGCCCCCGAGGCGCCGCGCTCCTCTCTTCGCAGGAGGGCCGCTGTTTCGTCGGCCCGTCCTGCCTGCGGGGTCTGGCGAGCCGCCTCGGGGATGGATGCCGCCGGGCGAGGTGGCTCGGAGGCGCGTCCGTACCCAGGCGTCGTTCGCCCGTGGCCCCGGGCACGCTGTAGACCGGCTCTTTGACGTTCCCAGCGGCGCCGGTTCTGCCTTTCCTGGGGATCCAACGCTGGCCTTCCTTCAAGGGCCCTGCTCGGCGCGGCCGGGAGCGCTTCCGTGGGTCCCCCGAGAGCGTGGCGGGTGCTTTGTTCTGTTCACGGCCGCGGCGGAGCTGGCTAAGCCCGGGAACCGAGGGCACCGTGAGGCCCTCCTCACCGCTCCGCGTCCGCGGCTGCCCGAGGAGTGTCGGCCAGATGTGCATTTCCTGAAGTTTGTTTTTTTAGAATGAGTGTCAGACACTGTCAAACTGGTTTTTGGGGACATGGAGTGGGGATACCTAAGGTTATTGAGAGAGGTGGTTAAGGTAGGAAGCACAGTTTAATGTCATGTTACCTTGAATATGAAAATCATGTTCAAGTTGATAATTTATTATAATAGAGTTTTGTAGTCATATGATAAAGACACCTTAATAGGACATCAAACGCTGCTGCTCTCAGGATCAAAGTAGAAAAGTTGCTTGCATTTGAAAGTCTCTGTTGGGTCTGATAAAAATGTACAATAAGATAGCTGTGCTGGGCGGCATGTGCCTGTGATCCCAGTAACCCAGGAGGTTGAGGCAGGAGGATTGCCAGTTTGAAGCCTGCCTCAGTAACTTAGTGAGACCCTATTTTAAAAGAAAGAACTAGGGATATAGCTCAGTGGTACTGTGTTCAGTCCCCAGTATAAAACAACCTAGAACCTAATGTGTGTGATGTTGTTAAGGTATGATGTTCTCCTTCTGACGCAATGTGGAATGGCCCACCTTTCCCTGGTCTTTGAAGATCTGCCTTCCCTGGCCACATGTAATGCAGGTACTGATTGTTCTTATAGGTATTTCTTCTTCTGTAAACTGCGTTTACTGTTGAATGCCAGGTGTGTGCTGGTCATTGTTCCAGATCCTGTGACTCCAGAAGTGGACAAAACAGATGAAAACCACTGTCTTGGGGCAGCTAACAATCCTGGTGGGGGACCAGGAGGAGCAGCAAGAGGTGTGGCTCCTGCAGACTAGAGAATGTGGACTGTGCAGGAGGGCTTTGGATTGCAGCCTGGATAAGTCCCACTTTGAAGGTTACATTCTAACCAAGACCCAGAGCAGTGCAGGAGGAAGGGCAAGTGGGCTGATCTGAGAGCAGCAAGGAAGCTGGAGTCGCCAGGTGCCTGGTGTGAGAGAGGTTGGAGCAGAGAGTGGGAGAGTTGTTAGGCCCAGCCGTGGGGCCCTGCTGGGTCACAGTGAGAACTTGGGCATTTGTTCTGAATAGGATGAAACCCTTTGGAAGGATGGAGAGGAGAAGTAGCATGACTGGACTTGGGTTTAACAGAAGTGTTGTGGCCCTCCATTGAGAATATGTCTCAGAGGGATGTTGACAGAACCGTTCTGATAAGCAGGCACAGAAGAGGGGCTAAGACTTAGGTCGGGGTGAGGAGAAGAGGTTGAATTCTGGACATGTTTTGAAAATCGGGACAGTAGCATTTGTTTACAGATCACAGGTTGGGAGAAGGGTAGGTAGGGAGGAGAGAGAGATGGCACCAGAGGTCACTGCCTGAGCTGAGAAACGTGGGGAGGCCCTGCTTCATGGGGAGCTGTCAAAACTTTGGCTTTGTGTGTGCTGAATGTGGAGCAGTGTCCAGGGAGCCATTGTTTTACTGGCTGGGCGCTAAGGGAATAAAAAGCCTATGACAAAGGTGTGTATGAAGCTACATCAGATGAGGTGGCCCAGAGGCCGAGTAGGTAGACAAGAGAGGAGGCCAGGGGGGCAGCCCAGGGCTGCTGCTCTTGGGGGGGGGGGACGGGGGACACTTTCTGCTTTCTCCTAGCTGGCAAGCACTTTTTATAAGAACATGCTCCTGGTTCAAAGAACTGTCAGGAGCCAGGACCTAGGTAACTTTATTTCTATTCCTTGGTGACAGAACCAGTGTCATGTGCCTGTGTCTCCTGCGCCTCACATTGTGTCTGGTACATGTTTGGTACTTGATGAAGCAGAACTATTGAATTAATAGTTTATATACTTTCTACTACAGGTTGAGTGTCGTTAATCTAGAAATGGAAATGTACCAAAACTCCTCAAAACCAGAAATATTTTGAGCACTGGCATGACACCACAGGTGGAAGAGTCCCCACCTGCCTTGTGAGACAGGCTGTGGTCTAGGTGCAGTCCATTGGACGTGGTATGTCACTTTGCCTTGAGGCTGTGTAGGTGTGTGTGAAACGAAAGTGGGTCCCAGCTCCAGTATCTGCATCTGTACATGCAGGTGTTCGAGAATCTGAAAAGCAGAGGGGTGTGCGACCTGTGTAGGGGTGTGTGCTGGGTCTGTGTGGAGTGTAAGTCTGTGCTGTTAGCATAAGGCTCCGTGACTGCAGGGCAGCGGGTTCGATGTGGACATTCTGTCCTGTGTATTCACTAAAGCAGTGTTGTCTTACATAGCTAAAGCCCCCACTGTCTCGGTTGTCGTCATTTCTTTTACATTCAAACTGCTGTCTTAAACTTGAGTTTTCTAAAAGGGGGAAATCCCGTCTAGATTTATTTATACAGTATAATCTTTTAGTAAATATCTTCAAAATGGGGAATATTATAGTAAACTCTAAAAGAAACGTTGGTCATATGTATGTTTTTTGTGGTTCTCTCTGCATGACAGTGTAGTTGGTACTAAGAGAGGTTAAATTCATTGAGCATATTTCCCTATATTTCTGCCTGTGAGATTAATAGCATTAAATCACTTGCTTTTTTAAATGTAATTACCATATCATTAAAACACTTTCTGCTTTCTTCTGGGTTGTGATCACAGAAGTCCCAAGAGGAGGTTGTGGGGGCTAGGGACACAGCTCAGTTGGTAGAGCTTCCCTCACATGCACAAGGCCCTGGGTTCCATCCCCAGTACCACAAAAAAAAAAAAAAAAGAAGAAGAAGAAGGAGGAGGAGGTGTGGGAAGCCGTGCCTCTGGGGTGCAGGTGGCCGCGTGGGACCCCTTTGGGGAGCTTTCCTCCTGGGTGAGGTGCTTTGCTGTCCTCTCCTCCCTGTGCTGTGCGTTTGAGTTGGCACCATTGTCTGGCAGTCTGGAGCCTGGCTTTCTCTTTGAGGGCTGCCTTCTCAGCTCAGGAGCTTTGTGCCTGCTCCATAAGTGGCATGAGGTGGTGTGTGAAGATGGTGCCATCATAGTAAGGGCTGTAGAACAGTGCTGAGGACCCACTGTGGACAATGGAGAGCCTGCTGGCTTTGGGCCCTGTGAGCCCAGAGAGTGGAGTAGCCCTGCTTGCTGGTCAGTCTGTCAGTCAAGACTGTGAGTTGTGGTTTGCTTTCATCCTGGATTCTCACGTATACCTGGGCAGAGCTAGTGCTGTTGCCCCACTCCATGGTGAGGAGTGTGTCTTAGAGGCAGTTCAGGTGTATGCCATGCACCTGGCAAATGGGCTTTCTGTCTCCAGAAACAAACCTCAGTAGAAAACAAAAGTTTATTTGAAGAATCTCTCCTTTGTCATTCAGAGCAAGATCCTGAGGCTGGGGGCTCTGCCTGCCATGGCCTCGGCCTGGGGTTCCTGGTGGTGCCTTGTTCAGGCACCTCAAATGTAGGGCCTGGCTTGTGCATTTCCTCCTGTCCCCAGTGCAGAGGCATGGAGACCCTCTAGGTGCTCTTCTGGCAGGAATGCTGCAGCTCCCTGTCCAGGGCAGAAGCTCAGGCGTGGACTCCCAGCATATGGGATGGCTGCCTTCTGCTCTTGACATACAGTTGCCTCTGTTTGAAACAAGTTCGCAGTGTCAGACTCTATTTGGTGAAGAGGCTTACATGTTTGGTTCCTGCCTCGCTATGTCTAACTGCAGCTCGGGCCCAGAATGTCACTCCACATCATGTCCTGACCTGGTTACCAGTGTCCTCAAACCCCGTCCAGTAGCTCGGCCTTGACCACCATGCCACGCTTCTGGGAATGTGTTCAAGGCCCTATGGCCCTGCAGTTCTGCCCTTGTTGTTGTCGGACACAGAGGGGTAGCAAGCCTGGCCCTGAGGAGGGTACAGCACCCACAATTAGTCCCAAGGCAGCTGAGATTCTCAGACGAGGCAGGGCAGGATGCAGAGGAGGCTGCCTGATTGTCTAGTCAGGAGGGGTGTGGAGTGTGGGGCTGGGGCAGGGACCCTGTGGATGGTGGATGCTGTGCTCTGTGCTCCATGAAGCTGAGGAGAGCTCTGGGTATCTCTTGATACTTGTGTTCCCTTTGGGGGTGGTGTTTGACTCTACCACCAATCTGCACTCCCATCCCTTTATAAAATGTTTTGAGCCAGGGCCTCGCTAAGTTGTCTGGACTGACCTTGAACTTGGATTCCTCCTGCCTCATCCTCCAGAGTTGCTGGGGTCACGGGTGTGGCCATTGCACCGGACTGCTCCCTATAGTTTCTGCTTCCTCAAGCTGACTCTTGATTCATGAGGCCACATAGCCCATAATCTTCACAGTTATGGTAGCAGCTTTGGTGAGGGTGACCGTGCTTGTGACCTTCACTCTGAAGTTGGCTTCTTGCCTGTAAAGCTACCGAGCCACCCGGGAATGTGGTGGCTCCGCGTTTTGCTGCTTTGGAGATGAAGGTGTCGACTTCAAAGCTGTCCTGGCCTGGTGCCCACTTTCAGAGTGAGAATTTGTCCTCTGCTTCCTCATCTGCCTGTCTGCTCCCTTTATTGTTTATATTTTTAGCGTGGGAAGCTGGATGTCATAGAAGTTTCCCAGTTTCCTGATTGAGGCCTTGGCTAACTTGGTGATAGTGTCCTTTACCCGAGAGCAGATGCCACGTCCTATGAACTAGGGTATGGAGATGCCTACCCAGCTTGCTCCTTG
The DNA here is from genome assembly GCF_021218885.2 of Marmota monax. Taxonomy (NCBI): domain Eukaryota; kingdom Metazoa; phylum Chordata; class Mammalia; order Rodentia; family Sciuridae; genus Marmota; species Marmota monax. The sequence goes on along the minus strand of NW_026694888.1, from coordinate 332,497 downwards.
GTGCTCCAAAGCCTTAGCAGATAACATGGCTTTATTAAAGCCTGTGCCTTGGCAGGATCGCAGGCATCGGTAGAATGTTCCAGCAAGGTTGGCATTTCTCTCCTCTGGTGTTATCAGTTGCAATTCCCCAAGGTTGTTTGCATCCTTTCACTTGAGAATAAGCTTTTTGGATTTGGGTTTGTGCGCTGGATAGCACTGAAGTGATGAAGACACGGGTAGTCTGGAGAGCAGGGGTGACCCTTGGCCTTCAGCTTCTTGAAGATAGGCATCGACTTTAAAAATTCAGCTGGGATGAATTAAAGTCTGTGCCTATCTTTTCAGGAAACTAAAAGAACATCCAGAGATTGTGCAAAATCAGTCTTATGTAAATAGTGGGAGACATAAACCTGGACTTCATTCATGGTAGCCCAGCTGCATGGTTGACATTGTCTCTGAATGCAGAGCCAGACAAAGCTGCTATCATGCTGGGGAAGTCTCAGCAGTGCTCAAAAGAGGGCGGAGCTGGGCAGGAACACAGCCCCTGTCCTGGGTTTGTGGGTTCTGCCCCTGCTGCTGGCTGAGCCTGCAGATGAGCTGCGTCCAGGTAAGCCTTTGGGCATGGTAAGGTGTGTGTGCCTTCACCCCCACTCTTGATGTTGATGACATTGCTGACGCCGGTGCCCTTCTGTCTGCCAGCCTGTATCTCTGGAGGAGTCTTCCATGGAGACATCACAGCCACATAGCAAGGCTGTTATTACACCACTTTATGGATGAGAGATTGTCCATGCTTAAAAGTTAAATAAATGGCCCAGGAGCCTATAGCCTCTGAGTGCTGAGCTGGAATTTAAACCTTGATGCCAGGTTTCAATGCCACCCTGCTCCACACCTTTGCAGAGGAAGCAGTATAGAAGCAGCGTACAGGGTTGGCCATGCTGTAGCCCACAGCGGTGCTCTGAACTAGCTACAGTGTCACTGCTGGGAGGCCAGGGAGAGCTGTGCTCATGCAGAGTGATGGACACAAGCAAGGCCCCCAGGCACGGCTTGCTTCCCACCGGGTGTGCTCCAGGTGGTGATACCTCAGATGTTTATTTATTTATTTATTTTTATCTTTGCACTGTTCAGCATTTTCAAAAATCATTCAAAAAATAAATTCCAGCTGGGCTTGGTGGCATACACCTGTAAACCCAACAACTTGGGAGGCTAACGCAGGAGGATGTGAATTCAAAGCCTTAGCAATTTAGCAAGATCCTGTCTCAAAATAAAAAATAAAAGGGCTGGGGATGTGGCTCAGTGGATAAGTGCCCCTGGGTTCAACCCCATCACCAACAATAGAAAAAACTCCAACATGGGAGCAATGAGTGGAGTCAGGTCTTCAGAAGGTCTTCGTGAAGTTGCAGGGGAAGCTCGTGAGTGGTTGTCACCATTGATGTTCAAGAGGCAGCAGGTGAGCCTGTGTGCTCGGAGTTTTCTGAGGGGCAGCTGGAGAGGCCTTTAATGTCCCTGAAGCATGCCCTGTGCAGCTGGCCTTGTGGCTTTGGCTGCGTGCCCTTTGCTGGCTGGTGGAGCATGGGCTTCCTCAGCCATCCTCAGGGTTCTGTGGACAGGAGGAACCTGAGCCTTTCTGGTTTCTTCACTAAAACAAAACAGACATGGAGCTCTGTGGCCAGCACCTCCTTAGCCAGCAGGCTCTGCTGCCATAGAGCCCTTTGGTAGCAGCCTTGAAGTGAGCATCCCTTCCAGGCCTTGATTGAGGCCTCAGGGCACCTGCCTTCCTTTGGGGACTTTGCAGAGAAATCCATCTTTCAGTTTCCAACCCAGGAGTACCACCCTCTCCCTCTGTAGTTAGGTGCTTCTAACTAGCAGAAATCAGATGGACCAGGATCCCCAGGCTTCTGAGGGTTCTGATCCTGCCATCATCACAGCATGTCTGAGTATGCTGCCAGGGTGACATCTGCTAAGGCTTAGGATGCCACAGTGCTTCACGTTTTGAACATGCTGCCAGGGTGACAGTTGGTGACCTTACGATGGCCGTGGACTTCTGTGACCTTCTTGGTCCGTGGAGACAAAGTGCGTGGCTTCATTTTATTTTATTTTAGCTTTAAATACTGTAAGTCTGAAACAGTCGAATGCTGAGGTCAGGTGGCTATCCCCAGCTTTGTTCCCTTAAACACTGGCCCTAACTTTGTCCCCATCATGTCAGTTGCCAGACAGTCACACGGTAGCTAAGCATCTGAAAGGGGTGACCACCTCCATCCCCAGTCCTCAGCAGGCAGCTGTGTGGCCCTCTGCCCTGTGTATTTAGGCATCAGCTTTGCGAGGATGGTGCTGGTGCCAAGAGGCAGGGCGTGCCACCTGCCTCTAGAGGCTGCTGGTGCTCTTTGATGGTGTAGAGGTGCTGTGGATGGTCTCTTTGGCATCTGTGAGATTATGAGAGTCAGATGGATGTGTCTGGTTCCCACAGCCACTCTGACCTATGACACTCTTCGGTTTGCTGAGTTTGAGGACTTCCCTGAGACCTCAGAGCCTGTTTGGATCCTGGGCAGAAAATACAGCATCTTCACAGGTATTGCCATGTCATTGTCCCTCTGCTGCCTGCAGAAACATCTGGTGATAGCAATCGCTGACTCCTCTGTGATTTTTGACTTATAAACTTAAGGCTTTATGTGTCTTCCTCTTTTAAACAATCCAGAAAAGGACGAGATTTTGTCCGATGTGGCATCCAGACTTTGGTTTACCTACAGGAGAAACTTCCCAGCCATTGGTGAGTACCCCACTGTCTGTGGCAGAGCACACGTGCCAAGTGTGGCCCTACAGAGACGGCTGCCTGTGTTGGGGTTGAGGGCAGGCACAGATCCTGTGTCTGCTCCCCACTGCAGTGTGGAGCCACCCCTGCCTCCGGGAGCACGTAGCTCCCCCGCCACAGGGTGGCTTCGGAGTGCCAGATGTCTCTTTCAATCCCCATGGCAAGCCAGTTGAGCCATGGCTGATGTCCGGCCCCCTGACAGGAAGCTGGGCTTAGGGCTGAGCTCTGGGCTCCTGGGGGCAGTGCTTCTCTGCCTGCGAGTGAAGCACTGCCCCCTCGTGGCTGGAGCTGGAGTTTGGCATCAGGAGTTGTGATGGGGTCTGAACTTGAAGACAGGCGATGGGGAGCAGCTGGGCCAGGAAGAAGGCAGGCCTAGGGCATGGGCTGAGTCTACACTTGAATGCATGTTCTTGTGTGGTTCCAGCATGTTTGGAAGACACTTAGCTGTGGGGGTCCGAGGGAAGGGGTTGTGGCCCGTTTTCCTGTGAGCACTAAAGTTCATGCCATTCATTAGTGCTCTGTTGTCATGTGCCCTGCAGGTGGAGAAGGCTGGGGCCAGCCCTCCACCTGCCTTTTATGGTCAAAGGACCCAAGGCTGGATGTTAGGCCCCAGACCAATACCACGTCCCCCAGAGGTCGGTCACCAGTGGGTTCCTCCCCAGTGGTCTTTCACCCTTCTCAAAAGTGTGGTAGAACTAGGTGTGAGGATACATACCTGTAATCCCAGCAGCTTGGGAGGCTGAGACAGGAGAATTGCAAGTTCAAGGCCAGCTTCAGCAACTTAGTGAGGCCTTAGGCAACTTAGCAAGACCCAGTTTCAAAATATAAAAGGGGCTGGGAATATGGCTCAGTGGTTAGGTGCCGCTAAGTAAGATCCCTGGTACCAAAAATAGTGAAGGTGGAGGTAAAGTAGACCCAGTGGCCTGGCATTCTGGGACAGCAGAGTGCGGGGGTGAGGTGCAGCTCCCTCAGGCAGGTTCCTCGTGGTGAGACTGTTAGGATGGTCTGGACATTGTCACTCCTAACATAGTCGCTCAGTCGACACCTTCAGTCAGCCACGCGACCAGCACGCGAGCTTCATAATAGAGGTTCGAAGCATAAAGATTAACTAGTGAGTTTTAAAATTAAAGAGACATAATTCTCGTTACCTTTATTGTCCAGCTCCAGAGATGGCTCCTCCTAGCTCCCGCCTCCAGCCACCTAATGCGGTGGCAAGGTTAACATGAGGCCAGCAAGAGAGAGAGAGAGAGCACGCCAGGGAATGAGCTTTTATTGGGGAACAAAAAATTCAAAGGAAAATTCCATCCAATGAAGGTCGAGGGGGGCAGCATTCCAAGGTCAGGGTCAGTGATTGGTCTTCGGGTCAGTGATTGGTCTTCGGGTCAGTGGTCAGGCACACCTCCACACGGAGAAGCCCTCATACCTGGGACAAGGTGGGGAAGGCTTTGACACAGTTGTGTCTAAGTGCTTCTCACCCAGCCAGGGAGGTAACTCAAATCACGTGCAAGAATGGCTTCCCACACTCCAGGCCTGCTCTAAGCATGGCCTTGTCCATGATGGCAGGGTGCTAGGGAGGAGGCCCGAGCTGGAGAGCTGCCTTCCTCACTGGCCACATTGGTGAGAAGAGGCTGGAATGAGTCACTGTGGGCGAAGCAGCCTGGAGGTCCTGAGTGCCAAGTGTGGCCCTACAGAGACGGCTGCCTGTGTCAGGGTTGAGGGCAGGCGCAGGCCCTGTGTCTGCTCCCTGCTGCAGTGTGGAGCCGCCCCTGCCTCCGGCCAGCATCAGCAGCCCCTCCTCCTCGTAGGACAGTAGGGCGGCATTCCATGAGAGTCCTGCTGCAGGCTGGCAGGATGTTTCCCACGTCTGTTACCTTACACACTGTCCCGAATGGACCTGATGTGCTGGAGAGGGAGTGGTGGTTGGCCACTGCTGTGCTAGCCCCGCTGTGCTCAGCAGTACCAGTGTTGTGGAGACTGTGGCCCTCTGCTTTCTAGCAGGTGGAAGGTGGCCTTCCTCATTCAGCTCTGCCTTCTGGGGCCTGAGCATTCCTGTGGCCTGCTGACCAGGCTTGCTCACACTTCACTCCTCTCAAGGGCTCATGTGTCAGGACGTCCTGCTCCCCAGCAAGTGCAGTCTTCCTGAGTGCTCAGAGGTGCATGTTGCCCAGGACAGCTGGTGTGTGAGGGGTCAGCAGCTCCTGCCCCTGGCTCCAGCCTCTGCTGGAGCCTCTGGTCTTGAGTGCTTCTCTCTCATGACAGGGGGAACTGGCCCCACCTCGGACACAGGCTGGGGCTGCATGCTGCGCTGTGGACAGATGATCTTTGCTCAGGCCCTAGTGTGCCGGCACCTAGGCCGAGGTGAGTCTCGGCACCAGGGGAGGGGACTGTGGCAAAAGGTGTTTCAGGGACATCATACCAAACCATAGGCTAGAGCAAGCATGAGGTTTCCCTCATTGGTGACCCACTGGTCTTCACAGTTCAAAACACAGTTTTCAGTTTAAAAAATGCTGGTAAGTGTTAATTTATTAGAAATTACTGTTAAACCATTTTCTGTTTTCTCTTTGGGTTTGTTTTGATGTGTTGGTGAATAGATTTGAAATTCTGGAGAGTTTGGCTTTTAACTTTGGAAAGGCTCAAAATTTCAGAGCATGCCTATAATCCCAGTGACCTGGGAGGCTGAGGCAGCAGTATTGCAAGTTTGAAGCTAGTCTCAGCAACTTAGTGAGACTCTGTCTCAAAATAAAAAGTAAATTAAAAGGGCTGAGGTTGAAGCTTGGTAGTAGAACACTTGCCTAGCATGATGAGGCCCTGGGTTCCATCCCTAACACCACCACCAACCAGAGCCTGAAGACTGAATCTTGCATGGTGTGTGAAAGGACTGTTTCTCACATTCGTACTTGAACTGATCTTGGGTGTTTGTTTCCAATAGATTGGAGGTGGGTGCAGCGCAAGAGGCAGCCTGACAGCTACTTCAGTGTCCTCAATGCCTTCCTGGACAGGAAAGACAGCTACTACTCCATTCACCAGATAGGTGGGGACCTTACACACATGCCGGTCTGGCTCTGCAGAGGGCAGTGGCGCTGGGCCTTCCCCAGGAGCTGGCTGGTCTCGTGGAGTTGGAGCATGAGGCTGTGGGGTCACTCTGGCCTCTGACCACTGCCCTGGGTGTGGCCTGCTGTGCTGCTGCTCAGAGCAGTCTCTGGGACCCAGATGCATCCTGAAGGTTGGCTCTCCTCTGCTGCCACTGAGGCCGAGTGCTCAGGCAGGAGTGAGTGAAGGGCTGCACGGTTTTGGCTGAAGCAGGCCCAGTTGGAGCTCTGAGTCCTACCTGCAGGAGGAGGAGAAGGGTGGACCCGGCCCCCAGAACCTGGAGTTGCTCCATATCCTCCAGCCCCTCCTTGAGTTCATGGGCCAAGTGAAGGACAGCACTTGTGATGTCCTCTGTCCCTGTCCCACCTCCCTTTTTAGCACGTGTTCTTGCATCTCACCTGAGCACCCTCCATCTGGATGGTGTCCTGTGTAGGCCTTCCTGCCTCCACATGTCACAGAGGTGGGCAGGAGTTTTGGGTGCCAGGGGAGGCTGCGTGTCACTGATCCAGTCTGTTCCCTGCAGCGCAAATGGGAGTCGGCGAAGGCAAGTCAATAGGCCAGTGGTACGGACCGAACACGGTGGCCCAGGTCCTCAAGTGCGTACTGAGACTCAGCCTTATGCTTCTTTGGGGCAGCGTGAGTTTTCCTTGACACTTAGGCCTTCCTTGTTCTTGTTGCCTCAGGAGATAAGGGTCCTTCCTGATCCTTTGCTTGTAGGCCTCTGGGGGTCCTCGGAGGTGACTGTGCCAAGTGGGATTTGTTTTCTGGGGAAAGAAAACAACTCAACCCGACCCCACGTCATGTCTGTGGCCCTGGGCCCTTGTTCTTGGCTCATGGATCTGCACATGGCAGGATTCCCCTTGGTCTGGAAACACGGAAGTGCTGGTGACCCTCTGTATGGGTGCTGTGGTCTTCTACCTCACAGGCTATGGTCCCCTTCCCACCTTGTCCAGGGTCTGCTGGACTCCACTCCTGTGCCCTCCATGCCGGAGGTGTCCAGTGACTAGAGCAGAGCCTGTGCCCACCTTCCTGGTGCAGGGGAGGCAACGCTGGCAGCCCCCAGCACTGTCAGTGCCTCCAGTTCTCCCTGCGGCTGCCAGGAACACTGCGCTTCTCAGTCCTGGACCTGTCCTTTCTGCCTGGCCTGCCTCACCCTTCCCTCTGGCTATGTGCACTGGTGTCCTGGCAGCACTCGGGCCTCTTTCCTGCTGCACTGAGGCCATCATCTCCCAAGTCCTGCTTCAGCTGTGACTGTCCCTCAAAGACCTGCTTGCTTGCAGGGTCTTGCTTGAGGGTTTCTTGCTTTATATCCCCTCGAGGCCAGCTTGGCATCGGCTACCCTGCGTTTCTAAAATGACCCTGCTATTCGTCCCTGCCAGCCTTCTGCTCTCCTCCTCAGGAAGGGTTTCTGTCTCCACCAGCTCCTTTTGTCAGGTTCCTTGGGCTCCTCCTGGACGCGTCCTTCTGTGCCACAGCTGGCTGCCAGCCGTCCCAGGCCTGTACCTTCTCCCTGCCTCCTTGGCTGGGCCTGTCTGGCATCCACTGCACACCCGGGACACCTCGTGGGGTCTGCAGGCCCCCCACCCCTTTCACGGATGCCCTTCTCCTGCTGCTGCTCTGGCAGCCCTGAGAAGGTCCGTCAGTGCTTCATCACATGCAGAGCCACACTTGGTCCCCGACTTGCCCAGTGGCAAGTAGCCCTGGGTTCAGGTGCTTGTACCCTTTCTGGAAATGCCAGGCCAGGCTGCTCCACTCCTCCTGCCCTCTGCCCTCCTCTCTGTCTGTGTTGGCTCCTCTTCCCTGACCTGTGAGGGCTGCAGGCCTGGGTTCTGGCCCGAGGCTGCTGGTGCAGGATTGGCAGAGCTGTTCTTCGAGCGCACAGGCTCAACTCGGCTCACTGCAGACCCCTTCCCTCAGCACCCCTGAGGCTCCCTGACTCTGCCTCCTCTCCCCACCCCTGTCTGCGTCTTGGTTCTGCCTCCTTGTTGGCCTTCCTTCTGTCTCTGCCATCCTGATAGACTGCTGCTCTGGGCCTCCCTGCTGACTGGTGGTGTGCCCATACCACTCCGGCTGGCCTCGCTGCCCTGTTAGCCCTCTCACTGTGCCCTGCACGGTAACCTGGGCCCCATACAGGTGCACTCCTGGGCTTTTGCTTGGGCCCTGGTTTGGAGCCCTGGGCTGCTCCCCATCTCTGCCTTCCTGCAGGGGCACTGGCAGCATCTCCCCCTGTAATAGGGCTCCCTGATTCTTCCATCTGCCCACTAGCTGCTTCTCGTCCATGTTCCCTCCGGGTCAGCGCTGGGAAGTGCTGCTCAGTCTCACCTGTGGTGGACTTGGAGCACCAAGGTGGCCTGGAGCCTGTGGGGTGGGCTGCTCTCCCACGGCCCTCGAGGCTCTACATCAGAGGGGGCTCCACATGGCTACGCCAGGGACTCCCAGACACTGGCTGGTATTTTGTCCTCATAGCTCAGGGCCTGAACATATGTCCCTGTGCCGGGAGTGTCCCTTCTTTCTAGTCATTCGCTGTTTTTTTTTTTTTTTTTTTTTTGGCGGACACTACATCTTTATTTTATTTGTATGTGGTGCTGAGGATGGAACCCAGCGCCGCCCGCATGCCAGGCAAGCATGCTACCGCTTGAGCCACATCCCCAGCCCTAGTCATTCGCTATTGAACTGGTTCTCTGCCCCTCCCCGCAGCACCACCATCAGGGCAGATCCTGACTGCCATCTGTTCCTCCCTTAGAACCACCAGCTGCAGCCATAGCTCCCCCACCACAGTCGCAGCTGTGCAGCTCAGCAGGCTGGAGGCTGGTGGCCAGGGGCAGGGCTGCCTGCACAACAGTGAAAGCTCTGCAGTCTGAAAGCTGGGCTCATGTCCACGCCACCTTTGTGCAGCCCAGGGGTTCTTGTGGGTGTGCCCTGGACTGAGAGCAGCTCTGGCAGAGGTGGGCGTGGGTGTTGTGGAAGTGGTCTGGGTAGGGGAACTCACCGGCATGCTGTCCTGCTCGCCTAGGAAGCTGGCTGTGTTCGACACCTGGAGCTCCTTAGCTGTTCACATCGCGATGGACAACACGGTGGTGATGGAGGAGATCAGTAAGTGGCTCATGGTGTCAGCTGGGGGGCGTGTTGTGGGTGATATGTTTCCTGCTGAACCCAGGAAGGAGCCCTGCCTGGAGAGTTCTGTCTCAGCAGCACCAGCACTCCCTTTGGGTGGAGGGCCTAGGCTTTCTCCAACAGTGAGTTACTTAATACTCCGTGTCATTTTTTTTTTTTTTTTTTTTTTTTTGTATCTTTATTACAAATAATATGTTAAAGCCAGGGGCACTGGCCCATACCAATAATTCCAACAGGAGGCTGAGGCCAGAGGATTACTTGAGTTCAGGAGTTAGAGGCCAGCCTGGGCGATATACTCTGAAAAAAGCAAAACCAGGGGGCTGGGGCTGTAGCTCAGTGGCAGAGCACTTGCCTAGCACATATGAGGCATTGGGTTCGATCCTCAGCACCACATGAAAATAAACAAATAAAAAGCAAAACCAGAAACCAGTAGTAGGTCAGAGCATCCATATTCAGCCACCCCTGTGCAGGGATTCTGGCCGAGTGTCTCTGCATCCACACCCCCTGGTAGGTTGCCAGAGCTTTTGCTCAAGCAGATGCAGCCCTAAAGCAAGTGGATCACACAGCCTCTGGAAGGAAGACCCACCAGGAACCTGAGAGAACCTAGGCGTGCCAAAGTGGGGTCCTGGAGGACGGTCCTATCCTGGCTCAGCAAGGCTTTGAGCCTACTGGGCTCTGGGCCCTGTCCTCCCTGCCATGGTGCAGCCCCAAGGCCTCTGCTGGTATGCTTGGTGCGGCTGCGCACAGCAGTTCTCTTCTTCCTGAAGGACCCCCCAGTGCTGGTTCAGCCAGCTTTGGAGTACCGCCTGTGGGCTGTTGCCTTGAATCAATCTATCTCTCTCTTTCCTTCCTTCCTTCCTTCCTTCCTTCCTTCCTTCCTTCCTTCCTTCCTTCCTTCCTTCCTTCCTTCAGCTGTCGTTGGAGACAAGACCTTTATTTTATTTATTTATTCTTATGTAGTGTTAAGGATTGAACGCAGCTCCTCTCATGTGCTACGCAAGTGCTTTACTACTGAGCCCCAGCCCCAGCCCCTTGAATCCACTTTTGCTGAACAAGAACACATTGGGAGTGTAGAGGGGAGACCCCTTCCACTGTGATGTGCAAGCCACTGTAGCAACCTTGCATCAGAGCAGGTCCCTTCTCTGCCAGCGATGGCCCTCCTGTCCCCCTTCCTCATCCAGGATCATCCTGGGGGTCGCTGCTGACAGTGCTCGGAAGGAGCAGGACCTGGCACAAGTGAGGCCCTACGCGGTTGCTTCACTGTAGCCAGACTTGCTGTCATGACTGTGGGCCCTGGAACTGCAAGCTCGAGACCATTAACAAAGTGTGTGTTTCCCTTCTGCCTTTCCCTCTTTCCTCTGTTTCTTGACATCTCTATGAAACCCATGAAAAGTGCAAAGAAAGAAGCCAGATTTTTTCCCCTGGCAATACTGGGGACTGCACCCCCAGGGGCACGACACTGAAGTATACCCCTAGACCTTTTTCTTTTTCATTTTGAGATAGGGTTCTGCTAAGTTGCCCAGGCCGGCCTTTAACTGAGGTTCCTGCCTCAGCTTCCTAAGTAGTGGGGATCACAGGTGTTCAAAACTGTGCTGGTTTAGAGTCACTGATTTGGCCACTCAGACACTGTGACATGTTCTCTTCCAGTGGGGTGTTTTTGTTTTTTTTTTTTTAATATATATTTTTTTAGTTGTAGGTGAACACAATGCCTTTATTTTTATTTATGTGTTTTTATGTGGTGCTGAGGAACGAACCCAGTGCCTCAACTGTGCTAGGTGAGCGCTCTACCACTGAGCCACAGCCCCAGCTCCTCTTGCAGTGTTTTTTGATGCTTTTCAAGGATTAAGTAGCTGGGCACAGTGGAAGCTACTTGGAAGGCTGAGGTACAATGATGGCAAATTTGAGGCCGGCCTCAAAACTTAATGAGACTCTGTCTCAAAACAAAAAATGAGGGCTGGGGTGTAGCAGAGTGGTAGAGTGCCCCTGGGTGCAATCCCCAGTGTAGTAAAAACAAACAGGAGCTCCGTGGTAGGCAGATGTGGTGACTGTCTTACTAACTGGCCGCAGTGTATCAGTGTGCTTCCACCACCACCACCACCCCACCTGCCATTCAGGGTCCAGCCAGCCACACCCTCAACTCCTGGCTTCACCCAGAATCCTGAGGCCTCCAGTTGTGAAGCAGCATTGTGGAACTGGCAAGTCCATGAGCCCAGGTCTTGCTGGGAGGGTGCAAATCAGGTCCTGGGAAGAGCCAGAGTCTGCATGTTTTAACAGCTCCTGGGGGACTGGAGGTTCTTGAAGCTGACCAGGACCCCTTCAGAAGTGATGTGTTTATCACAAGGACAAAGGCGAGAGGCCTGACTCCTGTGTGTAAGGGTGGCCCAGACACTGAGGCAGATGGGCAGGTGGGATTGCTGAGCATGGCGTTGCGTGGCCAGGGGTCACATGAGGTAATTCTGATAGTCTTTGGTGCTCCAGGAGATAGGAAGTTAGCTGCTTTTCTATCCCACTACCAAGAGATGTCCCACTAGCCTAGAAGAGACGGCAGCAAAGCAAAAGCTGGACAAAACCACGCCTTGGCTGTGTCTCAGAGCTGCTTGTGGAAGGAATATATGTTCAGATGCTCCATCGAGGCCTTTCTCTCCAGTGGGAACTGGCTCATCTCAGCCCCACCCAAGTCAGGTAGTCTAGGAGGCAAGGGGAAGCCAACCACGATGTCCACAGCAGCTGCACCTGCCTTAGCAGTGCTAACTGTGAACCTTATGGCTTCAGTAGACAGTGGTGAGTCCCCTGATAGGGGAAGACTGCAGATGAAAACGGCGTGGGTTTCCACTGGGACAGTGTGAGTCGGCACGACTGTCCCAGTGCAAGCAAGTGGAGCCCCTGTGAGTGCAGCCACATTGAGAAGAAGGGTGGAGGGAAGAAGTGCAGGACTGGAGTTAGGCTTCCTGTGTTGAGTAAAGTGGAGCTGGTCTGAGTTGCTGAGGGCCTCACTGAATTGCTCAAGCCGGCCTTGAACTTGTGATCCTCCTGCCTGTGCCTCCAGAGTTGCTGTGATTACAGGTGTGCACCTTTGCTTCCAGCAAGACCCCGTTTGTTTGTCAACTCAGGAATACCTAAGTGTATACATTCCTGGTGCTATTTCCACATAGCAAAAGTAGAAACTTCCATAAGCATCCACATAATGATACCTGCCTTTTAGGAAAGGGGTTCCACTGGTCCTGGGTCCCTCTTCCTGCTGTGCCGGGCGTTCAGGGTTCTGAGGAGAAGGCTTGGTGTCTGGGAGGCAGGCAGGCATGCACACCGCAGAGGTGAGTACCTAAGAAAGGCTCCATGGGTGACAGGGTCAGCAAGTCCCAGCTCACAGCAGGCCCCCTTGCTACATGTGCTGACTGAGGGCAGAGTGACAGGCTGCTTGCTATCATCTCATGGCCTGCTGTGGTCACCTGGAGTGGAAAAGGTCTAGCCAGCGAGGAGACCACCATTGACACAGAGCTTTGCCTCAGAGTCCACAGGGCAAAGTCCTCAGGAGGGAAGAAATTGCATAACGCAGAATAGGCACTGGAAGACCAGAATCACAGCTAGAGCACTGGATGGACGCGTGCCCCAGGTTCTGGTGGTGGGTGGCCCTTGGAGAAGAAAGGGCAGAACTGGAATTGGCTGTTGGGAACAGTGATATGCATTTATCAATCAGAGCTAAACAGAAAGTTCAAAAAAACTTTTTTTTCTAGTGAGCTATCTTGAGAAGTTTTAGTCCTATAAAAAAATTCCAGTGAATGACAACTACTTTTTAGTCACCTTTGATCTGGAAAGTTTTCGCTCTCTTTTGGGCCTTCTTAGCATTGATGGTTTTGAAGAATCCAGGTTGGCTAACATCCCTCACGCTGTACCTGTTTCCTGAGGCTGCGTTCAGGTTAAGTGTGTAGATTGAGAACACCTCTGGGTGGCACTCTGTCCTCAGTGTCCCCTGTCAATAATGCCATGCCAGGTCACCTGGGCAAGGTCGTGTCTGTCTGCAGGGACCTTCTCTTGTAAGTACACTTATGAGCAGCCTGGCTGATCTCAATAGGCAGTGGTGAGTTTAGTCTGAGCCATTTCTTGCCTGCGGCTGAAGGTAGTGTTTCTAAGTCGTCCCTTCTGCACATGCTGGTTGCCATTCTTAAGAAGAGTCTTTTCTCCTTTCTCTTCCTGTCCTTTTTTAAATTGGAAGACTGTTTCTTCTGTGTCCAGGACTTTGTGGATTCATCTTTACCTGGGATGTTGCTGCCCACCTTGTCCTGCACATGCCCCTCCCCACCTCCTCCACATGCCTTGGCCCAGGGCAGGCCTGCCTGCAGGCAGGCTCCGTTGGTGATGTGGAGCACATCCTTTCCTTTGGCTCCTCCTGCACATCCTCTCCCTGGTCCTGGAGTCAGGCTAGATCAGGCAGGTGCCCTGCTGCGGGGCCTGTTCACTGCCGGCCTCCACCTTCCTGGCAGGAGTGTTCCCTCAGTGCCTTCTTGCTGGGGAGCACCCAGCAAGCCAGCTCTGGCCAGGTGCTGGTTGCATGCATATTTTCCTTACGTTATTTTTCCCTGCATACACGTGATTTTCCCTTGCGCTCTTGTGGTTGTGCTGTTTCACGATGAGTTTCTAGTTGTGTTTTTGAGTGGTGGGGTTGTTCCAGGGCAGCGCTATGCCCATGCTTGACCTCCCATACCTGTGGCAGGAGGTGCTGTGCCTGCTCCTTGCAGAGGCTCCCTCCTCTGCTTGTCTCTCCTTCCAGGAAGGGTGTGCAGGGCCAGCCCTCCCTGTGCAGGGGCTGCCGCGCTTCCTGCAGACCCTGACGGGCACTGTAATGGATTCCCTGCCGGAGCCGAGATCACCAACCGGCCACCACTGTGGAGGCCCCTGGTACTCCTCATCCCCCTGCGCCTGGGTCTCACGGACATCAATGAGGCTTACGTTGAGACACTGAAGGTGGGTCTTGGGAGAGTACTCACCCCAGCCCTTCCACTTCCAGCCCTCTATGCTCTGAGCCAGCTCCAGGGGACAGTCTACAGCCAGGTCACCAGAGGGTGGCTCTGATGGTGGCATTCATCAGTCAGGTGAGGCAGGAAAGGCCTGCACATTTCAGCACTGATGGAGAATCTGCCTGTCAGGGCGTCACGAGGGCCCTCAGGACCACGTGTCCTCGCCTGGCGCTCCAGGCTCTCTCCCCCTCCAGTGCCTCGCTATGTTCTGGGTGTCCTCTCTGCTCTCTTAGCGCCTCCTGAGTAGCACTGTGAGGAAGGGTGATCCTGACAGGCTATGGGTGACAGTGACTGCTAAGGTCCCTGTGGAACTCTGTCATAAGAGCAAGGAAAGCCCATCTGTGTTCAGCTCGCTCAGACTTCAGACCAGCCATCGTCCTTCTGACCTCTCCCTCTGGAATGGAAACACTGCCGTGTATTGATAGCCTGGGGCCACGGCACACACCTGTACTGAGTGACTTGGGAGGTGGAGGCCAGTCTCAGAAACCTAGCAAGGCCCTGACCAAAATTAAAAATTCAAAGGGCTGTTAAAACAGGGCGTGGTGGTGCCCACCTGCAATCCCAGCAGCTCAGGGGGCTGAGGCAGGAGGATCACAAGTTCAGAGCCAGCCTCAGCAACTTAGTGAGGCCCCAAGCAAAACAAAATGGGCTGGGGTGTGGCTCAGTAGTGGAGTGCCCCTGGGTTCACTGGCCTGCCCCTAATACAGAAGAAAAGAGCCCTTCACTGCCTCGATCTCACCCCTTTCTCCAGCCCTCTGCCTGCCTTGTGGTATCTGGCTTCCTCCTGCCCTCACCCTGTGTCTCCCTCTTTGCTCTTCTTCTTGGCGGTCCCAGCACATCTGGCTGGTCTCCCGGCTCCAGTTCTTCCACTCCAGCCCATCAGACCCCCTGCCCGGCCTCCACTGCCCCTGCTCTGAGCCCCCTGCCGTGGCTAAGGCTTTCCCACAGCCCTGTGTGGTGTCCTTCCTATGCTGGAAGCCCCCCGGGGACCTCAGGGGTACAGGGCCACATGCTCATCAGCCCCCTCTCTCTGCAGCACTGCTTCATGATGCCCCAGTCCCTGGGCGTCATTGGCGGAAAGCCCAACAGCGCCCACTACTTCATCGGCTGTGTTGGTGAGTCGGCCTGCCTGCCTGCCTGCCTGCCTGCCTGCGGGGGACTCTGCTGTCCAGGGGGCAGTGCCCACAGCTGTTGGAGTCCAGTTCAGCAGCCTGGGCCTGGGGGTCTGAAGGTGGCCTGACCTGCCCTCTGTCCCCTGCTGACCTTCATTCTCACCCAGGGGAGGAGCTCATCTACCTGGACCCCCACACAACGCAGCCTGCTGTGGAGCTGACTGACAGCTGCTTCATCCCTGACGACAGCTTCCATTGCCAGCACCCTCCTTGCAGAAT
Source organism: Marmota monax (assembly GCF_021218885.2). NCBI lineage: Eukaryota > Metazoa > Chordata > Mammalia > Rodentia > Sciuridae > Marmota > Marmota monax. Next base: position 317,108 of record NW_026694888.1, on the reverse strand, counting down.
GGGCATCGGGGAGCTGGACCCATCCATCGCTGTGGTGCGTCCTGACTGCAGGCTCCTGGGCAGTTGTTTGGAAGACCAAACCCTGTTTTAGAGTGAAAGGGACACCTTCAGATTTGTGGGGTTTCTTCAGCATTTTGGAGTGCTGTGTCCACATGGTGCAGAGTCCAGGGCAGGAGAGTGAGCTGTCTTTGAGCCCCTCCCTGCCCTCGAGAGGGGGCCTGGCCTGGCATGGGTGTGCTGTGCTGTGCAGAGGGTGGGGGTGGCACACAGGTAACCTGCAGACGCCTGCCTGCACGCGTCCTCCGTGTTCCTGGTTTCTTTGTGTGGGGGGGAGGTGGTTCTCTAGGAATGGGCTCCTTAGGGTTCTCAAGGTGTGGTCCATGCAAACCTGCCTGTTCTCCACACGTACTTGATGGGAAAGAAGGCCAGATGAAAGGCTCTGATACCAACGCCCTGCTTAGGACAGCGTCACCTGAGCTGTGTCCCAGTGTTCTGTTGACAGATGGGGCAGGTCTCTTGACTGGCCACAGGTGCCTCCTGGGGAGGGTGGTGGGCAGAGGTGGGGCTGGGGCGGTGGGGCTGACTCCCTGCCAGCCTGGCTACCCTCCAGGGCCTGTCCTGTGGTGAGTGTCTCTAGTGCACAGTGGCTGACTCTGGGGCACTACGGGCAAACTTGACTGCGGAAGGGCGATGTGTGCAGGCCAGCCAGTGCCAGAGTGCGAGGGCTGCACCCCGGCCAGAGGTCATGCTGTGGAACATCTCCCCGTCCTCACTGTGGAGAGCAGCAGGTGCTGGGTTGCTGGGCCAAGCTCCGGTCAGAGGTCACACTGTGGGACAGCTCCCTGGTGTCACGGTGGGGAGCAGCGCACACCACTGCTCTCAGAGATGAGCCTTCCACGGTTTCGTGTCTCACAGCCCAGCTCACGGCTCAGGGCTCACTGCTTACGCTGTTCTTGTTCCAGGGATTTTTCTGCAAGTCTGAGGACGACTTCAATGATTGGTGCCAGAGGGTCAGAAAGGTGTGTGGCCACATGGGCGCTCTGCTCTGCCTCCGGGTGCAGGTGGGAGGTGCCCAACAGGGCTGGTAGTCTGGTTGTCACGGGAGTAGAGATTGCTGTCATCTCCATGCTGGGGGCTTCTGGGGCACACACTCCTCTCTGTGGACCAGGGCACTGCTGAGCTGTGCCCTGCAGGGTGCCCGCCCCTCCTCTCTGCCTCTGGGGGCAGATGCTGAGCTGTGCTCTGCGTGGCCTTGGGAGTCACCTCCCCTCATCAGCGAGGTGGGGTGAGAGCAGTGTCCACCATGGCCGTGCCAAGTGGCCCTTCTCTTAGCAGCAGTGGCCTCTGTGGGGCAGGGCTGTGGTGACTGGGCTGCCCTCACTGTTTCCCTGCAGCTGTCCCTGCTTGGGGGCGCCTTGCCCATGTTTGAGCTGGTGGAGCAGCAGCCCTCCCACCTGGCCTGCCCCGATGTCCTGAACCTGTCCCTGGGTGAGTGCCAAGGCTGCAGGGCCACTGCTGGGCGGTCCACCCCATCTCGTCTGTGCCTACCTTGCTGCCCCTGGATCAAGGCCACTCTGCTGGAGGAAACTGCCCACGTCCTCCAGACCGTGGCCACAGAGGGTCGGGGCCAGCTTGGGACAGCAGGCTAGTGGCAGGGTGCTCCTTCTCCCTGTGCCCTAGCTGGGCTCAGGCGGCTGCCCCCTTCCTTGCCCATCCCCCATCCCTCCCATCCTGCTCAGACCTTGCAGTTCAGAAGAGGCTGGCACCTGGTTGTGAGGCCTCAGGGTAGGACAGGGCTGTCCCCTCTTCCAGTGTCTCACCCTACAGTCCCAGTGGCCACAGGCATCTGAGGAGGTTTTGCCTTGTTCCTTCTAGATTCTTCTGACGTAGAGCGACTGGAAAGATTCTTTGACTCAGAAGATGAAGACTTTGAAATCTTGTCCCTCTGAACACCCTGGGCTGGGGGCCCAGCCTCCTTGGCCCCTGCTGCAGGCGCATTTGAGAACCCAGCTCGGCCTCATCGCGGGGCCTCTGCATTCCATCCCTCCAGCCTCCCCTGCCAAGAGCTGCGCCCTGCCGCCTCTGCCCAGAGGGCTCAAGGACTGCGCTGCCCTGCAGGCCTTACCACGGGAATCATCCAGCCAGCCCCAAGCACACCAGGGCCTCCACATGGGCTTCCTGTGCAGGGATCAGGAGCCTCCCGAGGTCTCCAGGTGGCGCTGCCAGCCAGCCTCAGTGCACTGGCTCTGGCCCTGCTTCCTCCTGGGCACTCGGGCCTGTGGTTGGTTTGGAATTAAAGCCCTGTTTGAAGCTGTTTGACACAGACATGAATTTCTGGGGCACTTCCCAGGTCAGAGTCTCAGGACCACCAGGTTGGCATATGCAGAGCACTGGCCGCAGTGGCCTCACACTGCTCGTGCTGGGCAGGGTGAGCTGTGGGACCACATCCCCTCTGTCCAGCATGGCTGATCAAGGGCTACCTCGGTGGGAAATCAGGTGAAGGAACGGCGGCAAGGCTTCTCCCTGTTTGGGGGAGAAAAGTGTTCAAGGAACAGGTCACTGAGAGAGCCAGGGATGCCGGTGGATGCTGAGCCTCGGGCAGCTGGTGTGTCCTGGGCGTCTCTCGGAGCAGGGCCCAGCCGTGCCTCCCTCCGGTGGTGGTGATCTGCCTGCTGCTTGCTTGTCACCCTACTGCCTGGATGGGGAGGAAACCGGTGCAGAGCTGCCCTCGGCCTGGGACGCCCACCCCTCCTAGGTCACTGAGGTTCTGCCTGGTTTGGGCTGGAAGGGTGAAGGCACTGGCTGTGGTGGTGTGTGGACCATGGGGTAAGCAGAGCAGCAGGCTCCTCAGCACTCCTCCAGCGCCTCCCCTCACCCTGGCTCCCGGCCCTCAGCTGGGACACTGGTCCCGACTTCTCCAGACCTGATGCATCTGATGCCAGAGACGGGAAGCCTGGGGCTAGCCCCTGAAGGAGCCATTCCTAAGTCCTGGAGCTGGCCTGGTGGGCAGGACTGTCCCAGTTGTGGCTACTCTAGGCAGCTCCCAGCAGCCCACCCAGGCAGTGGGGGATACCTCGGCCCCCCAGGTATGATGACATAATTTATTTCCTCTTACTGGCCCTTCTCTTTTCCACCCTCCCTATTCTCCTTCAGAGACAGCTGGGGCCAGGGCAGGAGGGAAGGCTGGGACCACTTCCGTCCCTCTGGGGCTCCGTGCTGTGGTGCCCCAGGAAGGTCTCTGCAGCTCCTGCTACTTGTGGGTTCCCAGGGTGGGTGGGCAGAAGGCCCCCTTCAGGGGGATCATCACTGAAGAGAAGCATCCTTAGTAGCATAGTTTGCAATTCTTAATGGCAAATAATAAGTTTCAGTAGAAAACAAAGTTTGTGTGTCTGTTGATTTCTCCTCCAGTTGTAGCTCAGGTCACAGGTTGTAGACTTCCCCAGGCTGGGCCAGTGGAGCCTGCCTTGCTTCCCGCCTGGCCCAGCGAGGAGCCTGAGATGTCTGTCCTCGTGCTGGGTGACATGTGATCTTAAAGATTAGGAGGGGAAGTTGTAAAAGCACCCGGGGTATAGGGTGGCTTCAGGCTCCCATCAGTGTCCTGAGTGACAGCCACCCACCCTCCATGTTAGTGCCCAGCACCCAGACAGGAAGGGAGCTGCTGCTGGCCCTGGTGCTATGACCTGAGGACAGTCACACCACTCAGGACACACACAGAGGCTTCTGTGGCCAGGCCTGCACACCCAGCCCTGGAGCAGCTCTTTGGGGCCTAGAGGGCAGAAGTCCTTCATGCTGTGCAGACAGACCTCTCTGGAGACTCCAGGGGACAATGTGTTTCCAGAGGCACCAGCATCCTCAGCTGTGTGCTGCCCCCCACCGACCCCGCAGTAAATATGCTGCAGTGGTCCTAGACAGCTGCTCACATAAGGTCCTCCACCTAATCCCACTTGCATAGCCCTCAGTATCCTGTTTAACTGGGGGGGGGCTCTGTGGTAGGGACACAGAAAACCCAGAAATTTTTCGGTGGAGGGCAGATTCTACCAGGAAGTTTCCACAAACCATTCTCCTCTGGAATTGTTTAAAAAGGGATTGAACGAGCCAAGCATGGTGGAGCACACCTATAACCCCAGCTTCTCTGGAGGCTGGGGCAGGAGGATAGCAAGTCTGAGGCCAGCCTTGGCAATTTAGCAAGGCCCTGACAAAAAGGGGGTAGGGATGTAGTTCTGTGGTAAAATATCCCTGAACACCCCCCTTCCCCAAATAGGGTAAAAGGAGGCCTGAGAACGAAAAGCTCTAAGGCTCTAAGAACAGCAGCAAGGGGCAACATCAATGTGTATGGGGTGCAGGGCCTATGCCACTTGGATGATGGTGCCCAGTGGGCTAGGATGCGGGGATTCCCTCTAGCAGCAGGGCCCTTCTCCATTCAGACGGGTCCCACTCAGCCAGCCACAGTGGGCATCTGAGAACAGAAGAGCCCTGTGGACACATTTGTAGGGTAGTTTTTATTGGAGCTTATAAGGAATTCAGAAAAACTGCAACCACTTATCATTTTCAATGATCTCAATGATAACTGCTCAGAGTTATTAAAGTTTAATACAAAGGGTGCAGTGGGGCACTCCTATAATCTCAGCTACCTGGGAGGCTGAGGCAGGAGGATAGTGAGTTCAAAGCCAGCCTCAACAGCTAAGCAAGGCCCTAAGCAACTTAATAACACCCTGTCTCAAAATACAAAGTAAAACTGGGCATGGTGGTACATACCTGTGATCCCAGCAGCTCAGAACAGGTAGGAGGATTATAAGTTCAAAGCCAGCCCCAGCAACCTAGTGAGGCCCTAAGCAACTCAGTGAGACCATGTCTCTAAATCAAAATGGCTGGGGATGTGGGAAGGACTCGGTGGTTAAGTGCCCCTGGGTTCAATACCCACCACCACCACCAAAAATTAAAAAGGACTAGAGATGTAACTCATTGGTAAAGCACCCCTGGGTCCCATCCCTGGCAACAAAAAAAGTGTCCTAAGAAGCCAACTGTGATGGAGCCCACCTGTAATTTCAGCTACTCAGGACTGAGGCCAACCTCAACAACTAAGCAAGGCCCTGAGTAACTTAGAACATTTCAAAAAGGACCGAGAATGTAACAGTGGTAAAGTGACTCCATGTCTAACCCCTGGTAACAGAAAGTTTAATATGAAGCCAGCAGTGACGGAGCACAGCTGTAACTCCAGCTACTCAGGAGGCTATGGCAGGAGGATTACAAGTGTGAGGCCAGCCTCAGCAACTAAATGAGGTCCTAAGTAGCTTAGACTGTCTCAAAAAAAAAAAAAAAAAAAGGATGGGATGTAACAGTGGTAAAGTGCTCCTGGGTTTAATCCCTGGTAATAAAAACAAAGTTTAATAAGAAGCTGGCTGTGGTGGAGCACACCTATAACCTCAGCTACTTGGGAGGCTGAGGCAGCAGGATTGCAAGTGCGAGGCCAGCCTCAGCAACTTAGACCTTCTCAAAATAAAAAAGGACTGGGGATGTAACAAGTTGGAAGTTAGTCTAGGACAATGTAGCTCAAGAAAGGCTGGGGTGTAGCTCTGTTGGGAGAGCTCCCCTGAGCTCCAAGCCCTGTGCCACACACGCAACATACCCACACTCAGGACATGGGAGTGGGCAGAGGAGGACCTTCTGCCACCCGACTTGGTACCCACACCTCCAAGGTCCATGGTGATGGGATCCCTGGCATACCCCAGCCCTAAATTCCCAATGAGCTGAGGCGCACCAGGAGCAGGAACCCCAGGACCCCAAGGCGGGCCCGGTCACTTCCACAGCGCCCCCAGTGGCCTTTGCGCAGCATTGCGGATGGCGTCCTCAGAGAGCACGCGGATCTCCTCGTGCACAGCCTCGATGCTCCTGGAAGCGTCGACTACCTGTTCCACAGGATGCAGGAGAGAAGACCATCACCACCTTACTCTGCTCCAGGTGCACGTGGTGACTGGTGGGCCAGAAGCTGGAAGGGCCAGATTAAATCCCCAGCACAGGGTGGGGACCCCTGGGACCCTTCACCCCACCTCCCTCTGAACCCTAGCCTCACTGGCATCCACTCTGCTCTTAGGCAGGCCTGTGCTGTCCACATGAAGTGGGCATGGACGCAGGGGTGCCCACTGGAGCCTATATCAGTGGGCAAGCTCAGAGCAGAGCCTGAGGGCGCCTCCTGCAGTTCCTAAGCTAGGACACGGAGGCGGTCTCGATCGAGGGCAGCTGCTCAGGCCCAAGGACGCCGCTCAGAACATGGGTGTTCTGAAGAAAAGGTGCATCTGCTTCCTGCACTATCCCAGCACAGCCAAGGGGCACCTGCACAGGACGGCAGGAGGAGCATCAGGACCAAGGGCCAGCCCAGAGAAACAGAGACAGACAGAAGTGCCAGAATCTCCCATCAGTCTGCTCTTCTGCTGAGGGGCTGGTGGGGGCCTCACATCTGTAGGGCTGACAGAGACCCTGGGCAGCAAATTCTTGAAAATACCAAAAGTGTACACGGCTCACAGAACCTAAGGCTTTCATGAACATGGTTGTGCAGGATGGAGGATAGTTTAGTTTCTCAGGTGGCACCTCCCAGCCCCTCTAGGATGAGGTTAGAGGAACCGGCATCTATTCTAGAAAGCAAGACAGACTACAGAACTCAGGATGCTCTGCTCAACAAGACCCAGAGGTGAGACGCACTCGCGAGCACAGACAAAGCCAGGCCAGCAGCACTGTCTACAAGCGAAGCCGGCTGAGCACCTCACCCTCACAGCTGCTAGGCTGAGCCCTAGGCCTGCTCTGGAGGAGCTGGCCGCACAGGTGGTGCTGACCTACAGACTTCGCTGGCTGCCTGCCAAAGACACTCAGTGACAAGTGTCCAGGAGAAGTGGAACTGGGGTCAGGGTGGGAGTACACAGTGGAGCAGGGGCTGCTGGGAGGGCAGAGGCACATCCTGGCAGGGCAGGGAAGGTGGGCTGACTCCTGGGATGGTGGGTGCAGCAGGTGTGAGGGCTGGAGGAGCAGGACTGGGGAGAAGCCAGGGCACGACACCGTCCCGAGCACGGGGAGGTGGCTGAGCAGAGCCCCAGAGGCCCTGCGGAGGGGACAGTGTGAGGCCCTGGATCACATCTTTGCAGGAAGGCCAGTGTGACCACGGGTCAGCCAACGCATTCCATGAGCACAAGGAGTGAGACAGGCTGAGTACTGGGACTGCTGCGCCCCACCTTGACCATGATTCCTGAGTGCAGAGACAATAAACCCAGGTGCTGCCCCTGGGATGGTGTGAAGAACGTGCAGGATGCACACCCTGTGGAGCAGGCTGGGCACACGCCCACGGGGGCCTGCAGAGCCGCAGGCCACTGCCTCCCGGGACGGACGACTCCTCAGACTCAACTGGCCCACCAGATGAGGCGCCAGGCCTCTACCCCACAACTCATGGGGATCAGGGATGAACATGAAGCTCAGTGGCAGAGCTGCCTGGCAAGCTTGAAACCCTGGGTTCACTCCTGAGCAAACCACTAAACAAAACATCCTGCTGACACCCAGCAGCCTGCACAGCTGCGGGTTTCCATGGGTGGGAAACAGACGGAAACTACAGCAGCCATGCCCTCTGCAATGCTAGACACACCTTCCAGTTCAGAGTCGAGTCTCCCATGAGCTGCTGGAAGCTCTGCAGTGCCCGTTCCTGGAAAGCTCTGTCCTCGTAGCGCTCACGACCAAACTCTCCCCGTGTGGCAGCATCCGCCAGCCCCAGCTGAAGGAACAGGATCAGATCAGGCTGGGGAAGGCCGACGTCCGGCTGTTTGCACCAATCCAGGGAGAAGTTCTGCCAACAAAGAACCCATCCATCAGAAAAAGAATGTTTTGCTTCAAAAGTCATTAAAAGGGGGGAAAATGAGCCGGGCATGGTGGTACACACGCCTTAATCTCAGCAGCTCTGGAGCCTGAGGAAGGAGGATCACAAGTTCAAAGCTAGCCTCAGCAACTCAGTGAGGCCCTGTCTCAAAATAAAAAGGGCTAAAAGGGCTGGGGATGTGGCTCAGTAGTAAAGCATCCCTGGGTTTAATCTCTGTTACAAAAACAAACAAACAAACAAACAAACAAACAAAAAACCCAAGAGCTACCATTTAGTAAGATACCAAAAGATAAGAATTCTTTCTTTCTTTCTTTCTTTTTTTGGTGGTACTATGGATGGAACACAGGAGGCACTCTATCACTAAGCCATACTCCTGCCTCCAAAATAAAAACCCTGAAACTGCTAATGCAAGGAAGGGATTTGGGAACGTAGACATCAAAAAAAATGTAAGTGGTCCCTCCCATGTGGACCCGCATTGGGGTTGGATCCAATATAACTAAAAACTCAAACTGATGAGATGCCTGAGGACACTGGGACAGCTGCTAACGGTTTTTTTTTTTTTTTTTCAGATGAGATTCTCTTCCTTAAAAGTCGTTTTTTAGATGTAGACTGAAACACAAAGGAACTAACAGTGTCTGATGTGGCAGACAGCAAAGGTCCCTGAGACCAGGGTGGCGGTATTGGTGGCACTAAAACTCCTCAATGACAAGCAGGAAAAGGGAGCAGCAGTCCCACAGTCACAGATGCGTGGCAACAGCCTGACCATAAGCTCAGGAGACATCTGCAAGCTGCTGGGAAAGCAAGGCACCGGATGAAAACACACTGGACCACCCTGAGAATACCACAAAACGGACCACCAAGTAAAACACGTGGCTCCGCCTTGAAAACAAGCTGCAGCAACACAAGTGTGTTCTTCCTGTCAACAACAACCAAATCACTCACCGTAGCAGGCAGAATCACAGACTCCAACGAGTGCTTTCAGGTGTGCTAGCATATGGTGCCTTGAGCAGGGCAGCTCCCGTCCACCCGCCTGGCATCCGGAGGCCAAGCAGCACTCACCTTCTTTGCACTTGTGAAGGCAACGCCAGAAAACGCATATCTGTCCACAACGAGGGTGACACCCTGGTCCAGCTTCTCCCTCATGGATGGCCTAAAACACAGAGGGCGCTCCTGAGCCCTGCTGGCCCCCAGGCCTGAGCGGTCATGTTCAAATCACCCTGCTTATGCAGCTCAGAAAACCCACAGGTACTGGCCGCAGCACAGCACAGACACAGAGAGACGGAGAGCTGGTGCCCCAAGGGCACTCCCAGCAAAACCTGCACACAGCAACGAATGCTGACACAGGCAGCAAGGGGCAGGCACACTCACCGTCTGCCAAAGAGAATCTGGGCACAGGGAGCAAAGAAAGGCTGAGCAGTTGAATGCTGCCAGCAGGGACCCATCCACACTCCTGCCCACAGGCTGGGACTACAAGGACAGGGTGTTCTCAACCAGACAGACACAGGTCCACCATCATGCCCAAGGCTCAAGATCTCAGAAGGACATGGAGTCAAGAGGCCTGGCATCAGTAAGAAGCCCAGCTGAAGCCAGGAGACTAGTGAGGTGCACACAGACCTGTGCCCAGAGCCCAACTCTCCCCCGTGTGCAGGGTCTGTGGCAGCCAGAGAGCAAGTTGCACAACCACATTAGTGTTTAAAAAGCACACTGCACGTGTATGTTGTTTACACATACATGGAAGTGGAAACGTCTCAAAGAGTGTGCCCCAATAAATTCACACTGAACTAATCTGCCACAGAGGTAGGAGGAACGTGAGGACCACACCCTCGAGGGAGTCTGTGCCTGCCTACAGTGATGAGGTGCACTCAGGGAGGTGGCATATGGTTCACGTGAACACAAACTGTGAACACTGGTTGACACACACCAACACTGCCACCAACCCTCATGGATGAAACACTGTAACACGACAGATACATCACAGGGGAAACTGGGGAGGGGGTATGCAGGAACTCTACTATTTGATCAGTTTTTCTGTGTATCTAACACTATCTTTTAAAAAATTAAAAACTAGGGCTGGGGCTGTAGCTCAGTGGCAGAGCGCTTGCCTAGCACGTGTGAGGGGCTGGGTTCGATCTTCAGCACCACATAAAAAAATAAACGAATAAAATATAGGCATGCTGCCCATCTACACCTACAAGAAAATTTCTTAAAAATCAAATCTATGGGGGGTCTGTTAGGAGAAGGCAAGGCAGGGATGTCCTTGGGGAACTGTGCCACCTCTGCCCACAGGACAGAGGTTTATTAGCACCACTTCTTTGTCAGTTTGTGCTTTATGGTGGTGCTTCATGTGTGAGGGAAGACCCTCACACATGAAGATGACACCCAGGCAGGGTGTGCAGGGCCATTCTGGGCGAGAGACGTGTGCTCTGAGGAGCACAGCCAGGCGGCCGCAGTGCGCACCACTCACACGTGCTCCCAGCGATTTGCAGAGAAGAGCAGGTGCACCGAGTGGTCCTCCAGTTCACTTTTCTTTTCCAAGTAGGAACTCAGAAGTTTGCCAATTTCGGTTGATCTTTCTAGGATAAAAAGAAAAAAAACACAAATATTTGTGAGGTTAGTCCATTTAATTTAGAATACAGTTTATGTTAAATTTCTCATCCTGGACTCAAGTCTAATTACTCAGTTTTACTTTACTAAATCTCTGGACAGGTTCAGATTGTCCCAGGAAGCCAAGGAGTTTTCCTGAGAAAAACAGTAATATGCAGAGGCCTTGAAGAAAGTAATTCAGGAAGAAGAAAGGTTGTGACATCACAGAAATGAGGTCTGAGGACTAGCTGGCTTGAAGACTGGAACCTGTTAAATATTCAAGAAATCCCCCCCCCCACCCGTTTCCTAACCCTGTTTTATATGCTATCTCTTGATGGAATAGTGGTGGTTATATTTCCATAAACCTTTTCACAGTCAATGCTTTCCTTTACTAACAATATTGGGCTGGGGGTGTTGCTCAGTGGTAGAGGGTGCTTAACATGCAGCGTCTTGGGTTCCATCCCGCATACCTAAAAAATTAAAAACAAAGACGAAACCCAAAAGTGACAGTGAAGAGCAGATTGTGCCTAGCCCTGAGTCACTCCACCTTGTAAAGGAGCTGTTTGCCACAAGCTGCTCTATCATGAGCACTGGTGCCAGAGTAGGTGACTCCACACCTTGTTAGCACAAGTGAAGAGCCACCGTCTGCCCAGCACCACCATAAAGCACAAACTGACAAAGAAGTTGTGCTAATAAAAACGACCACCTGTGAACTTACTGATCAGAAGCACTTGGACGCATGGGTTGGGTTTATCCACCCCATAAAAACAAAAACAAGCCCTTGAAACCATCTAAAATACAAAGTGATCCTCTCACATGAAATGCACAAGAGGAGGAGCACCCCAAGACTGGTTGCCGCACACAACCAACCAGACCTCAGATCATCTCAACAGAGGGCAACAGGTAATGAACCTGCGATTTCTGTCCACCTCCCTACTCCAACTGGACCCTGGCTTAGTGTTAGTTCTGGGCCTTCCAGCTCCGCACCCTGAACAAGTTCTTGTTCCTGAGCTTATCTGACCACATACAGTGACTCTTTGCTTTGGTATCTGCTCTCTGACTTTGGTCGGCTCAGCCTCCTGAACCCCCTGTGGTCACCTTAATCTTGAATTTAGCTTTCTGTACTTTACTTATATATTTTTATATAAATTGTGAGTTGCGAGTTGAGTGTTGTAGCGTTAGGAATTAAGGTTGGAATAAAGAACTTGTGATTGCCTGTCCTATGACCACCGTGCGACCCGAGGACCCAGTGCATAGCAGCTGATGAAAATGGTGCAGCCTCTGAATTTACTGTCGTTCAATAAGTCCTGACACTGTGGAAAGACACCAGCGTGTTCGGTCTACGCTAACAATGGGGTGGCTCCTGCAAGACAGTGAGGCTGGGATGCAGCAGCCACCGGCTCGCAGCGGGAAGGGGACGCGCGGCAGCTCCCCACCCCCCCACCCACCCCACCCCGCGCAGCAGCTCCGCGCAGTCGCCCACCCGCCTCGCCGGCCCGCGCGCACCGGGGAAGCGCAGCAGCTCAGCGCGGTAGCCCGCGGCGCACAGCGCAGCCACCAGCTTGCGGCCCTGCGTGCTCTTGCCCGCGCGGTCCACACCCTCCAGCACAATCAGCGCCCCACGACGTCCCGCCATGTCGTCCAGCGCGCGCTCTGCGGAGCTCCCGCCAACCCCCGCGCCCGCATCCGCGGCGCACGCCACGATTGGCTGGGGCCGGGGAGGGGCGGGCTGGCGCGTGCGCCTCGGGCTGCACCGCCTCTTCCGGGCCTCGGTCGGCGCGGGGAGGACGCAGGCGCCGGCCGGGGCGGCTGGGCCTGCGCGTGCCCGGCGCCTCCGGGCTGGCTGGGTGGCGGCAGTGCGTCTGCGCGCGCGGCCGCGCGTGGGGCTGGAAGTCCTGCCGTTCCGACCCGCAGGATCCCGGCTGGCCTCCTGGCAGTTCCAGAAACCCGGCGGGTTAATAAAGCTCCCCTACTCCCCCAGAGCACGGGCCTGCGGTGCCTTGGGAAAGAGCGGCTGGGGTTGGCTCCCTGACCTCCGGGCGCACCGGCCGAGCGGCGAGGGCTGCCGCCTGCCCGGGTATCGGGCGGCGCCGACTCTCAGTGGAGCTCCTGGCTTGTTTCGGAGGTCCCAGACACTGGCGTCCTGCGCCCCGTGGTCAGCAGCACCTCGGGCTCCTGGCTGCCCGGCCTCGGCTAGACATCGTTTGGTGATGGTTAGGGACATTTTGTCCCTTCCGGCTGCCCGCGGTCTTCAGGACCTCAGGTTTCTGGCCGCCCGACCAGAGAGACCCCGGGAGCCCGGTGTCCGTCCTTCCCGGACCTCTGGAGCCCATCTGCCGGCGGTCGGCAGGACATCACTCTGCAAACGGCCGAGTAGGGGCCGCGAAGTCGCAGAAGCTTCTCCGTAGCTTGGGCTAGATCTTGGCAACTCCTACAAAACTTTGAGGGCATTTTTCTTGGGAGGCAGTCAGAAATGTGAGAAGCTTGAGGCTGTTCTCTAGTGAGCTCTTTCCTTTTTTTCCCACTTAAAAAAAAATTTTGTTCTGATTAGTTCTACCTGACAGTAGAGTGCACTTTGCATCATACATATATGGAGTGTAACTTCTGGCTGTACAAGATGCAGAATCACACTGGTCGCGTAGTTGCATGTGCACATAGGGTAATAATGTCCACTCCATTCTACTATCCTTCCTACCCAGTGTCCCTCCCCTCCCTTCACTCCTAATCCAAAGTAACTCTCTTCTTCCCTAGCCCCCCACCCCTTATTGTGAATTAGCATCCGCATATCAGAGAAAACACTGGGCCTTTGGTTTTGGGGGATTGGTTTATTTTGCTTAGCATAATAGTCTAGCTTCATCCATTTACCTGCAAGTGCCATAATTTCATTCTCCTTAAAGGCTGAGTAATATTCCATTGTGTATATGTACCACATTTTCTTTATCCATTCATCTGTTGAAGGACACCTAACTTGGTTCCATAGTTTAGCTATTGTGAGTTGAGCTGCTATAAACATTGATGTGGCTGGGTCACTGTAGTATTTTATACCCAAAGGACTTAAAATGCTGATTTTAAGTCCTTTGGGTATAAAATAAGGAGTGGGGTAGCTGAGTCAAACGGTGGTTTCATTCCAAGCTTTCTGAGAAATCTCCATACTGATTTCCAGAGTGGTGGTACCAATTTGCAGATCCACCAGCTATGTATGAGTGTACCTTTTCCCCACATCCTCACCAACATTTATGGTTAATTATATTCTTGATAATTGCCATTCTGACTGGAGTGAGATGGAATCTTAGAGTAGTTTTGATTGGTATTTTTCTAAGTGCTAAGAATGTTGAGCATTTTTTCTTTCACATCTTCTTTCCTTTTATTGAAAAAAAATTTTAGAAAATGGGATTGGCCTTAATAAAGGGCGCAAACAAATCAACAGGGATATACTATGGAAAACAGACAATATAAAATCAAAAATGTCACTGGCTTCTTCAATTAGTTAAGAACACAAAATGTTTAACAGGCAGGTCTGTTTTAGACAAATTTAAAAGCTATATTTTGTGGGCTTTTTTGTAGTTTCCCCAAGTCAGATATATACACACCCACAAAAATGGTGTTTGAGGAAAGCTGTCATACACAAGAAGTTGTATCCTGAATTCTTCAGGAAACAGTTGTTGAAACAGGAATTAACACGAAGTCAGCAACAGGTTAACAATTTTTTAAAATTGAGTCTTCAAATGCTGCATGGCACGAAGCTAAACTATAGAAAATAATACTAGGTACAAAAAAAAAAAAAGTTTTGTACAGCTTTTAGCAAGAATGCTTTTCCAAAGCAAGTCAAAACAACACAATCAGCAGACCAAGGAAGCTACAGCTAGAAATAAGAGCTACAACTTCTCGTATCCGTGCTAGAAAATCCTACTTTTCCAGAAGAGACTAAAGTTTCAGGACAAAAAAGGGACATTTTAAACATTTCTTTCTTTACCTATTTTAAGTTCTGTTTCTTCCCCCACCCATCCAGTAATTCAGCATGATCCAGCAGAAAGAGGGCTGCTTTTAGAATTGGCTATATTATTTTTCTTTCTGTGGCAAGACTGGATATTTCAGGCTCCTATTCATCCAAGACCAGTGTCCCGCTGTGGCTGTGGTCAAAAGACTTGGTGAATTCGGCTTCCTGCTGCTGCTTTGTTCTCCCACTGATGAAGGTCAGTTTCTGTGTATATTTGTCATCAAACCTTTTGAGACTGGAGGACAGTTGCCAAATATCATCAGGATCCATCCCAGTAGGATCCTTCCTGTGAGCCACAAGAAAGATGCTCTTCTCCTTATATGAGGTATAAATGGTCAGAATCCCCATCATCACAAAATAGGATATGACACATAGAGCCAAAACTGGCTTGAACTCTGGAAAGGGTGCATATAATCCCAAATCAAAGCCACTATGGCAAAAAAACAGGAGATGGTACAGGTGGTGAGGCAACCGTCAATTAGCCCAAAATTCTCCACATACTTGTACTTTTCCAGAAGTACCTTTTTGGCAGAATCATCCAAAGAGTTTTTCACAGCTGATCCATCCCATTTGTTAATTTTTACAGGCTTATCATCAATTTTCCACTTATCTAACAAGCCCCAATGGCTGCCGCCTGTCCCACAGCTGGGGCCACCACCACTTCTCCCGCCCTGTGCTGCCGCCACCGCCGCCGCCATCTTGTCTCTGAACATTTTTTTTTTTTATATTTGTTGATTGATTTTATTTCTTCTGAGAAGTGTATGTTCAGTTCCTTAGCCCATTTATGGATTAGGTTATTTTATTTTATTTTGGTGTTAAGTTTTTTTTTTTTTTTTTTTTAGTGTTAAGTTTTTGGAGTTCTTTCTTTTTGCCTACCTGGGGTAGAACCCATGGACAGGGGCATGCTGAGTACACACCAGAGCCCCTGCTGAGGGAGAGACTCTGGGGAGCTTTCCAGGTGAATAGTAGGGGCATCCAGGGCACTGGCAAGCCGGGCAGAGGTTTCCAACTTCCTTGCTGCGTTGCTGCCTAGGAACGGCAGAGCGAGCATGCCGCAGCTTCATCTCTTAGGAATAATGTCAACGTGCTCACCACCAGCTGCCTTCCTCCCTGTTATTCTGCTTCTGCAGATGGAGTGGCTGAGGCTGAAGTTTATTTTCTCACAGCTCTGAACATGCAAAGTCTAAGAGCAGGACAGATGCCTGCTGAGAGCTGTCCTGGTCACTGCATTCTCACTGGGCAGAGGGCAGCACCCTCTGGTGTCTCTTCCTCTTATTAGGCACCAGCCCTATAGAGTGGCTCCCATCCTTGTGACCTTTGTTTCCACCTGAAAGTCCTAACTCCACAGTCACAATGGGGCTTAGGGCTTCAACAGAAGGACTTTGGAGGGACATTAATCTACTTCCCAAATAGGACTGTTTCGGGCCTGTCTCTGCCAGCCAAACCCCGCTTCCCAGCCAGCCCTCCTTGCCATTAGGACAGGTGTTTGAGTTCCTGTCCATGGAAAGAGCACATGCAGCTGGTGTACACCTCAGACCTCCGGTGGGCATCCTTCCTGCTCCGTCTCCCAGATACCTTGTCATGCAAAGGTGAGCCCTTTTGTGGGCAGACACTGCCAGAAGGAATTAGGGCCCTGAGTGACCCCATGGAGCAGAGCTGGCCTCCTTCCCTGAGCTATTTACACGAGGATGCTACATAAAGAAGCAGTCTGTCTTTCCTAAGCTTGGGTTTCAGTTGGATTTCTTTGTTAGAATAGCTTGGGCTTCCCCAGTAATACTGGTTCTCAGTTGGTGATTTTACCCCTAAGGGGGCATTTGGTGATGTTTAGGGACACTTTGTCATGACTTGAGGGGTGGGTGCTAAAAAATAAAATAAAAATAAAAACACAAGATGACCCTCACAGCATAGTTATTGAGCCTGTTTGGGGGGGGATACTGGGGATTATTTTTTATTTTGAGACAGAGTCTCACTGAGTTGCTGAGGCTGGCTTTGAACTTGCAATCATCCTGCCTCAGCCTCCCACGTTACTGGGATCACAGGTGTGTGCTTGATGAGTTAGGGAGCCTCAAAGGTCAATTGTGTGAGGGTGGAGACACTGTCTTATAACCATAGTAGAGGCACAGGGGGTCTTCCTTCTGTCAGTCTCTAAATCAGGATTGCAAGAGGGGTTGGCAGTTGTCCTGTGTCAAAGAAGGAAGTAAAGTTGAATCTGGAAGAAGTTATTTTCCATATATGTTATAAAAAGCACCAGGGACCAAACCCAGAGCTTCAGGTCTGCTGAGCTGGCCCTCTACCACTGAGCTACATCCCAATCCTCAATGCCACAGTCTGGCTGGGCACAAAATCACGAGCCACTCAAGCAGGAACAAAGTTTATTTTTTGAAACTGCCGCCAATGTCCGGTACCGCCCGGGCAGCTTTTTTCCACCCACGCCGCCTCCTCCCACAGAGAGAGCTCCTCCCCCGGAACTCCCTCCTCCTGTACTTCCCCAACCAATGGGAACTCTCCAGGAGTCCCATAGCCGGCCTAGGTGAACAGCAGGAGTCCAATATCCATATGAATGCAAATCTTAACATAATCATATCATCTCAATGGCTAGCTGGTGTCACCTTTCAACCAAAAATGCCATGCATCATATACTTGGCTCTTAGCATCTCCCCCCTTCTGTTTAAGTAACAAGCAATCTGGCTAGGGACCCTGCCTGTTAGGTTTGTCCAATTCAACATATGGTTCTTACCCGTCATCGGAAAACTGACTTTTAGGCGTCAGCCTCCTGTCTTAGGTTGATACCACTGCAATTGGATCATACCCGTCACTGACTACCTGTCCAGCATATAGCCATACTTGTGGATAGGACTATGTACCAGTGGGGGGGTGAGGTTCTTTGCCTCACCTCTGTTGGCCCCCAAATTTGGCCTTGGTGCCGGTGGGGGGGGTGAGGTTCTTTACCTCACCTCTGTTGGCCCCCAAAATTAGACCATCACTAGTAGAAGGGAGGAGGATACAGAAATGTCGTGACACCAAGTCAATTAACGGCTCCTAGGAAAAATTGCATCACTGGTGACACATCAGCAAAGATACGCTAGCACTACCATAATTCACTGCATCAACAAATAGATCACAAAGCATACAAGTGATACATAGTCCAGGCAAGTTCTGTAAGCAGTTCAAAGCAGAGGAATCTATCAATATGTCCATATCCTCCCCAAATAAAGCATACAAGTGATACATAGTCCAGGCAAGTTTTGTAAGCAGTTCAAAGCAGAGGAATCTATCAATATGTCCATATCCTTCCAAAATAAATTGACGCATTGATTGAGCATTACTTGTTGAGTTATAAATCATTGATGTATCAGTTTACACGGTTTGTTGTGATAACTCTTGAAGAAGTTGTAGTTTGGTTTTATCTTTGTCTTCACCGGCACTGGGATGAAAATAGGAATTTTGACAATGATGCTAAAAAAAAATATGTAACATTTCAACAGGTACTAAGAAAACAATATTTAGAACAATTTACATTATCCTGAACAGAATTATTAAATATAATGAAAAGGAAAGGTGAAAGTGAACAAACAGATATGTTAACCTTCTATTTGTTCATATATTAAAACAGTCCTCAACAGCTGTTTACCCAAATTAAATTAAACTATTAAAATCACGTGAATAATAAAAAAAAAAATTTTTTTTGGATCCATGTGCATGAGCGCTCCTCATATGTGATATATGGACATACGCACATACAGACATACAACACAAAACAGAAGTGTGCACACGTAACATATAACACATAAGACAATAGTAAAGGCCTTGTAGCTTTACCTAGGTGAAATCTCCATTGCAATGTTCAAAAACTCCACAGTCAAAAAATAAAACTGATCAGAAAAAACATTAACCTAGGTCTGTATGAGCTCAAAAATAAAATAGAACTTTATGATGTGGGAAAAAGCAATAATAAAATAGATATTGAAAAAAGCATCCTGGTTAATCACTGTCACAGATGTAAGAATAGCCAAGCTGGAGCTCTGGATATCAGCTGTTATGGATTTGAGTCGAATCATCTTCCTTTTGGTCTGTAGAAATTGCTTTGGTTAGTCTCTCTGGAATCCAAATCGGCTGCTGTTCTCCCTGTGGAAACACACAAACAGACCCCCCGACTCCAGACTATCACTGGGTCAGGACCTTTCCATTGTCCTGTTAGAATATCCTTCCAAAGTACCTTAGGCTTATGTACATTTTTTGGATACAAATGTCTTTCCGCAGCACTAAGCCCTGATGAATCCAAATTTAAAAAGTTTAGAGTAAAAAGGGTTATTTTAAGTTTATCTTTGGGGGATATATACCCCTTTCCAATTCCCTCCTTTTGTTTTAATAAGTACATTTTAATAGTTTGATGAGCTCTTTCAACTATGCCTTGTCCTTGTGGATTGTATGGAATTCCTGTTATGTGAGTAATGCCAAATGATGAGCAAAATTGTTTAAAAGAGGTGGACGCATAACCAGGACCATTATCGTTTTTTAACTGTTTTGGAACGCCCACAGTGGCAAAATTTTGTAAGCAATGAGCTATAACATCTTTAGTTTTTTCTCCGGCATGAAGGGAGCCCATCAGAAATCCGGAAGAAGTATCAACTGTAACATGTAAATATTTTAATTTTCCAAATTCTGGCAAGTGTGTGACGTCCATCTGCCAAATATGGTTAGGTATCAGTCCTCTAGGATTGACTCCAAGATTAACTTGTGGTAAAAAGGTCACACAATTTTGACATTGTTTTATTATTTGTCTAGCTTGTTCTTTAGTTATTTTAAAACGCTTTTGTAAAGTATTAGCATTGACATGGAACCTTTTATGAAAATTTATAGCTTCTTCTATTGTGGAGAAAATATGTATGTCATGTGCAGATTTATCTGCTAACTCATTGCCCAAACTAAGGGCTCCAGGCAATCCTATATGTGCCCTGATATGTCCTATAAAGAATGGATCTTTTCTGTCCCAGATTAGACTTTGTATAGTGGAAAACAAAGAGAAAACAGTAGAGGAAGGGGAAATCCTACCAGCATCTTCAAGGGATACTATAGCATTAACTACATACTGACTATCAGAAAATAAATTAAATACAGAATCTTTAAACATCATAAAAGCTTGTAATACTGCATTAAGCTCTACCTCTTGAGCTGATTGTTTGGGTACCAAAAATGTAAAAGTTTGATCAGGGGTAACTACTGCTGCTGTACCATTATTTGACCCATCAGTGAATATATTTGGAGCATTTATGATAGGGTTTTTTTTTTGTCATCTTCGGAAAAACTACAGGATGTTTAGACCAAAAAGACAACAAAGGATTAGATGGTAAGTGATTATCAAATGAAACATTAGATTTACACATGATTATTGCCCAAGTATTTAACTCATTAGCTAACTCATCAATTTGATCCATAGTATATGGAGTAATAATTTTATTGGGAGAAATTCAAAACACTCCCTTGGCTGCCTTTATTCCTTTGAGTATTAACTGTCCTACAGCCTCAGGATATCTAGTAAGAATAGTGTTAGGAGAATAAGATAAATGTATCCACAATAATGGACCTTCTTGCCAGAATATTCCTGTAGGAATACTTTTTGTTGGCAGTACAATAAATAATAAAGGCAAACTTATATCAATTCTATCCAAATGCATATTTTCCATATATGTTTCAATGATTTTTAATGCCTTTCTTGCTTCAGGCGTCAACATGCGGGGTGAATTTGGATCTGATGGACCTTTTAGAATATCAAATAAAGGTCCCAACTCTCCTGTTGGTATGCCTAGACAAGGCCTTATCCAATTTATGTCTCCTAATAACTTTTGAAAGTCGTTAAGTGATTAGAGTTGATCTACTCGTATTTGAATTTTGGGTGGACGGACCATGGTTGAGGATAATAAAACCCCTAAATAATTAATTGGAAGATTTAATTGTACTTTATCTATTGCTATCTCTAGATTATAATTTTTTAATAAATTTGTAAGTGTGGCATAACATTCTAGCAATGTGTTTTTATCTTTATGTGCCAATAACACATCATCCATATAGTGAAATATTTGTAGTTCAGGATTTTGATTTCTAAGTGGCTGGATTACTTTGTTAACATAAATTTGACACATAGTTGGGCTGTTAGCCATCCCTTGAGGGAGTACTTTCCATTCATATCTCTGATCAGGACCTTCATGATTTAGTGCAGGGATAGTAAATGCAAAATGTGGACTATCCTCGGGATGAATTGGAATTGAAAAAAAAAACAATCTTTAATATCTATAGCTAAAACATACCAGGTTTTTGGTAAAGCAGACAATTGGGGAATCCCTGATTGAGCAGGTCCCATAATAACCATCTCATTATTAATGGCTCTTAAATCTTGCAATAATCTCCATTTACCAGATTTCTTTTTAATGACAAAAATGGGAGTATTATGGGGAGATACGGAAGGTTGTATATGTCCCTCCGCTAATTGTTGTTTGACCAGGTCATGGGCTATTTGTATCTTTTCTTTAGTCAGGGGCCACTGAGGAACCCACACTGATCTTTCTGATTTCCAAGTAATTTTGATTGTCTCAGTGGCCCTTTCTGAAAACCCAATCCATGTCTATTTGTTTCTTGATCTATGTGAATTGGTGCTGTCATACCTTGTTCTTGTTTTTCTAATCTTTTTCCTTTCCTAAAGCCTTGTCTAGCCCTAGTAGTGGGCGCATTAGGATTGATGTTATTTGTTAATGTCAAACCTAATTGATCTAGGACATCTCGTCCCCATAAATTTATAGGAAGATGATCCAATACATAGGGCTGTATAGTTCCTTCACATCCTTCAGGATCCTTCCAATCTAATACCATTGCACTTCTATGGGGATTAGTTGCCACTCCTAGGCCTCGAAGCGTTTGAGTGGCTTGTTGTAATGGCCAATGTTTCGGCCATTCTTGATGAGATATGATGCTAAGGTCTGCACCTGTATCAAGTAGCCCATTAAAGTCATGTCCTTGAATATTTAGTTTTAGCATGGGGCGAGAATCTAGATTTAAAGACAGCATAGCCCAATCTACACCTGTGGAGCCTAATCCCCTGGAACCTCTTTCTACAGTACGACTGGAAAATTTATCATGCAGGCTGGGTATTATTAGTAACTGTGCTATTCTATCTCCTGGTGAAATTACTGATATATCTCTTGGAGAACTAGCTATAATTTTTATTTCACCTTCATAATCGGGATCAATTACCCCAGGACTTATCATAAGTCCTTTTAGTGTTGAAGAACTGCGTCCCAATAATAAGCCTACTGTTCCTTGGGGAAGAGGTCCTTTTACTCCTGTGGGAATGATTTGAACTCCCATCTCTGGAGTTAGTACTGCTCTGGCAGAGGCGCAGATGTCCAACCCTGCGCTCCCTCTAGTTTGTCCGATGAGGGATTTAATGGATAATGCATCCTGGGCACTACCTTGATGGTGTTGCTGGGTTCCTCCACTGCCCCGTATATTTGTGGTTTTGGGCCCCGGAGCATTGGGCCCTCCAGTCCGTTTTTTGGCAATGGAGCCTGATGCCTTTCTCCACGATATCGTGGGTAAACACTTGGTCCTTGTCTGTTTTTTGATAACGGAATACCCTCTATGGTGGTTTGAGAACGGCATTCATTAGCCCAATGTTTCCCTCTATGGCATCGTGGGCAAATACCCCGTATTCTATTCCTTTGATACCTAGCTTTGTTAAACCCTCCTCCTATGGGGCAACTCCTTTTAAAATGTCCTGTTTGATCACAATTATAGCATGTTTTTGGCCTGGCATCTAAAGCCTGTTGTACTGCTGCTAAGACTTGCCCTTGTTCATTAATGTCTCTACATAATTTAATATATGTGTTTAAATCTTCATGTTTCCATGGTCTGATGACCTCTCTGCAGCAACGATTTGCTTGGTCATAAGCCAGTTGTTTTATAAATGGCATTGCCTGTTCTGTATCTCCAAATACTCTAGATGCTGTCTGAATAAGCCTATCTACAAATTCAGCGTAAGGTTCATTAGCTCCTTGTATTACCTTAGATAATTGTCCTTGTAAATCTCCATGCCCCTGTAAAGTTTTCCATGCCTTAATTGCATCTACAGCAATTTGTGCATATACGCCAGGATCATATTCAATTTGTTGCCGTTGACCCTCATAAGGTCCTTTTCCTAATAACATATCTAGATTTCTTTGAGGGTAACCGGCTGCTGCATTTCGCCTAGCTGTCTCCATGCAAAATTCCTCATTGGCAACCTTCCATAACAAATATTGTCCTCCATTTAGCACAGATCGACACATGTTAGCCCAATCTGCTGGCGTCATGTCTAAGTTGGTAATGGATTCGACCATGCTCACAGTGAAGGGTGCTTGTGGCCCGTAGGTTGTTACAGCCTCCTTTAATTGCTTCACTGTTTTGAAATCTAAAGCACGGTGAATTCATTGCCCTCCTGCCTGCTCAAGTACAGGGCATGCCAATCTTTAGGGTCCTGCCTCAGGGTTCCGTCCATCAACTATGGGAGTTGAGGGCCGCTCAGCTGTAGATGGAGCTGTTGGTTGAATTACACCCTCTGGTGATAGAACGGGGTTAGTAGCAGCCTCCTGTTGTAATTCCCCGCCTGATGGTTGTTTTTCCTCTAAGCTTTCTTTCTTCAAATCTTCCTCTGTCTGACTAGCTTGAGAGACCTTCTCTTTCGCTTGACCTAACATGTTTTCTACCATAGTCTGGACCTCTAACAATTTACTTAACAGTCTTTCGGTTTGTTTTTTACTAGTTTCTAATCTACTATAAAGGTAACACAACCCAATAAGATAGCATAAAACAAAACCGAAACAGAATGAAACAAAAACCGAACAAAGAATAGTTGTATCAATTTTCTCTTTCTCAGGGCCGAATAACTTCAAACCTTGAGCCAACCATTTTTCCCAGTTTGCCTGAGAAAATTCTAGGGATAGGCAGCTTGAAACAAAAACAAGATAAATCAAAACGAGAACACATTGTATTTTGAAATGGTCACCCATTTTGTTGCCTTCCCTCAGGGGCGAGCAATTTTACTCACCTCCAAGCTTCAGGCGTTCCCCGTGCAGGCCGCCAGTTGCCTCAGTCTGGCTGGGCACAAAATCACGAGCCACTCAAGCAGGAACAAAGTTTATTTTTTGAAACTGCCACCAATGTCCGGTACTGCCCGGGCAGATTTTTTCCACCCACGCCGCCTCCTCCCACAGAGAGAGCTCCTCCCCCGGAACTCCCTCCTCCTGTACTTCCCCAACCAATGGGAACTCTCCAGGAGTCCCGTAGCCGGCCTAGGTGAACAGCAGGAGTCCAATATCCTTATGAATGCAAATCTTAACATAATCATATCATCTCAATGGCTAGCTGGTGTCACCTTTCCACCAAAAATGCCATGCATCATATACTTGGCTCTTAGCACCTCAATAACTTTATTTATATTTTATATATATATTTAGAAGAAATAGGTAAAGGGCATACAGAAGAAAATGTTGGAAAGGATATAAATAGCCAAACAATATGTAAATAATACTTAGCATCTCTTCACATTCCCATTTAGGAATTACAATGAGAGGGGCTGGAGTTGTAGCTCAGTGGTAGAGCACTTGCCTAACATTTGTGATGTGCTGGGTTTGAGCCTCAGAACCATACAAAAATGAATAAAATAAAGGTATTATTTCCATCTACAACCCAAAAAATTTTTTTATAAAAGAATTACAATGAAAACTTTGAAGTTTGTTGCTGCTACTTTTTCTTTTGTTCCTCACAAGTTAGAGTTTTTTTTTTCTTTTTTCTTTTTTTAAGCCTGATGAAACCTGGAGTTGGTGAAAATACAAAAAGCACAGGTGGTGGGATGTCACCACCACCTGTCTGGTCCTCCCTGGTGGGAGCAGAGTCGGGTACCCTTCCCTGGCAGGTGTGCAGTGTCAGTTGGCCTAAATATCCTCAGCTGTTTGAAGCGTCATATTTAGAAGGTGGTACAGTCTTTGAAGCAGCAATGCTGTTTCTGATGTGAATCTTGAAGCCCTGATGAGCCCATGTGGTAGGCAGGCGATGACCTTTTCAGCCTTGTATGGTTACCTAAGATCTAATTCCCCCCTAGGTACTTGGTTGGCCCCCACGACTCTCTGGGCCAGTGGAATATCATCAGATGAAGTCTTGGAACAACCATGGTGCTGTCCTGCAGCCCCATCCTAGCCTCCTTTGGACCTATTTCTGGAGTCCCCGAGCATCAGGTAAGGTGTCTACTAGCTGGGACTGCTGTGCTGGAGAGGCCACAGGTAGGTGTTCTGGTCCATGATGACAGCTGAACACAGCCTTCTAGGCCCTCAGTGACTGCTGCTGGGAATGAGATGTCAGTAGATGTACATGGAATAGGATTCCACAGTTGAGTCCTTATGAAATCCCTGCCTGAGAAACTCTGGGACATAATACAGTGGTTCTTTTACGGCATTAGATTTTCAAGCAGTCCATCATTCGGTTCTAGATAACTGGACTGAGGGATACATACCGCTATGTGTATAAGCTTGTTCACGGGTCATAATACATGTAAATGAGAAATTGGAAACAAAGGAAGTAGTGTCTGTCACTAAGGAGTTTGCGCAGGGGTGTACACCAACACAGTGGAGTGTACCTGGTAAGCAGGCTGAAAGAGTGGTGAAGGGTGGCCACTGTTCATGGACAGTGTTCACAACATGAGAAACAGAAGCTGAAATCCCAGTGGCTAGAGAGGCTGAGGCAGGAGGATCACCAGCTCCAGGCCAGCCTGGGTAACTTAGTGAGACCCTGTCTCAAAATAAGAAATAAGTGGGCTGGGGCTGGGGCTCAGCGGTAGTGCACTTGCCTGGCATGTGTGAGGCACCGGGTTTGATTCTCAGCACTGCATATAAATAAATAAAATAAAGGTCTATCAACAACTAAAAAAAAAATATTTAAAAAAATAAGAAATAAAACAGCTGGGGGGTGTAGCTTAGTGACAGAGCATCCCTGGGTTCAAGGCCCAGTTCTGGAGGGGAAAATAAAACAGACCCGAACTGATGACCTCACCAAACAAGATATTCAGATGCCAAATATACATATGAAAACCTGTTCCACACCAAGGTCATTAAGGAATTGCAGATCAACACAATGAGGTACTTCCCCACCTTTATTAGAATGGCCCTGATCCAGAACTCTGACTACACGGGACACTGTGAGAACAAGGAGCTGCAGGAGCTCTCATTCATTGCTCCTGGGAATGAAAGATGGCACGGCCCCTGTGGAAGACGGGCTGGGGCTGTAGCTCAGTGGTGGAGCGCTTACCTACCATGTGTGAGGCACTGGGTTTGATTCAGAACCACATGTGATAAATACAGCCCACTGACAACTAAAAAAAAATATTTTAAAAAAAGAATGAACTATCCAGTCACAAAAAGACATGGAGGAACCTTACGTGTGTATTGGTATGTGAAAGGAGTCATCTAATAAGACTGCACACTGTATGATTCTGAAAAAGGCAAATTTTCCAGACATGGAGACAGTAAAATGAACCATGGATGCAAGGTGCTGAAGGGGAAACGGAGCTGGGTGAGTGGGTGGAGCACCGGAGACTTAGGGCAGTGAAACTATTGTGTGTGCTGTGGTGGGGATACTTGACATGCACCTGCCAAAATCCAGACTATTTCACACCAAGAGTGAACCCGAAATGTAGACTATGGGATGTAGTTAACAATAATGTATCAGTATGACTTCATCCATTGTAACAAAGGTACCCTGAGAATGGAAAATATCTGTAATACAGGAAATTGTGGGGTAGGGGCCATGGAAACTACTTTCTGCTCAATTTTTAGGAAATCGGAAAAAAAATAGTAGTGATAATAGATGAAGTGGTAGCATGCAGCCGTGTGTGTCTGCTTTCTTATTAGGCGTTAGATGTGTCCAGATTGATGTACCCAAAATAACACCTGGATCCATCCCGATGACATCCCAGGCTGGCACTTTAGGGAGGTGGGAAGCTTTACCACTTCCTCTATGGTTTGATTGTTCATAATGAGCACAGAACTGGCAAGAATACATGCTTCTGGGCTGGGGATGTGGCTCAAGCGGTAGCGTGCTCTCCTGGCATGCGTGCGGCCCGGGGTTCGATCATCAGCACCACAAAGATGCTGTGTCCACCGAAAACTAAAAAATAAGTATTAAAATTCTCTCTCTTTAAAAAAAAAAAAAAGAATACATGCTTCTGTTTCCCAATAGTTGGGAAGGGGAAGAATTTACAGAAGGGAAGAAAGCCTTAAAAATGAACTTTATTTTGGTACTAGGGATTGACTCTGGGACACTTTACCACTGAGTGACAGTCCCAGTCCTTTTTGAGAGGGTCCTGCTAAATTGCTGAGGTTGGCTTTGAACTTGCTGTCCTCCTGTGTCAGCCTCTGGAGTCAAAGGGATTACAGGCATGAGCCACCATGGTTGGCAAAAATGAATTTAATTTAATTTTCACAGTGCTACGGATGGAACCCAGGGTTTTACTCATGGTAGGCAAGTGCTTTACGGAGTGCCACCCGACCCCTTAAAAATGCTGCTGCTTTTGTGTGTGTGTGTGGTGCTGGGGATTGAAAAAATACATTTTAAATAATGAAAGTCCTGATTCTTTAGTCAGTTATGCTAGCTTTTTCAACCAACAACCTTGAGTCTCAGGGGTCAAGGGTGACAGCCAGAGTGTAGGCCTTCTGCAACTCTCTTCATCTAGGGGAACTTGGAACCTCAGGATATCATCCACCTCTGACTCCCATGAAGTAACAAGTAGAGGCAGGGCTGGCACTTCACCCAGGAAGCTCTGCTAAGATTTCTCGCAGGGGATGGACTGGAGGAGGACAAATGCAGAGACTGGGTAGCACTAGCCATGATACCCTGGACATAAAAAAAAAAAAAAAAAAAATCACCCTTACTTGGTCTACCCAGACAACACAAAACACACACATTGGGTGCTGGAGATTGAACCCAGGGAGCTCTACCACTGAGTCACATCCCCAGTCCTTTTTATCTTTATTTTAAGAGAGGATCTGGCTAAGCTGCTTAGGGCCTCGCTAAATTGCTGGTGCTGGCTTTGAACGTGCGATCCTCCTGCTTCAGTCTCCGGAGCAGCAGGGATTAAGTGCGTGCGGCGCCAACCACGCCCGGCTCACCACCTAGACACGTTCTGACGGCCCTTTCCGGGTAATTCTGCAGGCACTGTGGTGTGCAGCTCTGCACAGCGTCTTCCTGGGCTGCATCCTTCACACTGCTACAGAAGCACCTGCGCGCCAGGTGAGATCGGGCACCCAGGTGAGCGTGACGTTCTCCTGCGCAGCACGGTGCGGGGAAGGGCGGCTCCGCACGCGGCCCCCGGCAGCACGCGTCCTGCCAGCGCCCGGCACACCACGTGTCAGCGCCGTCCCGGGGCGCAGGCCGGCCCCGCCCCCCGCCGGCCGGAAGCGGGGGGGATGGCCCCGCCCCCGCCGCCGGCCAATCCGCACACGCGGCTCATGAATAGTGAGCGCGCCGCCGCCCCGCCCGCTCGCGCAGATCCCGATCGCGGCCGCGGACGAAGATGGCGACTGCCATGTACTTGGAGCACTACCTGGACAGTAAGCGCCCGGGCCGCGCCTCCGCGCGCGGGCCCGCCCCACCCCGCGCCCCACACCCGCGCGCGGACCCCGGGGCTCGGGCGGGAGCCGGGGCGGCGGGGCGGTGGCGGGCCGGTCGGGCGGCGGTGGGGGGGCGGGCGCGGGGGGCGCGGTGCGGGGTCTGCCGCCTCGGCCGCGCCAATTCCAGGTGCGTCACGGCGGGGCGGGGCTGGCGGGTCGGCCCCGCCCCACCAGGCCCCGCCCCCTGGCTCTGCACCTGCGCGCGGCTCGCCCCGCGCTCTGGGCACCCCGCTTCTGCCCAGCTGCCCGCTGGCCGGGTGCGTGCGGTCGCGGCCTTGCCGGCTTCCCACCGGTGCCGTCCCGCAGAGGCCGAGGCAGGGGCGTCCTGCTTAGTGGGTTGACGTCCAAGGCAGGCCCGCGCAGTTTACAGGTGGTACCAGCTCGGGTCCCCTGAGAGCGGGAGAGTGATTATTTCCCTCATTGCACAGAGGAGTAAATGAGGCCCCAGCGGGGCGTGGGGTCCATCCCTTCCTCAAGGGACGCCCGGTTCCACCCTTTGCCAGAGGAGCGGGGCCGTCCCTGTTCCAGTGCCCACCAGGGGGCCTCCTAAGGCTAGTTTAAAATGAGGTTTTTCCTGTGCTAGTCCCCAGAGCACCTGCTGGGTGCAGGTCGGGAGCGGGACTCCCGTTTCCCTGCAGCTCTCTAGCAGGTATCACGGGTGGTTTAAAAGTTAACAGAATATTACGGGACACAAAGGAACGACAGATCAGGTGCTGCGGGTGCTGTCCCCTGGGCAGAGTGGAGAGGGCCAGGGGAGAGTATGGGGAGACAGATGCTGCTGTGAGTTTGTGCCCTGGGCCAATTGAGGAAGCCACAGTGCTTGACACCAGATTTGAAAGATTGGATTTAGGCTAAAAAGTATTGCCTTGGGGTAGACCAGAAGAGGGAGCCAACGTGGACATCTGCTGGGGGAGTGTCCCGTTGGACTAGGGGTGCAATGCAGACAGGAAAGCAGGTTGGTGTTCTCTCCAGCTGTCTCACAGGGTCACTGCTGGCTGCAGGGTCTATCTGTCACATGGGCTGCATTTCCAGTGCTCAGCTGTCATATGTAGCCAGTGGCTGCTGTGCTGGGCAGGGAGGAGAGAACATGCTTGCCTTGTGTCCAGTGCCTGGTGCATTGCACTACAGGGCAAGGGAGAGATCAAGGAGGATGGGGTTCTGGCTTTGGAGATCAGAGTTCACTGAGGGGAGTGATCTGAGTTGAGTGGGTGGGGCTCCTGGGAGGAGCTGTGGCTGTCTCCCTGCCTCTGCTGGCTTGCTGGCTGTTTCTGGCATTCCCTGCTAGCTTCTCCAGTTTTGGTGGCTTTTCAAGCCAGCCAGTACAATTTGGGACCCACCTCTAGAAGGAAGTCTTTTTTTTTTTTTAAATATTTATCTTTTAGTTTTTTTGGTGGACACATCTTTATTTTTTTATTTTTATGTGGTGCTGAGGATCGAACCCAGCGCCCCGCGCATGCCAGGCGAGCGCGTTACCGCTTGAGCCACATCCCCAGCCCCTAGAAGGAGGTCTTAATCTCTCTGCTCTCAGACATGAGCAGAAACAGAAGCCAGTGAGCACATTGTTACAGACACCCAAGAAAGGCTAGGTGGCAGATCTTGCCCTCCTGGGAGGTACACGACTCCATGTTTGTTTCAGGCATTGAGAACCTTCCCTGTGAACTTCAGAGGAACTTCCAGCTGATGCGAGAGCTGGACCAGAGGACAGAAGGTGGGTTTAGCAGAGCTGGGTGCTGACTCCAGCCAGCAGCTCCCAAAGCCAGAAGAGGAGGCAGTGGGGGATTGGAGGGCAGCCAGGGAGCTGAACCACTAGTGTCTTTGAGAGAGCGCTGGTACTGTTAAAGTCAGTTGTAGCTTCTTGGAGTTTTACACGTTTTCACGTCACATCTGTGTGTTTACACATGCGTGTGTACATATGCTGAGGGGGGGAGTGCTGGGGCTGGAACCCAGGGCCTTGCTTACGCCAGATAGGTGCTCCACCTCTGAACTGCATCCCATGTGAATGACATCTTAGCCATCATCATTTTCAGTCACAGCACTTCTTGCTTTTTTCTTTTCTTTTAAAAATTTCCTACTTCCAAACTGTACACGTAGGTTGAGTATCCCTTATCCAAAAGAAGAGTTTGAGATTTTTCATGTTTTCCAATTGCAATATTTGCATATGTATAACGAGCTATTTTGGGGATGAGACCTAGTCTACATACAAAATTTACATTTAGTGTGTACCTTGGACCCCTGACCAGTCAGAGTGCTAGAGAGTCCCAGAGCTCACAAGTGCATGCCATGAAGTGCACACCCCTGGAACACAGCTGCTCTGTGGGCAGTGGTGGCCATGTTCCAGGCAGGGCTTGGTTCTTGTTGGGCCAGCTCTTGCCACCACTTGGCCTTGTAACGCTGCTTTTAGCCTGGTGACATGTGGTTCATCTTCCACCAGATAAAAAAGCAGAAATCGACCTCTTGGCTGCAGAGTATATCTCCACAGTGAAGACCCTTTCTCCAGACCAGCGTGTGGCGCACCTGCAGAAGATCCAAAGCGCCTACAGCAAGTGCAAGGAGTACAGCGATGACAAGGTGCAGCTGGCCATGCAGACCTACGAGATGGTGAGGCTCTGGGTGCTGGGCGGGGGCTCCCTGGGGCACTGCCTCCTGGGCCAGTTTGTCCATGTGGGTGCATGCTATATGAGCACGGCACCCCTGATCTGCTCCAGCCCCAGCCTGGGCTCTCTGTTGCCCCTGTGGGCTGAGCTTGCAGTCTGTCCCTGGACCCCTGTGGTACAAAGTCATCTTGTGATGCTGTGGGCTCCTGGAGTTTGAAGCTCACTCTGGGGTTCTGCTGCCTAGGTGGATGCCTCAGACTGCCAGATTTGGGGATTAAGCAGACTCTTTCTAAAAGGTTAGATTTGGGGCTAGAGTTGTAGCTCAGTGGCAGAGCATTTGCCTAGCATGTGTGAGGCATTAGGTTCGATTCTTAGCACTACATAAAAATAAGCAAATAAAATAAAGGTATGCTGTCCATCTACAACTATGAAAACAAACAAACAAACAAACAAACAAAAGTTAGGTGTGGTTCATTGTCAGTACGATGCACAGTAGAGTTTGAGGTTGTAGGTCATCTCCAGGTATGGAAGAGTGCTGTCTCTCCGCCCCGTGGATGGTGGTGTGGCAGTGTGGATGAAGGAGGTCGGGTTCTGGGTGTGATGGCTGTTGCTCCATAGGAGTGTCTCCTCTCAGGAGCAGGGCAGCCACGTTGTCGTCTTCTTAGGTGTTGCTCCCACTGGTCCTGTGCCTGAGGCACGGTGGTTCTCTTCACGGCTTTTGTTCCTTCAAGAGCTTCTCATTCTTTGGGTTTTTAGGCTAGGATCCTCCCCCGGGGAGGCTGTGACCGGGAGCCGGCAGGTGGCGCGCGTCCCTGCTCTGGGTTCCCGCGGGCCCGAGGGGTGCTCTGGGTGTGGCTGGTGTCCTGGGCTGGCCGGGGTGGGGGCCGAGCTTGCAGAGAGATGCTGCTGTCACCTGCTGAAGAACAGCTGTTCTGGCTCCTCCTGAGGTGGAGGTCCACTTTGTTTTTTGGTTGCTTTGTGGTGCTGGGGATAGAGCCCAGGGCCTCATTTATGCATGCAAGGCAAGTGTGGCCCCTGCACCCAGCAGTTGTCCCCTGCTTACCTTTGCATTTCACACCTGTTACTCTTTGTTGCCTATGCTCAGGTTTTTTCCAGGCAAGACTCTTGTTAGGAACATGTGGTTTCCAAAGGAGCCCTGCTTTGGCCTGTCCAGCTCACCCATGACTGGAGACCCAGCACTAGGGCTCCTCATGTGCCTCAGTCTCCAGGAGCTTCACTTGGACCTTTGAGTCCAACTTCCCAGTGTGTGTTTGCAGGTGGATAAACACATTCGGAGGCTTGATGCTGACCTGGCACGCTTTGAAGCCGACTTGAAGGACAAGATGGATGGCAATGACTTTGACAGCCCCGGAGGACGAGGGTTGAAAAGCAAGTGTGGTGTTCTTCCTGTTTGTCCTTGTTGGCTGGGGTTTTGAGCAGTTGTGCCTAACAGATGCGTTAGGAACTTGGTGGTGGACATCGTATTTGGGTGAGTCTTGTTCTGCTGTAGTGAATTAGTGAAAGAGATTTGGGGTGATTTGGGTCTTTTCCTGTTTTCCAGAAGGACGAGGTCAGAAAGAAAAAAGAGGCTCCCGGGGCCGTGGCAGAAGGACCTCAGAAGAAGATACTCCCAAGAAGAAGAAACACAAAGGAGGGTAAGGGGCTTTCTGCCCTTTTTTATCAAGGAGCATGGTGCACACTGGTTAGGGTGTGGAGGCAGCAGGACCGTGAGCCTTGTGCTCGCCCAGGCCAGGTGGCTCCTGGTCTGTGGAGCTTGGCATGTGCTGAAGGGTCCATCCTGCCAGCACGCCAGGCCGGAGTATGTGTGCAGTAGCCAGTGCCTACAGAGCCACTCTGCCCCTCATGCTGCCCTCAGGAACTGCAGAGCCCTGGGTGCCACAGCAGGTGCTGGCCAGGCCCCTTTCCAAAGGGCGCATCTGTATCCCTCTGTTGGTTTTACGTACATGTGTTTTGCATGTATTCACTGTTAAATTGTGTGACTGTGTTTATTAAATGTATGTGTCATTTATCTTGAACTTCTTCAAGATATTTTATTTAGCGGCCCCAGAGGCCTAGCGTCTCTGAAGTGACCTTCGCACTAGAAAGAACACAGCAGCTGCCCGGGGCCTCTGCAGGCATGGCTGCGGGCTAGGGAGAGGGCCAAGCCGTGCTCTCCTGACACAGGTTATCAGACTGGGCCTCACTGCTTTTCCTTGTGTTGGGGTGGAACCTCCAGGCTCTGCCCTGTGAGGCGAACATCCCTCCACTGGTCACACAGCCCCTTACTTATACTTCTAGATTGGCTTTACCAGGGGCACATGGACATGCAGTGAGATGTTCTCATCTCAAGTGTTCAGCTTTGTGCTGTAGCCAGGGTCTTTGTTACTGATTCAAGTTATTCTTGAGTCAGGTTTGGTACTAGGTGTTTTCCAACAAACTTGTCTGTCTTGATGAGTACAGTGGCACACGATACCAGCTGCTTCAGAGGCTGAGGCAGGAGGATCGAAGGTTTGAAGCTAGCCATAGCAACTGAATGAGACTCCATCTCAAAATAAAATAAAATAAAGGGCTGGGTATGTGGCTCAGTGGTAAAGTGCCCCGGGTTCAATTCCCAGTACCAAAAAAGCAAACAAAAAACCTGATAATTTATGAGGAATTTTTTTTTTTTTTTTTTTTTGTGGTATCAGGATTGAACCAGAGGGTGCTTTAGCTCTACCATTCACATCCTACCCATTCTTGCATTTTTATTTATTTATTTTTGGTACTGAGGATTGAACTCAGGGGCACTTGACCACTGAGCCACATCCCCAGCCCTGTTTTATATTTTATTTAGAGACAGGGTCTCACTGAGTGCTTGGTGCCTCTTTTTTGCTGAGGTTGGCTTTGAACTTGCGATCCTCCTGCCTCAGCCTTCCAAGCTGCTGGGATCACAGGTGTGTGCCACTGCACCAGGTGGTTTTTTTTTTTTTTTTTGTAGTTGGACAGAATGTTTTTACTTTATTTATTTATTTTCATGTGGTGCTGTGGATCGAACTCAGAGCCTCACGCATGCTGGGCAAGCGCTCTACCACTGAGCCCAGCCTCGCACCTGGCTTTACATTCATTTTGAGACAGGTCTTGCTAAGTTACCCAAGCTGGGCTTGAACCTGCAGTCCATGTGCCTCAGCCTCTGGAGTCACTGGGGTGACAGGTGTGGCCACTGTGCCTGGCATATCCTCAGGTTTTTTGACAGCAGACTGCCATGACCTCATGTTATTGAGGGTCTGCTGTGGTGAGCCGTGCTGATGACTGCCCTCTCCTGGTCCTGTTGCTGGTGGTCTGCTCTTGTCTGTCCTGACCTCGAGAGAGCTGGCCTTCAGTCTCTGTG
The DNA here is from genome assembly GCF_021218885.2 of Marmota monax. Lineage (NCBI taxonomy): Eukaryota > Metazoa > Chordata > Mammalia > Rodentia > Sciuridae > Marmota > Marmota monax. The sequence continues at coordinate 283,027 of NW_026694888.1, read as the reverse complement.
GCTTCTGCTGGGGGTTTTCCTCTGTGTCTGTGTCTGCTCTTTGTTGTGTCCTTCCATCTGCTCAGCTTGGGTTCAATTTGCTTTTCTTTTTCTGGCATTTTAAGATGTGGGTTGCCTAGATCATTTATTTTTATACCTTGTAATTTGTTTTAGTTGCAAATTCCATACATTTTGATATGTTGGGTTTTAATTTTCATTTTATTTGAAATATTAAAAAACTTTCATTCTGATTTTCCTTGACCTAAAACTCATATAGAAGTATGTGTCTCAATTTATAATTTGGGATTTTCCTGATAACTTACTGATTTTACTTTTTTAAGTGTGTTGTGATCAGAACATCCTGTTCTGAAACCGTGTGCAGGCAGTGGAGATGAGCGTGGTGGCCCCACGCAGGGCACTTGATGGAGTGTGGTCCCACTCTGCTGGGTGGTGTCCTGAGGGCCAGCCGGGCCCCAGGCCCACAGTGCTGCTCAGGCTGTGTGTCTTGCTGATGCTCTGGGTGTGGGGCCTCCCACCTCCAGCTCAGGGGAAGGTCTGTCTCCTCTCCTTCTAGGGCTCTTTTCCTTTTTTTGGCACTGGGGATTGAACCCAGGGGCTCTTTACTACTGAGCCACATCCCAGCCCATTTTTATTTTTTGTTTCGAGACTAGGTCTCACTAAGTTGCTGAGGCTGGCTTTGAACTTGTGCTCCTCCTGCCTCAGCCTCCCCAGTCACTGGTATTACAGGTGTGTGCCACCATATTTGGCTCGCCCTTTATTTTCAACACATTTATTTTTTGTTTTGAGTGTGTTTATTTTTCTCTCTTTCTTTTTTTTGGGTACATAACCATTGAGTTACACCCCCAGCCCTTTTTTATTTTTATTTTTTGTGGTGCTGGGATTGAACCCAGTGCCTTGTGCATTCAAGGCAAGCACTCTACCAACTGAGCTATATCCCTGGCCCCCTTTTATATTTTTTATTTTGAGAAAGGGTCTTACTAAGTTGCTGAGGCTGGCCTCAAACTTGCCATCCTCCTACCTCAGCCCCCTGAGCTGCTGGGATTACAGTTGTGCACCAGTGTGCCTGGCGAGTGGGTTTCTTACATGCAGCAAATAGCTGAGTCCTTTTTTCCTAGACTGGCGGTCTCTGCTCTGTGATTATGCTGTGTGGACCCCTCACATTTAGTGTAGTTGATAATGTGGTGTGTCTAGATCTCCTCTCTTGTAGCGTTTTCTGTTTGCCCATCTGTTTGTTCCCTGACAGTTGGATTCGTCAGGCATGTTCTTAGTGTTTTCTTTCCTGCTGTTGTACTAGCTGATCTAGGAGGTGTGCTGTTGTGTGAACTCACACAGAGGACCCCACATAGTGTGCTGGACACACTGGGCATGTGGATACCGTGCTCTGCCTGTGTCCATCCTGCTCTGTGCCAGTCAGGCACCGTTCTGGGTGTAGCATGAGCCTTTCCTGAGTTCAGTCTCCCAGGCGCACCAGGTTCTGACCTGGCATATGTGTGTTGGGGGGCTGGACTCTGGTGGTGGATGGTGGGCAGTTAGCAGGGGCTGAGGGGCTGGGAGGTGGTGGCCATGCTCCTTTGGGTGAGCAGGACGTCAGGGACCCCCTGTGCCAGGTGGTGCTGTGTCAGGTGACAGTAGGTGGAATCTTGAAGACTGAGTCGACCCTGCAGCTACACATAGAGGTCACCCCTGGGTGCTGTCTAGGCCCCTTTGCCTGGACTGTCTTCTGCGGTCGGTAGTCACGGGTCACCTGTGGAGACAAGTCCTCTGGGTTCTTGTTTCTCTGGAAATGTCTTTGTCTTGCCTCTTTGTTTTTTGCATGGTGCTGGGGATTGAACCTGGGGGCTCTGGGCCTGCCCGGCAAGCTCTGTGCTGAGTCCCAGCCCCGCTCCTCTTTTCCACTTTTGAAGGACAGTTCTGCTGGAGGTAGATCTTGAGGTTTGTCTTGCTTTCTATTTTCATTAATGACGATGTTCTATGTTCTTTTGTCTCCTGTAATTTCAGATGAGAAGTCAGCAAAACCTTTGTTCCCATTATTATTGACATTTTTTTCTGTAAGATTTCTCTCTCATACTGACTGATAGCAATTTGAAAATGATGTGTCCCCCGACCCCCTAGTACTGGGGATCGAACCCAGGGTCTCATGCACATTTGGCAAGCACACTACCACTGAACTGTACCCCCAGCCCTTTAAATATTTCGAGTCAGGATCTCACAAGTTCCAGGGAAAGGACTTGAACTTATGACCCTCCTGCCTCAGCCTCCTGAGCAGCCAGGATCACAGGCAGAGTTCTTATTGCCTGTCTGACCTTGGGTGTCAGGGAGACGTGGGCGGAGTCAGCACTTTCCTGGCCCAGGCAGGTTGAGCCGGGTGGATGGCTGTGTCTGCAGCAGACCCAGTGCCCCTGGGGCCTCAGGTTGCCAGGTGATGCCTTCCTGGCTCTGAACCCTGCACATGTCCTGTGAGTGGCAGCTGCATGAAGGCCCTGGCATGTGGTGGTGATGCTGGCTTGTGTGGCAGGGTGGGCTCTTGGTCCCAGGAGGTGGGTAGATCCTCCCTCAACTGCAGGTCTGTTCTCCTTGCCCCAGTGCCTCTGACATCTGTAAATGGTTTTTTTTTTTTTTTTTTGGGGGGGGGGGCGGTTTACTGAAGATTGAACCCAGGGTGCTTAACCACTGAACCATATCCCCAGCCTTTTTTATATTTTTTATTTAGAGACACGGTCTCGCCTCACTAAGTTGCTGAGGCTGGCTTTGAACTCGTGATCTTCCTACTTCAGCCTCCCAAACCTCTGGGATTACAGGCTGAGCCACTGCGCCTAACTTAAATGTGGTTTTGAATTTCCTGGACTTGATTTTTCCGGCTTGGAGGGCAATAGCACATGGAGCCTTTGGCCTGCTCCTCACTGAGAACGCTCCCCAGGGCACCCTTGGCGAGAGGATTTGCACTGGGGTTTCCAGGAGGCGTGGGAGCCCTAGCCCCTCTCTCTGACACTACAGGAGGGACCCATGCATGGTGGGACCGGCTCTCAGGTTGCAGCTTAGAGGTAGCCATGGGCCCGCCCAGCAGGAGCTGCATTGTGCCTGGTGCCAATTCCTGTCCAGTAGCAGGAGGAGGCCATAGCTCACTGCTTCCAGGCTTATCTGCTGGACAGGTTGCAATAGCCATGTGGATGGTGTGGTGAGGGGCCTGTGGGACCTGGCTGCATCTGCTTATGTGCAGGTCCAGGTCCTCTGTGGCCCCTGAGTGGCCTTGCTGCACCTGGGCCATTTTATAGGTGTTGAAGCCAGCGGGGTGCCCTGAGGCCCCAAGCTCTGTTGTGTGCAGCCATTGTGGAGGACTAGAGGGGTCCCAGGAGGTAGCCAGGTGGATGTGAACCCAGGACTCCTGGGGCCAGTATGGGAACTGGTGTGGCTACAAGGACATGGCCCTACAAGGACAAGGCGCACAGGAACTTGCCTGTGCAGTGGGTTTTCACAGTGTGGGCTTGGAGTCCCTGCTTCATTCCTGGAGCCCTTTTCCCTGGGGGACCTAGGATGGTGCCTGGTTCCAAGTTCCTGTGGCTCACTTACCTCCGGGGCCAAGCCAAGGGGCCATCCTGAGAGGAATATCCCAGATCTCAAACTGCTTCCCGTCTTCGAGACGAGCGCCGCAGAGCCTGACTTTCTACTAAGGCGGGCCTGCATGGGGCCAGAGGGCCGTTTCTTCTGTAGCCTCTGATCCCAAAGTGTGGACACTGGGGCTCCTGCAGTGCTGGGAGGCACACTGGCCTGTCTGGCAAGCGGAGCCCGTCACACCTGGAACCAGTGGAACCAGCGCTAGCTGGTGGCCAGCCACTGATAGCTGGGGTTGCCCAGCCCCTGAGGATCAGCCGCCTGTGGGGTCCTTGCTGCATGACAGGGATCTGGAGCAGCAGGGCAGGCTGCTGCTCTGGGGTGTGGCTTTCCAGTTGAAGGAGTTTGAGTGGACAGACAGCGAGACCTCTGTTGTCAGAGGGTTTGCCACCCTAGAGGCTGCAGCCAGGCTGCGTGATGACGCAGACAGGAAAGGTGACTGATCCACGGAGTGCCACATGCCTCAGGAAAAAACAGAACTGTTTCCAGACCTGAAGGACGATTGTGACGTGCTTGGAAGCAAGGTTGACAGAGCACGTGGACTTGGACAAGTGTTTGTGGCATGGATTTCAGATATAAGAGAGAATCCTTTGTTTCCAGAGATGCAGAGACGGTGGAAGAGCTGATTACCTACGGGGGAAGGGGCTGGGCTCCTGGAGCCCTCTTGAGCTCTGGGCGGACATTGTGCTGGAGTGTGTGTGTGTGTCTGAGTGGGTGGGAGGTGCTGCCGAGCCTGTGGTATGGTGTGGCCACAGTGTGGTGGCAACAGGTTGGGGGGAGGGGGGAGGAGGGAGGGGTCTGGGCCCAGCTGCTGCTCAGAAACCCAGGGAAGGCTGAGCAGGAGTGGGGTGACAGGCTCCCAAGCTGCTGGGGCTGTGGATTTGGGGTAAAGGTATCTGTGTACATGTGTGGAAGCCTGGGCACAGGATGCACTGGACTTCTCATGGGGGCATGGCACATCAGGCAAGTGGTGGGAGTGCTGGGGAGTGCCATGACCCCGGATCAGTGTGGGATGGGGTGCGGGCAGGCTTCTTGCAAACGTCAGCTGTCCCTGGTGGGTAGGGTTGCATGTGAGCCCCAAGGGAGGTGGCTGGGAGCCGAGGAGGGCCGACAGGACTGGTAGACCTCAGGGTCCTGTCCCCTAGTCCAGCGGCCTCGGCACCCTGGTGGTGGGAGGGGGGTGCACCCTCCTATCTGCTGCCCTCACTGCCCCTCTCATTCCTGGTTGGGGATCTGGGGGTCATCAGGTGCAACGTCGCCTGGTGGCTGCTCACATCCACACCAGTTTTCTCGCCACAAACTCCTAGGAGAGCACGGTGTGGTCAGAGAGGGTTAGAGGTTGTCCTTGAAAAATGTGCCTGCAGAGCAGCACTGGGAATTTCACCAGATCCTAGCTTGCGGTAGGGAAGCTGAAGGAGAGTTGGTGAGTAGCCTGGAGCCCACCGCAGGTTTCCTCCGGGGCAGCGTCGTCTGTCTGCGCAGCCACTGGCGAGGGGACCGGGCCGCAGGCAGAAGGTGGCGCCCTCCCGCCCCGCCATCAGCGCCTTGCCTCCCGCAGGTCTGAGTTCGCGGACACCATCCTGTCCGTGCACCCCTCGGATGTGCTGGACATGCCTGTGGATCCCAACGAGCCCACGTACTGCCTGTGCCACCAGGTGTCCTACGGGGAGATGATCGGCTGCGACAACCCAGATGTGCGTGCGGAGGGCGGGGCCGTGGGAGGGGCGGGGCCCTGGGCGCGGAGGGGGCTCTTGCGGGCGGCGCCGGCATGCGAGGCCTCTGACCCTGTGACGTGGCTTTCCCTTTCCTTTCCAGTGTCCCATCGAATGGTTCCACTTTGCCTGCGTGGACCTCACCACGAAGCCCAAAGGAAAGTGGTCAGTATGGGGTGCTGCAGGGAGCCTGCTGCGCCGGCCTCCCCCGGGGAGGCTGTGACCAGGAGCCGGCAGGCGGCGCGCGTCCCTGCTCTGGGTTCCCGCGGGCCCGAGGGGTGCTCTGGGTGTGGCTGGTGTCCTGGGCTGGCCGGGGTGGGGGCCGAGCTTGCAGAGAGATGCTGCTGTCACCTGCTGAAGAACAGCTGTTCTGGCTCCTCCTGAGGTGGAGGTCCACTTTGTTTTTCGGTTGCTTTGTGGTGCTGGGGATAGAGCCCAGGGCCTTATGCATGCGAGGCAAGTGTGGCCCCGGCACCCAGCACTGGTGGTGAAAATCTGAAATGAAGGTGCTGTTCTTGTGCCCGGGGCATTCTGGAGCAGGTGGAGCATAAGCCAGAGTCCCCGCAGAAGGGCTCTGCCTGATGGACAAGTGGCTTAGGAGGTTCATGCGTACGTTCACGCGCATATGTGGTCCGGTGCTCAGCAGCGGCAACTGTTCAGCTGTCGTTCCTAAGACTTCATTTATTTATTTATTTGTTTATTTTGGGGACAGATACTGGGGATTGAACTCGGCGGGCACCTGACCACTTAGCCACATCCCCATCCCTATTTTGTACTTTATTTAGAGACAGTGTCTCACCTCCCCGCTGCTGAGGGTGTTTTGAACTCGAGATCTTCCTGCCTCAGCCTCCTGAGCCACTGGGATTATAGGTGTGCACCACTGCAACCATCCAAGATTTTATTTTAGAAAATTTTGGTTTTAGTTAGGCACTGTAGTGAATGCCTTTCATCCCAGCAACTGGGGAGGCTGAGGCCGGAGGATGGTAAGTTCGAGACCAGCTTCAGCAACTTAGGCCCTGTCTCAAAAAAAAAAGAAAAAATAAGAAAGGACTAAGGATACAGCTTGGTGCAAGAGCACCCCTGGGTTCAATGCCTAGTAACATGAAAATGGGTACACGGATACACAGGTGGGACTGGGATGCAGCTTGGCCTAGTAACATGAAAATGGGTACACGGATACACAGGTGGGACTGGGATGCAGCTTGGCCTAGTAACATGAAAATGGGTACACGGATACACAGGCAGGACTGGGATGCAGCTTGGCCTAGTAACATGAAAATGGGTACACGGATACACAGGCAGGACTGGGATGCAGCTTGGCCTAGTAACATGAAAATGGGTACACGGGTACACAGGTAGGACTGGGATGCAGCTTGGCCTAGTAACATGAAAATGGGTACACGGATACACAGGCAGGACTGGGATGCAGCTTGGCCTAGTAACATGAAAATGGGTACACGGATACACAGGCGGGACTGGGATGCAGCTTGGCCTAGTAACATGAAAATGGGTACACGGATACACAGGCGGGACTGGGATGCAGCTTGGCCTAGTAACATGAAAATGGGTACACGGGTACACAGGTAGGACTGGGATGCAGCTTGGCCTAGTAACATGAAAATGGGTACACGGATACACAGGCAGGACTGGGATGCAGCTTGGCCTAGTAACATGAAAATGGGTACACGGATACACAGGTAGGACTGGGATGCAGCTTGGCCTAGTAACATGAAAATGGGTACACGGATACACAGGCGGGACTGGGATGCAGCTTGGCCTAGTAACATGAAAATGGGTACACGGGTACACAGGCAGGACTGGGATGCAGCTTGGCCTAGTAACATGAAAATGGGTACACGGATACACAGGCAGGACTGGGATGCAGCTTGGCCTAGTAACATGAAAATGGGTACACGGGTACACAGGTAGGACTGGGATGCAGCTTGGCCTAGTAACATGAAAATGGGTACACGGATACACAGGTGGGACTGGGATGCAGCTTGGCCTAGTAACATGAAAATGGGTACACGGATACACAGGTGGGACTGGGATGCAGCTTGGCCTAGTAACATGAAAATGGGTACACGGATACACAGGTGGGACTGGGATGCAGCTTGGCCTAGTAACATGAAAATGGGTACACGGATACACAGGTAGGACTGGGATGCAGCTTGGCCTAGTAACATGAAAATGGGTACACGGGTACACAGGTAGGACTGGGATGCAGCTTGGCCTAGCTAGTAACATGAAAATGGGTACACGGGTACACAGGCAGGACTGGGATGCAGCTTGGCCTAGTAACATGAAAATGGGTACACGGGTACACAGGCAGGACTGGGATGCAGCTTGGCCTAGTAACATGAAAATGGGTACACGGGTACACAGGCAGGACTGGGATGCAGCTTGGCCTAGTAACATGAAAATGGGTACACGGGTACACAGGTAGGACTGGGATGCAGCTTGGCCTAGTAACATGAAAATGGGTACACGGGTACACAGGTAGGACTGGGATGCAGCTTGGCCTAGTAACATGAAAATGGGTACACGGGTACACAGGTAGGACTGGGATGCAGCTTGGCCTAGTAACATGAAAATGGGTACACGGATACACAGGTAGGGCTGGGATGCAGCTTGGCCTAGTAACATGAAAATGGGTACACGGGTACACAGGTGGGACTGGGATGCAGCTTGGCCTAGTAACATGAAAATGGGTACACGGATACACAGGTAGGACTGGGATGCAGCTTGGCCTAGTAACATGAAAATGGGTACACGGGTACACAGGTAGGACTGGGATGCAGCTTGGCCTAGTAACATGAAAATGGGTACACGGGTACACAGGCGGGACTGGGATGCAGCTTGGCCTAGTAACATGAAAATGGGTACACGGGTACACAGGTAGGACTGGGATGCAGCTTGGCCTAGTAACATGAAAATGGGTACACGGATACACAGGCAGGACTGGGATGCAGCTTGGCCTAGTAACATGAAAATGGGTACACGGATACACAGGCGGGACTGGGATGCAGCTTGGCCTAGTAACATGAAAATGGGTACACGGGTACACAGGTGGGACTGGGATGCAGCTTGGCCTAGTAACATGAAAATGGGTACACGGATACACAGGTGGGACTGGGATGCAGCTTGGCCTAGTAACATGAAAATGGGTACACGGATACACAGGTAGGACTGGGGTGCAGCTTGGCCTAGTAACATGAAAATGGGTACACGGGTACACAGGTGGGACTGGGATGCAGCTTGGCCTAGTAACATGAAAATGGGTACACGGATACACAGGTAGGACTGGGATGCAGCTTGGCCTAGTAACATGAAAATGGGTACACGGATACACAGGTAGGACTGGGATGCAGCTTGGCCTAGTAACATGAAAATGGGTACACGGATACACAGGTAGGACTGGGATGCAGCTTGGCCTAGTAACATGAAAATGGGTACACGGGTACACAGGTGGGACTGGGATGCAGCTTGGCCTAGTAACATGAAAATGGGTACACGGATACACAGGTAGGGCTGGGATGCAGCTTGGCCTAGTAACATGAAAATGGTTACACGGATACACAGGCAGGACTGGGATGCAGCTTGGCCTAGTAACATGAAAATGGGTACACGGGTACACAGGTAGGACTGGGATGCAGCTTGGCCTAGTAACATGAAAATGGGTACACGGATACACAGGTGGGACTGGGATGCAGCTTGGCCTAGTAACATGAAAATGGGTACACGGATACACAGGTGGGACTGGGATGCAGCTTGGCCTAGTAACATGAAAATGGGTACACGGATACACAGGTGGGACTGGGATGCAGCTTGGCCTAGTAACATGAAAATGGGTACACGGATACACAGGTGGGACTGGGATGCAGCTTGGCCTAGTAACATGAAAATGGGTACACGGATACACAGGTGGGACTGGGATGCAGCTTGGCCTAGTAACATGAAAATGGGTACACGGATACACAGGTGGGACTGGGATGCAGCTTGGCCTAGTAACATGAAAATGGGTACACGGATACACAGGTGGGGCTGGGATGCAGCTTGGCCTAGTAACATGAAAATGGGTACACGGATACACAGGCGGGGCTTGGATGCAGCTTGGCCTAGTAACATGAAAATGGGTACACGGATACACAGGCAGGACTGGGATGCAGCTTGGCCTAGTAACATGAAAATGGGTACACGGATACACAGGTAGGACTGGGATGCAGCTTGGCCTAGTAACATGAAAATGGGTACACGGATACACAGGTGGGACTGGGATGCAGCTTGGCCTAGTAACATGAAAATGGGTACACGGATACACAGGTGGGACTGGGATGCAGCTTGGTGCAAGAGCACCCCTGGGTTCAATGCCTAGTAACATGAAAATGGGTACACGGATACACAGGTAGGACTGGGATGCAGCTTGGCCTAGTAACATGAAAATGGGTACACGGATACACAGGTAGGACTGGGATGCAGCTTGGCCTAGTAACATGAAAATGGGTACACGGATACACAGGTGGGACTGGGATGCAGCTTGGTGGCACGGTACCCAGGTTCAATCCCCAGATCCAAAGACAACACAGCAAAACTTGGTTTTGTCCCCTTATGTGAAGTGCGTGGTCTTCAGTGCAGTTGTGGTAATCCTGCCTCAGCCCCAGGGCTGGTTACAGTGATCTGCTGGTGTGTGCATAGATGGATGCTCCCACAGAGAGCGCTTGGGTGTCAAGTGTGTGTTGTTTTCCGGGGTGCACACTGTGTCTGCCTAGGGGTGGCTCACTGGAGTTCTGAGAAGGGGCGTGGCAGGTACCTGGCTGTGCCCACCGGGTAGGATGGTGGTCCGGGGCTGAGGAAGGGGCCTGGTGTAAGCAAGTTTGTGTCTGCAGAATCTGCAGGTGGGACTGCTGCCTACCTATGTGAGCAGGACTGGGAGCTGCTGGTTGTCCATCGCTGTGCCTCCAGGCAGGACTCGGGTGGGGCACAGTGCCCTCTTCCTGGTCTTTCAGATCTTGGTGTGCAGCTAGTTGGGTGAGGTGTGAAGCTGGTGGCTGCTGGGCAGGCCTGTGTTCCTGACTGCGGGAGCTCGGAGCCTCTTAGTGTGGAGGGCCCTGAGTGCTCTCAGGCCCACAGCCTGTAGGAGGTGATACCAGCTATCAGGTGTGAAGGGGAGCCTCCTGAAGTCATGAGTGGCCACCGGATCCAGGAGGTCCAGGAGAGTCTGAGGATTCAGAGCACAGGGGCCCTGTGGGTAGTGCGGGTTCCAATCCACCTGACAGGCCTGCACCCACTCCACACCCACATGTCCTCCCCTGCCTGACTGGGTGTCATCTCCAGGGTGGGCACACAGCCCTGCCAGTGACCAGGGCCGGGTGGCCACTGCTGATGTGCATTATCCACTTCAAGCACCTGTGGTAGCTTTTCCCCGAGGGAAGCTGCCCACTGTGTCTAGTCTGCCCCGGGAGGTGTGGGGGCGGGCTGGGTGCCCTGTGCACTGGCAGAAGTGACCCAAGGGCCGATCCATGTGTCCTTCTTGCCGCAGGTTCTGTCCACGGTGCGTTCAGGACAAGAGGAAGAAGAAGTGAGGAAAGGCTGTGTTCCTGGGGAGATGAGCCCACCGGCTCTTTCGTCCACGTCGCAATACGTTTTTGATTTTAAAACTACCTTATTTGACTGATATTTAATAACTCAATGGCCAGTTGTAATTCTGGATATTTCTTAAGCGAGAAACCACCAGGCCCTGTTTGCACAGAGGAGCAATCTCACAGGACCTGCCACAGTGACTTTCTTCAGACCCTGAGCTGAGCGTGGCGGCCACTGAGCCAGCCCAGGGTCCTGGGGTGGGTGTTGGTGAACTTGGGCTGCCAGGCCAAGTGCTCAGTGTGGGGGACGTTTTACCTGGTACACTGCCACCACTTTGCCACCAGAATTACCATAAGCACATCTGACTTTCTGAGAGTGCAGTATGGCTGGGTGCCGGGACCTGACTCCAGGGACCGTGGACTGGGCTCGACACCTCCTGTGTGTCTGGTGCCGGAGCTCTTCCCAGGAGCTCCGGCCTCAGACCACGCCTCTGTCTCTGCACTGCCTTTTCAGTCTGGACGCAGGTCTGGTCCTCCCGGGGATTCGCCTCTGGAGTGGCTGGACCTGCCTTGGCCCCAGGCTGGGTTCTGCTGCTCTGGGGCCTCTTTTTACTGTGAAGATGAAATTGTTGTAAGAGCATGAAGACCTGTGTCTGTCTGCAGTGAGTCGTCTGCCAGGAGCTGCTGGGGACCCGTGCTGCACACCTAGGGCTTTGGTCGTGCCACTGTCTGTGAGTCTGCTGTGCCCAGCAGCAGGGCTACGATGGAGCCAGGTCGTCGGCATTCGCACACCAGCACTGCAGCGTCTGGGGACGTTGGGGATGTGACATCCATGCCAGGACCTCAGGGCGGCTTCCAGGGGCCTCCTTAGCTGCAAAGCCTCTGGCACGTACACCAGAGTCCAGGGTTTGCTGAGAACCCAGAGGCTGCTCCTGTTCTCCCACCAGAGGAAGAACCCAGGGTGGGCGGGAGGCAGCCCAAGGAGGGCCTCGTCTGTCCACGGAGGTCACTGGGGCCACCTGCTTGTCCCCTCTGCTGGCCATGTCTGTATTTTCCTGTCAGTGCTGTGGCCCTGACTGTGCCGGGGGAGCACTCTGCCACTGAGCCACACCGGCCCTTTGTACCCCTCCCTGGGGTTTCACTGAGGGGAGGAATCCAGCAGGACGGCACCGGGCAGGCACCGGGCAGCCCTGTGTCCTGGGCTCATGTCCATGTGGAATGCAGGCCTCTGTGGTTCCCACAGCTCAGTCTGGCAGCTCGCTCCTAGTGGCCTGCCTTCAGGGCACAGGGGGAGGGCCTGCTCCTGTGCCCACGGTGTGAGTGGCCGGTGCTGGCCGTTCGCAGAGTCAGGTGCCAGGTGGGTGAGGGTGGAGGGCTGGCCATCCATCCCTGTCAGGTCTCCAGGCTAGAAGCTTCCTGAATCCTGGCCGTCCTGCGCTCAGAAGCAACAGGGTAGAGGCCCGCTTAGTCTCCGCCACAGCTGTGACACGGGACGTGTGCTTCCATTTCATGGTTGTGGTTGACACAGGTATTTAAGGATTACAGAGAATAAATTGTGGGAAACTTTTCTTTGCTCTTCCTCCTCCCGGGTGCTGGGTCACCCAGGGCCTCACGTGCTGCTGTTACCATTTTTTTCAAGGACAGGAATTTTCACCGGAGGCTGCCGACCCTACCTCGGGCAGGCTGCTCCCGTCTCACGTCCTCACATCCTCCCTGGGGAGTAGGTGTGTGGCCTGTGGCGGGCCCAGGCTGGTCAGTGTTCTGTTCTGGCATCCTGGAGGTGAGGACTCCCCTGCCACTGTGTGTCCCTCTCTGTGGCTTTGGTTTTTTTTTTTTTTTTTTTTTTAAGTTTTTGTTTTTTTATGTTTACTTTTGCCAGTTAAAATAATATCACCAAAAAAAAATATGCATATAGCTTTGGGAGAAACAACAGGAAGTGCATGCAGAATTCTTTGGGGGTGTTGTCTGGGCCCTGATGGGCTATTGTCCCACTGGTGCTCCTGTCTGGGTGGGGGAATCTGGGGTGGTTGGCTGGAAAGGAACTTGGCCCCAGACACTGCTCCAGAGGCCTGGCTGCCTTCACCTGGAGCCCTGCAGGTGGCCGCAGAGTCGGCCCACCTGGTGCACTGAGGGCATCTGCCAGCCCTGGGTTACTGGCAGTGTCCCCCCATGAGGGTGTGTGTCCTCTGTGGTGTGAGTCCCTGTGGGCGAGTACACGGGAGGAACGGGTCTTGCTGCCTCTGAGCTGTGTCCATCGGCGATCCCAGAAAGACGGCCTGCTGGGTGTGCAGGGAGAGGCTGGTAAGCACCCTACACCTGCAGGTGTGCTGGTCTGGAGTGGCTTAGACAAGGACCTGGGCCAGATGACACCCCGAGCAGCTGGTTGCCCCCGGTCCCTTCCCCTGGGCAGGTTGGGACTGCAGGCAGGGACTTGGGAGGCTGTATCAGGCAGGCCTGCTGGAGCAGCGAGGAGCCTGGCCTGTCTCTGAACCCAGGCAGGGACCACTTTGAGCAATAACACCAACCAGGGCACGGCTTCCCAGGCAGAGCATGGCCCAGGTTACCCTCGTCGTGCTGGGGGTTGTGGCTGTAGTTTGAAATAGCATGAGGGATGTTCGTTCTGGGCACTGAAGACTTGAGGTTTTCCCAGATGCTCAGAGAGCAACCATGGGCCTCCGCCAACTGCGCTGAGAGGAATTTCACAGCAGGGGAGTAGTAGGAAAGTGTCCTTCTAGGTGTGCAAAGCCTTTCCCTGGCTGTTCTTTGGTTGCTCCACCATGCTTCATCCAGCTTTAACATGAATGTCACTTTTTATTTTCAAGGAATTATTATCTATGTTCCCTTTGTAAAGGAAAGATGCTATTGTAAATCTTTTTATTAAATAATGTAAAGATGCATATCTGTATTTTTGGATCATGTTATAGATTATGGATATATTGTTTAATAAAGTATTTTTTGGAACAAATGCTTACAGGTGGATCCTTTTGAGAAACAGTTGTTACGTTCCTGATTTGCACCGGGCAGAGTCACTAACTCTGAAGGGCTGTGCAGAGTGCTGGAGGAGAGTTGTCGGGAACTTCATGGTCTGTGGCCTGGCTGGGACCTGGGCCTCACCTGGGTTGGGTGCTTGGGAAGGTTGGTGTCAATCCGGGCCTGCTGTGTTGAAGCCGTTGAAGTGGGTCCCCACCTCCCAGGGGAGAGGTGCATAAATGGGCCGGCACGGGTGGGTGGTGTGCGGGTGGATGGTGTGCGAGGGAGGCTGTGACTTCCTGGAGCAGGAGGCTTGCTCTCCAGGACAGCATAGGTGTCAGGAGCCCTTGGGGAGCTGTCACCACAACATTACCTCAGACGGGAGGCTTAACAGAATTAATCTCCCAGTTCTAAAGGTTGGAAGTCCGAGATCAAGGTGCCAGCAAGGTTGGTGTCTGTGGGCTCTTCCCTTGGGCTGCAGACAGCCACCTTGTCACTGTGTGCTCAGATGGAGGGCAGGAGCACTGGTGTCTTTCATGGGCACATGGCCCTATCTAGTCAGGGTGCCAGCCATAGAACTTCATTGACCTAATTACCTCTTTGAAGGCCCCGTTCTTAATATTGGGCTTAGGGTTTTCATCTAAGAATTTGGGGGGCGGGGGAGACGTAAGGAGCTGCGTAGGACTATTCCCCCAGGCAGTGTTAGCAGAGCAACCTGGTTAGATGGGCTTCCTGCTGAAGAGGAGGTGAAATTCTAGTGCAAGGGCCAGCAGCAATTGCCACCAGTGCTGCTCTGTCCTCTGGGCATGCCCCAGGTCACCTGCAACCGCCTGCCAGGTGCTGAACCCTGGGAAAAGGAAGACCCAGTTCTTTCTTGGGTTGGTCAGTTTTTCATCACTGTGACCAAAATTCCCCACAATAAAATGCTTGTGTTGCATGAATGGTGCTGGGCTGAGATGCTTCCCACATCCCTATCTGACCTACCTGCGCAGGTGGGCAGCTCTTAAGGAATGTGGTCACTGAGACACAGGACATGGCCCCAGCTGAAGCTGCAGGTCCAGTAGGGTGTGGCTTCATCCATGTCCTCCTGGCCTGCAGCAGGCCACTGTTGGCTCGCTACAGTCTGTGAGATTATGGACCCACTGGCTTCCAAAGGTGGAGAAGCAACCACACACCTCTGTGACCCCTGCACGGCCCTGCGTGGGCTCCTCGGCATGCCGAGGTCTAAACGTCCCGTGGAACATCCTCTGGTCTTCTTCACTGAGGACAAGTGGAACTGGATGAGTTGGACAGACAACACTGGAGACCCGTGGGAGACAGGGTGGGAGATGAGCCCTTCTCAGCACACTGTCAAGAAAGGGGACAGTTGTTTTAAGGATTCAGTTTAGGGTGTGGTAGGCTCAAAGGGCAGAAGGGAACCTGGAGGCAGCAATGATCGAGGGAGCAGCAACCAGCGACAACCTGGCCAGGCCCCAGTGGGGCATGGGGGAGGGCTGCCTGGACCCCAGCAGGGATTGTCTCAGCAGAACCTGCTGATGCTGCCATGGTGCCCGGAGAGTAGGCAAGGCTCAGCTGGCCTTAGGGCTGGGCAGGTGCTCAGGAGAGGGCCACCCTCTAAGCTCCCTGCATGGAATCCCAGGTGTGGGCCCTCCTTCAAGGAAGTGTTCCTGCTGCTGTAACTTCCTGGTGTCCAGGGTGCCAGTGACCCCTGGGGAGACAGGCTTCTAGAGAGGTGGAGACCCTTAAGGGGACAGAAACCTCTAGAAAGATGGAAACCCCTGGGGACTGATACCCCTAGAGAGATGGAGACTATCTTGAATGAGCTGTGCCATTGACCAAACACGTCTGTGTCTTTCCCCAGAGTCAGGATTTATTTATTTTGGCTCATTTGTGGTCACAGCTGGGCAATCACACCTTCTTCCATTCTGGTCTTAATTCCACATCCACACACTCAAGTCACACATCACACTTCACAAGGATATACAGATAGGTCACAGAAAGACCGAGAAACAGTTAAGACAGCTGTGGGGTCACAGGATGCTGAGTCCAGGGCACAGGCAGAGAGAGGACTGCAGAGTCGCAGGGCCACTGCAGGTGGTCAGATGAGGGCGGTCAAGGCAGGGGTTCCCGACAGCCTACAGTGTCAGGCCGTGTCAGCTTAGAGTGTCAGTTCAAGGCTCGGAGTGGGACTTGGGTGGGGGTCAGGGGACTCCTCTAAAACCGGAGGATGAGCTTCAGAAGTTTGTTGCTGTGGCAATTTTCCTGGGCAAACCTTGGTGACCAGGTGACCAGGCGACGGGGTGAAGGTGCCTCCATGTCCACCCCTGAGGTGTTCCCCTTTTATGGACCTCGAGGGAGGGCTTGATTCGTTTGGTGATCTGGTGTGTTCAATAGCCCAAGAGACTGGTTTTTCACGCCTTCTGTCAGGACACAGGTGGTCACTTTTACTGAACAACTAATTTATTCTCAGTTTGTGCCTAAATCGTGGTGCCAGGGAGAAGGTGTTGTTCACTTGAAAAAGCACAGTACGGAGTCATCCACCAATGCAAAATGAAACAGCTCATGGCAAACTACCACCTAACAAGATGGAGGACTAAGGTTTAGGCACAATGTAAGAACTGTCCACACCCCAAGGGGGCACGGAGCACAGGTGAAACATGAGGACTGCTGTACACCATGGAGTCACTAGGCAGGTGCGTCATGAGAGTTGCTGTTCCACACACCACAGAGTCACCCAGGGCAGTCTCCGCCTGAGGTCTGCTGTTGCACACACCATGGAGTCACAAGGGCAGACACGGCCGGCTGGAGAGTTGCTCTTCTACACACCATGGAGACACCCTGATCAGGCACAGCTGACAGTCGCTGACCCATACACCATGGAGACACCCTGATCAGGCACAGCTGACAGTCGCTGACCCATACACCATGGAGACACCCTGGTCAGGCACAGCTGACAGTCGCTGACCCATACACCATGGAGACACCCTGATCAGGCACAGCTGACAGTCGCTGACCCATACACCATGGAGACACCCTGATCAGGCACAGCTGACAGTCGCTGACCCATACACCATGGAGACACCCTGATCAGGCACAGCTGACAGTCGCTGACCCATACACCATGGAGACACCCTGATCAGGCACAGCTGACAGTCGCTGACCCATACACCATGGAGACACCCTGGTCAGGCACAGCTGACAGTCGCTGACCCATACACCATGGAGACACCCTGATCAGGCACAGCTGACAGTCGCTGACCCATACACCATGGAGACACCCTGATCAGGCACAGCTGACAATGGCTGACCCATACACCATGGAGACACCCTGATCAGGCACAGCTGACAATGGCTGACCCATACACCATGGAGACACCCTGGTCAGGCACAGCTGACAATGGCTGACCCATACACCATGGAGACACCCTGATCAGGCACAGCTGACAATGGCTGTCCCATACACCATGGAGACACCCTGATCAGGCACAGCTGACAATGGCTGACCCATACACCATGGAGACACCCTGATCAGGCACAGCTGACAATGGCTGACCCATACACCATGGAGACACCCTGGTCAGGCACAGCTGACAGTCGCTGACCCATACACCATGGAGACACCCTGATCAGGCACAGCTGACAATGGCTGACCCATACACCATGGAGACACCCTGATCAGGCACAGCTGACAATGGCTGACCCATACACCATGGAGACACACTGATCAGGCACAGCTGACAGTCGCTGACCCATACACCATGGAGACACCCTGGTCAGGCACAGCTGACAGTCGCTGACCCATACACCATGGAGACACCCTGGTCAGGCACAGCTGACAGTCGCTGACCCATACACCATGGAGACACCCTGGTCAGGCACAGCTGACAGTCGCTGACCCATACACCATGGAGACACCCTGGTCAGGCACAGCTGACAGTCGCTGACCCATACACCATGGAGTCACCCTGATCAGGCACAGCTGACAATGGCTGACCCATACACCATGGAGACACCCTGATCATGCACAGCTGACAATGGCTGACCCATACACCATGGAGACACCCTGATCAGGCACAGCTGACAATGGCTGACCCATACACCATGGAGACACCCTGATCAGGCACAGCTGACAGTCGCTGACCCATACACCATGGAGACACCCTGGTCAGGCACAGCTGACAATGGCTGACCCATACACCATGGAGACACCCTGATCAGGCACAGCTGACAGTCGCTGACCCATACACCATGGAGACACCCTGGTCAGGCACAGCTGACAATGGCTGACCCATACACCATGGAGACACCCTGGTCAGGCACAGCTGACAATGGCTGACCCATACACCATGGAGACACCCTGATCAGGCACAGCTGACAATGGCTGACCCATACACCATGGAGACACCCTGGTCAGGCACAGCTGACAGTCGCTGACCCATACACCATGGAGTCACCCTGATCAGGCACAGCTGACAGTCACTGACCCATACACCATGGAGACACCCTGATCAGGCAAAGAAAGCCCTGTTCTCCAGACAGTCCTGGGGGGATGGATACCTCCAGGGGAGAAGGGGCTCCTATGAGGCGGAGGTCCTGAGTCTCGCTAGGGCCCACTCTGAAGGATCAATAAGTGAGCATTTACCTGCGGTCTGGGCTGTGGGGACCGCGGGGAAGGGTCAGGCTGAAGGCGGAGTCCCGGCAGCCCAGCCCGCTAGGTGGCGCTAGCCTCCTCCCTTCCCAAGCCGGGGCCTGGGCGTGGCCACCGGGAGCCAGTGCGCATGTGCGCAGCCCAGGCTGAGGTCGCTGGGAGTCCGGGGGCGGGGCGCGTGCGCGGCTCTTCCGGGTCGCTAGGCTCGGAGCGGCCGCAGGTGCGAGCCCTGGCGGGTAGCGCTGAGGGGCTTTCCCGCGCGAGGCTGTGGGGCGGCTGTCTCTGGTGGGCGGGGTCACGGTTGGGGCGATCCTGGGGTGTTCTTGGGTTCCGAGGCGTCCCGGGGAGGGGTCCTAGCAGCCGGGATTGCGGGTGGGTGCCACGGCACTTCTTTTTTGGTGACGATGAAAGCATCTTAAACTTGTAGCCAAACAGGTAAAACTGGGGACAGCGCCTGTGGCTGATTTCGGGCACAGTGCAGTGGCATCTACGCTTTCCCCTGGCACCTAGATCTGGCTGGGCTCTGAGGGGACAGGGCCTGGGAGGAGGTCACGGGGCCAGGGTCAGTGGTGCAGGCCGGTCACCCCCGCGGCTCCTGAGGCTGAGTCAGGAGGATGGTGAGTTCAAAGCCAGTTTCAGCAAAGGTGAGGCGCCAAGCAACTGGGCGAGACCCTGTCTCTACCGTACAGAATAGGGCTGGCGAGGTGGCCCAGTGGCCGAGTGCCTGGAGTTCGATGCCTGGTTCCAGAAAAATGGAGGTGAAAGTATAACACCAAGAGAAGGTGCCTGCTGCAGGTGTCCCTGCCGTGGATTCCCACCAGTGAATTCTGCAGGGTGGCCACGCTGGGGCCCAGGGCAGCTTCCTCCCAGCGCCATGTTCCCTGCATCCCCTCCAGACTTGTTCTGCCCCCTGACTCACCTGAGTTCTCCAGAGAGGATGTGCTGTGGGCTGTAGGGCTTCCTCCTGCTACTGTGGCTGGGAGGGACTCTCCACTGCGCCAGTGTTCCCAAATTGCAGGTCCAGTCCTTTGTTTTAATTTTTTAAATTTATTTTATGTTTTATATTTTTAGTTGTGGATGGACACAATACTTTTGTTTATTTAAATAGTTTTTTTTTTTTTTTTTTTAACATGGTGCTGGAGATTCAACCCAGTGCTCATGCTAGGCAAGTGCTCTGCCACCCCAGCCCCCAATCCCTTGTTTTTCAGGCAGAAGCAATGGTGCTGTGTCGTGTGCCAAGATGGTCTGTGGGCCTCTGGGCCTCTCCAGGGTGGTGGAGGACAACGTGTACTCTCAGAGCCTTGGTGCAGCCGAAGAGGGGGCCAGGGTGCCCTGGGGGAGCGTCTGGCCTCCTGGCTTGCAGCATGTTCTCCAAAGTGTCCTCCTGCACCCCTGAGGTGATGCTGACCCAGGAGCGCTACCCTGTGCAGCGGCTGCCATTCTCTGTGGTGTCTGAGGAGGACCTGGCAGCTTTTGAGCGCATTGTCCCCGGCAGAGTTGTCACAGACCCAGAAGAACTGGAGGTGTCTAATGTGGACTGGCTGAGGACAGCCCGAGGTGAGTCAGGACCCTGGGGCAATGCAGCCAGGAAGCTTGGGTCACTGTCACATGCCTTTCCTGCCTCCGGAGAAGAGCCGAGCTGTGGTGCCGCTGAAGTCCTCTTGTGGGTGTGTGACATCTGCAGGTCGAGAGCTGGCACGGGCCCTGGCTGGTCTGACAAGCACCTGTCTTCTCCTCTGGGGACTGCTGTGATCCAAGACCACACAGAGGTCTCAGTGCCCCAGACCAGAAGCCTGGTCAGGAGGGGTGCTGAGTCTCTGGGGCCTTCCTGCCTCTCCAGCTCTTAGCTCTCTGCAGCAGCACTGCAGCCTGTTTCAGCTTCCCATGGCCCCTCTGCGTCTGTGTTTCCTGCCTCTGAGTGAGACCCTTGTGCTGGGTTCAGGGCCCACCTGACGTAGGTTGACCTCATCTCGCTTCTTAGTGCTTCTTTCAAGAGCCTTTCCATAGAAGGGTACTCATGTAGGTTCCTGGGGACGTGGACGGGTCTCTTGGGGTCCATGTAGCCCAGCAGAGTAAGAGGCAGGGCTGCTGGCCTGGCCACTGCCTGCTTACTCCTCCCACACCTGTCCCTAGTGCACGAGGTCCCGACCCTCTTGGTCACAGTGGTTCAGATTCTCTTTTGAAGTGGTTCAGAGATAATGCACAGCTTGCATGCTCACACTGGTTTGTTATTTACTTATTTATTTTGGTACTGGGGATTAAATCCAGGGACACTTTACCACTGAGCTATCCTGAGTCCTTTTTAGATTTTCATTTTGAGAGTGGGTTTTGCTAAGTTGCCCAGGCTGGCCTTGAATTTGCAGTCCTCCTGCTTCAGCCTCCTAAGGCACTGGGATTACAGTTATGGCCACCACACCTGGCCTGTTGACATGATTTAAAAAACCAACATGAGATTATTGCTGCAATAGTGAAGAGACGTAGCAGAAAAGCAATGGACAACAGTTGAAAACAAAATGACACATTTAACCTGGAAGCCCAGGTTCCCAGGCGTGCCTTCAGAGTTCTGCAAGCTTGTGCTGTTACGGGGCAGATCTTCCCAAACTGTGAGGACCCAAGTGAGGTTCCAGACCACATCGTGCTGAAGTGTGGTGCCAAGGTCTTGGAGGCTCAGGTGGTCCAGGGGCTGTGCCCTAAGGGGTGGCAGCACACACTGAAGTCATGGGCCACTTTCCCATGCAGGAGTGCCCTCAGTGGGCACTCAGGGTTCCCCTGCCATACCCTGCCCACTGAGGAGGCAGGTACCTGGAGGCTCAGCCATGTTGTACCCCTGCTGGGAGCCCTAGGCAGCCTAAGTGTCCTCTGCACAAGGGTGCGTGCCACCTCAGGGGTGCTGCATGGTGGACGTTGCAAACCCCACACCAGCTGCTCCAGTCTTGGGCTCTGTACCCTGCCGGCACCCGGGGCCAGTAGCTGCTGTCCTGATGGGCGAGGGGCTGTTCCCAGGGCTTTCAAGAGTGTGGATGAAGTGGGGTGCCTCCATTCGAGCACGTCTGGAAGGACACCTGGGAGTGGGAGCAGGCAGCATAAAGCCTCTGTGCTCCTTGGAACCAGGGCAGTTGGAGAGGGATTGGGCTGGCCAGCAAGTCTGGAGGGCCATGAAGCCCTGTCTTCTCCTCTGAGCTGGTGGGAAGCCGCTGAGAGACCATGAGTGGAGAGGAGCTAGTGGGACAGGCTCTGGGGGAATCTGGGGCTTCAGAAGAAGAGTATGGGGGCTAGGGACCTGGCTGGTGGAGGCAGAAGGCATGGCAGGTTGCATAGTGCTTGGAGGATGTGGTCCCTAGGCTTGCTGAAGGTCTGACCACAGAGGAGGAGGATCATGGTGTGGCCGGACAGTGGGAATCCCCATTTACTGAGAGGAGGGTTCACAGGGAGCAGGTCTGCTGGGGGAACCAAGAGCTTGGTTTTGGACATGTTGCGGTGGATTTGGCCAGAGGACCCACTGGGCTGAGGGACAGTCTGGAGTCCAGGGCAGGGGCCCAGCTGGGAGCCAGGGTCGCACAGCTGGGTGCCCACAGTCAGCGGAGAGCAGGAGAGGGAGCAGGCAAGGCCAAGGGCAGGAGGAGAGCTGGGGGAGTGTGCTGTGCAGGGAGGTGGTGTGTGGTGCGGCTGCCACAGGTGAGACCAGAGCCATGGCGTCACTGGTGGCGTGACAGAGAGATGTGCGGCGGGAGCCAGTGTGGGCATGGCATCTGGGCTGGAGGGTATGCACTTGGAGTCACGTGGAGTGGCTGTCCAGGGGAGGGGGGTGGGGGCAGGTGGGAGCAGTCTTCTTTTCCTCTTTAGTTTTAAGATGAGAGACTTCCAGCAGGTTAGGAGTCCATGGGAATGACCAGGAGGGGCAGGACACAGGGGTGGGGCAGGGGCAGAGGGGAGGTGGGCGGTGGGTGCAGAGGCGGGTGGTGGAGAGTCGGGTGTGCTGGGCAGGGCACACTCAGTGAAGTGAGTTGGTGATTCAGTGGGGACAGGGGACCCAGATCTGTCGTGGTTTGGCTCTGGAATGTCCCAGGTGTGTTGAAGGGTGGTCCTCAGTGCATCAGTGATAGAGGTGCGGCCTTCAGGATGTGACTGGACCTGAGGGTGCTGACATCGGGCTGGATCAGTCCATCAGTGGATTTGTGTTTGATGCCATTATTGGGAGGGGATTGAAGCCCTAGGTGGTGGGTCTAGTTGCAGGGAGTGGGTCACTGGTGTGTGCCCTGGAGGGCTTTCCTCTGCCATGTCCTTCTGCTGTGAGGCTCTGCCTCACCTGCCCAGAGTAGTGAGCTGGCTGATCATGGGCTGAGAACTCTGGAACCTGAGCAAAATGAACCTTTCCTCCTGTGTTTTCCTCAGGCATTTGTCACTAACAGTCTGTGTGGGAGAGGGAGGTGCAGTCAGGCGTGGGTTTGGAACCAGGGTCCTGGCTCTGGCCAGGTTGGCGAGGAGTGTGAGGACCAACCTGGAAAGTCAGCATGGTGTTTGGGGTACACCGCGCTTGGCCTGGAAGTTCCTGAGGTGTGCACCGTAAGCCCTGAGCCGCTGACGTGGGTGCTGGAGCCCTTGGTGTTGGGAGGGTTTGTGTGGCTGGCCAGTAAAAGCCTCTACAGAGCTGCATGGTGGAGCTGGGTGTGGTGGCCATGCTGAGGTCCCAGCAACACAGAAGCTGAGGCTGGAGCACTTGCAGCCCATCCTGGCAACATAGAGACCCGATCTGGAGATAAAAGTAAAGGACTGGAGGTCTAGTGCAATGGGTCCAACACCCAGCACCACAACGTACCCTCCTCCCCTCCCCCGCAAGAAAGAACGACCCAGCCACAACTCGATAGTCAGCGCTTCAGGCCTGCAGGCCTGAGCCCTCTGCAGATGCCCAGCACTGCTGCTGCAGCGCGAAGACAGCCATGGATAAAGACGGACGTGGTGTGCGTGCGTCCACCAACTCTGTTTGCAAAAATAGGCAGCGGGTCAGTGCTCACTGTGTGGACACTAGGCCCAAGGAGACTACCAGGAGGAGAGCTGGGGTGCCAGGGCTGGGACAGTGGTGGGGCGCCAGCTGGGTGAGTGGTGGGATAGGCCGTGGGAGGCCTGGGAGAAAGGAAGTGCATGAGGAGCCCCATCCTTGGGGGCTGCTGGAAAGATGGTGGAGGCTCTAGTGTTCAGCTCTGGAAGTGGAGGCCAGAATTCAGGCCAGCCTCTGTGGCGGCTTCTAGAGGATGGGGCTCTGGCCAGGCTGATGAAAGTTTGGGAGGTGCTTCTTGGTCTTCACAAACTCCAGAGGATGGCGAAGCACCAGGGGGCTGGAGTGGTGAGAATGTGGCCAGGGGAGAGGAGGAGGGGCCCCTTGTGGTGGGCGTCCTGCCGGGAAGTGTTGGGGTGGATTCCCCCCTTCCCACTGGACTCTACGGCTTTGGGTGTTTTCCTCCTGGACCCTGATTCCTGCCTCCTGGCTTCTGTTCTTTTAGTGGATGGTCCTGTGTCCCTTGTTGCATTGTCTACCTGTTAGCGATGGACACTCTCCTCTGCCTGCAAGGGGCATTCTCTCGGTGGGCACTTGTGTCCGCCTGGACCCTGATGCAGATTCTTTGGGGTTTTCTTGCCCACCCAGCCCAGGCTGTGCCGGGCAGAGTGTTCCGAGTGCACCGGCAGGAGCTCTGGTGGCACAGAGCCCGGTGCAGGATGGCAGCCCACCCAGCAGCAGGTGTGCTTGACAAGCCAACGCGTGCCTTCAGAGTCCAGAAGTAAGCAGGGACCTGTTCCATAGCTTGGCCACGGCTTCTCCCAGGGCCTCTGCCACCTTAGAGACCCCAGAGAGGTGCAAGGGTAGGTGAAAGCCCACCATGCTGGGTGGCAGTGCTCAGGAATGCCACTCTGGAGCTTAGAAGGGCTCCCACCACTGTCTCTGGGCCACAGAGAGTCACAGGCAGCAAGAATGAAGCCCAAGCAATGGGAGAAGAACCCAGGAGCTGCCCTGTGAGAGCAGGCAGCGGGACCAACGAGTCCTGGGAGGGAGCAGGGCCAGGTGAAAGAGTAGGGTGAGTGGTTAGAAGGGCATGGACTGCCAGCCGTCGCAGTGACCGCAGGTGGGACACTTGGCGCATCTAATGTCAGCAGGTGAGAGTCCCAGGAGCAGCAGGCTGCAGTCTCCAAGGTCTCCAAGGACCGTGCACTGGAGAAGCCCCTTGTGGGGTTCAGATGGCCTTCACTGCTGACAGAGCAGCTGGGCATGGGGAGCCCCCCTGCCAGCACTCACAGCCACAGCACACTGGCCCGGCCCCTGCCCCTGTGTGTCCCCCAGGACCTTTGAACAGCTTGCTCTTGCACCTGTGTACTGGGGCCTGAGCCACGACGACCAGTGAGGGCCTGTGGGGAACGCCCTTTGGGATGTGCTGGGTGCCTGGGAATTGCTGTCCTTTGTGCTGGCTACCCACCTCTGTCATAGGCTGTAGCAAGGTGCTGCTGCGACCCCGGACGTCGGAGGAGGTGTCCCGCATCCTCAGGTAACAGATGGGCTGGTGTTCCCGTGGTTGCATGGGTGCTGTCACATGTGTCAGGCAGGGTCACTTGGGGACTTTCATGTTGCAGTTTGAACTGGCCCCATGCTCCTGCCCCTCAGGTTGACTTGATGTGCATGGACAGATTGCCCTGGGGTAGGAGCACCCATTCCTCTGCTTCCTACCCCTGGGAGCCCTTGCTTCAGGCTTTGCCAAGTAGGCCTGGTTGTGGAGGAGCAGCCATAGATGACTCTGAGGTCCCAGGGTGGGGAGTAGACAGCACATGGGATCAGGGCTGGAGTGGTGGGCTGAGGGTGGCTGCAGACCTGCAAGTGTGGGGCTGGCCAGGCGCCAAGGACTGTCTGTCCCTGCAGGCACATGGCCAGTCAGGATCCCTCTGCCTGTGTGGTTGCCTACAGCATGCTGGGAGGGGGGTGGCCAGCAGGTGGAGGGAGGGCCTTGAGGATCAGCTTTGGGGGCATACTTGCATGTAGCATGTCCCTTGTGGGCAGTACTGGGAGCAGAGATGCTGGCCCCATGCCCCTCCTGTGCTCTCCCAGGTACTGCCACGAGAGGAACCTGGCCGTGAACCCACAGGGTGGGAACACAGGTTTGGTGGGGGGCAGCGTCCCTGTCTTTGATGAAATCATCCTGTCCACTGCCCTCATGAACCAGGTCACCAGCTTCAACAGTGTGTCTGGTAAGCCACGAGGCCCTCAGTGGTGGGGAGTGTGCTTAGGCAGGCAGGCCTTTGTGTGTGGATACGTGTCCCCGCCTGGGGAGGGGCCAGCGGTGGTGCACGGCTACCACCTGGGCCCTCTGGGTGGGTCTGCCATGGGGTAGCTTGGATGCCTGGTATGATGTGAGCTTGTCAGTCTGCTCCTTTTGGACCCTGGCACTTTCTGGGCATGATGGCCTTTCTGGAGGGTGGTGAGGTGTGGTTATAGGAGTGACAGGACCTTGGGTCTGCTCTGGGGCATTTGTCAGGGTCATCTCTGTGCTGGCCACACCTGTGACTAGGGTCTCAAGAGGCAGGCTTCCTCCCACCACCAGTCCAGATGTCATTGGTCCTGGGGCAGAGTCACCTCAATTGAGGTCGGCTGCCATGGGACAGTTTCCTCAGCCCTGAGTGTGTGTGTGTGTGTGAGAGAGAGAGAGACGGCGGGGGGAGTTCGCCAGCATTTCTGCAGTCACAGAGGGGCCTTGGAGTCTGGGGGAGGCGGGCCAGAGGCCTCTTGCTCTGCCTGGCTGTGAGTGGCCAGCTGTGGGGTAGCCCAGTAGTGGAATTCTGGCTGGCCTGGGAGCCGGAGCCCAGGGTGGCCCTGCTTGCTCTCTGCAGGAATCCTGACCTGCCAGGCAGGGTGTGTGCTGGAGGGACTGAGCCGGTATGTGCAGGAGCGGGACTTCGTCATGCCGCTGGACTTGGGAGCCAAGGGCAGCTGCCACATTGGGGGCAACGTGGCTACCAACGCGGGCGGCCTGCGGTTTCTGCGATACGGCTCCCTGCATGGGACTGTGCTGGGCCTGGAAGTGGTGAGCTGGGGCTAGCAGTGTGGGACCCCACCCCAGGTGTCCTGGCTTCTCCTGGGCTCTTCTCAGGCCTAGGCAGAGGTGCTGGTGCACAAGGCCACCTTAAGCTGGCAGCCACATTGCATATCAAAGAGCCCATCTTAACAGCCCTTGGCTCAGGCCCCTTGGGGACCTGCAGGTTGCCACAACTGTGGAGCTGAGGGGCCCCCACTCTGGCTTCCTGCATGACACCATGTTACCGCCTCCTAGTCTACCTGACTAGCCCTGGGACGCTGCCTGGGCCAGTCTCCCAGGAGTCAGAGTGGGAAGAATGGTCAGCCAAGGCCAGCCAGCAGAGCCACAGGGACCCTGCCCCGTCCTCTGGTGCCCTGTGGCTTCTGCTCTGTCTCCCAGGTTGAACAGGCTCCTGGCTGTGTGTTCTGGTGCTGTGTAGTATCTGATTGCGTGTTAGCTCCTGAGCTCTGGCACTGCATCCATGAGACTCTGTCTTCTGGCACAGCCAGCAGGATTCAGGCAGCTCTCCATACAGGGCCCTTGGGTCCCCAGGTCCCTGTCCCCATAGTTGTGCCTCCTGTCCTGTTTCAGGCGGCCACTGCAGCTGGGCAGTCAGCATCTCTGCTGTGTGGTGGTGGGAGGCTGGCTCCGGCTCCAGTTGGGAAGAACTCTTCCCTCACAGGGCTTGGGTGGGTCCACCCTTGTCTCACCCAGGCCCATTTTGCTCTTTAACTGCTGAGGCTGGGGCAGTTGGGCTCAGGAGTGGCTACCTTTTCTGGGTGCCCTGAGATAAGATTGGCTCTCCTTGTGTAATGGCCAGAGGGGGAGGACGATGGAGATGCAGACCAGCAAGTCACTTGTTGGGAGATGGTCAGTGTGTGAAGGCTGGCTTCTCTCTCCTCCCTAGGTGCTGGCTGATGGCACTGTCCTGGATTGCCTGACCTCCCTGAGGAAGGACAACACAGGCTATGACCTGAAGCAGCTGTTCATTGGGTCGGAGGGCACCCTGGGGGTCATCACCGCTGTGTCCATCTTGTGCCCGCCCAGACCCAAGGCTGTGAATGTGGCTTTTCTTGGTAGGCATCTCGCCTTGCTTGTCAAGCTGGGGGGGCAGTTCCGGCCCATGCTGCTCGGGCTGGATCCCTTGGCCAGGTTGTTAGTGCAAGGATGGGGACAGAGGAGCGCCAGGGTCTGGGCCTGGCCTTCCTGTCCACAGAGCAGGCTCTGCACTGGAAGCCTTGCTCTGCCTCTGGTGACGGAATGGAGGTGCTGGGCTCCTGTACCCCAGTGTGCTGGGGCTGAAGTGGCATGTGGGGTGAGGTTCCTCTCTTAGCCGTGGGAAAGTTGGTAACCTCCTGTGAGGGGAAGAAACCATCTTCTTCCCATTGTGTGCACCAGCAGCACACCTAAAGTGTTCCCCAGAGGCCCCGGGCCTCAATCCAGGCCCCACTTCCTGTCACACCATGCCTGTCCCTGCCTCCATCTGGATCGGCAGCTATCTGGCATGGCTTTGTTGCTGCTGGGTCACAGTCCTCTGGAGAGCACGGAGGATGTGCTCACCTACCAGGTGGCCTGCTGAGAGTTTAGGGCTCCTGCAGAGGCCCATTTGCCTCTCCTCAGAGAGTGTCTGATTCTGCCACATTTTTCTGAATCCGCCCTGGTGGTCTCCATGACCTCGTGGGCACTGTCTTGCTCCCTGGCTGCTGCATTAGGCATTCCACCTGGGTCTCGTCCTGCACGTCTGTCCTGGCACTTCCTGAGGGCTGCCCTGTGCATTGGGTGCATCTGAACTGCCTGCGCTCCCTTGCTCCTGAGACTCACTGGTGTCCAGCGGCAGCCTGGCCCGTGCTTCCTCCATCTACTGACAGTGTCGCTCACCAGCTGCTGGCTCCGTGTGTGTTGGGAGGGAGGACCTTCTCTCTGATGCTCCTACCTGGGCCACCTTCTCTTTTCCTTTAGTCTTCTGAGGTCTTTGCTGTGTTGTGCATATCTCTTCACCTCTGCAGTTGTTGAACCTCTCAGGCCTGTGGCTTTGGAAATTTGTGGCCATATCGCCTGAAGGGCAGCCGGTGTGGTCCTCTCCTTTGGGGGAGGAGGTGGGCATAACAGGGAACCTCCCAGCCTGTCCTCATGTCTTGACCTGCCTGCCATCTGTGTCTGCTTGTCTCCTGTGCTGTGATCTGGTTCACTGATGCCGCCTTCTGCTGCCTTTAAAGTGATGTCAGACTTTGCAGCTGGCCTCTGCCCCCTGCTGAGCGTCAGATGTGATTATCATAGTTTTTATTCTAGAAGTCTTATCACTTCTTCAGACGTGTGCTGTTGTATTCCATAGTTCCCTGTACATCTCAGGTGTGTTCGACTTCTGTGTTTCTGTCTTTGAGCACAGAGAACTTTTTTTTTTTTTAACCACGTTTCATGATTGGACAGTTCACACTCTCTCTGAGTGTGTGGGGACTGTTTTAGTGTCTGGTTTCTCCTGGTTCTTGTTTGTGGTACTCTGCATCCTCATGTGCGCAGCTCCCAGGAAGGACTGCTTGTGGGGTCCCTGGAAGCCAGGGGTGGAGTAGCCTTTGCTGAGAGGACTGGTCCTTGCTTCTTCCAGGTGGCATTGGTCATTCCTGAGGCCTGGGCACATGCTCGCCTCCATAGGGTCGAAGCTGTTACCTCCCTCCTGTCCACTTGCTTCCTTTCTGCCTCCACACTTGGTGGCCAGCTGATGGTGGTTCCCCCACCTCAGCACTGGCAAAGTCCCAAATGTCCAGTAACCATGTCCTGGGTGAGTTCCTGGGAGTGGATGGTCATGTTAAGAAACAGCTGTTTCCAGATGTCCCTGTTTGGCATTGCTTGTGGCTCTTCAGGACAAGTCCCTCTGATTCCACCACTGTCCTGAATGCTGCATGGTGGTTCTAAGGCATTTTCTTTCCAGATCTGGACACTGGCAGTGACCTTGAGATGTCCATGTTGGCCAGCTTGCCAGGTGTTTCCTGGAGTCAAATCTTGCCGGTTCGTGGCATTGCTACTTGAAGGGAGACCTGGCCAGACTGTGGGGTGGCTCTCCATACTGTCACTGCATGCCTCTGATGCGCTGTGACCCTTGCAGGCTGTCCTGGCTTTGCAGAGGTTCTGCAGACCTTCAGCACCTGCAGGGGGATGCTGGGGGAGATCCTGTCTGCCTTCGAGTTCATGGATGCCGAGTGCATGCAGCTGGTCCAGCAGCATCTCCACCTGGCCAGCCCAGTGCAAGGTACTGGCCCTGTGTAGCTAGGTAGCACCTACCCCTGTTCCTCTTGTGCCGTGGGATATGTTGAAGAGCTCACAGGCTGTGGATGGACAGAGGGTCCCTGAGCAGGGAAGGGGCTCTGGACAGAGTGCAATGTGGCTGTGGTTCGTCCTGTGTGAGCCAACTGTCCTTCACACTGGTGTTCTCTCTGTAGTAGCATGAACTTGTGATGTCATTCTGGAAGAAATATTAATGTAGTTTTAAGGGAGAGATGTTACTCAGTAAATTCTCATTTATTAATTTCAATAAATGCAGAGCAAAATTCACAGTAGCCTTGACAAAACTCCAAACTTGAAATTTTTCTCCATAAATAATGCAAAATGGAACCTTTTGGTTTTTCTTTTTTTGTACCATGGATTGAACCAGGGGTGCTTAACCATTGAGCCACATCCCCAGCCCCTTTATTTTTTATTTTGAGACAGGGTGTCACTAAGTTGCTGAGGCTGGCTTTGAACTCGCAGCCCTCCTGCCTCAGCCCCCCAAGCTGCTGGGATGACAGGCGTGGCCACCACTCCTACCTAGCTGAACCTTCTGAAAGCCCACACAGCAGGCCCTTGTGAGGGAGTGCACGTTCCTCGGTGCAGTGGCCAAAGGTTGAGGCCCTCGTGGGTGTTCACTGCAGCAGCCTTCCATGGCGTGCTGGGCTTGGGAGTTGGAGGGCTGTGCTAAGAGCGTGAGTCCTCCTGCAGCACTGCGGCTGAGGGGGGAGCTTCTGGCTATGGCCTTGAACCTCTGGACCTTGGCCTGTCCAGAGAGCTGCTGTACCTGGGAGGCTGGGCCTTGGCCTGCAGTGGCCCTGACTGACAGCGATGGCCTGGGCCATGCTCATTCTGTGTCTCCTGCTTCCTTCCAGAGAGTGCCTTCTACCTCCTGGTCGAGACCTCTGGCTCCAGCACAGGGCATGACGCCGAGAAGCTGGGCTGCTTTCTGGAGCAGGTGCTGGGCTCAGGCCTGGTGACTGACGGCACCGTGGCCACAGACGAGAGCAAAGCCCAGGTGCTGATGCCCTCCCGCCGTCTGTGTACAGGGCCTGGAAACAGTCTCTCAGCAGATGAGGGGTGGCGCCGAGACGTGACTGGGCTTCTGGATGTGGGTAGAAGAGCCTCTTTGGAATGGAAAATGTGTTCTTGGTGTCTAGGTCATCTTCATCAATGTTTAAATCCCCACTCCTCAGCTGCAGGGTGAGCAGTAAGTACTGTGTGGCCAGCACCAGGAGCTGGTGGTGCAGTTGCCAGTGGGTCAGTGGCAGCTCTGGGTGGACTGCTTTCCTATGGACAGGCAGGAAGAGCCGTGGGTCCTGGGAAGGAGTGTCCAGAGGAAGAGGTTATGCTCTTGCCAGAAACCTTCACCCTGGAGGGCAGAGGAAGGAGAAAGAGGAGGGCCCAGTGGGAGCCATGGGGCCATCCCTAGGACCCTGGCCATGGGGATTCCTTGTCTGTGGTGAGTGGCCAGCAGGGGCCAGAAGGTGCGTCAGGGCTCTGGGGAGGGGTAAGGGTCTCCTGCTGTGGGATGGGGCTTTGGCCAGGTGAGAAGAGCTCCTTATTAAGACTCTCTGCAGCTAGCCACTGTGTTCCCTAAAGCTCTGCAGGGCACCCACAGGCTGCCTTTAGCCATGAGCCCCCCTGGGGTGAGCCGGCTCTTCCATGGCCTCTGCCCTTGCTGGCTTCACCTCCATGACTCCTCCCCTCAGGTGGTGATTCTGCCCTCGGGGAAGAGGGAGGCAGGGGTTCT
This sequence comes from Marmota monax, assembly GCF_021218885.2. Classification (NCBI taxonomy): domain Eukaryota; kingdom Metazoa; phylum Chordata; class Mammalia; order Rodentia; family Sciuridae; genus Marmota; species Marmota monax. Next base: position 251,447 of record NW_026694888.1, on the reverse strand, counting down.
GAGCAGGGTGCTGGCTGGCCGCCTGCTTGCCCAGGACTGCGAGTCCATCGGCACCCGCCAGGAGTCTCTGCGTGCCCCTGTGACCCCTGGTTGGCTTGGCAGATGCTGTGTGGCCAGAGCTCTCCTTTCCCTCTGGTCATGAGCTCCACTTCACGTGCCCCTTACTGGGGCCTGGCCACAGCACCTGCCTTCCAGGCTTTGAGGGAGGAGGATCAGGGGCTGCAGGCTGCTGGCCTGAGGTAGCATGAGCCAGCAGAGGGCGTCTCTGGGGAGGGCAGCAGATGGGCCTGCACTCATCCTGGAGGTACCCACAGGCCTGCGTGACCTGCCCACCAGTTTCCTTGGATGCTTGCCCCCAGCCCTCCTCATCCTGGTCCAGTCTAGGTTGATGCCCGAGCCAGGCTGGTGATGCAGGAGCAGCTAGTTCTAGTTCCTGCATGTTCTAGAATGTTCCAGGGGTGGAGGGCCTAGAGCAGAGGGGTAGGGGTGGCAGACAGGGAGAGCAGATGTTGTAGCTGCTGGGATGAGCAGAGGGTGTCCTGGTGAAGGAGCCTGAGGGCAATAGTGTCCATGAGGACCCTCCTGAGGGCTGGACTTGCGGAGGTGGGGCTAGAGGAGTTGGTCAAGAGCTGAGGTTGGACTCACGGTGGGTGTTTGGTGGAATTGTTTGCTTTTCAGCATTGAAAGTTCTTATCTTTCTGAAACTTCACTTGATATGTGCCCTGAAGTTGTGGGTCTCTCAGGCCAGCATAGATAGGGGTCAGGGTCTGGGGGTGGTTCCGGGCCTGCTGGCCTTGTGGCTCCAGATTTCCAATAGCAGGAGAAAACCAAGAAAGCCACCAGGTGACTGGGCTTCTGGATGTGGGTAGAAGAGCCTCTTTGGAATTGAAGGGATATTTGTGGATGGGCGACCCCATAGCCCCAGCCCATGCCCACCCCGGGTTGTCCCCCATCAGCCCCAGCCCATGCCCACCCCGGGGTACCCCCCAGCTCCAGCCCATCCCCACCCTGGGGCTGGGGATGCCCCAGCCCATGCCCACCCCGTGCTGCCCCCCAGCCCCTGGCCCATGCCCAACCCAGGGCCCTCCCCCAGCCCCGGCCCATGCCCTCCCCCTGGCACCCCCACCAGTCCCTGGCCCATGCCCACCCTGGGGCACTCCCTCAGCCCCGGCCCATGCCCACCCTGGAGTGCCCTGCCTGCTCCACCTCAGCTTCTCTGTTCCAGGTGCCAGTGCTCCACCCCTCCCATCCCTACCTCACCCACAGGTCCCTTCAGCAGCCCAGGACCTGAAGCTGGGTCCCTCGATTGCACTGCCTACCCCTCATGCCCATCCCTACCTCACCCACAGGTCCCTTCAGCAGCCCAGGACCTGAAGCTGGGTCCCTCGATTGCACTGCCTACCCCTCATGCCCATCCCTGCCCCCACCTGGATTCCAGCGTCCCTGGCCCCCTGCAGCAGCCCTGCCCAGCTGCTTGGCCCTGGGAGCTGTGCCTGCTGCTCTCCCCTTCTGGAAGGACCCCGGGCTGACCAGCATCTCGAAGCCTCGGGCCCCTCGGTGCTTAGTCCTGCTGTGGATGAGCCTGTGGCTGGTCCTGGGTCGTGGTCCTGATGTCTGTACCCCCGGGAATGTGGGACTTGCTAACTGTGCTGGGCACAGGGGCCCAGCCGAGCCGGGTCTTGACAGCTCCTTCTCTCGCCCTAGGCGCTGTGGGCCCTGCGGGAGAGGATAACGGAGGCGCTGAGCGGGGATGGCTATGTGTACAAGTATGACGTGTCCCTCCCCGTGGAGCGACTCTACGACCTGGTGACTGACCTGCGTGCCCGCCTGGGCTCACAAGCCAGGCATGTGGTGGGCTATGGCCACCTGGGTGAGTAGCTGTGAACCATGCGGATAGCTGTGGCCATCTCTGCAGCTGAGTGCACTGTCCTGGCTTCACGATGCTGGAGAGGCCCAGTGAGGAGGCCCCAAGTGCTCATTCCTCTTGGCCATTCTGGAAAAGAAGGCTGTGTGCCCTAGTAATGGTGCAGTGCATGGCCCAGCCTGCTGAGACTCTGGGCTCTGCTGGATGCAGGGAGGAGGACACAGACCTACTTAGGGCCCAGGCTGGGGTTCCGGAGGGCTCCTCCAGCCCACCTGACCCTTGAAGCATGACGAGTTCCTCAGTGCCAGCTTTGGTGGGCTTTGGGAGCAGGACATAGCCCAGTCTCTGGACTCCCACGGCCTCCAGTGCCTGGTGCTAGAAGCCAGTTTCCAGGGAGGCAGGGCAATGGGATCTCCTGCTGCTGGCTCCTGCCTTCCCGGAGGTCTCAAAGGTGAGGTGCCGGTGCTGCCTGTGGAGAGGGGTGAGGGCCCAGTGCACACTGCACAGCTCTGAGGGGTGGTGCCATGGTTCTCCTCCATGGTAAAGGAGCGCAGAGACATCAAGTAACCCTCCAGTCGCCCAGCCCTAGGGGCCAAGTTTGGGATTTGGCAGGTGGCACATACCTAGACTGGGGATAGCAGATGCTTCAGAGGCCAGGCACTCCCGACCTTGCCTCAGGTGCGTTTGCTAGTGATGACGTGTGGCCTGGGGCTCTGGTTTTTGTTTTCATTTGAGGGCTGTCATTTTTGCTGATGGATCAATTTTATCGTTTGTTGAACTTTCCCTTTCTTTGGGAATTGGTTTTGGTGAATTTCTCCCTGAGAAACTTGTCCACGTCTGATGGAATTCCGGTTCCCTGTACCGGGCAGCTGCTCAGGACCCTCTCGATTCCTTGGTGTTGGTCACTGGGCCTTTGGGTTCTGCTAGGCTAGCTGTCCCTTCCTGGCCTCCCAGCCCCTCCTCGAGGACGCCGACTTCCTGTGGCCCTCCTTTCTGCCAACCCTCTGTCGCGTTCTTTGCTCTTCCGCTTGAGCTTCATTAGGTCCTTTTTCTACCCTTAAAGAGAACGGCCTGCTCACGGGGCGTTGCCCTGTCCCTTCTGTGGGTTTAGAATTCCTGAGTAGGCGCCCCCACAGTTGTGTTGTGTTTAGCATTTCTGTTAATTTCTTTGTCAGGAATAGCGTAATCCCAGAAGTGCCCAGTGAGGACACTGCTGTCACTTAAGCAAATGGCTGGCTCTGGGACCGGTGCGGCACGGCACAAGTGACACAGGCTTCCTGGGCTGTGGTGACAGGAGCCCACCTGCTGGCCGCCCTTCCCTCTTCTTCCGCCTCTGCCCCATGCGGGCAGCGTGGGTGATGGTCCTCTGTCCCTTCCTCTCCTAGCCGCACAGACTTGGCCTGGCCTCGCTGCCTGACGGCTTCCCTGCGGCGGGGCTGGGTGGGCTGGGGCTGGCTGGTGTTTGGAGGCTACTCTTGCCACCCTCCTGGCCAGATGCCTGCTGTCTCCATTCTCAGGTTTTCTTTGCCCCACATTATGCAGAAATGTGCTTCTGTATTTCCAGACATCAGGTGTTTTTTAGCTATTTTAAAGGCTATCAAGCCAGTGCCCCAGCTCACACTTGTAACCCCAGATTTAAGACCAGCCTGGGAAGCTCAGCAAGAGCCTTTCTCAGAATAAAAAATTAAAAGGACCATGGATGTGGCTTAGTGGGAGAGCCTCCCTGGGTTCAATCCCCAGCACCAAAAAACCCTGACTTGCTCTCGCTTGCCTGGTAGCCAGGAACTGGCTGGGTCGTGCCCGAGGCAGGTGGGGACAGCCTTCGGGACTGTTTAGTGAGCACTTGGAAGGACGTGCCCTCTGCAGCTGGTGGGTCAGCTTGCTCAGACCCTGCAGGTTTCCATTTCATCAGAGACCGGTGGGGTCTCTGGCCCCTGGCGGTACCCACCCTCATCTCTGCATCAGAAAGCAGGCTCTGAGGAGGGGGCTGACACTGTTGCCTGGGCCTGTGAGTCGGGCCTTCTGTCCCCACGGCCTCGGCCCACTCCCCTCAGCATCTGCCACTGCAGCCCCCAGGCCTTTTCCTTGGGCTTGGAATCTGCCAGAGACTTTGATTGAAGATGTTGTCCATCCAGTGGCCAGCCGCCGTCCGCAGGGCTGATGTGGTGTGCTGGGATCAGGGTGTGGGCTCCTCTTGCCCTCCTTGGCCTTCTGTGTCCCTCCTCCTCTTCCTCTAGCTCCGGACCCTCTGGTTCGTGTTTTCCATCTAGTTCTTCATTTTACTGCTGGGGGCTGCATATGGCCTGACCTGGGCGGAGGCCTTGGATGGTGGACGTGTGTGGGCATCCCAGCTGACAGGCTCCCTCTGGGACACGCCTGGTCCCTACCTGTGGTTTTCTCCTGGTCCTTACCTGTGTCTTACCGCCGGTCCCTCCCTCGGGTTCACCGTGGTCCCTCCCTCTGGTTCACCCCCCCTCCCAGACCCTCCCTGTGGTTCACCCCGTCCCTTCCTCTGGTTCACCCACCCTCCCTCTGGTTCACCATGGTCCCTCCCTCTGGTTCACCCCCCAGCCCCTCCCTGTGGTTCATCCCAGTCCCTCTCTGTGGTTCAACCCCCACCTCCAGTCCCTCCCTGTGTCTCACCCCTTCCTCCCCTATGGGATCACCCTGGTCCCTCCTGTGTCTCACCCCTTCCTCCCCTATGGGATGACCCTGGTCCCTCCTGTGTCTCACCCCCTTCCTCCCCTATGGGATGACCCTGGTCCCTCCTGTGTCTCACCCCCTTCCTCCCCTATGGGATCACCCTGGTCCCTCCTGTGTCTCACCCCTTCCTCCCCTATGGGATGACCCTGGTCCCTCCTGTGTCTCACCCCTTCCTCCCCTATGGGATGACCCTGGTCCCTCCTGTGTCTCACCCCCTTCCTCCCCTATGGGATCACCCTGGTCCCTCCTGTGTCTCACCAGATGCTGCCTTTCTCTGGGTCATTCTCTGCTGTTCTTCCCTTGACCTGTCTTCATTCTTCAAGGATTTTTGGACTTCCACAGTGTGAGGAGGTGGTCAGTTTGGTCTCTGCGCATTGTCCCCACTGCTCTGGAACCCCACCCTGCAGGTCTCCCACCTTCAGCCTGTCGTCCCTCGGACCCTGACTCCTGTGTGGGAGCACCTGTGATCTTCCTGCTGTGGAGCCACGGGTCCGTCTGCTGCTCAGCCTTGACTGGGCTTTGGGAGGGTATTGAGGTCATCTGGGTGTCTGCTTCAGTGGCTTTTTGAGCAAGGACAGCAAGGATGTGGTTTGGTCTTGGCACCGCCTGACTCTGCTGCCACGATTGGAAGCCGTACCTCAGAGTGGTCAGAGTTCATCAGTGGTTGGGGTTGCTGGTGAAGTGCTGTGGAGCACCTCCATCCCCTCCAACTCAGCTCAGGGTCTCTTGGGCCACAAGGCGCCGGTGGATGTGCTTGTGAGTACATGTTCCCAATGGGAACACCCTAGTCTACAGGTCCTCCTAGTCCCTCCTGCCCTCTGCCCACACCCTAGTCTACAGGTCCTCCTAGTCCCTCCTGCCCTCTGCCCACACCCTAGTCTACAGGTCCTCCTAGTCCCTCCTGCCCTCTGCCCACACCTTAGTCTACAGGTCCTCCTAGTCCCTCCTGCCCTCTGCCCTCACCCTAGTCTACACGTCCTCCTAGTCCCTCCTGCCCTCTGCCCACACCTTAGTCTACAGGTCCTCCTAGTCCCTCCTGCCCTCTGCCCACACCTTAGTCTACACGTCCTCCTAGTCCCTCCTGCCCTCTGCCCTCACCCTAGTCTACACGTCCTCCTAGTCCCTCCTGCCCTCTGCCCACACCCTAGTCTACAGGTCCTCCTAGTCCCTCCTGCCCTCTGCCCACACCTTAGTCTACAGGTCCTCCTAGTCCCTCCTGCCCTCTGCCCACACCTTAGTCTACAGGTCCTCCTAGTCCCTCCTGCCCTCTGCCCACACCCTAGTCTACAGGTCCTCCTAGTCCCTCCTGCCCTCTGCCCACACCTTAGTCTACACGTCCTCCTAGTCCCTCCTGCCCTCTGCCCACACCCTAGTCTACAGGTCCTCCTAGTCCCTCCTGCCCTCTGCCCACACCCTAGTCTACAGGTCCTCCTAGTCCCTCCTGCCCTCTGCCCACACCTTAGTCTGCACGTCCTCCTAGTCCCTCCTGCCCTCTGCCCACACCTTAGTCTACAGGTCCTCCTAGTCCCTCCTGCCCTCTGTCCACACCTTAGTCTACAGGTCCTCCTAGTCCCTCCTGCCCTCTGCCCACACCCTAGTCTACAGGTCCTCCTAGTCCCTCCTGCCCTCTGCCCACACCTTAGTCTACAGGTCCTCCTAGTCCCTCCTGCCCTCTGCCCACACCCTAGTCTACAGGTCCTCCTAGTCCCTCCTGCCCTCTGCCCACACCCTAGTCTACAGGTCCTCCTAGTCCCTCCTGCCCTCTGCCCTCACCCTAGTCTACAGGTCCTCCTAGTCCCTCCTGCCCTCTGCCCACACCTTAGTCTACAGGTCCTCCTAGTCCCTCCTGCCCTCTGCCCTCACCCTAGTCTACACGTCCTCCTAGTCCCTCCTGCCCTCTGCCCACACCTTAGTCTACAGGTCCTCCTAGTCCCTCCTGCCCTCTGCCCTCACCCTAGTCTACAGGTCCTCCTAGTCCCTCCTGCCCTCTGCCCACACCCTAGTCTACAGGTCCTCCTAGTCCCTCCTGCCCTCTGCCCACACCCTAGTCTACAGGTCCTCCTAGTCCCTCCTGCCCTCTGCCCACACCTTAGTCTACAGGTCCTCCTAGTCCCTCCTGCCCTCTGCCCTCACCCTAGTCTACACGTCCTCCTAGTCCCTCCTGCCCTCTGCCCACACCTTAGTCTACAGGTCCTCCTAGTCCCTCCTGCCCTCTGCCCACACCTTAGTCTACACGTCCTCCTAGTCCCTCCTGCCCTCTGCCCTCACCCTAGTCTACACGTCCTCCTAGTCCCTCCTGCCCTCTGCCCACACCCTAGTCTACAGGTCCTCCTAGTCCCTCCTGCCCTCTGCCCACACCTTAGTCTACAGGTCCTCCTAGTCCCTCCTGCCCTCTGCCCACACCTTAGTCTACACGTCCTCCTAGTCCCTCCTGCCCTCTGCCCACACCCTAGTCTACAGGTCCTCCTAGTCCCTCCTGCCCTCTGCCCACACCTTAGTCTACAGGTCCTCCTAGTCCCTCCTGCCCTCTGCCCTCACCCTAGTCTACAGGTCCTCCTAGTCCCTCCTGCCCTCTGCCCTCACCCTAGTCTACAGGTCCTCCTAGTCCCTCCTGCCCTCTGCCCACACCTTAGTCTACAGGTCCTCCTAGTCCCTCCTGCCCTCTGCCCTCACCCTAGTCTACACGTCCTCCTAGTCCCTCCTGCCCTCTGCCCACACCTTAGTCTACAGGTCCTCCTAGTCCCTCCTGCCCTCTGCCCACACCTTAGTCTACACGTCCTCCTAGTCCCTCCTGCCCTCTGCCCTCACCCTAGTCTACACGTCCTCCTAGTCCCTCCTGCCCTCTGCCCACACCCTAGTCTACAGGTCCTCCTAGTCCCTCCTGCCCTCTGCCCACACCTTAGTCTACAGGTCCTCCTAGTCCCTCCTGCCCTCTGCCCACACCTTAGTCTACAGGTCCTCCTAGTCCCTCCTGCCCTCTGCCCACACCCTAGTCTACAGGTCCTCCTAGTCCCTCCTGCCCTCTGCCCACACCTTAGTCTACAGGTCCTCCTAGTCCCTCCTGCCCTCTGCCCTCACCCTAGTCTACAGGTCCTCCTAGTCCCTCCTGCCCTCTGCCCTCACCCTAGTCTACAGGTCCTCCTAGTCCCTCCTGCCCTCTGCCCACACCTTAGTCTACAGGTCCTCCTAGTCCCTCCTGCCCTCTGCCCTCACCCTAGTCTACACGTCCTCCTAGTCCCTCCTGCCCTCTGCCCACACCCTAGTCTACAGGTCCTCCTAGTCCCTCCTGCCCTCTGCCCACACCCTAGTCTACAGGTCCTCCTAGTCCCTCCTGCCCTCTGCCCACACCTTAGTCTGCACGTCCTCCTAGTCCCTCCTGCCCTCTGCCCACACCTTAGTCTACAGGTCCTCCTAGTCCCTCCTGCCCTCTGTCCACACCTTAGTCTACAGGTCCTCCTAGTCCCTCCTGCCCTCTGCCCACACCCTAGTCTACAGGTCCTCCTAGTCCCTCCTGCCCTCTGCCCACACCTTAGTCTACAGGTCCTCCTAGTCCCTCCTGCCCTCTGCCCACACCCTAGTCTACAGGTCCTCCTAGTCCCTCCTGCCCTCTGCCCACACCCTAGTCTACAGGTCCTCCTAGTCCCTCCTGCCCTCTGCCCTCACCCTAGTCTACAGGTCCTCCTAGTCCCTCCTGCCCTCTGCCCACACCTTAGTCTACAGGTCCTCCTAGTCCCTCCTGCCCTCTGCCCTCACCCTAGTCTACACGTCCTCCTAGTCCCTCCTGCCCTCTGCCCACACCTTAGTCTACAGGTCCTCCTAGTCCCTCCTGCCCTCTGCCCTCACCCTAGTCTACAGGTCCTCCTAGTCCCTCCTGCCCTCTGCCCACACCCTAGTCTACAGGTCCTCCTAGTCCCTCCTGCCCTCTGCCCACACCCTAGTCTACAGGTCCTCCTAGTCCCTCCTGCCCTCTGCCCACACCCTAGTCTACAGGTCCTCCTAGTCCCTCCTGCCCTCTGCCCACACCCTAGTCTACAGGTCCTCCTAGTCCCTCCTGCCCTCTGCCCACACCCTAGTCTACAGGTCCTCCTAGTCCCTCCTGCCCTCTGCCCACACCTTAGTCTGCACGTCCTCCTAGTCCCTCCTGCCCTCTGCCCACACCTTAGTCTACAGGTCCTCCTAGTCCCTCCTGCCCTCTGTCCACACCTTAGTCTACAGGTCCTCCTAGTCCCTCCTGCCCTCTGCCCTCACCCTAGTCTACAGGTCCTCCTAGTCCCTCCTGCCCTCTGCCCACACCTTAGTCTACAGGTCCTCCTACTCCCTCCTGCCCTCTGCCCACACCTTAGTCTACAGGTCCTCCTAGTCCCTCCTGCCCTCTGCCCTCACCCTAGTCTACAGGTCCTCCTAGTCCCTCCTGCCCTCTGCCCTCACCCTAGTCTACAGGTCCTCCTAGTCCCTCCTGCCCTCTGCCCACACCTTAGTCTACAGGTCCTCCTAGTCCCTCCTGCCCTCTGCCCTCACCCTAGTCTACACGTCCTCCTAGTCCCTCCTGCCCTCTGCCCACACCCTAGTCTACAGGTCCTCCTAGTCCCTCCTGCCCTCTGCCCACACCCTAGTCTACAGGTCCTCCTAGTCCCTCCTGCCCTCTGCCCACACCTTAGTCTGCACGTCCTCCTAGTCCCTCCTGCCCTCTGCCCACACCTTAGTCTACAGGTCCTCCTAGTCCCTCCTGCCCTCTGTCCACACCTTAGTCTACAGATCCTCCTAGTCCCTCCTGCCCTCTGCCCACACCCTAGTCTACAGGTCCTCCTAGTCCCTCCTGCCCTCTGCCCACACCTTAGTCTACAGGTCCTCCTAGTCCCTCCTGCCCTCTGCCCACACCCTAGTCTACAGGTCCTCCTAGTCCCTCCTGCCCTCTGCCCACACCCTAGTCTACAGGTCCTCCTAGTCCCTCCTGCCCTCTGCCCTCACCCTAGTCTACAGGTCCTCCTAGTCCCTCCTGCCCTCTGCCCACACCTTAGTCTACAGGTCCTCCTAGTCCCTCCTGCCCTCTGCCCTCACCCTAGTCTACACGTCCTCCTAGTCCCTCCTGCCCTCTGCCCACACCTTAGTCTACAGGTCCTCCTAGTCCCTCCTGCCCTCTGCCCTCACCCTAGTCTACAGGTCCTCCTAGTCCCTCCTGCCCTCTGCCCACACCCTAGTCTACAGGTCCTCCTAGTCCCTCCTGCCCTCTGCCCACACCCTAGTCTACAGGTCCTCCTAGTCCCTCCTGCCCTCTGCCCACACCCTAGTCTACAGGTCCTCCTAGTCCCTCCTGCCCTCTGCCCACACCCTAGTCTACAGGTCCTCCTAGTCCCTCCTGCCCTCTGCCCACACCCTAGTCTACAGGTCCTCCTAGTCCCTCCTGCCCTCTGCCCACACCTTAGTCTGCACGTCCTCCTAGTCCCTCCTGCCCTCTGCCCACACCTTAGTCTACAGGTCCTCCTAGTCCCTCCTGCCCTCTGTCCACACCTTAGTCTACAGGTCCTCCTAGTCCCTCCTGCCCTCTGCCCACACCTTAGTCTACAGGTCCTCCTAGTCCCTCCTGCCCTCTGCCCACACCTTAGTCTACAGGTCCTCCTAGTCCCTCCTGCCCTCTGCCCTCACCCTAGTCTACACGTCCTCCTAGTCCCTCCTGCCCTCTGCCCACACCCTAGTCTACAGGTCCTCCTAGTCCCTCCTGCCCTCTGCCCACACCCTAGTCTACAGGTCCTCCTAGTCCCTCCTGCCCTCTGCCCACACCTTAGTCTGCACGTCCTCCTAGTCCCTCCTGCCCTCTGCCCACACCTTAGTCTACAGGTCCTCCTAGTCCCTCCTGCCCTCTGTCCACACCTTAGTCTACAGATCCTCCTAGTCCCTCCTGCCCTCTGCCCACACCCTAGTCTACAGGTCCTCCTAGTCCCTCCTGCCCTCTGCCCACACCTTAGTCTACAGGTCCTCCTAGTCCCTCCTGCCCTCTGCCCACACCCTAGTCTACAGGTCCTCCTAGTCCCTCCTGCCCTCTGCCCACACCCTAGTCTACAGGTCCTCCTAGTCCCTCCTGCCCTCTGCCCTCACCCTAGTCTACAGGTCCTCCTAGTCCCTCCTGCCCTCTGCCCACACCTTAGTCTACAGGTCCTCCTAGTCCCTCCTGCCCTCTGCCCTCACCCTAGTCTACACGTCCTCCTAGTCCCTCCTGCCCTCTGCCCACACCTTAGTCTACAGGTCCTCCTAGTCCCTCCTGCCCTCTGCCCTCACCCTAGTCTACAGGTCCTCCTAGTCCCTCCTGCCCTCTGCCCACACCCTAGTCTACAGGTCCTCCTAGTCCCTCCTGCCCTCTGCCCACACCCTAGTCTACAGGTCCTCCTAGTCCCTCCTGCCCTCTGCCCACACCCTAGTCTACAGGTCCTCCTAGTCCCTCCTGCCCTCTGCCCACACCCTAGTCTACAGGTCCTCCTAGTCCCTCCTGCCCTCTGCCCACACCCTAGTCTACAGGTCCTCCTAGTCCCTCCTGCCCTCTGCCCACACCTTAGTCTGCACGTCCTCCTAGTCCCTCCTGCCCTCTGCCCACACCTTAGTCTACAGGTCCTCCTAGTCCCTCCTGCCCTCTGTCCACACCTTAGTCTACAGGTCCTCCTAGTCCCTCCTGCCCTCTGCCCTCACCCTAGTCTACAGGTCCTCCTAGTCCCTCCTGCCCTCTGCCCACACCTTAGTCTACAGGTCCTCCTAGTCCCTCCTGCCCTCTGCCCACACCTTAGTCTACAGGTCCTCCTAGTCCCTCCTGCCCTCTGCCCACACCCTAGTCTACAGGTCCTCCTAGTCCCTCCTGCCCTCTGCCCACACCTTAGTCTACAGGTCCTCCTAGTCCCTCCTGCCCTCTGCCCTCACCCTAGTCTACACGTCCTCCTAGTCCCTCCTGCCCTCTGCCCACACCTTAGTCTACAGGTCCTCCTAGTCCCTCCTGCCCTCTGCCCACACCTTAGTCTACACGTCCTCCTAGTCCCTCCTGCCCTCTGCCCTCACCCTAGTCTACACGTCCTCCTAGTCCCTCCTGCCCTCTGCCCACACCCTAGTCTACAGGTCCTCCTAGTCCCTCCTGCCCTCTGCCCACACCTTAGTCTACAGGTCCTCCTAGTCCCTCCTGCCCTCTGCCCACACCTTAGTCTACAGGTCCTCCTAGTCCCTCCTGCCCTCTGCCCACACCCTAGTCTACAGGTCCTCCTAGTCCCTCCTGCCCTCTGCCCACACCTTAGTCTACAGGTCCTCCTAGTCCCTCCTGCCCTCTGCCCTCACCCTAGTCTACAGGTCCTCCTAGTCCCTCCTGCCCTCTGCCCTCACCCTAGTCTACAGGTCCTCCTAGTCCCTCCTGCCCTCTGCCCACACCTTAGTCTACAGGTCCTCCTAGTCCCTCCTGCCCTGTGCCCTCACCCTAGTCTACACGTCCTCCTAGTCCCTCCTGCCCTCTGCCCACACCCTAGTCTACAGGTCCTCCTAGTCCCTCCTGCCCTCTGCCCACACCCTAGTCTACAGGTCCTCCTAGTCCCTCCTGCCCTCTGCCCACACCTTAGTCTGCACGTCCTCCTAGTCCCTCCTGCCCTCTGCCCACACCTTAGTCTACAGGTCCTCCTAGTCCCTCCTGCCCTCTGTCCACACCTTAGTCTACAGGTCCTCCTAGTCCCTCCTGCCCTCTGCCCACACCCTAGTCTACAGGTCCTCCTAGTCCCTCCTGCCCTCTGCCCACACCTTAGTCTACAGGTCCTCCTAGTCCCTCCTGCCCTCTGCCCACACCCTAGTCTACAGGTCCTCCTAGTCCCTCCTGCCCTCTGCCCACACCCTAGTCTACAGGTCCTCCTAGTCCCTCCTGCCCTCTGCCCTCACCCTAGTCTACAGGTCCTCCTAGTCCCTCCTGCCCTCTGCCCACACCTTAGTCTACAGGTCCTCCTAGTCCCTCCTGCCCTCTGCCCTCACCCTAGTCTACACGTCCTCCTAGTCCCTCCTGCCCTCTGCCCACACCTTAGTCTACAGGTCCTCCTAGTCCCTCCTGCCCTCTGCCCTCACCCTAGTCTACAGGTCCTCCTAGTCCCTCCTGCCCTCTGCCCACACCCTAGTCTACAGGTCCTCCCAGTCCCTCCTGCCCTCTGCCCACACCCTAGTCTACAGGTCCTCCTAGTCCCTCCTGCCCTCTGCCCACACCCTAGTCTACAGGTCCTCCTAGTCCCTCCTGCCCTCTGCCCACACCCTAGTCTACAGGTCCTCCTAGTCCCTCCTGCCCTCTGCCCACACCTTAGTCTGCACGTCCTCCTAGTCCCTCCTGCCCTCTGCCCACACCTTAGTCTACAGGTCCTCCTAGTCCCTCCTGCCCTCTGTCCACACCTTAGTCTACAGGTCCTCCTAGTCCCTCCTGCCCTCTGCCCACACCCTAGTCTACAGGTCCTCCTAGTCCCTCCTGCCCTCTGCCCACACCTTAGTCTACAGGTCCTCCTAGTCCCTCCTGCCCTCTGCCCACACCCTAGTCTACAGGTCCTCCTAGTCCCTCCTGCCCTCTGCCCACACCCTAGTCTACAGGTCCTCCTAGTCCCTCCTGCCCTCTGCCCTCACCCTAGTCTACAGGTCCTCCTAGTCCCTCCTGCCCTCTGCCCACACCTTAGTCTACAGGTCCTCCTAGTCCCTCCTGCCCTCTGCCCACACCTTAGTCTACAGGTCCTCCTAGTCCCTCCTGCCCTCTGCCCTCACCCTAGTCTACAGGTCCTCCTAGTCCCTCCTGCCCTCTGCCCACACCCTAGTCTACAGGTCCTTCCTGCACTTCCCCGACTGTGCTCCTGTCCTGCGTGCCGTCTCTCTACACCAAGTCTGGTTGTGCTGGGCTGTCTGAATCTCAGTTTGCTGGGTAGCTCTTCTGTGGCTTCTTGTCCCCCATGTCATGCCGTCTTTTCATCTGTGACTTTCATTTCTGTGTCTTCTAGTTTGTTTCCTTGCCCGGCCTTCTGCATCCTCTCCATCTGTTGTGGTGACCCTGGCCTCCGTGACTTCTGCCATTGACAAGGGAGACCTTGCCTCCGATCTTCTTGTGCAGCCCCAGAGGGGAGGCTTGTGGGCCTGAGTTAGTTCAGGGTCCTGGGTCCTAGCATGGGGGCCCAGGGCCAGGCAGCGGAGGGGGCTCGCTGAGCAGGGAAGGACATGCAGAGGAACTGGCCCTGGTTGGGTGGCCTCAGAGGAGGCCCTGCTGGGGATGGCCAGGTGGAGCCTCCTGCCCCCGTCACTGTGGTCAGGCCCTCAGGATCTGCATGGCGGCAGTGGCTGGGACTAGCAGACACTCTTGTCTGGAAATGGAAGCCCTAGAAAGGTCTCCTCAGGGTGGCCACATGGGTGGAAGGATCATTTGGGAGATGAATGCGTGGACATGAGAGGCCTGGAAGCCCAGGGCACGGTGGCCACTTTGTCACCACAGAACTGTGACAGAGCCACTCTCCTGGGCGGTCACTGGCAGGAGGGCTACTACTTGGGGAGGATGCAGAAGCCCTCTGGGGAGGGCTCTTTGGGCAGTGTCTGGGGTCCCTGTCCAGGCTGACTGCATATCCTTGTCCTCAGGGGATGGTAACCTGCACCTGAACGTGACGGTGGATGCCTTCAGCGCAGCCCTGCTGGACACAATGGAGCCCTACGTGTATGCCTGGACGGCAGGGCAGCGGGGCAGTATCAGTGCTGAGCACGGCCTGGGCTTCAGGAAGAGGGACGCCCTTCGTTACAGCAAGCCGCCCCCTGCTGTGCGGCTCATGCAGCAGCTCAAGGCCCTGCTGGACCCCAAGGGCATACTGAACCCCTACAAGTTGCTGCCCACCCAGGCCTGAGGGGGCCCCACTGTGGTGTGCAGCCAGGAAAGACCACCCCCTGCTGGAGAGATCAGGAACCAACTCTGGGTTAAGGGTACAGGACTCCTGGGCAGGCCTCTCCTTGCCGCTCGCTGCTCTGTGGGGTGAGCAGAGCAGATGGAGCTGCCAGGGTCTGCTGACCCTTTTGCCTGCTGTCAGCTTATCCTAAACAGGCCAGGTGTGTGGGCGGGTGTCCTGCTCCATGGCCAGTCCCTCTGGCTCCAGCTGGCCTGCTCTAGCCCTTGTGGAGTGTGCCCATAGAAGCCGTGGGCAGGGCTGACGAGCCCCAAGGAACCACATTACCATGATGGCCTGGAGTGCTGGGTGTTGGGTGAACCCGGCCACTGGGTTGAGCAGGCCTGGGATGGTGACGAGGTCATTCTTTTCCAGAAGGCCTCAGGCTGGAGATGCCTCAGCTGGCTCTGCTTCTCAGGCAGTGTTGGGCTGAGGGGCCTGCACAGAGGGGCCGCACTCGAGGAGGCTCCTGCGGTCCTGGCTCTGCAGCTGGCTGACCCGTGGTCCCTGGGCAGTGTGGGAGGTTGGACACATACTTTCTTCTTCTGTCTGTTGTGAATCTCCAGTAAAAAGTGAAATAATCACATCCTTCTCCTGGTTCTGTTGTATGGAGTGCACCACCTGGATGTCGGGTGCCAGTGGGACCCCAGGGCCTGCCTCTGCCTGCCAGCTATCAAGAGTGGCCATCCACTGAGCCCCACTGTCCACTCTTGGGGGAGCTGAGCCCCTGGGGTCCTGTGTGGCCCTCACAATGGGCCCAAGTGAGCTGGATCTGATAGCCCCTCCCCTGCCCTGAGGGGGTCTAGGCACTGGGGGAAGCTGCTCTGAGGAGGACACACCCTGCCGCCCCTCAGAGGCCTCCTGCTGGCCAGGGTCTTCTGGCTGTTGACCGTCCATGTCGTGCAAGAGGTGGGTGTCCTCTCTGGTCTTGGGTCCAGCACACGAGTCAGGGGTCAGTTTCCAGCCTTTCGAGCCCTTGTGCAGGCCAGCAGGTGGCATGTCCTTGAGCTCCAGGGGCCCCAACTTGCTGGCCCAAGAGCCAGCTCAGTCTTCTGTGACTGGCCATGTCCTACCCTCCTGACTGGGTCTGCGTAGACTTCCCTGGGGCATGCTGCATGGGACATGCCCTGAATGAAGCCCTGGCATCTGCCCTTTTGAGCTTATTGACAGCCCCCCACTCAGCCTCTGGCCCTCGGGATAGAGGTGGGCTCTGCCCCAGGTCTTGTGGCTCTTGCTGAACAGGAGTTTGGGCAGGTGTAGGCCAGAATGGGTCACGGATACCACCGATCCTGGGAGCCCCATCCACCCAGCCCTGCCCTGCAGGGCTGCTGCCCCCAGGGCAGCTCCAGGTCTTTCTGCCTATTCGTGTGGATATCTCACAACTAGCTGGCCCAGTCAGGGTCCCACTGTCCTCAGACCTGGGGTCTGTCACCTGCCAGGTGGGGCTCACTAACCTGGCCCTGGTTTGCATGCTGACCTCTGTTGTCAGCAGAGGCTAGTGTGTTTGGCTGAAGCCAGGGCTCAGAGGCCCTCCCAGAGACCTGGGCTCAGCACAGGGCTGTGGCGTCACAGTCTGTCTGGATACCTTCGGCCCTCGGGGAGGACACTGGTGCCTGCCAAGGTGAGGGATGGGTGTTGGAAGCTGACCTCCTTGGGGCCTCTGGATGTGGGTGGAGTGTGGGCCTTGGAGTGTTGGAGAGGAAGGTCCTGAGGCTGCTCTGAGCAGTGACTGTGGGGCCCAGAGTGAGCATGTGCCAGGTGCTTCCTGCCCGTGCCAGCCATGCCCTGTCCCTGCTGACTGCCTGGTAGCACCCGTGGGGCTCACAGTGGCCCAGGGGCCTGGCTGTTCCCTGCTGTGCTGGCCACATGGTGGCTTGCTGGTGCTCATGCTTCTTAGATGCCCTGGCTCTTGCTGTGTGTAAATAGCTGTGCATCCTGAAGGCAGAGCCATGTGGACAGGAAACCCAGCTGCCCACTCATGTTGGTACTGAGTAATCATTCATCCATGTCAGAGGCCGTCAGTTTTCACACATCCAGAAAAACCAGTTAGAAGTAGCAGGAAAAGGTGAAAGGACCTGTCACTTCAGGGAGATGACTCACCTCTTGGAATCTGCTGGCTGATGCGGAGTAAAAGAAATGACCCAGCTGTCCCATGGAGGGCACCGGAGCCTCCACCCCCCTGGCAGCTACAGGACAGTGTCCTGTCCCTGGTCAGGCATCATCAGAGACAGAGGTGTGCCCTCCGCATTGGAGACTCAGGCCACAGGCTCTGCCACACTCGCTTCTAGAGGGCCAGGCAGGCAGAATGTCAGGGCCAGCCTGCTGGGGGGGGGGCGGGGGGGCGGGCGTTGGGGGGAGGAGGTCTGGCCCTGTGTGGCTCAGAAGGGAAGTCTTGGAGTCGGTAGGCAGAGGAATGCTTTGTGTTTGGATTAGGTTCTTGATTTTACCTGCACCATAAGGGGAAGCCCCGCTGGGCAGCCTGGCGGGGCCTGTGGTTCTGGGAAGGAGGACGCCCCAGCCAGAGCATGGCCCAGTGGTCTCGGCCCTGGAGAAGTGTGGGGTATGCAGGTGGGGGAACCCTAGAGGTAGCTGGGGAGTGGGCTGCACCTGCTGCCGGTGGCAGGGGCCATGTGCTCGGGCCTCGGTGTCGGCCAGCAGTAGGCCTGGAGCTGGGCTGTGCTCATGGGGCCAGCATATCTTCTGGTGGTGGCTGCCCTGCCCCAGCTGCTGGGCTGCTCTACTGCCCAGGGCATGTGTGACCCCAGGAAATCCCTGCTCTTGTCTAGGCCTACAGGAGTGGCTGTCCCTAACATCATCCTCCTGGTGGCCATGCCTCCCTCCCGGTGGCTCATGGGAATTGAAGCCAGTCGGGGAATCTAAGCTGGTGTTGCTCTGGTGTTTGGGGGGCTGCCCTGGAGGGCCCCCAGACACCCAGCACACCCCCAGCACTGGGTGGGGAGGTTTCTGGTAGGGCCACCCAGAACAGTCCCTACTTGTCACTTTTCCTGGGGCCATAGTGTGGGTGCCCATCACACCCTCTGCTGCTCCTTCCTGGGCCCTGATGGAGGGTCCTAGGTCGGCTCCTCCAACCTCAGGGATCTGCACATGGGTGCCCTGTCTCAGCCCCAGCCTTTGGGCTCAGTACCCTGTGGAGAGAGTGTGTCAAAGTGAAGTTTCTAGAAGGGTGTTTTGTGGGGTGGTGGGTGAGAGTCCTGGGTATGCCAGGACGCACCCTGGATGTTGCCAGGTGCCTGGGGCAGGTCTGAAGTTGGCCTTCCTGGCTCTTGACTAGTCCATGCTGGGCAGAGCTGCTCCCTCCTAGCTGGCCTCAGGTGTGCAGATAGGTGCTCCGTGGGACGGTGGCCCAGGAAGTCAGCTGATACCCCCTTTGTTTATGGGCAGAGTGTCCTATGCCCAGAGCCACCTCCTGGGCTTTGTGGATTTGGGGCCTTTGGGACAGCAGGGTAGATGGGGAGAGAGTAGCCAGAGATATTTAGAGAGACTGGCAGGAGGGGTGAACCATGTCCAACCCCACAACTCTGCAAAGAAGAGAACTGGGGTCAGGCACCAGCCAAAACAGTGTGGGTGGGGTGTGGCCCTCTGTGCCTCTGTGTGCACTGGTGTGTGCTGACCTGTGGCAGCTGGCAGGGGTCCTTCTCCTGGATTTCACTGAGCCTGGGGTGGTGCGGTGCACTGGACAGAAGCCCCTCCTGTGTGAGCCTGTCAGCGCCGGCCCACGGCCATGGCACCTCCTCATAGGGGCAGGATACTGACTGGGCACAAATCACGAGCCACTGAAGCAGGAACAAACTTTCTTTCTGAACTCCACCAGCACACTCCACACACGCTCCCCAGGAACTCTCCCGAACGCCACGCGGCTCCTCCAGGAACCACCAACCGGAAATCCCCCCTCCAGCACTTCCCCAACCAATGCAAACTCTCCAGGAATCCCCACGAGAACTCCAAAGTAGCAGGTCTAGGCAGACAGTAAAGGTCTAATATACAATTGAATCAATCCAGCATCATCTTAATGGCTCGCCTCTCAACCAATACTATTGGCAAAATGCCAGGGGCCATTCCGACTGGCTGTGGCTCTCAGCATCTCCCCCCTTCTGTTTGATTAAACAACAAGCAATGTGGCTTAGGGACACTGCCTGTTAGGTTGTCCAATACTACATATGATTGTTACCCATCATCGGATGAGCTGACCTCAGGGCGTCAGCCTCCTGTCTTAGGTTGGTACCACTGCAATTGGATCTTACCCGTCACTGACTACTGGTCCAGCATACAGCCACACCTGTGGATAGGCCTATGCACCAGTGGGAGGGTGAGGTTCTTTGCCTCACCTCTGTTGGCCCCCAAATTTGGCCTTGGTGCCAGTGGGGGGGTGGGGTTCTTTGCCTCACCTCTGTTGGCCCCCAAATTTTAGACCATCACTAGAAGAAGGGAGGAGGATGCAAAATGCCATGACACCAAGCCAAATAACGGCTCTTTTTGGAAAAATTGTACCACCGATGACACCATCAGCAAAGATAAGCCAGCACTACCACAATTCGCTGCACCAACAGATAGTTCACAATGCATACAAGTGAAACATAGTCCAGGCAAGTTCTGCAAGCAGTTCAAAGCAGAGGAATCCATCAATATGTCCATTTCCTCCCAAAGTAAATTGACTCCTTGATTGAGCATGACTTGTTGAGTTATTATTTATTGATGCATCAGTTTATACAGTTTACTGTGATAGCTATAGAAGAAGCTGTAGTTTGGTTTTATCTTTGTCTTCACCGCCACTGGGATGAAGATAGGAATTCTGGCAATGATGGCTAAAAAAAAAAATATGTAACATTCCAGCAGGCACTAAGAAAACAATTTTCTGAACAATTTACATTATCCTGAACAGAATTATTAAATATAATGAAAAGGAAAGGTGAAAGTAAACAAGCAGATCTGTTAACCTCCTTATTTGTTCACATATTAAAACAATCCTCAACAGCTGTTTACCCAATTTAAATTAAACCATTTAAATCACGTAAATAATAAAAATATTTGAATCCATTTTTTCATGAGCGCTCCTCATATATGATCTATGGACATACACACATGCAGACATACAACACAAAACACAAGTGTGCACACATAACACAATACATACAACATATAACATAATAGTAAAGGCCTTGTAGCTTTTCACAGGTGAAATCTCCATTGCAATGTTTAGAAACTTCACAGTCAAAAAATAGAACTGATCAGAAAAACATTAACCTAGGTCTGTATGAGCTCAAAAAACAAAATAGAACTTTATGATGTGGGAAAAGGCAATAATAAAATAGATATTGAAAAAAGCATCCTGGTTAATCACTGTCACAGATGTAAGAATAGCCAAGCTGGAGCTCTGGATATCGCTGTTATGGATTTGAGTCAAATCATCTTCTTTTTGGTCTGTAGAAATCGCTTTGGTTAGTCTCTCTGGAATCCAAATCGGCTGCTGTTCTCCCTGTGGAAACACACAAACAGAACCCCGACTCCAGACAATCACTGGGTCAGGACCTTTCCATTGTCCTGTTAGAATATCCTTCCAAAGTACCTTGGGCTTATGTACATTTTTTTGGATACATATGTCTTTCTGCAGCACTAAGCCTCGATGAATCCAAATTTAAAAAGTTTAGAGTATAAAGGGTTATTTTAAGTTTATCTTTGGGGAATATATACCCCTTCCCAATTCCCTCTTTTTGCTTTAATAAGTACATTTTAATAGTTTGATGAGTTCTTTCAACTATGCCTTGTCCCTGTGGATTGTATGGGATTCCTGTTATATGAATAATGCCAAATGATGAGCAAAATTGTTTAAAAGAGGTAGAAGTATAACCAGGACCTTATCTGTTTTTAACTGTTTAGGAACGCCCACGGTGGCAAAATTTTGTAAGCAATGAGCTATAATATTTTTAGTTTTTTCTCCATCATGAAGGGAGCCCATCAAAAATCCGGAAGAAGTATCAACTGTAACATGCAAATATTTTAATTTTCCAAATTCTGGCAAGTGTGTGACGTCCATCTGCCAAGTATGGTTAGGTATCAGTCCCCTAGGATTGACTCCAAGATTAACTTGTGGTAAAAATGTCACACAATTTTGACATTGTTTTATTATATGTCTATCTTGTTCCTTAGTTATTTTAAAATGCTTTTGTAAAGTATTAGCATTGACATGGAACCTTTTATGAAAATTTATAGCTTCTTCTATTGTGGAGAAAATATGTATGTCATGTGTAGTTTCATCTGCTAACTCATTGCCCAAACTAAGGGCTCCAGGCAATCCTGTATGTGCCCTGATATGTCCTATAAAGAATGGATCTTTTCTGTCCCAGATTAGACTTTGTATAGTGGAAAACAAAGAGAAAACAGTAGAGGAAGGGGAAATCCTACCAGCATCTTCAAGGGATACTATAGCATTAATTATATACTGACTATCGGAAAATAAATTAAATACAGAATCTTTAAACATCACAAAAGCTTGTAATACTGCATTAAGCTCTACCTTTTGAGCTGATTGTTTGGGTACTAAAAATGTAAAAGTTTGATCAGGGGTAACTACTGCTGCTGTACCATTATTTGACCCATCAGTGAATATATTTGGAGCATTCATGATAGGGGTTTTTCTTGTCATTTTTGGAAAAACTACAGGATGCGAAGACCAAAAAGACAACAAAGGATTAGATGGTAAGTGGTTATCAAATGAAACACTAGATTTGCACATGATTATTGCCCAAGTATTTAACTCATTAGCTAACTCATCAATTTGATCCATAGTAAATGGAGTAATAATTTTATTGGGAGAAAGTCCAAACACTCCCTTTGCTGCTTTTATTCCTTTGAGTATTAATTGTCCTACAGCCTCAGGATACCTAGTAAGAATAGTGTTAGGAGAATAAGGTAAATGTATCCACAATAATGGACCTTCTTGCCAAAATACTCCTGTAGGAATATTTTTTTGTTGGTATAACAATAAATAATAAAGGCAAACTTATATCAATTCTATTCAAATGCATATTTTCCATATATGTTTCAATATTTTTTAATGCCTTTCTTGCTTCAGGCATTAACATGTGGGGTGAATTTGGATCTGATGGACCTTTTAGAATATCAAATAAAGGTCCCAACTCTCCTGTTGGTATGCCTAGATAAGGCCTTATCCAATTTATGTCTCCTAATAACTTTTGAAAGTCTTTAAGTGATTTGAGTTGATCTACTCATATTTGAATTTTGGGTGGACGGACCATGGTTGAGGATAATAGAACTCCTAAATAATTAATTGGAAAATTTAATTGTACTTTATCTATTGCTATCTCTAGATTATAATTTTTTAATAAGTTTGTAAGTGTGACATAACACTCTAGCAATGTGTTTTTAGCTTTGTGTGCTAATAATACATCATCCATATAGTGAAATATTTGTAGTTCAGGATTTTGATTTCTAAGTGGCTGGATTGCTTTGTTAACATAAATTTGACTCATAGTTGGGCTGTTAGCCATCCCTTGAGGGAGTACTTTCCATTCATATCTCTGATCAGGAGCTTCATGATTCAGTGCAGGGATAGTAAATGCAAAACGTGGACTATCCTCAGGATGAATTGGAATTGAAAAAAAACAATCTTTAATATCTATAGCTAAAACATACCAGGTTTTTGGCAAAGCAGACAATTGAGGAATCCCTGATTGAGCAGGTCCCATAATAACCATCTCATTATTAATGGCTCTTAAATCTTGCAATAATCTCCATTTACCAGATTTCTTTTTAATGACAAAAATGGGAGTATTATGGGGAGATTCAGAAGGTTGTATATGTCCCTCCGCTAATTGTTGTTTGACCAGGTCATGGGCTATTTGTATCTTTTCTTTAGTCAGGGGCCACTGAGGAACCCATACTGGTCTTTCTGATTTCTAAGTAATTTTTATTGTCTCAGTGACCCCTTCTGAAAGCCCAATCCATGTCTATTTGTTTCTTGATCTATCTGAATTGGTGCTGTCATAACTTGTTCTTGTTTTCTTAATCTTTCTTCTTTCCTAAAGCCTTGTCTAGCCCTAGTAGTGGGTGCACTAGGATTGATGTTATTTGTTAATGTCAAACCTAATTGATCTAGGACATCTCATCCCCATAAATTTACGGGAAGATGATCCAATACATATGGCTGTATAGTTCCTTCACATCCTTCAGGATCCTTCCAATCTAATACCATTGCACTTCTATGGGGATTAGTTGCCACTTCTAGGCCTCGAAGCGTTTGAGTGGCTTGTTGTAATGGCCAATGTTTTGGCCATTCTTGACGAGAGATGATGCTAAGGTCTGCACCTGTATCCAGTAGCCCATTAAATTCATGTCCTTGAATATTTATTTTTAGCATTCGGCGAGAATCTAAATTTAAAGACAGCATAGCCCAATCTACACCTGTGGAGCCTAACCCCCTGGAACCTCTTTCTACAGTACTACTGGAAAATTTATCATGCAGGCTGGGTATTATTAATAACTGTGCTATTCTATCTCCTGGTGAAATTACTGATATGCCCTTTGGAGAACTAGCTATAATTTTTATTTCACCTTCATAATCGGGATCAATTACCCCAGGACTTATCATAAGTCCTTTTAGAGTAGAAGAACTGTGTACTAACAATAAGCCTACTGTTCCTTGGGGAAGAGGTCCTTTTACTCCTGTGGGAATTATTTGAACTCCCATCTCTGGAGTTAGTACTGCTCTGGCGGAGGTGCAGATGTCCAACCCTGCGCTCCCTCTGGTTCGTCTGATGAGGGATCTGATGGACAATGTGTCCTGGGCACTACCCTGATGGGGTTGCTGGGTTCCTCCAGTGCCCCGTATATTTGTGGTTTTGGGCCCCGGAGCATTGGGCCCCGCTGTCCGTTTTTTGGCAATGGAGCCCGATGCCTTTCTCCACAATATCGTGGATAGACACCTGGTCCTTGTTGGTTTTTTGATAATGGAGTACCCTCTATGGTGGTTTGAGAATGGCATTCATTAGCCCAATGTCTCCCTCTATGGCATTGTGGGCAAATACCTGGTATTCTATTTTTTTGATACCTAGTTTTGTTAAACCTTCCTCCTAAGGGGCAACTCCTTTTAAAATGTCCTGTTTGTTCACAATTGTAGCATGTTTTTGGCCTGGAATCTAAAGCCTGTTGTACTACAGCTGCCAAAACTTGCCCTTATTCATTAATGTCTCTACATAATTTAATATATGTGTTTAATCTTCATGTTTCCATGGTCTAATGACCTCTCTGCACCAATGATTTGCTTGCTCATAAGCCAGTTGTTTTATTAATGGCATTGCTTGTTCTGTATTCCCCAAAACTCTGGTAGCTGTTTGAATAAGCCTATCTACAAATTCAGCGTAAGGTTCATTAGCTCCCTGTATTACCTTAGATAATTGACCTTGTAAATCTCCATGTCCTTGTAAAGTCTTCCATGCCCTAACTGCATATGCAGCAATTTGTGCATATATAGCGGGATCATATCTAATTTGTTGCTGCTGACCCTCATAAGGTCCTTTTCCTAACAACATATCTAGATTTCTCTGAGGATAACCAGCTGCTGCAT
This sequence comes from Marmota monax, assembly GCF_021218885.2. Lineage (NCBI taxonomy): Eukaryota > Metazoa > Chordata > Mammalia > Rodentia > Sciuridae > Marmota > Marmota monax. The sequence continues at coordinate 227,380 of NW_026694888.1, read as the reverse complement.
TTCGCCTAGCCGTCTCCGTGCAAAATTCCTCATTGGCAACCTTCCATAACAAATATTGCCCTCCATTTAGCACAGCTTTACACATACTAGCCCAATCTGCTGGCGTCATGTCCAAGTTGGTAATGGATTTGACCATGCTTACAGTGAAGGGTGCTTGTGGCCCGTAGGTTGTTACAGCCTCCTTTAACTGCTTCACTGTTTTGAAATCTAAAGCACGGTGAATTCATTGCCCTCCTGCCTGCTCAAGTACAGGGCATGTTAATATTTGAGATCCTGTCTCAGGATCCCATCTGTCAACTACAGGGGTTGAGGGCCACTCAGCTGTCTCCATAGATGGAGCTGCTGGTTGAATTATGCCCTCTGGTGATAGAACGGTGTTAGTAGCAGCCTCCTGTTGTAGCTTCCCCCTGATAGCTGTTTCTCCTCTAAGCTTTCTTCCTTTAAATTTTCTTCCTCTGTCTGACTAGCTCGAGAGAACTTCTCTTTTGCTTGATCTAACATGTTTTCTACCATAGTCTGGACCTCTAACAATTTACTTAACACTCTTTCAGTTTGTTTTTTGCTAATTTCTGATTTACTATAACACAAAACAAAACTGAAACAGAATGAAACAAAAACGGAACAAAAAATCGTTGTATCAATTTTCCTATTTTCTTGACATGTGCTTTTGTGGTCTATTTCTATCTTTTCCTCAGGGGCGAACAACTTCAAACCTTGAGCCAACCATTTTTTCCAGTTTGCCTGAGAAAGTTCTAGGGATAGGCAGCTTGAAACAAAAACAAAACAAGAACACATTGTTTTTTGAAATGGTCACCCATTCTCTCGCCTTCCCTCAGGGGCAAGCAATTTCATTTACCCCTGAGCTTCAGGCGTTCCCGCACGGGCCGCCAAATGCTGCAGTCTGGCTGGGCACAAATCACGAGCCACTGAAGCAGGAACAAACTTTCTTTCTGAACTCCACCAGCACACTCCACACATGCTCCCCGGGAACTCTCCCGAACGCCATGCGGCTCCTCCAGGAACCACCAACCGGAAATCCCCCCTCCAGCACTTCCCCAACCAATGCGAACTCTCCAGGAATCCCCACGAGAACTCCAAAGTAGCAGGTCTAGGCAGACAGTAAAGGTCTAATATACAATTGAATCAATCCAGCATCATCTAATGGCTCGCCTCTCAACCAATACTATTGGCAAAATGCCAGGGGCCATTCTGACTCGGCTGTGGCTCTCAGCAGGATACCTCTGAAAGGAAAGTGACCACAACACTCGGAGCGACCAAGAGATCTTTTTGCTGCAGCACAACAGAGGAGAAAAGAGAAAGAGAGAGAGAGAGAGAGAGAGAGAGAGAGAGAGAGAGAGAGAGAGGAAGGAGAGTATGCACGCAAGGGAGACAGAGAGATCAAGAGAGAGAGACAGAGCAAGAGAGCAAGAGAGGGGGGCCCATTAGGAGGGAGTTTTTAGAGCCCAAATCTAACGGGGCCTCTGGGTCTGCAAGCTGCCTTGTTGGCACAAGGGGGGGTTGAGTGTTCAGCCTTGAGGGGGGTTGAATGTTCAGCTTTGACGCAAACAGGTGATAAAGGACCAGACAGAGGGGGGTTTGAGTGCGTGGGCCATCCTGCAGCTAACATTTGTTCAGCCTGCCCTGCAGATAACATAGTTCAGCCTGTTCTGCACCTAACAACCTCTCTTTCCTGAACCCTGTTCTGCTCTCACCCCTGCCTGGGGTGCCGCCTGGCCAGCTGGGCTTTGTGGCTTCCCTGGCCTCTCTGCTGCCCCTGCTTGCCCCAAGTCTGCTGGGATGTGCCTGGTCTACCATGGGCCCAGTGCATGGGCAGAGCTACTGTGAGTACAGGCAAGTCCTGGACACAGGGAACCTCCCTTGTGAAGCAGTGGGTGGCCAACAGGCCTGCCCAAGGTACCCATGGGCAAGGACTCATGTCTTGGGCTTTGTAGGCGATGGGCAGGGCCCACTGGCCTTCTTCTGGCCAGCTGGACATCCATTCTTGATCCTCATTTGGACCTGCCCCAGTGGCACAAAGGTAGCTGGCCTGCGCTTCCTGCTCAGGGCCCCAAAGCTGCTCAGAACCTGGGTTGCTGGGGCCCCAACCTGGGAAGGAGGTGCCCTGCATGCTGGGCCCACCAGCCCTATCACTGTAGCCTGGACCATAGAGGTATCTGAGAGGCTCTGGGTGCACATGAGCCTGAGCAGTCTGGGCAGGAGAAGCAGGAACCTGTCTAAAGGTGGAATGTGGGGGCACAGGAAGCACTTGGGGGAGAGCAGCAAGTCCATCCAGCCCTGCTGCTCCTCTGCCTGCTTGTCTGCTAGTCTGCAGCCCCTGTGCTCAGGGACAGCTCTGGGGGCCTGCAGAGCGTTTTGAAAGAGGGTTCTGCTCTGACCCATGCTCCTCTCAAGTGTCACTGGCCAGCACCCACATGGAATCGAGGGTCAGTGGACAGGGATGGATGGTGTCCTGTGCACCGACCTCCACAGGCACAGCCACCATGCGCAGGCTCAGACTACAGGACCGCTGGACTGCAAGAGGGGCCTGCCCCCATGCATGGCTTGTACATCTTTGGGGTATTTGTCTTTTTCTTGTTGTTCTGCAAGAAACTTTTATCCATGTGGACTTAACTCTTGGGGCCAAATGTGCCAAACAGCCCTGTGGTTTGTCGTTCACCTCGGAATGATATCTCTTTCCTGGGGAAAGGAATGAAATTCCATGCCGTGACCCGACAGAGAACCTACAAACAGACACTTGAATTTATTTCTTGCCCCAGTGCCTCTTGTACACCCCAGGATCTCAGGGTCATCTTTGCCTGATGTAAAGGAAGGTCTCAGAAGAGCGCCTCTGGCATCCGAGCCTGTGCCTCATCCCATCATCCTTGATCTGTGAATCTCGACCTTCCACACATCAGGATATTCATGTCCTGTTTTTATTTGGATGCGGAATCCCTGGTGGTCCTTGTGGGCCCCTTTCCAGTGGGGACAGCTTCCTCCAAGCCCACTCTCCCAGAACACTCCTCTGCTGCCAGGCCTCACCTGGTGATGGAGGAGGGGGGTCAGGGAAGGAGGCCAGAAGGTCCAGTTCTTCCTGAGAACAGAACAGTTAAGCCTTAGGATTGAGGTGAGAGAGGGCGTGGCCCCACCTGAGCTGCAGGTGAGCTTCTTGGGGCTTAAAGTCATGCTCTGTACAGCTGCCACGTCTACCTGGTGCCTGTGCCCCAGGGAGCTGGAACCAGCAGGTGCCCAATGCAGGGGACCTGGGGGCACTTGAACCTACTGACGGTGCTCGCGGCTCTGAGGCCAGCATGCCTCCTAGGCGGAGCGGCTTGCTGAGGTGAGGAGGACAGTATAGGAGGACAGCGGCCCTTACTCCTTGAACATCCTGAGAAGTGCAGATGAGCTCCTGTTTGTCTCTAAAAGGAAGTCTATTTGGATCTGGGGGATTGACCTTGGCACATTCCTGAGTTTGGCCATTTGTTTTCATTTCAGACAGAAGGGACCCGTCTCTGTCCTTCCTGGGCAAGTCCTTTGTATTTTGGGAGCTTGTGGGGTCTGTGCTGCACCCCCAGCATAGGGGCATTGGGACCACCTGAGTGTCTGGGCTGATGGCTGGGGGAGGAGCCATGGGGCTGGGACCTGGCTTGGTGTGGAGGTCTTTGTCCCATCCCAAAGCTGGACCCTGTGTTTGAAGGGACACTCTGGGGCATGAGCCCCTGACACATGTATGCAGTATAGGGAGCTCAGGGGTCAGGTGCTTGTCCCTGACCTGCTGCAGCAGTTGTGGGGTGTGGCTGGGCTGGGACCTGCTGCTTCCGCTCTAGGGACAGCAGAGCAGGGTTCTCTTCAGTGTGGGTCTGGAGGAGGCGGTGTGGCCCAGATCCGCTGCGTTTCACTCCTGTGGCTCCTCAGTTGGGGAGGTTTCTGCAGAGTGAAGCCCACGTTCTCTGCCGGGTCCTACTGCCTCCTCTGTGGGCCACAGGCCTGGGACGGACTCCTGGGATGAACGCTTGGCGCCACCTCACAGAACCCCTCTGGCTCGTGGCTGAGGGAGGGAGGGGCTTCCATTTTGGCTCCCTCCTTCTGCCCCTGTCCCCAGCCCTCAGACTGCATGTTCACATGCACGTTCACAGCACGCGCTGTGCTGCAGGTGCCACAGCTGGGTCTGGTCCCTTCACTGGTGGGGGCCACACTCAGGTCCTCTGGTTGCCAAGGCCCCTGATTGGCTGTCTTTGTAGCCAGGGAACATCTGCATGGACCCTGCTGTGCTCCCAGGAGCCACCTGAGTGAGTCCATTGCCTGCAAGAGACCCAGGAGCCCTGGGCATGGGTTCTGGGATCCTGGGTGGGTTTCTTCTTCTTCTTCTTCTTCTTCTTTTGATACCAGGAGTTGAACTCAAGGGCACTCGACCACTGAGCCGCATCCCCAGCCCTATTTTGTATTTTATTTAGAGACAGGGTCTCGCTGAGTTGCTTAGTGCTTCCAAAGCTGGCTTTAAACTCTCGATCCTTGTGCCGCAGCCTCCCGAGCCGCTGGGATTATAGGCATGTGTCACGGCACCTGGCTGGGTGGGCTTCTGGTGGTGGCCTCTCTGGCTTCAGACCCTGCCTCACAGGCTGGCAGCCCTGGCGGCTCTGAGGACACCATACTGGGCTCAGCCTCCCAGGCTATGCTGAGTCACTTCTAGCCCTGAACCCAGGAACCACCTCCAGCCCCTTGTGTATTTTCCTAGAATTGTGTAAGTGCCGGAGACTCATCAGTCCTGGGCCAGCAAGCTCAGCTTGTCGGGAGGCAGAAAGCCATGGCTCTGGGGAGAGGGGGCAGCTGTGGCAGTGCAGCCAGGAAGGTGTGGCTGTGGCCCTAGGCAGTCTGTGGTACTGCCTGGAGCCAAGACGAGAGGTCACCTGGCCAGGGTTGCCCGATTCTGGTGCCCACAGTGAACCCAACCTGCCAAGGGAAGGCATGAGGATCATGCAGAGCCAAGTGCCCTGAGGAGGGACCAGGCCTGCAGGGGGCTCCCATTGCCATGACTGAGGCACAGCCTCTCAACTTCCTGGAGGGTCAGGGTGTCGCTGACTGGGGGCATCTCTATTCGTCTCCTGTCACTGCCTGTGACCCCGACCTGAGGTCAGGGCCTCCTGCCAACCTACATTCCTCTAGTATGGAGTCTAGGGGAGTCCTGCCAGGGGACAGAGCTGCCCCTGGGGTTGTGTGACCCAGAAAGGGCTTGTGTGGGCCTGTGAGTCACTGTGAGGCCCCAAGGTGGGGGCATGCGGTCCTGCAGTGGCCCCATGGGAGGCTCCGTGGCCCAGGAGGGCTGTGTTGTACATCTCCAGGGACCAAGACAGCTGGAGCTCTTGAAGTCCAGGATGCTGCAGCTGGTCAGAGGAGGAATAGATTGCGCTGGTCCTGCCCTTGGGGCTCCATGGAGACCTCAGAGGCTGAGGAAGGGTAAAATGGAAGGGTAAAAGGTAAAATGGTGGGGACGTCTCAGGGGACTGCTGGGCAGGAATGTGGGATATGGCCTTCTTAGGGCAGAAATGGACTAGGGCCTGGGGTTGTCTGGGTACAGAAGGATGAGCCCCAGGGCATGCTCAGGAGTTCTGGCAGGTGTGCTGTCACACCACGGTTTCCAGAAGGACGACCACCGGCGCTCAGATAAGAGGACTTCACAGCACCCCTCTTACCTGGAGCCCATCTCAGGTCCATCTGGTACTGGAGCAGCAACCTGCATTTGCTGACTGGCTTTATACAAAGGAAAAGTAACTTCTCCTATCTTTCCATCAGGGAGCAGACCAGTGCCTTGGAGCCAGGTACCAGCTGGCCTGCCCTGGTGGGCAGTGTTCACAGAGGCTGCCCAGGTGCTTAAGAGTGCTGGGCTGTGAAGCTGGCAGCGGGCTTAGCAAGTTTTCAAAGAGTTTTCTCCATCGCATGGGTGAAGGAAGGGGCAGAGAAAGAACTCAGTCGCCAGTGTTTGACCTTGATGCACCAAGAAGGAAGTTCTTTTCTTTTTTGCCGCAGTCTGGCTGGGCACAAAATCACGAGCCACTCAAGCAGGAACAAACTTTATTTTTTGAAACTGCCGCCAATGTTTGGTACTAGCCCGGGAAGATTTTTCGATCCACCCACGCGGCCTCCTCCCGGACCGCAGAGAGAGCTCCTCCCCCGGAACTCCCTCCTCCTGTACTTCCCCAACCAATGGGAACTCTCCAGGAGTCCCCATAGCCTGCCTAGGTGAACAGCAGGAGTCCAATATCCATATGAATGCAAATCTTAACATAATCATATCATCTCAATGGCTAGCTGGCGTCACCTTTCCACCAAAAATGCCATGCATCATATACTTGGCTCTTAGCACTCTTTTGCACCAGGGAACTACAGTTTATTTTAAAAGTTTAAGATTTGTGTTTGTCCTTATACATCAAGAGCAAGATAGGCTGGGCTGAGGGTGCGAAGGCGTGGATGTGGCTGCCCTCTTAGATGGGCTGTATGGGCTGCGGACACAGCAGCGGGCACGGGTCTTTGCCTCTGCTTCAGAACCCTGAGTTTCAGCTCTGGGGCTCAGGGTGGCTCCCACCCAGCCTGGGTGCTAGCAAACCACTGGACAGATGGTTAGTGTGTGCTGGAGCTTGGGAGACCCACAGGATCCAGCAAAAACAGAGTGTTTGAAGAAGGGTTTCGTGGGGCAGTTGACACAGTGAGAAGGACAGGCCAGCCGTGCCAGGTCAGGCTCTGCATGGCTCTCATCAGTGAGGGTTCAGCTCCAACTAATTGTAGAGGTGAGGGGCATGACGGCCCCCTCCCTGGGATTGGCAGCAGCCACGGTGGCCCGTGGGTGGCACAGAGCCCATGACTCAGGCCAGGAGGCTTGACCCCTGACTTGTATGCAGGCACCTCCATGGGGGACTGGCCCCCACGTGGGCTTCTCCACCTGTACCCGGAAGACTGGGGAGCTCAAGCTGAGTCTCTCAGGGTTGGGTATACTGCTTACTAAGGCCCCTGGTCCCCCTGGGGCCACGGGGAACCCCATGTGGTGGCTCCTGAGCTCGATGTCCACAGACTTGCAGGAAGTGTGGGGAATGGAGGGGCGTCCCCTCAGCAGGACTGGGACTTGGCCGGGTGGAACCGCGGGTGTGCAGTGGGACAGTAGCTGGTGACACTGTGTTGGTGGCCTGAGGTGTGGTGTGTGCAGTGACCTGGCCATGGATTTGAGGGCAGAGTTCAGTCCACAGCATCCCCTGTAATTCGTTCTGAGCAGAATCGGGGAGCCCGGGTCGCCTGCCCACTCTGGAGGGACCTCAGGTGCACCACACACCGGCTGTTATGGGATGAGGGGCCCAGACCCCTGTTGGGCCATGGCCCAAAGACTTGGGTGGGCTCCTGGACGGGTGGGTGGGTCGGTGGGCAGTGCCATCCTGCGTGGCACTGAGGGGTCCTGCCCACAGGTCCTTCTGGGCCCTCCTCCTGGTGGTGCTTCGGCTGGTTGGCTTGCTGTCCACAGACACTGGGCTGCTCACTCGGTAAGTCCTGCCACGGGTCACCCCGTGCTCTGGGAGGCTGCCTTTCACATGGGGGCCCCTGCACCTGTCAGTGCACATGGCAGGCAGCATCTTCCCTCTGGGAGAAGGTGGTGGCCCTTCCTTGGGGGGACCCATGAGCATCCTGGGCCTCCAGGGGCTCTGTCAGCGTGGCCACCCACCTAGCAGATCTCTGGGCAGGGCTGTGGGGGCATGGGCCGCCTGGGCAGGGAGGACGCAGAGGGGACAGTCATATCTTTGCCAGGTCCTTGCCCAGACTTCGTTGTCCCTTGTCTTCCTCATCACTCTTTTTGGTTTTTTTTTTTTTGGTGCTGGGGACTGAACCCCAGGCCTTGTGCCTGTGAGGCAAGCCCTGCGTCCCCAGCCCCCTCCCCCATTTTTCATCATCAGATACGGCTTCTCTTTAGACATTATGTATCTATTTTCTTGTGGTGCTGTGGGTCAGATCCGCTGCCTTACACCTGCGAGGCCAGTGCTGTACCTCTGAGCTACAACCCCAGCCCCTTCCGGTCACTCTTCCTGTCCTGCACTGGGGCAGGGAGGGCCCTGACACCCGGCCAGTCAGCCTTTGCTCTCTCTGGCCCTGCATCAGGCTGAGTGGCCGGGTGTCAGGGCCCTTTCTGGTTGCGGGGTGAAGGGTCAGCCAGGAAATGGTGGATGTGTGGCTGAGGTCAGCCAGCCAGTGCCAGGTGCCCTGGTGGTCAGCAGCAGGTTGGGGCCTGAGCCTGCAGCCTATGTGGGAACAGATGGCCATGGAGGTGGTCATGCCTGCCCTGCAGGTCCCTCTGTGCCAGGGGCTTCGGAGGTCTTCAGGTGAGGCTGGCCACGGTGTTGGGAGGGCACGGTGATGGCAGAGGTTTGGCTGTCCCCAGGGTGGACGGCTGGGTGCCGGGCATGTGACTGTGGCCGGTGTTCTCCTCCAGCCTGTTCAGTGGCCAGGCTGAGGGGCCACCCACCACCAATGTCGTGTTCCTCAAGACACACAAGACAGCCGGCAGCACGGTGCTCAACGTCCTCTACCACTTTGCCGAGGGGCACAACCTGACCACAGCACTGCCCGCTGTCGGCTCCCGCTTCCACCTGGCCTCTCCCTGGCGCTTCTTGGCACACTACGTGGAGAGCGCCCACCAGGATGAGCCTGATCCTCCCCGCACTTCGACATCAACCTGCCCGAGGTGTGGGTGGTGCAGGCTGGAGGTTGGGCTTGAGGTGTGGACTGGGGCTTGAGCAGACGCAGCCTGGAGGACAGAGAAGGGCCTCGGCTGAGGGGCTGGGCCGCTGGGCCACAGTTAATTGCCCTTGGAAGGAGACTAGCCTGCCTGCCTTGTACCAGAGGGCAGCCCTCTCCTTCTCTCTGCCCCCTGCTCCCGGAGCAAGCCCGTCTTCCACCTCCGACCTCTGCAGCTGCCTTTGGTGAGGGTGGGCTCCATGGATCCTCCTCCAGGTCCTGAGGTCTCAGCTGAGATGAACTCCTCCCAGGGGATTCCTGAGCTGCTTTCAGAAAGACCCTAAGGGGCGGGGAGGAGTTGAATGGGGAAGGGTGTAGCCTTTCAGGGTTTCTCTGGGTGTTCCAGGGGAGAATGGCTGGCAGAAGGCAAGGTGGCCTGGTCTGATGCACAGCACCAGTGAGCCATGTGGGGCTGGCACTGGGTCTGGGCTCTGGGGGGAGTCCACCCACGACAAGCCACAGGCCTCACGGCACCTGCAGGCAGGAGGTTGGGGTCTCTGTGAGTAGGTTCAGCCCTCACCCAGGACCCGATGGGTTCTTCCTTCTGGGAACAGGTGCAGAAAGTCATGCCCAACAACACCTTCTACTTCTCCATCCTGAGAAACTCCCAGGCGCAGCTGGAGGCCTCCTTCACCCACCACCAGGACTACCTGCCGCCTTCCAAGGACTCCGAAGTCTGGACGCGTTCCTGCACCCGCCACAGCGGTACTACAATGCCAGCCGGGGGTGAAGAATGCCTATGCAGGAATAACAGAGGTTTGACCTGGACCTCGGTAACAGAGGCAGCAGAGCAGGGCTGTGTCCGGGCGCGCCTGGCCGAGGTGGAGCAGCGGTCCACTCCTGGGCCCTCTCAGCCTTGGGTCTGAGCTGCCGTGTGGCTGTCGGGCTGGGGCCGGGAGGGATGTGTTTCTGGAGGACAGTGAGCTGTCTTCAGAGCCCTTCCACCAAGAGCTGGCACAGACCTGGCCTGTGGGGCGATGGGTGGCAGCTGGGGAGCCAGGGGCAGGGCTGTGGGCTGGCCCCCAGGGAGTCCCAGAGGCAGACCTGCATTCTCAAGAGAAGCTGGAAATTCAGGGTTTTTTTATTTTTATTTTTTTTCAGTTGTTGATAGACCTTTATTTTTTATTTATTTACATGTGTGCTGATATTCGAACCCAGTGCCTCACACGTCCCAGGCAAGTGCGGTACTGCTGAGCCCCAGCCTCAGCCCTGGAAATACAGGTTTTTATGTGAAATCTCCAAATTAAAAAGCTGTAGTTCCGGGGAGGGCTGCTACTGTGTTTTGACAGCTCCCTACAGGCCAAGCCCACACTCCTTCCAGCCTCCTGGATACACTTCTGTCAGGGTAGGCTGGAGCCATGGTGTTCCAATCCTGCCATTTTTGCATTTCCCTCTTGTGATGGAGACCGTCTGGAAACGTCTCTGGTCATCTGACTTGTAGTCAGCTTGTGATTGTCCCTTGGTGCGGGAGGGGCCTGTATCAGTTCTGGGTCTGGGCTAGTCCCACCTGGGGGGGGGGCACCTGGCGACCATGGGTCGGTGTCAAGATCTGCCGAGCCACGTCTGTGGCCAGGAGAGGTCCTTAGGCCACATCTGCTGGGAGCCTGTTGCCCAGTGTGCTTCTTCTGTTCTGTAGGCAGTGCCCCTCACCTCGAGCACTGAAGTCATTTTGTGAGTCGTGCTTCTGTAGAAGTCTGGCAGACCACAGGTGTAGGGTTTAAGGAGGACAATACAAGACCCAAGAGGAGGCCAGATCTGGTTTGCATAATACCTGGGACCTGGCTTTATGGGCCCAGGACCAAGGAGATCGAGGTGGCACCTGTAACATAGGCAAGGATTTAGGATAAAGAGAGAGAGAGAGAGACATTGAGTTGTGAAGGAACCATCCAGGAGCCACTGAGAGGCAGAAATCACACTCCTCTTGTAAAAGGAGGGACACGTGCACAACTGCAGGGAAAGTCGGGGATTGTTCAGCTGCACCCTGTACCTCCAGCCCAGCTCCTAAGTACAGCCGGTCTCTACATTTTGGATCCCAGCCCACATGGGGCTGCTCACTCTTGAGATGGCCATGTGCTCCCCTGAGTGTGGATCTACTGCCTACATAAGCCCCTATCCACGCCTTGGTCTGGCTCTTGCTGAAATTCTTTCCCCCAGGTATGCCAAGGACCTGCTGGTTCTGAATCAAGCCACTAGATCTTTGTCTTATTTTATCATTGGGTCTCAATGTACCCAGAGGGATTTATCCAGGTGAACATTTAGTAGCAGCAGCAACACAGGCATTTTTTTTTTTACTTAACAATAAATAATTGAGAGTGGTTTTATCATTTGATAGCCCGTGGTTGGGTTGAGCTGAACAGTGTCATGGGAAAGGACCACCAGTGTCCTCTGAACAGGCTTGCAGTGGAGATGTTGCCAACAACACCCACTCGGTGGACATAAGGGCTTCTTGGGTCCGGCCCGCCATGCTGCCCCCAGTAGCCGTGGACCACGAGGGGTTAACTACTGCATTGCCCTGCCTGTGAAGAGGCAGGCCTGGGCAAGAAGAAAATGAGAGGGGTGTGTTAGTCAGAATACCCAACAAGAGCAACTTAGAGGAGGAAAATTTATTTGGGGCTCACAGTTTCAGAGGTTTAGTCCATTGCTCTGGCCTGAGGTAAAGCAGAACTCATGGCACAAGGGGATGGCAGAGGAGAGCTGTTGGCTCATGGAAGTCAGGAAGGAGTGGGGGGGAGGGAGGGAGAGAGAGACAGAGAGAGAGAGAAGCCAGGGACAGGATATAGTCTCCAGGTCATGCCCCAGTGACCTATGACCTTAGCCACACCCTACCTGCCTACAGTTGGCACCCAGTCATCCAATGAAATTGTTAATCCATCAAGTGAGTTAATCCACCAGTGTTACAGCTCTCAAAATCTAATCACTGCCTAAAAGCCCCACCTCTGAACCTTTCTGCATTGGGGATCGTGCTTTTAAAATGTGCCTCTTGAGGAATGTTAAAGGGGCAAGAATCTCAGTGTGATGTGGAGTCTAAGTTGATTCCCCATCTGGTGGGTGGTTTGAAATGTCTCTGGTACAGCATTGGGCAGTTGGTGGGGTCTGGGGAATGAGGCTTGTCCCTCGACCCTCACCTCAAGCTGTGCATCTTCAGTGGCTGGGACGTTAGGAAAGACCAGACCCTGTTCTTAGATATTCCATGGAAGAAAACTGGGTGGGGGGACGCAGGAGGAATTTGTAGACCAGTCTACGGGTAGATTCAACAAACAAACAAACAAAAAACTCCCAAATCCCCAAATCCCCAAACAAAAAACCTGAAAAACCATGAACAGAGCCACACTCTGATCACAAGTGCACCATAGTTTTCTTTAGAAACTGAATTTCTCTCCATGTTCATAGCAACTTCTATCAAAGATGATCACCACAGAAAAATCAGTTGGTTTGCAAAACAAATTTGGTTTTACTTGATGATTCACATAAGTTCAGCGAGAACTGTGATCTACCAGGTAGTGGTCATGGAGTAGAGGCTTCCTGGGGTGCCAGCACAGTAGCACTAGCCTGTCACCCCAGTGACTCGGGAGCCTAAGGCAGGAGGATTGCAAGTTCAAGGCCAGCCTCAGCAACTTAGCGTGACCTGTCTCAAAATGAAAAATGGAAAAGGCTGGGGATGTGGGTCAGGGGTTAAGTGCACCTGGGTTCAATCCCTGGTGCAAAAATCAAAACAAAACAAAATAAGAAAGCTCCTAAGGCTGGAGGCCAAGTCCGGGGCCACGGATCTCACCTGCAGCACAAGGCCCAAGGCTCCGGCCCTCGTCCACTCCCTGGAAGACCAAGCCCCTCGAAGGAGGCTTCTTATCCTATAACAAAGAGGATGGGTCTTTACTGAACTTGTACAAATAATCACGTCATAAAAAGTAAAATATACACACAGATAATTTGTTGATTCTGCAGGAATCTAATAAGGAGAAACATAGTAGATGCCGCACCTGTCTTCAGTCAGCTGGCTCTCTGCTGGGACTGAAGGCCGGCAAGGACAGTGCAGGAGGAAATGTCTACTTGGGCTCGTGTTTCAGAGTGCATTCTCAGTGAGATCAGAGATGTTGCGATAGACTTGGAACTAGGAGAATATGGCTTCCAAACCTGAGCAGAGGCTGTGAAGAGCAGAGACATTTGCTGAGTCCAGGTTGGCCGTGTTCAGTGCAGAGGAAGTCACAGGTGCAGGTTCTGGGGGAAAGTGGAGAAGGGGATGCGGATTCAGGATGAGCCGACACGCAGAGAATAGGGGTCCGAAGACGAGGAGAGGCGCAGATGGGAAGCCGTGAAACCACGGATGGCAGAGTCCCCCAAGCCGAGGAGGGACTCGGGGTTCCAGCTTCGCGTTAGCCGCTCATTACTGTGACAAAGTACTGCAGAAAACAGGGGAAGGCTTATTTCGGCTCAGGGTTTCAGAGGTTTTGGTCCAGGTGGCAGGGAGAGTGTCAGGTCAAAGCTGTCACCTAGGTGATCCCTTCAGGTCATGCCCAGATGACCCATCCCCTCCCCCTGGGCCCCACCCCCCCGTAGTCCATTCAGCTATGCATCCCACTTCTGAGCCAATTGGTGCCCTAGAGCCCAGCTCTGGACACTGCTGCCTGCCCACACACAAGCCTTCAGTGGACATTCCAGATGCATACCGTGTGGCACATCAAGGACTTCCTGGGCCTCAGGCAGCACCCACCAGCTCCCACAGAAAAAGGGACTGTGCTCCGCTCCCATGGGCCGCGTGTGAACTGGGGAGGAGTCAGTGCTGGCCTGAACATGCAGGGCTGGTGGCCCAAGGCCTGGCACCACACAGCCATCTTGCTCCCAGCCGCACGCCGGAGAAGTGAAGTCCAGCATCAGCTCACATCTTTGTTTCTGCCTTCGAGGTTGGTGGGGATGTAAACTGGTAATGTCTCTTTTGGAGGGAAACATGGGGGTGTTTATTACTACTTGAAAATGCGTGTGGCTTGTGATAGAGAATTGTGAGTGCTCACCGTAGTACAAGGAAAGGAAAAGTGTCCTGAATGTTGTGGTGTGTGAACCATCCACAGACGCTGACTCCATTGCTCTGGGTCCAAGTGAGGCAGCACGTCGTGGCGGAGGGTGTGGGGGAGGAAGGCAGTTATCAACACTTGGCAGCCAGGAAGCAGAGAGAGAGAGAGAGCTCCACTGACCAGGGACAAAATATACACCCAAAGGCACACCTCCAGGACCCACCTCCCCCCAGCCAGACCCCACCTGCCTGTGGTCACCACCCAGCTAATCCCTGTCAGGGAGTAGTGCACTGCTTAGGTAAGGCCCTCCTGACCCAGTCTCTGCACCTCTGAACCTCCTCACCCCGCCTCACGCCTGGGCTTTGGGGACGCCTCACATCTGAACCACAACAACCTACATTCAGAAAAGCCCACGTCCAAATTGTGCTGACTGTAGATCACTTGAAGGAGAAGCTCACTCAGACTAGGGGAAACTCAAGCAAAACTCAGCCTTTTAGATGAAGACAGAAAGTTCTACTGGTGAATTCAGAATCCCACGAAGAGTACTTGTTGCTGTTTCTTATTACTTTGGGTGCAGGGGATTAGATGGAGGGCCCAGGGTGCCAGTCAGGCCCTTGACCGCACAGAGGACAGGACCTGGGCCCAGGGTGCCAGCCAGGTCCTTGACCGCTCAGGGGTCTGGATGAGGACCCAGGGTGCAGCCAGGCCCTCCAACATGGGGGCATGAGTCAGCCTTCCTGCTTGGTCACCCCTTTCTTCAATGGCACTGTGGTGATCTCTATTCATTCCGCTGATCTTAAGAGCAAGAATAATCTGTATTCAAGAGTGGCCTTCTTCATGAACCTGATTGAAGTGGTTTTTGAGAAAAATTAAATCTGTGGGTGAATGTGTACTTGTAAAAGTACAGATTTAAAATTCTGCTGATGGTTTGGCAGGTGAGAAAGAGGCCCAGGTGTTTCCACTGCACGCAGCCTTTTAGGGTGACAGTTGTGACTGTCAGAAGGCCATCACAGGACATTAGGGTTCAGCGTCACTATATTTTTCGATAGTGTTTCTCAGAGTCACCAAATCAGCCTAATGAGTTCATCATCTCCACAAGAGAGGAGATGCACCTGCGGGATATCCAAGGCCACCTCCAAAATCTCCAAAGCCAAAGCACACCATGTAGAGCTTGGCTCAGAGAATGTCCCCAACAATGCCCAAAAGCACACCATGTAGAGCTTGGCTCAGAGAATGTCCCCAACAATGCCAAAAAGTCTGAAACCCTGTGAGCTGAGAGCAGGGACAGTCGGCCAGAGTCACAGAGGGTCACTTCCTGAGTCGTAAAGTGATTAAAAGACTTAACAAAAAGGCACGAACCCCAAACACTTCACCTTTTAATTTTCCTCAGTAATAAGAACCCCAGTCAAGAGCACAAGACCCAGGAAATCGTCTTCACCAAACACAGACTAGTTACCAAGAGTACAGAAGACCCCTATGGGGCTCCCTGCAGAGGCCGCCTGGCAACTCACAGGTCAGTCCTGACCAGGGCCCAGGTCTAAGGAGACAGACCCTGGAAGAGTGTCTGAGGCTGTGTGCACCCCACTGGAGGAGAGCCAAGCAGGGAGCGCTCCTGGGGGCCTCGCAGGGCCTGAGAAAGTGTTTTACAGAGGACACCCAGGACAGTTCACAGCCACCATGAGAGTTCCGGAACAGAGAGCTGAGCTCTGCAGGTCCTTAGAGCAGATGCTTCCAGTCTGACCTGGGAGCCGCGTCTCCATGTCTCTGATGGAGCAGGCGCTTACAGGACCTGAACAGAGAACTGAGCCACTGTCACCTGGGAACACGGCAGAAGAGCTGCAGATGCAGAGACGGCTGAAGACTCAGCACAGGTCACAGAATTCAATAAGAGTCTCTTGAAAACTTTACCCCCAAAACGAACAAACAAGACTTTACCAAGAGCAGAAGACACCTTGAGAAAAGCCTTCCTGTGTTTTTGGTTTTGGTACCAGGGATTGAACTCAGGGGCACTCCGCCACTGAACCCCATCCCAGCCCTATTTTGTGTTTTACTTGGAGACAGAGCCTCACTGATGTTGCTTGGTGCCTCACTTTTGCTGAGGGTGGCTTGAACTTGTGATCCTCTGGCCCGACTTCTTTTATTCCTTCCTTAAATTTGCATTTTTGAGGCAATCCATTAAAAGTTTCTGAAATTAGGCAAATCAGTCTTTTTTATGAATAAAAATGATTTTCTATAGTCTTTATAGTTTTTCTCATCAAAACCACATTTTCTTCATGTATTCTTTGTATGTAGACTAATAGATGTTAATTTAAATCTTTAGCTTTTAGTAACCTTGATTTCTAGTGAAGTCCCAGGGGGAGAGATGTTCTCAGTTACCTGCCACATATCATCAGCTTATAAAAACACATCTTAGAAGTTTTTGAAACATGTGCTTCTTCTAGAACAAGTTTGCTTCTTGATGTGACGGGGATCTCAGCGGACCCAAGTGCACACGTTGTCTTTTCTGTAGAGCATCAGGGCCTAGGGTATGCGGGGCGCCGCGGGCAGTGAGGCCCACTGTCCATCCCATAGCCAGGCATGAGCTTTGTGACTGCTCTGGCACCACTTCCAACATCTCCATTCACCTCAGATGTTTATTTTAACAATAAAGCTTTTATAAAGTAATATAAGCTTTTACATACCCAGATTACTTATGGAAACTGAGATGTTAGGCAGGCAGAGGCTTAATTTCCAGTCATTTCCTGGTTCATAAATACCCTACCTCACAGACTAACTGCTGGGCTGGAAGCTCAGGAAGGGCCCCTACCGCTTATTTACTCTTAAGTCAGACTCACATTTTCATGGTCTTAAACATCTAGCCAAGATGGAGATGACCCGGCCTGGCAGCAAACCCAGGCAAAAATGAAGGCTAACAATTCTAAAGACATCTTCATTTTTACTTTACTAGTAAATGTAAAACCGACTTGTTCACCACAGATTGACTCACATCGCGAGCACTCGGAGGCATTTGGGTAACTAAGCGGTTTTCATCTATGTGAACAGACACCTGCCGTCGGTGAGCTGACCCAGAACTCCCTCAGGGACTGGACCTGAGGACAAGGTCCACCTGCATAACATACGGACACATGTGTGCACAGAGATCTCACCGTTTTCATTTTAGAATTCTGGTCATGAGACAAAAAGCAGAGTGCTAGAAGCTCACCAGCTTTTATAAAGAGAGCTGAATCCAAGTCCCATGTCTGACAGTAGGTCAGGTTAAGGCCACCTGGTAGCACGGCGGACCCTGGGACTTCATTCCGAGAGCTGGTCTTACAGAGGCTACGGACCAGGGTTGGGGTAAAGCAGCCCCACAGCAGCTTGGTTTTTAAAAACCCTCTTCCCCGTCCCATCCCCCTTCCATCTTAAGGGGGTTCGGGAGCTGCGTCAGGTGTTTGCATTTTAGCAAGGAATGCGGGAATAACCACCCCAGAAGCACCTGGAGTTTGATGGCACAGCCATCTCTTTCGTTTGCCAGAGTGGATTGCTTGACTGAGCAGCACAGGTAGAGAATGTGTCTAGAAATGGTCTTTAAAATATTATTCATGTTTTCTTCTTTTTTTTTTCCTGGTTCATATGGCAGACAAAGCTGTTTTTCTTGTGTTGGACAGACACAAGGAACGTCCTGCTGAGGCCGAGGTTCTGACTGAGGCAGAGGGCTCACTCTCTCTGTCTTATTGGGCTGCTCTTTGTCACCTTGCTGGTCAACTTTGTCACTGTGAGGAAGTGCTTGAGAAAATCAGCCCACAGGAGGAAAGGTTTATCCCAGCTCACGGCTCCAGGGGGTTCAGTTCAGGTTCACTGGCCCATGGGTTCAGCCTGGCCTCAGAACTCCAGGTTGGAGCCCACACAGAGCAGGCTGTGGCCAGAGGTCTGACCATCCCCTGCTGAGCCACAGAATGACCCCTACAACCTCTGCAGGGGCTTAGGGGTCCAGGTGCCAGAAGACGAGTTTGTCTTGGGGGTCCCGTTACCTCCAGGGCCTCGGCTTCCCCTCCTTGGCTCCGCCTTGGGCAGGGGGTGGGTGAACACGACCGTATGTTGGGACAGCCGTCCTGGTCAACCCCAAACCTGCTGAACTGGCCATGTGAGTAGGCGGCTAGTGCTGGGAGCCCTGTTCCTCTTCTCAGACTAGGGGACATGCTGAGACCTTTCAGAGCCTGGCCTGGGCCGGGGCGTGTGCTGTGTGGTGGCCTGTCCCATCTGAAGCCTGTTTCCCTCTGTCTGCTCCCTGAGGCATTCACCTCCTGCTCCTCCTGGCTGAGGCTGAGCTTGTGCTGACACCAGCCCGGGTGGGCCCAGGCTGTGGGGCACCTGCCAAGTGTGGAGAGAATGTCCCTCTTGTGCCCATGTGGCCTGGGGAGCCACGTGGCACTTGCACCTGCTGCTGGCGTGGGCACAATCACCCTTTGAGTGAAGAGCCCAGGGGCTTCCAGGAGACAGGAAGCGGCCTCAGAGGCCGCCAGAGCTGGTGTGGGGTGAGCAGAGCCGGGGCTGCGTGTGGTCCTCCCTGAGGGCCTTCCTGGAGGCAGGCGGAGGCAGAGGACGTCAGGTGGAGCTGGAGGGGCCAGCAAGCCCTCCGGTGTCTGCTCTTGCTTGCCGTGAGTGTCACCCTTCTAGGGCTCCACCATGTGGGTCCCCATGAGCAGGCGGGGGCGTCCCTTTGCAGCAGGGGTTTTGGTTCTGGTCAGGTGTGTGACTAGAATCCTGATCTCGTCCCCATCTCCAAGTGCTCTAGGCTGACCACCTCTGTGTCCTGGTCTGGGATGTGTCTGGCTTGTGGCCTGGCCTGCTGGCCCCATACCTGCATCTCCTCCCCACCACCCCAGCTGGCTGTACACACTCACTGCCCCGGTCTGTCTCTGTGCAAATCAGACAGAGACCCCTGGGAAGGTCCACCCAAGGCTGCCCTGGGAGGCTGCTCCCTGGAGGCCCCCGCTCCTGGGGCTTCAGGCTCCTGTGAAGAGCCCTCCAGGTCCCCTCAGGCCAGGGCCCCACAGATGTGCGAGGGATTCCTGGGATGGGGGTCTGGATACGCCAGGTGAGCTGCCCACAGCAGGGCTCTGACCACTGAAGGGGGCTGTGGGTGAGGGGAGGCATGGCTGGCTGAGGTTCATCTGGGGCAGTGGGATCAGGAGGCCACAGGAGGACCTTCCTCCATCCCTGCCTGGGGCGGTCCTCGGTCCTGGAGTGTGGCCCCTCTTTGCTCCACTCCGAGCTCCTGCTGGGTCCCATCACCACCTCCAGGAAGCTCCCTGCCCCCACCATGTGCGCCCGCTCAGGGTGGGAGAGAGGCTCTCACAGGGAGGAACTGATGAGGACCCAGTGGGGGTGATCCCGGTTCCTCCTGCCCTGGAGATCTGCAGCCCAGAGCTGCGTCCACAGTCCAGGCCTCCCAGTGGATGGGGGTCGCCATGTCTCTGGGCCCTGAGGGTCTTCCGGCCTGCCCTGCCTGTCCCGTGGGAGGGTCCTGTGGTGTGGGGCACCTTGCACTGGAGGGGGCCTCTGCTGTGCACCCCACCCCCACCCTGCTCAGGCAGCCCGGCCGTTGGTGGGTCCCTTGGGGCCTTGAGTTTAGCCCCTCCTCTGTGGGGACGCTCTGAGCGCTCCCCTGGGCACCGTGTGGGAGCCCGTGAGTGTCCTGCTGTCTGTCTTCCCTGTGGCTCAGTCCATTTGTGGACACAGATGTTCTTGTTGCCACAGCTCTGGCTGACCATCTGCTTGGCCAGGCAATCCAGACCGACGGCGGGCAGGGCTGGGCTCCCTGGGACCGTCCTGACCTGCGGCCACTCTGACCTGCAGAGCATGGGGGTCCCACACATCCCAGGGCGGACGGTGCTTTTCCAGCGGGAGAGGACGGGCCTGACCTACAGGGTGCCCGCGCTGCTCCTGGTGCCCCCTGGTCCCACGCTGTTGGCCTTTGCGGAGCAGCGACTCAGCCCCAGCGACTCTCATGGCCACCGCCTGGTGCTGAGGAGGGGCACACTGGCTGGGGGCTCCGTGCAGGTGAGTGGTCAGCACAGAAGTGTGGGGTCCTGATGCAGGCAGCCTGGATGGGGAGGCTGAGGCCCAGTTCCTGAGCGCCCCCTGTCCTGGGCCCAGGCCTTGGGCATCCTGGCCAGTCACACTCCTCCTCTGGCAGTGGGGTACTCTGCATGTGCTGGGGACAGCCGTCCTGGAGGGGCACCGCTCCATGAACCCCTGCCCAGTACTGGACACAGCCTCAGGCACCGTCTTCCTCTTCTTCATCGCCGTGCTGGGCCACACCCCCGAGGCTGTGCAGATCGCCACTGGCAGGAACGCGGCCCGCCTCTGCTGTGTGACCAGCTGTGACGCTGGCCTCACCTGGGGCAGCGCTCGGGACCTCACTGAGGAGGCCATCGGGGCCATGGTGCAGGGTAGGCTGGCCAGGGAGGGTGGCTCCCCTTCCCCACAGGCCACCTGGGACCTCCTGCTGGCCCTGCCAGCCGCCTGCTGAAACAGGCTTCAATCCCGCTCTCAGGACTGTCTGGCCCCCAGGAAAACCTCATTCCCAGGCAGACGGGATGAGTCCTCCACCCCACAGCCGGTGGGCAGGGCCGGTGCCTCCAGTGGACCTAAGGCACTGTCCTCTCCCTGGCCTTGACTGTCTGCTGAGGCTGAGATCTGGCTTCCAAACCCATGGCCTCCCACCCCCATGGCCTCCCATTCCCCATGACCTCCCACTCTCCTTGGCCTCCCACCTCCATGGCCTCCCGCCCCCCATGACCTCCCACCCCCATGGCCTCCCGCCCCCCATGACCTCCCACCCCCATGGCCTCCCACCCCCATGACCTCCCACCCCCATGACCTCCCACCCCCATGGCCTCCCGCCCCCCATGACCTCCCATCCCCATGGCCTCCCACCCCCATGACCTCCCACCCCCATGACCTCCCACCCCTATGGCCTCGCACACCCATGACCTCCCACCCCCATGGCCTCTTACCCCCCATGACCTCCCACCCCCATGGCCTCTTATCCCCCATGGCCTCCCACCCCCATGGCCTCCCACACCCATGACCTCCCACCCCCATGGCCTCCCACACCCATGACCTCCTACTCTCCGTGGCTTTCTCTTCTTTCTCTCTCCTCATTCAGCCTAGGGGACCTGGCCTTTGGACTCTGATCCCCAGGCCTTCCCTCTGAGACTGCTACCCCCTCCCTACATGAAGATTGGCTGCCCACCAATCTTCATGGCCACCCTGACCTCTGCTGGTAGGCACTGACCTTGGACTCCATGCGGAGGGAGATGGACAGTGGGCAGAGCTGCTCCTAAGGCCTCTTGGAGGCCCTCACACCCCAGACCTGCCCAGCGGCTCTCTGCAGTGCCTGTGCCTGCCTAGCACCACTGGAGGCCACCAACTGGACTTGGGGTTGGCGGCTGGCTGAGCCTGACTCAGGGCCAGGTCTGGCCCAGGTGTCCAGCCCTTGCCTCGTAGCAAGCCCTGGTCAGAACCTTGGCACCAGGGGAGAAAACCTGGCCTGTCAGCCTGACCAAACTTCTTCCTGCCCCCTCATGGGCACTGCCCACTGCCACCCCCTCTAGGGCACCCAGATCCCCTCTCACCTCTGCCTTCCTTTGTGCAGGCTGGGCCACCTTCGCAGTGGGGCCAGGCCACGGGGTCCAGCTGCGCTCAGGCCGCCTGCTGGTTCCTGCTTACACCTATCGAGTGGACCGTCGGGAGTGCTTTGGCAAGATCTGCTGGACCAGCCCCCATGCCTTCGCCTTCTACAGTGATGACCATGGCCGCACCTGGCACTGTGGGGGCCTGGTGTCCAACCTGCGCTCTGGCGAATGCCAGTTTGCCCCAGTGGACGGAGGCTTCCTCTACTGCAATGCCCGGAGCCCCCTGGGCAGCCGTGTGCAGGCACTCAGCCCCAATGAGGGCACATCCTTCCTGCCCGGGGAGCTTGTGCCCACCCTGGCCGAGACTTCCCGGGGCTGTCAGGGCAGCATCGTGGGATTCCCTGCCCCACCCCCCGGAAGGCCTCAGGATGAGGGGCAGTCGCCGGGCACCAGGAGTCCCCCTCCCCCTCCCCCCCTCTGTCCTGGGGTCCTGGAGCCCTCTGGGGAGGGTGCTGAAGACCCTAATGGGGGCTTGGTGTCTTTTCAGCCCTTCTGCCTCCCACAGCCCTGGGGGAGTGGTCCAGGACAGCCTGGCCCTGAACCTGGGCTTGGTGAGGACCGGGGGGCCGGGATCCCAATGCTCCCCGGGCCCTCTGCTGCCCCACCTCGAAGCCCCACATGGCTGCTGTATTCCCACCCTGCAGGGCGCAGGGCCCGGCTCCACATGGGCATTTACCTGAGCCGGTCCCCCCTGGACCCCCACAGTTGGACAAAGCCCTGGGTGATCTATGAGGGCCCCAGTGGCTACTCTGACCTGGCATTCCTAGGGCCTGTGCCTGGGGCGACCCCAGCCTTTGCCTGTCTGTTTGAGAGCGGTGCCAGGGTCTCCTATGAGGAAATCTCCTTCTGCATGTTCTCTCTGCCCGAGATCCTGGAAAACGTGCCGGTAGGCCTTGAGCCACCCGCCTCTGGGGACAAACCTCGGGGGCACTGCAGGCCCTCTTGATGGGCCCTCTGGCTGGGCACCCTGGGGGGGGGGTGGAGTACACAGAGAGGAAGGCTGGGGTGACCACAGGATGGACAGAGCTCTGCACCCGGCTTCTGCCCTGGCCGTGGAGGGTGAGTGTGGAGGACCCTGCCAGTGGAGGTGGAGAGGTCTGCCTGTGGGTGGGGTGGGAGAAGGCCTCTTCCCAAGGCTGACCAGGTGGCCACTGCAGCTCTGGAGCTGGACAGTGAGCCTCAAGAGCCAGGGTCTCGTCTGCCCAGACTTTCCTTCCTCACTGGCAGCTCCTGTTCAGCAGACAGCTTGCTGCTCTCTGGAGTGAGAACCAGAGATAAAGGGCTGAGTGGTGTGTGGTGCATGCTCCCATGTCCGAGCCCTGGGGAGGGCGCTGTGCTCTATCTAGCCCCTTCTCCAACCCCCTGCCTCAGACCTCCCTGCCCTAACCACGCTGCCCCCAAATGCTCGGGGGTGGCCGGCAGAAGGGAGGTCAGGAGGAGAAGAGGACCTGTGCCTCTTCTGTCTGCTGTCCACTTGGTGCTGACCCCACCATTCTGGGATATGTTGATGGGTAAGGTCTCCCCGTCTCTGAATTTCTGTCTGCAGAAGCAACTGGGCTCCATCCTGCTTGGCTGCCCCTGCCCAGAGGAGGGCGCATCTCCTGGGACCAACCAGTATGCCCTGTGCACCCGGAGAGGGCTCTGGTTGCATGGGGGCTGCTTTTAAAGTCCTACTTTCTAATTATAAAATTGTATCTATTTCTTTCTGTTTTGGGGGGGACTGGGGATTGAACACAGTGGTGCTTGACCACCGAGACACATCCTCAGCCCTTTTTTGTATTTTTCAATTTGAGTCAGGATCTCACTGAGTTCCTGGGACCTTGATGAATTGCTGAGACTGGCTCTGATCCTGACACCCTCCTCAGTCCTGGAGCCACTGGGGTTACAGGCATGTTTCACCACGCCCGGCTAATTATATCTAGAAGACAGATAACTCTCTTGTCTGTCATCTGTCATCTATTTACCGATCAATCACCTGTCATCTAGCTGTCAATCATCTATCATCCATCAGTCATCTATCTATCTATAGGCATGTTGCAGAAAATATGGAAGATGTAGACAGCTCTCAAGAAGGACTGGAAGTGCCCCGAGGAGCCTCTCCTGGGCTGTGCATGGCCTTCTGTGTGCCTCCCTGACCTCTGGCTTGCTGGGCACTGGTGCCCCTTGGTGGGCACTCTTGGCCAGCAGTAGGTCTCACATGCCCTTATGTCATTTCTTCACGAGTCCCTGTCCTGTGACCAGCTCCTTGGGTGTTTCTGGTCTGAGCTCCTCCTGAGGTTGCATGGCCGCCTTGGGCTGTCTTCCCCGCAGTGTGCCGCATCCAGGAAGCCTCCAGGCTACAGAGGGTCCCCAAGGGAGCAGAGGACCTCTTCATTCTGGGGCTCTGTGCTGCTGGCAGGGAGCTGCTGTGGGGGTCACCACTGGGCTTCAGTCAGGGGCAGGAGGAGGAGAGGAGAGCCCCTGGCTGCTCAGGCCTGTGGTGACGTGTTTCCTGGGTCACCAGGTCCTGTAGCAGAACCCCGCAGACAGCTGTTTCCTCAGGGTTCTGAGGTCACGAGGGCCTGATTTCTGGCTTGTAGGTGAAGAGTGGGACTCTCTGAGGCTCCTTCGTGGGCGCTGATCCCTCCCGAAGGCCCTACCTGCTCACGCTGCCATCTTGGGGGCAGGGATCTCAGCACCCTCCTGGGGACGCATTTGGACCCTCAGCTTCCGTGTCTGAGTCAGAGAAGAGCAGGTTTCTCTGAGGTCCTGGGGCCACATGGCTGGAGTACTTATAGCCCCTGCTCTTCACTCACTGGGGCCAGCTATGTCCCCCCCATGCGTGTCCAGCCGGGTCCTCCGATGGTGACCCTCTTTGGATATAGGGTCTTTGGCCTCCATAACCTTCCTGATGAAATCCAGGAAGGCTGCCTGGGTCAGGGTGAGTCCCAACCCCAGGACAGTGTCCTCCCAAGAAGAGGGGACTCTTCTTGAGACAGCTCTCCAGAGGACTGGAAGTGGCCCGAGGAGCCTCTCCTGGGCTGTGCATGGTCTTCTGGACCCAGGAGCCAGAGCAGAGTGGTGGAGTGGTGAACCCCTGAGTGGGAAAAGGCAGGTAGAACCTCCCCAGAGCCTCAGGGAGCGGAGCTGGTGGCCCTCTCACCTCAGATGTGGCTTCCCTTGAGGGTGCTGTGGTCCTGTGTTGAAGCCGCCCTAGAAGTTACGCCACGGTTTCCTCTCTGGCTGTGCTCCCACAGGGACCTCCAGATGTCTGCCGAGCTGCAGGCCTTGTGCTGGCCAGAGCCACTGTGCTCCTCCCCTGCCCAGGGCTGGGTCCGGCCCCGGCTGCCAGGCAGGTGGCTTGGCCCGAGGCCATCTGGGACCACCACAGGGTGCTGACCTCTTCAGCAGAGCAACCGGGCCAGGCCAGGCAGGTGGCTTGGCCCGAGGCCATCTGGGACCACCACAGGGTGCTGACCTCTTCAGCAGAGCAACCGGGCCAGGCCAGGCAGGTGGCTTGGCCCGAGGCCATCTGGGACCACCACAGGGTGCTGACCTCTTCAGCAGAGCAACCGGGCCAGGCCAGGCAGGTTTGGGGAGTGCGGCCACCTCGTGGGGCCCAGGCTATGGAGGCCAACCCCGCGGGCAGTTGGACAGGTTAGCAGCCACTCAGAGGAAGGCCTGGCGGTGCCTGACTGCAAGGCTACAGGAAGGCCTTGTCCCTGGAGCTGGCTTCAGCAGAGGCCTACCTTCTCCAGGGTCTGTTTCTGAACTCTGAGCCTAAGACCCTGGTGGAGCTTGCCCACAGGGAGCCAGTACACAGGCCCTGAGGCTGGGCAGAGGTGTCACCGTGCCCATGCCCAAGGCTGCCCACTTCCTTCAAGCTCCAGGGGCTCCAGAGACATCTGTGGGGACCACCCACCGACCTGCAGCCCGCCTTTCCCACACCCTGCTACAGCACGTCTGTGCGGCCCTGTGGTTCCACTCCTCCCTCCCTCTTGGTTGTCTTCTTTCCAGTCCTGGTGTGCTTCCACTGAGCTACCTCCCCAGACTCAGTTTTTTTTTTTTTTTTTTTTTTTTTTGAGGCAGGGTCTCCCTAAGTTGCTGAGGCTGGCCTTGAACTTGGGATCCTCCAGCCTCAGCCTCCTGAGTTGCTGGGGTTACAGATGAGTGCCATTGTATTCAGCTGAAAGGAAGGACATTGTGACACATGTTACACATGGGAAGACCTCGAGGACATTATCCTGAGTGAGATTAGCTAGCCCCAGAGACACACCCTAGGTGATTTCAATTACCCAAGCTCCCCAGGAGTCAAATCAAAGAGACAGAGAGTAGGAGGGGGTGCCAGGGCTGGGGAGAGGCCGGTGTTGCAGGGGGCTGGGGGTGGGGCACACAGCGTCTGAATGTGCTTGCCGCCCCCGGTGCGCACTGTGCCTGGTCAGGGCTCTCACCATAAGAGTTGGGGACCCGCACAGCCCCTGGGGCACAGTGCACTGCCTTGTTCAGCGTCTTCTGACTGGTTCAGGCCGTTTCTAGGCCTTCCCCCAGCAAACAAAGCTGCAGTGAATGTCCAGAGCACGGTTCCTCCCAGACAGAGCCTCGACTTCCCCAGGGTGGATTCCCAAATGTGCAGGGGCCGGCAGAGGCTGCCAAGGCTTCATTGTAGTCGACGATTCCTTCTCCAGCGGGAAGCGAGGGTGCTCGTGAGTGTGCACACCCACTGCATGACAGCCTCCTGTGTCTCCCAACGTGAATGTGCTGAGGGCCCATTGGCACCCCCCGCACTGGGGGCAAAGGTGGAAGGTAGAGGTCAGGGCCACCAGCGTCTCGGCCTCCCCTCTGTCCCATCGATTCCCTCCTTCCTTGCTGGACAGTTCTGTAGGCCCCATTGAGAACACTGAATTGGAGCAGGGCAGGTGAGTGGGGGCCTTCCCAGGTGGCATCTGCAGAGGAGAAGAGAAGGAAAACAACCAACTGTTCTGTGGAGGGGTCATCTTCTTTTACCTCCAAACCTGAGACAAGTCAGGAAGGCACGGAGACTGGAGGAGGCAGAGCCCGTAGGAGGGGCATGGAAGGCTGCCTGGGGCCTCTTCCAGGATGCCCAGGACAAACGAGGCCTTCTACTGCATTTATGAAGAAGCAGAGTGGACGTGAGTCCTGGGGCGTCCATGCTGCATGACCTCTGAACTCCATAGTCTAGGGTGGTGGGCTGGAGTGGAGTGGCCACGGGGCCCTTCAGCCTGCTGTGGGTGTGGCAGCTCTGCAGTCTGGTTTGCAGAGTCTCAGCTCAGCAATGCCTGTGGTCACCTAGGACCTCCAGTCAAAACTGCCAAAGAAAAAGCATCCTGAGCCCATGTACAAAGTCCGTGGAGACCCAAGGTGGAGAGGTCCTTTTTCAGTGCTGGGGATGGAACCCAGGGCCTTCCTCCAGCAAACAAAGCTGCATTGAATGCCCAGAGCACGGTTCCTCCCAGATGGAGCCTCGACTTCCCCAGGGTGGATTCCCAAATGTGCAGGGGCTGGCAGAGGCTGCCATGGAACCCGGGGCCTTGCACATGCTGGACAATTGCGCCACCCTAGCTTCGTCACTTTATTTTTGAGACAGGGCCTTGCTAAACTGTCCGGGCTGGCCCTGAAGCAGTGATCCTCCTTCCTCAGCTTCCAGCTTGAGGTTGTGGGTGTGCGCCACGGCGCCTAGCTGAGGTGGGGATCTTAAAGCCAGATGGGAAAGTGGGCTTCAGGAAAGCATGGACTCCCACAGCAGCCTCAGGAACTGGAAAGCACTGGGTGATGCTGGAAGAGAGCTGCCCCCTAAGTCCTGCCAGGGGAAGTGCCTTGGAGAGCGAAGGCCAAGGCCAGTTCTCAGACACGGGCAGTGGCTGATGTGCAGGGGTCCTGAGCGGCTCCGGGTAGGAGCACCTGCTTCCAGACAGAGGCTCAGGCTGCTTCAGTGCAACGGCAGCAGAAGCCTCCGGTGCTCAGCCCTACGCAGGACACATAGTGGACAAGCCCTGGAGTGGAACCGTTCTGCTGAGACCCTCACGTCACCCAGGAGGGGTGGAGCTCCAGTGCACGCTGGTCAGCGCCAGGACACAGTGCTTTCTGGCAAAGCAGCGTGGTCACTAGCTGACCAAGGTGACCGACAGAGACAGGAAGGTGTGGACTTGAAGCAGACCAGGAATGAGAAGAGATGCCCCGAGCTGGGAGGGCAGAGCAGGAAGTAGACGTGGGGGGCTGACGTAGACCCCACATGCCCAAACTGCTGTACCCGTGGACTGACTCATGTGCCAACTGAAGGTCAAGGTGGGGCTGGCAGAACCACACCAGAACAGCCCCAGCCCCATACCCAGCTATCCATGACCCCCAGGTGGGGACGGAAGGCAGGGCCTGGAGCCTGCCCACAGTGCTCGACCACCCAGCCCCTCCCAGCCCCCAGTCAACCGCACTCCACGGGCCGCAGACACAGATGAGGCACAGAGACACATAAGGCTGGCAGCCAAGGGGAAATAATGACCAGCCACAGGACGGAAGGGGCAGTGAGGCAGGGTACTCACACCTGAGAGAGACCTTGCTGGGGACAAAGGGGATATTTCAAATGATGAACATCTTGGTTTACCAGGAAGTTACAGTGATTCTAAGTGTGTCTGGACGTAATACTCTGCTTCAAAATATAAACCCAAAGTGGACAGACTCAGAGCCCAAACAGTAGGCAGCTTCTCAATTACGACAGAAATTCTGAGACACATCTCCCTAGAATCGATGGAGCAAGCCGACAAAGCAGAGATCAGTTAAGACGGGAGACTGAAGACTCGGCCAGTTGAAGACACACAGCTGGCTGACATGCGTGCAAAGCCACAGAAGCACTGGGGCAGCCTGCGTCAGATGCCCCGAGGACGGCAGCACACTGGCCTGTGTAGTCTCCACGGGCTCCAGGGGATGGAATCACCTGCAGTTGAGCTGCGGTCAAAACAAAGGGAAGTCAAACAATCTTCCTGTGTTCAGAAGTCAGGAAACCACAGTCCTAAACAATGAGGGTTCAAAGAAGCTACACCCCTTCACGGTATTGACCCTGAAGAATCCAGGTCATCTTACTAGAGTGACACATGCAGACCCGTGTCTATAGCTGCACAATTCACAACAGCCAAACAATGAAACCAGCCGAAGTGTCTGTCCGTACACGAATGATAGAGAGAATGAGGTGTAGATACACAATGGAGTTTTATTCAGCCACAAATAAAAATGAAATTATGGCATTTTCAAGAATATCAATGGAACTAGAGACCATCATATTAAGCAAAATAAGTGAAACTCAGAAGGTCACGGGTCATATATTTTCTCTCATATGTGGAAGCCAGAAAGGATAAAAAAGAAAACAAAGGTGGGGTTGCTCTCCTAAAAATCATAAGGAGATCAGTAGAGGAAAGGAACCAAAGGGCGGTGATACTGGCCAAGTTGGGTCGTATTGTGAGCAGGTGTGGACAGGAACAACACATCCCACCATCGTCTGTGACGGTGATGCTCTGATAAAAAATGAGAGAAGAGAAGAAGCTACTGTGGAAAGTAGAAACCATATTTAAATTAGTTATGTGAACATAAAGCCAACTTGTGGGATGAAGCCAAGCCGGGGGAATGTGTAGCCTTAGCATGCACATGTTGGAGAGAAGGGAGCCTGTGGTTACTGAGAGTTATGGAGGAAAGGTAGGAAGGACGGAGAAGTGTGCACCACAGGAAGGGGCCCACAGCTGGGGCTGCACGGCGGGCCCTTAAGGCTCATGAGAAAAGGAAGAAAACACACGTAACTCCAGAGAACCTAAAAGCTCAGTGAAGAAAACAGACAATTGATTTAAAAATGGGGAAAAAAGATGCTCACAGACCTTTCCAAAGAGGACAGGCTGCAGGCAGCTGGCCGGCCCCCTTCCTGCCACCAGGAACCTGAAATCAGCACAGCAAGGAGACACCACAGCCCCCACGGCCGAACCCAGAGCCACATGGAGCGTGCAGCAGGGCTCTGGGAGGCCGTGGGGTGCTTGTTAACATCGAAACACACTTGCCTCAAGACCAGCGATTGTGCTCCTCCTGTTCACCCAAGCCCCTGCACCTGCCTGCTGACAGCTGGGCAGCTGCCCAGGCCCCGTGGTCGGTGGGTGGAGAGGAGCACGGGCCGCGGCCCTCAGGCCGCAGAGCACCATCCAGCCCTGAAGAGAAGGCACCGGCAAAGACACGGAGGGAATTTAAATGCACATTTCAAGGGAAGAAAGTCACCTGCAAGGCTGCTGTGACACATGACAAAGGTACTGTGGTCACCGTGGGGGCACGGTCTGGGTAGCAAGCTGGGTCCCAGAGGATGCTCAGGACACTGGGCTGTGCATCTGTCAAGGACCATGGACAAGCCACGCTGGAGCATGTTGTCAGCCCTAGAGGGGGCGTTGCTGCAGGTGAGGGGCAGCCCAGGGACTACAGCTCCTGCCCACTTTTCCTGCAAACCTCAAACTATTTTTAGAAGTGAAATTCATCAATTTAAGAGTATAACAAAAACTCTACTAGTAAGATAAAGAAGAAAGACGTCCATATTCATACAATCTGCGGGATACAGACTTGTGCAAACGTGACCAGCCACGGGACCTGGGCTCAGGACATCCGCCCTGGAGACCCTGTGCACCCTGGTCAGAGCTGGGTCCACTCACTGTCCTGGCCCTCAGGTCCCTGCACATGGTGCCCAGATGTGTGGTCACACAGGTCTAAGTCAGCAGGCTTTGAGGGAAGCAGGCAGCCTCCTGGTGCAGGTGGGTTGCTCTCCCTAGTTGCCCAGGGCCTCTGAGGAGGGAGGAGGGAGGGAGGAGGGAGGGCCCAGGAGCTCTGGACCAGGTTCCCGTGCTGCCTTATTGCAGGGCACTGGTCCCTTCAAGCCTCCTCCGTGCTGTAGCTCTTGATTTCCCTCCTTCCTGAGACTGAGCCCAC
Organism: Marmota monax; assembly: GCF_021218885.2. Lineage (NCBI taxonomy): Eukaryota > Metazoa > Chordata > Mammalia > Rodentia > Sciuridae > Marmota > Marmota monax. The sequence goes on along the minus strand of NW_026694888.1, from coordinate 196,989 downwards.
CCCAGGCAGGGAGGCACTCCTTCACCTGTCAGTGGATGTGGGGTCACCTCTGCCACCTGACTTCGGGGAATGGCACTGCTAAGCACCTGGGAACCTCATTCTTTCTTTGTCTGAAGGATATTCTACTAGGCAACCACTGGTTTTTGAAATTAGATTGCAGTAAAGCATAAGAATTAGAAGTGACCCTGCTGTGTGACATATGGTGGTGATGATGACACCCCTGTTCCTGGGCTGCAGCCCTTCCAGCCTTGCCTCTGGGCTGGGTGTTGTGAGAATGACGGCACAGGATTCCCCACCAGTGAGTGGGCAGCCCGACTGGGTCAGCGGGTGCAGGCATGAACCACTGTTCACAACCAAGGGGCTGCGGGGCCTCAACTGCCCCTGGAGCACCCGCCACACCTCGAACTTCCAGAAACTCTGGGTGCAAATGGTGGAAGGGTCCACCCACATTGGATCACTGACCCCTGGAGCTAAGTGCTGCCCCTGACCCGTGTGGGCAGTTGAACTTAAGGTCGTTCGTGTGAATTTCCAGGGACACCAAATAAAACACAGACACACTTTACCTTAAAACAAGCTTCTCAGCCCCCCAAATGGGAGAGCAAGAGAAAGTCACGAGAGGCTGGCAAGAGAGAGCAAGCATGTTTGGAGGTGGGCTTTAATTGTGGGGACCCTTGTTCTTAGAAAGTTCTATCCAAAAAAGGCAAAGGGGCAGGGTTATGAGGGACAGGGGAGTGTGATTCAACCCCAGGGGTGATACTTACATCTGAAGACACACCTTTCACTTCCTGAGCTGGGACAATGTCCAAGTCACCACAAAATGGAGTGACTGGTCAGAGTCTCCTGCTTCAGAACTGGAAGGCAGGGGTCATTCAGAGTGGCTCCCCACAGCTGAGACCCCCAGGGCCCACCCACCTCACATCCTGAGAGCCCCCAAGTGCCTTGGAGGTTCCAGGTCACCCGCTCTGTCTCCTGCTGCCCCAGGGAGGGCCTTCAGGCCTCTGCAGGTTCTCCTGCCTAGAGACTTGGTTGTCCCCTGGACCCTAAAGGGCAGGACCTCAGGCTCCCAGGAGGGACTGAGACAGCGTCCTTCATGAAGGGCCTCAAGGTGGGACTTGAGGACTAGGGCACAGGAGAGGCAGGTGCAGGGCACTGGGAGCCGGGTCCAGGAGCCTGGGGCCATCTCTCTGTTGCTCTGGGGACCACCCTCTGGGGTCAGCCCCACCTTGCTCCCAAGAACCCAGGACTGGATGAGGAGCCCGAGACCAGCTCCACAGGACCCCTGAAGCGGCAGCCTCTGTGGGTGCACAGGGAAGACCCGAAGCACAAGCATGGGCGGTGGGCACAGCTCAGCCAGGGCTGTGACACATGCCCCGGGGCAGAGCGCGGCATGGAAACAATGAGAACACAGCTCTCCGTGGCCCTTTACGGGAAGGCAAGGCGGGTGGGAAGTGCTGACGACTGCTCTCAGTTCTCATCTGAGCCTGCTGTCACCACAAGTGGCCCCGCTGCCAACTGCACCCAGGCAGGCTGCCTGGCCTTCCCTCCCTCCCTTGGTCTTTTGTTTTAAACTGGTGCCTGGTGATTACACGGTGTAGTGGCCCCACGAGGCGTGTCCACGCAGAACCTGCTGGAACCATCTCATTCGCGGAGCACCCCCCCCGCCCCTTCCTCTCCCTCCTGCCTCCCTTCTGTTTTCCCCTTCTCCTTTTTCCTCTCCGGCTCCCACATCTGACCCTTGACTCCAACCAAGCTCTTTGAAACAGAGTGTGTTGATCAAGCTGATTTTGGGGTTTTCGATGCTCAAGTTGGCACGTCATCTTGACGTGACTCCAACTCTTCCTTGCTTTGGGGGACAGTGAACTGTCACTGTTCTGCTCTCTGCTGAGCCAGGGGCTCCTCAGACCACAGTGATGGGCTGCCCCAGCGGGAGGCGACTCCGGCCAGCTTGGGGTGGTCTCTTGGCGGCAGGGCCAGCTGTGGTCCCCGGTGCAGTTCTCATTCCCCAGGTTGCCTATCCCTGGAGGTGTTTCCACAGGGACCCCTGGGAAAGGGGTCTTCCAGACTGCCAGGCAGGACCCCACCCTCCCAGGCTGGGTCTTCCCTCCTGACGTCTGAGGCTGTGCCCTGCTCCTCGCATCCAGATCTTGCCCAGCAACACACTGCTGTGTCAGTCTGCTTTGCAGGGCTGGAGGACAGTGCTGGCCCTGTCATGTCTGTGTCCAGCTTCTCCTGTCACACTGTCCACAAATGTGCCAGAGCAGTTTCTGAGGCTAATCTCCCATCCCAGAGCCCCGGCACTTGCTGGACACTCCGTCTTGCCAGGTCTCCAGAGCCACAGACCTCCTGGCCTGTCCTGGATGTGGTCCCAATGGGCCTCAAGCAGATGGGACCCAGGGCAGTGGGCTCAGGAGGAGCTTCAAGGGCTGAGTGGTGGGCAGGAGCAGCACCTGAGGAGCTGGGCCAGGTCCACTGCCCCATGCCAGGAGTGGGTGGGGAGGGGCATCTGCCAGGTCCCTGGTCATGAGCCAGGACCCCAGTGTGGAGTAGGAATTGCCTTCCCTGGGCTGGTTCTCTCCACTCTGGCGGGAGGCACATCTGCATCCTGGCCAAGGCACCCCGGCCCCTCTCTCATGGCCTGGTGTTGTCCACCTATTCTGCAGCAACCAACCCTGGGGACATGCCCAGGAAGGGGTCATGGGGCCTGAGAAGGACTGACAGGCCCAGGGGACACTTCTGCCCACTGGGGACCTGGGAAGGGCCTGCGGGTGAGGAGTGGGTGGGTTCCCCACTGCAGTTGGAGGTTTTCACAGCTGGGGAGCTGTGTGAGCAGAGACCAGGGTCAGGGAGGCTGCTGTGTTTTTGGCACTTTCTCGAGTCAGGCCTCGGGAGGGCCAGCACCTGCCTCCACCTCAAGCCTCAGCCCAGCCCCTCGACCTGTCCGCCTTCCCGCAGCTCCGTGAGCAGGACAGGAGGCCCCAGGCTTCTGTCATTATTTAATAGAATACAAGAGAGCCCAAGTCCTGACTGCAGAGGTAGCCCTGGTCAGTCCAGGCCCTAGCTGCCCTGTCCTGAATGGCATAAGAGTAGGGGCACCCAGCACAGGGAATACTTGACCACCTGGCCCACCCTTGGTGGGAGCCTGGCCAAGATCTGCTGAAAATAAACACTGTGACTGAGAGCCAAGGAGAACTGGACTTCCTGGAGAGGACACATGGGGACCCGGGGTGCCCATGCCACTGCCCCACTCCTCCTGCCTAGGATGGCCATGGCTGGGAGGGGCCCTTGCTGGTCTGGCTGACATGGGACCCAGTCCTCCAGGTGAGCAGGGAGGGTGCTGCAGGGCCCTGGGGCAGGTGGCCTCTGGCTCTGCCCTCTCCCTCACTGCCTCAGCCAGCTGGAGGACAGTCCGAGGTGCTGCTTGGACCTGTATGAGGTGGGAGGGTCCCTGCAGAGGGTCCGATGGGTGGGAGTCCTGTGCTCCCACCCTGCTGGCTGTAGGAGCTCTCTTCTGGCTTTGCTGAGACTCCATTAAGCCCCACGAGCATGTGGCCCCTGGGCCCATCTGTGGACTGCCCCTCCGTGGCAGCCTTAGGGCTGTGTCCACTGTGTGCCTGGACATCCTTGCTGTGAGGTGCCTCCCAGAGCCTGCCCCTCAGCATTCTGCTACCAGGCCCCAGCTTTAGGCTTGGGGCTCCCTGGGAGGCTGTGGGGGCCACGGTGACTGGAACAGCAGGATTCGGAAGAGCTGGGCCCAGGCCAGCTATCTCACAAGGCCTGCAGCCATGGCCATGTCCAGCACTCCACATCGGGAGACGGTGGGCTGCCACTGCCAGCTCATGGAGAGCATGGAGAGGAGCATCCATCCATGGGTCCTGGGCAAGGCTGGCACGGGGTGCTGGGTGGTCACCACCCAGGTGGCTTGGCCCCTGAGAGGCCCCTGCTGCTCTGCCTCTTCCTCAGGGAGGAGCTGGCCCTGGGTTCTTGGCAGGAGGTTGGCAGGATGCCAGTGGTCACAGGGGCCAAGAGCAGTGTCCATCCTCAGGCCTCAAAGGCTGGGGACCCTGGGCGCTGTCTGCTGAGCCCCTGCGGCCTGGGGATGAAGGGAAGACAATGGTGGCATATTCGGTGTGTATGCAGGAGGCAGGGGGCTCAGGGGTGGGGGTTCTCTCTCGCCACTGGAAGTCCAGCTCCCCGTAGTCCAGGGTGGAGACCGGCACTTCTGAAGCCTCCTCCTTAACAGAGAGAGGGAAGGAGAAGTTGGCAACCTAGGAGAGGGTCCTGCACCCCACAACCCAGACCTGGGCTTCAAGGCCATCCCCCATCGCCCCTGCGTGACCTGAGAGGCAGCCCCTCTTCTATGGCTGTTTCCCCTTGTCAACTGTCCCTGGCACTCCTGTAGACCCAGGGTTCCAAACTGTGGTTTCTAGCTCTCTTCTGTCCAGAAGAGGGTAAGCAATGCCTCACCCACACCACAGCTCACAGGCAGGCACACCTGTGGGCTGCGGAGCACGAGGGTGTGGCTCTGGGCCCCTGGGAGAAATGGTCCTGTAGGCCCACAGACACCAGCCCCTCTGCCTGGCCAAGCCCTGAGGCAGAGTGTTGGTCACTCGGGTAGGGGACCCAGACTCACCAAGGGCTGCTCTTTACTTCTGGCTCCTCCAGCGTCTGTAGGGAAACACATTCTGAATCAAGGGGCAGACGCAGGCTGTCCTCCCAGGAGAGGGCCTTAGTCGGGGTCCCTACCTGGGGCTTCCTCGCCTGCCCTGGGGTTTTTCAGACCCTGTGGGGGTGTCCAGGGAAGGGTGCCATGACTTCCTCCCTGGGCAGGGACGGGCCTGCCTCTGCCTCCCACTGGTGCACGGTGACAGAGACGCTGCAGTGGCCCTCCACGTGGCAGAGATGCTGTGTATGGCCCTGGCTGCCCAGAGGGGCACACAGCACACCCTGAAGCACGAGGAGGAGGGAGCTGGGCATCAGAGCCTCCGGAGAAAGTGAAAGGGACCTGGCCACTCTGAAGGGGACGTGGGGCTCTGTTCAGGCTGCAGGGCAGCGTCACGTCACTGGCACTCTAAGAAGCTCGTCCAGGACAACTGGAGGTGGCTGATGAAGGGCTGGGACTGCAGCACTGACTCTGATCCCTCCCTCCAGCCCGAGAGAGGCCTGTCATCATCAGCGACTCAGCGAGGATGGGCTGTGTGCACTGTGGTGACCACAGGCCCCCACTGTGGTCAGGGTGTAGTGTGGGAAGAGGAGCGGGAGGCCTGGCAGAAGCTGGGGCTCTGCTTCTGCAGGACAGTGGCAGGGCTGTGACAGGCCTTACCTGGCAAGGCTGTGGAACAGGTGGTGGCCAGGACCCAGGCCAGCAGCAGCAGCACTGGGACACCCACCAGGACGCTCGTGACACCAACCACCAGGCCTGGAAGCTGGCCTGCTGGCCTGGGCGAGGGGCGGGGATGTGCTGGGAGGGGCTCCAGTGTCGGGGACTCTAGGACCCTGTCTGGAGGGCCAGAGGGACAGGGGTCAAAGTCAACCATATTGTGTCCCCCAGGCCTTCAGGGGCACCATTACCCTCTTCAAAGTCTGAGGAATGTCTCCTCAGATCCATGGAGACAGGCCATGGTCCTGGCCTGACCTTGGGAGGGCTTCCAAGCACAGCCCACTCTGGGGGCACCTGGCACCCCTCAGAGGCACACGGGGCTGGGGGCTTCCAGAGGGCCCTTGGGGTGTCAGGTCCCGCAGAGCCCTTGACTGAGCCGGGGGGGGGGTCCCTGGACAGGAGGTGCTGCCCACCCTGGCCGTGCCTGGTCTTCACCTGTCACCCTGAGCTCTGCAGCTGTAGTCTCCTGGATCTGCACCTTGGAGGACAGGGAGATGGCCCCGCAGAGGTAGAGGCCACTGTCACTGCGCTGTGCGGAGATGACGCTCATGTGGAAGTCAAGCCTGCTGGGCAGCTGAGTGACTCGGAAGCGGGGGTCCCTGCCAGGCTCACTGAGGCCACTGCGGAAAGAGGCCAGCTTGATGTTCTGCTTGCTGGGGCTCAAGCGGTACCAGTTCAGCACCAGGTGCTCCGACCAGTTGGAGAAGCTGCACGTGAAGGTGGCGTTCGCTCCTTCCTGCACAGTGAGCTGAGTTGGGGAGCAGCTGAAGAGGCTTGAGGGCCTGTTGGAGGACTCTGAGATGGACGGAAAACAAGCAGCATGAGGAAAGGGCCTGGGGCAGCCCACGTGACCCTCCCCTGACACGTCCTGGGACAGGAGTGGCTCTCACAGGCTTCCCTGGCTAGAGTCCCTCGGCAGTGCCCTTGCCCACCTTCCTCCAGCCTCTCCTGGAGCCCTGGGGACCAGATGCTCACCTCTACACAGGGCTTTCCTTTGACTTTCTTCTGAGACCTGAGACTAGGGCTGGGGTCCAATATTCTGGCTCTGAACCAGGTTCCCCTAGAGACCCTGGCCCTCCTTCCCTGGACTCCAGGTTGCCAGTCCCCCAGAGAGGGCTGAGCACTGCGACTCAGGTGGCCTGGCCTGGCCCTGGATAGGGTCACAGGGATGCTGAGCTGATGGGGAGGGACCTCTCATGGAGACCCCAGCCCTGGAGGAACGGGGCTCCTTGGCAGGTTTGGTTCTGATCTGTGCCCTGGCCCAGAGACCATCTGGCATGGACAGTGCTGCCCTGGGCAGTGGGCAGGGTGGGGGCCCACATGTCCCAGCAAGACCCTGGGACTGGAGATCACAGCAAGGGGCCCCCAGAGACCAGTTGGGCCATTGTGCTCAGATGAATCGAAGGGGAGGCCTCAGGGCTGGGCTCCCCGCGCTCACGGGCATGTCTCTGCCAGGGCCCTGTGGGGACACTCCACACAGCACACCCGGGGGAGACCCTCTGAGAGGTGGGCAGGCTCTAGGAGGTGGTGCCCATGACCTCCCATCCACAGTGCGAAGGTGAGGCACAGGCCTAAACCTGCTGCAGACCCATGAGGCTAAGCCCGCGCACAGCGAAGGACCCTGCCCAGCCTCAAGGCCAGCTCTGGGACCAGGCCGTGAGGACACCCTCCCACACTTTCTCAGTCTGCATCCTCTGCTGCTGTCCTGCTCACATGCCAGCTTCACCCCAGGTGCCCGCTGCACAGCGGCAGAGTGAGGCTGCCGGGGCCACGGTCCCTCTGTTCCAGGGACAGGATGGCCTCTGAGATGACGGGCTCACGGTGGCCGTGGCGCCAAGGAGGAAGAGGGCCAGGCATCGGTGGCGAGCCGACATGAGCCCCCTGGCACAAGGTGGACAGTGCCTGGAGTCGGGGTCTTTGAAGGGCCTGTGGTGGCCGACCTGCTGGGTAGGGGCCTCCTCCCCACCCCAGGGCAGGCTGGCTGCACCACTGCTGCCTTGCTGCCCACTAGCCATGGATGGTGAGGGCCCCGGAGGCCCAGTAAGGTGCAACTGAACATGAGGTGGGCACGACTCAAGAATTGAGCTAGGGGCCTCCAAGGGCCTGCACAGAAGTGTCGAGGCTGCGCCCAGGAGGCCCTGGTGGGCCGTGGTGCAGGTCTATGGCTCTGTGAGGCCAGGAGGAGCAGGGGAACGAGGAGGTCGAGGGGACTGGAACTGCCAGGCCAGAGCTGGGATGGCCTGTCCAGGCGGGCTTCCTTCTCAACAGGGTGACGCCCACTCTTTTGCTCATCAGGGTGACACCACAGCCATGGTGAGCCCTTTTCTCTGTGACCCTGTGTCCAAGTCACACATAGCAGCTGGGCACGCAGGCGCTTGGTGGTATCAACACGCACCTTCTTCTTACTTTGGATCAAGAAACACATGAAACTTCAAAGAAAACCTTAAGTAAACATTTACAGTTGGACTTAAGAGTCTGTGGATGCTACCTGCTGGGACACCAGATCTGGGTGTGCTGGTGCTGCTGCCAGGGCTCCATGTCACGCTGCTCCGGGTCAGGGGCCCCTCTTCATTCCACCCAGTGTGGCCACTCTGTGGCCTTCTTCCGGGTCCAGAAAAATGGGGTACCCTACCCGGCTCCCCGAATCCATGGCCACACCCAGGCCCAACCACCAAAGCTTCCAAACAGATTCTCATGCATCTTGCAGAAAAGCCCTGGGCCAGGCCAGGGGACCTCAATCTCGGGAGCCTGTCCCGTCCCGTGCAGCTCCACCAGGCGCCTGTGGCCTCTTCCCTGCTGGCCTGGACGGCCCAGGCCTGTGGGTACACCCTTGCTCTCAAGGCTGGCTCTGGTCGGCCCAGGTAAGACCCAGTAGGATGGTGCTGGTGGGCTCCAGGACCGTTCCTCACCTTCCCTCACCTGCTGCTGCGCCTGAATGTGTGACAATTGAGACACTTGCCTGTCTGCTGTCCTCCCTCTCACAGGGGACTGTGATGGCCTGGGCCTATCCTGGGGTCTCTGCCCTGGCCCAGTCTGGGTGACCTGCCTGGTTCTGTCCAGATCTTGCCAGGGTGATCGCTGCCAACTCTTGACCACCCCAGCACATGCCTGCCACACTGGGATGCCTGTCCCAATCTGGCTGAGAGGTGCCAGCAGGGCAGGGAGGGCCCTCTCACAGACATCACCCTCACTGTGGGCCAGGCCCGGGAGGCAGTGCCCCTGGGGAAGGGCTGCCCTGCTGCTGCTCTGGGCTGCTCGACCAGGGGACTGCTGAAGCAGCGCTGTGGTGTGATGGGTCAGGGGCTCGAGATGGCTGGGCCAGGGCACAGGAGCACAGAGGGGACCCCTGCCAGGCATTTGGCCCACCCAAACGGAGGAAGGTGACCCTGCACATAAAGGGCCCAAGAGGGCCCTGGAATGGCTGGGCACAGGCTGGGCCTTGCTGGGACATCATGGAATTCATCTGATCACAGGGACAGGCCCTGGTGAAGGAAGTGGGGGAGGGGCTGAAGCCCTGGGCAGCCCTCTGGAGGTCCCTCTCATGCTGGGCTGTCTTGCCTGGGGATGGGCAGAGGGAAGGCTACACGTCCTCCTGGGGTCCATGCACAGACATATCTGGGTAGAAGCACAAGGCGTGTTTTAAAAATGTCTGAGTGACCAGCTGTGGGGCTGAGGTCAAGGTCCTGTGCCCCAGGACTTCCGGCTTTTCTACACTGTCCTCCCAAACGCCCTTACTTGTGTGATCCAGGATCTCAATGTCGCCTCTCTGCAAAAACTGCCGTCGAAGCTGCCCTTCACTCTGCAACCTCGTGGCATAGAGGGGCCTCTGGCCTTTCTCTGAATCACTCCCCCCCTCATGGACCTCCAGCTAGGCCCTGGGTACCCAAGGCTCGCTGGGAATGTCCTCTGGGGACCCACGGAGAAAGCCACCTGGTTCAGCCCCTCTGCCCACCTGCCTGGGCAAGGGGTCTAGGACAGGGGAGGGGGTTGTGGAGCACCCCAGGGTGCCCAGCAGGGACGGTGTCCCTCAGCTGGTCCAGCCCTGCCCCACCTACCCAGGGCTTCCACCTCAGGTCCACGGAGGGTTCAATGTTTGTCCCGGAATTCAGGTGTCAGAACCCCGTCCCCACAGTCACATACTAGAGGCATCTGGAGGGGACCGACAGGGCTGTGGGGCTTGGAGGCCCCACCAAGGAGGCCAAAACCTCGCTCCTGACTCAGGCAGGACTCACGTGGGTGCTGAGAGCACTGTCAAGTGAGTCAAGGGTCCCCAGCACCCCCACAGGCTCTTATCCACCCTGGGGAAAGAAGTGCCCTCACCCTGTGCCCAGGGTGGGATCCCTCAAGGCAGCCACCATGCTCCCGGGCAGCACGGAGCCGCTCGGGCAGATCTCAGCGGCCACAGCGAGCCACACCGGGCTCTCTGGCACAATGCTGGCCCGTACCCGGACTCCGAGAGCACAAGAGCCAACAGACAGATGCAGCTGAGAACCCAGCTGGGATGTGCCATCTGCGGAGCCCTGACGCTGCCCCATTCAGGGGACAGCAGCGCAGCCACATGGGCCCTGGGAAAAGGGGCACGAGTCAGGGTGCTCCTGGGCTGCTTCTGGTGAGGGTGCTGGGTGGAGGGGGTCCCCAGAGGGCCTGGCTGGGTACCTGGAGTGAGGCACCCGGAGGCTGAAAGCCTGGCAGTAACCCTGAGTGGCAGGGAGCTGTGGGTGGTCTGTCCCTGAACTCACGCCTGGGGTCCTGGGCCTTACCAAGAACAGGGTGGCTGGCACAACTGGCCAGGAGGAGGTCATTTTGGAGTCGGGCAGGCCCTCAACCCGTAGCATTGGGGAGCTGGCAGAACAGAAAACGTGGACAGACTCACACAGGATGAATGCAGAGCTCAGGAGATGCTTCCCGAGCCCGAGATGCCAGAGGCGGCTGGCCAGTCCACAGGCTGCAGGCAGGTCCCCCTGGAACGGCCAGAGGGTGCCTGCCTGTCTCGCAGCCCCAGCAGCCTGGCCGACCAACACAGAGGTAGCACTGCGGTCAGCAGGCCATGGGCTGGCGTCGCTGCTGTGCTGCAACTTTTCCCTGTGGTATTTTCCCTAATCACAGGTAGGCAAAAATCAACAAATCTGACTTTAGAACATGCCACTGGCTGTGTGGTACCTTGATGGTGGAGCACGGCCCAGCGTGGATGAAGCCCTGGGTTCCATCACCAGTCCCACCAAAACCAAACAAAATCCCTTAACCCCAAAATGTGCTCTGGGTTGGGCTGGGCACTTTTCACAGATGGTATGGTGAGTCTCATGGCTGACAGGCCAGCACTAAGTCCTCGAGCTGAAGGGGCGAGAAGCAGAGAGGCTCTGGCCTGCCACCGTCACAAGGTCACCACTAAGCAGGAGCCGTCACCTAAGTGTCCCACTTCAGGGCTAAGTCCTAGTGGCTCTTACTCCCCAGGAGTCTGGGGTACCATGAACATGAGTGAGACCCATGCAGAAGGTGCAGGACCACCCATGAGAATGACCAGGATGAACGATGTGAGTCTGTTGGGGACAACGGAAGTCCCAGGCATCCAGGGGCCCTCAGGTCTGGCAAAGGGTGAGCAGGACACTGCCTTGATGAAGTTTACGGTGCTGAGGGTTACTGGTGGGGAAACTGAGGCACAGCACCTTTGAGAATCTTGCCCAGGCACAAGCCAGTGTCTGGAGGCAGAGATGACCTCCCCTTTCTCAGTGTGGGGTGCAGGCAAGCTCTGGCACAGACCTTTTGTGTGGGGCCATGGGCTGACTCACAGCCACCCTATACCCCTCAGTTCTCTTTCCTCAGACCAGGCACAGCCCTCTGCCAGGCTCCCACAACAAGGCCCCCCTTCTAGCCACAGGCCCTTGGCCACCATCTCCAGGTCTGCTTCCTCCATGGAGGCCTGAGAGCAACCCATGGGTCTTCTCAGAGAGGCCAGCTCTGAGTGCGGAGGCAGGCCCTTGCTGAGGACCCAGCCACAGCCAGGCCTGAGAGAGGGGCCTTTGGGCATGAGGAATGTTAGGGTGGCCCAGGACCTGTCCCTTGTCTGGGTCCGGCAAGGTCAGAGGGTCATCCTGGCCCTGGAGCTGGGAGCCCCCTTCTCAAGATGCCGGCCTGGGCCTGGGCATTCAAAGGGATGGAGATGTGCGGCACAGAAGAGTCAAGGGCACGGGCAGCCCAGGGAGGGGCTTCCTCCACTGTGGGCAGGAAGACCAGGGGCTCCCCTGTATGGGGCTCAGTGCCAGGGTGCTGGACCCCAGGACTTCAGCCTCCCCAGAGCTCATGGTGGTCACTAGAGCCCCTGCTGGCAAGCGCCCTGGAGTCTGTCCAGAGACCCAGGGGGCTACCTCCTGGGCCCACGAGGGGCTGGAGGACAGATGGCCAGTATACAGGACAGTTAAAACATCAGCACCCCATCTGTGCTCTGTCCCAGCGGGGCTGCCCCATCCACACCCAGGCCTGGCAGACTCGACACACAGGGCCCTGGTGCCAAGGCCTGGGGCTCTGGCCAGACTGACCATGTTCTGCAGAGAAGGTGCTGGCTGGCATCCCACACCCAAGACAGCTTACATGGCACAAGAGTTGTGCCTGCCAGAGAGCAAGGAGGGCAGAATTGGAGGCCAGAGTAGGAGCCTCACCTGCCAAACACAGCCCCCCCCCCACCTGCCCCACCAAAGCACCCTTTCCCACCACAGCCGCCAAGGGTGCCAGTCCCTCTGAACCAGCCCCAACCCTGATCCCATGTCTCGGGGCCCCATTACCTAGGAGCCATCCTGGCCTCCAGCCCAGCTGCAGCACCGCCCAGGCCAGCAACCAGGTCACCCACCGGCCCTGCATGCCCAGAGAGCCTGCCCGCGCCTCGCACCAACTGCCGAGGCCTCCATAGTGGCTCAGTCAGAGATGGCAGGAAAGGAAACCGACCCGGGTCAGTAGGAGGGAGGGGACGTGCCCTCGGCCCCCGCCCCCTCTTCCTCCACTTCCACGTGGGCGGGGAGGGCCTGGGGCGCGGAGAGAGCAGGAGTGGGGGAGGAGGGCCGGCGGGGGAGGGGACCTAGAGGAGGGGAGGACAGATGGGGCGGGGTAGGGAGACCGACCGACTGGAGGGGAGGGGGCGCGGAGAGGGCGGGTGGGAGCAGAGGGGAGAGGGGAGAGGGGCGGGCGGGGCGAGCCGGGGAGGGGAGGGAGGAGGGAGGGGGAGGCGGGGGCTTGGGGTCTCCGGCCCCTGCCGCTCCGGCCGGGCGGGGTCCTGGTGTGCGGGGCCGTCTGGCCGGTCCTCTGGGAAGTGGTTTGCTGGTTTGGTGGCGCTCTGCTCCGCGCCTCTCGCCGAGCAGTGGAAAACAGGAAAAACACACACACAAACTGCTGATATTAGCGATGACACGTGGGTCTCATCAGCCCGAAATAACCCGCCGCTGGAAACCGCCTGGCAGCGCGGCGAGGGCGAGCGGGCGGTGGAAAGAGCGCGTCAGGGAGCCGAGGCGCCGCGGGGCGGGAGGGCCCCGGCCGCACCTGCGGGTCGCGCAGCGGGGCGGGGGCGGGGGCGGGCCAGGCGCCCGACGGAAACCTCCCGGTCTCGGTTCCACCGTCTGCTCCGTGTTCAGTCTCGGTCGGACGGCAGCGTTGGAGGCTTCCAGTGGACCCTGAGGCCCCCGCCTCTGCAGGACAGAGCTGACCAGAGTGCTGGGTCCACCTGGGCAGCGGGCGGGGATGCTCTGGCGTGGGAGATGTCGCCCCTCCTTGGGGTCTCCTCACCACCCCAGGCGCTGCCCTTGATTCTGTCTGCAAGTGCTTGGGCACCTCTCCACCGGGAGAGGACCCTACCCTCTCCCCTTTCTTTCCTTCACTTCTCTTTCCCATCCTCTCCCTTTTCTCCTCTTCCTCTCAGCTACTTGACCCTGCGTTTGTCCTGCTCCTAAGGAGGGGTAGGGGCCATAACCTGACAGGGGGACCTGCTTGGTCCCCCATGCCACCATTTCCTGGAGCCCCCAGTGGACACAGAGATGATGCCTGGGGATGCTGGGGTCCTGGAGCCTGAGGGCCAGGGCCTGGAGGCAGGCAGAGCAGGTATAAGGAGCTGGCAGACCTGGACCCAGAGCCTCCCAGACCACACCCACAGCCTCCTACCAAAACCCTCCCCCAAAACACAGTCCTCAATATCCACTACCCCACAATATGTCCCTCCTCCATCACACTGTCTCCTGAGCATGGGGGCCAGCAGCCTTGTCCCCCTGTGCTGATCTCTTCCCACTCTTCCTGGGAGGGATAACCCAGCCATCCTCTTCTGGCCACACTTCCCTGTTCTATCCTGTTTTTGAAACATTTCACATGCCTTGGCTGGGTGTTGGGTGGAGACACAGTCTGAGGCAGTTGAAGGGGTCTTTAGAGCAAGTTTTGTGTTTTGGTTGAGGACAATTGAGGCAGTTGTAGGAAATGGTACACTGGAATTACTGGTGAGTTCTGACTCTGAGAAGCTTAGATGCAGGTGCAGGGAGCTGACTGGTGAGCCGCCCTGTCTCAGCTGGGCTGAGGGAAGCCAAAGACGGCCCTCACAAAACCCCACACCCTCCTCTTGGCCCCCGGGCTGGTTCCCACGCTGGGGTGTGCCTGCCACACAGTGTCCGTCCCTGGGGGTCCCCCAGCCACATGTCTCAGTTCTCTGGTGTGGTGTGCACCCATGATTTCCCAGTTTCCAGCCATTTCCCCACCGGACAGGGGAAATTCCTGTGATTTGAGTCAGGCTGTGGGAAATGCTGGCTGGGGTCTGGGTGGGCCCATTTTCACTTCTGCAATGTGATTGCTGGTGTCGGGGTAGCGTCTGGGTGGTGTTTCTGTTTGGTCAGTTGGGTGATGAGTTCCCTGCTGGACCGCTGACAAAGTCCTTACCACTTGGCCAAGAGTTTCCTGAAGCCAGATCTTGAGAAGTCCCCCAGCGTGGGGGCCTCCGATCCCCTGGTCTGAGGAGAGGAGAGCTGATTTCCCAGGTTACCCACCATGAGTCAGTGTAGACAGGTGGAAAGTGGGGGGAGGGTTAGGGAAGTTCCCTCAGGGGACAGGGCTAGGGACGTGCAGGAAGCCCTGGGGTCATCTGAACCACTTCTGCAGGCAGTGCCAGCACCCCTGACCCGAGGCCCGCTGCCTGGGCCCAGAGCGAGGTTCCTGTGGGCCCTGTGGCCCAGGCAGCGCCTCCTTCACGGCTTCTTCTGAGGTTGGAACAGGAAATGGTTAATACTGTTTGCAAATAAAAACTTTCTGTTCTATCCTGTTTTTGAAACATTTCCCAGAAATTGAAGAAAGAGCAGCTAATATACTTGCCCAATTATGAACCAAATTTAAAACACCGAATGGGGCATTTCCAGTTTATCACCCTGGAGGACCACTGGGCTGTCGCTAAGACAGGAGACTCCTACCCACCTTCCGTTTTCCCTAAGCTTTCTGGAATTCCATCCCTACTTTAAATGTCTAAATGTGATTGTGTATTTGTGTGTGTGTGTGCTGTGTGTGCAGATGTGTGTCGGGGGTGTCAGGTCCCAGCTGGCTTCCCAGGTGGCTGAGCGCCCCACTTGGCACCGAAGCCAGGCCAGGCTGGCAGACAGTGGCTTCCCTGTGAGTGTGTGGATGGTCCGGCTCCTGGGAAGGCTCCCTGCTTGTGTCCGGCAAGGCCCCGGAACTAGGGCTCGGTGGAGGCCAGGCCACTGAGCTGGCTGTGGGACCCAGGCTTCCTGGACAGCAGAGCCAGCTGATGATGGCTGCCAGCCTAGCTGCTGGGGACCCCCCACGGTGGGGGCAGTGCAGGGCAGGAGCCTGCGCAGAGCTGGGCCAGGAGCACATACCTTGACCCTGTGGCCATGTTAGTGGCTGCGGTGCCAGGGCTCACACCCTCTGCTGGGGCTTGGGGCACAGGAGCCTCCCCCCAGTACAGGGGGGGAGCCTCCTGCTTCTGACAGGTCCTGTCCCTGCTCCGTGCCTCCCCGTGTCTCTCTCCTCTCTCCTCACACTCAAAGGCTGGTTCCTGCTGGGAGAGAGCAGTCCAATGGATTGACTGGCCTTATGCTGGGTCCTCTCTTGGCCTACAGCCTCACTCCTCTGTGTGTGTGTATGCCAGAGGGTGTGGCTTCTGCCACCCTCCGGGTCTCACCCAGGCTGAGGACACAGGCTAAGGGGACAGTAGTGGGCTACCTGCACTTTGGGGAAGTCTTGCGAGGCCGCCCCACCTGCCGGCTGCCCTTGCCCTCACTGAGTGGAGTTCAGAAGCTGGGCCCTGGTGGGTGAGCAAGGCCAGGAGCCGAGGCCTGGGATGGGTGCTAGGCCTCCCTCCAGGAGGGCTCAGGGTGCTGAGCTGGTACCAGTCTTCCCAGACAGTTCTTTCCCATGGCCCACTGATGCTCTGTCCTGGCCTGTCCCAACCTGTGACCTGCTAGCAGGACAGAAGTCCCCACTGAACCTGGCTAGCCTGGAGAGACCAGTGTTGACTTGGTACAGCCTGAGGAGTGTGCCCCCATGTCCAGTTCCAGGCTGGACCCCAGCTGAGGCTCAAGACACACTTGAGGGGGGGCATGCAGTTGCCTTCGTGGATTCCTGATAAAGAAAGAGGAGCATTTGTGGTGACCTGTGTATCAGCCAGCTTGGATGTAGCCTTTGGGGACCTGGGTTGTGGGTCTGCAGCCATAAATGGGCAGGTGGGCAGAGGCATATAGCCCCGGCTTCTCTGTGGACCTGGGTGTCTGGGGTAGGTCTGAGGAGAGCCATTAGATCGGGTCAGAGCAACTTGCTCCCTGCACTTTGGGGTCACAGTTGCCACCTGAATGTGACTTTCTGGTGGGTGTGGTCAGCCACAATCCCAGAGCCTTTCCTGAACTCTCAGGAGCCTGGGAGATGGCCAGAGTACTGGAGACAGCCGGGGTGGGGCCCCAGAGCAAGGCTGTCGGGGCAGCAGGCAGCAGGATTTCCACAATGTCCTGGCACCAAAACAGAAGCTCACATCCTCAGGTACAGTCCTGGTGGGTCCTTAGGGCGGCTAGGGCCAAGTTCATGGTGGAAACTCCAGGCACATTGGCAGTTTGTCACCCTGGAGGACCACTGGGCTGTTATTCAGACAGCAGACTCCTGGTGCAGTTCATTTCTCACTTGAAGAAATACAGAGGTGGGACAGGCAGAAGGGTGTGGTGACACCAGTGGTTCCAGGGACAGGTTTCTGCTCTTCTCCTTCCACATATAGGGAAGGAGAGAGGAGGTGGAGGAGAGGGGAGGTGAGGAGAGGGGAGGTGAGGAGAGGGAGGTGAGGAGAGGTGAGTGGAGGAGAGGGGAGGTGAGGAGAGGGAGGTGAGGAGAGGGGAGGTGAGGAGAGGGGAGTGGAGGAGAGGGGAGGTGGAGGAGAGGGAGGTGAGGAGAGGGAGGTGAGGAGAGGGGAGTGGAGGAGAGGGGAGTGGAGGAGAGGGAGGTGGAGGAGAGGGAGGTGAGGAGAGGGAGGTGAGGAGAGGGGAGGTGAGGAGAGGGAGGTGAGGAGAGGGAGGTGAGGAGGAGGAGAGGGAGGTGGAGGAGAGGGAGGTGGAGGAGAGGGAGGGGAGGAGAGGGAGGTGAGGAGAGGGGAGGTGAGGAGAGGGGAGGTGAGGAGGAGGAGAGGGAGGTGGAGGAGAGGGAGGTGAGGAGAGGGAGGTGAGGAGAGGGAGGTGAGGAGGAGGAGAGGGAGGTGGAGGAGAGGGAGGTGAGGAGAGGGGAGTGGAGGAGAGGGGAGGGGGAGGAGAGGGGAGGTGAGGAGAGGGAGGTGAGGAGAGGGGAGGAGAGGAGAGGTGAGGAGAGGTGAGGAGAGGGAGGTGGAGGAGAGGGAGGTGAAGAGAGGGAGGTGAGGAGAGGTGAGTGGAGGAGGGGTGAGGAGGAGGAGAGGGAGGTGAGGAGAGGGAGGTGAGGAGAGGTGAGGGGGAGGAGAGGGAGGTGAGGAGAGAGAGGTGAGGAGAGGAGAGGTGGAGGAAAGGAGAGGTGAGGAGAGGGAGGGGGAGGAGAGGGAGGTGAGGAGAGGTGAGGTGGAGGAGAGGGAGGTGAGGAGAGAGAGGTGAGGAGAGGGAGGTGGAGGAGAGGGAGGTGAGGAGAGGGAGGTGGAGGAGAGGGAGGTGAAGAGAGGGAGGTGAGGAGAGGGAGGTGAGGAGAGGCAGGTGGAGGAGAGGGAGGTGAAGAGAGGGAGGTGAGGAGAGGGAGGTGAGGAGGAGGAGAGGTGAGGGGAGGAGAGGTGAGTGGAGGAGAGGGAGGGGGAGGAGAGGTGAGGTGATGAGAGGGAGGTGAGGAGAGGGGAGTGGAGGAGAGGGAGGTGAGGAGAGGGGAGTGGAGGAGAGGGGAGGTGGAGGAGAGGGGAGGGGGAGGAGAGGGGAGGTGAGGAGAGGGAGGTGAGGGGAGGAGAGTGGAGGAGAGGTGAGTGGAGGAGAGGGAGGGGAGGAGAGGGGAGGGGAGGAGAGGGGAGGTGGAGGAGAGGGGAGGTGAGGAGAGGGAGGGTGGAGAGGAGAGGTGAGGAGAGGAGAGGTGAGGAGAGGGAGGTGAAGAGAGGGAGGTGAGGAGAAGTGAGTGGAGGAGGGGTGAGGAAGAGGAGAGGGAGGTGAGGAGAGGGGAGTGGAGGAGAGGGAGGTGAGGAGAGGGGAGGGGAGGAGAGGGAGGGGAGGAGAGGGGAGTGGAGGAGAGGGAGGTGAGGAGAGGGAGGTGGAGGAGAGGGAGGGAGGAGGGGGAGGGGGAGGAGAGGGAGGGGAAGAGAGGGAGGTGAGGAGAGGGAGGTGAGGAGGAGGAGAGGTGAGGTGAGGAGAGGGGAGGGAGGAGAGGAGAGGTGAGAGAGGGAGGGAGGAGAGGGAGGTGAGGAGAGGGAGGGGAGGAGAGGGAGGGAGGAGAGGGAGGGGGAGGAGAGGGAGGTGAAGAGAGGGAGGGGAGGAGAGGGAGGTGAGGAGAGGGAGGTGAGGAGGGGGAGGGGAGGAGAGGGAGGGAGAGAGGGAGGTGAGGAGAGGGAGGTGAGGAGGAGGAGAGGTGAGGTGAGGAGAGGTGAGTGGAGGAGAGGGAGGGGGAGGAGAGGGGAGGGGAGGAGGGGGAGGGGAGGAGAGGGGAGGGGAGGAGAGGGAGGTGAGGAGAGGGGAGGGAGGAGAGGGGAGGGGAGGAGAGGGGAGGGAGGAGAGGGAGGGAGGGGAGGAGAGTGGAGGGAGGGGAGGGGAGGAGAGGGAGGGAGGAGAGGGAGGGGAGGAGAGGGAGGGAGGGGAGGAGAGGGAGGGGAGGGGAGGAGAGGGAGGAGAGGGGAGTGGAGGAGAGGGAGGGAGGAGAGGGAGGGAGGGGAGGGAGGGGAGGGGAGGGATGGGGAGGACAGGGGAGGGGAGGGGAGGGGAAGTGCAATAGAGGGAGGTGAGGGGAGGGAGGGGGAGGGAGCGGAGAGGGAGGTGAGGAGAGGGAGGTGGAGGAGAGGGAGGTGAGGAGAGGGAGGGGGAGGAGAGGGAGGTGAGGAGAGGGAGGTGAGGGGAGGGAGGTGAGGGGAGGGAGGGGAGGAGAGGGAGGGGAGGAGGAGGAGAGGGAGGGGGAGGAGAGGGAGGGAGGAGAGGGAGGAGGGGAGGGGGAGGGAGGGGAGGAGGAGGGGAGGAGAGGGGAGGGAGGAGGGGGGAGGGGAGGAGAGGGAGGTGGAGGAGAGGGAGGGGAGGAGAGGGAGGTGAGGGGAGAAGAGGGAGGTGAGGGGAGGAGAGTGGAGGAGAGGTGAGTGGAGGAGAGGGAGGTGAGGAGAGGGAGGTGGAGGAGAGGGAGGGGGAGGAGAGGGAGGGAGGGGAGGGGAGGGAGGGGAGGGGAGGGAGGGGAGGGGGAGGAGAGGGAGGGGGAGGAGAGGGAGGTGAGGAGAGGGATGTGAGGAGAGGTGAGGTGAGGGGAGGAGAGTGGAGGAGAGGTGAGTGGAGGAGAGGTGAGTGGAGGAGAGGGAGGTGAGGAGAGGGAGGTGAGGGGAGGAGAGGGAGGTGAGGGGAGGAGAGTGGAGGAGAGGAGAGGGGAGGAGAGGGAGGTGAGGAGAGGGAGGGGGAGGAGAGGGAGGGGGAGGAGAGGGAGGTGAGGAGAGGGAGGGGGAGGAGAGGGAGGTGGAGGAGAGGGAGGTGAGGAGAGGGAGGTGGAGGAGAGGGAGGTGGAGGAGAGGGAGGTGAGGAGAGGGAGGTGAGGGGAGGGAGGTGGAGGAGAGGGAGGGGAGGAGAGGGAGGGGGAGGAGAGGGAGGTGAGGAGAGGGAGGTGAGGAGAGGGAGGTGAGTGGAGGGAGGTGAGGTGAGGAGAGGACAGGGGAGGGGAGGGGAGGGGAAGTGCAATAGAGGGAAGTGAGGGGAGGGAGGTGGAGGGAGAGGAGGTAGAACAGAGGGGAGGTGAGGGGAGGAGAGGAGATGGAGTGTGTGGAGGGAGGTGGGGCAGAGGTGAGGTGAGGAGGTGAGCTGGCCACAGGGTGTTTTCTCGAGTTCCCGGGGAAGGGAGGGTGGCTGAGCTCCTGGTGTCCCTTGGGGTGCTGATGGCTGAGAGGGGCACAGGTCCCTGCAGTGGGAGGATCATATCCTCAGTTGCAGCCGTCCAGGCAAGGGATCGGCTGGGACTAGGAGTTGGTGCTGAGGCCGGGGACCCTCAGCTGGGGTCCAGAGAGGCCACTGCAGGACCTGTGCACAAGGAAGAGCTCGTGATGCTAAGCTCACTCTGCCAAGAGGACGCCCCTGGGTCATGGACAGTGGGATCCTGTGGATGGCACAGACCTTGCCAGAACCGTGTTTGCAGCCTGCTGAGGGGTGGGGTCTGTTCTCCCCTGGAGGGAGTCTCTGGAGTCGCCCTGGGGATCTGCCCTTTCCCACCTTGCTGGTAGGTGTCAGGGAATCCAGAGGCTCAAGGCCTCCAGACAGTGACCTGCCTGTCCACAGCTACCAAGGGACGCAGCTCTGAGTGCCATCCTGGGGGCGCCTCTACATGGCACCCTCCCCTAGCCAGCACCCAGGGCTCCTGGGATATGCTGCAGAAGGTGGAGTGGGCACCTGGATGTGGGAGGCCTTTGTCAGCAAAAGTCACCCCACATCCTCTCCCTGCTGGGCTGCCCAACTGTCCTGGCCCTTCCCACTGCATCCAGTAGGAGGCCTGCTCTCTTGTCAACTTGCTTTTCCTTGTGCCTTGGCAATGGTGCAGACCGAATCTCAGAAAGAAGTCAGGCACACAAGCACAAACTGCCCCTGTGGTGGAACTCCCCGTGAGCGTGCAGAGAAGCCGTGGGGCTTAGGGTACTGCTCTGTGGAGAGGTGTGAGCAGAGCTTGGGAGGTGGGCAGCCAGGCTGAGGACCTGGCACATGTAGGGAGGGGTGGAGGTTGGGAAGGAGCTCTGGGCCTGGTGATAATGGGAGAAGGTGCCTTTACATAGCTATGCAAACCCTCTGCCTCTCACTAAGTGTCCAGAAAAAGCGCCTGGGGTGGGGAATTTGCAGCACTTCTTCCATGGCTGGGTGACCCCAGGACAGTGATTAGCTCTGCGCAAGCTGGAAAGTGCTGGGGGGTGAGCGGGGGGGGGGGGTGAGTGGGGCCTGCGGCTGGTGCTGTGCAGGCCTCCCTGGGCAGTGGGCTTGCCTGCTGGAACACTGGACACCCCCCGGGAGGCTCCTGGCCTGGCTCTGGTGGGGGGACCCTGGGAATTTCATCCTGTTTTGTTTTTCCTTTCTGCCTCCCCATTCTCTGGAACAAACCCAGTTGCCATGGAGACTGCTGTTGCCAAGGCAGCGGATTGGCCAGCGCCTGGGGTGTGGAGGCTTCCTTGGGGTCCAGTGGCATTGTCAGCTGGCACTGCGGAGCCAGCAGCAGCATGGACAAGGCTGGGGCAGATGTGTGGGCGGACACCTTCACCCAGCTGATGGCCCAGAAGAAGCCCCAGGACCTCTGGGTTCTGCACCCTGAGGAGAGCCTGGTCGCTGGGGACCTGGAGGGTGGCGGTCTCCAGTTCCAGCTGAAAGGGCTTTCAAGGTGCGGCTGAGGGCAGGGAGGCCTCGGGTGGGGTCCTGGGAAGGGGAGAGGCTGAAGGTGCCTCCCCACCAGTTCTGGGTCACGCTTGGTTCCTGAGGACAGGCTGCGGCCAGGCTGCGTGTAGCCTAGGTGTCGTCACCTGGTCTTGTCCCCAGCAGGTGGGTGGGGCCAGGAGTTCTAGGTGCAGTGAGACCTCAGGGCTGGGAGGCCAGGGCCCTGTTGGGGCAACCTGCGGTCTGTTCCGCTCACTCGGGCCCCTGGCTTGTGCTGCCCTGGGGCAGGGGAGCCATCTGTATCCAGGGTGATGCTATCTGGTCACTCTGGGATTACCAGGCAGGGAGGGGGTCATTCTGCCCTTTGACGTGAACGCCACAGCTTCCTGCACCATGTGTCGGGTCCTGGCCTGTCCAGGTGTGGGTGAGTGGTTCCTCTTGAGATGCACCTGGAAGCAGCACACTGCTCTTCCAGCAGGTCAGTCACACTGTTCCAAGTCACTGTGCCTCAGCCACCTTGCATGTCTGCCCTGGGACAACCCCTCCAGCAGTCCCCCCAGTTTCCATCACCATTCAGGGGAGGACAGAGCCTCCTCCTGCCTGATTTCTCCCGTCAGCTGACAGGTCTCTTTTGGGATGTGGACCTGCCAGGGCTCAGCTCCCAGCTCCCCACATCTTCTTGCTGCCGCCTGCCTGTCCACATGGCTGCCTCCAACAGCGCCAGGCTCCACAGGCAGGGCTCAGCCAGCGGCAGGAGTTCCAGGCCTCTCAGGAACAGGCATAGAGTCCCGGTGCCATGCTGGTGACACTGTGTGCTTTCTGGGATTTCAGAATCTGGGGCTGCAGGCAAAGGCCCCCCTGTGGACAGAGGCTCGAGCCTCATGGAGCTCATGCGCAGCAGAGGAGGTGTGGGCCTGCCTTAGCCGCAGGCCTGGCTGGCTGGTGGGGGAGGGCTGAGGTTTGAGGTTTGAGTGGGATGTGAGGCCAAGGGCTGTGGGGCGCCGGGCAGATGAGCAGTCTGGGTCCCGGCAGAGCACCGAGAGGCCCAGCTGTGGGGCCTGGGCAGCCCGCCTGCCCTCCCCTTTCTCACCTGTCCCTCTTCCCCCACAGGCTCCAGTGCAGCCGCTGCCTGTGGACCTGGGGCTCTGCCCACGTGCACACCCTCTTCCACCTGTGCTGGGACGGGGACAGTGGCCAGGGGCTGGTGAGGATGCGTGTGTGGGGCCAGCGGTGCAGGCTGTGCCCCTTGGACACCCTGGCAGAGTGCCAGGTGAGCCCTGCCAGTGTCCACATCTTCCTCAGCAAGCTGGTCTTGTTCATCCTATGGAAATGCTATGGGGACAGCAGCGACCCAGGGCAGTGCCCTGAGATCGGCCTCGGGGACTGCTGTGAGGCTTGTGATCTAGGGCTCTGTTTCCTGCAGCCAGTGCCCGACCCTGCCAAGGGGCCTGTGGTCAAGAGCATCAGTGCCAGGAAGGGCAGGCACGCTGTGAAGGGCTGTGGCTCTGCCACAGAGGCCAGTGGTCAGCAGCTGTTCATCCACAGCGATGGCCCCACACCTGCCACCGTCCCCCTTCTGGTTGTTGACTTCAGTGAGGACCTGTCTCCCGAGAGTGATGGCTTCCTCAGTGGGGGTGAGGGCACTATAACCATCTCTTTCTCCCTTGGAGGTGGCCACTGGAAGGGCTCCCTTCCAACAGCTGGTGGCCACCAGCCACCCATAATTGGCCAGGGCTCCATCTGCCTCTCTGGAAGCTCTGTGGCCGGGTCTGAGCACAAAGGCACCCCTGTGAACCTCAGTGCCCCCATCTTCCACCGCCGAGGGCTGCCGGGCAGTATCCAGAGGGCCTTTGCATTGAGAGGCTTCCTCTTCAAGGGCCAGGGCTTTGTCCTGATCCCCAGTAGCAGGGCCTTCAGCCATGGCCCTGTCACTCCTGGGAGAGACCCACCCCTAGTGTCCTATATCATTGGCCTCATGGCTAATGGGGAGGGCTCCATCACTTTCCCCTTGTCCTTGGCCAGTGTCATCAGAGGCCAGGACATGGTCACTGACTTCACCCAGGGCAAAGGGCAGGAAGGCAGGCAGAGCTCTGTCACTCACGGGGAAAACCACATTGAGGACCCCACTGTCAGCGCAGAGGGCTCTGTCACCTTCCCCTTCATTGTTACTGGTGATACCAGCGATGAAGACCCTCTTATTAACATGGTTGAGGCTGAAGAAGAGCAACAGGGCCAGGACCTGGTCACTGCTGGCCACACCCTACTTCTGGAGAGTGGAGCAGCTGGTTCTGTCCCCATCAGCCAGGGCTCCCTCACCATCCCCTTCTCAGTCTTTGGTATCATAAAGCACAAGGGCCCCAGCTATATGGTCAGCGGTCTCCAAAGCAATGGCTTGGTCACCTACAGCTACTATCAGAAGAGACGGCTGAGGTCCAGGCCTGTCAAGTCCAGGTGTGGCACCCACCAGGAGGAGGACTTCTGCTCCCACAGGTGCCCTCGAAGGCAGCGCACTAAGCCCTCGGAGGACTTCTGGATCTGCATCTCCTTGACCATCTGCATCTTGTGGCTTCTGTGCATGTACAGGCTGAACCTCGGAGGCCTCTAAGCCGGACCGCTCCCTCTGGCGTCTATGTGGCTGCGCTAGCAGGCATGGCTGGCTACCCTCCTCTGAGACCACCCGGCTGCCAGCCAGTGCCCACTGATCTCCCCCATCTGTTCTCTTTTTTGACTCCAGTGCTGGTTTAGGGTGTCTATTGTGAGTGATCTGACCTGTGCTTGTTTGTTCCGGAGTTTATTTGTGTCAAACTCCAATAAAACGAAAGGAAAAAAAACCCCAAAACAAAAAACGGTCACTCTGCTCCCCCAATAGGACTGAGGGGTAAGCAGGTGGATTCCCGTGCCTGGGGAGGGGCTCTCCTCCATCTCTCCCTCCTCCCTTTAGGGACCTCCTGCACTGCACCCCACCTTGCTTCCTTTTTCCGGAGGCCCCGCGAGCTCCTGACTGTGTGCATATTTTGCATTGGGACAGGAACCTGGGAAGAGGTGTGGGGAGTGGCCACGCAGGAGGGTCATGCCCGCACCTTCAGATGACGTCAGCGGGGGCACACCTCCTGAAACCCAGTTCCCTTCCCCGCACTGCGGGCCCTGGTCCCTGGTCCGGTGCGCGGACTTGCAGCAGGCTCGGCTCCCGTCCCCAGCTGTGCAGCCGGGCTGACGACCGACCCGGAGCCTCCCCTCTGAGACCCCCACCCAACCAGCGCACCCTCTGCCCCGTCCTTTCTCCCTGCAGTCCTTCGGGACGACCCCGCAGGGCCGGGTAATGAGGCCCGCACACCCCTCCGCGCAACCTGTCCCCAAAGGGCTATCATCTGGGCAGGGCAGGGACTCCAGCCTGTGATCCCTCCGCATGGCCCAGGATCGGGCCCACCTTGCCTGCGGGGGGCTCCAGGACAGATGAGGGGAGGGCGCTGCCGGCGCACACCGGGGCCACAAGCTCTAGTCCCACCCCGCGGCCGCCAAGTCCCCCGAACCCGACCAGCCCGGACCCGGGACCTGTCGCGGGCCTCTTGGGAGGACCTCCTCCAGTTCTGGGCAGCGGGTAAGTCCCTCACTCCAGACTCGGGCCTCTCCCGGGGACCCCCTGGCTCAGGACCCGGGTGTGTCCCCGCCCCCTGACCCCACCTTGGGCCC
Source organism: Marmota monax (assembly GCF_021218885.2). Classification (NCBI taxonomy): domain Eukaryota; kingdom Metazoa; phylum Chordata; class Mammalia; order Rodentia; family Sciuridae; genus Marmota; species Marmota monax. The sequence goes on along the minus strand of NW_026694888.1, from coordinate 171,951 downwards.
CTCCCGCACCGCCCCCACTCCCGGCAGCACCCTCGCCCCAGGCCCCACTGCACCTCGTGCTTTCCTGTGGCGCCCCCGTGTGGCCTCTTTGCCGCATGGCAGCCTGCTCGGCGGTCGCAGGATGGACCTCTGGTCACTGATGTTGTGAAGGTGCTTCTGGGTTTACTCGGTTGATTTCCTTAAAACCAAACAAGCTTGTACGCACCCTCAGTATCACTATTAGTTTTCATTATACTAATAATTAATATTAATTAGATTTCACTAATGAAAACGAGAGCTCCTGAGGCAGGCACACGGATTCTGGCAGAGCTTACTCAGTATTTCAGCTGTTTTGAATACTGCACATACCTACCTCACAATGGGAGTTGAGGCAGAGGGCAGTAACAAGCCACTGCAGGCCTGGGACTCAAGTTCTGTAGGCATCTGAGCCTCCACCCCAGTCCCCACTGGAGCCTTCACAGGAGCTTAAATATGGTGCAGCAATAATCACACTGGGTGACCAAACTGATATAGAGACATCAGCAGCCATAGGCCTAGAACGGAAGACACTCACAATGAGAACAACCTTCTGGGCAAATGAGTTTCCTAGAGACGGGGCTCCCTGCCACCAGGCCCCTGGCACTTGTGAGAGCAGATGCACTTCCACTGGAAGGGTCTGGTGCACTTCCACTGGAAGGGTCTGGTGCACTTCCCATCACGCTGTGGCGGACAGAGGGAATGTGGTTTTATGCACCTGTGTGAGGGTTGACTCACCTGCAGAGGTCTGTAACTTCTCACTGCAGGGCTGGTGTAGGGCCAGGTTTGTCATACAGGTGGACGGGCAGGTCTTGGACTGGGGTGAGGCCATGGAAGTCCCTAGAAGGATCATAGTGGGTTGAGCTTTGGTCTTGAGTGGCCTCAGGTAGCTGGTGGCCCTGACAGAAAAGAGGACAAACCCACCCTGGACTCTCATGAGAGGTCCTGGCTGGAGGGGAGGCTGGGGATTCCGTCTCTTCTTTGTTCTACTTTTATTGTACTGAGGATTGAACAGGGGCACTTAACCACTATGCTACAGCCCCAGCTGTTTTAAACTTTGTTTTTCAGTACTGAGGATTGAACCCAGGGCATTGCAAATGCTAGTCAAGCACTCTACACTCCCAGTAATTTTTTTTTGAGAGAGAGAAGAGAGAGAGAGAGAGAGAGAGAGAGAGAGAGAGAGAGAGGGAGGAAAGAGAGAAGAGAGGAGAGAGAGAGTTCTTTTTTAATATTTATTTTTCAGGTTTCGGTGGACACAACATCTTTATTTTATTTTTTTTAATGTGGTGCTGAGGATCGAACCCAGCGTCCCGCGCATACCAGGCGAGCGTGTTACCGCTTGAGCCACATCCCCAGCCCAAGTTTCTTTTTTTATATTGAGACAGGGCCTTGCTAAGTTGCTGAACTTGCAATCCTCCTGCCTCAGCCTTCCACATCACTGGGCTTACAGGCCTCCCGTGCCCAGCCTCCCTTCCCTTTTGGGGGCCTGGAGTCTTGCATCCCTGTGCAGAGGAGGCAGGGAGGGGCTGGACCCTGGGGCACTTCCTACATTGGACTCTGTCTTTGGGATGCCTCCTGTTGAGGCAGCTGTGCCTGTCTGCTGGGATCTGTGCTAAAATGGGGGTGTGCTGCGGTTTCTCCAGCACACAGAGCCCAGCCACTTGGCTACATCCTTACCTTTCCCTTGTTGCCCGAGCGGGGCCTCCTAGGGCACCCGATGATGGACATCTGCAGGTGATGGTCTGAGCCCCTGTGGCTACTCCTGTGGGCAGCCTGAGCACTCAGGACCCTGGACACAGGTCACAAGTGCCCTCACATGGGACCAAAACTCTCAGAAATGTTCTGTCAGTGGGATCAGCACAGCACCTGCCCATGGGGGAGGCCTGCCCAGCCTCCACAGCTACAGCTGGCCTGGGGCTCTCCCGGTCACTGGAGCGAGAAACTGGGGGAGTGCAGGGAGCCTCCATGGATCAAGAAGAAAATGACTTAAACCCAGTTCCAGAACTAGATAGCTGATGGAAACCTCCATTCCTCATCCCAGGACTGAAGCTGGCCCCCGCCTGGGCACTTGGCGAGGAAGCTGGATGACCCTCTGCAGCACAGCCAGGCTCAGATGCCCTTTGTGGAAGTGTTCCATACAAAATGTGTTCGCTGCTTTTCTCTTAGTTGAAAATCCAGAGGACAGCTTACTCACTGCTGTTGCAGAATTTGTCTGCATGCTAGCCCAGTCCCCATCTGCAAGAGTGGCCTGAAATTGCCTTCTGAAAAGTTCCATGGGGGCCCTCCTGAGAAGGGTGGGGAGGGAGTCTGAGACAAGGCAGATGGCCATGGATATGTCCTTCTGGTGGGGTCTGGAGTGGCCTGCTCTGCTGCCACCTTGCATGAAGGTAAGGAAGGGAGTCTGCGACAGGTAGGAGCAACTGGAATAAGGGGTGATTTTTCACAGCTGCCTCCAGCTCTGCATTTCTGCTATGCAGCAGCATGGGGAGCATCTGCTGGCTACTGTCCCTCCCAGCATATGTCCAGCGGCAGCAGCAGCAACATTGACTGCAGGCCTCTTGGCCAGGCAGGGCTGTGAGTGGCTGTTCTGCAGGGGAGGTGAAGGATGGAGTCCTCTGGTTCTCCAGTGGATGGTACACGGGAAGGGAAGGGAGTAAGGGAGGGGAGTGCGTCAGTCTGAACTGAGGTTGCAGGACAGACCCACAGGGTGCCAGGTAGCTCAATGACTTGTATCCCATAGGCCCAGGGTTGTGGGTGCCAGGAATTCTGATCCCTGGTTACAGGGGTCGGGGAAGAGATCCAGACCTGTCCCAAGCAGGCTGTCTCTCTCCACTGCACACCTGCAGCAGGTGGGCGCAGGTGCCTTCTTCTGCTCTCCCAACACTCAGGTCTGGCCTTGGGCAGATGCACAATCTAGGAGGGCTGCTTCTACCTCCAGAGGCAGCATCTAGGGAGCCCCACGTGGAGGGTGCCTGCCACCTCTGGGTTCACCTGAGGCCCAGGGACAGCTAGGCACTCACCCTTTGGTCCACCCTCCCAATGTCCTGCTTGTCCCTCCATCCCTCTGTCCTCCACAGCTGGGAACCACTCACTGGGTAACACTGGAGGCAAAGGTGGCCCAGCCCAGAAAGCCTTTTCTATTTTTCTTTAAGCTGCATCTGAAGCGGTTACTCTGTGAGGGCTAACACTGGGTGACAAACAGCCCTCACCCTCGGGGCCTCCACACTGTGCTGGGGATCTAGCAGGGTGTGTGGGGAGGTCTGGTGATGTTTTCCTCTGCATGTCCTTGACAGCTAGGGAGTCAAAGACCCTTTCAGGGCCCACTGGCCACTGTTCAGCCTCCTCCCCTCAGACCTTGTTAGCTGCATCTCACACATTTTGGCTGACATTTTGATTACTGTTTGGCATGTTTTCTGATTTCCTTGTGATTTCTTCTTTGACCCATGATGCCTATCTAGCATCATCTTGTTGATCTGGAGATTCTGTGAATGACCTGTCGTTAATTCCACTTTGCCCAGGGAATGAGTGCAGCATCTCGCTCCCGAAATGGAGATGTGCTCTTCTGGCCTGACACAGGCTGTGTCCTGCCTGATGCATGTTCCTCATGCACTTAAGATCTGCATTCTCTGAAGCTGGAGGAAGTGCTTTCCAGATCTTCTGACTTGCTGAGTCTCATGTGCTTGTCTAGCCAGTAACCGAGAGGTGGTGACCACCGACTGTGACTGAGTCTAGTTTTCATTTCTGTTCAGTTCTATTTTTACTTCATACATTTTGCAGCTGTTATGAGATTCTTCAGTACTGAGAGTTCTGTGTTTTCCTGACAAGCTGGCCCTTTGCCACGGTGGAAGGGCCTCTCTGTCTCTGGGAATGTGCCCTGGCTGGATGTCAGTGCTCCTCCGCTGGTGCCTGTGCGGCCTCCCTGGCTTACACAGCCCTGGTGCGCGGCCTTCTGAGTGAGATCCTGGAGATGCAGGCAGCTGGCTTTTCCTGCCTTTTGTTTGAGATGTGTCTACTTCCATTTCACGTAGTTATGGACACAGTTCACTTTGAACCCTGATTTGTCTTTATTTGTCTTGGTTCTTTGTTCCTGTGTTCCTCCATCCCTGCCTTTTCTGGGTCAGCTGACTGTTTTTTAGACTGTTGAGCATTGCTGATCTTGAAATCTGAATTCCGAAGCCTTCTAGTGCTGATGTGACACCAAGTGGAAGAGGCCACCACGCGGATCTGTTTCCTGCACAAGACGACTACCAATGTGGAGCAAGGTCACCTGAGCCCATAAAGTATATGAAACACAAAGCCATCTTGTTTTGACTTGGATCCCAACCACAAGACCTCTCATCATGTGTGTGAAGATTCCAAAATCTGAAAAAGCTTTCAGTCCACACTATTTCTGGTCCTAATCACCGTGTACCTCATTTACTCCTCTATTGGCCTTTTACTTAAACTTCTTGGTGTTACCCTTCTGGGAAGTTTTTCTAGGGCTACACATGCATCTGGATCCACGACTTTGTAGAAGATGTGGGGACTTTCCACAGGACACTTGCACTGCCCCCTTTGCTGTTGCCCTCTGACTCCCCAGAGCCTGTGAACTCCACTTTTACTTAAACACTCCCCTTGCCTTTTACAGAAGCCAGGGGTTGCCTTGGGTCCTTAAGCTGGGACGTCGCCAGTGTACATGTTTTCTTGGTGACAAGGCCAGGGAAGCCAGCAGAAGAGGCAGGCTGGGGGTGGCCCCTCCCCTGCAGCGGGAGCCAGGGCGCCTCGCCCTGCTTCCCTAGGCTTCCTTGGCTCCTTCACCATATTTCTCTTCTTTGGGTTGGAAACTTCCTGTCCATCTGCCGTGTTCGCTAGCCATTTCCTCTCGCTCCTAGGCATTGTGCCCTTAGGTTCCAGAAGTCCACGGGGTTCCTCCAGTTTCCATTTTGGGTCCTATGCGCTGGGAGGTCCCTCGGAACCCAGGACCTGAATGGCCGGCTTCCGTGGGCGTGGCCCTTGTGTGGGCGTGGCCAGACGCTTGGAACTGGAGGCTGCTAGGCAAGTCCTTGTAGCTCTACAAGGCTGCCAGGTTTTGTTTGGGACTAAAACACCCAGGGCTCACTTCAGGGGAGCTGGGCTGCGTAAAATAACCACACAAGAGACACAAATACCTTTTTCTTTGGGGTTGCTGTGATGGCTCCTCTGACCTTAAGGGTCTGCAGAGAGAGAGAGAGAGAGAGAGAGCACCCACACATGCTGACCCCTTTTATTGAGGAGATGCTATTCAAATTAGGCAAGGGGTCAGGTTTCAGGGGGCTGAGTCTATCTTCATGATGTCCACTGTCAGCAGGTTGACTGACATTTAGGTAGGCCACACTCAAGGGCACAGTAAGATAAAGGGACACACAAAAGGCACTTCCATGGAACATTCTATCCCAAACACGGGCAAGGGGTAATATTACAAAGGAACAGGTGAGCATAGCTCCACCCATGGGGCGGTAAGAAGGCACACCCATGTACAAGACACTGGTCCCTCAAACCCAAGAAGGACGGGGCATCTAGAGGTGTGCTGCTGCCTGAGGCCTCAATCACCCAGCCGGGGAGTGACTCAGTCCCATGCAAGGTGGGTCCCCACACAAGGCCTTACCTGGACCTGCAGGGCACATGGGGGTTGCTTCCTCGGGCGTGGCTTTCAGGGCAGTCTCTGCTGCTGCTTTGCAGGCTCGCTACTGTCCTAAGAACCAGCATCTTGGCAGACGCTTGTGATGCTCTCCCGCCCCTTGGGGTGCCGTATGCAGGAGCAGCAGAAAGCTGGGATGTGGCTCACAGGCCCCGTCATCACCAGTGGCCAAGAACCACTGCCCCTGCATCTGAGCTCCTCTCCCCCACTGCCCCCATTTGGCAGCCAGCCGAGTGGACGTGCTTGCTCCCAGGCTGTGATGGTAAAAGCCGGCAGCTTGCTAGTGCCCTGACAGCAGAAAAATGGCCATGAGTATACACGTGGAAATGCTGTAGACCAAGCACACGTGGCTTCTGCGCAGAGGCACAGAGTAATCCAGCTTCCGCCATCGGGGTGGGCATGCGGCTCAGGCCCCCACATTACTGCTGATTCAAGAGCCGCTGGGAGAGGAATGCACACTGCTTCTCTGTGTTCTTCCCACAGTGCATTCAGCATATCCCTTTGTGTGGCTTTCCCAGCCAGCTCTGCTCCTGGGCAATGATTCTGAGCATGTCCTTCATAGCTGCATCCTAAGCAGTACAGACCTAATGATCAAGCAGATGAGGGTTGGTGATTTAGCATGTTCCAACTGCAGGCGCAAGCTGTTGGGGTGTGTGGAGGAAGGGCTGGTCTTCGATGAATAGACCTTCAGAGAGGCTGGGCAGAGTACCCTCTATATGGTCAAGAGCAATCTCCATGCCAGGACTTCTCCAGCATTCCCTGGGGGTCTTGGCTTTGGGTCGCCTATGTCCTGCTGTACATATGACGTGCTTGACCTCTTGTCCCATAGATCTGGCTGCTCCAAGAAGGGTGTAGTATCCTCCCCTCCCAGGGGTGTCCTCATGTAAAGCTCATGACAGGTCCCGAATTGGAGGCCAAGCCCTGTTGACTCAGAGTTGGCCTGAGGAAGGAGGAGGACGGAGCTCTGTTGTCTGCTCTTCACAGGGCAGTGCCACAGAATCCCCTGCCACCAGTCTGGCTTGAGAAACTCCAAAGTCCTCCCTAAATATTCACCCCTCAGCCCCCTGTGCAGTGCGTCTAGTGTTCTCAGTGCTGTGGGACCTCAAGATCTCCACCTAACTTGGTTCCAGTTCTTGTTTTTCATATGGACCCTGTAGGCCTGGTCACCTCCCTCATGTTCCTTTGCCAGCCAGGGGGTTGGTGTGGCTCCATTCTCTGCTATGGAGGCTGGAGTGCAAGCTGGGGAAGAAGAGAGGCGTGGGGATATGGCTGCATCCCCTACCCCACCACAGGTGCCCCTGCTTCTTCAGTGCCCCCACTAACCCGCTGTGCCCTCCTGTGCAAGTTCAGCCTCAGCACCCCCTCCTCAGAGCACCTTGCCCTCCCTCTGCTTCCTGACTCTTCCAGCTCTCTTCCTGAAATCTCGAGCGCATCCCGGGGCCGCACACCTGGGTGACTCTCAATAATGGCTATTCTTACTTCCCTGGAGACCAGAAGCCTACTCTCGGGGTGCTGGTAGGGCTAGCTCCTTCCAGGTCCAAGGAGAACCTGCCCAGGCTCTGCTCCCTAAGGAGGTGCCACTAGTGGGGACACCAGTGATTGGCAGGTAGACTTGCCTCTTGAAGTCTGCCCTGCCTACGGCCCTTATCATCACCTGTCATTGCATCTAGGGTCCAACCCAATCCAGAACACTGTCTTCTTGAGAACTGTCATTACATCACAAAGGCCCTCACTCCAAATAAGGCCATGTTCATGGGCTCCCCATGGACACAGCCTCTCTTCTGGGGACCACCATTTAACCTTCTGGGTGCTCATGATAGATGGCCTAGCTTTAGAGAGCTATGGGGGACCCCTGGCTCTGCTCCCCAGGGGAGGGGCTTCTGCTCTGGGCTGTGTGGCTGCTGGGCTGGAGGCTGGCCCTGCTGTGCCCTTCCAGGTCCTGTTGGCTCAGGCAGGCCACTTCCTCACTGCCCCTCACTGGCCTTGTCTCACATCCGTGTCCTTCATTCTGGGCAAATGGCAGCATGTTCTGGGTGGCCTGGTGTGTGGGCCATCCTGTCTGGGCCTGCTCCCCTGGGTGTGGGCCCTCTGTTTCCAGAGGTCTCTCTGGGGGTGAGTGGGAGCAGGGAAGTGGACCCCTGGTGCACATGTGTCTTGCAGCACCTCAGGCTGTCTGCCAGATACCACTTTTGGACTGTGCTGTGGTATTTTCTAGAACTGGGAGTGCTCTGAGCCCTGGCACATGTTGGGCAAGGGACTATGGTGCCCCTTTCTTCTCAAAAAGGTGGATGCTGAGGTCCAGAGTGGAGGATGTGGCCAGCCCCAGGGCAGTTGCCCTTGAGAGTCTGTCCTCTCATCCCCACCTGGTCCAGTGCAGGATTCTAGGTTATATTTAAATACCAACGGTATTGAATTTGGCAAAGTTTAGTGGAAGTTACGGAAATCCTCTGAAAGATTTATCAGAAGGAAATCAGGAGCAGGCTACCGTGGTCCTGTGGTTCAAAACTAAACAGGAGGCATGAAAAGTGATGTCTAGTTTAGAAAAGCATGAGCAGGACTGGGTGGGGGGTAGTGGGGGCCCCTGTAGTCCTGCGTAACCACCAGTGTCCTCTGCTGTGTGTGGCAGCTTGGAGCCAGTGCCCTGAGGGAGAACTGGGGCAAGAACATAGTGACCAATGAGCGAGGGGCAAGAATGCCACAAAACAGAGGGGAGAGCCCTGTCTCCTCCAAGCTCTGTCCCAGTCCCCATAGGAGTTCCCACCCAGCAGTGCCCGGGGGACCCCACTCGTCTCCTCCCTCCTTCTTGCCTCTGCTGGTCCTGAAAGCTTCAGCTACTATGAGCAGCTTCCTCAGACAGAGACGTCCTCTCTGGTCTTTCTGTCCTCACCAGTGTTACTGCTGTTTACCGGTGACGAGTTCTTGCTTCCCCAATGCTGAAGATAACACCAGAGAAGCAAGCCGAGGCAAGGTCAGAGTGGAAAGTAAAGCTTTATTAAAGGGCAGCAGAAAATTTTTCTCCCCGGAGGAAGAAGGGGACCAAGAGGTGGAATCCGTGGAAGGGGGAGGTCTTCCCTTTTTTTATAGCTAAGGTCTTCTTTCAGCTTCCTGCATTCCTGTCACACTCCTGTCCTTTGTTCTGTCATCTTGCAGTGATGGAATGTAGGTGGGAAGGAGTAATCTGGGCAGGGAGGGCTTTTGGGTTGCATCTCCCTGTTTGCTGGGAGCTGCTTCATTAACATTTCCTTGGGATAGGCTCTGGGCCTTGGGGACTTTTTCAACTCCCCCTTTCCTGGACTCCATTCTCAACATGGCCTTCATTCCTGATTTTACTCCATATTAGACCCGATTTACCTAACTACACTAGCTCCCTATCTGTAAGTCTGGCTTCACCATCTCCGAGACCAGGACTGCCTTTCTCTGTGCCTTGCTGCCCTCCTGTTATCACTGGATAAGGTCCACAAAAGTTCAGAGGGAGAAGGAGACCTTGACTTGACCCTGATAGTCCTGGCTTTCACCACAGAAGGAAACATCAGGACCTGTCAGAGAGGCACAAACAGCAGGACCAAGCAGGACATGTGCAGAGGGAGACCTGCAGGCCCCCCAGAGGGAGGTGTGCTTTTGGGGCCCAGGTCATGAGAAGTGCTGGGGAGACATTGGCTGGGGAGTTTCACTCTGCTAATCACAGGAGTCATGTGGGGTCATGGTGGTCTGGCTCTTTCAGGGTCTCTAGGTCAGGGTCACCCAGTCCTCGTAATCCTTGTTGTCCAACACTGCCTGTGTTTGGAGCACAGCCCATCCCAGTCTCTAAGGACACCTGCCTCTGCTCTGTCATCTAACGGAGACTCCAGGTGAGCTGCATTGCTCAGGGTTGGCCACCGAGCTTGTTTGCTCCTGGCCTCTGGGTGTTATGCTCGAATTTGGGACCCCCAAAAGACCACCAGAGACCAAGATCGATGTAAGCAGCAAAGAGGTGTTTATTGCAAGCTAGCTCGGTCCTCCATTCGCACACAGCAACTGGTGACTCTGAGAGGCCCCGAGCCCAGGGTTTGCAGCAGTTTTATACATTCTTTGGGGGAAGGCAGGGACCCCCACATACATCATAGCATCTCTTAGCAAATCATCACACACCACAGGAAAATCAAATAACAACTCTAAAACATGATTAGTGTATCAAGTGGCGGGAAAGAATCTGGAAAGGATTATTGGTTAGTTCAAGGGGTTGACGCACTTAAAAATGATTGGTTTAAACCATGAGGGTGTCACAAGGGGGGTAGTGCCAAGCTGCAGGGCTTCTAGTTTAGATATTGGTCACCACACCTAGGTGGGGCCATCTGGAATTTCAGATATTTCGATATCTTGCTTGTCTTAGGTGATCACCATCTGCGGCTTTCCCGAGAACTCTTTCCACAGAGCTTTTCTGTGGTATTTTCCTGACTTTAGGACTGCAGTAAGTCAGGGGTTAAGTTTCAGAGCAAAATGAGGACCCAAGTAGAATGAGGATGCTTAGGTCTTTCACGGGCTCTCAGGAGCTCAGCCCTGGAGGGGATGAGCTGGGAACAGACGTAGTGTTCGAGGGGCTTGTGGGTCCGAAGCCATGGTTCCCTTCCCTTCCTGGGTCTCCTGCTTGCCTGTCACACAGGTGGTAGGAGGAGGAATGGAAATGTCACCCAGCTCATATCTGGAGCCTTCAGAACACCCTTCTCACCTGTGGTGAATCACACAGGCCAGGAGGAAGGAGACTCTGGGCTTGGCCCTGCCCCACACTTGGCCTAGGGTTTCTCTCTCTTCACTCCCTCCCTGAGGTGTCCCGTCCACCCCCTGCCTCTGGTCTCCTTCACTGATCTCTCTTCTTCATGAGCAGCCAGGGCACCTGCTGGGCTTCCCAAGGACTTTCAGCAGGAGGATGCGAGGAACCATCTAGTGCTCCTGGGATTTGGACTTCTGCCATCAAGGCAAAGGTGTTTGTGCAATCAGAGAGGAACATGACCATGAGGGACAGTCAGGGTGTGGCTGTTCTGGAAGATTCCCACAGCCTAATAACAAGGACTGCTGCAAGAGTCTGTCTTCACCAGGAGAAGTCCAGCCTGACTCCGGAGTTGGTGCCAGCAGCAGTGGTGCTCGGAGTACTTCAGGTGGCAGCTGGCTCTGCAGGGTCTATGACTTCCACTGTGAGCTGACTTTGGGGCTATCATCTGCCTCATTTCCTCATGTGCCTGTCAAGATGGCTGCGGAGACCTGGGATCCTGATCTTGGACTTCCCCACGGTCCTCCCCATTGGTTTCACCAGGTTTCTCTCCTCTCACCTGGCTTGTCAAGTACCTGAGTCTGGAGCCGGATTCCACACCCACCTTTCTGGACATCCATGCTTGTCCATCTGGGACATCATGGTCAGTTCTACAAACACCCACTGGAGACAGCATGGCCTGCCCGGATCTCACGTGGAACAGAGGGTACTTGGTTATTGGTGCTGACATTTTTCTCCAGGTAATTCTTTGGGGAGTTCATTTGGGGAGTTGTGTCTCATTTTTTTTTCTTTGTCAACATGACCAGAAGCCTTTAAGACTGCAGGGACAGTGGGAGACCCCAGGAGCAGCCCAGCAGCATCCCCAGCCCCAGTTTCTATCCCCAAGGACTGGACCCAGTGTGGGGCTGAATGACCCATGCCTTCCATCCTGAAGCAAGAGGCTCTGAGGATCACTACATTTTGTGATGCTTGATTGTTGTCCCAGCCCAGGAAGTAGAAGGCGTGTCCAGGAGCTATGCTCACCTATTTCTTTGTAATCCTACCCCTTTGCCCTGTTTGGGATAGAAAGTTCCATGGAAATACCCTTTGTGCGTCCCCTTCTCTTGCTCTGCCCTTGGGTGTGGCCTCCCTAGATGTCAGTCAACCTGCTGACAGCAGACATCATGAAGCTAGACTCAGTCCCCCGAAACCTGACCCCTTGCCTCATTTGAATGGCTTTGCCTCAGTAAAAGGGTTCGGCAAGTGCCCTCTCTTTTTCCATGGACCTCTAAGGTCAGAGGAGCTGTCACAGGACCCAAAGAACAAGGCATTTCTCTGTTTCTGTGTGATTATTTTGTGCAGCCCAGTTCACCTGGAGTGACCCTGAGTGTTTAAGTTGTGAGGAACATGACAACCCAGGGCACGCAGGGAACCCTTGAGTAGAGATGTATGTTCTGGTGCTTTGGGACCAACATCAGGAGTGTTGCTGAGTGCTGCAGTTATGCTCCTCTGCAGGGGAGTAGGCCTAAGTCTGTCTGGCATGGCTCAGGATTGCTCTTCCCAGCCTCCTGCCCACCACACAGGGACACAGCCCATAGCCAGACACTCACAGATATGTCCCTGAGCACAGTGCAAAGTCTCCTGACTCTCATGGCCTTTGTGACCTTGGAAAATGAGTACCTCTCCAAACCTCAACTTTTCCAACTATAAAAATAAGCATCTCTAAATTTTCTGAGATGTTTTGTGTACTCAATGAAATTTTTGCAGGAGTTTGGAAAAAGCACGAATCTCTGTATAGTGTAACTGTTGTGGTGAGGCTGAGCTTTATGTACATATTTTGATCAAGGTGAAGTAGGAGGTGGTCAGAAGGCTTAACAGTTTCTTGAAATGCAGTTGATCATAAATATTTATTCTGTGAACATTTTATAGATTAGAAGAATATGTAACAGAAAATCCTCAATCCAGGTGACATAGATTTCACTGAGCACCTTCCGTGTGCCAGAAAGGCCAAGGTCCTTGGGTTCTGAGCATCTGGAACCCAGCAGCCTGCACTCTGTCAGTTTTGCAGGCAGCTGGTGTGAACCTGGCCAGATGCACTCAGAACCTCATGCTCTTTATTGAGGATCCATTAAAGCTGAGCCTCTCTGTAGACTCAGCAGGGCCTCAGGCAGCTATCTTGTCCTGGGCGCGCAAAGGCTCAATAGTCAGCAAAGATGACTTCCCTGGCAACTTTTGGGGGCTCTGCAGCATTTTGTTTCTTTCCTCTAGCCTGTGAGTCCACTAACTGTGGAGCCTAAGGATGGGGTGATAATTTCAGCATTGTGAGTCACAGGATCTGAGTGACAGCTGAGCTGTCTCTCTCAGCACCTCTGCACATGTAGGAGCCTGGGTCTGCTTGCTGCCCAGCTCTCTGCTGGAGAATTTGTTGGGTCCAGAGGGATGTAGGGCTTTGCTTGGTTTCACTGCCCATCAGCTGGGGTTCTTATTCAGGACCCTCATGACTGGAGAGGGAGATGTTCTGCCAGGGAAGCAGCCTGGGGCATGCTTCAGGAAACTTCTGAACCCCAGAGAGGCTAGACAGAGCCTGAGCTCCTTGTTTCACTTCATGGGAGCAAGACACACAGGGTGATGCAGAGCCTCCTCATGGGCCTGCCCAGCCTGGCCACCCTGGTGGTAAGTGTGGTGACCATGCCCCGGCACACTGGTGGCCTGAGGTGATGCGGCCTGGCTAGTCAAGGTGGCCTGAGCTCCCTGGGGCCTCACATGCTATGGCTGCCAATGTGGTTCTTGTCAGTTCTGTGTGGATGGGCTCTGGACCTTGCGAGTGAGATGGGTGTCCAGCTGTAGTGCAGCCTGTGAGGTTGGTGGATGAATTGGTAACTACGTCCACTAGACACTTGGACCAGATCCCCAGAGACCCCATTTCTGAGCAGCAGGGGGCATAGGACCAGGCCGCTGGCCCCATGGGACAGCCCCATTACTGGCAGTCTTATTCCTCTTCCCCAGGCCCAGCTTCTGGTTGGCCTTGTCCCAGGATGGCTGGATACCATGGCCAGCACGTCTAAACTAGCAGGTTCTGGCGAGGGGCGATGGGAGATTAGAAGAATAAAGACTCATATGCACAGATTTTGAAGATAACAACTGGTATTGGGGGAAGCACTGCTCTCTGATGGAGAAGCAGGTCTAAAGAATCACACCAGCAATCTTTATTATATGTGTCTCATTAATCAGATTAAAGACTATGCAAGTGTTATTCTTTGTACCCAGAAAGTTACAGGGCTGCAACATTATGCAGCTTTTCTGCAGCTGCATTCTACAGTTGCGATGTGCAATGTTAGGAGAATGGTGCAGCTCTCCAGAAAGTCCATTGTTCAAAGTTACTGTTAGGCAGGCAGGTTCAGGAGCAGCGAGCTGGTGAAACATTGTGGTTGTCTAGCAAGAAGGTTCCTCTATCCCCAGGAGCTGTGTGCCTGAGGTCAAGGTCGAAGCTGATAAGACTCCAGCACAGAGCCTCCTCATGGAGGGTGTTACCATAGCAATTAGGCATCCCACATGTTTGCACAGAAACTTTCCCAGGCACCAGGCATGCCACAGCCATGAGGCCATCAGGGACCCCGATGTCAGACCCTGCTCTCCTGTTCTCTGTCACCGCTCTCCACAGCTGGACATTAAGGAGGTGGCCCCTTGGGCACCAGGTTGGCTATGGAAATTAGCAGGAGCTGCTCTTCCCCTGTGGACAGTGGAGTCCTTGGTCTACCTGCCAGCGTTATGACCCTGGGGCAGCCCAGGACCGGGAGTGTTCTTGGGGGTTGGCCAGTGGGGCCCTCCAGGGTGAGGAGGCTGTGGACTCTCCTTTGTAGGGAGGTGTCCTGCTAAGGGGCTGCTTCTCACTGGTTCCCCTGTGCTCCCACAGTCCTTCTCTCTTAACTCAAGGTTTCTCTGGGGAGGAAAATGAGGCCCCTCTCCTCAGTGAGAACCCTAAAATTTACCCTGTTAGGAGCATGAGATGTGAATCATGGTGCCCTCTCCAGGTGGGGAGAAGGACTCTGTGGTGGGAGTCATGACTTACATTAGCAAAGCCTTGGTGGCCTTAAGAGGACATCCTCTGCCTTCACCTACCTTACCCCCACCTCATGGGGCAGAGGAGCTGCACTGAGCACAGCCTCCCTGGTTCCTGGGTCCATTCCCCTGGGACTGGCATCCTGGTGAAGGAGCCAGAGACTCCAGGGCTTATGCTTCAGGCTGCCAGACACAGGTGTTAGGGAACCCAGCAAGAACAGAACCTGGCAGTGCAGGGAGGAGAGAGGGGCCCTACCATGTCAGTTTAAGGCCCATACAAGAGGCTCAGGGGTGCTGGTGGGTGGGGAGGGCAGGGGTGCTGGTGGGTGGGGAGGGCAGAGGCCAGAGCCCTGTGGGGTCTCTCCTTGCTGAGGAAGAGTGCCACGGCCGTGTCTCAGGCCTCTGCTGGTGGTAGCCTGAAGACAGTGTGGGTCCTGAGGCAGGGGACACCAGTAGAGGCAGCGAGGCTGCCAGCCTTGGTGGCTGGCAAGTTCTGAGAGTGGTCCCACTCTGGCCCCCAGGGATCCCTGTTGCTAGGCAGCAGCTGCTTCTGTTACTTAGAGATTAAGGTTGTAAAGTCTGCCCCATCCCAGAACTTTCTGGTGATTTTGGAGTTGGTGTCTTGGTGCAAATGGTGTGCTAAATTGCCCACCTACTGTCTCCTGAACAGCAGCTTCTCTCTAGGCCTGTCAGGTCCACCCAGGAAAATTGACAGACCACTGACCTTGTCCAGGATAGAATCCACTTCTCATAGAAATGTCTACCAAAGAAAACAGTGAACAGAAATGTATGCGTTTAGCTTAGCAATAGCAAATGTGAAACAGACCTAAGTCAGTACTCCTCCCTGGACAACTTCTAACAACCCTTAAGAGCAAAGGAGGAAAGGGTGAATGAATGGTTGCAGGTGTTGGGGTGTGGGATGAGGGAAGAGGTTGTAGGGTGTGGTATGAGGGAAGGAGTTGTAGGGTGTGGGATGAGGAATGGAGGTGTATGTAGGGTGTGGGATGAGGAATGGAGGTGTATGTAGAGTGGGGGATGAAGGATGGAGGAGTATGTAGAGTGTAGGATGAGAAATGGAGGAGTATATAATATGTGGGATGAGGGATGGAGGTGTACTATAGGATGTGGGATTAGGGATGGAGGTGTACTAAAGGATGTGGGATGAGGGATGGAGGAGTAAGTAGGGTGTGGGATGAGGGATGGAGGTTTACACAGGGTGTGGAATGAGGGTTGGAGGTGTATGTAGGGTATGGGATGAGGGATGGAAGAGTATGTAATATGTGGGATGAGGGTTGGAGGAGTATTTAGGGTGTGGGATGAGAGTTGGAGGTGTATGTAGGGTGTGGGATGAGGAATGGAGGAGTATGTAATATGTGGGATGAGGGATGGAGGTGTATGTAGAATGTGGGATGGGGGATGGAGGAGTATGTAGGGTGTGGGATGAGGGATGGAGGTGTATGTAGGGTATGGGATAAGGGATGGAGGTGTATATAGGATGTGGGATGGGGGATGAAAGAGTATGTAATATGTGGGATAAGGGATGGAGGTGTATGAAGGGTGTGGGATGAGTGATGGAGGAGTACATAGGGTGTGGGATGAGGAATGGAGGAGTATATAATATGTGGAATGAGGGAAAAAGGAATAAGTAGGGTGTGGGATGAGGAATAGAGGAGTATGTATGGTGTGGGATAAGAGATGGAAGAGTATGTAGGGTCTGGGATGAGGAATGGAGGAGTATGTAATATGTGGGATGAGGGATGGAGGAGTACATAGGGTGTGGGATGAGGAATGGAGGAGTATGTAGGTGTGGGATGAGGGATAGAAGAGTATGTAGGGTGTGGGATGAGGAATGGAGGAGTATTTAGGGTATGGGATGAGGGATGGAGGAGTATGTAGGGTGTGGAATGTGAGATGGAGGAGTATGTAGGGTGTGGGATGGGGGATGGAAGAGTATGTAATATGTGGAATGAGGAATGGAGGTGTATGTAGGGTGTGGGATGAGTAATGGAGGAGTATGTAGGTGTGGGATGAGGGATGGAAGAATATGTAGGGTGTGGGATGAGGAATGGAGGAATATTTAGGGTGTGGAATGGGGGATGGAGGAGTATGTAGGGTGTGGGATGGGGGATGGAGGTGTATGTAGGGTGTGGGATGAAGGATGAAAGTGTATATAATATGTGGGATGAGGGATGGAGGAGTATGTAGGGTGTGGGATGAGGGATGGAGGTGTACATAGGGTGTGGGATGGGGGATGGAGGAATATGTAGGGTGTGAGATGAGGGATGGAAGTGTATGTAGGGTGTGAGATGAGGAATGGAGGTGTATGTAGGGTGTGGGATGAGGGATGGAGGTGTATGTAGGGTGTAGGATGAGGGATGGAGGTGTATGTAGATTTTGGGATGAGGGATGAAGGAGTATGTAATATGTGGGATGAGGGATGGAGGAGTATATAGGGTGTGGGATGAGGGATGGTGGAGTATGTAAAATGTGGGATGAGGGATGGAGGGGTATGTAGGGTGTGGAATGTGAGATGGAGGAGTACGTAGGGTGTGGGATGAGGGATGAAGGAGTATGTAATATGTGGGATGAGGGTTGGAGGAGTATGTAGGGTGTGGGATGAGGGTTGGAGGTGTATGTCAGGTGTGGGATGAGGGATGGAGGTGTGCACAAGGTGTGGGATGAGGGTTGGAGGAGTATGTAGGGTGTAGGTTGAGGGTTAGACGTGTATGTAGGGTGTGGGATGAGGGATGGATGTGTAAGTAGGGTGTGGGATGAGGGACAGAGCTTAGGGTTAGAGTTAGGAATGGGATGAGGGGTGTACATGTAGGTTTTGGGGGTGAGGGACAGAGGAGTATGTAGGATGTTGGATGAGGGATGGAGATGTATGTAGGGTGTGAGATGAGGGTTGGAGGTGTAGGTTGTGGGATGAGGGACAGAGGTTATGGTTAGAGTTAGGAATGGGATAAGGTGTGCAGGTGTAGGTTGTGGGATGAGGGACACAGGAGTATGTAGGATGTGGATGCAGGGGGTGGGGGATGAGGGACAGAATTGTTTTGTAGGGTTGGGATGAGGGATAAAGTTGCAGCATGTGGGATGAGGGATAGATGTGTATGTAAGTTTTGGGGTGGGGGATGGAGGTATAGGGATAGATAGATGGGTGGAGGTGCTGGGGTGTGGGATGCAGGGTGGATGTGTTGGTACTGGCTGTGTGGGATGTGAGTTTCCTGGGTGTGGACTTCGGCAGTGATGTGTGTTCCTTCTGACTGACTGGTTCACACTGTGAGTGAGGTGAAAGGGTGCTTTTGTCTGCTGTGACTGGTGCTCTGCTTCTTCTTACCATGCTATGATCAGGATCAGGCTGGACTATGGAGACTCAGGGACCTGTGCCTGCTTGTGGTGTGGGCCTGTTGCAGCTGGGCACCTGGGACTCACTGCTGTAGCCACTCACTTGCTCTGGGCAGTGCTGTGGCCCCTCATGGCTGCACTTCGTGGTTGTTTTTCATGATACTTTTTTTTTTCTTTCAAAACATCCTTGTCACATGTCACTCATCCCGGGTTCTTCAACGTGTGGTCTTACTCACCTTCTGGAAGAGAAATAGTGGAAAGAGCTCAGTTACTCTGTAAACTTCTGCTAGGACAGTGCAGGACCAGCACTGGTATGCAGGAGCTTGGCTCTGTCCCTCACAGGGTCGTGCCCCGGACAGTGCATGGACCTTCCTTGGACAGCCTGGAACTGGCTCTGTCCCTCACGTGGCAATCCCTGTCATTCCCAGCACCATGGGGAGGCTGTGGTGTCTGTGAGAGGGAAGTTCGTTGCTCAGGGCCTGTGCTCTGCCTTCAGGAATTTTCTGGGTAGGTGTGTCTGGTGGCTGGCCGTGTTTGGGCCTGTGGCCTCTCAAGTTAAGCATGATCATTGTCTTTTACATGACTTCTGATTTTCTCACAATGGAGCCCCGCCCCTTCTTGGTGCTTCTTCCCATTAGGAATTGGAGCTCAAACTCCTGGTGCCTTGGGACAGCGACGTATTTGGAGATGGGGGTCTCAGCCAGTGCTGAAGGTTGAATGTGGCCCTCCCCCAGCGTGCCTGGTGTCCTCTGCAGGGGGAAAGTGGAACACTGAGTAACAAGTAGAGGAAGACCACTGAGGATGGGAAAACAGTGGCCTGCAGCTATGGAGGGGCCTCTGGAGTCCAGCCTCCAGGAGGGAGCCTCAAGGGCTGCTGTGGTAGGCTCCTGCCTGCTGCGGGAGAATGCTGCCTGATGTCTGCCCCCACACATGACCCCAGTGACATATGGGGTCAACGTGCCTGGCCCCTGCCTCTTCTTGCCCACCGCAGCCCACTCCCATCTCCTCTGTGGGCCCTCTTGGCCTGGGCCACCATCCACCTGCCCATCGCCCTAGGGCCTGGTGCAGAAAACCAGACACAGCCTGTGTTCCAGAGTGGCAGACACTGTTCCAGCTGGCCCATCCCAGGCTGGGTACTCTGCCTCGCTCGTTCCTGACCCCCTGAGCCATGATAGGGTGCTGCCCACTTTCCCAACTCCTTCTGCTTCCCTCTGACCCTGATGCTTCCAGTGTGGTCCTGTGTGGTGTGGGTGCCCGGGTTGGTGGATGTGAATGAACCCAGGTGTCCCTGTGACTGAAGGTGGGGCAGGAAGGAGATCCTTGGGCCATGCTGCATGCCCTGAAGGGGACCATAGAACCTGTCTCTCTTTGAAGTGAGAGGGAAGTGTTCCACACACTGGCTCCAAGTGGCTGTTCTCACCAGACACCAAGCAAATTGGCCCCTGTCTTGGGCTCTTAATCTCCTAAACCATATGCTAGATGAACTTTTCTCTTTAAACCTCTTGGATTTGTAGTTCCACTCTCAGGCCATATTCTCTGCTTTCTCCATCAAGTCCTGAAGATTGACTCATCTTTCGGGGATTCCTGTCCTTGGTGTTAGTGTTTGTCTTGAGCCATGACATGATGCTGATTCATGGTGCCCATGGTGGCTGCCCCTAAGGGGATAGTGATAAAAAATGGCCAGAGAACCCCAACCCAGGAGAGCAGCTGGAGGGCCCACCTGACTCAGAGAAGACCCCTGGCCAAGAGGCAGAGCAGGGATTGCTCTGCCGTAGCTTGGTAGACCCACAGGGACTCCCAGGAAAAATCATTCAGGGTTGAGACACATCCAGATGCTGAGTGCACTTGGACACTGTGAACACTGCCATGGCATGCCAGCACTGTGAGAAGTCCTCACAGCGGGTCTCATCCAAACACTCCTAGTCTTGCTGGGCCCCTCTGGTCCCAGGCAGCATCCCAGACTGTGGATTTCAGGCTTTTCCTTTGCTAATGTTATTTCCTAGTGAGAGGCCCTCTCTCCTGAGCTCAGTCCCTGTACTGAAGTGAGAGGCTCTCTCCTGTACTCAGTCCCTGCACTGAAGTGAGAGGCCCTCTCTCCTGTACTCAGTCCCTTCACTGAAGTGAGAGGCCCTCTCTCCTGTGCTCAGTCCCTTCACTGAAGTGAGAGGCCCTCTCTCCTGTGCTCAGTCCCTTCACTGAAGTGAGAGGCCCCCTGTCCTGTGCTCATTTTTTTGCACTGAAGTGAGAGGCCTCTTTAATCTGCAGCCAGCATGGATGTGAACAATTTGGTCATGTGGGAAAATTCTCAGGGAGTTTGAATTAAAGACACAGACACACAGTTTTACCTTTAAACCAGCTCTGGGATGGCTCCTTGAGCTCTCAGCCCTAAGTTCCCCTGCGGTCAGGGAGGTTTTACAAAGAGGTTAGCAAGAGAGCAAGCATCTAGGGAGAGGGCTTTTATTGGGGAACTAAAAACTCTGGGGAAAATCCTATCCATTGAAGGCCAAAGGGGTCAGTGTTGCAATGTCAGATGAAGTGATTGAATCCCTGGAATAGTGGTAAGGCATGCCTCCACAGGGATATGTTCTCAAAACCAAGAAGGGTGAGGAAAGCTCTGCCACATTTCTGCAACTGACTGCCTCACACCCAGCCTGGGAGGCAACTCAGTCATGTGCAAGGATGGTCTTCCACATATTCCCCCTTCTTTCTTTGAAAAAGCAGGTGATGATTTACTCTCTTGAGTCCCAAAATTCTTGCTTTGAAGACTTGCCATCCTATAATTACAACACAAAAGAGAATTAAGAGCAAAGAGAACAATGCAAAAATATATCAGGCAGAGTTTTTAAGAATGTTTCTGAGGTTAAAGCCATTTAATTCTTTTAATATTTGATTAGCTAAGGAAGAAGGATCTGAAAAATCAGCTCTATTATTTTGAATATCCTGAATATGATGATGGAGCTCCAAAAGATCCAAGCTGTTATTATTATTTTGCCAAATACCCAATATATGGTTTTTAAACTCCTCCCAATCCCACAGGGAGGTATTGTACTTGGCGGCTGTAACACACACATATTTATAACTTGCGTGACATTTGAGTCTTTCTTTAAACTTTAAAGCTGAAAGCTCATTACCTATATTTATGACAGTTGCCTGTAAGGTATATAACTTAGTCTCAATCCTTTCATCAATGTTTATTTGATTGTGAAGAGCCTTGGAAGTATTCTGAGCCAAATTATTAAGAAAATTTGCATGTTGACTATTTTGAGATATAGCCACCACTGAAGCTGTGACTGTCAAGGCAATAAAGGAAACCAAGGCAACAACTCTCACTATTATAATTCTAATGGCATGTTTAGGTCTCACTAGTTGGGCATGTATTTGTTGTAATACATGCCATCAGCATACCATGGCTCTGAAATATTAGCTGGCAATAAGACAAAGGAGGGCTGATGAAGTATCAGCACTCCTTTTCCTCTTTTATATCTGGTAATGCAATTATTTAGATTATATTTGTTACATGTTACAATATATCTATTATCTACCCATTTAACTTTCACATTTCCAATAATTAAAACATAAGGAGATTGAACACAGGCTCATAAGCCATAGCAAGAACCTTCCTTACAACTCTTGCCCACAAATTCTGGTAAAGGCTTATCTGTAAAATGTAAAAATTCTCAGGCAGCAATTAAGTGCCAAACATCCTTTTGAATACCACCTTCACTCCAGGTCAAAATATTGCTAACAAATCCTGCAGGTGTCATAGCAAAACTTTTTCATAATTTTCTTTTATCAACTTTTGGAGACCATTCTAAAATATACCCACTATCTTTAGACACCTTATGTTGTACTGGAAAGGTATTTACACAATCTATCCATCTAGGAAAGGTGCCAATTTCTATTGCAGAACTATTAGGACAATTAGGAACCTCATGGAGGTTCTGCAGAAATGACTGGTTTGTTATGAGAAAGTCCCATTTTAATAACTGATCTAGTATAAGGTTTTAAGTCTCCATTAATAGTACAATTAATTAGTCTAGGTTTCCCAACTGCTATCTTTTCCTCAGATGATACTCTTAGACATCCAGCATGTTTATCGTGGGACCAACACAAAGGTAATTGGGCACTATAGGCAGAATAATTAAATCTAGTCACATGATTGGGAGTAATATGAGTATCTGTAAATCCTCCCATCATGAATGAGTCATTAGTAAACACTGGGATGGATTCTCCAGTCATCAAGGCTGGGTGTACTAAAGGTGGATCTTAGAAATAGGTCCAATAAGTGTTTGCTTGACTCCCTTTTACCTGACAGCCAAGTAATGCTATTACCATGGCAAGCATCATCATTGGAGTCTTATTTCTCCCTAAGAGCCGAATCATTCACAAAGCGTGTGTTGTCAGTTTCTTCAGGTCTTCCCATGAGAACAGCTTTTCTGCTGAATCTTGCTGGATCATCTTCTTTTTTCAAAATCTCTTTCTTTTGAGGGAAGGCTTCTCTGAGTCGATCTTCAGTCATTTGAATCTTGGTTCTATTTCCTCCATGACTGATTGTGCATTCAGGCACTCAAATAGGATGAAAAGCACTTTCTGGAAAAATACAAGCATGACCTCTGCCCCACATAATCACTGGATATGGTCCTTTTCATTGACCAGTCCATAAGTCTTTCCACAAAACTCAGCCTAAAGGGCCTGTTGCTGTGGAAGACATGTCTCTCAGCTGCTGTGTAATCTTCCACGTCACAATTTAAAAAAAATTAAAACAAACAGTGCATGATTGAGGTTATTTTTTTGGGGGGGGTCATAGTCCTATCCCCCCTTTTAATTTCTGTAATTGCAGCTTAATAGATAAATTAGCTCATTCTATAATGGCTTGACTTTGGGGGTTATAAGGAATACCTGTTTTATGGTCAATCTGAAATTCTTGGCAAAATTGTTGAAAAGAAGAACTTACATAAGCTGTTGCATTATCTGTTTTAATCTGTAAAGGACATCCTAATACTGCAAAGGCAGCTAGGCAGTGAGAAATGACATGTTGAGCATTTTTCTTTGCATGGGCTGTAGCAAAAATAAATCTGTTACACGGACAAAACACTGCTTACCAAATTGAGGAACATGAGTTACATCCATTTGCCATAATTGATTTGATTTTAATCCACAGGGATTTACCCCTGATGGCAGAGATGGAGTGTGAATAACACACTTGGGGCAATGACTTACAATTTGATGAGCTTGTTCTCTGGTAATGTTAAATTTTTTATGTGAACTAGAAGCATTTTGATGATTTAAAGAATGTGAAGCTTGTGCACTATCATAAAAAGACATTTGCTGACAAACAGCTACCAATTTATCAATTTTTTCATTACCTGAAGTCAGAGGTCCTGGAAAATTAGTATAAGCCTGTATGAGGTTTATAAAACATGGTGCTTTTGCATTTGCACCACCCTTTGTAGGTTATGAAATAATTTAAATAGCTCTTGTGATGATGTGTACCCCAAAACTGAAGTTTCAATATTTTTATATTGAAATGACTGCATTTTTATAATGACTGCATATAAGCTGTCAGAATAAATGTTAATAGGCTAATTTGCAAAGTAATCTAAGGCACAAATGAGAGCTTGTAGCTCTGCTCTTTGGGCAGAAGCATATGAGGTTTGTATCATATGAACACAACTTAAAAACCTGCTTTACCTGAACTTGAGCCATCAGTGAACACTGTTAGGGTTAGGGTTAGGGTCTATTGGTTGTGCACATACAATCTTTGGAAAAGTAAACGGCGTTATTAATGCAAATTGAATAATTTTATCATGAGGATAATGGCTTTCTATCTGACCAGGAAAATAAGCAAAAGCTATTTGCCATAAATTAGAAGCTTGAAAAAGCCAATTATTCTGTTGAACAGAAAATGGAATGATTATAATATCAGGTTCTGATCCAACTAGTTGTAAAACTCTTGTTCTGCCTTTTATTACTGATTGAGCAATAGAGTCATGAAAAGGAATTAATCTCTTTTGGGGAGAGTGGGCTAAATGAATCCACTTAACAACTCCTGATATTTGCCATATAGCTCCTGTGGGAGCAGGAGCAGTTAGAGGCAAAGCCTTCCAGCAATATTCATAACTGGTTCTTTAAAATTAATTGCTGGGACACTGAAAGCAAATTCTTCATAATCCTCAGGATGTAATTTTATTGAAAAGAAACAATCTTTCAGGTCTATTACCATTAAGCTATAATCCAAAGGAATAGCTGTAGGGGAAGGAAGTCCAGACTGTAATGATCCCATGGGCTGAATTGCATGATTTATGGCCCTTAGATCCTGTAATAACCTCCAACTACCTGATTTTTTCTTAATAACAAAAATGGGGGTGTTCCAAGGGCTAAGCATTGATTCTATATGACCAGCTTGAAGTTGTTCCTTAACAAACATATGAATTATCTTAAGTTTCTCCCCTGGGATAGGCCACTGAGAAATACATATCGGTTCTTCTGTGATCCAGGTGATATTTTCTGCTGTCTTCTGGATCAGGGAGACACTCAGGGCCCCTAATAAAAATTTTGGTCTGAAGCATTTATTAATCCCTGTCTAGAAGACTGGTTTGTAAGCAGATATTCGTCCTGAAAATTTCTTTCACTATCCCTAGGAAGAAACCCTTGATTAAATTCCTCAAATGACCTCATAGAATTTGGAGTTATCAATAATAATCCTAATTTGCTTAGTATATCCCTTCCCCATAAATCCCCTTAAAGCATCTAACACATATGGCTTAAAAACTCTACTATTTCCATCTTGGTACTCCCAGCGAGGGCACTCTGGGCAGGCTGTGAAATCTGTCCTAATCCTTCTTAATTGGCTGGCGCTATATGTAGGGTGTGGGAGACCAACCTTACACATGACTGAGTTATACTCTCTGGCTGGGTGCTGAGGCACTCAGTCACAGAAATATGGCAGAGCTTTCCCCACCCTTCTTGGGTTCAAGGGTCAGTGTCTCGTGCATGTGTGTCTTGCTACCGCCCCATGAGTGAAGCTACGCTCACCTGTTCCTTTCTAATATTACCCCTTGCCCTGTTTAGGATAGAATGTTCCTGGAAGTGCCTTGTGTGTGTGTCCCCTTCTCTTACTGTGCCCTTGTGTGTGACCTACCCAGGTGTCAGTCAACCTGCTGACAGTGGACATCATGAAGATAGACTCAGCCCCCTAAAACCTGACCCCTTGCCTCATTTGAATAGCTTCTCCTCAATAAAAGGGGTCAGCATGTGCTCTCGCTCTCTCTTCCTGGGAACCCTTAAGGTCAGAGGAACCGTCATAGCTACCCCAAAGAAAAAGGTGTTTATGTCTCTTGTGTGGTTATTTTGTGCAGCCCAGTTAGCCCAGTTCAACTGGAGTGACCCCTGAGCCTTTTAGTCATGAACAGAAACCCAGCAGTAAGGGCCACGTTTTAGGCCAGAATTCGTGAGACAAGACGGAACTGTCCACTCCAGTGTTTAACTCCCCTTTGAATTTTTTATGATTAATTTTGAGTTCCATCAGGGGGCACTCCTGTCATACTAATTAAGCCCAGTACACTCTGTCCAGCAATTTGGGAATTGAGGTTCTATCCAGACAATCGACGGAATAACAGGGCAAAAGAATCAATTGAGCTATTGTATTCTCAGTAGAAAGCCGGATGGCATGGTCTGATTTTACAGTAACTGTTATCTCACCACTAAAATAAGAGTCCACAACTCCTGGTAGCACCTGGATTGCCTGTTTTAAGTTGCTATGTCCCAAGATTAACCCTATATTTCCTGCAGGAAATGGCTCAAAAACTCCGGTAGGAATTTGTTGTGGTCCCATTTTAGGCACTAAGTCAGTTTACCATTGCTGGTCATAAAAGGATTGTCTGGGTGGTTCGTGCCAGTAAAAATGCGGCTGGGATAACGTCAGGCCCTGCAACCTCTCTTTTGTTTCCCCTGTTTTTTCAGCCCCAGGAGGGGCCAATGGGAAGTTTTTTGACTCCCTATTAGGAAGAAGTGAAGGCCAAAATGGAGGTGGACTGACGCCATATTGGTTGATTTTCTCCCCCGCCATGTGGTCTCTCGCAATGGCGCTGATGAAACAGGAAGAGCCCTGGCCTTATGGCACTGAATTTCACAGGCTCACATAAAATGACCATTTCTCCCACAATTAAAATATTGTCTGCGGGACTGGTGTACTGTCTACTGAGGTTGAAATGCTTGTTTCAAGGTGGCTGCAAGGGTAAAGCTTTGTAATTGAGCTGGGCCAATATCTGAGCACAAGCGAATGAATTCTGAAACTGTTCCTTTCTTCCTATGGGGTCTGAGAACATCTGACAAAGTTTATTTGCATTTTCAAATGCTAACTGCTTGATGATAAATTCACAAGCACCTGGGTCTCCGATTGACCTGTTAGTCGTCTGATACAGGTGGGCCACAATGTCTGAGTAAAGTTTATCTGTGTTTTACCTTAGTTAAAACCAAACTAGACTGGTCCTGGGAGTTAATTTGTCATCAAGAGTGTTTAGCACATGTGGTTATCTGATCATAAACTGCAAATGCGTAATTCAACTATCTTTCCAAGTCTACAAATTTACCCGTCCCCAAAAGCATTTCTAAGGGGGTTTCAATATTTTGCCTTCTATTTCTCTCTGCTTGCTCCGAACAATAATCGGACCAATATGACCTCCAAAGCAAAAAATCTCCACCGCTAAAACAAGATCATGCAATAGAGAATCAGTCACTTGGAGGGAGTGGCTGATGACAAATTGTCTCAAGCAAGCTTTGCATAAATGGCGAATTAGGACCATATACATCACAAGCATTTTTTAACTCCTTGATAGTTTTAAATGGTATTACAGCATGAACGCGGACTCACTGGTCTTGATTGATAACCTGTTCAAAAACTGGGAAAAATTGAAATCCACTAAAGTCCTCACCAGCCTCCTGAGCTCTCCTGAATCCATGTTGTAACGGTGTAAGGAAGGTCATTGCTAGCTCAGAGTACCTATTAAAATTTGTCCTAACTGGAAGCAGCTGAATCTAAATGGCTGGAGCAGGCCCTGCTAGATGTAATCTGTTAAAATTTCCTGGTAATTCCTGGATTTCACTGTCTGACTTATCTCCTTTGGTCTGAGACTCATCCGTGTCTCCTTCCTCTCCACCATCTTGGCTTTGTTTCCCAAAGCTCTGAGGAGGAGGATTCTCCACCTCTCTAGAAATTCTCTCTTGGTGGTTCTCTTCCCTCTGAGGAGGATTATCTATCCCTCTGGAGGCTTTTCTATATGGTTTTCCTCTGGGATTTCAGGAAAGATGTTTTCCTAAGTGACTAATCGGGTCTAGCTCAAGTGGAGCTAACCTCTCAGTTTTGGGTCTGGCTCCAAGGTTATTCCCCTGATGGGTAATTTGAAAGGAATTTGATTCTGCTCTCAAATTCGATAAAGGAAGATAGATTATTTTAGCCTCAGGCAGTTTTTTCATTTCTATAGATTTGATTGCTCTTTGAATCCCTTTCAATAGATCTTCTGGGGGCCATGGATTCTGGCCCAAGTCATCAAAGAAGCAAATTTCTAATGTAGTCCAAATCCTCTGAATATTATTGATAGTACTGTTGGGTAATTCAGTAGACAGACAAGCTTTATGTAATTTTCTTCCTAATCTCTCTCCCAAGTACGTAAATCTTGATCACAAAACCATGGACAAAACTCACCAACCATCTTTAAAAACTGTGCTAGCTGGCTCTTTTTGACCTGTTTTCCTATTTGATTATTTACAGTCTCCAAAATAGTTAAATACATGTCCTTATCTGTTGAAGCTGAATTTCCCATTATTAATCTTTAACATCCTTGGCTCCAAACTGTCTGCTACCTCCTTACAACAATTTGTCACAATCCAATAAATTTATATGGCGTGCTTCTCCACTCAACCTAGAATTTAACCTGCATGCCCCACATTGGGTGCCACATTTAGTCCGCGGCCAGTGCAGAGGGGAATGGTTCGGTCACACAGGAAAATTTTCAGGGAGTTTGAATTAAAGACACAGACACACAGTTTTACCTTTAAACCAGCTCCAGGGATGGCTCCTTGATCCCTCAGCCTCAAGCTCCCCAGGTGGGCAGCGAGGTTTTACAAAAGAGGCTAGTGAGAGAGAGTGAGCACACTAGGGAGAGGGCTTTTATTGGGGAACTAAAAATTCTGGGGAATTCCGTTCAATGAAGGTCAAGGGGGTCAGTGTTGTAAGGCCAAAAAGAGCCAGCTAGCACATTCTTGAGGTCCAGTGAGGTGAGCCTGCCCTTCTGACCACTTTACCTGAAAACCAGAATGTCATGACATTGCACATTTTGTTCTTGGATTTAAACAACAATAAATAAAGATGTGAGACACATTCAGTCTCACTCAGATGAGAGACAAGCAAGAGCCAGGCTAAGCATAGGCAGGCAACTGAGCTGCTTGGAATGCCTGGCAGAGCAGCTGCACTTGACACAGAGTGTGGACACAGGAAAAAGGCAAGATCCAGCCACCAGTGGAAGGAAGGAGCAGGCAGACCTCAAGACAGTGACAGTGACAGCCTGCTGTAGCTGGTGGACACTGCAGCTATGGTGGCCTATTTGAAGGCTCTATGGCCCAGGGGATTATAGCATCTGCCCTGTGACACAGAAACCCCATCTGCTGTGGTTAGGATGTGAGGCTTCCCCCAAAATCTCATGTGTGAATCTATGCAAGAAGGTCCAGAGGTGAAGTGATAGGATTCTGAGAGCCTTAACCTAGTCAGTGCATTAATCCCCTGATAAGGATTAACTGGGTGTGGTTGGAGGGGTGGGTCCCTGGAGGCATGCCATTGAGTTTTATATCTGTGAGCTGAGTTTAGCTCTCTGTCTGCTTCCTGATCATCATGTTCTGAGCTGCTTTCCTGCACTGTACACTTCTGCCATAATGTTCTACCTCATCTGAGGCCAAGAGCAATGGAGTCAGCATTATATGGACTGAGACCTCTGAAACTATGAGCCCCCAAATAAACATTTTCTCCTAAAATTGTTCTTATCAGGCCTTTTTTTTTGTCACAGCAGTTAAAAAGCTGACTAAAACAGAATTGGAACTGGGAGTGGGGCTGTTGCTGTGACTCACCTGACCAGGTGGTTCAGAAGTTTTTGAAGCTTTGGAATTTGTGGGAGGAATTTTGTAAAGTTTAGAGGTACAAACTGGTGATTCTGCTGAGAGTTCAGAAGACCAGCATGTGGATAGGACTGTGGACAGTAAAGAGGTTTCAGAGGAAAAGGAGGACTCTTGTGAAAATCGGACTAGAGGTCATTTCTGGTTTAGAAGTTGACTGCATTTTACCCATGTCCTGAGACTTTCTGTGAGACTGAATTTAAAGGCAATGGACTTCTTAATCTGGTAGAAGAAATTTAAGCAGCAGAGTATTCAGGCTGTGGCACGGGTACTAGTGGTAGCTCTTAGCCAAACTTATTGTGGTATTCAGGACCAGAAAGCAGAGCAGAAAGATTTGAAATACTGGGACTTGAAAGGTGGGAGTAAAACTGGGGCTAAGAAAATTGCAGCTGTTAAAGACATTACCACTATTGGGGCTGGGATTGTGGCTCAGTGGTAGAGCACTCGCCTAGCACATGTGAGGCCCTGGGTTCGATCCTCAGCACCACATAAAAATAAATAAATAAAATAAAGTTATTAAAAAAAGAGACATTACCACAATTAAAGAAATTCTAAAGACTCTGCTCAGAGACAATAAGAAAGATGACTTGAGGACACCTCAGGAATTGGTAAGACCACACCCATCTAGGGCTCAAGAGACTGAAAGTAAAAGTTACTTTGGGAAGATACCAGTGAGGCACACTTCTTGCACAGGGGGTTTAAGAAGTTGTTTCACCATGCTCAGCCACCTGGGCACTCAGGGGCTGCAGCAACTGTAGTCCCTGGAGGCTTGGCTACTGCCTCAAGAAGGCAGCATATGTTGGCATCAACTATGTGGTACTAATTCTGCAGGATTGCAGGATGCTGGAATTAGGGTGTCATGGAAGTTTCCACTGAGATTTCAAAGAGAAACCTGGGAGGCCAGAAATAGTGCAGCAGGGTTGGAGTCCCTGTGAAATGCCCTGAGAGGGAGATGTATGGAGATGTGAGAAGGAAACCAAAGCTGTAGTGGAGACCCCTGAGATTAAAAGATGCCACTAATGTGGAATGTCTGCTAAAGGAAGCTTCAGGCATCAAGCAGATAAGCCAACAGAGAGGCCATGTGGGCTGCAGCCAGCAAGGCCACGGGGTGTGGATAGAGCATTATATTGCTATATAATATTGCATTATATTGTGCTATGGATGCTGGAGGTAGAGCTACAAGAGTTGTTTGCCCAACTGGATTTCAGTTTTGTTTTGTTTCCATCCTTCTTTCTATGCCCCTATTTCTCCCTTCTGTTTACTTTGTGCCAGGATATACTGAATACATGTAAGTTTTGATTTAATTTTTTTTGCAGTTGTAGATGAATAGAATGTCTTTCTTTATTTATTTCTCCTTATGTGTTGCTAAGAATCAAACCCAGTGTCTCACATGTGCTAGTCAAGTGCTTTGCCACTGAGCTACAGTCCCATTCCATAACTTTTGATTTTTACAAGAGCTCATGCTGAGAGTTTGCCTTGGGTCCAGAGATTTTTGACTTGGACTTTGGGTAATGATGGAATTGTTAAGATTACAGAACTCTTGGAAATGGACTCAATGTATTTTTCATTATGAGATGAGCATAAGCTTTTTGGGGCCAAGAGTGGAATGCTATAGTTTCAATATTAGATGTCCCCCAAAAGCTCATGTGTGAGACATACAGAAAGTTCAGAGGTGAAGTGATTGGGTTATGAGAGCCTTAAACTAATCTCTGCATTAATCCCCTGACAGGGATTCACTGAGTGGTGACTGTAGACAGGTGGGGGTGGTTGAAGGAGCTGGGCTCCTGGGGACATGGCTTTGAGATGTATATTTTGTCCTTTGGGGTGTATATCTTATCTCTGCTTCCTGGTGAGATGTCCTGAGCTGCTTCCCTCCCCCACACCCTCCACCATGATGTGCTGCCTTAGCTCAGGCCCAGACCAATAGAGCCAGCCTTCTATGGACTGAGACCTCTGAAATCGTGAGCCCCAGAGTAGACTTTTTTTCCTTAAATTATTCTTTTCAGGCTTTTGGTCACAGCAGCAAAAAAACTGACTAAACCCTCTTTATGGCAACATTTTGCAGCAGTGAAATCACCAGGCCAGAGGCTTTTGAGGGACCCTGTGGGCAGCCATGGAAGTGCGATGTGATGTAGGAATGGCACAGATTCCTTCTGGAGGTCTGAGTGCCTGACAGGGATTCTAGGAGGTGCTTGCAGGCAGCTCTGATGCTATTCACCTCACGCTGGTTAGAAGGTCCCACCGCTTTCCCCGGCATATAGACAACTCCCTCCCAGTCTCATGCCTGCATACAGAGCCAGGCATCTTTGGAGTCCCTGAGCCCCTCAGGGTGGTACTGTCAGCACAAAAATCCCTTAGAAGTTGCTGACTCACTTTTGGTGTCAGGGAAGTGATGAGAGGGTTACTTCTGGGGAATTCCTCAAAGTCTCTCCCTCTCAGGGTCAGCCTCTAAGAGGCCACGTTGGGGAACCTTGGGGCCTTCAAATTGCCCATGTGTCTCCCACAGATGTCCCCACATGCCTCACTGGCTTTGGGATGAGTGTTGCCCCTGAGGGTTCCAGCCTACTCCATCTGCAGAGGGATGGGAAAGATGATGTGCTGAGACACAGGAGCCAGGTGGCACTCACCCCCAGAGGTCCTTGGGTTTCTTGTGGAGGACACTTTGTCCTCCTGACTGGGAGAGGTGGGCACCTCAGCTCCATCCCCAAACCTTAGGGCCACTCTGCAGGGCAGGGGAAGGGGGAAGTTCACCTCAGGCTCCTGAGTGGCACTCTCCCCAGAGAACAGGCCCTCCACTATTAGGCAGGGAACAGGGGATCACCTTACAATGTCAATTTTGGGTGGATATAGTTCCTAATGATTGAACCACAATAAAGACATATTTTGGTGAGAACAGCAAGACCTTCACCTGCAGGTCTGAGGTTGGAGGAGGTCCCTTCCTGAGGCACAGGGTCTTTCTCAGCAGCAGACTTGCTGCTTGAAGTGCTGGCTCAGAGTCTGGCTCTACTGGCAGATGGCCACAGAAGATCAAGCAGGGTCCTGGTGGGCCAATTTCTCAGGGTCTACCTTGTTGATAGGACTGTTCTGAGCAGGCTGAGCCCTGGATGCTACTTAGCCCAGGCTATGGGAGGACAAGCCCTCAGGTTGTAGCCCTCCTCCTGCTTGGCAGTGGAGAGGGGTCCTGCAGGCTCTGCCCTCAAGAGTGGTTGGGGGTCCCAGCAGGGCCTCTGATTTCAGTGAATATCTCTGGGCACATGACTGGTGCTTCTCTGCACCAAGACCTGGCTTTGCACCAGTCGATACACTGCCCTGTATGCATACCAGACCAGCCTCGCTGTCCCTGCCAGATCCCCCAGTGAATGGACAAAGAGTGCTGTTCAGTCCTGTGCTCACGAGGAGCAGGGAGATAAATAAGAGCAGAGACTCAAGGAAAGCTAGCACCAGACCTTGGAAGGAAAAGCCCTTGGGACCAAGAAATCACAGGGGACAGACTGAGCACATGTGTCAGGGTGCCCTGCCCCTGACAAGTGTCCCTCCTCCAGGGGTTTTCTGCTGGAGTGAACACGGAGCCTCACAGCTGCAGCTGGCAGCATCTGGAAGGACCTGGAGGCTGCATCTGAGCCGGCACCTCCTGGCCAATATGGCCTGGGCACTGGTGCCCAATTTAATGGCAGAAATAAATCATTTGGTCAAAGTTCTTTTGAAAGAAGAGAGAGAAATTCATTCTGAAGCTACTCAGCACTGTGCACACACTAATGGAGCATTCTAGAGAGAAAGCAACCATTAAAATGTCCCCGATGTGATGTGTGACTTTAAACCACATTATATGTTCACATGAACTGTTTGGCTGGAAGGGTTACATGCCAGCAGAGGGGTGAGGTGAGGACGAGGGTAAAATGCTGCTTACTTAGGCATCTGCATCTGCAGTCCTTCTCTGCTCTGAAGAGCACCGTGCCCCAGGCACACGATGGTGCCTAGGGAACTGTGTCCCTGAAGGCCACCTTGTTTGGCACTGAAGGCTATTCTGGTGGAATGGAGTCTGTGGGTGCGTCTGCCAGCCTGAGTTGGTGGAAACCCACTTCTATGATAACTCATGCCCAGGAGGCGAGGGCCTGCCCCATGAGTTCTTAGGACTTGGGTCAAGGCCGCCCTACCTGCACTGGTCACTTGGGTTTAAGAGGGGACATTGGGTCAAATGAGAGAGAGGGCCAGCAGGAGGGGATTGGACCTGAGGAAGCAGCCACATGGAACTTCATCCTGCAGTGTCTCTTTAAGTGGGAAGCAGGGCTGTCTGCTGAGTTGGTACACTGCAGGTGCATCCACAGAGCACTCATCCATAACTTGGCTTGTTGGGCTTCTGTGTTAATGTAAAAGCATCACATTTTGGCCACTGAGAGAAGATTCTCTCATGTGAGAAGCTATTTTGGTTCCAAACATGGCAATGTCTTTGTGGATCCTCCCTCCCCAACAGCCACAGTCTGCAGACCTGGGCTGGGTGTGAGGCCAGGCTGCCTGTGGTGTGACCCGGTGGAGACACAAGGCATCCGCCCTGGGAGCTGTGGCCTCACAGACCTGCTGGGGACCACAGGGACTGCTGGTGGACACTGGCAGCAGGTGGCCGTGTGTACCCTGGCTGGGGTGCATGAGGCCTGGTGTGCTGGTGTCGGCAGCAGGGCCCTTGCAGCAGGCATCCCACTCAGTATGTGATAAGAAAGACTGACTCAAGGCCTC
The DNA here is from genome assembly GCF_021218885.2 of Marmota monax. NCBI lineage: Eukaryota > Metazoa > Chordata > Mammalia > Rodentia > Sciuridae > Marmota > Marmota monax. The sequence goes on along the minus strand of NW_026694888.1, from coordinate 138,259 downwards.
CTCAGAGGTGTTTACATTTCTGTATCCAGGCCTGGGTTCAATGCCCAGGACAGTGGAAAAGCCACTTTTGTGTGGACTTCTGCAGATTGTGAGCCTCTGAGTTCCTCCCTCTACATGCTGGGTACAAAGTTCAAAAACTTTCTGAACTCAGTTTTCAGGGGGATTGATGAACTGTGGCAAAAGCCTCCCTTCTGAACCTGGCTGCAGCCAATGAACCTAGTTCCTGCTAATTCCTTGATGTCCAGCCTCATCTGTCCCACAACACTGCCTGAGGGAACAGGGCCTGTACCAGAGGCTGGTAGTTCTGTGCAAGAGCAGGAAGGAGCCAGCCACATGCAGTTGAGCTGAGTCCTGGATTCTGGACATCTGGCCCCTTAGCCCCCTGTGTAGCTACCTTGACTTCCAGGAATGTTCCCTCCTTCCCTGTTCCATTCCTGTCCCCTGGGAATTCTCCCAGGGAGTTGATCCACCTGCTGCCTCTGCCTGATCCAGGCTGTTTGTTCATTCCGTGAATATGGAACTTAGCTGGGAGGGAGTGAGCCTGGACCCTGACAGCTAACTGATTGCCAGGAAGTGGTGAATCATGGGGAAGGATGTGGAGCCCAGAAATGGACCAAGAGCCCCATCTGGGAGTTGCTGCTTGTGGCCTGAGTCAGTCTTCACCCCAGCTATTGCATCCTGAACTGCTCAGTTACTGGAGCCAGCAAGTTCCCGTCCCTGTGAGCAGCTCTGAGTCGGGTTTTCTGCCTCTTTCTGCCTGAAGTGCCTGCTGGATACCAGGTGCTTCCAGGGTACAATGTGGAACTGGGGCTGCAGCTGGCTGGTCCTGGCTTCTGCCACTGTTCTGAGAGCAGGAGCTGCTGTGGGCAATGTCTGGCCCAGTGAGAGAGATCAAGGTGGTGAACAGAGAGCCCTGAGGCCACAGGTGTCCCTTAACATCTCCCAGAGCTCTCTGGCCACCCAGGAAAGGGTCCAGTCAGGAGCATTCTCTGGAGGTTGTCATTGAGGAGCCATTGGTGAGGAAGGTGCAGTCCCCAGAGGGGGCAGGAAGAGGAGAAGCAGCAGTATAGTAAAGCTGCTGCCAATGGAGATTTTTATTTTATTTTTTTTATTCATAGTTCTTTCCACATAGCCTGAAGCCACTTTGTGTGGAGTTGACCTTCAGTCATCATCTGCTGGCTGGCTGGCTGGCTGGCTGGTTAGGTAGACAGATCAGTGAATTAACAGATGGATGGTGAGTGATGGTGAGTGGATGGAAGAAAAGATGGATGGATGAGTTAAGGATTAATGAATGGATGGATGAATGAGTGGACAAATGGATGAATGTAGGATGCGTGAGTGAATTAGTGAATGGTTCTATGGATGAATGGATGAACAGAAGAATGGAGGAATACATGGATGAATGAGTGAATGGATAATAAATGGATGGGTGGAAGAATGGAAGGATGGATGGATACATGAAGGAAGGAAGGATGGAATGATCAGTGAATGGATGGATGGATGCATGAGGAAGGAAGGATGGATGGGTGGAATGATCAGTGAATGGATGGATGCATGCATGTGGGAGGAAGGAAGGATGGATGGATGGGTAGATGAAGGAAAGAAGGATGGATGGAATGATCAGTGAATATATGGAGGGATGCATGAGGGAGGAAGAAAGGATGGATATGGATGGATGCATGAAGAATGGATTCATGAATAAAGGATGAATGGATGAAGAAGGATGGATGGATGGATGAAATGATGAGTGAATGGACAGAGGGATGGTTGATGAATACATGGATAAACCATAGCCAGGTGATGACACTAGTAAGGTTGGAGTTGAGTTCATGGGAATGCAAAGGTGTAGAGGCCAGGAAATAAAAGTTATAGAAACCTCATGTTCTTAGGCTCAGTGGTATCAACATTAAACCCAATCTTAGACTGATATTCTCAGAAGAAACAAAGATTTTTTTTTAACAGAAAAATTAAGATTTCAAGAGTAATTAAGGAATGATGATTCCTGTGATCATTAGAACTGAGATGCGTTTATGATGTCAAGTGGAAAACAGCTGTTTTTAAATTCAACTTTTTCATTTCCCATGAGATTTAAATGTTTTATGATACCTTAAAACAACTTGCTGAAGAGAACTCTTTGTAGACAGTCTACATACAGAATGGCCCTGACTCCATACAGTGTATATATCAACTTCAGTAAAAGATACTGTATAAGTTTTATTGGATTTATGAAAAGAAACGCAATAATATGCACATATATTGGATTATTTGATAATTTAACACGTGTACACACCTGCAAAACCCAAAACAAAAACATGACTACCTCTTCCCTTCCAAAGTCTCTTCAGTCCCTGTCTCCTGCAGGGAAACACAGATCCTGCTTTCTATCACCATTCCTTTATTTGCAACTTCCAGAATTGTACATAAATGAATCCACACAGTATGTATGGGGGGGGGGGTTCTGGTTTATTTCACTAAGTACAATTATTTAAAATTTAAACCAGAAATGAGGCTTATTTCTTTATGTTGCAAATATCAAGAGCTTGTTTTTTTTTTGTTTGTTTTTTTGTTTTTTTTTTTTTTTTTTGTATTTGTGAGTGCATTCAGTCATGTGGAGAGACCATCATTATCCATTCATCTACTGATGGAAAGTTGAATTGTGTCTAATTTTTGGCTAATAAACAAAACACCTGTATGTGTCTTGTAAGGACATACTTTTTCATTTCTGTTGTGTAAATTCTGTAGAATGACAGGATCATAAAGTAGGTAAATGTTCAACTTTAAAAGAAACTGCTTGGGTCAATCAGAGATCTCCAGAGAAACAGAATCCATAGTACATGTAGAGATGTTTGTGAGAGGAGATTTATTAAAAGGTTTGGCTCATGTAAGTGTGGAGGCTGAGCAGTCCTGAGATCTGATGTCTTCAAGCCTGTAGCCTCACTCATGTCAAGTCTGAAGGCCTGAGAACCAAGAGCACTAAGATCCGGGGCAGGGAGGGGATGTCCCAGCTCCCTCCTCCTGCACCACCTTGCTCTCTTCAGGACCCACATCATGTGGGGGTGCCCACATGCTCCCAGGAGGTCATTACCTCCCCAGTACCTGGGACCTTGTTTACCAATTCAAAGGTTGTGGGGACAAGTGCATGGAGTACTGCATACATGGCATATGCTAAGGGCGTCTGAGTGGCAAACCACTCCCCCATGCTAGGTGTGTGAGTGGAAAACCGCTTACCCCATAGGCACAGCCCTGGGTGTGGGGCCACGTGTTGCAGTCCGTGTGCTTGCTCCATGGCCCACTCCTCAATTGGTTGCTGCAGGGACAGTTGGCCAGCAATTGTATTGGTGGCTGCTTGTAATCTTCTTAGCTACTGCCTGAGTAACATGGTAGCTGTGTTAGACCTGCTTCCTGCTTGGTCTTAGGCTCACTGGTATCAGCATTAAACCCAATCTTAGACAGATATTCTCAGAAGAAACAAAGACTCTGAGACTCCATGACTCCGCGACTCCACGACTCTGCAGCCACAATCTCCTCTACTCTGTTCCATGGACCTCCTTGCTGGATGAGAGAACCCACGCCGCTGGCACCTGAGCAAGGGTCTGAGGTAAGCCTATAAGACAGGGTGTGGCCCCTTACAGAGCAGTGAGAAAGGGGAAATGAGGAACCTACAGAGTTCCACCACAGACTTGCAGCTGCCAGTGCTGCGCACTCTCTTAGACACTAGAGGCTTAATCATGAATAAGAGAGAAGCCCAGAAGTTCTGGGTTATCAACACTAACCCTTAATCGATGCTGCTGATGTTTCTTATCCTACTATATGGGACAAGATAATGGCAAATGCGGGACAAGCTAAAATGAAACAGGGGAATATTTTACCACTACATTTTTTTCCTATTGTGACAGCAATTCAGCAAAGTTTAAGGGGCCCTGCCATAGACTATTGTCATATAATGATGGCCCTGAGGGAAGATGAGGCTGTGAAAGACAGGGGGAAAAAGGCGGGCGACCATCTACCTCAAAGCAAGCAACTGCAGCAGGCACAGGAAAGCAGGGGCGAGAATCTACTTCAAAGCAAGCAACCACAACAGTTACAGGAGGGAGACAGACAGGAAATGGTACCTCTAGCCTTCATGAGCAGGAAGAGGTGACCACAAATGGTGCAGGTGTGCCTTCTACAGACAGGCAAAGATTATATCCTTCCCTGAGTCAATGGTAACTGCCTCCTTATGAGGCAACGCCAAAGCCAGCAAAGGGCTATGACAGTTTGGAAATGACTAGGCCGCCAGACAGGCCTAAGCCATGGTCTCCCAGAAACCCATTCCAGGAGGCCAGAGATCCTTTAGAAGATCTATGTAAGAGATGAGAAGTGGGGTAAGGTAGTACAAGCCTTCCCAGTCAACACAGCCCCCATACCACAGCGCCTTGCCATTTGGTATCCACACACATTGGGTACCCTGAAGGAGTTAAAGAAGACAGTGAAAGAGGATGGGCCCTGGGGGCCATTTGCAGAGCAAATTCTCAAATCACTCAGTCTTGAACTTAATTGCCCTCAAGACTGGAAAGACCTAGCCAAAGTAGCTCTTGAGCTGGCAACATTTTTGAAGTGGAAGGCATTTTTCTATGATGAATGTGAATAGCAGGGGGATCATAACCACACCACAAATGTTAACCTCCCAGCTGAATGCTTGCAGGGAATGAGAATCTACAGTTCTCCTGCTGTACAAGCCACAGGCCCACCAAATTATTTTGATCAGGTGTGGCTCTGTGCTCTGAGAGCCTGGAGGAAGTTACCAGCTGGGGAAGGTACAGTTTCCATATAGGGCTTAAGGAAGAAAGTCACTGAGGACTTGCCACAGTTTATTGACAGAGTAAACAAGGTGGTAGAAGAAAAGTGTCTCATGAAGGAGCTAGGGTGACCTCAGCCAAGAAATTGATCTGGGACAGACTAAATAAGGAACATAAAGCAGAAGAGGTGCCAGTATGAAATGGAAAACTGGATGAATGGATTTTGGTCACCCTGGATAGAGGGACACAAGCAGCTCAAGCCTCTCTGTAGCCCATAGCCATGGCAATTACATAAAAGCAGGACTAAGGAGGCTTACAGACAGCTAGTCAGAGACTGCAAAAACTGTGCACATTTTCTCTCCATTGGCCCTTTAAAACCTGCCGGAGTGAATCCCCAAGAGTTAAAATCTAATTCTTTATGGCAAATGGATGTTGCTCATTTTGCTCCTTTTGGAAATTTAACATATATTCATGTAATTTTTGATGTCTATTCAGGCTGTGTAATGGCCACAGCCTACACAGGAGAAACCATAAAAAGATCATCTCCCATCTACTTCAATGTTTTGAAATTATGGATGCTCCCATGTCTATTAAAATTGACAAAGGGCCAGCCTATACCAGCAAGACATTTCAAGTGATTTGCAATGGTTAGTATATACAGCACTTAACTGGGATTCCCTATAACCCTTAGACTCAAGGCATCATAGAAAGAACACACAAGGAATTAAAGATCATGCTGCAAAACAGAGGGGGAAACTATACCAAGTCCCCTCATGATGCCTTTAAAGAATCTTATTTGCTTTAAATTTTCTTTCACTTTCAAAAATTTCTATATAAGTAGCAGCCCCTAAGCATTGGCCCCCCTCTTGGGGCCCTCCCATCTACCTATGGTTTCATGAAAGAATCCCATAAAAAATGCATGCGATGGTCTGGGGCCCCTCTTAACCATGGGTGGAGGGCATATGTTAACAAGAGCCTTATCCCATCTGGGTGCCTGCCCGAAAGTTAAGCCCTGGACCCCAGAACCACCAACCAAGAAGATGAAGGAACCAACTCTGGAGGAGAAACCTCACAAGAAAAGACCTCAACAATGCAAACGGCCCTCACATAAAGTAACCTGGGGTGATATTGAAGGTCTTGTTGACTGAGCCAGTGGATTGGCCCCTCTGCCTGGTGGCAACCCCATCCCTGGGCCTATGACAATGGTCCTAGTGTGTTCAATGCTCACCGCTAACAGTGAAACCTCCCATGAGTTAAATTGAGCTTTGGTCACTAGGCCACCACCTTTAGCAGTGGCTAATTGGGAAGGGGCTTTATCCAAGCTCTTCTCTAATAATTCCAACCTTATTGATCCTGAGTTATCCATCCAGGAGATAACTGTACCCTGGAACACTAGCCTTTCCATACCTACTCTGCCCATTTGTCTCTCCATAGTATATAATAAAACCTATAATCCAGGCAGTTCTCTGTTTTGCTCTTGCCAATAAAACTATTGTAGATAACTATAATAAGTCATATATTGGGCTATCTCTCAATGACCTTAAAGTTATACTCAATGTTACCTATACCCATAGACTCCCCCATGGCAAATGCAAGAAACCCTTGCTGCCAACATGCCCAACAATTCTTTTAGAAAGCCCCCCCCTCAGATAATGATAGCATCCCATGGAATCAATGTGTCACTGCCACACCTTATCTCCTAGATAAGAGGAATTTCTCCAAGGAAGAACAATATCTATGTGCCTGGGCAGGCGCAGCTCCCTGGAATGTAACTAATGTGCCCCCAAACAATATGGGCTACTGTAGTACCTGCTACACGGGACAAGCTGTTACCAACTGGTATGCAGGAAATCAGTATGGCATGAGGGATTTCATGCCAATATTGCTGGCTGCTAGACCCATCAAATGGGCAGTAGCTGGCTGGATGAATGGGTCGATATTGAGTCCAGACCCTGACCATGGATTTGCCTTTGTACCAAATTATACCCATACCCGCTATGTACAGGCTTGTGTTATGCCACCCTTTGCCATGCTAATAATCAATGATACTGATGGCATAAATATCAATTGTACAGAGGTCCCTTGTGCAGTCAATACATCCTCCTGGCTCACAAATTATCTAACCCCTGCTGTGAAAGCTAAACGTATATTTATCCTCAGAGTATCCCCAGCAATCTGGCTTTCAGTGAACCTGTCCAGAGAGTGGAGCAAGCACAGGGACTGCAACAATCAGCCCCATGCCCCACATAGAGATGAAGAATCTTCTGAATGAGACCCTACACTAGACAAAGTGAGCAATTAGCCTCATCATCGCTGGAATTATTGTCCTGGTAGCTGCTGCCATCGCCACCACAGCCACTGCTGCTGCTTCGCTCATTCAGAGTATCCAGACTGCTCAGACTGTAAACAATTTGTGTACTGCCATGGCAGAAGCCTTTGCTGTTCAAAATGACTTAAATAAACTGTCCCAAGCCACTATTTTAGCCATTCAGGAAGAACTAGACCTTCACCAGGAACAACTAGATATTCTGTTTATATTACAAAGGCTCACTTGTGTCCCTAAATTTTATAGTATTTGGGTCACCCAATGTGCTGTATCTGAAAATGTAACCTTACACTTCTCCAATATTTCTCAGTATATTAAGCGTTCTTGGGATGCAAACTATGTTATGACTCTGCATAACCTTACCAAGACAATTGTCAAAATCAATGAGACTAAGGGTCTATCTTGACAACCTCTTCCTTTTACCAGGGCTTGACTGAACATTGAAAAAACCTGATAGCCAAATTACTAATCTTATAATGCCATTACCCTGGCCTTACTGTTTATAATAGTGATAGTATTTTCTTGTGTTGTGAGATGCTTATGTAACCATGTAAAGACCACCGAATGAAAAACAGCAATGCTGGCTGAAGTCCTGGCAGCACAGTCAGAGCGGGGAGATGTGGGGACAAGTGCATGGAGTACTGTGTACGTGGCATATGTTGAGGGCGTCTGAGTGGCAAACCACTCCCCCATGCTAGTCGTGTGAGTGGAAAACCGCTTACCCCATAGGCACAGCCCTGGGTGTGGGGCCATGTGTTGCAGTCCCTGTGCTTGCTCCATGGCCCACTCCTCGATTGGTCACCACAGGGACAGTTGGCCAGTAATTGTACTGGTGGCTGCTTGTAATCCGCATAGCTACTGCCTGAGTATACATACATGGTAACTGCTCAATAAAATTAGACCTGCTTCCTGCTTGGCCTCTGGAGGTCTTGATTAATGACTCCACAGCCACACTCTCCTCTACCCTATTCTGTGGACCTCCTCACTGACAAGAGAGAGCCCACACAAAAGTTCACTCTCCTCTGGAAACACCCTCACAGACATACCCAGAATTCATGTTCTGTTGACTCTCTGGGCCTTCTTCAGCCAACTTAGGTTGAAACATAAAATCAGCAATCACACTGCAAAACCATTTATCAAAGCACTCACTGCTGGACTCCGCAGTGAATCAGAGTAGCCATTCTGCATCTGCACCAGAACTCATGCAGCCTGTACCTCTGTCTAGGACATTCGGCTTCCCTGCAGGCACTTCCACGGTGGTTCCAGACTAGTGCGGTCCTGAGCTCCCTACGCACCTCATTTGTTTGGACTTGCATTGGCTGAGCCCGTGCCTTCTAATGTGTGTGTGAACCCTGTGTAGAGCTGCAGTCGCTGGGGCATTCCACCACACTCGGATTAACACTTCCAACATGATTGTGTAAGTCCACCAAAATCCTATGTTGCGTGATTGTCATTGTTGTCAGAGGGGAGAATTGAGTCTGGTCCCTTTACTTGCTTTGGTCTCATGCAGAAGCCCCGCTTTTTAAACACATGAAGATCTCTGAAATCTCTGTGTCTTAGAGTCTACATCTTTGATTGAGGGCAGCATCTTATTCTGGAAGAGCCTTCCATAACACCTTTTCTCTGCAGCTTTGAGTTTGCTCTATATCATAACAATGATGGAAAGGGGAAGTAATTCCAAGCAATAGATCCTGCACTTTTCTTCTCTCTTTTTTTTCCCTTGGTACTAGGGATTGAACCAGGGGTGTTTTACCACTGGGCAACATCTCCAGCCCTTCCTTCCTTTCTTTTAAATTTTTTTTTTAGTTGTAGATGGACACAGTACCTTTATTTTATTTATTTATTTTTATGTGGTGCTGAGGATGGAACTCAGTGCCTCATGCGTGCTAGGCAAGTGCTCTACCACTGAGCTACAACGCACTCCCTTGTCAGCCCTTATTATTTTTTTGAGACAGGGTCTCACTAAGTTGCTTAGAGTCTCACTAAGTTGCTGAGGCTGGCTTTGAATTTGTGATCCTCCTGCCTAGCCTCCCAAGCTGTTGGGATTATAGGTGTGTACCACCATACCCAGCTACTTTTTCATTTTTCTTCAAAGTGTGCATCTTTAATGTGAAAAACAGTAAAGAAAATGCTCATTTTAGCTGCATGGATATCAGATCAACAGATCTATAATCTAAATACCTGATTAGAAGAATATGAACTTCAACATTTCATTATCACTTTCAAGGGGTAGCTTGAGCAGGGGTGTGGCAGGGAGCTTGGTACTTGGAAAGACACATGCTAGAGGACTGGGAAGACCCCAGCTTTGGGAGCATGCAGAGAGCCAGGGGAAAGAGAGTCTGGGTGAGCAAATGCAGGCCATCTGCCTGGGCTTCCAGGCCCAGTGAGTGCAGCCTGCCTTGGCTTGAGGACACATTAGATCAGGTGATGCCATGAGGACACTGTAGAGATTTGGGTTTAGAAAGAGTTCAAGAGGTTGGAGAGAGAAAGAATGGTGGGAATTGAGGATGGGGGATGTTTGCCCATGTCATGGTGTTATCAGATCTAATCAGCAAGGAGAGATGTCCTTGTTCTGAGCTCTCAGGCCCTGAATCTTCACCCCAGGTGTGAGTGTGAGCATGGACATCAAATGCATTTCCTAGAAGTACTTTTCTTCCACAGGAAGAGACTAACCAAGGAACAAAGGAAGTGTTTGCTGGTTTCTTGCCCGATGTATCTGTCAGGGTGTGTCACTGCCAGGGCATTGGGCGGTTATCTCCAGAACCTGAGCATGTGTCCCACAGGCATCTGGCTGCTCACAATCAAGAATGCAGGAAGCAAGGACAAAGAGCACCTGCGAAGGGCCAGATCATGTGTCCTGTAGGCTTCGCAGATCAAGAGGCAAAATTGAGGATGTCATGTAGATACTTCCCATGAACATTCTTTTGCATTGAAGACATTTAAAATATAAAACTAAGTGAAGATATCTATGATCATTCGCCTATTAATGAGAAGAAAGTGTTTTTTGGGGGGTATAGAATTTTTACTAATTTTATTTCAGAGTCAGTGTGTCCAGTCATCAGATAGATTTCACATATTCATCTATAGAAACCATTCTCAGTTGTGTGTAGGGACAGACAAGGCCAGGCACTGAAAATAGCAGGAAACAGTTTTATTTGGCTGCAGCCAGGTTCAGTGGGCACAGCTTTTGCTGTATTCAATTAATCTCCTGAACCCCAAGTTTAGGTAGTTTCAGAGTTTTATACCCAGCATGTAAGGGAAGGGGCTCAGAAGTTCAAAGTCTGCAGAAGTTCACATAGAAGCAGCTTTTTATTTCACTGTTTTGGGCATGTTAACCCTTCAAGGACAACATCTGAGAAGGAGAGAACTTCTTCTCTCCTTTCTTTTCTCCCTTACTAGCTGTTACCATGGAGCCCAATTGTAACTTATCTTAAAAACGTAGACATCTCTGTGAAGCCCAGCTCAAGGCCAGAGGCCTTGTTCGCACATTTCTACAAACTACTATACTGGATACATGTTTGTGAAAAACTAGTAAGGGGTGTCCAGCACCTGGAGTGCTGGTATCTTCCCGGCCAGTGGCCAAGAGAATAGGGCGACACAAAAATAGGAAGTTTATCTACATTGGACTCTTTTGCAGAGACTCTTTTGCTGACAGTCCTAAAATCAGCCATGGTGGGGCCACAGGACTCAAACGGGGCTTGGGAAAGTCAGTCAGGACTCACCCGTTGCATTGGTCACCCGGCAAAGGGAACGAACGGTCACCATTTGCACGGGATACCTCCTTGGCAGAGAACTGACGTCATGGGTGGAGGAGATAACTTCATTGAAACCAGCGCAACAGCATCAAATAAATTTATAAGAGTAAACAGTAACTCAGCAGTCAAACAGAACAAGAAGTAACATGAGCAGCATAAAAAAGCAAGGAAGAAAAGGAGTACAAACAATGAAGGACAGCCTAAATATTCAGGAGGATCTAGAGTCATTAGAAAAATGGTCATATAAAGATCTCAAGGAATACCTTAGACAGATGGAATGGAACCTTAAAGAGGATACGAGACAGCAAATCCAAACAGTGAAAGAGCACATTGAAATTGAATTACATAAACAGATAAAAGAAGAAGTTAAGCATCTTTATCAGGAGATAGAGATTATAAAAAAAATCAAACAATAATTCTAGAAATGAAGGAAACGATAAACCAAATTAAAAACTCAATTGAGAGTATCACTAAAAGAATGGAGCAAGTAGAAGCCAGAACGTCAGATAATGAAGACAAAATATATCATCTTGAAAAGAGTCTAGCCAACTCAGAAAGGCTGGTAAAAAATCACAAGAAAAACATCCAAGAGATATGGGATAATATAAAAAAAACAAACTTATGAGTCATCGGGATAGAGGAAGGTACAGAGATTCAAACCAAGGGAATGAGTAACCTGCTGAATGAAATAATTACAGAAAACTTTCCAGAAATAAAAAAGGTAACGGATATAAAAATTGTAGATACATACCGGACACCGAGCACACAAAATCACAGTAGACCAACGCCAAGACACATTGTTATGAAGATATCCAATATACAGAACAAAGAGAAAATATTAAAAGCTACAAGAGACAGGAGGCAGATTACATTCAGGGGTAAACCAATAAGGTTAACAATGGATTTTTCATCACAGACGCTGAAAGCGAGAAGATCCTGGAACAACGTATTTCAAACACTGAAAGACAATGGATGCCAACCAAGAATTCTGTATCCAGCAAAATTAAGCTTCAGGTATGACAACAAAATAAAAATCTTTCATGATAAACAAAAGCTAAAAGAATTTGCAGCCAGAAAACCAGCATTGCAAAGCATCTTGAGCAAAACACTACATGAGGAAGAAATGAAAAACAATAACCAAAACCATCAGTGGGAAGTGCCTCTGTAAAGACAGAGGGCGGGGAGAAAGCTAATCATGGAGAAACAAACTAATTAAAAAAAAGAAGATAAATAATCAAACATGGCTGGAAGTACAAACCGTATATCAATAGTAACTCTAAAGGTTAATGGCTTAAACTCTCCAACAAAGCGACATAGGCTGGTAACATGGATTAAAAAAACAAATCCAACAATATGCTGCCTCCAGGAGACACATCTGATTGGAAAAGACATACACAGGCTGAAGGTGAAAGGTTGGGAAAAAATATACCACACACACGGTCCTCGTAAGCAAGCAGGGGTGGCCATCCTCATATCGAATAAAATCGACTTCAAGACTAAGTTAATCAAAAGGGATAAGGAAGGACATTGTATACTGTTAAAAGGAACCATGCACCAGCAAGACATAACAATTATCAATATTTATGCACTAAATAATGGTGCTGCGACATTCATAAAACAAATTCTCCTCAAGTTCAAGAATCAAATAGACCACAACACAATAATTATGGGTGACTTCAACACACCTCTCTCATCATTGGACAGATCCTCCAAACAAAAGTTGAATAAAGAAACTATAGAACTCAATATCACAATCAATAACCTAGACTTAACTGACATATATAGAATATATCAACCATCATCAAGTGGATATACTTTTTTATCAGCAGTACATGGATCCTTCTCAAAAATAGACCATATATAATGCCATAGGGCAACCCTCAGTAAATATAAAGGGGTGGAGATAATACCATGAATTTTATCTGATCATAATGGAATGAAACTGGAAATCAATGATAAAAGAAGGAAGGAAAAATCCTACATCACATGGAAAATGAACAATATGTTACTGAATGATCAATGGGTTACAGAAGACATAAAGGAAGAAATCAAAAAATTCTTAGAGATAAATGAAAATACAGACACAACATATCGGAATCTATGGGACACAATGAAAGCAGTTTTAAGAGGGAAATTCATCGCCTGCAGGTCATTCCTCAAAAAAAGGAAAAACCAACAAATAAATGAGCTCACACTTCATCTCAAAGCCCTAGAGAAGGAAAAGCAAAACAACAGCAAATGTAGCAGAAGGCAAGAAATAATTAAAATCAGAGCAGAAATCAATGAAATTGAAACAAAAGAAACTATTGAAAAAATTAACAAAACTAAAAGTTGGTTCTTCAAAAAAATAAATAAGATCGACAGACCCTTAGCCATGCTAACGAAGAGAAGAAGAGAGAGAACTCAAATTACTAACATATGGGATGAAAAAGGCAATATCACAACAGATCCTACAGAAATACAGAAGACAATTAGAAATTATTTTGAAAACCTATATTCCAATAAAATAGAAGATAGTGAAGACATTGATAAATTTCTTAAGTCATATGATTTGCCCAGACTGAGTCAGGAGGATACTCACAACTTAAACGGACCTATAACAATGGATGAAATAGAAGAAGCAATCAAAAGACTACCAACCAAGAAAATCCCAGGACCAGATGGGTATACAGCAGAGTTTTACAAAACCTTTAAAGAAGAATTATTACCAATACTTTTCAAGTTATTTCAGGAAATAGAAAAAGAGGGAGCTCTTCCAAATTAATTCTATGAGGCCAACATCACCCTGATTCCGAAACCAGACAAAGACACCTCAAAGAAAGAAAACTACAGACCAATATCTCTGATGAACCTAGATGCAAAAATCCTCAATAAAATTCTGGTGAATCGGATACAAAGGCACATCAAAAAAATTGTGCACCATGATCAAGTAGGATTCATACCTGGGATGCAAGGATGGTTCAATATACGGAAATCAATAAATGTTATACACCACATCAATAGACTTAAAGATAAGAACCATATGATCATCTCGATAGATGCAGAAAAAGCATTCGACAAAGTACAGCATCCCTTTATGTTCAAAACATTAGAAAAACTAGGGATAACAGGAACTTACCTCGACATAGTAAAAGCGATCTATGCTAAGCCTCAGGCTAGCATCATTCTGAATGGAGAAAAATTGAAGGCTTTCCCTCTAAAATCTGGAACAAGACAGGGATGCCCTCTATCACCACTTCTATTCAATATAGTTCTTGAAACACTGGCCAGAGCAATTAGACAGATGAAAGAAATTAAAGGCATAAAAATAGGAAAAGAAGAACTTAAATTATCACTATTTGTGGATGACATGATTCTATACCTAGAAGACCCAAAAGGGTCTACAAAAAACCTACTAGAACTAATAAATGAATTCAGCAAAGTGGCAGGATATAAAATCAACACGCATAAATCAAAGGCATTTCTGTATATCAGCGACAAAACTTCTGAAACGGAAATGAGGAAAAACACTCCATTCACAATATCCTCAAAAAAAAAAAATACTTGGGAATCAACCTAACAAAAGAGGTGAAAGATTTATACAATGAAAACTACAGAACCCTAAAAAGAGAAGTAGAAGAAGATCTTAGAAGATGGAAAAATATACCCTGTTCATGGATAGGCAGAACTAACATCATCAAAATGGTGATATTACCAAAAGTTCTCTATAGGTTTAATGCAATGCCAATCAAAATCCCAATGGCATTTCTTGTAGAAATAGATAAAGCAATCATGAAATTCATATGGAAAAACAAAAGACCCAGAATAGCAAAAGCAATTCTAAGCAGGAAGTGTGAATCAGGCGGTATAGTGATACCAGATCTCAAACTATATTACAGAGCAATAGTAACAAAAACAGCATGGTACTGGTACCAAAACAGGCAGGTGGACCAATGGTACAGAATAGAGGACACAGAGACTAATCCACAAAGCTACTACTATCTTATATTTGATAAAGGAGTTAAAAGCATGCAATGGAGGAAGGATAGCATCTTCAACAAATGGTGTTGGGAAAACTGGAAATTCATATGCAACAAAATGAAACTGAATCCCCTCCTCTCGCCATACACAAAAGTTAACTCAAAGTGGATCAAGGAGCTAGATATCAAATCAGAGACTCTGCATCTGATAGAAGAAAAAGTTGGCTCCGATCTACATATTGTGGGGTCGGGCTCCAAATTCCTTAATAGGACACCCATAGCACAAGAGTTAATAACAAGAATCAACAAATGGGACTTACTTAAACTGAAAAGCTTTTTCTCAGCAAGAGAAACAATAAGAGAGGTAAATAGGGAGCCTACATCATGGGAACAAATTTTTACTCCTCACACTTCAGATAGAGCCCTAATATCCAGAGTATACAAAGAACTCAAAAAATTAAACAATAAGATAACAAATAACCCAATCAACAAATGGGCCAAGGACCTGAACAGACACTTCTCAGAGGAGGACATACAATCAATCAACAAGTACATGAAAAAATGCTCACCATCTCTAGCAGTCAGAGAAATGCAAATCAAAACCACCCTAAGATACCATCTCACTCCAGTACGATTGGCAGCCATTATGAAGTCAAACAACAACAAGTGCTGGCGAGGATGTGGCGAAAAGGGTACTCTTGTACATTGCTGGTGGGACTGCAAACTGGTGCGGCCAATTTGGAAAGCAGTATGGATATTTCTGGGAAAGCTGGGAATGGAACCACCATTTGACCCAGCTATTGCCTTTCTCGGACTATTCCCTGAAGACCTTAAAAGAGCGTACTACAGGGATACTGCCACATCGATGTTCATAGCAGCACAATTCACAATTGCTAGACTGTGGAACCAACCCAGATGCCCTTCAATAGATGAATGGATAAAAAAATGTGGCATTTATACACCATGGAGTATTACGCAGCACTAAAAAATGACAAAATCATGGAATTTGCAGGGAAATGGATGGCACTAGAGAAGATTATGCTTAGTGAAGCTAGCCAATCCCTAAAAAACAAATACCAAATGTCTTCTTTGATATAATGAGAGCAACTAAGAACAGAGCAGGGAGGAAGAGCAGGAAGAAAAGATTAACATTAAACAGAGACATGAGGTGGGAGGGAAAGGGAGCGAAAAGGGAAATTGCATGGTAATGGAGGGAGACCCTCATTGTTATACAAAATTACATATAAGAGGTTGGGAGGGGAATGGGAAAATAAACAAGGAGAGAAATGAATTACAGTAGATGGGGTAGAGAGAGAAGATGGGAGGGGAGGGGAGGGGGGATAGTTGAGGATAGGAAAGGTAGCAGAATACAACAGTTACTAATAGGGCATTATGTAAAAATGTGGATGTGTAACCGATGTGATTCTGCAATCTGTATTTGGGGTAAAATTGGGAGTTCATAACCCACTTGAATCTAATGTATGAAATATGATATGTCAAGAGCTTTGTAATGTTTTGAACAACCAATAAAAAAAAGAAAAAAAAATCAGCCATGGTGAAGATTTCTGGAGAGGCCCAGTTAAAACTTTTCTGTGGAGAAAGGGGGTGCCACTTCAGCTGGGAGCTGCAGAGAAACAGTGGCTGTATTTTAGCCTATGGGCCATTGTTTTTCCAATTTCTGCTGTGTTAAAAGATGAACTTAGCCAAGAGTAATCCCAGTGGCTGAGGAGGCTGAGACAGGAGGATCACGAGTTCAAAGCCAGCCTCAGCAAGGGTGAGGAGCTAAGCAACTCATTGAGACCCTGTCTCTAAATAAAATACAAATTAGGGCTGGGGATGTGGCTCAGTGGTTGAATGCCCCTGAATTCAATCCCCAGTACCAAAAAAAAAAAAAAAAAAAAAGACTGAACTTAGGTACATTAAAATTTATTTGAGTAGATTCATGAATATGGCTACTCTGGACCACAAGGGCTGCAGGACTCTGAATAGGGGTGAAGGGAGAACTTTCACAAGGTATTTTCAGAAGGGGAGTGAGAGGGAAGGGTAGGAAGGACAGTAGAATTAATCGGACATTATTACCTATGTGCATATATGACTACATGACTGGTGTGATTCTACATCATGTACAACCAGAAGAATGAGAATTTATACTCCATTTGTGTATGATGTGTCATGTAGAAGTAATTGATCATTTTAAAAAATGGGAAAAAAAGAAAGACAAAGAAATACTTGATTGGTCAGAGTGGCCAGGCCCTAGCAGAAGTGAGCTGGGTTTTTCTGATTAGAAACCTAAACCTACTATTTACAAAGTTTGGTTTTGTTTGCCTTATCAGAATCTGAGGTGCTGCCTAATGGTCTCCTATTTTTAGATAGGGTAGAGAAAAGTCCTTTTTCTCAAGAGAGGCATGTCGAAGTAATTTGGGATGAAATATATCTGAAGCTTGGTTTCATTAGGTCTCATCATCAGAATGTGCCTCTGTTAAAGGAAGCATGAACGGCCATCAGACGAAGAGTGCCCCGCAGATCACAGTACTGCTGTCTTGGTACACAGCCCAGTTGTGCCAGGACACTGGGATAGGTTGTTGGAGACAGCATGGGAGACATGGTTTACCAGTAAAGCTTAAAGTCACCAGAGCCTGCTCTGAGCAGGGTTCAGTGGGGACAGATCAGAGAGATGGCACCTCTGCCCCACATGGTGCTTGGCCTAGCAGCACCCCCTCTCCCACATAGAACTTGGTCCAGCGGCAGCTGGATGGATGAGTGATGCGTGTCCTTTCCACAGGACCCTCAGTCCTGCCCCGTCCCTGCTAAGAGAGGGGTTTATACATAGGTTGAAGGAGCAGCGACATCCTGAGCGTGGGCTTGCCTGGTGGCTTGTCTGACCAGCCTCCCAAGGAGCTGCCGCCCTGGAGTCCATGCAGGAAAGTAGATTTCTGCAGATACCAGCACCTGGACCTGGTTCCCAGTGTGCCCCAAGGAGCCGGGGTCCTTCAAGATGAGACATACCTGGACCTTCCACCCCGGCTGCGCTCACTGCTGTCTCACCTGGGCTGGACAAGGGGACACTCAGGGGCATGTGTCTTACTGCCCCAGCTTCCTTTAAAGATGACACAGCTATGCTTCCCTTACTTGTTAAGCATGAAATTCAGTTATTTTCCCCTCCCTAACCAGTCTCAGGACTCTCTAGACACCAATTGGGCATCCTGCAACTCAACTCTGGAAATTTATGCAGACCCTGTAGGTGGGTCCTTCTGTCACCTGCATATCGTCTGACATGGCTGCAAACCCAGGGTTCCATAGCCCACGTCGGTTCCACGCTCGCTGGAATGGTTCACAGAATTCAGGGGAGTGCTGGACTTGCCCTGAATTATTATGAGGGAATAAATCAGGAATGACAAAATGCAACAGATGCTCATGTGAGGTAGGTGTGGGCAATGGGCGTGTCCAGGCCCTCAGGGTGTGGTCCTTCAGCCCCTTCCTGTGCTGGCCCAAAGCTCCCTTATGCCTGTTATTCAGAGGGTTTGTGAGGTTCCATTACGTGGTCATGGTTGATAAATCACTGACTGCTAGTGACTGAACTAAGCCTCCAGCCCCTTTCCCTGTCCAGGGTCCCCAACCCTGGAATCACTGCCTGATCTCCTGGTGACCAGCCGTGTCCTGAAGCTGTCCAGAAACCACCTACAACCATTGTTTCATTAGCACGCCAGGGACATGGCACACATTTCAGGAGCTACAGGCCAGGAACGAGGGAAAAAGCGCAGGTATCTGTTTTGTATTGCGTCACAGAAACCCTGATGTGGTCTGGGTGAGGCACAGGAACTGCACCACAGGACCACTTCCACGGGACTCCTCTGCATGGTTCCTTATTGATCCTGCATATTCAGACTCTGTTAAAGCTGGAGAGAGATGAACCGGCAGGTTCTGCTGTACTCAGATGTACTCAGTGTCTCTCCTGCCTGCAGAACCTCACTGCATGGTCTCTGTGCCTGAGCGGGGTCCTGACATCAGGCTTCCTTTCCACCTTTGTCAAGAACCAGTGCAAGCCAAGGAGCACAAGGATGACTGGCAAAACTTACCAGAGGTTGGAAGAGGCATGGAAGTACCCTCTCTAGGTCCAAGGGGAGTATGGCTCTGTTGACACCTTGATTTCAGGACCTCACCTCCAGAACAGTGGGTCAATGAATTTCTGTTTTAAAATACACGGTTTGTAGTACTTTGTTACTCAGCCCTAGGCTAATACACTGCCTGAGTCTGAACTAAAGATGCCATTTGTTTCTCCCAATCCATCTTGCTAACCACATCCACATTCAAAAGACTACCCCAATATGGAGATGAAGAGAAATCGTGGAGAAATAGTGGTATAGTTTGGATCTGAAGCATCCCCTGAAGGCCAATATTCTGAAGACTTGGTCCCCAGCATGATGTATTTGGGAAGTGGTGGTGCTAATGGGAGGCTTTTAGGTGGAGGCATGCCCTGGGGGTAGATTATGAGATCCCAGTCTCTTCTTCTTTCTCTTCCACTTTCCAGCCACGAGGTGAACAGTTTTGGCCCATCACCTCCTTCTGCCTTGATGTGCTATGCCAAAGCAATGGGCCAGCTGATCATGAACTGAACCCTCTAAAACTGTGAGCCAGAGTGTTTTTCTCTTTAAAAGTTGACCATTTTAGGGATTGAGGTTGTGGCTCAGTGGTAGAGTGCTTGCCTAGCATGTGTGAGGCACTGGGTTCAATTCTCAGCACCACATATAAATAAATGTCTATCAGCAACTAAAATTTTTTTCTAAAAAGTTGATCATTTTAGGCATTTTTTTTATAGTGTCGGGGAGCTGACTAACACAATACTGACTTTGATCTGAGGAAGGGACCAAAGAACATAGGTGGGGCATCTGGAGGGCTGAGCTGCAAGTTCACAAGGGAGCCAGGTCAGGTCAGGTCAGGGGACCCAGGGACTGAGGACTAACTTGATCTTGAGCACCCAACTCCCAAACTTTGTGACCATCCCCTGGGGACATTTCAGTCTGAGAGCACTGTTGTCTCTTCAGGAACAAGCATCAGATCTGAGACCCCCAGCAAAGTCTATACCCCATGCAATGGGCATTGCCCCCTTCTCACACACTACTGCTTACTTCTGAGGGAAATCTCAGCACATTATAGTCCTGCTTCTGCTGGGAGGAAGGGGAGGCCTGATTCCAGTCCCCTCTGGCAGCACAAGAAGGGGTGCAATGACAGGGAAGAAAGGACCCCCAGCTGCAGGAGTGGCCCCTCTATCTTCCCTGGGCTTGGCTGGGTCTCAAAAGAATGTGTGGGTTTTTATAAGAAATATGCAATCACTTTATTTACTTACATAACACTTTTTAAAAAATTTTTTTCTTTTTACATTTTTTTCCCTGTAGGAGAGGGAGGATCTTGATTTCATTGGAGAAAGAGGGTGCATCCTTCCATGGATGGTATGTTGAATAGACACGCACCTCCCACGCACACACAAACACAATTACCCACAGTGTGCATTACATATACACACACCCATGTGGCTTTCACCTTGAAGGCTCCAGAGGTTGGAAGAAACCAGGAGAGGATCCAGGAGAAGCCAAACCTGGAGCAAGGAGTATAGCAGCAAAGAGGGGAAGAAGAAGCCTCATTGCCCAGGAGACCAGGACCCATCTCTTACCCAACTCTGCCTCAAATCCCATATTTCTCTCCCTGAACCCTGCTAATGATTCTCCAATAATTTAACCAGAGTAACCCCACCCTTTTGAGCTGGAAATAAGGGTTCCCTAAGGCCCTTCTGGACTCTTCTGTTTTCATTGACAAGGTGGGAATAAAGCACATGGCTTCAGCTTCTCATTTGTGTGGAGAAAAAATTTATTAGAACGGGGAGGCCAAAGGAACATGGAGGGGGTCAGCATGGAAAAAAACATGAGTGAACATCCCCAGAAACTTGAGGAACTTTTCACTGATTTTCTATTTCATGTCTTGCCAAGAAAGTGAAGAATTGGTTTAATCAGCTATTTACACCCTCAGGGAATGTGTGGTGTCAGTAGACTTCCCTCTGAGGACCCTCAGAGCTGGGGTGTGTAGATGTGTACTGGCTACCTCTGTCTTCTTGTGGCTGTTGAAATGTGGTTTTATTGTTAATTACTTACTTATCCTTCTTGAAAACAAAGGGCTTCTCCCCTGTGTGTGCCCTCTGGTGCTGGATGAGGTTTGACTTCTGTGTAAAGCCTCGCCCACACACCCTGCACACATAGGGCTTCTCCCCTGTGTGTGTCCTCTGGTGCTGGATGAGGTTTGACTTCTGTGTAAAGCCTCGCCCACACACCCTGCACACATAGGGCTTCTCCCCTGTGTGTGTCCTCTGGTGCTGGATGAGGACTGACTTCTGTGTAAAACCTCGCCCACACACCCTGCACACATAGGGCTTCTCCCCTGTGTGTGTCCTCTGGTGCTGGATGAGGTGTGACTTCCGTGTAAAGCCTCGCCCACACACCCTGCACACATAGGGCTTCTCCCCTGTGTGTGCCCTCTGGTGCTGGATGAGGTTTGACTTCCGTGTAAAGCCTTGCCCACACACCCTGCACACATAGGGCTTCTCCCCTGTGTGTGTCCTCTGGTGTTGGATGAGGTCTGACTTCTGTGTAAAGCCTCGCCCACACACCCTGCACACATAAGGCTTCTCCCCTGTGTGTGTCCTCTGGTGCCGGATGAGGTCTGACTTCTGTGTAAAGCCTCGCCCACACTCCCTGCACACATAGGGCTTCTCCCCTGTGTGTGTCCTCTGGTGCCGGATGAGGTCTGACTTCCATGTAAAGCCTCGCCCACATTCCCTGCACACATAGGGCTTCTCCCCTGTGTGTGTCCTCTGGTGTTGGATGAGGTCTGACTTCTGTGTAAAGCCTTGCCCACACCCTCCATTTTTGACTCTTACAATTCTTGACATTTCTACCCCCACCAATATTTTGTCTGTGTCCTCTGGATTCATTTCCTGGTCTGCTTTGAGGTCATCCTCCATCATTCTCTCACTCTCGTCAGATCTCCCCATTTGTCCTTTGGGTGGGCTAGAAATTCCCCTCTGCCTTGTCCCTTTATGTGTGGGTTTCAAACTTCCTTGGACTTCTTGACCTCTGGCTTTGTCATTCCAGCCGTGTGGATCAGGATGTTGCTGTTCCTGAAGCTGATCTCTTGGAGAAGAGTCCCCTGGTATGAGTTTTTTTCTCACAGATGTTCCTGGGAAGATCTGAGAGGGGTGACTGCGATCCACGTGCTGACTGAGGAATTTCTGACTGGAGAAGGCCAGAGAGCATGAGGGACAAGGATGGATCTCTGGCTTTGGTTCTGCTGAAAGAGGAAGTTATTGGTCAGGACAGATGTAGACAAGCTGTCTGCGCATCTTCTTTGCTGTGTGGCAAGGCCTGCATCACTACTCAGTCTTTATGTGCTAAGAACACAAGCTATTTCCCCCCACAGTGTATTTTTCTAGTACATTTTTATTTTATTTTATATGCTCAGAAATCCAAAAAGCCCAGGTCAAGGGCCTTTTCTCCATGTCAGCCAGACTAGGGACCTTCCAGTAGCATCAGAGGCAGCTTCTCTGCCTCTGATGGAGCTGCAGTGACCACGCCCCACATGCCATGACTCTCTTGTAAGACGTGTCCGTCTTGCCCAGCCATCCTCTGCCACACCCCACACCCTTGCATATAGATTCCTGAACACATTTCCTGATATTCTGTCTGCAGCTATTTCATTCTATTGAGAAATAACACTTGATGAATTAGGTAGAACTTTCTTCAGTGACTTTTCCTAGAGAGGAAAAGGATCTGTTTATTAGCTAGGATCCTCTCATCCTGGGGATCTGCAACTGTGGGAGGCCATATAGAGGTGTATCAGTCAGTCTGAATTTCAGTCCGCCAATCAAAAAGAAAGATGTAGTTGAGGACTGTTATATGCCTGTCTCTCAATGAGGAGCAGGGTTCCTGCTGGACAAGAGAATGTGGCCCAGAACCCACTAACTAAGGGGCTGTGGCTTCTGCTGCGCAACAGCCATGAACTGCTTCTCTCTGCATGCTCCACCAATCATGAAGTGAAAATATGCCCCTCCCCAAGCCTCACAGCAAGCCTTCACTTTTTGACCTATTTAATTGTCTTAACCCATTACAAATACAACAGGAATTTCTGTTTCAAAATAGATCCTAATCAGTTGTCTTCCCTCTCTGACTCCCACCTTCTCCCAACCTCCTACCCTCTCACCTGAAGGCTGAAGTAGCATCTGAAGGGATCACACACTGCAGTCATGAGTTAACCACAGCATCATCTTAGAACAGAGAACCCAAACTGCAATTGTCACCATCTCCAGGGTCTTGGCACAAGTCATAGGCCCCCACATTTCCAGGCCTTCATGTGTCTTTGTTCTCTGCTTCCTTTACCTGAGTGGTCTCAGCCAGTCACCAAATACCAAACCTTTCCTGCCTCAGGGCACTTGCAGGAGCTGCTCCTTCTGCCTGGAGTCCTTTACCCACAGCTATTTGCACCTCTCAAATTTTATCTCCTGGGAGAACCTTCCCTGACCATATCTGCTACGTTACCCTTCCCTCACATGGATTCCCAAGTGCTTTCTGTAGGTCAGTTTTCTTCAGATGTGTCATGTACAAACCTGCATGAGAACATGTGTTTCTCTAATCCGTGTGCCAGCTGCCCGAGAGCAGTCATTCTCACTGTCTGTTCAATTTGCACGGTTTAGTTCCCGGCACAGAGCAGGTTCACTAGCTGACATAATGAATGAGTAACAACACATGCACATTATTTAGAGATTTAAAGGAAGTTAAGGGAAACATATGAAAAGGCCAGGAGACACTGGCTCAGTGAGAGAGCATGCAGGGACTTGAGAATTTGCTTTAGTCTCTAAGCACAATATGGTCTTATATGTCAAGTACTTAAAGTACTTACACATTAAAAATAATATTTTAAAATAAAAAGATGGTTCCTAAGAGTCAAAGGCTTATGACATTAATCTTTAATTTCTGAAGTACCTGTTTGAAATTCTTACTGGCTTTAGATAGCCTATCACTCTACTTGAGAGCTAAAACATGAAAATTCTCAGGGAGAATGATTTCTTTCCTTTGTTTTAAGGAATCATAGTGGCCCACCTCTCCCTGCTGACAGCTCTTTCTTCCACTTGCTGCCCCACTTGATGCCCAGCTCCTGGCCGTACTCGTCCCCGTACCACACCAGCAGCTCACAGCCTGGCCTGATGACCCGGCAGGTTCGGTAGAAGATCTGTCTGTGGTACTGAAAGGCTACCAGGTTCTGCTCCTCATCATCCCGGGCACAGTTCACATACCTGGCATTGAGACAGGCAAAGGGAAGGAAATACCAGGTGGTCAGTTCCCCTCCCTGTCAGGTCTGTGTCTGTCCCTTCACCTGGTGGTCACTGCTTCTGTGCTCTGATGATGCCACCCCACCCACTTCCTCAGGAACCTTTTCTGCCCAAGTCTCTTTCACAAGGTCATATGCTCACAGTGCTCACCTGGCCTAGAAGTCTTTCCCTTCACCTAAGCCCAGTTCCAGATGTCCCTCCACCTTGAAGGCCATACTACACAATGACCCGCAGGTTCTCTGAATGCTCATGACTTTCTGCCATACACCACAGAACTTGGTGCTGGCCATGTGCTCTGATTCTAGATTACGCCTGAGTCATCTTCTCTGGAGAGGGCTCTCTACTGCCTGCTCAGGTACCATTCACCTGCCTCACCCAGGTTCCCATAGAAACTCAGGGGTCTCTTTATCTTACTGATAACACCCTATCCATGTGCTCTATCCCCTGGTAAAACAAGAGCCCTCATGGTAAAGGGCACACAGCATGGGGACCCTCGGCCCACTAAGGCTTTCTTCTCCTCAGGCTCAGACCCAGTGTTAATGGCTGAGGCTATCAAGATTTCTTGCTTACAGATTTAAGGTCCCTTTTAGGTTGCCCTGGAACTGTGTACTTTTCAAAATGAAACAAAAACAATAATAAAACAAAAAATCCCAGGAAAAGTACAGTTAAATGTTCCTGTAATAAAATGCCTCATGTTTGTCTGCCATAGTCCCGCACATGGACATGGGTTGTATGATCTGTTCAAATAACAAAGTCTGCTCTTTGAACTGGAACACACTAAGCGATTAATAACTTTTGAAAAAAGTATTAATCCGGTTTCTCAAAGGAATTTAGGCTGCTCGAGCTTCATCTCAGTGTCCCAATTTTGTCTAGCACGGAGATTTGCGTTTTTGATAAAAAGCAAATTATGGTATTTATATTTTATTTCTCTTGTCCCAATGTTCATGATGTGAAGAGTGATGTGCAAGAAAAATGAGGAAGAGACGCCTGAGAACCACTGAGGGGGCCTGAGGAGAAGGACAGGAATATCCCTCCCCAGAGCCCAGGGACCTCCCGGCCTTACCTCATCCAGTTGGCCTGAGATTCATCCTTTCCATCCACGTACTCATAGCAGTTCCTCCCCTTGGTGATCTGGGTTTCAGGAAAACAAGTTAAAGCTCTGAGAGGTGATAACCAGCACAATCATGTCACTCTGCTTTCATGGATGCTCTTTGAGGCTGCGCAGATTCAGCCACGCCTTGGGACCACACAGTACGTCCCTAGCCATCATCCACATACTATGATGACTTTCCCGGCAGAGCAGAGGCTCCACAGGCTGGAGGCACCAATCTGTTTCTACACTGCTTTGCTCCCACTTACCCTCTAATTTTGAAGGGGTTCCATGTGCATGCAAAGATCCTCGAGCCCACAGAGCTAACCATGTTGCCCTGTCCATGTCCTTACACATCACACCACAGCTAGAAAACAGGGAAGGGAGGCACTCTCACCAGCCAGGAGTACCCGCTATTGGCTGCCTCTTCATCCTCTGTGATCTGGCCCCTGTAGGGGCCAAAGTGCAGACCCAGTGGCAGATCAGTTGCCTCATTCCACACACCTAGCCCAGCCTCTGGGATGCTTGATGGTCCAATTCTCAGCCCGAGGGGCAGACTGAGGGTCGAGTGATTGGAATGGTCCTTGTTGACCACACTGTCCTTTACGAATGTAGGGGGCCCATGAGCAGGACAGCTGTCGATGAAGAAGTTCTGGCACTTATCACAATCTGAAGTGAGAGTAGGAGGTGTTAGGAGAGGTATGCACACATTCCTGTATATAAAGAGTTTTAGAAAGAGTACAGCACCATGCTATTTCCACTCAGTCCTGCACTGTGGGTCAGTAGAGGAAGGGAGAGATGTGAGGGCTGAATGGCAGGACAGATTATTGCACCAGAACACAGCAGCTTCTGCATGAGTGGGCCAAGGGGTCACTTACAGAGGTAGTCATCATCCTGGGGCTCGCTGACTTCTTTGTATGCATGGCCCTTCCTTTCTCGCAGGCTGTACATCTTCACTTCAACCTCCTTTGTCCTGAGTTCTAAGTTGGAGAACAGAAGGTGAGTGAAGCTGGGAATCTGGAGGGTTTGTCCCTATTTCTCCAGAAAATGGGATATCTCCTACCATCAAATCATCATCTTTCCTTCCACACACTCTGCCCCTGCTTAACTACTGGTTCAGAGAAACTACGGTTCCACATTCACACTGACTACAGATGCCTAAGGCAATTTTAATGTCTAGCTGTCCTCATTTTCATATTTAATTTCTACTTGCCCAAACTTTATACCTATAAAAGGGTTCATTCAACATATTCATTCATTCACAAAATATTGGTAGAGGGCACATGGCATGTAAGGCATTGCACAAAGGCAGAAACACAACATTAAGGAAGTATGGTCCCACAGGTAGATCTACTGGACCCCTGGTGTGTATCAGCAATTTTACTCAATGCTTTCAAACAACATATGAACTATGTATCCTTATCCTCATTTTACAGATTAGCATTTAGAATCTCACCAAGTTTATAAGATCAAAGCAAGGTCCCAGTGTTTCTATGTGGACAATAAACCACACATGTGGCTTCAGAGTCAATGTTTGTACATGCCGATCAATATGAACCCAATGTCCAGTCCCTCAGCCTAGTCAGCCTCTCCAAGTTCAGGCCTCTCCAAGGTCTGCCTCACATATCTAGACCATCTCACCAACCTTTCTAGAGGAGCTGGAAAGACTAAAGTCCCCATATTATTTTCTCTTACCTAATTTTCGTCTAGAGTGCTGTCTAGAGGTACTTGCTTCTCTGAGAGGCGACACTGGTTTCTGGACTTGTTCTGAGCCACTTGTGTTCAGTAAATTTGCTGTTCCTGACAATTCTTTCAAACTAGATTCATTACTTAACAGCACCTCAGGCATTCCCTTCAATGAGAGTCGCATATGAAAATACAATACACATTTCTTTAGTTCTTAAGATCTTATGACATATTTTCTTATGTATGATTTTGGTTAATGCTTCAGTAACCCTTGGGACTTCCTGAGGGGTCTGAATACTGAGGTGAAAGGAAGAGCCTAAGTAGTCTGTGATCCTGGACTTGTCCCATGTCCCAAGGCTCTTTCCCTTCAGTTTTCCTTGAGATCCATGCACTTGAGACAGAGGAAGGGAGAATACCTGGAAGACTAGCTAGATAATCACTATAGTCTGTGAATGAAGGGCTAACACTTGTAGAGAAAAAGAGGGTATCATCTGCAATGGGAGGGGAAGTGTAGAAAAAGCTGAGGGGCAGAGCACACTCAGAAAATAGAGTAATAGTGGTAAGGCTGGGAAGATAATGAAGAAATGTTGGCAGAAATGGTTCTGGAAAACTGAGAGAGAAATGCTGAAGGTAGCAAACTGCCATATCTTGGAAGGAGTGTTTGGCTTTGTGATTGATTAACTGGTTCCTGCACCAGTTTTGCTTGAGTAAGGGTGCACTATTCACCAATGTTCTTCAGTTTTCTGAGCCATAAATTAGCAAAATGCTAGTTATTAATATGATAGTGAACATGAAATGTAAGTGTTCACCAAAGTGTTCTGTGTACTATTGAAAGTAGTATTAATGTGGGTGGTCATTTCTTCCACAAGTCTATGTCAATTTTGCCCCCTCAACCACATCTACAGTTGAAATGTAGCTCAAGGGTATTGTCTTCAGCATTCATTAGCCCTGTCACTTTTAGTTTAATTTGTAAAGTTTGAATTATTCAGTTAACATAAAAGGGTCTGGGATTTCTAAGGAAAGCCAGGTGCAGACCATTCTCTCCCAGATCTCATGTATAAAGGCAGCAAGTTGAACAAATGCTTTCAGACAACATGTGAGTCATCTAACAAAAGCCCAGGGGAAGGTACCAGCTCTCACCCACAGAGCAAGCATCTGAAATCAGTTCCAAGAAATACTTTTCTACTGAATAGTGTGTGACCAGTGGAGTCCCCAGTCATTTTCTCATTTGTCCGTTCTCAAACACCAACCCTGAATGTTCTCAGGGCTGGGAGCTGCTTCTTACAAGATGGGTCTCCTTTTCCATCTGGGCTTCTCCAGTATGAACTCCCTACATACTTGTAAGCTTCCTTCAGAGAGACTTAGCACATTTCTCGCTAGGCCTAGCAGAGAGCTGAGGTTAGAAAAATTAGTCAGAGAAAAGAGGTGAAGAGAGGACCAAGAGAGCACAAAATTTACAATGCTATCAAAGTTCTGGTGAGCTTTAAAATCATTTTGAGAAAGAGTTTGGATCAGCTTGGGGTCTCAGGCATGTGGTCACATGTTCCTGTACTTCTTATCTATGAAGTGGATGTGGTTTTTATTACCACCTCATAGGATGTTGGGAGGTTCTAGTGGTTTATTCACATGAAATGCTTAAAATATAGTCTGCAACACAGTGAAAACAAAACAAGTGTCAGCAATTACTGTTACTATTCTTATTATCTTTTAAAATGATGGTGATGACAAACACTGTCATGTGATTGGGAAGGGTGCTTTGTGTTTTTTTTCTCTTACCTGTGTTTGCATCTATGAGGAAGATTTTCTGGCTAACAGAACTTAGAAGACACTCACCTTCTGGGGTTTACTCTGTTCTACTCTGGAGGCCACCCAAGGAGGTTTAACTAAAAGGCAATGAGAAATCAGTGTTTTTTTTTTTTTTTTTGGAAAATGTTTCCAAACTCTGGAGATTCTGATTAGGAGCAGAAAAATGCTACATTAATCAATATCAATACCAAGGATGACACAAAGGTGATATATAAACAGTATCTAAACAGTATCTAAAGTATCACTCAAGTCTTTCCTTCTGTTAGGAACATCATCAACTTTTATTTTTTGGTACCAGGGACTGAACTTGGGGCAATTCAAGAGCTGGGCCACATCCCCAGCCCTATTTTGTATTTTATTTAGAGACAGGGTCTCACTGAGTTGCTTAGTGCCTCACTTTTGCTGAGGCTTGTTTTGAACTCATTATCCTCTTGCCTCAGCCTCCTGAGATGCTGGGATTACAGGCACATGCCACCATTCCCTGATATCATCAATTTTTTAATATCTTTTTTTAGCCCCAGGGATTGAACCTAGAGGTGCTTAACCACTGAGCCACATCCCCAGCCCATTTTATTTTTTATTTTGAGACAGGGTTTTGCTAAGTTGCTTAGGGTCTCACTAAGTTGCTGAGACTGGCTTTGAATTTGTGATCCTCCTGCCTTAGCCTCTTGAGCCAATGTGATTACAGGTGTGTACCACCATGCCTGGTTCTTAGAATGTCTTTAAAAAATAGGCAAACTTCATCTCTGATTTATTCTATGTTCATATATATCTGGTATTTTAAAGAATATTTGGACTTTTACGACAAAAATGCAAAACAAACCAGGAATCAAAGGAAATTACCTCCACATGAAAAGGTCATGTAGGATGTCATGATTTAGATGAGGTGTTTCCCCAAAAGCTCATGTGTGAAACAATGCAAGAAGGTTTAGAGGTGAAATGATCGAGTCACACATCAATCCACTGATAGAATTAATGTGAGGTGACTAGGCAGATAGGGTGTGGCTGGAGGAGGTGGGTCACTAGAAGTGTGCCTTTGAGGTTTATATTTTGTCCCTGGTAAGCAGAGCTCTCTCTCTGTCTCTGTCTCTCTCTCTCTCTTCTTTCTGGTCGCCGTGCACACCTTTCTGCCATAATGCTCTGCTTCACCTCAGGGCAGAGCATGGATTTGGCCATCTCTACACTGAGACCTCTGAAACCATGAGCATCAAATAAACTTTTCCTCCTCTACATTGTTCTTGTCAGGTCTTTTTTGTGACAGTGGTGAAAAAATTGACTAAAACCTAGGAGAAACTCACATCAAATGTATTCAGTGATAAAATACTAGAAGCCTGTCCTCTAAGGTCAGAAAAAGGCATGAATTCCCCCTCTCACTACTTCTACTCTTCTAACAAAGCATAAAAAACCCCCACAAAGTATTTAGGACATACTTTGCCAAGGGTGCAAAAGTCTTAAAGACTAAAAACTATGACCTTTTAATGAAAGAAATTAAAGACACAAACAAATGGATTTAGAAGGTTGAACATTATTAATTTCCATACTATCCAAATGATCTACAGATCCAATGTCATCCTATAAAAATACTAATGCCATTTTTTGCAGAAATTTGAAAAAATAAATACAGAATCTCAAGGGACCCTAGAATAACCAAAACAATCTTGAAAAAGAAGAACAATTACAAAGCTACATCATTCAAAACAGTGTGATAGTGACATAAAGAAAGAGATATAGACCAAGGGAATAAAATAGACAGGTTAAAAAGGCTTTCTGCACATATGGCTAAATTAATGTTTCACAAAGGTGCCAAGACTCCACAATAGGACAAATAATCTCTTCAAGAATTAGGATGGGAAAACCTGATATCCACACACAAAGGAATGAAGAATGGCCTTTGTCTTAAAAATATACAGTTGTACCTTCATATTTGTGGATTCCACATCCTTGAAATCAACAAATCATAAATAAAAATATTTGAAAAAAGCTGGGTGTGGTGGCCCATGCCTATAATCCCAGAGGCTGAGACAGGAGGATTGCAGGTTCAAAGCCAGCTTCAGCAACTTTGCAAGGGCTGAATATCTAAGAGATAGCAACACACTATCTCAAAACAAAAAACAAAAATGACTGTGGATGTAGCTCAGTGGTTAAGTGCCCTGGGTTCAATCCTCAGTAGAAAAAAAATGCATCTATACTAAAAATGTACAGATGATTTTTCTTTTCCTTATTCCCTAAGCAATACAACAAGTATTTGCATTGCATTTACATTTCATTAGGTATTATAAGTCATCTAGAGATGATTTAAAGTGATTGGGAGGATTATATAGGTTACATGCAAATACTACAGCATTTGATTCTTCAGTATCCTCATGTTTTGATTTTACTGGTAGACAGGAGGGGTTCCTGGAAACAATTCCCCATGGATAGGGACAATTAAAAGAAAAATTAGCTCAAAATGAATTAAAGAACTAAGTATACAACCTGAAACTATAAAGCCATTGGGAAAAAAAAAAAAAAAGGAAAATCCATGAACCTGGACGACATTTGCTAAGTAAAATATGTCAGTTTCCAAAAGATAAATGCTTCGTGATTCCACTTATATGAAGTACCTAAAGCAATCAGATTCACAGAAACACAAGTAGAATTTTGCTTGTCAGAGTTTAGGGGGAAGAGGAAACAGGGTGTTGTTGATTAATGGCTGTAGACAATTTCAATCACATACCACATGTATATAACTAACAATGTTGTACACTTAAAAATTGACAGAATGGTGATTTTATGTTGTATGGTTTCTTGCCACCATGTATAAAAATGATGAATTTATTAGGTTGGAGATTTTACCTGGATCCAGATAGAGGGATAGAGGTATGATAAACCATGGGGATACGTTCTCCATGAAGACTGTATTTTCATCTTAATACCTTTACAGACAAGTAAACATTGGTCCTTTAAATGTCTTACACAATTTTTAAGAGCCTAAGGCACCTAAAATCCATAGATGAGAAATCATAGACATAATCCAAATTGCTTTATCCAGTTTAGGCATATTGTATCTTCTTCTTTTTTTTTTAAATATGTATTCTCTAGTTGTTGAGGAACCTTTCTTTTATTCATTTATTTATATATGGTGCTGAGAATTGAAGCCAGTGCCTCACACATGTCAGGCAAGTGCGCTACCGCTGAGCCACAACCCCAGCCCCTTGTATCTTCTTTTAAAATTTCCTGTCCAAGTAGTGGAAGAGGAAACCAGCTTCTTTCTATTTTTTAATGATTGTACGTCATTTTATTTATCGGATGCTGGCTCTGAGCACTGACATGAGAGAAAGATCAGGAAAATTAAATAGCTCCCTCCAACCCTCTCCAAGATTTAAGACAAGGGCTTAAGGATCATGTGGTGTGATTAAATATGCATAAGAAAATATGTATTTTCCCTAATATATTAATAATTTTCTCTTCTAAGACATTTAATCCAATAACCAAACTATTAGATTCGTGTTAATAAACTTTAGGGGAGGCTTGAAGTTTAATTAAGCTGTTTTAAATTGTCTTTTGATTAACAAGTATAACAAAAATTGTTTTCAAAAAGAATGATAAATTCAAAACATGTAAGTATGGAGAATGATACTGCAGACCCTATTCATCCTTCATGATTCAGTCTGGTCTCAGTATTCTTCCATATTCTGAAGCTTCTTCAGATCTTTTTACTTCTATTTCAAAATTTAAAAATGAGAATAAAAAAAAAAAAACCAAGCCACCTTCCAGAACTTCCTCTTTATGACATTAATTTTTCTGGACTTGATTTTCATATTCATATATGAAATACATAATACTCACATTTTATTATATTTCCCACTCATTGTGTGTACATGTACACACACATATTATATACAGTTTTTTTCACACATTTAAAAATTTTATGGGAATGTCTTCTTAGTGTATATAGTCTTGCATCTTACTCCTTTGCTGACACTTGTTTTTGAGGAACTACTAGTGTCTTATTAACTTCTGAGACTAAACCTGGTATGGTTTCAGAAGGCAAGCTCTAAAGCTTCCTGGCCTCTCACCTTGTTGTCTAGGTGTCCATTCTTCATCAGAATCCTCAGTGTCATCCATCTGCAATTTGATGGTTTGCCTTTGGTGACACATGAAAGCTGGTCGAGGGGCTCTGAAACCTGGAAAGAAGCAAAAATCCTTCTCCTAAAATGGAAGTGCTGGGAGCAGGAAAAAGGTCAATGACAATAGAAAGTTCCAGAAAGGGTAGGCAGTCTGGGAGAGTCAAGGTGGGATTGCTGCATGGCCAATGCTGCACTTACTTAGGCCTGCACTGACACAAAGAACAGTCTCCTTCCAGATTGTCTCCAAACAGAAGGGAACTGTAGGCAGCTCTAGCCCCTAAGAGAGCCAGCATAAGACAAGGACTAGAGATCTGTATTTTGTTTCCTAGGCCCTCTTATTACCTATAGATATCAGCATATTATAGTTCCTTTTCACATTCCTATAGCGAATTTTCTCCCACTCTCCCATCTCTGCCCATTCTTCCTTGGAGAAGTAAATGGAAACGTCTTTAAAAGCATCTTTAACCTGGAGAAAAAAGAGATTTCTTGTGAGGTGATAGCACACATCAGAACAAGATCTAGGCCTTTTCTTTCACTGTGCATGCAGGGAATAGACTGGGACCTCTGGGTGGTCTCTGTGAAGCAGGGTAAAGAGTTTCCCCTGCTGCAGATGCCTCTTTAACAGAAGAGGCACTGGTTATCCTCCTAGTTTTCATGGAGCAGTTGCTGGTATGTGCCTCCCCCTCCTTCCTGTATGCCAGGAGTCATCCTCACATCCCAATTCTGCTTTCACTGGAAGGGCCACCAGGTGTGCATCGCAAGGCCCTCCCACAGACCCTTTCTGGAGTTTTGCTTTGCCTCCCATATTCTACCTTGGGCTTCCTCTCAGGCCTCCCTAAGTCTCCTTTGGTGCTCTCATCTGGGGACCAGTCAGTGGCACTCATGGTGCTGCACAATGCCCTCTGGGCGGGCTCAGCCTTCTGTGGAAGAAGAAGGAGCTGAGAGTTGTTCTCTCTACCAGCTGGTGTGCATAGAGCAGGGAGGAGGTTTTAAGAGGAGAGGATCTGGGGTGCGGATCCACAGGCAGCCAGGCTGTTTCTTCTGTACTGGCCCTCTGAGCAAGGAGGCCCAGGTGCCTGCAGAGGCCAGGCCTTGACCACCACATCTGGGTCCGGGTCTGATCCCCAAGCCCCACGGGATGACAGCCAAGGGGAGGCTCCCAGGAGTTGAGCTCTCCACGGGGAACCCCAGCTTGAGGGAGCAGAGCCTGTAAACCTTGGGGGTCAGTAATGGGGCTCTCAGGTCCAGGACACTCAGGTGCCCTCTGACTGAGGGAACTGGGGTTTCATGGTGGGGTAGATTTGGGGTCCCTCAGGTGGAGAAAACAAAGGACCCCTCAGGCGGAGGCAATCTGCACTAGGAAGACCAGGGCTTCTCAGGTGGGGTACATTCAGGGTCCCTCGGCCAGAAGATAGGGGACCCTCAGGCTGAGGCAGCTCGCCCTGTGGAGACTGGGGCTTCTCCAGTGGAGGAGACAGGGGACCCCTCAGGCTGAGGTAATAGGCACTGTGGAGTCTGAGTTCCGTTGGGTGGGAGACAAGGGGCCATTTGGGGCTCCTCAGGATCCGGGTATAGGAGACCCTCGGTGGAGGAGACAGGGGACCCTGAGGCTGAGGCAGTCCGCGCCCTGGAGCTGGGGGTCCCTCCGGCTGAGGAGACGGTGGCCGCTCGGGCGGGGGAGGGGACCCTGAGGGTGAGGAGCTGGGGGTCCCTCGGGCGGAGGAGGGGGACCCTGAGGCTGAGGCAGTCCGCGCCCGGGAGCTGGGGGTCCCTTGGGCGGAGGAGACGGTGGCCGCTCGGGCGGGGGAGGGGACCCTGAGGCTGAGGCAGTCCGCGCCCGGGAGCTGGGGGTCCCTCCGGCTGAGGAGACGGTGGCCGCTCGGGCGGGGGAGGGGACCCTGAGGCTGAGGAGCTGGGGGTCCCTCGGGCGGAGGAGACGGTGGCCGCTCGGGCGGGGGAGGGGACCCTGAGGCTGAGGCAGTCCGCGCCCGGGAGCTGGGGGTTCCTCGGGCGGAGGGTCTCGGCCGGGCCGGGGGTCTGGGCCCCTCACGGCGAGCCGGGATGCCGGCGAGGGGGCTGCTCGGTCTCGGGCGGACAGGCTCGGCGCCAGGCTCGGGCTGCCCCTTCCCTGACTTGGGACCCGCGGTCTGCTGGGGAGAGCCCCGGGATTTCTGGGACTGCGGGGCCATTTGGGGCTCCTGGGGGGACGCCCTGCAGGCCGGGTGCTGTGGGGCGAGGCCGCTGAGGGAGAGAGGCGCCCACGCACAGCCGCAGCCGCCGCTGCCGCCAAGCTCTGAGCTCCAGCCGCGGGCGTCTGAGCCCCACCCGAGTCGACGGGTGCAGACTGTCATACAGCTGCCAATCCGCGCTGCGGACCTGGGGTCCAGCCAATCGGCGTTCTTCAGAGTGGAAGGGCGGGGCGGGGGGCGGAGCCGTATCTGTCAGTCACGGTGCAGCCGGTTCTGGGCGGGACCTGACCTGGGTCTCTCGAGGGAGTCACCTGAAACCCTTGGGCGGGCGCCGGCGCAGTTCCCTGTGTCTCCTCACGTGGCTCTGCAGGCTGGGGTCTGCACTGTGGTCTGTGACAGAGGGGCTCATCTTGTCTAGAGGGCTTTAAACCTTAGGATTGCTGTGGCGTGGGTGTTTTTCCCCCAGCCACCCCCCGCCCCTTAACAGAGTCCCGCAAGGTAATAGTGGTACTGGGGGGTCCAGGAGTTTGGAGGCGGCAAACCGAGATGTGGGCAGTGAAAGAAAATGCCACAGGACTGTTCCTATAGCATACCACTTGTAGTGCAATGGGATCTGGGGCCAGGTGTGCAGACCCTTCCCGGAGGCTGGGTGTCTAGTCCCGGAAGGGATTCTCAGCCCCGTGTTCTGCATAAACGATGAGGACACCCTTGAAACCGTGGTCAGACCAGTGGAAGGAATTTGCAATTATCATGGTGCTAGACCTCAGACCCGGGAATTCAGTTAGGAAGTGGTCTGTGCGCCTCAAAGGGAACAGCAGTCCCTCTGACCTGAAGACAGGGATAGTCCCTGTGAGAGGGCAGGCCTGACTTGGGGGCCAGGACCTTGTGGACCTTACTCTGGTTGGAGAAATCAGTGCTGACACTGATGAGCTCAAGATTTTTGTTTGATATTGGGTGTATCCTTCCAATTCCCTGAACTTCTGGGTTATTTTCAATTTTATTTTATTCAGCTTTGTATATTAATTTTTATTCAGCATCCAATTATTTGCATTATGTTAGAAAAAATTCACTATTAGATTTTTTTCTGACTCTTACTTACTCTTACTAACAGTTAGTAAGTTAGCACTTACTAACTCTTCAGAGCAGTCATTTCCAAGTGGAGAGGTTCTGACTCCAGCTCTCCACTGGCCTGTGGGAGACTTCCTGTTCCCAAGATCACTGCCACCAACACCAGTGAGCTTGCAGCACCAGACACTGAGGACGAAGGTGGCCAGCAGGGTGCCAAAAAAAAAAAAAACGACTCCCATCAATAGGCCCCTGCTTAATCTCCACTTTCCCCTGCTTCCACAGCAGTGGAGGTCTTGCCTGGTTTTTGTTGGTTTTGCGGTTCTGGAGATTAAACCCAGGGGTGCCTTACCACAGAGCCACACTCAGCCCTTTTTATTCTGAGACAAGGTCTAAGTTGTAAGGCTGGCTTCAAATGTGCAATCCTCCTGCCTCCAGAGTCTCTGAGATTACAGGCATGTGCCACAACACCCAGTGCATTTGTATATATTTTTTGTACTAAGGCTTAAACCCATGGGTACTTAACCACTGAACTACTTCCCCAAACTTTTTTTATGTTTTTATTTAGAGATAGGGTCTCACTGAGTTGCTAAGCACCTTGCTACGTTGCTAAGGCTGGCTTTGAACTCTCAGTCCTCCTGCCTCAGCCTCCCCAGCAGCTAGGATTGGTGTGTGCCACCACACCCAGCCTAATCAGTATTTTTTAAAGAGCTAAAGTTATTTCCATTCTGGGGATAAAACCCAGGGCTTCATGCATGCTAGGAATTGAACCCAGCTCTACCTGAACTACATCCCCAGCCTTTTTTAAATTTTTGAGAGAGGGCCTTGCTAAGTTGCCCAGGCTGGCCTTGAACTTGTGATCCTCCTCCTCCAGTTTCATGAGTTGCTGGGATTACATGGTGTGCCACTGTGCTTGGCTGTTCTTTTTTTTTTTTTTTTTAGTTTTCTTTTATGTAAAACTTGTGCTTTTGGTGCTGAGAAATCTTCTCCTACATTATTATCATAAGTATTTTCCCTAGATACCTTCACTGTCAGCTTTCATATTCAAGTCTGTGATGCATTCCAAGTTATTCCTTCTGTATACCTTGAAGTAAGGAGAGTCTTTCTCTGCCCCCACACAAATACTTAGTTATTTCAGCAGCATTCATTGAAAACTCTTTCCTACACCAAATTATTTGGAGACTTTATTCAAAACTGGAGAATCTAGGTGTAGACTGATTTCTAGACTTCGCGTCTTACTGATCCATACCCAGGTGGATGCCAATAATACACAGTACTACTAACATAGTTCTGTGGTAAAGCTGTGAAATCAGGTAGTGCAGCCCTCATACTTGGGGGTTTTGTTGTTGTTGCTCACTCATTTTGGCAGGACTGTCTTGAACCAGATCTCTATGCATGCCAGGCAGCACTCCACCCTGAGCTACATCTGCAGCCTCCTTTCATTTTCAAACAGGGTCTCCCAAAGTTGCTCAAGCTGGTCTTGAATCAACTTTTTTTCTTCTTCAGAGATTCTTTTGTTTTTCTAGGCCCTTCTTATTGCCATTTAAATTTTTGATTACTTTGTCAATTTCCACATGAATGCCTCTGAATCTAAAAAGACTAATCTGTGGAGCACCACCACACTGAGCTTCCCAACCTTGGCTGTAGCAGGGACACTCTTCTTTTATGTGGTGGGGGACTGAGCCCAGGCCCTGCATGGCTAGGCAGGTGCTTCACCGGAGGACAGCCGGCTTGCGCCCCTGCACTTCCCATGCTCACCGTCTGCCTGCACATCTTCTGGCAACATCCCTCACTAACTGCAGACTGCGCCTGCTCCCCAGGCCCCCTAACACTGCATGCCTCTGCTGTGGCATGTGGACTGGGAGCCGGCTTCCTTCCTTACCTTTCACTGCTAGGACAGGGAAGCGACCTTGTTTCCTGTGGACTTGCTCAAGGTCCTCATCAAGATTACTCGCAAACATGAGTTTCTGAAGGGGGAAAAAATTATATCACTGAGGGGGCTGTTTTCCTGATTCTAAAACTAGCTTGTGTTCCTCAAGGAGACTTTGTCAAGAATAGAAAAGTAAATTCAAAAGTAGAATGAAAGAAAGAAGAGCAAACTCTAGTTCTCTCAGCAGGAAGGTAAACTTTCCACACACTGGTCGGTCTGGGTGGCCCCGTCTGCTGTCTCAGGAGGCGTTCACTTGAGCAGCTTTGCTCACCCCACACTGCCCCTGCTGGAGCTTTCTTCACAGTGTGTGGCAGCACTGGCTCTTTCCGACACTATCAGACTTCTGGTGCATGACGTGCCACACCATGGTTACGCCATGTACAACTGTTCTGCTATTGTGCACTTTTTATTATTTTGCAAATGATGCACTGTTGTAAGCAACATTTCAGCTAGACACCTGTCAGGTGCTGACAGCAGAACCACCCACAGCCCTCACAGATGCACTACCAGGTGTGGCTTGCATATCATGTCAGTCCACACAACAGCCCTCTGAAGCAGGTATTAGTAGTATCCTCCTTGAACAGTTGAGGAACACCAGCTACAGGTATCAGAAAACCTGAGGCCCACTTAAAAGGCTACTCTGACATTCCTGTGAAGAACTACAGCCGTAATGAAAACTGCGGACAGGAGCACACTGCATGTGAACAGCATAGGGAAACTAGCAGCCCTGGATCTGACTGGCTCTGCCACCACTGATGTTCTCCCCACTTTATCACAAAGCACAAGTTATGAGGAGCTGTGCTCCTTTACAAGACTCTGATTCCAGCCACCGTCCTAGTTCTTCCCGGGAGAGATCACAACCTGCTTGTCTCTGCAATGTTATCATTCAGCCATCTGAGCATCACCTGTGCTATAAAATGGCAAACCATGGTCAGTCCCCACTGCTAACTGAGAAGCACACAGTGACACTGAAGCCAAGTCAACTGTTGCTTGGGAGCAGCACTGCAATAGGAAAATGTGTGTCACAGTAAACTGCAGATGTACTCACGGAGATGGCAGCAAGGGGAAGTTTTTAAAGGCAAAAACAAGGACATCAGGTACTTTGAAAGATGACTAGCCACAACCATGAACAGCAAGGTGACGTCACTCTGAGGCTGAGTACAGCCGCTGGGCAGGTGTCCCCGTGAAGGGCCATCTGTGTGAAGCCTCGTGGCCTCTGAGTGCACGTGTGGCTCTCTGAGCATCTTGTCAAAGTCACTACCAGGCAATCATTCGTGACAGCTCTTCCTTCACAACCTTGTGACTTATTTTTTTGTTAGGGTTGATGCAAGGTACTTCACTTTGATTTTGACACTTTTTACAACACACACACAAGATTCATTTATAGAATGAAACAGAAAATTAAAACAGATCCTATTCCTGAATTTTTTTGGGGTAAAAAAGACTTACCAGAGAATCTGAAGATTGGGGTCTTCCCCCTAGAAGACCTCTATAACAACAAAACGATTTTGCATACAATATTAAAAGCTGTTACTGATCCTTGGAAATTAAACCATAATCTCAGTAATTGTCAGTAACTTTCACAGGTAAATTCTGATGTAGGCAAAAGGGAAAAGCATGCATGAGTGGAACTCTATGGCCCCCCAAAATTTAGAATCAATAAGAACCTTGGTCAGCAGGTGGTTCTCAGGCACCTGAGAACCCAGGAAGCAACAAGCACATGTAAATTAGGTGACAAGTGACATTCAATGGGGCGAATATATTAACAATCATGGTAATGGTGACAAAGAACTTGGCACATGTGAGGCCCTCTTCTAAGCTTCACACTCACTCTCAAACACTCACCTTGATGATCCAAGGTACATGCTACTCTCATCTCCAGCTTGCTGGGGGGCTGTCTGCACTTCAAGCACAGAGAAGCCCAGCAGATGCCCACGAGCACCAGTTAGTCAGGGAAAGAGGTAGGGTTCCACCCTGGGCTTTGCAGCTTGAGTACATGCCCTCGGACAATGAGTCTCCTCCACAAAGGGAAAGGATTCGGCAGTGCTGGGTTGTCTGGTGCGCACATGTGCTCTGAATGTTGCCCAGGTTCCTGCTCCTGATCCAATGGTGACCCTCCCTTGAGTATCCAAATGCCCAAGGATCCTCTAAGTCTCCACATCCAGAGAATTGCTGCATTTTAAAATGCTTAGGAACCTTCAGCACCTTTTTGCAAAGAGTGGAACTCTATGGCCCCAAACAATTTAAAATCGATAGGAACCTTGGCTAGCAGGTGGTCCTCAAGCTTCCTGGATACTGAAGAAACTAGATGTCCTTTCTGTGCACTTAAGATGTCTTAACAATTATTTCAGCAACACTGAATAGACTATAAAGCTCAAATCCCATAACCTAACACGTCAGTTTTGCCCATTTACTGAGACTTTCTCATCTTTCCACTGAATTCTTGCCCATGTGGAACTGTATTTAAAAATGAGTATCACTGGTAGTGTAAATGTGTTCTTTACTGTTTGACATGAGATGCATTTTCCTTGCTGCTAACCAAAGTGTGACCTAGCCAAGATGTCAACCTCAGGAGTGCCACTGAGCAGCACCTGGCCAAGGGAGTGCGTCCTGCTAGCTTGGTGCAGCAGCCCAGCTGTTCTCTTTCTCAGCAAGCCACCCCCCCGCCCCCACAGGCACCCTCATCTCTTCTCCTTCTGAGGACAGTAATGAGGCTGGATCATCCCCAACCACCATCCTCACAGCTCCTCCTCAGGCCAGCACTTTCGGTTGGTCAATAATGCTTCAGAAAATTGGACTTGTGTACTGAAATGAAATTAGTGGATTTTTCCTGCTCCAGGACCTTTTTTTTTTTTTGGTGGTGCTAGATATGGAACCTAGGGATGCTCTGCTGCACCCCCAACCCTTTTTAAAGTTATTCTTTTTAAAATTTTTTTATTAGCTACACATGACATTACAATGATCTTGGCAATTCATACATTTGAATCAATTGGGGTATAATTTCTCATTTTTCTGATTGTTCAGATTGCAGAATCACATTGGTCATACAGTCACCTATATACAGCAATCATAATGTCTATTCTGTTCTGCTGCCCTTCCTATCCCCTCTTCCCCTCCCCTCCCCTCCCATCACTTCTCTCTATAAAGTTATTCTTTATTTTGAGACAGGGTTGCACTGTTGCTGAGCCTGGTCTTGAACTTGCAATCCTTCTGCCTCAGTCTCCAGAGTAGCTGGGATCACAGGCTTGGCCACTGTACCTGACTCCACATATGTCCACGTGCAGAGCTTCTCTCCAGGTGTTCTGCAAAGCTCTGGGTGAAGGACGCCCTACAGTGACCACACCAGCCCTTGCTTTCCTAGTACACCTTGTTTGGAATGCAGGTGAGGGCAGGGCTTCCTGCAAGCTCAGCCCCACACTGATGGCAGGTGAAGAACTGCTCCCCAGTATGCCCTACCTGATGGACAACAAAGGGGGAGAACTGGCTGAGGGCGAGGCCACACCGCTGACACCTATAGGTCTCCTCTCCAGCATGGGTCTTCTGGTGCTTCACAAGATCATTCTTGTGGATGAAGGCCTTCCACACTGGCATCACCTGTAGGGATTCTCCCCAGTGTGGATTCTCTGGTGCACGATGAGGCAGAGTTCTGGCTGAAGGACTTTCCACAGTCGTGACACTCGTAAGGCTTCTCTCCAGTGTGGGTCCTCTGATGTGAGAAGAGGTGCGAGCTGCAACCAAAGCACTTCCCACAGTCCTTACATTCGCAAGGCTTGAGGCCAGTGTGGATCTGGTGGTGCACCACCAGGTGGGACCACTGGCCACAGGACTTCCCACACTCATTGCACTCATAGAGCCGCACTTGGACGGGAGTTCTCTGGTGAGGATGAGGTGCGTGCTCTGTCGGAAG
Source organism: Marmota monax (assembly GCF_021218885.2). Classification (NCBI taxonomy): domain Eukaryota; kingdom Metazoa; phylum Chordata; class Mammalia; order Rodentia; family Sciuridae; genus Marmota; species Marmota monax. Next base: position 96,289 of record NW_026694888.1, on the reverse strand, counting down.
GCCTTTTGGGGCATTTGTAGGGCTTCTCTCCTGTGTGTGTTCTTTGGTGCCTAATGAGCCTGGAGCTGTGGACAAAGGACTTTCCACACTGACTGCATGTGTGCAGTTTGTCCCCAGTGTGTGTCCTCTGGTGGGTGACCAGGTGGGAGAAACAGCTGAAGGACTTTCCACACTCTTTACACTCATAGGGCTCCTCGCCAGTGTGCGTCTTCTGATGCCCAACAAGGTGGGAACTCCGGCTGAAGGACTTTCCACACTCTTTACATTCAAAGGGCTTCTCTCCAGTGTGAATGAGCTGGTGCCTGGTAAGATTGGAGCGCCAGCTGAAGAACTTTCTGTATTCCTTACACTCATAGGGCTTCTCCCTGTGTGTTCCCAGAGACATGTGGAGGGATGCCCCGGGATTGAGAGGGCTGCTGCCAGCAGGGCACTTGCAGGGCTGGCCTCCTGTGCGATCTCTCGAACATTCAATCAGGTGGATGCTTTTGCAGAAGGCCTGGCCACACTCCTCACTGTCACCTATGCAGTGCCCCTGATGCCCCCTAAATGCCAGGTCATGTTTCATGCTTCTCTCATCTGAGCCCCATGTGTGGAAATACTCCCTCAGCACCAGCTGAGCAAGAAGGAGGCAGCTGCCCTCATACTTACCGCTCTCACAGACCCTGCCTGGAGGAAAGGCTTTCTTTGGGGTGAAGGCCACTTGCCTCAAATGTCTGTCTTGGTTCTCCTGATACTTGCCCAATGGGTCTTCCAATGACAGATACCAGAGATCCTTCCTTGCCATTCCTTCCACTTTAATGCCACAGGGTTCTTTTTTTTTATCTTGAGAAATGTTCTTACTGTAAACAGGTGATTTCATTTCAACAGTAGAATCCAAATCTGGACACACCTCTTGGTGAACTGCCCTCTCCACCAGCCAGGGCTCTTCCCCTTTCTCCAACTGCAGGATCACCTCTAATAGGAATCTGGTGCCCAAGGACACCAGGTTCTCATAGTTCTCCAACATCGCATCTTTGTACATGACCTGCTGAGCTGGGTCTAGCAGCTGCCACTGCCATTCCTCTCTCCTGAAGTCCACAAGCACATCCTTGAAGGTCACCATTGTCTGGGACCAGGCAGGCAGCAACGAGGCCTCCATGCCCTCCTTGTACTTGGCAACACTTTCCTGAGCAACGGGAGAGTCCTGTTTACCATCACCAGGCTGTTCGCTCCTCGGCTTGGGGCAGCCCTCTGCTCTCATGTCCTTCTCCCCGAAGGCGCTCTTCAACATTCGTGGTAAGTTCTCCCAGCAATCGCTGTGGCGTCTTTACTGCACCTCTTATCTGCCGTCTTCCCGCAAGACTCCCCTCTTGTTCTGGCTGAGTAGCATAACGAGTCTTGGTCTTGGTGGAGCAGTTCCCCTTTCCTGGATCACACAGAGAACTCCAGCCCATCTTCTTATTTGGTCACGTGGTGCGTGGGGGGTTGCCCTACTTGTCCCGCGGGCACCTCCGCCTTCCCGTGCGCGGGAAGCGGGAAGCGGGAAGCGAGGCCGGCCAGGAGGCGGCGGGCACAGGCAGCAGGCCCAGGGCCACGCCGGCAGGGCGGCGTCCACCGTGGCGCCGGCCCGCCTCAGTTTTATTTTTTGATTAATTGATTTTTTTTTTTTTTTTTTTTGCTGGTGCATTTACTGACACACACCTGTGTAGGAATATATACAGATTAATATACACATAAGCTCTCAAACTAGAACCAGAAATCAATATGGTTCAACAACCTGCATTTGTTATTCAGAATATTTTGAATGGCTATCATCTGGTATCTATTTGTTCTTTACCTTTCAAACAGCTACATAGTATTATGTTATAGAAGGAACTGTAAAAGTACTTAACATTCTGTGGGTGGCTGCTACAAGGTCTCTACTCTAAGCCATCCATGCTATTGATAGATGCTTTGTTTCCTAAGCTTTAGAATGTAAAATAATGATGGGAAGAACATTCTTATCCATAAATAACCCTTCACATATAAAGTTATGTCACTGATAGGGTCTTACAATTGGCATAACCAATTCAAAGACACAAAAAGCTTAAAGCTGCGAATAGATATAAATCATTCAATAATTTTGATTAATTTTTTTTTATATTGTGAAAAATTAGCAGTGTCTCACACTCATGTGTGTGCACCTGTGTCCACCAAGAGAAGCCCCTGGCCTGCCTATCTGTGCTGGGAGTTGAGACTTGCCATGGGCCCAGGAGATAGTAAAGGGGGGGGGCATCACATCATGGAAACCATGCACCTTCTTCAAAGCCCCTGCCCTGGGGGCTTTTCTTACTGCCTTTTAAACAGAGAAGACAAATTTTAACAGAGAAGAAGAGGGATTGCTTTTTCCTATAAGAGACTTAGGGGAATTCAGGGTGAAAAGCTCTCAACTCTATTCAAGTCAGCCTGAATATAAATTTTGTCTGATATGTTAACATTTTACATCACTTGTCATAACGAGTAAACACTAACATGCTATTTTTAATTACAGCTCATACTTTGTTTGGATTCTCTTAGTTTTTACCTTTTCCTGTTCTGGGACCCCATGCAGCATTTAGTCATTAGTCTCTGTAGGGGCTCTGTGCAGCTTCTCTGACCTTCCTTGTTCTGATAACATTGTTGAGGAGGATCTTCCAGGTATTTTCAGATTGTTCTCCACTGGGGTTTCCTTTTCTTTTCAGATTTAGCTTGGGGCTATGGGTCTGGGGGAAGCAAGTCACAGAGTTGGAGAGATTACAGGTTGTGACAAAATAAGAAACACATGTTTGTCCTCTGCCCTCAGTTCCTGGAGCAGAGCTCTCCAAATCCTATTTCCTGAGTGACAGGGGTGTTAGGAGCATCTTTTGTTCTAATATTTGTTTCTTTGCACAGAGTTCCTAAATCCTTCAGACTCTTTTAGGTAATATATGGGTCTTTTGCTCTCATAAGGATCTCGGTGTGCTCTAGGGCAGCTTTAGGATGGAGGATGGTCATGAGAGAGACCCAACAAATGACTAGAAGCTTGGAACTTTCAGTCCTCATTCCATCCTCAAGGGAAAGAAGCTGGAGATTGAGTTAATAGTCCATCATTCCTATGTGATTAAGTCTCACAGAGCTCTCCATAAGCAGTGGTTCAGGGAGTTTCTGAGTTGCTGAACACACCCATGTACAGGGAGGGTGGTGCACCCAACTCCACGCAGGCAGAGCCTCCTGTCCTGGGGATCTTCCTGGACCTTATCGTGTACATCTCTTCTGAGTGTTCATGTCTATCCTTTATAACAAACAAGTGTCTTAGCTGTCTCGGGCTGCGGGCTGCTATACCAAAACACTTTAGGCTGGATGATTTATAAACAACAGAAATTGACTCTCTACAGCTCTGGGAAGTCCAGGATCTAGGCTCTAGGGCCTCCTCTTCCTAGGTAGTGTCTTCTAGCCATGTCCTCATGCAGAATGTAGAAACAGGCTCAGGGAATTAACCCTGTGATTGGATTGTCCGTGATGGCAGATAGGGTGTGACTGGGAGAGGTGGGTCCCTGGGGGCATGGCTTTGGGGTATATATTTTGTATCTGGAGAGTGAAATCTCTCTGCTTCCTGATCAAGGTATGAGACACTTCCCTCCACCCCACTCTTCTATCATGATGTTCTTCCTCATCTTGATCCCTGGAGGAATGGAGCCAGCCTTCTATAGACTGAGCCCTCTGAAACTGTGAGCTCCCAAATAAACTTTTCCTCTTTTGCCATTGTTCTTTTTGGCTCTTTTAGTTGCAGCAGTGATAAAAGCTGATGAAAACAACTGCTTTCTCCTGTGCACATACCTACAATAGGGTTAATTAAAAAATGAGGCACAGTAAAATGTTGACAGTAACTAATAACAATTAATAATAATAATAATAATTAATAAAATCAGTGAATGTAGTTTTGCTATCTAAAATGTACTATTGTGCTCATCTTCTTAAGATGATGTGAATTAACAGCTTTTACAGATGCTCTTATGTGTATTTCAAGCATCATTGCTCTTATGCTCTGGAGCTCTTGCCATGTAAAATTAATCAGTGAAACACAAACTCTTTAAGAACATGAAAGCAGATCTGATAACCAAAATGGCTAGTAATCATTAGGATGCAGGCAGTCTATGCACTGGTAATGAAGGGAAAATAGGTAACACATGCCATGGGAGTGGCACAATGAATACAGTCACCAGCATCAAAAAGAAAGAAAAGGAAAAACGTATATACTCTCATGTAATAAAAAATGAGAAGCTTGGGGCTGAGGTGGTGGCTCAGCGATAGAGTACTTACCTAGCATGTGCAAGGCCCTGTTTTCGATCCTCAGCACCACAAAAATAAAATAAATAAATAAATGAAATAAAGGCATAAAAAATGAGAAGCTTTTTGTTGTTGTTGTAAACAAGTACTACAAGAAATGCCAAATAACTCACTAAACTTAAATGGAATGGTAAAAGACAATACCATAAAACCATACAAAATAATAAGAAGTGATGTTAAAGAGAGCTAAGTAGATAAATATAGAAAATAGTACAACAGCATTTTGAACTTGTGACTTCTATATTCTATTTTATTTGAAAGTATAAATGCAAAAGCAGTACTCACCAATTTATGTTGAACGGCACATATTATCCCATTTCTTGATGCTATAAAAAGTACTGGGCACTGTACCAGGAAAACAAGACTTATTTAACTCACAATTTGGGGACTGAAAGACCAATATCCAGGGTCTCATTAATTTGATTTCTGATTGGTACCCAGTTTTCTGCATTATAATATGGTGGATGACATCATGGCAGGAGTATGTGGGACAGGGGAAAATGACATAGGCAGGCAGAAATTAGAGATAGTCTCACCTTATCATAATCTTACTTTTTCAAGAACTCACTGCAAGACACTCTTCTGAGTGTGATGGCCCAATGACTTGATAATCATGCACTAGACTCCACCTCACCCTACTTAAAGATTCAATCAGCTCAACACTACCACATTAAGAGCTAAATATGCAATGCATAAAACCTTGGAGGCTAAACCCCATTCAAACCATTGTGCACATAAACACTTTATAAAAATATCCCGTCATGAAAATATGGATCAGAGTTGAGGGACAGGGTTGTAAAGAAGCAGAATTTTGTATACTTATGATACTAAGTAGATATAATGCAAATTCATTTTATAAGGTTAGAATATTAATTAAAACTAAGAAAAACAAAACAATATGCTAACATGAGGAAAAAAACTGCAACGATGCAACAGAAAGCATAGAGCATGAAGAAAAGGAACAGCAAAATACCAGAAATATTGCTTTAAATGAAAATAGATCCAACTCTCCAATTTTAAGGAAGATACTAAAAAATAAATATGAACATGAAGAATAAAGACTTAGGAGGTTGCGATAGGAGGATGGCAGTTGGAGGTCAACCTCAGCAACTTGTCAATGTCCTATCTCAAAAAATAAAAAGGGCTGATAACATACTTCAGTGGAAAAGAACACGTGGGTTTAATAGCTAGTACTGCATAAAAAGATACAGCTGTGTACAAGGAATTCACTTTATATTCAAAACCACATAAAGGTCAGGAATGAGAGTGAACCCCCCCAAAAAAAGAACCAAAAGATGGATGGAATAATGATGTAAATGTCACACAACATACATTGTGACAAAACTGACATATGACATTTGTAATTTTTACTAAAAATGTATTCTAAATTTACATGTTAAGTAGAAAAAAGTTAAATAAAAACATAGCAGAACTGAGATAAAAGAACCAGTGAACATAAAATGAATTTTATTTTCCTTAAAAAGATTAACAAAATTGACCATTAAATCTAACCATAGAGGGCAAGAAAGAGAGAGAGGAGAGGGAGACAGACAGACAGACAAAGAAGATTGAAATTACCAAAGATAGAAATAAAACTTGGGACATCAATTCAGAATTTACAAAAAAAGTAGGATTTTTTCAGAATACTATCAACAACTGTATGTAACAAATAAGATAAACTAGATGATGTGGACCAATTCCTAAAAACAAGCTGACTTTGTTGGGAAAAGTATAAACGGCAGCCATACCCCAGAGAAAAAACCCCAACATGGCGCCTAAGCACCTCTTCTTCCTACCTTCTTCTTTTCTGCAGTGGCGCGAAAAGTTCCCGCCCGTGTGAACATTCCTGCCGGCGCCAATTTCAAATCTCGCTGGCGGGGAACCTTAGCCCCAATGAGAACTAATTCCTGGGCTCCGGAGCTGATATCTGAAAGAACTTGCCAATAAACGGGTTGCCTGCCATTTATCTAAACCCTACCATCTCCCCCTTAGTTCTATATAAGCACACTGCTTTTTGCAATAAAATTGGAATTCTCCCGGCGAAGTGTCTTTGCGTGGGGAATTCTTTCAGACTTAAACTAACATAAAAAGGAATTGAAAATCTAAAGATATGTATAATAAGAGAGTGAACCAGTGATCAAAAAATCAATAACTAATAAATGACATTTAGTCTAGAAGTTAAGAAGTGAAACTATATTAGTAGAAAATATGGCTTTCTGTGTAGAAATCTATAGAACTTTTACAATAAAAATACTGCACCGTGTTTTCTGGATACAAGAACAATAAATGTAAAGTAATTTCAACTTTTTAAGATTATATACTCTGGGCCGGGGGTTGTGGCTCAGTGGTAGAGTTCTTGCCTGGTACATGTGATGCACTGGGCTTAAACCTCAGTACCACATAATAAAATGAAAGTATTGTGTTCATCTTCAACTAAAAAATGATTTTTAAAAAGATGAGGTAGTTTGTTTTTGAGGCCTGAATATCTGTTTCAAGTGATCTAGTCGGTTGGTCATGCTGGGGATCAAAGCTAGGGCCTTGTGCCTGCAAGGCAAGCACTCCACCAACTGAGCTATACCCTCAGCCCTCATTTGATTTTTAATTTGGTTTATTGATTCTTTTTGAGGGAGATTTCTGACTGACTCTTCTTCAGAATCTCTATTTATTGAAATATCTTATTTCTTGTATTTTCTCTCTCATTTCACTTTTTATGTCATTGTTCAACTCATACATCAATTTAACCATAAAGTTTCCAAATTTCATCTCTGACATTTTCTCCACTGTGGTGTAGATGGAGTCTGTGGTTGAGGTATTCTGTATTGTTCTAAATGGTTTATTCCCTTGCTTTTTCATATTGTTTGCTTTTCTACTCATCTATCTTGATGGATCTGAAGCTGATCACAAGTTTAAAGCCAGCCTCAGCAATGGCGAGGCGCTAAGCAACTCAGTGAGACCCTGTCTCTAAATAAAATCCAAAAAAAGGGCTGAGGATGTGGCTCAGTGGTCGGTGTCTTGGAGTTCAATCCACGGTACCCCCTCCCCCGAAAAAAGAAAATATCTTGAACAAATACTAAGTTCTTCTCCTATTAAACAGAATTCTCTGGTTGGGTGATGTATACTTCCTGCCAAGAACAGTCTGTGAGAGGTGGTGGAAGCTCAGCTTTTCCATACTCAGAGCTGCGTCACTTTGCAGCGCTGGAGGGGATGTTTTAAGAGGTCTAGCTGACTTCCCTTGTTTTTGTTTACCCAGCAATGAACAACCTGCTTTCTGCCACTTCATCTGCCCCATTAGAATATACTCACCCATTACATAGCTCAAAAAATGTTGTTGAGTGCCAACCCCGTGTTAGATGCTGTGGGAATACCACGAAAATGAGTAAGGGGGAGAGCCCTGTTAATGAGAGAGACTCATATCATGACTCAATAAAGTGGAATCCCAAATAACCATGAAAACTAAATGGTTAGGGCTGTCATTATAAAGAAACAGCCTTACTAGAACCTAAGATGAACTTACCAAGAGCCTAGACTTTGTGTTTGTGGGTTGCTATGCTGATTTATTTTCAGCTCCAACTGATGTGGAGAGGCAGATGTGTAAGGTCTTTTTGGAAGTTGTTTCCTCCTTATGCATTCCTGCAACCCTAGGCCTGCACTTTGGCTTTTGCATGCCTTGCATGGCACTGGAATTATGTGTCAAATAAACGTGCTGGGCTATTTTGTCACCTCTTGCCAGCCAAGGCATTCCACCAGGAGGCAGGCTGCTTTTCTCCTTCGTGTTTGTAGCATAGGGGAGAAGAACCAGTCTTATCTATGCCTACTGCCAGGACTTTGGCTGAGACCCCACCACAAAGCAACATCACATCCGCAAGAGAAAACCATGTAAATGAATTTAAGATGAATGTTTTAGATTTTTGTTCTGTTTCATCATTTTTGGGTGCTGGGGGTTGAACTCAGAGCTTCACTCATGTTACGCAAGCGCTCCTCCACTGAGCTATTTCTCCAGCCTCTTAATGTAAATCTGACACAGGGGCCTTCAGAAGAGGACCCTGGGACTCAGGAAATCCACATGCTTATGCTCAGTTTGCTGAAATGAACCCTTGTGGAGAAGCACAACTGGGCAAGGAGGTCTGACTGATGGGAGGAAACTCGGGACTCTGCAAGTCCTGTTGGCACAGGCTCCTCTGGGCCTTCTGTCTTAGGGCCCTTCCTCCAGGTACAGAGAGGACTGTAGGAATGATAGTCTTATGGCCTGCCTTAGAGGAAGGGTTCTTTTATGGCTGCTTCAGGGTGTGCGAAACAGAAAGTCTGTTGGTCCATTTTGAGAATATAGTATTTAACCTTAAATGTAAAAATGAGATGTAAGAAAGGCATCCTGAAGCCTATCTAACTTCCTGGATCCAGTGTCCAGAGGATGGCCCAAATACCTCCTCTCACGTCCATCTTGAGCTCCCCAACCTGTGTCCGGTCTAGTCACTTGAACTATAGCCCTTCCCTTTGCCCACCCCCATTTTAAATGGGGACAGACTTTCTTGGTAGCACACCCTTCTGCAAAAGTGAAGTTTGCCTGCTTCTGAGCATGTGTTTGATTCCTTGGGCACCCTCATCCCTAACAAGGGAGAGCAGCAGGAAGAAGCCAGCGTGATCTCTGCTCCTGGTGCTTCTCAAATGCCAAGGTGCCAGAGGTTGGGGGAGTGTGTCCTGCACCCCAGAAATATCCATAGTGCCTAGAACCATGCTCAGTACAGAGGAGGGCTGGTTCCATTTTTAATCAAACATGCACTTCCAGTCTTGTACAGTTCCTGAGTGCATCTATCAAAAGAGTGCAAATCACTATTCAGGTCTTTCTTCCTTCGAGTACAGATTCACAGTGCAAAGCCCTTTTCCCTCTTCCTTAATCTTGGTTGGGTTTCTGGATACAAATTTGTTGGTGTATATGTGTGGACAGGATTATTATAAGTGAAAATAGAATTTTCCCCTGACACTATCTGCATAAATTCAAAAAAGTGATGTCTATCCTACATCCATGTTATGTTTTTCTTGTAGTTCTTTTCATTTTGTTCATCTTTTTCTCAATATTCTATGTAAATAATAATGGAGGTCTTTTCTATTCTTCATATGGCTGCCTTAAATTCACTGTCTTTAGGAATACAGTTATATTCAGAGTATCCAGTGGTAAATAACTTCAACAGAACGAAGCTCTTTAATCCTGTTTTATATCTAAAAGACATACTCAACATTATCTTCAACTCTCTCTTGAGAATCCAATTAATAAGGTTATGTGCCTGAGACTGAGTGGGAATTTTAAATACCTAGAATTCAAAGTTAAGTACTGAATTCAGACAAAGCCTGAGCAATCCAGCCTGAGACTTGTACATGTGGCCATAAACAGCAAAGGAATCTTCCAGCAGCTGCCCGTGTGGTAACTGTGGTTATGGCTTCACAAAGCAAGTCTCTTGCCTCTGGCCCAAAGGATTTGGGGGCTGATTTTCCTAAGCAGAATTTCTAGAGGATGTAATAGCCTCTCACCAGAAGCAGCCCGAGCATGCTAGCAGATGCCCGAGTGAGTGGTAGGTGTCAAAACAATAGGAGACTTTGAGGGGAAATTCAGTGACCACCTGAACTCCTTCTGAGGCATATCCTGAGCCTGGTTGGTGGAGGGAGCTCCAGGCACTAGCTGCCTTGCCTGGCAAACATGCCAAAGTCACGTCAAGGTCAAAGGCGGCTTCCCTGAACCACTCTATTGCCAGGAACCATGTAGATGAGTAAACAACTGCAATCCCATTTGTAAATGTATTGAACACTTTAAAAATGCAGTAGGTTAATTACCCTATGCTGCTGATCTACCAGAGTTTCTTACTAGATTTTTTTAAAGTTGCTAATGGACCAAGATAGTAATTCCTTGTGGATGAACCCCACTACCTACTGGATTTTGAACATCATTTCTGGGGAACTGGACCTTCCCTTATGTTTTAGGAAGCACATCTGCATGTCTAGCTGGTGTGGCTGGAAGTCCTGCAACCATCACACCAGCCTCACTCCCTGCCGCAGCTTGTCATTCACTTGCCATCTGTTGCTGATGCGCTTGGTGCTGCCATGGCAACAGGCTGAGGAAGGTTCTTATCTTGGGGTCCCATGCAAGGGTACAGGTCAGACTGTCTATCCTTCAGGGTCATCTTTAGAAACGCAGGAATTATCCAGCACAGCAAGGTAGTCTTCACTCCTGTCAGTGAGATGCAAGTGTAGACCTCATAAACACCTGCCCATCAGTATGGGCTTACACCAACCCTGTAGTCCTTACAAATAAAATGATAAAAAAGAAAAAAAATAATGAATACATAACACAGAAATTGGGAATGTAAACAATCACCATAAGATGACATTACAGCAAGGTTGCTGTAATGCTCTAAGGTCCAAAGACGCAAATCCTCTTCTCCAGAAGTGATGTTCAAAATCCATGTGATTAGATGTAAGAAACACACCTCGCTGTGAGTCCCACTCTAGACACATTGGGGCTCCTGAGCTCTTTCTCCCTGGAAGGGACCTGCTTTACCCTGCACTCACCAGTCTTCTTGGCTCAGAACGCTGCACAGGCAGGACTCTGCTGCCCTCTGCTGTCACTGAGGCAGAGAGCAGAGGCTGAGAGACACCTCAGCACCTGTCAGCATCCCTGCCCAGAGAAGAGCTTGTGAAGACCTGAAGCCACCGCTGCTCCTCAGCCTCACTGAAGGATCTGTGCAGGTCGGGGAGGGAGTCAAGGTAGGTCTAAAGGCCACCGCCAAAGGTCAAAATGGTCCATTGAGGTGGCAATTTGTTTTTCTTTTTTTGGATTGGGCACCATCCAAACATTGTTTACAAGAAAACAAAACCTCATCACATTCATCTGTCCATTTATTGTCCCTGTAATATGAGGGTGCAGGGTCAGTTTAAGTGCTCCAAAGTAAAATAAAGCAGGGTGAGGGCAGCGGGAGTGCTGGAGAGGGGCTTCCTCTGAGGAGGTCGGGAGGGAGACTGCAGGGCCCCTGGGGTTATCCCAGGCAGAGGAGAGGCAGATGCATGGATCTCGCGGCTGGAGTGCCCTGGAGCATGTCAGAGCCAGGCTTATCCTGGGAGCACAGTGGCTGGAAATGAGAATCAGGCTGGTGACGGCAGCAGAGGTTGGGTCCTATCCAACAGCCCCATCATGTGAGCCATGTGTGCAATTTTAAAATTTCTAGTATCCACAGTGAAAAAGTAGAAAAGAAATAGATGAAGTTAATATTGATAATACATTTTATTTAGCTCTAATATTCCAAATGGTATCATTTGAATATGTAATTAATATAAGAAATACTAATGAGTTGTTTTGCTTTGTATGCACTGAATCTTTCAAGTTTGATGTGCCTCTTCCATTTACAGCACACCTCACCTGGAAGTAGGTGCTTGTGAAGGGTTCATAGTCAAATGTAGCCATAGCTATAATTTTAAAGGTGGTAAGAGGCATATTTGAATGTCTGAGTGCTTTCTGCATTCAAGGCAGTTTTCTTTCAGGCACTTTAGAGGTGACTCCTATGAAGAATAAGTGAGCAGTAGAACCAGGTCCAACTTAACCCAGGTCAGAAAGCCTGGCCTCGTTGGGGCTTTGTTTTATTCAGGGGAAGAAGTCAGACAAGATCTCAAGAGGTCTGAAGAGAAGTAAATTCTACCCAGATTCCATGCAGGTCATTCATGGCTGCAGAAGGGAGACAGCAAGAGGGACATGGGAGTGGTGGGCTGCCCTCTGTCACACACAGGCCCTGCCCACACCATCAGGCTCTGCAGAGCTTGCTTAGGAGCTTCTGTGGTGGTCTTGACTCCCAAAATGGCTACACAACAGCGTGTGCATCAGGCTGAGTGTGTTGTGCACCCATTTTCTCACTTGCAGTGCAAGGTGGGCTGAGCCTGGAGTCATGTCAAGTGCTTGAGACAGTCCCTGCTGTTGAGTGTCAGTGGCTCCTCAGGGGGACATCTCTGTCCACTGCTATAGAATCTCAGCTCTGTTCTTCAACCCAGGCCCAGGCAGGCTTGATGGTCAGGACCCAGGCACAACCTTCTGCTTGGGCAGAGGCTCAGGATTTGCTTCCAGCCTTGGGCTTTCTAGAAGCCTTCTGTGGGACACCCTTGGGAACCATGGGGCATTCACTGTCCCTCATGCTGGAAAGGCAAAGGACTTGATCCGACTGAGTGCCTGCGACCTGGGGAAAGTAAGACAGTAGCGAGATGCTTGCCCTTCCCCAGCTCAGCCGTTCTGACACGTGTTTCATGAAGGCCCGGAAGGTCCTGTGGGACTGCACATCCGCAGGCTACAGATGAGCCCACTGTCCCAAGAAACTGCATGGTGTTGGCTTGGCTGGAGCTCTGCTCACAAGAAGACCAGGGTAAGACACTGCCATGTTTTATTTCCTTAGCTGTGCGTCTGAAACAATTTTGCTGTTACACTGATGTGTATGCATTTCCAGGAGAGCCTTGCCTCCTCCTTGTCCTGGGCCCTTACCCCTCTCTCTGGCATCTGCCGTCTCACCCACTAGTGCTTCTTTCCCCAGCAAGTGCAGACATTCCCCAGTCACTGCCCATCCCTTGAAGGAGTTTGCTCTTTCTGCGCTGTTCCTCCACCTCGTTTCCTCCCCACCCACTGTGGCCTGGCCTCCTCTGCGGTGCTCTTGGGCCACCCTCACAGTTCACCCTCCCAGTCACTGCAGGGGAAGTTCAGTGGAACTGCAGAGCTGGGGAAGGACGGGCAAACTGGAATGTTCAGCAGAGAGCTTCGTGAATGGGGAGACTGGATGGGATGAGGTTGATATTGTGATGTAATGAAGATTTAATTGTGATCAGAATGGATGTGACCATGTCAGTGATCATGCACTGAGCCCTGTGACATTCCACCCAGTCACCCAGTGCTTCACAGGCCTTCGATACAACACCCAAGACAAACCCTTGAATGGGCCATTACTATTTCCACTTTGCTGATGAGAAGATAGATGCAGAGAGGCCAGCTCACCCGAGCCTGGCTACTGGAGTCAGGCCCCACGTCCAGGTCTGACTACTCACACATGGAGCTCCCACCCACCTGGCAGAACTGACTCTGCCCCTCACCCAGCCTGTGCTCACAGTGGCTCCTAGCACTGGGGTTTGGATTTTCTTTCACTGGTTTAAAAGCAGTGTTAAAAGAATCCTATTATATAGCAATAGAAAGTACACTAGAGGGACCTAGGACTCAAAGAGTTGGAGAGAGATGGAAATTGACTGCTAATGAGTGGAGGCATTAAGTTGGAGTGATGTAAATATTCCACAAATTGATCATGACTATAGATGCACAACTCTATCAATGCCAACAACAACAATAAAAAAACATTGAATTCCATACTTTGAATGGGTGAATTCTACAGTATAGGAATTGTATTCAATTAAGCTGTTCCTGGGGTAAAGAGTGACTCCATTTAAAGGTATTTAGCTTACTTCTCTGACAACCAAATATGACATGTGTAGGAAGCCACTGCTATTTGTCAAATTCACAGCCAGTAAGTGTTCAAAGCAAGGCTTTACTTGTATGTAGATGTGAGGGTAGGCTCTGTGTGTCAAGAGTCTGCCTTTCGGGCTGGGGATGTGGCTCAAGCGGTAGCGCGCTCACCTGGCATGCGTGCGGCCCGGGTTCGATCCTCAGCACCACATACAAACAAAGATGTTGTGTCCGCCGAAAACTAAAAAATAAACACTAAAAATTAAAAAAAAAAAAAAAAAACAAGAGTCTGCCTTTCAGGCCATCGCTGATCAGGCATGTCACCAAGAGCCAGTAGCTGAAAGCCGCAAGCAGCTCTGGATGGAGCCAGTCTCTCCTGTGCCTTTAGAAGATCATGGGTCCCCAGAAGCAGCACTCAGAGGCTTGAATGCTGGTCAGCAATGACACAAACGATGTTGCCTCAGGTCACGTGCAGCCAGCGATGACACAGGTGGTGTCATCCCAGGCCACATGCAGCAGTGTCTCTGCCCTGCCAGTGATGACATAAGTAGTGTCACCTCAGGCCACATGCAGACAGTGATGACACTATGGTGCCGCCTCAGGCCATGTGCAGCATCTCTGATTCCAATGACCACACTGCCTTCAGCTGAGGGTCGCTGTTCTAACTCTCAAAACAACGTGAAGAGAGGAAGAACCCAGGCAATTTGGTCTCCCTGTCCCTGGGTGCTGACTGCCATGAGGGCCTCCAGTGGGAGGGACAGGACAGCTTTCAGCTTTGGAAAAATGGGAACTCCAGATGAACTCCAGCTTACCCAGGGAGTGAGAGTGGCTTGACCAGACCTTCCACTGTCTGTTTCTTCTGACCCTATTCCTTCATTACCTAGATTAAATTCCCCTCAATGTCACACTGGAACTGAGCTGCCTACCTCTGACCTGTGGCCTTCTTCCACAGAGATTGCTCCAGGGTACCTCCATGTCCTAAGCAACTGTCTCTAACAAACTTTCTGTTCATCCACAGCATCATAGAGGGCTCCTGTCAACACCCTGAGAATTACCTGATCTTTCTCAGCTAGCCCCACCTCACCAGCTCATTACAGAGGGTACCAGAATTGTAGGCTGTTTGCTCCTTTCTTTGCTGTGCAGGAGAAAGTCTCACTAAAAGAGGAAAGAATGCCTTGTAAATCTACATGGCAGACGAGCAGAGCAAGAGACAAAGGGGACAGAGAAGGTGACACTGGGGCAGGGGGTCTGTGAGGGAGGTGAGCAAGAAAGGAAAGCAGGCTATGGGTAACAGAGCCCCCCACTTCTGAGCTTAAGGGTGTGGGCAAGGGGTTTCAGCTCTGCACAGTCCCTGGGTTGTGCATCAGCTCTGTCTTTGCCTGACACCTGGCCCTGAGACTGATGACCTGGGCTAAGCACAGTGGATGTGTCCACTAAGAGGAAGGTCCCTTAGATCCATTTGAAAAGGTAGTTGATGGTGCATTTGGTCAGAAACCTGAGAGCTTAAGAATCCTGGGAGTGGGCTGGCATTATGGCTCAGTGGTAGCATACTCGCATAGCAAGCGCGAGGCCCTGGGTTTGATTCTCAGCACCATATAAAAATAAATAAAAGTATTGTGTCCAACTACAACTAAAAAATAAAAAAGAATCCTGGGAGTGAGGTTTAGCTATAGGTTTAGCTATGAGTTAAGATCCCAAAGAGACGTTCCACCCTGGCTAAAGGAATCGTGCTTTCTTGGGTGCTCAGGAATCTAACTTTCTGAGTGAGAATGACTTGAAGAGACAAGAAGCTGCTTTCTTTATAAAGTGCTCACTTTGATGAAGATTTCAGGGGCATATTGTATATTATTGGTGAAGAGTTTCAGATTCCTCATTCTAAAATCCCATTTCCTGTTCAATTTCATGGTAAGAAAACAGAGGAGCCCACAACTTGGGGGCAGAGCTGGTCTGAGCAGAAACCCTTGCCCCACTTCTTGGCTGTGGGTGAAAGAGGAAGACTTGGCCAGCGGATCCAACAGCACCATCCCCATATCGCTTAGCACATGCACTGACTGTGTATGAACACATGCATGGCACACGGAAGGGGAGAGCAGCAGATGGGGCCTCTGCTGCATGCTCCTGTGTAGCAGACATCCATCATCCTCATTTTAGAGATACCCAAGTCTGGTCTCGGGAAGCTTTCATGAAGTCAGGTGCCTGGGAAGTGCCAGGATAGGTTGGCATGCAGGCCTCCTCCTTTTAGTCTTCTTCTGGTGTCACCATCCTTTCCATTAAGAGTAAGGAAGTCTGTGTGGCCCTGGGTTGCTTGGCCCTCCACATTTCTACCTGACAACATCTTCTTTGTCTAAGGGAAGTTTTGTATACAGTTAGGAGTGTCCTCTCTCTCTCTCTCTTTTCTTGGTACTGGGGATAGATCCCAGGGGTGCTCTACCATGGAGCTACATCCTTAGCACTTTTTATTTTTATTTCAAGACAGGCTCTTGTCAAGTTGGTGAAGCTGGTCTCAAACTTGCCATCCTCTTGCCTCAGTTTCTGGAGTTGCTGGGATTGCAACCTGTGTCACAGTGCCTGGCAAGGAGAGCTGTGTTGCTTTTGGAAGGTGGTTTTGCAGTAGCTAGGTTTAACGGCCTGTTGAACATTTCAGTGCTCCACACCGTTAATAACAAAATTGGTCCTGATGAAAACTCGGTGGAGCTCTGCCATCTTACAGCATCTCCACATGGCCCTTCCCAGTGGTACTGAATGATACACAGAGTGAGTGAGTGAGTTGCTTTGTTTACTCGACTTGGGTTTGCAGGTGAATCAACTGACTGCGGAATAATAGTGTGTTTACACAAACTAATTTGAAAATGTACTTCTTCCTCCTTTCCTTGCTCTTTGCACAAAGAGGAAAGAAGAAAATTGCATGTGGCCCCTAGTTACCAGGTCCTGTCCCTGGTCTATCTGTGCATAAACCCCTCAAGGTCAGTGTTATGGGATAGAGTGGGTGAAGCCACAGCATTTGCCCATGTGCCAGCCATTCACCCTGAGTTAGTAAAAGGGCACAGTGAGGCTCCTTCCACAGCTAACCCAAGTACCCCATTAAAACCTGAGAATGTTCAAATTAAGCCACAGGATTTTAGATCTTTCTTCTTTTAAGAAGAAAAAGGATGGAGGTGAAAAACATTTCATAGGACAGAAAGGAATGTGCCTGTTATTTCTGTCAGATTAACACTTGCCCAAACTGCCCTCAAAGCCAAAGAAGAAATAGAAATATCTCCATCAAACAAGAACACAAGGGGAGCTAGCTGACCACCGATCAAATCTGTTTGTAGCTTTGCTGAGGAAACTTCTAAGGAAACATCTGTGGGACAGTGACTGCCTGAAAGGTGATGTTCTGGCAGTGCAGAGCAGGCCAGAGGCTGACCTCCTGGAGCAGACCTCAGAGAGGAGCTGGACCTCCTGGGCAGGAGGAGCAGGCACAGGCTGCAGGTTCTTGCTCCAGGAGTCAACGCTCAGTGTTGTCTTTTCAGGCATGCATGTGGCTAGTGATTTTCATCTTACTCATGTTAAGGATTCATATGAAGAAAAGCAAGCTGGTAACAAACACTTTGGAGCATCTAGATTGCTTCTGTGGTTGTTATAGAAGAACTGGTTACAAGCCTATGAATTCTTTTTAAGGTTCCTCCTCTAAAATGCTACCAGAATACCACTAAGCTGTTTTAAAGTGTTAAAAAATATTTATTATTAACAATCCCAATGAACCTAAAAGCATTTATCTGTAAGATTATCATAGTGCAGAAATACAATTAGTTTTCTTCTTGTTCAGAGAACTTGTCTGGTAGCTAATACTAAACCAGCTTGAGAATAGATTCTCAGTGTGCAGAAGTGTGGACTCACTATAGTTACGATGATGCAGACCCTCCCCCAGACTTCTCACTCCACTCATCTCATCACTGGAAGTGGATACAGGGAGGTCTCTTCAGGGGCAGAGGAGACCTGTCCTCAGATCTCACAGACTCTTGTCACATTGCAGAAAGGATTCATGAATGTACCAGCTATGAGTAGAGGAGCAAGGGATTTAGTGTAAAGGGGAAGTGCTCACTGGAGCTGGGAGTGCAGGAGATTCCAGAGACAGAGAAAGAGAGAGGGGGCTGATATGCTAATATGTGCAGAGCAGTTCAGGGGCTGGACTGGAGGTAGAGGCAGGGTGGGTTATACAGTTTTGCTATGGTTTCAAAACCAGTAGTAAATTCCCTCACATGCCTATGAAAATCTTACAGTTGTGTTGTTATTTATGAGTGTAGGCTTCTAAATTTATTATTATAAAGTCCATTAATTTAAAAAATAACTTTAGGCTGAGGACTAATCTCAGTATCGAGTATTTGCCTAGCATGGATGGGTCCCTGGGCTCAATCCCCAGCATTGCAAAACAAAACAAAACCCAAAAAACAAAAACCATGTATCTATAATGATATCCTCACTTTCATTCTGTTTCTTTCATTTGCTTACTTTTATTTTTTATCACTCTCACCAAATTTGTCTAGCTTATTAATATTTTTAAACAACTACCAACCCTCCAGGCCCATTAGCCCCACCAACACTCCTACCAGCTACTCCTGCCAGTGGTGACATTCATTCAGGGCAATGAGGTGCCTTCTTGCAGGCCTTCTGCCAAGGTCAAAAGCTGCTCCTGTCCAAGTCTGACCTTCAGAAGGAGGTCAAACTCTGCAGCTGATCTGGGATTCATGGGCTTCTCCCTTGTCCCTTAGTTCCAGAGGGGTCTGAGGGACACTCTTGTCTTATACAGCTTGGGCCCAGTCCCCAAGATCACCATTCCAGCAGAACTGGTACGAGCTAGAAAACCTCTAACTTCATTGGAGTAATCGTGAGCTATAGCCTGAACCCTGTGGACATGCCCAAGGCCAATAACCTGCCTGATGGGGGACTTAGGATGAAGGAATGGGTCTGGGGCATGTGAGTCTCTCTACACCATTTCTGACTCTGTGTGCATCTGCAATCAACTCAATGTAAGACATTTAATTATTTCAAAGAGCTCAGACTTCAGAAAAAAAGCTTAGATGACTAGGCAAATCATTTCCCTGCTCACAGGGGGAAAAGGATTGAATTAGTAAGAGATGAATGGACCAGGTACAGAACCTGGCACAGTGCAGGCTCCAAGGTCGCTGTCAGAGATGAGCAACACTCGGCCTCAAGGTGCTGGGTAAAGAGTGAAGATCCAGGTCTAGTGAGGGCCCTGTGGCTGGCAGCAGTGGGTCACACTCAGCCTCAGGGCTGTGGGTGGGTAGGCAGAGCCAAGGCATGCAGGTCTGATGAGGGCCATGTAGTTGTCACTAATAGGCAGTGCTCAGACTCAAGTTGGGGAGTGCAGAGCCAGGGCATGCAGGTATGGTGAGGGCCAGGTGGCTGTCACTGATGGGCATTGCTCAGCCTCAAGTTGGAGAGTGTAGAGCCAGGGCATGCAGGTATGGTGAGGGCCAGGTGGCTGTTAATGGTGGGCAATGCTCAGCCTCAAGTTGGGGAGTGCAGAGCCAGGGCATGCAGGGCATGCATGTAAAGCAGATATAACTGCTTTGTGATTTTAATACTATTATGATGTTCATAGTACAGCATGTAAAATTAATATAGTTGCTTTCTTATGGCCTTTAATGTTAATAAAATATCCATGCTGTAGCCTCCAAAACTAATATAATAGCTGCCCTGTAGCTTTTAATAGTATGATGATACCCATATGATGGCATTTCAAGCTGATATAATAACTGTCCTGTGGTCTTTAATACTAATGTTTTTATTAATATTGTAGTATTATAAACCAATATAATAGCTGTCATATGGCCTTTAATAGTGATATAAATCTATATGGAGCATCAAAATTGATATAACTGCCCTGTGGACTTAATAAATATTATCCTTATTATAACATCAAAAATTGATGTGACAACTACCATGTGACTTTTGATAGTAGTAAATTATTTATATTATAGCATCTAAAATTGAGAAATTAGCTGCCCTATGACCTTTACTACTAATATAATGTCAATACTGTGGCCCCTAAAACTTAAATTAGGTTTTTCTGTGATATTTTAATAATATATTATCTAAAACTAAGATAATACCTGCTCTGTGACTTGTGGTACTAATATGATATCTATAGTACAGCATCTAACTCTAATATAATGGTAGTCCTCTTACTTTAGTACTATCACGGTATCCATAATATAGCATCTAAACTAATATAGCTCTCTTGTGACCTTTAATATCTATGATATCCCTACTAAAGCACCTAAACCTAATAAGATAGCAGCATTGTAGCCTTTAGGACAATGTAATATCCAACTTTATCATCTTCAATAATATAGTAGCTGCCCTGTTGTCTTTAATACTAATATTATATCCATACCATGACCTCTAAAACTAATTCTATAGCTTCCCCGTGACCTTTGATAGTAATAAGGTATCTATAACGATTTATCTAATACTAAAACAATACTTGCCTTCTTGCTTTTAAGCTAGCATATAAAACTGATATAATAGGTGTCCAGTGACCTTTAATATTAATATAACATTCATATTTTGGCCTCCACATCTCATATAATAGCTGCCATGTAGCCTTTAATATTAACAGAATATGCACATTGTGACCTATAAATAAATATAATGGCTGCCTTCTAACCTTTAATACTAATATGATATTCATACTATCACATCCCAAGCTAATATAATAGCTGCCCTCTGGTAATTATAATTAACATATATATATTAAACCTATATTATAGATTCTAAAACTAATACAGTTTGTGCCCTGTGGCATTAAAGACTAGTAATGTGTGCATATTCTACAATCTAAAACTAATATAATAGCTTACTGTGGGCTTAAATAGTAATAGTAATAGTAATATGATATCCATAACGTAGCACCTAAAATCAACATAACTGTCCAGTTTCTTTTATTATTAAAATAATTTCCATACTGTGGTCTGCCGGGTTTCTGTTCTCGCGACTAAAAGGCTCAGGGGTCACTCTAGTTAAACTGGGCTAACTGGGCTGCACGAAATAACCACACAAGAGACACAAATACCTTTTTCTTTGGGGTTGCTGTGACGGCTCCTCTGACCTTAAGGGTCCGCAGAAAGAGAGAGAGCGAGAGCACGCGCTGACCCCTTTTATTGAGGAGAAGCTATTCAAATGAGGCAAGGGGTCAGGTTTCAGGGGCTGAGTCTATCTTCATAATGTCCACTGTCAGCAGGTTGACTGACACCTGGGTAGGCCACACCCAAGGGCACAGTAAGAGGAGGGGACACACACAAGGCACTTCCATGGAAGATTCTATCCTAAACAGGGCAAGGGGTTATATTACAAAGGAACAGGTAAGCATAGCTTCACCCATGGGGCTGTAGCAAGACACACCCATTTCTGTGACTGAGCACCTCAGCACCCAGCTGGGGAGTGTAACTCAGTCATCCATAAGGTTGGCCTCCCACAGTGGCCTAAAAAACTAACCTAATAACTATTCTGTGGACTTTAACATTAATATGATATCCATAGCGTGGCCTCCAGCACCAATGTAATTGCTTCAATGTTGACTTTTATGATAAAATAATGTTCATAAATAGCATCTAAACTAATACTATAGCTGCACTGTGACCTTTAATACTAATGTAATGCCCATAGTATGGCATCTAAAATTAAATAAGTATCTGCCCTTTGTCCTTTCAAATTAATGAGATCTTAATACTATAGCATCTGAAATAATGTAATATTTTCCCTGTGGCAATTTATACTAACATAATAACATAATATAGTATCTAAATAAAATAGAATAGCCACTCTGTGGACTTTAATGTTAATGTAATATTGGTACCATAGCCTCTAATACAAATCAAAATGTGCCTTGTGGTCTTTAATATTAATGTTTCCATACTATAGCATATTAAACTAATATATGTCCTGTGGCCTTTAATACTAATATGATATTCATATTGTACCATCTAATTTTAATATAATACCTTCTATGTGGCCTTTTCTACTAATATAATATTCCTGCTATGGCATCTAAAACTAATGTAATAGATGTCTGAAACCTCTCTTATGCTGAAGCAAAATGATATCCATGCTATGGCATTTCAAGCTCATATAAAAACTGCACTGTGGCCTTTAATACTAATGTAATATCCATAATGTAGCACCTTAAACTAATGAAATAGATGCCTATGGCCTTTAGAGTTAATGTAATATTCATACTTTAGCATCCAAAAATGATAGAAGTGTGTCCTATGGTCTTTAACTTAATGTAAAATCCATACACTACATCAAACTAATATAATTTATGTACTGTAGACTTTAATATTATTATGATATCAATAGCATACCATCTGGAACTAACATAAGAGCTGCCCCTTCGCCTTTATTATGATGTAATATTCATACTTAGAGCATCTAAAAGTAATGTAATATCTTCCCCATGCCCTTTATTATTAATGTAAAATGCATAGTATAACATCTTAATTTGATACAATAACTGCTCCAGGGCCATAACAATAATGAAATATCTATACAGTAGCATCTAAAACTAATAAAACAGCTTAATTGTGGCCTTTAATATTAATATAATATCCCCACTGTGGCCTCTAAGACTGCTATAATAGCTGGAATGCAGTATTAACATGATATCCATAGTATAACATCTAAAACTAATATAATTGCTCCTTTTGTCATTTAAAACTTATATGATGTCTATACAGTACCATCTAAAGCTTATATAATATCTGCCCTGTGGAGAGGCCATTCTTGTTATATTCTAGCTAAGAAGCTGTCTACATTTTGCCTGTGCTTGAGACTATCTGTGAGGCTGAATTTCAAGGTAATGGATTAATTATTCTGGCAGAGGCAGCACAGCATTTGGGCAGTGACATGAATATTGTTGGAAGCTTTCACCCAAGTTTACTGTGATAATCAGGATCAGAAAGCAGAGCAGAAGGATTTGAACATCTTGCAGTTTGGCCAGAAAAATGTGAGTAAAATTGGGATGTGGAAGTTGTGGGAGAGGGTGATGCATGAAGAAATGAGAAGAGAGCTGAAGATATAGTGGGGAATCCCTGAGAATGAGAGATGCCAGGATCATAGAACATCTGCCAAAGAAAGGTTGAGGAACTGAGCGGAGACAAGCCAAGACAGAGGCTACTTGGCCTGCAACCAACATGTGGGTGGAGCTGCACAAGTAAATTCTTTGGAGAGAACATCACAATGCCATGTGCCCCAGATATGCCAGATATGGAACTGCAGGATAGAGGTGTACCTGGTTATGTCCAGGGCCCATAGGACCTGCAGACAAAGGATATGAGCTCCTGAGTGGAGTTTCAAAGTATTTTCATCCATAGGGGCATAGTTTTTCACCTGGGAAAGCATGGGGTCTGCAACTCCTGTGGCCTTCCCAACAGGGGTGTGCAGACCAAACACTGGATTACATTAAGCAGAATCCCTAGGGGTGCCTGGTGCCTGGTAGTCTGCAGCTCACAAAGACCTCAGCAGTGAAGACTGCATTGTGGAAACTGGACTGCAATAACCCAAATCCTGGGGAGTAATGTGCTATTGCATCCCCCATAGGCTTCTGGGATGAGGGCTACATGGGCAGAACACCAGACTGCATTACCAGTATCCTTCATGGTTCCTGGGCAGTGCACAGCTCCCATGGTCCTGCATAGCAAGGGCTGTGTGGGCAGAATACCAGGCTACATTTCCAGGGTCCTCCAGGGTGCCTGGGCCAGTACATGGCCCACAGCCCCCATGGTCCACCATGGCAAGGGCTGTGTGGGCAGAACACTGGGCTACATTGCCGAAGTCCTGCAGGGTGCCTAAGCCAGTTCATGGCACAAAGCTCCCATGGTCCACTATGGCAAGGCTTTTGTGGCAGAGCACCCAGCTACATTGCCAGGATTCTCCAGTGTGCCTGGACCAGCACTTGGCACCCAGCTCCCATGGTCCACCATGGCGGCTGTGTGGGTAGAACACCAATTACACTGTCCAGAATCCCTGGGAATTCTAAATAAATGTATAACCTGCAGATTTCAGAAATATCCAAGGCTAGAGCTATTTAGGAAAGACAGAAGAATTATCTAGAATGCCCCAGGGCAGGGGGCTGGTGCAGCCTGCAGCTCCCCAAAGCTGCTGGGGCTTGGTCTGAGTTCAGGTTTTCCCAATCTTGGGAGTGGCCACTATGAGCTGGGATTTAACTGCTTTTCTTAAAACCCCTGATCCTAAAGTGGGATTATGTCACACTGTCTCAAAGACTACACTCCCCAGAGGGCTCTGTGGTGGCCCTTTTCTGGCTGCCTGCCCTTGGGCACAGGAGTCCTGCATGGCAAGGGAGTGAAGCAGGGCTCCACATGGCTGCCTTGCCCCTAGCTGCAGAATGCCTTACCTGGTGGAGGACAGACTGGGGTGCAGGGAGGTGGCTCTTGAACTCCCTTTTCTGCTCTTTAGAGATTTCACTCCTCCTAGTGCCACAGACAACACAGCCAGACCTAGTGACAGCAGTGGGAACAGGTTTCACCCAGTAACCTCTGGGATGGAGGAAGAAGCAGAGTCCCCAGGAAGCCCAGGAGGTTCCCCTCCTAGCAGGTGTCTCCCCCTCACAGGGAGGCGTCTGAGGTGTCTCCTCTTCAGGCAGGGTGTCTCCCTTCAAGCAGGAAGTCTCTCTCCCAGCTGTGAAACTCCCCTCCCAACCATCCAGCTGCCCTCCAAACCACCCAGCTCCCATCCCAGGGGGCAGTTCCCCTCTTGGCAGCTTGACTCCCCTGGGGGGTGGGGATTCTGGCATGGGGCGTGGCTGGGGGCGGGGCCTGGGCGCCATCCTGGATGCTGTCTCGCCCTCAGGCTGAGGAGGGAGCTTTCTCCTCAGAGCTGAGCAGAGGAGCCCTGACTGCTGGACAAGGTGGGTCATTACACAGGGCGAGCAGAGCTCCCCTCTCCTCACAGCAGCCCCAGGAGACGCTAGACCAGGAAACCCTCATGGGCCTCATTTCTAGGGGCTCCCCTGGGTTCCCTCCCAGAGCAGCCTGGGAGAGACACCAGGCCTGGGGACCCTGGTGGGACAAGTCTGTAGGGCCACCGGGGTTCCTCTCAGACAGCCTGGGGGAGATGCCAGGCCTGGGGAATCTCTTGGCCATGACTCTAGGTATGCCACAGGGTTCCCTCTTCTCAGAGAAGCACAGAGAATCGCCGGGCCTGGGGACCCTGTTAGCCATGTGTCTAGGGAAGCCCCGTGGTTCCCTCCTCAGAGCAGCCTAGAGGATATGCCAGGCCTGGGGACTCTCATGGGCCACGTCTCTAGGGATACCCCGGGGTTCCCTCTCCTCAGAGCAGCCTGAGGAGAAGCCAGGCCTGGGGATCCTCTTGGCCATGTCTCTAGGGACACCTGAGGTTCCCTCCCAGAGCAACCCAAGGAGATGCTAGGCCTGCGAACCCTCTTGGCCATGTCTCAAGGGACACCCAATATTCCCTCTCCTTAGAGCAGCCTGGGGGAGACGCCAGGCCTCGACACTCTCTTGGCCACTATTGTAGAAACTCTCGAGGTTCCTCTCCTCAGAACAGCCTGAGAAGATGCGAGGCCTGGGCACCCTCATGTGCCAGGTCTCTAGGGACTCCTCAGGGTTCCTTCCTTAGAGCAGCCTGGGGGAGTTGCCAGGCCTGGGGATACTTTTGACCATGTCTCTAAGGACACCCGGGATTCTCTACTCAGAGCAGCCTAGGGGATATGCCAGGTCTGGAGACCCTGGTGGGCCATGTCTCTAGGGATGCCTCGGGGTTCCCTCCTCAGAGAAGATCAAGTAGACATGAGGACTGGGGACCCCCTTTGGCCACGACTTTAGGAACACCTGAGATTCCCTTTCCTCAGAGCACCAGAACTGGAGACCCTGGTGGGTCAAGTCTCTAGGGACACCCGGGGTTCCTACTCAAAGCAGCCTGAATAGACACCTAGCCTAGGGATCCTCTTGGCCACATCTCTAGAAAGACCTGGGGTTCTGTCCCAGAGAAGCCTGAGGAGACGCTAGGCCTGAGGAAACTCATAGGCCTCATCGCTAGAGACAACCAAGGTTCCCTTTTCTCAGTGTAGCCTCAGAAGATGACAGGCCTGGGGACCTTCTTGACCATGTCTCAAGGGATGACCTGGGTTCCCTCTCCTCAGGACAGCCTGGGAGGGTACCAGTCCTGGGAACACCCTTGGCCACTACCCTAGGGCCCCTGGGGTGCCCTTTCCTCAGAGCACCCCCTATAGGGGGTGTCTACTTTCACAGGGGGCATCTCCACTCCCAGAGGAGCTTCAGGTGAGTAACACAGTGGGGGACTGAAGCAGGGCCTGGGCGCCACCTTGGATGCTGTCTGGCCTCAAGCTGAGGAGGGAGCTTTCTCCTAAGAGGTGAGAAGAGGGACCCTGACTGCTGGACAATGTGGGTCATTCCACAGGGAGGGCAGAGCTCCCCTCTCCTCAGAGCAGCCCCAGGAGACACTAGGTTGGGAAACCCTCATTGTCTTCATCTCTAAATGTGCCCCTGGGTTCCCTCCCAGAGTAGCCAGGGAGAGATGCCAGGCCTGGGGAACCTGGTGGGCCAAGTCTCCAGGGCTGCTG
This sequence comes from Marmota monax, assembly GCF_021218885.2. Taxonomy (NCBI): domain Eukaryota; kingdom Metazoa; phylum Chordata; class Mammalia; order Rodentia; family Sciuridae; genus Marmota; species Marmota monax. Next base: position 69,872 of record NW_026694888.1, on the reverse strand, counting down.
GGGTTCCTCTCCTCAGAACAGCCTGGGGGAGATGCCAGGCCTGGGGACACTCTTGGCCGTGACTCTAGGTATGCCCCGGGGTTCCATCTCCTCATAGCAGGACGAGGAGATGCCAGGCCTGGGACCCTCTTCACGACGTCTCTAGCAAGGCCTGGGATACTCTTCTCAGAGCAGCCTAGGGGAGATGCCAGGCTTGGGGAAAATCGTGGGCAACGTCTCTAGGGACATCCGGGGTTCCCTCTTATGAGAGCAGTCTTGGGGGAGATGCCATCCCTGGGCATCATATCTAGGGAAACCTGAGGTTCTCTCTCCTCTGAGCAGCCTGGGGGAGATGCCAGGCCTTGGGAACCTGGTGGGATGTGTCTCTACGGACACCCCAGAGTTCCCACTCCTCACAGCAGTGTGGGGAGATTCCAGGCCTGGGGACCCTCTTGGCTACGTCTCTAGGGACTCCCAGGGTTCCTCACCTCAGAGCAGCCTGAGGGAGATGCCTGACTTGGGTACCCTCTGGGCCATGTCTCTAGGGACACATGAGGTTCCCTTTCCTCAGAGCAACCAGGAGGAGATGTCTGGCTTGGGGACCCTCTTCACATCTCTAGGGACACCTGGGCTTCCTTTTCCTCAGAACAGCCAGGGGGAGGCACCAGGCCTGGGTCCCTGGTGAGCCACATCTCTAGGGACACTCTGGGTAGGAAGCTGCTGGGGCTTGGTGAGTTCAGGTTTTCCCAACCTTGAGAGTGGCCACCATGGGCTAGCATTTCACTGCTTTTCTTCAAAGCTCTGATCCCACAAAGTTGGGTTATGTTACCCTGTGTCAAAGACCACTTCCCTGAGGCCTCTGTGGTGGTCCATTTATGGCCTCTGTCCTTGGGGCACAGGAGGGAATCAGGGCTCCATGTGGCTGCCTGGCCCATGGCCACATCAGGCCTGACCTGGTGGAGGACTGGCTGGCGTGCAGGGAGGTGGCTCCTGGACTCCCTTTTGTTCTCTCTAGAGATTCCACTCCTCTTGGGGCAAGAGACAACAGAGCCAGACCTAGATACAGCAGTGGGAACAGGTTTCACCCAGTAACTCCTGATGTGGAGGAAGAAGCTGGGTCCCCAGGAAGCCCAGGCAGCTCCCCTCCAAGTGGGTGCTTTTCCCTCTCTGCAGGATGTCTTCCCATCCCAGGAAGGCATCTCCCCTATGGTGTTGGCTTCTCCCCTACTAGCAGGGTGTGTCTACTCCCAGGGACTGGCTCCACTCCCAGGGGTGTTTCCCCTACCAGCAAGGTGTCTCTCTTTGCTGGTGGGGGTATCTGGGGTGGTGGGGTGGGCATCTTTCCTCCCAGCAGATTGTTTCCCCTCTTAGGGGGCATCTCCACTCCCAGTCAAGATTAAGGTTAGTGGGGCTGGGGAGGGGCCTGAGGGCGGGTCCTGGTCTCCATCTTGGATCCTGTGTTGCCCTCAGGCTGAGGAGGGATCTTACTTCTCCGAGCTGAGCAGAAGAACCCTGACAGCTGGTCAAGGTGTGTCATTCCGCAAGGAGGGCAGAGTTCCCGTCTCCTCAGAGCAGCCAGAAAAGATGACAGGCCAGAAAACCATTCGTGGGCCACATCTCTAAGGGCATCCCAGGGGTACCGAATGAGAGCAGCCTGGAGGAGATGCCAGGACTAAAGACCCTCTTGGCTACATCTCTAGGGATGCCTGGGGTTCCTCTCCTCAGACCAGCCTGAGGGAGATGCCTGGCCTGGGGACCCTCTTGGCTATGTCTCTAGGGACACATGGGGTTCCCTTTCATCAGAGCAGCCTGGGGGAGATGCCAGGCCTGGGGACCCTGGTGGACCACGTCTCTAGGGATTCCCGGGTTTCATCTCCTCAGAGGAGCCTGGGGAAATGCCAGGCCAGGGGACCCTCATGGACCCCGTCTCTCGCGATACCCGGGGTTCCCTCCTCAGATCAGCCTAGGGGAGACACCAGGCCTGGGAACCCTGGTGGGCTATATATCTAGGGAAACCAGAGGTTCCCTCTCCTCAGAGCAGACTGGGGGAGATGCCAGGCCTTGGGAACCTGGTGGGATGTGTCACTACAGACACCCCAGAGTTCCCATTCCTCACAGCAGTGTGTGGAGACACCAGGCCTGGGGACCCTCTTGGCTGCGTCTCTTGGGTCTTGGGGGGTTCCTCACTTCAGAGCAGCCTGAGGGTGATGCCTGACCTGGGGACCCTCTGGGCCATGTCTCTAGGGACACACGAGGTTCCCTTTCCTCAGAGCAGCCAGGAGGAGATGTCTGGCTTGGGGACCCTCTTCATATCTCTAGGGACACCTGCACTTTCCTTTCCTAAGAGCAGCCAAGGGGAGGTGCCAGGCCTGGGTCCCTGGTGAGCCACATCTCTAGGGACACTCTGGGCAGGAAGCTGCTGGGTCTTGATGGGTTCAGGTTTTTCCAACCTTGAGAGTGGCCACCATGGGCTAGCATTTCATTGCTTTTCTTCAAACTTCTGATCCCACAAAGTAGGATTATGTCACGCTGTGTCAAAGACCACTTCCCTGAGGCCTCTGTGGTGGCCCATTCTGGCCTCTGTCCTTGGACACAAGAGGGAACCAGGGTTCCATGTGGCTGCTTGGCCCCTCACCGCAGCAGGTCTGACCTGGTGGAGGATAGGCTGGGGTGCAGGGAGGTGGCTCCTGGACTCCCTTTTGTTCTCTCTAGAGATTCCACTCCTCTTGGTGCAAGAGACAACAGAGCCAGACCTAGATACAGCAGTGGGAACAGGTTTCACCCAGTAACTCCTGAGGTGGAGGAAGAAGCAGAGTCACCAGGAAGCCCAGGCAGCTCCCCTCTAGGTGGGAGCTTTTCCCTTGTCTGCAGGATGTCTTCGCATCCCAGGAAGGCATCTCCCAGGGTGGGTGCTTCTCCCCTCCCAGAAGGGTGTCTTCAATCCCAGGATCTGGCTCCACACCCAGGGGTGTCTTCCCTCCCAGCAAAGTATTTCTCTTTGCTGGGAGGGGCTTCTGGGGTAATGGGGGTGGGCATCTCTCCTCTGAGCAGCTTGTTTCCCCTCTTAGGGGGCATCTGTACTCCCATCCAAAATTCAGGTGAGTTTGCAGGGGAAGGGGTTGAGGGTGGGACCTTGTCGCCATCTTGGATCCTGTGTAGCCCTCAGGCTGAGGAGGGAGCTTTCTTCTCAGAGCTGAGCAGAGGAACACTGACTGCTGGACAAGGTAGGTCATTCCACAAGGAGGGCAGGGCTTTCCTCTCCTCAGAGCAGCCAGAGAAGATGACAGGCCAGAAAACTCTCGTGGGCCACATTTCTAAGGGAATCCCATGGGTACCCACTGAAAGCAGCCAGGAGAAGATGCCAGGTCCGGAGACCCATTGGATACATCTCTAGAGATGCCTGGGGTTCCTATCCTCAGACCACCCTGAGGGAGATGCCTTGCCTGGGGCCCCTCTTGGCCATGTCTCTAGGGACACTTGGAGTTCCCTTTCCTCACAGAAGCCTGGGGGAGACACCAGGCCTGGTGACTCTGGTGGGCTGCATCTCTAGGGATGCCTGGATTTCCTCTCCTCAGAGGAGCCTTCAGAAATTCCAGGCCTGGGGACCCTCATGGACCACATCTCTAGGGATACCTGGGGTACCCTCCTCAGATCAGCCTAGGAGAGATGCCAGGCCTAGGCACCCTGGTGGGCTACATTCCTCTCTTGGGACACCCAAGGTAGGGGGCAGGTGCAGCCTGCAGCTCCCAGAATCTGCTGGGGCTTGGTCTGAGTTCAGGTTTCCCAACCCCTGAAGTGGCCACCATGGGTTGAAATTTCACTGCTTTTCTTCACACCCCTGATCCTAAAGTGGGATTCTGTCACCCTGTGTCAAAGACCACTTCCAGAGGCCTCTGTGCTGGCCCCTTTCTGGCCTCTGCTCTTGGGCACAGGAGTGAAGAAGGGCTCACTGTGGCTGCCTGGCCTATGGCCGCAGCAAGACTGACCTGGTTGGGGACAGGCTGGGGTGCAGGGAGGTGGCTCCTGGACTCCCTTTTCTGCTCTCTAGAGATTTCACTCCTCCTCATGCCACAGACAGCACAGCCAGACCTAGTGACAGCAGTGGGAACACTCCTGGGGTGGAGGAGGAAGCAGAGTCCCCAGGAACCCCACGATGCTCCCCTCCAAGCTGGAGCTTCTCCCCTCCCAGCAGGGTGTCTCCCCATCCCGGGGAGGTATCTCCCATAGAGTGGGGGCCTCTGTCCTCCCAGCAGGATGTTTCCTCTTAGCAGGGTGTCTCCAAATCTAGGAGGTGGCTCTACTCCAGGGGGTGTCTCCCCTCCTAAAAGAGTGTCTCTCTTCCCTAGGGGTTGTCTGGGTTGGTGGGGGCAAGCATCTTCCCTCCCAGCAGGGAACCTCCCCTCCCAGGGGTTGGCTTCCATCTCAGCAGGTGTCTCTCCCCTAGAGGGGGTGACTCTCCTAGAGGGGGTGTCTCCCTAGCAGCAGGGTGTCTCCCCTCCTAGGGGGTATCTGCACTCCCAGCCAAGCTTCAGGTGAGTAGCATAGTGGGGGTGCTGAGGGCAGGACCTGGTTGCCACCTTGTATGCTGCTTGGCCCTCTGGCTGAGGAGGGAGGTTTCTCCTCAGAGCTGAGCAGAGGAATTCTGACTATTGGACAACATGGGTCATTCTACAGGGAGGGCATAGCTCCCCTCTCCTCAGAGCAGCCCCAGGACATGCCAGGCTGAGAAACCTTCCTGGACCTCATTTCTAGGTGTGTCCCTGGGTTCCCTCCCTGAGTAGCCTTGGAGAGATGCCAAGACTAGGGACCCTGGTGGTCCAAGTCTCCAGGGCTGCAAAGGTTCCTCTCCTCTGAACAGCCTGAGGGAGATGCCAGGCCTGGGGACACTCTTGGCCATGACTCTAGGTATGCCCTGAGGTTCCCTCTCCTCAGAGCAGCATGAAGACATGCCAGGCCTGGGACCCGCTTGACGACGTCTCTAGCGATGCCTGAATACTCTTCTCAGAGCATCCTAGAAGAGATCCCAGGCCTGGGGACAATGGTGAGTGACGTCTCTAGGAACGCCCAGGGTTCCCTCTCATCAAGCAGTCTTGGGGGAGACTCCAGGCCTGGCCACCCTGGTGGGCTGCATCTCTAGGGAATCCCAAGTTTCCCTCTCCTCAGAGCAACCAGGAGGGGAAGTCTGGCCTTGGGACACACTTCACATCTCTATGGACACCTTGGCTTCCCTTTCCTCAGAACAGCAAGGGGGAGGCCCTAGGCCTGGGTCCCTGGTGAGCCACATCTCTAGGGACACTCTGGGTAGGAAGTTGCTGGGGCTTGGTGAGTTCAGGTTTTCCCAACCTTGAGAGTGGCCACCATGGGCTAGGATTTCACTGCTTTTCTTCAAACCTCTGATCCCACAAAGTTGGGTTATGTTACCCTGTGTCAAAGACCACTTTCCAGAGGCCTCTGTGGTGGTCCATGGCTGGCCTCTGCATTGGGCACAGGAATGAAGCAGGACTCCATGTGGCTGCCTGGCCCCTGCCACAGCAGGCCTGATCTGGTGGAGGACTGGCTGGGGTGTAGGGAGGTGGCTCCTGGACTCCCTTTTGTTCTCTCTAGAGATTCCACTCCTCTTGGTGCAAGAGACAACAGAGCCAGACCTAGATACAGCAGTGGGAACAGGTTTCACCCAGTAACTCCTGAGGTGGAGGGAGAAGCAGAGTCCCCAGGAAGCCCAGGCAGCTCCCCTCCAAGTGGGAGCTTTTCCCCTCTCTGCAGGATGTCTTCCCATCCCAGGAAGGCATCTCCCATATGATGGGTCTTCTCCCCTCCCAGAAGGGTGTCTCCAATCCCAGGTGCTGGCTCCACTCCCAGGGTTGTCTCCCCTCCCAGCAAAGTGTCTCTCTTTGCTGGGGGGGCATCTGGGGTCATGGGGGTGGGCATCTCTCCTCCCAGCAGTGTGTCTACCCTCTTAGGGGGCATCTCTACTCCCAGCCAAGTTTCAGGTGAGTTTTGCAGGCAGAGGGGCTGAGGGCAGGAACTGGTTGCCATCTTGGAATCTGAGTCACCATCAGGCTGAGTAGGGAACTTTCTTCTCAGAGCTCAGCAGAGGAACCCTGACTTTTGGACAAGATGGGTTTTTCCACAAGAAGGGCAGAGTCCCCCTCTTCTCAGAGCAGCCAGAAAAGATGACAAGCCAGAAAACCCTCACAGGCCACGTCTCTAAGGGCATCCTGGGGGTACCCACAGAGAGCAGCCTGGAGGAGATGCCAGGCCTGGAGACCTTCTTGGCTACATCTCTACGGATCCTTGGGTTCCTCTCCTCAAACCAGGCTCAGGAAGATGCCTGGCTTGGGGACCCTCTTGGCCATGTTTCTAGGGACATGTGGGGTTCCCTTTCCTCAGAGCAGCCTGGGGGAGACGTCAGGCCTGGGGACCCTGGTCGGCCATGTCCCTAGGGATACCCGGGTTTCCTCTCATCAGAGGAGCCTTCAGAAATGCCAGGCTGAAGACCCTCATGTACCATGTCTCTAGTGATGCCTGGAGTTTCCTTCTCAGATCAGCCTAGGGGAGACACCAGGCCTAGGCACCCTGGTGGGCTACGTTCCTCTTTTGGGACACCCGAGGCAGTGGACAGGTGTAGTCTGCAGCTCCCAGAAACTTCTGGGGCTTGGTCTGAATTCAGGTTTCCCAAGTCCTAGAGTGGCCACCTTCGGCTGGGATTTCACTGCTTTTCTTCACACCCCTGATCCTAAAGTGGGATTCTGTCACCCTGTGTCAAACACCACTTCCAGAGGCCTCTGTGCTGGCCCCTTTCTGGCCTTTGCCCTTGGGTGCAGGAGTGAAGAAAGGCTCACTGTGGCTGCCTGGCCACAGCAGGCCTAACCTTTTTGCGGACAGGCTGGGGTGCAGGGAAGTGGCTCCTGGACTCCCTTTTCTGTTCTCTAGAGATTTCACTCCTCCTCATGCCACAGACAGCACAGCCAGAACTAGTGACTACAGTGGGAACACTCCTGGGGTGGAGAAAGAAGCAGAGTCCCCAGGAAGCCCAGGATACTCCTTTCCCAGCTGGAGCTTCTCTCCTCCCAGCAGAGTGTCTCCCCACTCCAGAGAGTTGACTCCCCTATAGTGGGGGCCTCTGCCCTCCCAGCAGGATATCTCCCCTCCCAGCAGGATGTCTCCACTTCTAGAGGGTGGCTCCACTCCCAGGGGTGTCTCCTCTCTTAGCAGAGTCTCTCTGTTCCCTAGGCCTTGTCTGGGTTGGTGGGGGCAAGCATCTCCCCTTTCAGCAGGTAATCTCCCCTCCCAGGGATTGGCTTCCCTCTCAGCAGGTGTCTCTCCCCTAGAGGGTGTGACTCCCCTAGAGAAGGTGTCTCCCCTAGCAGCAGGCTGTCACACCTCCTAGGGGCATCTGCACTCCCAGCCAAGCTTCAGCTGAGTAGCATAGTGGGGGGCTGAGAGCTGGACCTGGGTGCCACCTTGGATGCTGTTTGGCCCTCAGGCTGAGGAGGGAGGTTTCTTCTCAGACCTGAGCAGAGGAACCTTGACTGCTGGACAACATGTGTAATTACACAGGAAGGGGAGAGCTCCCCTCACCTCAGATCAGCCCCAGGACATGGGAAACCTAGGCTGGGAAACCCTCGTGGACCTCATCTCTATGTGTACCCCTGGGTTCCCTCCCTGAGCAGCCTTGGAGAGATGCTAAGAATAGGGACCCTGGTGGGCTAAGTCTCCAGGGCTGCCGGGGTTCCTCTCCTCTGACAGCATCGGGTAATGCCAGGCCTGGGGACACTCTTGGCTTTGACTCTAGGTATGCCCCAGGGTTCCCTCTCCTCAGAGCAGCATGAGGAGATGCCAGGCCTGGGACCCGCTTGACGACATCTCTAGGGATACCGTGGGTACTCTTCTCAGAGCAGCCTAGAAGAGATGCCAGGCTTGGGGACAATGGTGAGTGACATCTCTAGGGATGCCCAGGGTTCCCTCCCATCAGAGCAGTCTGGGGGGAGACGCCAGTCCTGGCCACCCTAGTGGGCTAAATCTCTAAGTTATCCCAAGGTTCCCTCTCCTCAGAGCAGCCAGGAGGAGATGTCTGGCCTGGGGATCCTTTTCACATCCCTATGGACACCTCGGCTTCCCTTTCCTCAGAACAGCAAGGGGGAGGCACCAGGCCTCGGTCCCTGGTGAGCCTCATGTTTAGGGACACTCTTGGCAGGAAGATGCTGAGGCTTGGAGAGTTCAGGTTTTCCCAACTTTGAGAGTGGCCACCATGGGCTAGGATTTCACTGCTTTCTTCAAAGCTCTGATCCCACAAAGTTGGGTTATGTCACCCTGTGTCAAAGACCACTTCCCAGAGGTCTCTGTGGTGGCCCATGGCTGGCCTCTGCCCTTGGGCACAGGAGTGAATCAGGGCTCCATGTGGCTGCCTGGTCCCTGTCGCAGCAGACCTGATCTGGTGGAGGACTGGCTGGGGTGTAGGGAAGTGGATTCTGGACTCCCTTTTGTTCTCTCTAGAGGTTCCACTCCTCTTGGTGCTAGAGACAACAGAGCCAGACCTAGATACAGCAGTGGGAACAGGTTTCACCCAGTAACTCCTGAGATAGAGAAAGAAGCAGAGTCCCCAGGAAGCATAGGTAGCTCCCCTCCAAGGGGGAATTTTCCCTTCTCTGCAGGATGTCTTCCCATCCCAGGAAAGCATCTCCCCTATGGTGGGGGCTTCTCTCCTCCTATTAGGGTGTCTCCAATCCCAGCAGCTTGCTCCACTCCCAGGGTTGATTCCCTCCCAGAAAAGTGTCTCTCTTTGCTGGGGGAGAATCTGGGGTCATGGGGGTGGGCATCTCTCTTCCTAGCAGCGTGTCTCCCTTCTTAGGGGGCATCTCTACTCCTAGCCAAGTTTCAGGTGAGTTTTGCAGGCAGAGGAGCTGAGGGGGTGGGAACTGGTTGCCATCTTGGAATCTGTGTCACCCTCAGGCTGAGTAGGGAACTTTCTTCTCAGAGCTCAGCAGAGGAACCCTGACTGCTGGACAAGGTGGATCATTCCACAAGAAGGGCAGAGTCCCCCTCTTCTCAGAGCAGCCAGAAAAGATGACAGGCCAGAAAACCCTCACAGGCCACGTCTCTAAAGTCATCTAGGGGGTACCCATGGAGAACAGCCTGGGGGAGATGCCAGGCCTGGAGACCTTCTTGGCTACATCTCTACGGATGCCTCGGGTTCCTCTCCTCAAACCAGGTTGAGGAAGATGCCTGCTTGGGGACCCTCTTGGCCATGTCTCTAGGGACACGTGGGGTTCCCTTTCCTCAGAATAGCCTGGGGGAGATATCAGGCCTGAGGACCCTGGTGGACCACGTCCCTAGGGATGCCAGGGATTCCTCTCCTCAGTGGAGCCTTCAGAAATGCCAATCTGGGGACCCTCATGGACCACGTCTCTAGCGATGCATGGAGTTCCCTTCTCAGATCAGCCTAGGGGAAACACCAGGCCTAGGCACCTTGGTGGGCTACGTTCCTCCCTTGGGACACCCAAGACAGGGGGCAGGTGCAGCCTGTAGCTCCTAGATGCTGCTGCGGCTTGGTCTGAATTCAGGTTTCCCAACTCGTAGACTGGCCAGCATGGGCTGGGATTTCACTGCTTTTCTTCACACCCCTGATCCTAAAGTGAGATTCTGTCACCCTGTGTCAACGACCACTTCCAGAGGCCTCTGTGGTTGCTCCTTTCTGGCCTCTGCCCTTGGGCACAATAGTGAAGAAAGGCTCACTGTGGCTGCCTGGCCACAGTAGGCCTGACCTGGTGGGGGACAGGCTAGGGTGCAGGGAGGTGGCTCCTGGACTCCCTTTTCTGTTCTCTAGAGATTTCACTCCTCCTCATGCCACAGACAGCACAGGCAGACCTAGTGCCAGCAGTGTGAACACTACTGGGGTGGAGGAAGAAGCAGAGTCCCCAGGAATCCCACAATGCTCCTCTCCCAGGTGGAGCTTCTCTCCTCCCAGCAGGGTGTCTCCCTACCCCAAAGAGGTGTCTCCTCTAGAGTGGGGGCCTCTGCACTACCAGCAGGTTGTCTCCTCTCCCAGCAGGTTGTCTCCACTCTCAGGGGTGTCTCCCCTCCTAGCAGAGTGTCTGTCTTCCCTAGGGGTTGTCTGGGTTGGTGGGGGCAAGCATCTTCCCTCCCAGCAGGGAATCTCCCCTACCAGGGGTTGGCTTCCCTCTCAGCAGGTGTCTCTCCCCTAGAGTGGGTAACTCCCCTAGAGGGGGTGTCTCCCATAGCAGCAAGGTGTCTCCCCTCCTAGGGGGTATCTGCACTTCCAGCCAAGCTTCTGGTGAGTAGCATAGTGGGGGGCTGAGGGTGTTACCTGGGTGCCACCTTGAATGCTGTTAGGCCCTCAGGCTGAGGAGGGAGTTTTCTCCTTAGAGCTGAGCAGAGGAAGACTCTGACTTCTGGACAATGTGGGTCACTCCACAGAAAGGGCAGTGCTCCCCTCTCCTCAGAGCAGCCCCAGGACATGCCAGGCTGGGAAACCCTCCTGGACCTCATCTCTAGGTGTGCCCCTGGGTTCCCTCTCTGAGCAGCCTTGGAGAGATGCCAGGACTAGGGACCCTGGTGGGCCAAGATTCCAGGGATGCTGAGGTTCCACTCCTCTAAACAGCATCGGGTAGATGTGAGGCCTGTGGACACTCTTGGCCATGACTCTAGGTATGCCCCGGGGTTCCCTCTCCTTAGAGCAGCATGAGGAGACTCCAGGCCTGGGACCTGCAGCCTAGAAGAGATCCCAGGCCTGGGGACAATGGTGAGTGATGTCTCTAGGGACACCTGGGGTTCCCTCTCATCAGAGCAGTCTTGGGGGAGGCACTAGGCCTGGCCACCCTGGTGGGCTGCATCTCTAGTGAATCCCAAGGTTTCCTCTCCTCATAGCAGCCAGTAGGAGATGTCCTGTCTGGGTACCCTCTTCACATTTCTATGGACACCTTGGCTTCCCTTTCTTCAGAGCAGTCAGGGGGAGGTGCAAGGCCTGGTTTCCTGGTGAGCCACATCTCTAGGATCACTCTGGGCAGGAAGCTGCTGAGGCTTGATGAGTTCATGTTTTCCCAACCTTGAGAGTGGCCACCATGGGCTAGGATTTCACTGCTTTTCTTCAAACCTCTGATCCCACAAAGTTGGGTTATGTGGTCTGTGTCAAAGACCACTTCCCAGAGGCCTCTGTGGTGGCCCATTTCTGGCCTCTGCCCTTGGGGACAGGAGTGAAGCAGGGCTCCATGTGGCTGCCTGGGCCCTGGCCAAAGCAAGGCCGATCTGGTGGAGGACTGGCTGGGGTGCAGGGAAGTGGATCCTGGACTCCATTTTGTTCTCTCTAGAGGTTCTACTCCTCTTGGTGCTAGAGACAACAGAGCCAGACCTAGATACAGTAGTAGGAACAGGTTTCATACAGTAACTCCTGAGGTGGAGGGAGAAGTAGAGTCCCCAGGAAGCCCAGGCAGCTCCCTTCCAAGTGGGAGCTTTTCCCCTCTCTGCAGGATGTCTTCCCATCCCAGGAAGGCACCTCCCACATGGTGGGGGTTTCTCCTCTTTTAGCAGGGTGTCTCCAATCCCAGGGGCTGGTTCCACTCCCAGGGGTATCTCACCTCCCAGAAAAGTGTCTCTCTTTTGTAGGGGGGCATCTGGGGTAATGGGGTGCTCATCTCTCCTCCCAGCAGGGTTTTTCCCCTCTTAGGGGGCATCTCTACTCCTACCCAAGATTCAGGTGAGGTTTGCAGGCAGAGGGTCTGAGGGTGGAAACTGGTTGCCATCTTGGAATCTGAGTCGCCCTCATGCTGAGTAGGGAGCTTTCTTCTCAGAGCTGAGCAGAGGACACCTGAATGCTGGACAAGGTGGGTCATTCCACAAGAAGGGTAGAGTCTCCCTCTTCTCAGAGCAGCCAGAAAAGATGATAAGCCAGAAAACCCTCATGGGCCACATGTCTAAGGGCATCTTGGGGGTACCCACAGAGAGCTGACTGGGGGAAATGCCAGGCCTGGAGACCTTCTTGGCTACATCTCTAAGGATGCCTGGGGTTTCTCCCCTCAAACCAACCTGAGGATGATGCCTGACTTGGGGAACCTCTTGGCCATGTCTCTAGGCACTCGTGGGGTTCCCTTTGCTCAGAGCAGCCTGGGGGAAATGTCAGGCCTGAGGACCCTGGTGGGCCATGTCTCTAGGGATGCCCGGGTATCCTCTCTTAAGAGGAGCCTTCAGAATTGCCAGGCTGGGGACACTCATGGACCACGTCTCTAGCAATGCCCGGAGTTCCCTCCTCAGATCAGCCTAGGGGAGACATCAGGCCTAGGCACACTGATAGTCTATGTTCCTCTCTTGGAACTCTCCAGGCAGGGGGCAGGTGCAGCCTGCAGCTCCCAGAAGCTGCTGGGGCTTGGTCTGAGTTCAGGTTTCCCAACTCGTAGACTGCCCACCATGGGCTGGGATATCACTACTTTTCTTCACACCCTAGATCCTAAAGTGGGATTCTGTCACCCTGTGTCAAAGACCACTTCCAGAGGCCTCTGTGGTGGCCCCTTTCTGGCCTCTGCCCTTGGGCACAGGAGTGAAGAAGGACTCACTAAAGCTGCCTGGCTGCAGCAGGCAGGCCTGATCTTGTGGGGGACAGGATGGGGTGCAGGGAGGTGGCTCCTGGACTCCCTTTTCTGCTCTCTAGAGATTTCACTGCTTTTCATGCCACAGACAGCACAGCCATACCCAGTGACAGCATGGGAATACTCCTGGGGTGGAGGAAGAAGCAGAGTCCCCAGGAAGCCCATGATGCTCCCCTCCCAGCTGGAGCTTCTCCCCTCTGAGCAGGGTGTCTCCCCATCCCAGAGAGGTGTCTCCCCTAGAGTGGGGGCCTCTGCCCTCCCAGCAGGATGTCTCCCCTCTTCGCAGGGTGTCTCCAATAGTAGGGGGTGGCTCCACTCCCAGGGGTGTCTCCCCTCCTATCAGATTGTCTCTCTTCCCTAGGTGTTGTCTGGGTTGGTGGGGGCAAACATCTCCCCTCCCAGCTGGGAAAGTCCCCTCCCAGGGATTGGATTCCCTCTCAATAGGCTACTGTTTCCTAGAGGGGGGTGACTCCCCTAGAGGGGCTGTCTCCCCTAGCAGCAGGCTGTCACCCCTCCTAGGGGGCATCTCAACTCTCAGCCAATCTTCAGGTGAGTAGCATAGTGGGGTCTGAGAGCTGGACCTGGGTGACACCTTGGATGCTGTTAGGCCCTCAGGCTGAGGAGGAAGGTTTCTCTTCAGAACTGAGTAGAGGAACCTTGACTGCTGGAAAATGTGGGTCATTCCACAGGAAGGGCAGAGCTCCCCTCTCCTCAGAGCAGCCCCAGGACACACCAGGCTGGGAAACCCTCGTGGACATCATCTCTAGTTGAACCCCTGGGTTTCCTACCTGACCAGCCTTGTTGAGATGCCAGGACTAGGGACCCTGTTGAGCCCAGTCTCCAGGGTTGCTCAGGTTCCTCTCCTCTGAACAGCATAGGGTAATGCCAGGCCTGGGGACACTCTTGGCCATGACTCTAGGTACGCCCTGTGGTTCCCTCTCCTCAGAGCAGCATGAGGAAATGCCAGGCCCGAGACCCGCTTGACGACATCTATAGTGATGCCTGAGTACACTTCTCAGAGCAGCCTAGAAGAGTTGCCAGGCTTGGGGACAATGTTGAGTGACGTCTATAGGGATGCCCGGGGTTCTCTCTCATCAGAGCAGACTGCAGGGAGATGCCAGTCCTGTCCACCCTGGTGGGCTACATCTATAGGGAATCCCAAGGTTCCCTCTCAGAGCAGCCAGGAGGAGATGTCTGGCCTTGGGACCCTATTCACATCTCTATGGACACCTCAGCTTACCTTTCCTCAGAACAGCAAGGGGGAGGCACTAGGCCTAGGTCCCTGGTGAGCCACATCTCTAGGGACACCCTTGGCAGGAAGCTGTTGAGATTTGGTGAGTTCTGGTTTTCCCAACTTTGAGAGTGGCCACCATGGGCTAGGATTTCACTGCTTTCTTCAAAGCTCTGATCCCACAAAGTTGGGTTATGTCACCCTGTGTCAAAGACCACTTCCCAGAGGTCTCTGTGGTGGCCCATGGCTGGCCTCTGCCCTTGGGCACAGGAGTGAACCAGGGCTCCATGTGGCTGCCTGGTCCCTGTCGCAGCAGACCTGATCTGGTGGAGGACTGGCTGGGGTGTAGGGAAGTGGATCCTGGACTCCCTTTTGTTCTCTCTAGAGGTTCCACTCCTCTTGGTGCTAGAGACAACAGAGCCAGACCTAGATACAGCAGTGGGAACAGGTTTCACCCAGTAACTCCTGAGGTGGAGGGAGAAGCAGAGTCCCCAGGAAGCCCAGGCAGTTCCCCTCCAAGTGGGAGCTTTTCCCCTCTCTGCAGGATGTCTTCCCATCCCAGGAAGGCATCTCCCATATGATGGGTCTTCTCCCCTCCTGGCAGGGTGTCTTCAATCCCAGGGGCTGGCTGAACTCCCAGGGTTGTTTCCCCTCCCAGCAAAGTGTCTCTCTTTGCTGGGGGGGCATCTGAGGTCATGGGGGTTGGCATCTCTCCTCCCAGCAGTGTGTCTACCCTCTTAGGGGGCATCTTAACTCCCAGCCAAGTTTCAGGTGAGTTTTGCCAGCAGAGGGGCTGAGGGCATAAACTGGTTGCCATCTTGGAATCTGTGTTGCCCCCAGGCTGAGTAGGAAGCTTTCTTCTCAGACCTGAGCAGAGGAACCCTGACTGCTGGACAAGGTGGGTCATTCCACAAGGAGGGCAGGGCTTTCCTCTCCTCAGAGCAGCCAGAAAAGATGACAGGCCAGAAAACCCTCACAGGCCACATCTCTAAAGTCATCTAGGGGGTACCCATGGAGAACAGCCTGGGGGAGATGCCAGGCCTGGAGACCTTCTTGGCTACATCTCTACGGATGCCTCGGGTTCCTCTCCTCAAACCAGGTTGAGGAAGATGCCTGCTTGGGGACCCTCTTGGCCATGTCTCTAGGGACACGTGGGGTTCCCTTAGAGTAGCCTGGGGGAGACATCAGGCCTGAGGACCCTGGTGGACCATGTCCCTAGGGATGCCAGGGATTCCTCTCCTCAGTGGAGCCTTCAGAAATGCCAATCTGGGGACCCTCATGGACCACGTCTCTAGCGATGCAAGGAGTTCTCTTCTCAGATCAGCCTAGGGGAAACACCAGGCCTAGGCACCTTGGTGGGCTACGTTCCTCTCTTGGGACACCCAAGACAGGGGGCAGGTGCAGCCTGAAGATCCTAGATGCTGCTGCGGCTTGGTCTGAATTCAGGTTTCCCAACTCGTAGACTGGCCAGCATGGGCTGGGATTTCACTGCTTTTCTTCACACCCCTGATCCTAAAGTTGGATTCTGTCACCCTGTATCAATGACCACTTCCAGAGGCCTCTGTGGTGGCTTCTTTCTGGCCTCTGCCCTCGGGTGCAGGAGTGAAGAAAGGCTCACTGTGGCTGCCTGGCCACAGCAGGCCTGACCTGGTGGGGGACAGGCTGGGGTGCAGGGAGGTGGCTCCTGGACTCCCTTTTCTGTTCTCTAGAGATTTCACACCTCCTCATGTTGAGAGCCACAGCCAAAGGGGCCCCAGCAAACTTCCAGCTGCCAGCAAACTTCCAGCTGCTGGCTGATGATTGGCTCACAGCGGCCCCAGCAACATCTAGCTGATTGGCTCCTCGGCCCCAGCAACATCTAGCTGATTGGCTCCTCTGCGGTGATGCTCATTGGACTGTTTCCCTGCCCTTTCAGACCACGGAGCTGCTCATTGGGGGACTTTTTTGGCTCCGCCCATGTGACCCAGCCAATCGGCCTCAAGAGCAGGAGGATTGTGGGAGGTGGAGAGAAGCTTGTGTGGGAGAGAGAGGCTTGGGGAAAGCTGGTGGTGGCAGTTGAGGCTCTGAGGGTTTTTCCTGAGAGACTATTTTGTTTGTCGTGTGTGGTTCTAAAAATAAAGTTAGTTTCTTTTGACAAGTGGCTCCTGATTGTGCCCAGCCAGACTGCGGCATTTGGTGGCTCGCACGGGGAGCGACTGAGGGTAAGTGAACTGCTCGCCCCTGAGGGCAGGGCGAGAGGATGGGTAGCCATTTTAAGATTCTTCTTTTGTTATTTTGTTTCACTTTTGTTTTAAGTTGCCTGTCCCTGGAGATGTGTAAGATGGAAGAAAAACCGCTCACATCTGAGGAACAGATAGGGAGAAAGGACGGATGAACATTTCAGGAGGCTATTATAATGATTTTGTGTTGTTCCAATTTTGTTTCACTCAGTTTCAGTTTTGTTAGGCGTTATCTTGTTGGGTTGTATTATAGTAGAAATACGGGATCAGAAATTAGTAAAAAACAAACTGAAAGAGTGTTAAGTAAATTGTTAGAGGAAGGAGGCATCTCAGTAAAATCAAGAACAATCAGGGCATACGTTGATACAATACAAAAATGTAGCCCATGGCTTTTTAAGGAGGAGTTGTTAAATATACCACAATGGAACCATCATGGTGAAGATTTAAAAAGAATAGAAAAGAAAAGCCCAGGGACTCTGCCAGTTGGCACATTGCCATTGTGGACATTCGTATCTTGTTTGCTTAGTCCAAAGCCTTCAGTTCAGACAATGGTAGAGGAAGGAGAAGACATAATGATTCAAGTAAAAGAGAAGGTCTCTCAAGTTAGTCAGACAGAGGAAAAGATTCAAGTAAAAGAGAAGGCCTCTCAAGCTAGTCAGACAGAGAAAGAAAGTGTAAAACAGAAAAAGCCATCAGGGGGAAAGTTACAACAGGAGACTGCTACTAACACCTTTCTATCACCAGAGGGTGTAAGTGTCCAACCAACAGCACCACCTCTACAGGAGACTGCTACTAACACCTTTCTATCACCAGAGGGCGTAAGTGTCCAACTAACAGCGCCACCTCCATATCCTGGGAGGCCCCCAACCCCCGCAGTTGATAGTTGGGATCCTGAGACAAGGTCTCAAATATTAACATGCCCTGTATTTGAGGCAGGAGGGCAGCGATTTTACCAAGTTTTAAATTTCAAAACAGTGAAGCAGCTAAAAGAGGCTGTAACAACCTATGGTCCTCAAGCACCCTTCACTGTAAGCTTGGTCGAATCCATTAACAACTTGAACATGACGCCAGCAGATTGGGCTAATATGTGTAAAGCTGTGCTAAATGGAGGACAATACCTGTTATGGAAGGTTGCCAGTGAGGAATTTTGCAAGGAGACGGCTAGGCGAAATGCAGCAGCTGGTTATCCTCAGAGAAATCTAGATATGTTGTTAGGAAAGGGACCTTATGAGGATCAGCAGCAACAAATTGCATATGATCCTGGCGTATACGCACAAATTGCTGCAGATGCAATTAAGGCATGGAAGACTTTACAAGGACATGGAGGTTTACAAGGTCAATTATCTAAGGTAATACAAGGAGCTAATGAACCTTATGCTGAATTTGTAGATAGGCTTATTCAAACAGCTACCAGAGTTTTTGGGAATACAGAACAAGCAATGCCATTACTAAAACACCTGGCTTATGAGCAAGCGAATCGTTGGTGCAGAGATATCATTAGACCATGGAAACATGAAGATTTAAACACATATATTAAATTATGTAGAGACATTAATGAACAAGAGCAAGTCGTGGCAGCTGCAGTAAAACAGGCTTTAGATGCCAGAGACATTAATGAACAAGGGCAAATTGTGGCAGCTGCAGTAAAACAGGCTTTAGATGCCAGGCCAAGAACATGCTACAATTGTGAACAAACAGGACATTTTAAAAGGAATTGCCCCATTGGAGGAGGGTTTAACAAAACTAGGTATCAAAGGAGTAGAATACCAGGTATTTGCCCACGATGCCGTAGAGGGAGACATTGGGCTAATGAATGCCGTTCTCAAACCACCATAGAGGGTACTCCATTATCAAAAAACGAACAAGGACCAGGTGTTTATCCACGATATCGTGGAGAAAGGCATCGGGCTCCATTGCCAAAAAATGGACAGGGGGGCCCAATGCTCCGGGGCCCCAAACCACAAATATACGGAGCACTGGAGGAACCCAGCAACCCCATCAGGGTAGTGCCCAGGACACATTGTCCATCAGATCCCTCATCAGACAAACCAGAGGGAGCGCAGGGTTGGACATCTGCGCCTCCGCCAGAGCAGTACTAACTCCAGAGATGGGAGTTCAAATCATTCCCACAGGGGTGAAAGGACCTCTTCCCAAAGGAACAGTAGGCTTATTATTGGGACGCAGCTCTTCTACTCTAAAAGGACTTATGATAAGTCCTGGGGTAATTGATCCCGATTATGAAGGTGAAATAAAAATTATAGCCAGTTCTCCAAAGGGTATATCAGTAATTTCACCAGGAGATAGAATAGCACAGTTACTAATAATACCCAGCCTACATGATAAATTTTCCAGTCGTACTGTAGAAAGAGGTTCCAAGGGATTAGGCTCCACAGGTGTAGATTGGGCTATGCTTTCTTTAAATTTAGATTCTCGCCCCATGCTAAAACTAAATATTCAAGGACATGAATTTAATGGGCTACTGGATACAGGTGCAGACCTTAGCATCATCTCTCGTCAAGAATGGCCAAAACATTGGCCATTACAACAAGCCACTCAAACACTTCGAGGCCTAGGAGTGGCAACTAATCCCCATAGAAGTGCAATGGTATTAGATTGGAAGGATCCTGAAGGATGTGAAGGAACTATACAGCCATATGTATTGGATCATCTTCCCGTAAATTTATGGGGACGAGATGTCCTAGATCAATTAGGTTTGACATTAACAAATAACATCAACCAAAATGCACCCACTATTATGACTAGACAAGGTTTTAGGAAAGGAAAAAGATTAGAAAAACAAGAACAAGGTATAGCAGCACCAATACAAATAGATCAAGGGAGAGACAGACATGGGTTGGATTTTCAGAAAGGGCCACTGAGACAATAAAAATTACTTGGAAATCAGAAAGACCAGTATGGGTTCCTCAGTGGCCCCTGACTAAAGAAAAGATACAAGCAGCCCATGACCTGGTCAAACAACAATTAGCAGAAGGACATATACAACCTTCTGTATCTCCCCATAATACTCCCATTTTTGTCATCAAAAAGAAATCTGGTAAATGGAGATTACTGCAAGATTTAAGAGCCATTAATAATGAGATGGTTATTATGGGACCTGCTCAATCAGGGATTCCTCAGTTGTCTGCTTTGCCAAAAACCTGGTATGTTTTAGTTATAGATATTAAAGATTGTTTTTTTTCAATTCCAATTCATCCTGAGGATAGTCCACGTTTTGCATTTACTATCCCTGCACTGAATCATGAAGGTCCTGATCAGAGATATGAGTGGAAAGTACTCCCTCAAGGGATGGCTAACAGCCCAACTATGTGTCAAATTTATGTTAACAAAGTAATCCAGCCACTTAGAAATCAAAATCCTGAACTACAAATATTTCACTATATGGATGATGTATTATTAGCACACAAAGATACAAACACATTGCTAGAATGTTATGCCACACTTACAAACTTATTAAAAAATTATAATCTAGAGATAGCAATAGATAAAGTACAATTAAATTTTCCAATTAATTATTTAGGAGTTCTATTATCCTCAACCATGGTCCGTCCACCCAAAATTCAAATATGAGTAGATCAACTCAAATCACTTAATGACTTTCAAAAGTTATTAGGAGACATAAATTGGATAAGGCCTTATTTAGGTATACCAACAGGAGAGTTGGGACCTTTATTTGATACCCTAAAAGGTCCATCAGATCCAAATTCACCCCGAATGTTAACGCCTGAAGCAAGAAAGGCATTAAAAATCATTGAAACATATATGGAAAATATGCATTTGGATAGAATTGATATAAGTTTGCCTTTATTATTTATTGTACTACCAACAAAAAATATTCCTACAGGAGTATTTTGGCAAGAAGGTCCATTATTATGGATACATTTATCTTATTCTCCTAACACTATTCTTACTAGGTATCCTGAGGCTGTAGGACAATTAATACTCAAAGGAATAAAAGCAGCAAAGGGAGTGTTTGGAATTTCTCCCAATAAAATTATTACTCCATATACTATGAATCAAATTGATGAGTTAGCTAATGAGTTAAATACTTGGGCAATAATCATGTGTAAATCTAATGTTTCATTTGATAACCACTTACCATCTAATCCTTTATTGTCTTTTTGGTCATTGCATCCTGTAATTTTTCCAAAAATGACAAGAAAAACACCTATCATAAATGCTCCAAATATATTCACTGATGGGTCAAATAATGGTACAGCAGCAGTAGTTACCCCTGATCAAACTTTTACATTTTTAGTACCCAAACAATCAGCTCAAAAGGTAGAGCTTAATGCAGTTTTACAAGCTTTTGTGATGTTTAAAGATTCTGTATTTAATTTATTTTCTGATAGTCAGTATGTAATTAATGCTATAGTATCTCTTGAAGATGCTGGTAGGATTTCCCCTTCTTCTACTGTTTTCTCTTTGCTTTCCACTATACAAAGTCTAATCTGGGACAGAAAAGATCCATTCTTTATAGGACATATCAGGGCACATACAGGATTGCCTGGAGCCCTTAGTTTGGGCAATGATTTAGCAGATAAAACTACACATGACATACATATTTTCTCTACACTAGAAGAAGCTATAAATTTTCATAAAAAGTTCCATGTCAATGCTAATACTTTACAAAAGCGTTTTAAAATAACTAAGGAACAAGCTAGACAAATAATAAAACAATGTCAAAATTGTGTGACCTTTTTACCACAAGTTAATCTTGGAGTCAATCCTAGAGGATTGATACCTAACCACATTTGGCAGATGGACGTCACACACTTGCCAGAATTTGGAAAATTAAAATATTTGCATGTTACAGTTGATACTTCTTCTGGATTTTTGATGGGCTCCCTTCATGCCGGAGAAAAAACTAAAGATGTTATAGCTCATTGCTTACAAAATTTTGCCACTGTGGGTGTTCCAAAACAGTTAAAAACAGATAATGCCCCTGGTTATACTTCTACCTCTTTTAAACAATTTTGCTCAACATTTGGCATTACTCATATAACAGGAATCCCATACAATCCACAGGGACAAGGCATAGTTGAAAGAGCTCATCAAACTATTAAAATGTACTTATTAAAGCAAAAAGAAGGAATTGGGAAGGGGTATATATTCCCCAAAGATAAACTTAAAATAACCCTTTTTACTCTAAACTTTTTAAATTTGGATTCATCAGGACTTAGTGCTGCGGAAAGGCATATGTGTCCAAAAAATGTACATAAGCCCAAGGTACTTTGGAAGGATATTCTAACAGGACAATGGAAAGGTCCTGACCCAGTAATTGTCTGGAGTCGAGGGTCTGTTTGTGTGTTTCCACAGGGAGAACAGCAGCCGATTTGGATTCCAGAGAGATTAACCAAGGTCCTGACCCAGTGATTGTCTGGAGTCGGGGGTCTGTTTATGTGTTTCCACAGGGAGAACAGCAGCCGATTTGGATTCCAGAAAGATTAACTAAAGCGATTTCTACAGACCAAAAAGAAGATGATTTGGCTCAAATCCGTAACAACTGATATCCAAAACTCCAGCTTGGCTATTCTTACATCTGCAACAGAACCAGGATGCTTTTTTCAATATCTATTTTATTATTGCCCTTTGCCATATCATGAAGTTCTATTTTGTTTTTTGAGCTCATACAGACCTAGGTTAATGTTTTGCTGATCAGTTCTATTTTTTGACTATAGAGTTTTTAAGCATTGCAATGGAGATTTCACCTGTAAAAAGTTATAAGGCCTTTACTATAATGTTATGTGTTGTATGTATTATATTATGTGTGCACACTTGTGTTTTGTGTTATATGTTTGAATGTACGTATGTCCATATATCATATATGATGAGCGCTCATGATAAAATGGATCCAAATATTTTTTTTTCACGTGATTTATATGGTTTAATTTAAATTGGGTAAACAACTGTTGAGGATTGTTTTAATATGTAAACAAAAAAGAAGGTTAACAGATCTGTTTACTTTCACCTTTCCTTTTCATTATATTAAATAATTCTCTTAAAGACAATGTAAATTGTTAAGAAAATTGTTTTCTTTTAGTGCCTTCTGTAATGTTACATAATTTTTTCTTTAGCCATTATTGCCAGAATTCCTATCTTCATCCCAGTGCTGGTGAAGTCAAAGATAAAACCAATCTACAGCTTCTACAATAGCCATCACTGAACTGCTTGCAGAACTTGCCTGGACACATTGTGAGCTCACCTGTATGCATTGTGAACTATCTGTTGGTACAGCGAATTGTGGTAGTGCTGGAGTATTTTTGCTGATGATGTCACCGGTGGTACAATTTTTCAAAGGAGCCCTCAATTGGCTTAATGTCATGGCATTTTGCATCCTCCTCTACTAGTGATGGTCTAAAATTTGGGGGCCAACAGAGGTGAGGCAAAGAACCTCACCCCCCCACAGGTGCAAAGGCCTATCCACAAGTATGGCTGTATGCTGGACCGGTAGTCAGTGACGGGTATGATCCAATTGCAGTGGTACCAACCTAAGACAGGAGGCTGACGCCTAGAGGTCAGTTCATCCGATGACGGGTAAGGACCATATGTTGAATTGGACTGCCTAACAGGCACGGTCCCTAAGCCACATGCTTGTTGTTTAAACAGAGAGGGGGAGATGTTGAGAGCCACAGCCAAAGGGGCCCCAGCAAACTTCCAGCTGCCAGCAAACTTCCAGCTGCTGGCTGATGATTGGCTCACAGCGGCCCCAGCAACATCTAGCTGATTGGCTCCTCGGCCCCAGCAACATCTAGCTGATTGGCTCCTCTGCGGTGATGCTCATTGGACTGTTTCCCTGCCCTTTCAGACCACGGAGCTGCTCATTGGGGGACTTTTTTGGCTCCGCCCACGTGACCCAGCCAATCGGCCTCAAGAGCAGGAGGATTGTGGGAGGTGGAGAGAAGCTTGTGTGGGAGAGAGAGGCTTGGGGAAAGCCGGTGGTGGCAGTTGAGGCTCTGAGGGTTTTTCCTGAGAGACTATTTTGTTTGTCGTGTGTGGTTCTAAAAATAAAGTTAGTTTCTTTTGACAAGTGGCTCCTGATTGTGCCCAGCCAGACTGCGGCATCCTCATGCCACAGACAGCACAGCCAGACCTAGTGATAGCAGTGGGAACACTCCTTGGGTGGAGGAGGAAGCAGAGTTCCCAGGAAGCCCATGATGCTCCCCTCCCAGCTGGAGCTTCTCCCTTCCCAGCAGGGTGTCTCCGCATCCCACGGAGGTATCTCCCCTAGAGTGGGGGCCTCTGCCCTCCTATCAGGATATCTTTCCTCTTTCCAGGGTGTCTCCACTTCTAGGGGGTGGCTCCATTCCTGGGGGTGTCTCCCCTCCTAGCAGAGTGTCTGTCTTCCCTAGGGGTTGTCTGGGTTGCTGGCGGAAGCATTTTCCCTCCCAGCAGGGAATCTCCCCTCCCAGGGGTTGCCTTTCCTCTCAACAAGTATCTCTCCCCTAGAGGGAGGTGACTCCCCTATAGGGGGTGTCTCCCCTAGCATCAGGGTGTCTCCCCTCCTAGGGGACATCTCCACTCCCAGCCAAGCTTCAGGTGAGTAGCATTGTTGGGGGCTGAGAGCAGGACCTTGATTCCACCTTGTATGGTGTCTGGCCCTCATAATGAAGAGGGAGTTTTCTCCTCAGAGCTGAGAAGAGGAATCCTGACTGCTGGACAACGTGGGTCATTCCACAGGGAGGGCAGAACTCCCGTCTCCTCAGAGCAGCCCCAGATACACCAGGCTGGGAAACCCTCCTGAACCACATCTCTAGGTGTGCCCCTGGGTTCCCTTCATGAGCAGCCTTGGAGAGATGCCAGGACTAGGGACCCTGGTGGGCCAAGTCTCCAGGGCCACCAGGTTTCCTCTCTTCAGAACAGACTGGGGGAGTTGCCAGGCCTGGGGACACTCTTGGCCATGATTCTAGGTACGCCCTGAGTTTCCCTCTCCTCAGAGCAGCATGAGAAGACACCAGGCCTGGGACCCTCTTGATAACGTCTCTAGTGATGCTGGGGGTACTCTTCAGAGCAGCCTTGAAGAGATGCCAGGCCTGGGGACAATGGTGAGTGATTTCTCTAGGGACGCCTGGGGTTCCCTCTAATCAGAGCAGTCTTAGGGGAGGCACCAGGCCTGGCCACCCTGGTGGGCTGCATCTCTAGTGAATCCCAAGGTTTCCTCTCAGAGCAGCCAGGAGGAGATGTTTGGCCTGGAGACCCTCTTCACATCTGTATGGACACCTCAGCTTCTCTTTCCTCAGAGCAGCCAGTGGGAGGCACCAGGCCTGGGTCCCCAGTGAGCCACATCTCTAGGGACACTCTTGGCAGGAAGCTGTTGAGGCTTGGTGAGTTCTGGTTTTCCCAACCTTGAGAGTGGCCACTAGGATTTCATTGCTTTTCTTCAAAGCTCTGATCCCACAAAGTTGGGTTATGTCACCCTGTGTTAAAGACCACTTCCCAGAGGTCTCTGTGGTGCCCCATTGCTTGCCTCCAACCTTGGGCTCAGGAGTGAAGCAGGGCTCCATGTGGCTGCCTGGCCCCTGGCCACAGCAGGTGTGATCTGGTGGAGGACTGGCTGGGGTGCAGGGAGGTGGCTCCTGGACTCCCTTTTCTGTTCTCCTGTGATTTCACTTCTTCTGGTGCCACAGACAGCATAGCCAGACCTAGTTAAAGCAGTGGGAACAGGTTTCACTAATAACTTCTGGGGTTGAGGAAGAAGCAGGGTCCCCAGGAAGCCCAGGATGCTCTCCTCCCAGCGGGAGCTTCTCTTCTTTCAGCAGGTGTCTCCCCATCCCCATCTAGGGGAGTTGTCTCCCCAAGAGTGGGGGCCTTTCTCTCCTAGCAGGGTGTCTCCACTTCTAGGGGGTTGCTCCAGTCCTCAGGGTGTTTCCCCTCCTAGCAGGGTATCTGTCTTCCCTAGGGGTTGTCTGGGGTCAAACATCTCCCCTCCCAGCAGGGTATCTCCCCTCTTAGGGTTTGGCTTCCCTCTCAGCAGGTGTCTCTCCCTTAGGGGGAGTGTTACCCCTAGAAGGGGTGTGAGTCCCCTAGAGGGGGCGTCTCCCCTCCCATCAGGGTGTCTTCCCTCCCAGGGGGCATCTCCACTCTCAGCCAAACTTTATGATTAGCATAGTGGGAGTCTGAGTGCCGGGTTTGGAGCCACCTTGGATGCTTTCTGGCCCTCAGGCTGAGGAGGGAGCTTTCTCCTCAGAACTGAGCAGAGGAACCCTGACTGCTTGACAAAGTGGGTCATTCCACAGTGAGGGCAGAGCTCCCCTCTCCTCAGAGCAGCCCTAGGAGAGGCCATGCTGGGAAACCCTTGTGGGCTTCATCTTGAAAGGATAAAAGAAACTGAAGTCAAAGACCAGGCACTGTAAAGCTTCTAAGCTGCAAAGCCTGAGTTAAAATGTAAAAGACCAGGTATTGTTAAGTTCCTATGTTACACTCAAAACCTGAAATTCCTGTAGCTGTTAGGACAATTCACGGGACTGCCCAGTAGATATTCCCCCTGACCATTTAGTTGTTAAATAACCTGGGCCCTGTGCAGTTTGGCACGTAGGCATTCAGGGCCCAAACCAATCAGTTTAAATGTGTACCCTGCTTTAGGACTAACCTATCACCCCCGCCGGACCTGTTCCCGCCAATGAATGTACTAATCATGTTCGAGAGTTGTTGTTCGATTTTCCCGCGCCTCATGATGATTTGTTCTGATGTATACAAAGCCCCTGCCCTCCCCAAAAAGTGTACTTAAGCACTGCTCAACCCCTGCTTGGGGCTCTTGGCCGCTCTCCCTTCTTGAGTGAGCACGGAGCCCCAGCATGCTGGATCCTCAATAAACCCCCTTTTGCGGTTGCATGAGTCTGTCTCTTGGTGGTCTCTTCCTCCATCGTTTGCTGGTCCCTTACAATCTCTAGGCATGCCCCTGAGTTCCCTTTCAGAGCAGTCTAGTTGTCTAAATGTCTAATTGATTAGTTAATATATGTTTATGTAATTGTTTGTCTTCAATGTAAAACACATAATTTATACATTTCTTTTACATGCATTCATCTGATGCTCTGCCTTTTAATTGCAGATATTTGAGATAAATGTATTTTAGTGTATATTTGCTTTCAAGAGGTCAAACAACAATCAAGTAATCTCATATTATTATACAAACTGTATAAGATGATAAACAAATATAATTCTGTCTACAGAAATATCCAAGTACTTTAACTATATTTTCATTAAGATATTTCTTCTTATCAAGGTATGATAACTTGTTTTGATTGCAAAATTTTCAGAAATTGTTCCAAAGTATACCAGGAAATGTTTTAAAAGAAAAGAAGATGCTTCAACAGAAAGGAAGCACATATTGCAGTTCCTCAGAAGAAGAAAAAAATCATCTTTGGGTAAAACAATGTCTTTCTATTCTAGATTTTAATGATAAAGATATTTTCCTAAATAGAAAGATCTTTTTATCATTATCTATACCGACAGATCATATAGAAAGTTAAAACAATTGAGAAAGAGATTTGTATGTACTGGACTGACTATAAAAATTTTAACTGATTAATTTAAGAATATTTCAAGCTATTTTCCTGATTTTACTATGCTGATGTGAGCTAAGATTTTGTCTATATTTATACATGATTAATACATATTAAAATTTTAAGTTTGTTTTCTTTAAGGAAGGTCTTTATTGCCTAATGATTTCTACTGTTTAAGGCAAGGATTATTTTTTTCAATAAATTCATATCTATAAGACACCGCACCGCACTACAAATGGAAGACACCACATGATACAAATCACCAGAGAGGTTCCACTTTATTACAAAAGGCTGTGGGCTTATATAGATCTAAGGAGAGGTGTCAGGGCTTACGTAAGTGAAGGGTCACCCATTTATTGGCAAGTTCTTCCATATGTCAGTTCCAGAGCCCAAGAAGTTAATTCTCATTGGGGCTAAGGTTTCCCGCCCGCGGGATTTGAATACTGGCGCTGGCGGGAGAACTGGTGCCTTTGGAACTTTTCCAGCCAGTGAAAAGAAGGGAGGGGCTGGGGATGTGGCTCAAGCGGTAGCATTCTTGCCTGGTATGCGTGAGGCCCGGGTTCAATCCTCAGCACCACATACAAACAAAGATGTTGTGTCCACCGAAAACTAAAAAATAAATATTAAAAAATTTTCTCTGTCTCTATCACTCTCTCTTTAAAAAAAAAAAAGAAGGGAAAGTAGGAAGAGAAGGTCGTTAGGCGCGCCATGTTGAGGTTTTTCTCTGGGGTGAGGCTGCCGTTTATACTTTCCCCAACAATATCCTTAATTAAACACTAAATATATTAAACTGCTGACTTAGATCCCAATTTTGACAATTCTCCTTGGTTACTAAATTTGATTGATTCAAAGACACTGCAGATTCTTACATATTACTTTGTTTCTTGGAAAATTATGAGATTTGGGACAACATTTTATTAGGACTGAGGTTTTCCAAATTAAAGTTGTATGTTAGTTTTGAGCAATAATGGTTACAAACCTTGTTGAAAATTCATTGGTACTTTATAAGTTCTCTGACTACACCCATTATCTGTAAAAAAATATGATAAGATTTATATATCACTCTACACTGGGAAGTATTGATACCGCTGTTGACTGGTGATGAGTTCTTGCTTCCCCAATGTTGAAGAATAACACCAAAGAAGCACGCCGAGGCAAGGTCAGAGTAGAAATTAGAAGTTTATTAAAGGACAGCAGAAAAGACTTCTCCCGGAGGAAGAAGGGGACCCAAGAGGTGGAATCCGTGGAAGGGATGTTGTCTCCCCTTTTTATAGTTCTTTCAGTGATGGAATGTAGGTGGGAAGGACCTAGGGGTGGGACACAGGTGGGCCAAAGAAGTAATCTGGTCAGGAAGGACTTCTGAGTCAGCACCTTTTTGCTGGGGGCTGTACATTAACATTTCTTTGAGGTGGACTTTGGCCTAGGGCCTTTTCGGGACTTCATTAACATTCCTTGAGTTGTCCTGCATTTCCCGGAATCATTGCCAGCATGGCCTCCATTTTAGATTTCACTCGGTATTAGACCCGATTTACCTAACTACACTGACTACCTAACTTTAAATCTGGCTTCATTCCCCCCTCTAAGTTGGGAACTCCTTACTGCTGTAAGGAAGGGGGGCGAAGAGAATCTCTCTGGCTTCTTCAGGCTGAAAAGGGACGGTGTGGGGCAAGCAGTTTGGAGTCCCCCTTTAAAAATCGGGTCTATCGAGTGGTCCATGATAGAAGTCTGATTGAGAAGTAATAGGCTGGAGGGCCATTTGAGTGATGGATGGTCTATAAGAGAAACAAGAATTCATTAGTACTGGAACCATATTGATGCAGCAAAATGCCATAGCACAGCAATATGCCAATGAGTATGATGGCAAAGACAAAGATTAACAATGTTTTCCACCAGGAAGTACCAAGAACTAGGAGATAAGATATTGTTTCCATGACAAAGTTGCTGAGGACATGGCTTCTATCTGAGCATGTAAATCTTTAAGGATATTTGTCACATTGCCAGAAATGTCAGGGATGTAAACACAACATTTAACTTTTAGGGTTACAGATGTCCTTTTCCTTAAGATACAGTTTAATAATTTAATGTCATCTGGTCTTGTAAAATCCTTTTACTAGTATGACCTCTGTGTCTAATAGAGAAATCTTTAATTCTGTTACTTAGGGCTGGATAACCATACTTGCAAACACTAAGCCTACCTGTGTAGGTTAGAAATAAAGGCCTTAAACTAAAAACTACTCTGGCAGTTCCTTTTGATAGTTATCAGGCATTCCTGTCTGAGAATCTCTTTTGTAGCCTCCAGTTTACTTATTTTTGGAAGTTACATTTAACTATTATTATTATTTAAAATGTCCAGGAACAGCTGTGCTTTGGCTTTGACTGTCTTTGCTAAGTGTTTAAGATGAAGCAAGTCAAACTGACTTTTGTTTCTATCTATTGTTAACAGTCAGCTGAGTTTCCCTGGGAGTTCTCGGGAACTTCACAGCAGCTTCTCAGTTCTGCTAGTGCCATTGCGCTAGGATGGGTCCAGGCCTTGCTTGACCATGTGGCTTCCCTTGGAAGCATCAGGGATGTCTCCCTTTTCTGATGACCCTCCTCTTTCACAGAAAATGCACTGATTGGCTTTCTGTCCTCCACTGGTCTCATTAATCTCCCTGATCGGGAGGTTATGTGGCCTAGAGTTGCAAAGCTCTTTGGAGAAGTCCCCTATTCCCTGATTCAGACTGACTTAGAGGGCAAGAGCCAAATATTGGTTTTCTTGGCCCTTTTAATTTAACTTTAATTTTAAAACTTAATCTTAAACATCCAGCAAATAAGTTTCAACAGCCTTATACTAAGAGTACTGGGCTTTAATGTCTATCTCTCTCTCCTGTAGGTGATAACTCCTTATCTTAAATTAACCCAGGTTGTGTGTTCTTAAAGCAGTACCTCTGCAAAACATTAACAGGCAATCTTAAACCATCTATAAGCAAACTACAAAATAAAATTATCAAGAGTAAAAACATTTAGCTTATATAATAGCTACCTTGAATTCTGGCAGGGTTATACATCATAATTCCCTGTTTGAGATCCTGGTAATCGTGACAAAAACCAACTTTTGGACACAACTTTAAATGTACTGAAATCTGGCCTACTTCTTCCATAGTCACTTTCACATGTAGTGAGATGGGACAGAGCCTTATCTCAAGTAAGGCAGGGCTGTTCATAAATCTTAAGTACTGTAATTCTGAAACTGATCTTTGTTTTTTAAACATCATTTTACAAAGCCTACATAAATTGTTGTGAACTTGAGCAAACACAACATAATATCACACCTAAAACATGGATTAAAGAAAAGCTGAAAGCTTTTAACCTTTTGTAGAAAAGTAGCAAAGTACTTTTGTGTTTTGCAATAAAACCTTCACACAGATTAGGCTCTCATTAACTTAAAAATACATTTAAATTGTATCTCAGTGTAAAAAGTAACATTACATATCTTATTGATAACAAGTCCAGTTATAGAACACAAATGATAAATAAATCTAACATGTTTTTTTTTAAGCCTAAAATTACCATACAACTTTAGAACACCAGCTTGATATAATGCTCTTTCTAAAGCTTCTACCTTATAGACTTGTATACCTGGAAGATATGGACACATTAACACCACAATTACATTGATGTTTTTATATTAACCAAGTTTAGCTTTTAAAGAAATAACATAGCACAATTCTCTAAAACAACAGCACTTGTTTGACCAGCTGTTTAATTTCTTTAAGATTACTTGCTCAAAAACCTACACTTATAAGCAACTTACACAGACCTTTTTTATATCATTTACTTAAACCCTCTTAATTACTTAATCATATACTCTTATCCAGAAACACATTTTCCCTCTATTAAATCCATATCTAGAACCTTCTAGTTTCTCTTTTTTATCTGTTAACCTTCTGTTCACATTTTGAATACTTGTAAATTTTTTGAATTTAAGCAGATTTAACATTTTATTAGGGCCTTTTTGAACATCTAGAAAAACTTATAAGCTTAATTTTAAAGACATCTTTACTTTCATCTGTTTACCCAATTTAAATTGAACCATTTGAATCACGTGAATCAAAGACATTTGGATCCATTTTTTAAAAATTTTTCATGAGCGCTCCTCATCTGTCAATTGTCATATCACTGCACGATATATGGACATACACACAGACATACCGACATACAACACGTAACACAAGTGTAACACAACACAATAGTAAAGGCCTTGTAGCTTTCTCAGGTGAAATCTCATTGCAATGTTTAAAAAAAACTCCAGTTGATCAAAAATAGAACTTATCAGAAAAACATTGACTTGTCTGTAGGATCAAAATCATGAGCTCAAAAAAATACAGAATCTAAGAAAAAGCAAGAGTCCTAAAAAAAGATGACTGGCCAGTAATTAGTTAATGCCATACAATTTACTCTTTGGTTTAATCTAGTTTGAGTTCCCATAAAAAGACACTTTACTCTTTTTTTCTTGGGCCTCAGATCTGTCTCATACTGAGTGCTCTAGGCTTCTTCTATTTGCATATCAACTTAAGTCCTGGCTGAGGTCTGGAAGGAACTGGGAAAACTGGAATTCTGAGCAGAAACCTCATGTCTAAGGCATTTTAACCATAAGTCACAATTTTCAGGTTTGGATGTTGAAAATTATGATACAAGTTTAAGATACAATTTACAAAATTTCATACCTTTACATTTTCCTACACTAGAAAAACTTGCTCACACAAAACTGAAAATAGGATCTCTACCATCAGAAGAAATTTCTTTAGGATCATTAAGTCACTTCCTTTGTTCTGAAGTTCCTAAAGTAGTATTAAGTTACATTAAATCACCTGAAAAAAATCTTGAGAACCACACACTACCATGTATATCCAAAATTAAGCTTTAAAAATTTAAGACTGTTGCTATTCAATGTTATTTCAATAAGCCAGACCAACGTTCCAATTCAACATTTTTCCTAAATCTTACACACTGAGGGGAACAGATACCATATCATAATTTACTATCCTTGCCCAAGTTAATGCACTGGTATACCTAGTGAAATCTTCTCAGGCTACCCAGTTCAAAATAAAACTAAATGATTGGGAGTTACTTGCCAACTTGGATTTAAGTTCTCTGGCATGAATTATCTGGAATCACAAACTAAACAATTACCTAACCCCAACTTTTAACTGCAAGATTATGCAATGCTTCAAACTCATTTAGATACCAGATGTTACAATAAAAAAATCATCTTTTAGACACACATTTAGCCAAGATCATCCCCAAGAAACAACCTATAATAACCTTTAAAACAGACCAGATAAGAAAAAAATCTCTCCAGGTTTTGAACTTCCATTTAATTATGACTCTTATCAGTGGCACCATAGATTTCCTCATGAGTGGACCAGATGTTTTCACATAGGGGCAGCTATAGGTGTAAAATCAAGGGTCTCAGTGTGACTGACTTTACTGCATTCAGTGTCCCTTCTTTTTAAGTGGACAGAGATGGAGCAATCCTTACAGTGCAGGGAAGAATGAGGAAATTCCCCAAAGCGAAAATGGCTCTGGCAGCTGCTGGGAATCCCTCAGTTTCCCTTTTACTTACAGGATTAGCTCCTTTGGATAGATCCAATCCCAGGCAATCTGGCATATCTCCTAACTTTCCAGTAGAGTCAGTTTTTATCTGCCTTAGGTCTTGAAGGGGGAAGGGTGTATGTACTTTGATCGGCCCAAATTTTTCTCTTGATTCTTTTTCCTCAGTGAGTCAAAGATTTTTTCTCTTCATGGCAGATATCATAGCTAAGTCTACTTTGCACTGTTGGCATAATTTAGGATTTTCCCTTAGAGCAAAGAAAATCTGAACATACGGCACCTCACACCATTTCCTTTTTTATAAATTTTATCAAACTGTAAAATTGTATTAAAATTGATATTTCCCTCTGGTGGCCAGGTTTCTTCATCAGAGAGTTTGTATTGAGGCCAGGCCAAGAAAATGAGGCGCTTTTTCTTGAGCGTCTGAGGTTCAAATTTATTGCTGCACCTGGCGTATTGGAGAGAAGCTCCCGTCTGAGTGAGAAGAACAGGACTCAGGCGCCCACGCTGCGCCAGAGAAAACTGTTCTCATTAGGGACGTCTCCCTAAGTTTGAGCTTCCTAAACTGTCCAGAAAACCTGTCTCTCACCTTGCTTTGCCAAGGGGTTTCTGGTCCCCTTTAGCAAAGTGCTAGGGTCTCAGTTTGCCCTGTGCCAGAGACCCTGGGAGGATTCAGACTTAAGGGCATTACTGCTTATCCTCCCGGCCACTAAAAACCCATTGCAAAAGAGAATCCTGTGCTCTTTTGTTGCCTTTGCTCTGTAGACTAAAGGAGCCTCCTAAGTGTTAAGGGATATC
This sequence comes from Marmota monax, assembly GCF_021218885.2. NCBI lineage: Eukaryota > Metazoa > Chordata > Mammalia > Rodentia > Sciuridae > Marmota > Marmota monax. The sequence continues at coordinate 36,934 of NW_026694888.1, read as the reverse complement.
TACTGGTTGTAAGGTAGCAGATTACCGGAGGAGTTGATTCTAAAAATGCTGCTCTAGCAGCTTAAGGAACACAACACATTTTAAACATTGGGGCAGTAAAACAGACTAGTGAAATTTACCTATGCATTTTAGGGAACCTGGGCAGATTTTGCTAATTATCCCATGCCTTTCTCTCAGTCCTACAACCTGAATTGCTAACATTTCTGACCTGCGAAGGAAGGGGAGCATCCAGGAGGAATGGATGCGGGGTTGGGAGTGTTGCATGGCCCATACGGAGGTAAATGTGATTGGGGCTTTCCCTCAGTGCCATTCATCTACCGATCACCCTAGATACCCCTGAGGGCTGTCGGGAGGGGGCTCAATAGAAAGGAACCTTAGGAATCATCTGAGTGTAGCCCAGACCGGAATTCCGCAGTTGTTCCAAACTCCTTCCTCCACCTCCACGCATCCGAGGCAGATCGGGATTCGGGACACTGTGTACTCACGCCAATTGCTCTCCAGGCCCAGACAGAAAAGTTGGAAGCGGCTTTGGCAGAACCCAACATGCCTGCTCTGTATTGAACAGGTGATTGAGAGCTGCCTAGGCCGGGAAACCTCTCACCCGAGTCTTGAAGAGTGGCGGCTGCACTAATTGCGTTTAAGTAGCCGTCGGGTGCCCACCTTACCCTCCAGAAAGAAATAGAGAGAAAGATGCACCTCAAACAGACATGGGGTGCGTGCACTTACCTCGGTGTAGAATCTCGGTGGAACCTCCAATATGATACCGCTGTTGACTGGTGACGAGTTCTTGCTTCCCCAATGTTGAAGAATAACACCAAAGAAGCATGCCGAGGCAAGGTCAGAGTAGAAATTAGAAGTTTATTAAAGGACAGCAGAAAAGACTTCTCCCGGAGGAAGAAGGGGACCCAAGAGGTGGAATCCGTGGAAGGGATGTTATCTCCCCTTTTTATAGTTCTTTCAGTGATGGAATGTAGGTGGGAAGGACCTAGGGGTGGGACACAGGTGGGCCAAAGAAGTAATCTGGTCAGGAAGGACTTCTGAGTCAGCACCTTTTTGCTGGGGGCTGTACATTAACATTTCTTTGAGGTGGACTTTGGCCTAGGGCCTTTTCGGGACTTCATTAACATTCCTTGAGTTGTCCTGCATTTCCCGGAATCATTGCCAGCATGGCCTCCATTTTAGATTTCACTCGGTATTAGACCCGATTTACCTAACTACACTGACTACCTAACTTTAAATCTGGCTTCAGTATCCTTAATCATATTTTCTAAAAGACAATTAAGAGACACCTAATTAAAGGATAATATTCTGAAACAGTGATATTTTAAGACCTTGTCTCAGAAAGAGGTTGATGGTCCTTTCTAAATTGTTAGAATAAATTAACTATCTATATATTGGGAAATTACAATGATCAATAAAAGGTATCTCATTTTCAAATCTAGCCTTAATTATTCTTAAGAGAAGGCCTTAAAATTTCGCCTACCAGAAACCATAATCAAAGGAAACCTCTCAAACTTAATATAGACTAAAATAAATTCAGGGAGATTTCCAAGAGATCCAGATTCATATATTAATATTTTAGAATTTACACCAGGCCTTTAATCAATTTTATTAAATAAAGAAAAGGGGGAAAACAGGACTCCACAGGCACACACTACATCTTACAAATATCTCAAAAAATTTTCTTAAATTGTGATACTGAGAGTCTTATCGTTACTGAACATGATTCAGTAAATTAATCAGATTTCAAAAGATAAAATTTAAACCTGTCATCATGATAATAACTGAGAAACCTGGCACAGGAAGGTAAATTTTCAGCTGCAGAGTTTATAGATTCATGAGCTTGTCAGGTCAGTAAAAATTATGAAGAGACTTCTATGGAAACTGTTAGACCATGACGCAAGAAAAGACCACTGACTCCAATTAAAATCAAATTAAAGCAAGCTTATTATTTTGACCGGCCGGGCTGCCTTGCCCATCAAAATTGTGGGAGCCAAGGACAGCTGCGAGGCTTCTTTGTGGCCCAGTTTATAGCCCAAAAAGTTACACAAAGGGGGGTTACAGATAACAACACTCTGAGGAGCATAACACAAGTTTACATTTTTGCTGGCCCCGGCATCAGAATTTATGGAGATCTTAGAGACTCAGAGAGGGTCATTATTCAGCCAGGGAAGGCCAGAATTTATGAGGCATCACTAAGGTTTAGGAAAGGGTTGTTATATGGTCAGGGAAAACCGGACATGGGTGAGTTCAGGGCATGGGCAGGCATTCCAATCAGCTTTACAACATCAACTAATGGCCAGGCCATACAGACATCCTGATATTTTTACAGAAAACAGAAATGAATCCTTCATAACTTGTGACAATCTGGCTTCTGATCTAATGAGATAACTAGGCTAGGTATATCAAAACATTTCTCAGGTCCATTTTTAATGTACATTGCAGTGTGGACTGGAAAGTCCACCAATGAAACTAGATTAATTGTACTGATGATACCACTAGTTATTGGTGACAAGTCCTGCTTCCCCATGAAGTTTGAACATTAGATAAGCATGCTGAGGCAAGCATATGAACCAGGGTTTATTTAAAAAGGGGTAACATAGACTTCTCCCACAAGGGAGAAGGGAGTCATAGCTGGTATCCTGGTATCCCAAGAAGCAAGGTGTTCTGCCCTTTTTATATGACCTAGGCTTTCTTTGTTCTCCTGCCTTTCCCCCCTTATCTTTCTCCTCCCTTTCTAGTGACTAGGCCCAGGTATGCTCAGTGGGTGGGTCAAAAGGTGGGATGAAGAGGGAAGAGCAGTGTAGAATAGTCCTGGACATATTAACAACCTTATAGTTCCCTGTAGGGAGGGGAAATTCCTGGGGCAGGTTACCTTGGCAACACATTGGAGCAGAGATAGGTTCTTGATAAGATCCCTCAGGGGACAGTCTCCAACTTCCCAGACTCACTCAAAATTGGCCTCCTTGATCTGACCTGACTCAATGTACCTATCTATACTGACTGCCTGTCTAATTCTGGCTTCACTGACTGTAGTGGTCAGTTATACCTATATGTTGATCCTATGGTAAACAGGATGTCTGGAAGTATCATTTGAGAAAAAGACAGCATATGAGAAACCTAAACCAACCAATCATGCTGGTCCCTAAGATTAAGACTATATTTACTTATCTAGACAATTGTCAGAAAAATTAATAAAATAGATTTTTTTTCCTATTCCAGACAGTAATTTACATAGAATATCTACCAATGTATTATTGCCCTAATATTTCTACAATAGAAGTTGATACCTTTTCTAAGTGGATGGATTGTGCATGTCTTGTCAGTACAACACAATATATCTAGAAATAATGGATATATTTTAGGCTGGTCTCCTAGAATGGACAAGAACAATTACATGAGAATGCCGTAACTCCTAGAAACTTTAAACTCTCAGTGAGATGGCATCCAAAAGATGTTTTGATGTGTGACTCCAACCTTCAGAATATTTATATTACTGACAGACCTAATAAACTCCTTAAGTGTGAGAATTAAGAGGAAGGATAAAAAATACAACTTATATTATTGTTATCTCTAGTTATTTCCAGCTAATATAATCTAGTATATGCTGAAGTTAATGTTCAGGCTTTAAACAGGTACATGTCAAATAACCAGACCAGGCAAGCTCTTGTTCTCATGATCCTTGAAGTGATAATTTATTCCTTGCTTCTACAATATTTCTTGCAGTTATATCTTAAAACTTATATTGATTTTCTTAATATTTGACTTAAATTACTTCCAAGATTCTTCATAGTCAGATAAGTGCTGATGGAAGGATTGGAACTAAGTTAAAATGCTCTAAGAAGCCACTGTAATAAATATTGTGAATGAGCTCTCTGCTCTATGGTTTGTGGAAAGGCCTAAATGCCATGCCAAATAAAAATGTCTATGTTACTATGGCCAAACAGAATGCTTCCCAGTAAAATTGGGAAAAGATTAAGAATCTTCTGATAAGTGTTTGGCAAAATAATAATAATAACCTGGATCTTCCAAAGTTAATTAAATGACTTTAATCCTAAATATGTTGAAACTTTCACATGGTGTGTCATTGAGATAATATGTTTTCTACTAATTCCTTTTGTGTTTCAATAGTAGATTGTGATGACTTCAGACCAAGAATCCAGTGACTAAAGATATAATTCCCCAATTGTATTTAAATATTAAGAAAGGGGGAATATGTGGGGAGCCACATTGAGCTGCCATGCCTTCCAGTCCTGATGCACCACAAGGATCTGAAAGATCACTGTAGTCTGGCATGGTAGTTCCATGACTCATGACTCGGTCTTTTCCCCCACTCAGATAGCAAGGCCAGTCTTCTGAGTAGGCATACCCCTGAGGTTGAGCTACACTCACCTATTCTTCTGTAACACTACCCCTTTGCCCTGTTTGGGATAGAATGTTCTGTGGAAACTCCTATAAAAAGGCCATGCTTTTGAGCATGGCCTTTCTAGCTGTCAGTCAACCTGCTGACAGCAGACATCATGAAGCCAGACTCAACCCCCTGAAACCTGACCACTTGCATGATTTGAATGGCTTCTCCCCAATTAAAGGGTTCAGCAAATGCTCTCTCTCTCTCTCTTTCCATGAACCCCTAAGGTCAGAGGAGCCTTCACAGGACCCAAAGCAAAAGGTTTCTCTGTCTCTTGTGTGATTATTTCATGCAGCCCAGTTCAGTTTACCTGGAGTGACCCTAAGTGTTTTAGTCATGAGAAATGCAACAATTATGGGTAATGTTATTGTGAGTTTTGCCCTCTCACCTCTGTTAGGAATCCCATGGAAACTGAAAGCCATATACCCTGGTGCCCTGAGGATTCTGAGTATTGTTAGGGCCAGTATTAGGGCTATGGTAAGTTTGGTGTTTGATTTGGTACTAGGGATTGAACCCAGGGGTGCTTAAGCACTGAGCCACATCTCCAAGCTTTTCATTTTTTATTTTGAGACAGAGTCTTGTTAAGTTGCTTAGGGCCTCGCTAAATTGCTAAGGCCAGCTTTGAACTTGTAATCCTTCAACCTCAGCCTCCCAAACCATTGGTATTAAATACAATATTTAGCATTTTGCCGATTATCTTCTAGGGATCCTGGTGGTTTCTTCCAATTAGAATTGTGGGTAATGTAGTCCTGTGTTTAGCCCACTCACTATGAGAGGAGGGCTCTGACAACTTCTGCCCCTGGGCATCATGGGTGATATAATTCTGAGTTTTTCTCACATACCTCTGCTAGTAGTCACATAAAGATGAATACCTCATGCTTGCCTGGTACCCTGAGGATTCTGAGCAGTTAGAGTTAGGGCTAGGATTAGGGCAAGGGCTAGGGGTTGGGTTAATATTTGCCCTTTGCTGATTTCTACATGGGATCCTGGCAGCATCTGCCACTTCAGATTGTGGGTAAGGTAATCTGTGATGTGCCTACTTATTGTGGAGAATCCTTGGTGCATTGGGTGCTCCTTAGCACTAGGGTATAAGGAGAGTGAAGGGTGAAAAAGGACTGAGGGAACCTGGGGCAGGTGCCCACTGTGCTTCTAGGAGAGATTGAGGGTGACATTGAGGTACAAAGAAAGTGAAGTGCTGATAATCAGGGTCAGGGTGAACCACAGGCAAGCTCAGTTCAAGTGGTCAAGAGCCAGGGTGACAGAAGGGAGGTCACTGACCTGATGAGAAGTAGGATCCTGGAGGCCTTTACCATGTAGTGAGGAGGGATGATACACCTCAGCCAATCTCTGCACAGGTGACAACTGATGAATAACCCTCTTTCTCACTGGAGATTTGGGTAAATGAGATAAAGCCTCTTTTCTGCAGAATCAAAACAAGGATGTCTGATGTTGTCTGCAGATCTGGTCATTGTCCTAAAACTCACCCATTGCTGAGCAATTAGGACCAAAAAAACCTGTCCCACTCAACCACAACCACTAATGCCAGATGACCCAAGTAATAATCTACAAAACCACAATCCCCAGGCATATAGCATTTCCAACACAGATCTCCTAGGACAAACACAATTTAAAGACCACTGGCTGCCAGGTGCTGTCATCCCCTCAGGCAGTGGGTGGGTCCATGTCTCCTGCTCAGTGACCCTCCTTCCTTAGTTGGAGACCGGGTTTAGAGAGGGAGGCTGGGGCACAGCAGTGATGAACTTGGCTCAGGTGGCCTGGAGTAGCTGGGCTGGATGCCATGTCTGCCTCCCTACTTGAGGTTGTGTTATACTGCATGTGGACTGTGCTCTCTCCTCCCTCCTCCCTCCAGTGGGTTGTGGAATTTCTTTCCTTACAGGATTTACCCATCCATGCAGCAGCCATTACCAGAGTGTTCCTGGAGAAGGGTCTAGGCCCAAGTGATGAGCTGGCAGAGGTGGGCAGCTTCCTGGTGACAGTGCTCCCACCATAGACTCCTGATTTACAGTCCCAAGAGGTAGGCCCCAAGAGCCTTAGGCCTAGACAAGCATTTCTGCAGGACATGAGGTTGGATACTGCCTGATTTATAGATTTGCCATCTCAGAATATGCAGATAGAGTATTCCTCAGGGATTTCTGAAAAGTCTAATAGTTCCTGCCTACATCTTTCAAAAACAGCAGTTTTGCCTTCAAATAAAAGAACAGGCTGGGGAGGGTCTTGAACAGCCTAGGTAAGAAACTGCTCTTGATGACATCAAAGCTATGTACTATTAAAGATGGAGCAGAGATGACCAAGGTCTCTGGGGAACTGCAGAGATGGGGTGAAAAGTATGAAGGTGTCATCTGGGGTCCCCTTTGGAGAGATAGACCAAGACTTCAAAGATGGGAAAACAAGTAGGAGACCACAGAGACAGGGTGGACATTGTTGTGGAGTGGTCTGGGGTCCTCTGTGGAGAGATTATGACCAAGGCCTCCAGACTGGGAATACAGGTTGGGGGTTGCAGAGAGAGGGGATGGAATGGAGAAATGTGATGGGGTGGTCTGAGGTTCTCCAGTGGAGAGAGGATCACCTCCATCACACTTGTCCTATCTCCATTAGTGGCCACCAGGACTAGGTCCCTGGGATAGAGCTGAAGATCTGGGGACCCAAGGCAGGTGCTCAGTGAGGGTAGAATTAGGTAATATGAGGAAAGGGTAGTAGCCCCCACATCACATGCTCTGCTTGCTGAAATGATACAATTATTAGAACATAGATGAACTTGCTGTTGCCAGTGTGGGACAGATGCCTCAGAGCCACCTGTGTCCCTGTGGGTGGATGACAGTTGCTTACTTGTTCTTGTGGATGACATTTGCATGTTGGTGGTTATGTTGTGGGGCAGGTCACTCAGAAAACACACCAAGTCCCAGTTTTGTCCAAATTGAAGAGTCTTTATTCTGAATGGCTTGGACTGCTTCCTACAGGACCAAGTTGTCTCTGCAGAAAATAGCCTTGAACTTCAATATTTTAGAGTATTTAAAGGCAAAAACTACATCCGGGTTGATGTAGCTGCAAGCAAGCAGGGTACAGAAGCTGAATTGAGCAGTTAATGAGACAATTCAACGAATGTTCCATGTTACCATAGCAGCAAGCAAGCAAAAGGGAAGTGGGTCAAAATGACCCCAGTTAAGTACAAGTTAGAGAATAATTACTAATGGTTACTACTAATGGTTACTAGACAATCTCTGTCAGGGTACATTGCCCAAGAAAAATGGGACCAAAAGAGAACAGTTTTACTTTGTATAAGAATTGACATTTTGTGTTGAAAAGTATGCTATGCTAGGTAAATATTAATGAGTACAGAGGCAGGTCTTTCCCATGGGAGAAGTATTTCTTACAGGATATGGAGTCTCATGATAAAATGGAGTCTGTTTGATCATTGCCCATATAGCCTGGCCCATAACAGAACATTACAAAATAGGCTGCTGTGAACATTCCTGTGCATGTGTGCTCTGCAAATACCTTTACTTTCCCTGGTGCACCACTGACCGCCAACATGGAGGCATGTGTTGACATGTTTAGGAATAACTGTTGTCCTGGGTGACTGTGTTTGCCCATTCTCTGCTCTCCCTCCTCCTGCTCCTAAACTTTGTCTTAATGGCCTCCCATCTCCTTTATAACTCAGGCCCATCCTTCACCATCTCCTCCTTCACATGCGCACACTGGATCCATCTCCATAAACTTGCTCTGACACCCTATTTTCTGTTGCCCTGTGACTCGTGGAGCAACTCTACTCAGGGTGTGTCACATTTCCCTCTTAACAGACACCCTTTAAAGGGTTGGGCACTGACAGAAGAGAGTATTCAGGATTCACATTGAGCACCTAGGATGACTCCTAATGTGGAAAAACATTGGTGGGGTGATCTTGTTAGGGAGACAGAGCCCATCCTGATGTGTAAAAAGGAGGACTGCAATATCTTGTCACATAGCACCCCTGAGGCAGAGCCCATATCAACACTGTTCTTTTGCCAGGACCCCAGAGCAGCTGCCAGCACTATCCACCATCCCAGGCCCCATGTCTGGCATAGAGCTGAGCCCACTCCTGCTCTCCAGCAAGGTGAGGCCTTCCTATGAGCACCACGTTTCCCTCTTCCTGCATGATTTAGAGCTCAAGGCTGAGGAAGGCTCAGCCAGTGTTGTTGATATGAATAGATGAGGTTAACAAAGATCAGAGACAACTCACAGCTGGATGTTAGTGGACTGAGAGCTGGAGTGGGGTTGTTGTAGGACATTGTCCCCTCCAGAGTCCAGAGTATGGCCTGCACAGGGCCAGGAGGTCCCATGGGGAAGACAGTTCTTGGCAGAGGTGCCTCTGCATGTAATGCTTTTTTGGCTTTCTGGGCACATTGGCCTAAAGCTGGGCCTCCTGTGATGCCTTCTCAGAAGGCAGGAGGCTACTTGAACTTTCAGTGGCATTTGGGCAGAAATATGTATGGGGAGCCAGGTCAGCCCCCCATGAGGATCAGGTAAAGATTCTCAGTTTTTCAACAAAAGTTATAGAGCTTCATTTTGAGTAAAAAAACTGAGGTCCCCAGAAATTTCTTAAGGTTTCTGTGGAGATAAAAACTGCCACCCTTCAGTAGTGTGTTTGGCAGCTCCTTGTGTTAGAGGGAGCATTTGAGAAATGTTCAGAAATTGAGCATCAGCCACAGGTCAGAATTGAGCTCCCTGTGTCCTCTGTGCAGTGAAGTCTTACCTAGAGAGGGAAGTGTTCCCTTTCCCACCACCTGTGCACAAGATTACATTCCTGCACCCCATTAGCCTTCTAAATGGGGTGTGGGCTGCATTCTGAAATGCTTGTGTCCATGGGGCATCTCCTTTGAGTACTGAGAAGGAAACCTGACTGAGGAAGGCCCAGAGAGGGTTGACAAGGGTGGATTTTGATTAAATTGTAATTCATTGGGTTTGAGAAGAAGGTTGTAGCCCCCAGCTTATTCTACCCTCACTGCCTTAAAAGGCTGGCTGGGCCCAGTGGACACAGGTGAGATAATATGACCAGTTTGAGCATCCTTTTCTGTGCCTTCCTGAGACACTCTTCCTGCTGAGATTAAAAGGGACACCTCGGCTGTTCCAAACTGTGGATGGCTAGGGGGGCATGAGAGATTGGTGGGCTTTCTGGATTCTGGGATTTTGGAGATTGAGTTTCTAACACAAGAAATTTTAAACACATGTGGAATGCAAACATTCAAGCCATAATGGCATGTTTTTAGATTCAGGCATGGGATAATGGGTTCAATTTCAGCTTAAATGTGCAAACTTATGTTGTGGAATAAAGGGAACACTGAATCTCTTTGGCCATTCTGAATAGAATTTCTGTGTATAAATGCATGTTGTATATACATATTTTCAAGACATATTTTATAAGCAATTGTCTAAATTCTTAAGTTTTTATTGGATCATATGGTGTGCTTATGTATTGCTCTGGAAAAAAACTTAAAACTTTTAAAAGTGATGAACTATTATGTATTCCACCAGCAATGAATGAGAGTTCTGGTTCTACATCATCCAATTGAAAAAGTTTGGAGCCATTGAATGCAGTTGAAGTTCCATACAGCATTGTGGGTCATTTCCCCTCATGTCAGGTGTAGCTGAGCAGCATTTCTATGCTTCTTTGCCATTTTCATATCTTCTTTGTTGAGTTGTCAGTTCAGATATTAACCCATTTTAATTCAATTGTTTCTTACCATATTTAGGATACAAGTCCACTTTAGATGGACTTCATGTATTTTCCAAATATTTTCACCAGTCTCTGGCTTAATTTTTTTTGTTCCTTTAGTATGAATTTTTCAGAGTAGATGTTTTTATTTTAAAAAATTTGGGGGGAGCTGGAGCTGTGGCTCAGTGGGTAGAGCACTTGCCTAGCATGCATGAGGCACTGGGTTTGATTCTCAGTACCACATATAAGCAATTAAATAAATAAAGATCCATCAATAACTAATAAAAATATTTTTTTAAAAAAATTGGTACTGAACATAAAACACAGGGGTTTTCTACCACTGAGCTATATTCCCAGCTCTTCTTAACTGTTTTACTTTGAGACAGGGTCTTGCTAAGTCACCTCAGGCTACCTAATAGCTGGGACTACAGGCATGCACCACCATGCACAGCAACAATTTAAATTTAAATTAAGTCCACATTATCAATTCTTTCTTTCATGGATTTGTTTTTGCAGGTGTATTTTTTTTTAATAAAAACTCAATATGAAACATGGTCATAGTAGTTTCTACTATAATTATTATAGTTTCACATTTTTGATGTAAGCCATGGTCTATTTAGAGTGAGTTTTGTGAACCTTATAAAGGTTTTCCCTGTCCATTTCTCTCATAGGGTTTCTAAACACTCCAACACTATCTGTGCAGTAGATGCTGTTTTCTTCATGAAGGTCTTTTTCCTTTGACAAAATCAGCTGCCTGTAGGCATGTGTGAGTTTTGGGCTCTCCACTCATCTCCATTTATATCTACCTGTGTATCCCTTCACAGCATCACATTTCCTCACTACTTCAGGTGTTGTGACACAGATGTGCGAGTTCTATGTCCTTCTGTAGTCTGTGACATCTATTCTAGGTTCAGAAAAAAATTTCTGGAAAGTTGAGTGTGATTGTGCTGAATCTGCAAATCAACTGTGATAGAATTTCATCTTTAATATGTAGAGACCTGAATAACGAATATCTCTATTTATATTTTGTTTGATTTCTTTCAATTGTTTCAAGATTTTCTAAAAGTATAGTTGTAGTTTAAAACATATAACTTCTCAATTTTGGGGGTGCTATTGTAAATGGAATAGTTCAATTTTTTTTCTTATTCTAGTTTTTAAATTCCAATTTTTCCTATATAGTTTTGCTGATATATAGGAAATCAATTGATTTTTGCTTGACTATGTATTTTGCTTTTTGCTATCTTTATCCTTTATGAACATGGGATGGTGGATTCTATTACTGTTTGATTTCCAAAATTATAGCCTCATAAAACCAAAACCATGAATTTCAGAGCTTCACCAGGACTGCCACAAGGGGGCACAGAGCCAGTGCTGAACAGCAAGCACTGATTATCCTCAACTGCCCACAATGGCCAGAAGAGGGTTCTCAGAGTGACTTTTTCTGATCCTCTTGAATCATGACTGCCAGGGATGGATGTCCTATGCCCACAGCAAACTTTCTTCTCAGGACTCACCTGGGGAAATCCATGGCTGGGAATACCTGGGGTCTATGTCCACAAACCTTCAAGACCTGCTGTAACCCTCACCCTTGTGGTCCACCAGGGGCAACCATTGCTGTGGACACCTTGGGGCTATGAGTGTGGTGACAAAAGCTTCCTTCTCCTTGGGACCCACACAGAGAAATGCTGTAGCTGAGGACACCTGGTGCCCATGTCCACAGTGAGGTAACTCTAACTCAAAACTGGGAACCCACCCAGGAAGGGACCATGGGTGCAGGCTCAAGGCACCTTGGAGCAATGATTGTTGTGACAGAACTTCCTTGACACCCTCACAGGGAGATGCCTTGGCTGGGGACACCTAGGGACCGTGTGTACCATGAGATTTCTTCCCCTTGGCATCTACATGTGGATGGCACTGTGGTTTTGGGATAACTGAAGTCTATCTGAGGAAAAGGTGTGGGAAGAATGAGGCAAAGCCTCTTGTCCACTATCCCATGTGCTTAGAAAGAAGCTCTGCTGTGTTTTTACTTTTGTAGGTAATATTTGAGTGGGACTTAATTTTATGAAAGTATTCCTTGTGAGGCTTTGACTGCTCACTGTCATAGTATATTTTATGGGGAGAAGGTATATTTTATGGGGAGAAAACCCAGCACACTAAAAGGAGAAATTTGATAGACCCAACCTGATCTTTTCTTAAAATTGGGCATCTCACCACAAAACCATGAAAAGATAATTTCGGCTTTACTATAAATTACTGCAAATTCTGAACCTGCTTGGAATGCCTGACCATGCCTTGAACTCACCCATGCCTGGCTCTCTGACCAGATAGCAGCCCTCTCTGAAACTTAGTGACACCTCATAAATATTGGCCTTCCCTGGCCAGACAATGACCCTCTCTGGGGCTCTAATGGTCCTCATAAATTCTGATGTTGGGGCCAGCAAAAAATGTAAACTACCATTAGTGTGATGCTTGTCAGAGTTCTGTTATCTGTAACCCCCCTTTTGTGTAACTTTCTGGGCTATAAAGCTGGGCTGTAGGAAAGCTGGGGTGCTGTCTTGTTCCCACTGTTTTGGGAGGGAGAGGCAGCCCGGCCGGTCAAAATAATAAGCTTGCTTGAATTTGATTTTAATTGGAGTCGGTGGTCTTTTCTTGCGTCCTGGTCTAACAAATTGAGGCACAAACTCAGGGTACTACAGAGGAGGCCTGGGATTCCCAGCACAGGGAGACTCACTAGTGCCTGAGGGCAAAGGCTAATGCTGCTTCATTGTTTATATTTATTCTGGGTAAGTCTGTCACAGTTGAGTGATTTGTCTATAATTCCCAGAAGCCACTGTGGTGATAACTGTGCTTACATAGACATCTGATAGAAGTGTATGTGGGAAAAACACTGGACTACATTACCCATAATTCTCAGGGGGCAGTAGAAGCTTACAGGAGTGCCCCCCACTGTGAGCTAGCAAAGTGTGGGACTACATTACCCACAGTCCTAAGGGGGAAGAAGCTCTCAGGATCCCACCAGAGAACCAGCAAAACACTAGACTACATTACCCACAATGCTTGGGGTGGGGGTGGGAATGGGAGGTTCATAGGAATTTCTTCACCATGAGCTGTAACGTGGGACTACATTACCCATAATCCTGGGGGACAGAAATCACAGGATTCCCATGCCTCCTGTGAGCTGGTAAAACAAGAGACTAAATTATTCACAATCCTGAGTTGGCAGATGCTTCCATATTCTCCCACAGGAGCCAGCAAAATGCTGCACTACAGTGCCTTCAGCCCTCTGGTGTGGAAATTCTCAAGAGCCCCCTTTCTCCACCCCCCAGGCAGGCAAAAATGCTGAACTACATTATTTATAATCCACAGAGGGGGAGGTAGAAGTGCACAGAATCAACCCCTCAGAGCCAGAAAATACAGGGACTTCATTACCATCCTAATGGAGCAGAAGTTCCCTGGGTTCTGCAGAGAGAACCAATACTGGACTACATTACCCACAATCTCTAGGGGGGTCACCTCATGGGAGCACTACCCCCCAATAAATTGACAAAATGCTGGACTACATTACCCACAGCCCTCAGGGTCAGAAACTTTTAGGAGAATTATTTCCACCTCTTTTCGTGAGTTGGAAAAAGTCTGGACTAAATGACCTACAATCCTAAGGAAGATGAAGCCCCAGGATCCCCCATGAAGAGCTAGCAAAATGCTGAACTACCTTACAACAAGAATGGAGTTAAGGTTTGTGTTTTTCTGACTCTCCTTGGGGGATCCTGGGCACTTCCTCACCCTAAGAATTATGGGTGATGTAGTCCTTGATCTTACCCACACACCTCTTCCAGGAGACCCATGAAAGCTGAATGCACATGCTTACCCTTATACCCTGAGGATTCTGAGTAATTTTATGGGTAGGGGTAGGGGTATGACTAGGCAAAAATTAGCCACAGGGCAAAGGTCCATGAGATTTACAAAACCAAGAGGTACTCTTGAATTTCTGCCACTAAAAACCATGGGTAGTATAGGCCCACATTTAACCACTGACACTGGAGATCCTGGGAACTTCTTCCCCTTAGGATTATGGATAATGTAGTCCCAATATTTCCTGCTCTCAGCTTGGTATTGTGGGAGGCTCTCCCCAAATATTGTGGGTGGGGCTGGGGATGTGGCTCAAGCAGTAGCGCACTCGCCTGGCATGCATGCGGCCCAGGTTCGATCCTCAGCACCACATACAAAACAAAGATGTTGTGTCCACCGATAACTAAAAAATAAATATTAAAATTCTCTCTCTCTCTCTCTCCCTCCCTCACTCTCTTTAAAAAAAAATATTGTGGGTGAAGTATTAAGAGGAGTATGGCTCAGGTTGAGGAATTCTGGGTAATTCCTCCTACCAATTCACCTGGAATTGTGGGTAATATAATCCCATGTTTTATTCAAACTGTGGAGACTTGTGGGAGATTCCTCTCCTGTTAGAGTTGTGGGTAGTGTAGTTTCATGATTTATTGGCTCTGTGCAGAGGATCTTGGGAACTTCCTCCTTCCTAGGATTATGGGTAATGTAGTCCAAATTGCCTGCCCACTGCTGGGTATTCTGGGAGCCTCCTCCCTGAGGATTTTGGATAATGTAGTCCCATGATTTGACCTCTCCATGCAAAGAATTCTGGGAACTTCCTGAGCCATAGAATTGTGGGTCATGTAGTCCCACATATTACACAGTTGGGGACTTGCGGAAGTTTCCTTTCCTATGGACTTGTGGGTATTATAGTTCCATGATTTAGCCTCTCTGAGCAAAGAATTCTGGGAACTTCCCCTCCTTAGAATCATGAACGACATAGTATCAACATTTGCTGTTCACCACTGGGTATTCTGTGAGCCTTTTTCCATAAAGACCCTGGGTGAAGTAGTAAAGAGCATACCACTTACTTTGGGCAGCTCTGGGAATTCCACCTAATAGAATTGTGGGTAATGTAGTCCCATGATTTGTCCTCTTTGTGCAAAGGATCCTGGAAACTTCCTCCCCTTTAGTATTATGGGTAACATAGTCCCAGATTTCTCTACTCACCACTTGGTATTTTGGGTGCCTCCTTCCCAGAGGATGATGGGTGAAGTAGTCGTGAGCATACCACTCACTTTGGGGAATTCTGGGAACTTCCTCCCCTCAGAATTGTGGGTAATGTAGTCACATAATTTATACTGTCTGTGGGGAATTGTGGGAGCTTTCTCCCTGTTTGAATTGTGGGTAATGTAGTCTCATAATTTTTCTTCTTCATGCAGAAATCCTGAGAAATTCCTCTGCTAAGGATTATGGGTAGTGTAGTCCCAACATTTGCTTGCTCACTGCTGGGTATTCTGGAAGCCATCTTACCCCTTAGTTTTGTGGGATATGTAATCCCAAGTTTTGCCTGCTCACTGCAAGAGGTCCTGGGAAATGCATATTCATAGAATTCTGGAAATTAAAGTTCCATTATTTGCTTGCTCACTGATGGCTGTCCTGGGAGACTCTTCCCCTAAGAATTATTGGTAATGTAATTTCAGATTTACTGCTCATTTTGGGGAATCCTGGGTGCTTTGAGCCCATATAATTATGGGTATTATAGTTCTAGACATAACCACCTCGGAGGGGGAGGGGGATACCATTACCCATAATCCTAAAATGGAGGAAGTTCCCAGTATCCCACTTCCTCCATTTTAGTATTATTGGTAATGTCCCAGGTTTTTCCCTGATAGCAGCAGGGTCTCAAGCGAGGATTATGGGTAATGTAGTCCAAATTGCCTGCCCACTGTTGGGTATTCTGGGAGCCTCCTCCCTGAGGATTTTGGGTAATGTAGTTCCATGATTTGCCCTCTCTATTCAAAGAATTCTGGGAACCTCCTGTGCCATAGAATTGTGGGTCATGTAGTCCCACGTATTACATAGTGGGGGACTTGTGGAAGCTTTCTTTCCTGTGGACTTGTTACTCTCCCAGTGAGGATTGTGGGTAATGCAGTCTTGGGTTTATCACTCACTGGAGGATTCTGGGAGATTCCTCCCCCCATAAAGATGTAAATACAGTGTCAGTTTTACCACAGGCCAAGGGGTTCCTGGAACATCTTTGCCTTAGGTAATACAGTTCTGAGATTTATGAATAACATGCCCCCATTTTTCCTTGATAAGCATTGGCAATGCTGGGAGCTTCCCTTTTTTTCTTGGGATTGTGGGTAGTGTAATCCCTGGTTTAACTGGCCCACAGTAGGAAAATAGGAGTTCCTAAACCATAGTCTCTACATGATACATTCCTGGGTTTACCACTTATGACAGAGGATCTTGGAAACTTTCTCTCATTAGGACTGTAGGTAATGTAGTCCCATGTTTTACCTGATCACATAGGGAATCTTAGGAATTTCTGCCCATAGTAGGATTGTGGGTAAAGTGGCCTCACCATGAGGAATTTTGGAGCCTTTCTTTTTAGAAAATTATAGATAATTATAGATAACTAAATTATAGGTTAATTTAGTCCTGGGTTTAACCCCTCAACATGGGGGATTCTGGGAACTTCCTACCTCTTTAGAATTGGAGGTAATATATTTCCAAAATTTATTTGCTTGCTTCAGGGATTCCTGGGAAACTTGTTAAAAATTATTGTCAGCACTATAGTCCTATTTGACTGCCCATTAGATAATCTTGGTGCTTACTACCCCTTGGGATTGTGGAAAATGTAGCCCTTGGAATGCCCCTCACTGTTGAGGATCCTGGGAACTTCCCAGGATTGTGGATAATGCAGTCCCAAGTTTTGACTGCAAACTGCAGTGATTCCTTAAAAACTTATTCACAAAGGATCATGGGCACAGTAATTCAATTTGACTGGTCACTGATGGGCAACCATGGAAGTTTCTGCCCCTTACAATTGTCAGCAATAGTCATTGGAATTTCCCTCTTTCTGTAGAGGATTATGGAAACTTCCTCCATAAGAACTGTGGGTAATATAATCCCAAAATTTGCCTACTTACCTCAGAGAATTCTGGGAAATTTGTCCATGTAGGATTGTGGGTAATGAATATTTGCAATTTACCATATAGCAGGAAAATTTAGGAGCATACTGTGTCATAGCATTGTGGGTTTTGTAGTCCTTGGAATTGCCCTCTTACTGTGGAGGATCCTGGGAACTACCTCACTAAGTATTGTGGTGAATGTTGTCTTGTAATTTGCCAGATGACTGTATGGATTACTAGGAAACTTGTGCATTAAAAAAATGGCCATCAGTGAGCAGTCAAATTAGTCCAATTTGACTGCTCACTGATGGACACTTGAAGGGTCTTAACCCTTACACTTGTGGGCAATGTATTCCTTGGATTTACCTTCTCAATGTAGAGGATCTGGGGGAAATTCCTAACTAAAGATTATGGGTAAGGTAGTCTCACACTTTGATTGAACACTGCAGAGATTCTGGGAAACATGTCCATGTGGGATGGTGGGTAATGTAGTCTAGCAATTTCACCACTCGTTTCAGGAACACCTGAAAGCTTCAAGGACCACAAGACTGGGGACAATGCAATTTTCAAAACTGCCACCTAGCTACATAGAATCCAAGGAACTACTACCCTAAGAATTATAGGTAATGTAGCTCAACAATTTTAATGCTAACTGCAGGGTTAGGTTTAAGGTAAGATTTGTTAGAGTTATGGTTAGGGTTAGGGTCAGGGGTTAGGATTAGAGTTAGAGTCAGTGAACTGATTTCTATGATACCAAAACTCACAGCAGTACTGTACTCTACATGGTAACCTGGGGAATTTAGGCTCTATTGATGGTACCACTCTCAGAGATACTGGCTATATGTACATAACCACAGAATAGGGTTTCTATTATAGGCAGTTTCACTGGCTCCTGAACTCCTTGAAAAACTATATAACTCATCTTATATGATGGTAGGATACACAAGCCCGGTGAGCAAAATGTAGAACATAGTTAACTGTTTATAGTATGTTAGAATTCCCAGAACTGTTGAGATCTTCCTATGGTTCTTGGGATTTATGATGAAAAACCTACCATATCATCTTGTGTCTATGGGAGCCATATAACTGGCTTTCCATTATGGCAGGATTCATAGATCTGCTGACCTCTATGTGTACAAAAAGGAATCAGTTTCTATGATGGGAGGAAAGCAAAGCTGCTGGTATCTACAAAGAGAGTCAGAAAAGTGGTGTTGTATTTTCTAAGGATCCCCAGGTCTCCTGCACTTTATTTGGAGACCCAGATAAGTAGTGTCTTATGATAGCAGTTATAAAAGGTATGTTGGTCTCCATGTGAAAAGTAAGTGAAATAGGGTTTACTTTTGGTAGAAGTCAAATGACTGATTGATTCACTGTGTGTCCAAAGCTAGGGAACTGTGTTTCTCTCATGTCATAACACACAGAGGTGCTCAGCTCTCTATGCACACAGAAAAATGGGTTTCTGTGATGGTAGGTACCCCTGGGCTTCTAAACTCTGTAGTGGCCATTCAGGGATCTGAATTTCTTTTGTTGGCAATGTGATTATTGTTGCTGGGTCTACATATGGAGACAGGTAACTGGCATTATAGGATGGCAAGACACGCAAGACTGCCAGATTCTACTTTAAGAGTCAGGGAAATAGAGTTTATGATGATAGGTGTTTGAAGGCTGCTGGACTTTATTTTGAAATCCAGGCAACAGGGTTTAAAATAAGGCTGACTCCAAGGACTGCATGGCTCTCCATGGAGGCCTGGTCAATTGCAATCTATGATTTCCTAATACCCAAAGCTGCCTCAAAAAATGTGGAGTCATAGAACTGGGTTTCTTTGATGACAGGACACCCAAAGCTACTTGAATCTCTGTGGATAGTAAAAAATGACAAATTCTATAATGACAAAACTTATAGAAATGTTAGGTTTTTCATGGTTAGCCAGAGAACAGGAGAAATAAAATAGCAGGGATTCCAAGTCTTCATGATCATATTTAGAGAATCAAGGAACTGGAGTACTGATGACAGGAATCTCCATGCTGCAGGACTCTTTGTGGAGTTCCAGGGATTTGAGGTTCTATCATGACATAACTTGAGATTTGACACTATAATGGTGAAACTCACAAAGTTGTTGAGATTTATGTATCCTAGGTAAATGGGGTTATATTATGACAGGATTCACATTTTTTTTTTGGCCTCTTGGTGAAAATTGAGAGATCTTGATTTTATGTTGACAGTACTCAAAGTGCTACTGTGGTCCATGCAGAGAACAAAGGGATGAAATTAAATTGATAGTAGAATTCCCATCGTGTCTGAGCTGTACATGAAAAACCAAAACAACAACAAAACAGGTTTTCTGTTTATGGCACGATGCACAGGGCTCCTGGACTCTACAATGAGAGATGGAAAACTGGTGTTCTACGACAGCAGGACAACTGATCTTTATGTAGAGAAAAGAAACTGTTTTCTATGATAGCATAAACACCAGAGCTGCTATGAGATATGTGGAAAGCCAGGGAGCACAGGTTTGATAAATTGGCCTCCCATGTTTTCTTGGCTTTACTTGGAGACATGGAAATGGGGTTCTATCATGTCAGAACTCACAGTTCTGCAGGTCTGTATATGGAGAGCAAGGGAACTTTGTTTCTATGATGACATGACTCTCAGGACTGCTGTTCTCCATGGATATAGCAAGTGAACTATTTTTTTAATGTTTCCAGAAAAATCTAGTCTGGTGGAATTTACATGGAAATCACAAGAAACTGGGGTTATATGATGACAGGACTCTCAGTACTTTTGACTATCATATTAGTATTAAAGTTCATAGGGGAGTCATTGTATTAGTTTATATGTATGTATACATACTAAAGATATTTAAAATACAAAAAAAAGGGCTGGGTATGTGGCTCAGTGGTCGAGTGCCCTTGAGTTCAACCCGCATCACCAAAACAACAACAGCAACAACAAAAAACCCACAGGGGACTGCAATTCTAGGATGGTTGGACTATCTGTCCTGCTAATATTTATGTGAAAAGCATTGAAGCTGAAGTTCTATTTATGGAAGAATTCCTGGTCTCCTGGGGTCTACAAGAGAGACAGGTAAGTGGGTTTCTCTGGTAGCAGTGAAGCCAGAATTAGACAGGCAGTCAGTGTAGATAGGTAAATGGAGTCAGATCAGATCTAGGAGGCTAATTTGAGTGAGTTTGGGCAGTTGGATATTGTCCCCTGAGGGATCTTATCAAGAACCTGCCCCTGCTCCAACCCGTTGCCAAGGTAACCTGTCCCAAGAATTTCCCCTCCCTATGGGGAGCTATAGGGTTGTTCAGGTGTCCTTGGCTACTCTGCCCTGCCCTTCCCCTTTCAGCCCACCAGTTTTCCAACTTTTGGCCATCCCACTGGGCATTCCTGGGTCTAGTCACTAGGCAGGAAGGAGAAAGATCAGGGGGAAAAGGCAGAAGAACAAAGGAATTATAGAACATATAAAAAGGGCAGAACACCTCATCTCTTGGGATACCAGGATACCAGCTATGGCCCCCTTCTCCCTCGCTGTTACCCCCTTTAAAATAAACCCTGGTCATATGCTTGCTTTGGTGTGCTTCTCTAATGTTAAAACTTCAACATGTGGGGAAGCAGGACTTGTCACTGATAACTGGCAGTGTTACAGCTGTTTACTGGTGACAAGTCCTTGCTTCCCCGAACGTTGAAGTATAACACCAGAGAAGCATGCCAAGGCAAGTGTAGAGTGGAAAGTGGAAGGCTTTATTAAAGGATTTCAGAAAAGACTTCCTCCAGGAGGAAAAAGGGAATCCATGATGGGGGAGGTCTTCCCTTTTTTATAGCTAAGGTCTTCTTTTAGTCTTCCCACATTTTTGTCCTTTGTTTCCCTTTATCCTGCAGTGATAGAATGTAGGTGGGAAGGCCAAAATGTGGGAGATAGATGACTGGAGGAGTTATCCGGGCAGGAAGGGCCTGGGGTGGTTTGATTAGCACTTACCTATTTACTGGGATCTGTTTCATTAACAGTTCCTTAGAATGAGTTCCCAGAGGGCCATGGGGACATTAACATTTCAATTTCCCCAAATGCTGGTTTCTTGGACTCCAGTTTTTGATAATGGCCTCAATTTTCTGTATCTTACTCCATATTAGACCCAATTTATGTAACTACACTAACTACCTATCTTTAAATCTGGCTTCAGCGGTATCAGCAGGGCAGTCAGTTCCTCTGAACTCTATGTTTAGAAAAATGGAACTGGGGTTCTCGTGATAGTAAGACTCACAGTGATGCTGGGCTTTACATGATAAGCTAGTAAATTAGAGTCCATGACAGCAGTACTCACTGGGAATCTTGGCTTTTTTGTGGAGCATCCAGAACCTGGGATTTTATCATGGCAGTATAGCTGGGGTCTATGTAGAGAGCCAGGGACCTTGACTTGTGGAGAGCAGGATTTGCAGAGATGGTTACCTCCTCATGGAATGTCAGAAAACAGGACTGAGGGAGCCTTCTGGCTGGAGTGATGATGAGGTACACAGTAAGATGGACCTTAAACAATGGTGAGGGTTTTAATTAAGGCAAGGACATTCTAGGCACTCAGAGCAGCAAGAACCAAGGTGAAAAGAGAGGTGGCAAGTCATAATGACACAGGATTTATTTAGAGGAGTGGTTCTTAAATTTTTTGTCTCAGAGGCTGAGGCAGGAGGATCACTTGAGAGGTCTTGAATTTGAGACAAATTCTGGGCAACAGAGCACAATCCCATCTTTATTCATTATTAAACATTATTCATCACAAAGAGCCTTTATCATAAGATGACATTAATTAGTTTTTATTGTTTTGGGAATTAAAATTTAGTAAAGTTTGAGTTACTGTGTCAATTCCCTATGGCTGCTCAAGGACATTGCCACAGATAGTGTTAGACCAGGATGCAAGAAAAGACCACCGACTCCAATTAAAATCAAATTAAAGCAAGCTTATTATTTCGACCAGCCAGGCTGCCTCTCCCTCCCAAAACAGCGGGGACAGCCCCCCCCCACCTTTCCTACAGCCCAGCTTTATAGCCCAGAAAGTTACACAAAAGGGGGGTTACAGATAACAGAACTCTGACAAGCATCACACTAATGGTAGTTTACATTTTTTTTTTTTGCTGGCCCCAACATCAGAATTTATGAGGACCATTAGAGCCCCAGAGAGGGTCATTGTCTGGCCAGGGAAGGCCAATATTTATGAGGTGTCACTAAGTTTCAGAGAGGGCTGCTATCTGGTCAGAGAGCCAGGCATGGGTGAGTTCAAGGCACGGGCAGGCATTCCAAGCAGGTTCAGAATTTGCAGTAATTTATAGTAAAGCTGAAATTATCTTTTCATGGTTTTGTGGCGAGATGCCCAATTTTAAGAAAAGATCAGGTTGGGTCTATCAATAGTGACTTAAGTGACAAAAAATTATTATCTAGCTTCTTTAGTAAGAAGTCTAAGATGAGTTTCACAGGGCTAAAATGAAGGTATGCCAGGCAGCAATCTCTTGATGTCTAGCTCCCAAGATAAACCTCAGCTCCATGGGATTACAGATGTGCACCACCAAGCCCAGCAAAAGATTCTTAATAATATCTACAAAATCCCTTTTGTCACTTAGGATAACTTATTGAAAGTTTCCACAGATGAAACATGTATATATCTTTGAAAGACCATTATTCTGCTTATCACAATTAGTAATTTACTAATTGCACATTGGCACACATTCATAAATCCTAGGGATGTGTGAAATTGAGGCAAGTGGATCAAAAGTTTGAGGAGAGCCTGGGACACTTAGCCAGACCCTGGGTTTCAAAATAAAACAGAGGGCTGGGGATGTAGCTCAGTGGCCCACATCCCTGGGCTCACACCTCAGTACCACAACACACACACACACACACACACACACACACACACTTATAAATGCATTACAAGTTAACATAAAATTGTTATAAATAATAATCAAAAAAGTGAGAAGAGCAGTATTGTTTTGCTCTTTTGCAAATATTTTAAATTCTAGCACGATAAAATACCAGATTCTTGAAATTTGCTTCTGCATTCAGTTTCTTGGGTTAATGTAAGTCTGGTAGTCTCTGGTCAAATTCTGCTATACAGATATGAAGTGATGATAATAAAAAGGCAAATAATGTATTATACCATGAAAAATTTTCATTTAAGGACCCTCTGAAAGAGCTTCTTGTTCCATAGGGGCTTCTGGATTACACTTTTGATGGTTGTTTTGAGTTTGTCTGAGATACAAGGTGTATGTGTGGATGATGACCTTGGAACTATTGTTGTCATATTGATCTCCCACCTATGGTGGCCACTGAGTCCTCAAATGTCTGTAAGTTATACTGACATCAATAGAGGCTTTATGAATTGCAAAAGTGTCACTATTTTGTTTTTTTATTTTTACTTTTTAGTTGTAGATATGTTACCACTGTTTTACCAGTGAAGAGTCCTTGCTTCCCCAATGTTGAAGCATGCCAAGTTAAGTTCAGAGTGGAAAATAGAGGCTTTATTAAAGGACAGCAGAAAAGACTTCTCCCCTCCCTGGTGGAAGAAGGGGACCCAAGAGGTGGAATCCATGGAAGGGTGAATGTGTTCCCCCTTTTATAGCTAAGGTCTTCCTCCAGCTTTCCCCCATTCCTGTCCTTTGTTCTGTTATCTTTCAGTGATGGAATATAGGGTGGGGCACAGGTGGGCCAAAGAAGTAATCTGGGCAGGAAGGACTTTTGGATTAGCATCTCCATTTTCACTGGGAGCTATTTCATTAACATTTCTTTGGGATGGGCTATGGGCCTTGGGGACATTAGCATTCCAAGAGTTGTTCTGCTTTTCCCTGACTCCATTCTCAACATGGCCTTCATTTTCAATTTTACTCCATTTACCTAACTACACTACCTATCTTTAAATCTGGCTTCAGATGGACACAATATCTTTATTTATTTACTTATTTTTATGTGCTACTGAGATTCAAACTCAGTTCCTCATGCATGCAAAGCAAGTGATCTACCACAGAGATACCACCCCAGTCCTCTATGTTGTTTTTATGTTATTATTTTTGCAGTACTAGGGATTGAACCTAGGGGCTCTTGCATGTTTGGCAAGTGCTCTGTCACTAGGCAAGATCTCTATCTCTCCTTGCCCTTTATTTTATTGTTATTTTGAGACACAAGGGATTGTAAGGGTAAAAGAAATTGAAGTTAAAGCGTAAAAGTTAAAGGGTAAAAGACCGGGTGTTGTAAAAGTTTCTAAGCTGCAAGGTCTGAGTTAAAATGTAAAGGAGGTATTGTTAGGTTTCTATGCTACCTGCAAAACCTGAAATTTCTGTAGCTGTTAAGACAATGCTTAGAACCGCCCAGTAAACATTTCCCCTGATTGTCTGGTTGTTTAATAACTGAAGGGGTCTGTGTGGTTGTACGTAGGCCTTGCAGGGCCTGAACCAATCAGTTTGAATGTGTACTCTCCTTAGGAATGACCTATCACTCCAGCCTGACCTGTTCCCGCCAATGAATGAACTAATCATGTTTAGGAGTTGTTGTTCAATTTTCCCGTGCCTCATGATGATTTGTTCTGATGTATACAAAGCCCTCCGCCCTCCCCAAAAAGTGTACTTAAGCAGTGCTCAGCCCCTGCTCGGGGCTCTGGGCTGCTTTCCCTTCTTGAGTGGGCACGGAGCCCCAGCATGCTGGTTCAATAAATCCCCTTCTGCCAATTGCATGAGTGGTCACTTGGTGGTCTCTTTCTCCGATGTTTCGCGGGACCCTTACAGGATGGCTAGGTTGCCCAGGTTGGCCTTGAACTTTCCAGGACTCCTCCTGCCTCAGTTTCCCAAGTAACTGGGATAATATGTATGCCCTACAGCACTGGCTCACCGCATGTTTTTATTTATTTATTTATTTTTTACATTTTATTATTATTATTTTTTCAGTTTTAGGTGGACACAACATCTTTATTTTATTTTTAGGTGGTGCTGAGGATCGAACCCAGTGCCTCATGCGTGCTAGGCAAGCACTCTACCACTGAGCCACAACCCCAGCCCTTCACCACATGTTTTTAAATGGAGTAAGATATGATTTAAATTTTCAAGTTACTTTAGTAGAATCCTGGTAACATTTTGTGGCAAAAAAGAAAAACCACATAATTTTCACATGGAGGGTGAGAGTAAAAAATTTGTCATAATGAGGAATTAAGAAAGCAATAGTTCAGGGTTGAGCTCTTGAAGCTGAAGAGGTTGCTAAAGATGTTCAGGTGGAAGGTGTGTCTGTGATTGCACAGTTCTCTTTGGCATGGAGAGGTTCAAGGATTGCCGCGTCCGGCCAAGGGAGCCGAGTCCGGCGAGGGACGGCGAGGTTAAAAGACACACAGGACACCAAGGTTCTTCATCCAGGAGTCAATAATCTTTATTGCTAACACACCTTTTTTTATACCCCAAGCAGCAGAAGTGGAAAACTACCCAAAAGCAGGAGGGAGGGGGGAGAAATTTAGTTTCAACATCTATTATTGTCAGGTACCGAAACCTCCCTTAACAATAAGTCCATCAGACCAGAAAAGGTCAAGGCATTCCCGTGGGATACATATGTCTCAGACGGACAAGCAGGAACAGAAAAACCGCAAGTTCGCCATGGCCTTGTGAGCTGGCCACACTGGCATGCAGAACAAACTAGTGGAGGTAGGGCTCCAGGGGCCAGGGTGGACCTGTTGCCAACAAAGGATGAGTGTTAGAAAACTCACCATACTGGCATCACTCTGCAAGACAGGGGGCCTGCTAAAATTACCAAACAACACAGGAGGCTGCTCTGGAGGCCTTTATGTGATGATATGTGAAACCAAGTATCATATCATTACTAACACAGAACACAGACCTCCATAATTATCTCACTTCTAAATAATTTTAAAACTCATTTCTCTGTTTTAACAATGAGAATAGTAGCACGGTCAATTTCTATAAAATACCACATGGTAATAAGTTACTAGGAAGGACTTGTACTTGGCAAACACAGGTTATTAAGTTCCTATGACACTGGGATGCGATACTGTTACACTGGAGCCTTAACTCATGCTCAACAGTCAATGGGTTGGGCTTTGCTTAAGCTCCGTGAGTGGTTTCTAGTGTGTCTCTGCTTGGGCTCACAGGAGGGCACCGTTTGCAGCAAGCAGCACCACCCAAAGGAGCTGACTCCATGGTCTACCAACTCACTCAAGTCCATTCCTTTCTATGGAACCTCCCGCTGCAAGGACACCGGATAGCCTTGGCTTTGGCTTTCCTGGGAGTCCACTTGGGTGAGCAACAGAGGCCTGGGGCCGCTCACCCTGGAATCCCAGCTGGAGCTGCGCGACTGCACAGATCGCGACCTGGAAAGAGACCCCGCCCTCAGGGGGCTAGATGGAGCCCAAGCGCAATGGCAGGCAGCCCAGTGCGGGCGCGCTTCCTTCTCTCTTCCGCTGGTCCTCCCGTGCACACCATTAGCTCACCTGGACGCTACTGTGGGTCTGCTGTCCATCTTGATTGCCTCCGCCCAGGTGAGCGCAGGCTCCCGTCTTGCGGTGGCGTCCGAGAGCGAGAGGGTTGGCGCGGCAGGCGGGATGGGAGCGTGCGGGAGACCGCGGGGCGGCGGGGCGCCGAGGCTCCTGCCACTGCTATATGGCGCTGCTGATATGGCGGCCGGGAGGAGAGGGGCGCCCTGGAACGCGCCGTCCATGGCAGCCTTCGGAACTCTGACTGGGCGCCAAGGTCCTAAGGTGAAGGTCAGGTGGAGAGCGACAGCTCCCTCTGACCGGGCAGGCTGTGGTCGCATCCTTAATACAGAGGGGTCTACGCTGCTCCGGAGCCTTCATCTTAGAGGTCAGGGCTGTAATTAGCTGGAGGGACTCATTGTGTAGCAAAGGGATCTGCAGCCTGTGATGGCAGGATGTTCAGAACTGATGGTTTTGAGTGGTAAGCAATGGAATAGTGAGTCAATGATGTCTGGGCTCCCAGAGCTGCTGCTTTTTTATAGGCGAACAAGGGAGCTGATGTTCTGTTGATAAGACTTGAAGTGCTCCAAGATTTATGAGAAACATCAGGGAAGTGTGGTTCTGTGATGGTAGGACTTACTGTACTGCTGGACTCTGGTAGTAAGGGAACTGGGATTCTATTGATGACTGGACAACTAGGACTACTGTCTTCTAGATAGAAAGACATGGAACTGGTGTCTGACAGCAGTACACACAGGGCTGCTGCATTCTTCATGGAGACACAGAAAGTTGTGTTTCCATGATCTCAGAAATCCAAGGGCTGCTGGTGTCCACATGGAGAGGCAGGTAACTGGTATTGTAAGATGGCAGAATTCACTGGGTTACTGGGCTGTATGATGGCAGGATTGACAGAGCTGCTGAACTCCATGTGTAAGCAAGGGGAATTTATGGTATGCCTCACAGTACTGCTGGGATCTGCTTGGAGAGCAAGTGAACTTGGTTGTATGATGGCAGGAATTGCCAGGCTGCTGGTTTTAATGTGGAGAGCAGAGAAAATGGGTTTCTCTAATGACAGGATTCCTGGGGCTGCTGGTGTGTATGTTCAAGGGGAGACAATTGGGTTTCTATGATGGCAGAAATTGCAGGGCTTCTTGAATTTACATGAAAGTCACAGAAAATTGGGGTTCTGTGATGTCAGGACTTACAAACTTGCTCTGCTCTTTGTGGACAGCTAGGGAAATGGGTTCTTATGATGGCAGGATGTGAAGGACTGATGGACTGCTGTAGAAAAGCCAGGCAACTTGGTTTCCATGACGGGTGGACACACAGTACTGATGGGCTGTACATCAGTAACAGGAGAATGGGATTCTATGTGGTCAGGAAATCATACTGTCCAGAATTTCCATTGCTAGTGGTCTATAATGCTCATGGTCTCAGAATTACCATGGCTGCTGGAATCTATTTGGAGATCCACAATGCCAGGGCTACTTCTGTCCATATTCAAAGCCAGGCAACTGGGATAATGATAGCAGGAAATGCAGGGCTTCTGGGCACCAATTGTACAGACAGATGACTGGGGTTCTATTGATGGATAGATGTGCAATACTGTTGAATTCTATATCCAGAAAACTGGAGTTTTCTGATGGAAGGATTCTTAAGGTTGATCATGTCTACTGGCAGATCCAAGAAACTTGATATCTAAAATGTGAACAATTGCAGAGTTGCACATGTCCACGTGGAGAGACAGGAACATACAGGATTGCTGTGCTGTATATGGAGACCCACCTAACTGGTGTTCTATGAGAGCAAGAATCAGAGGGCTGTTGTGCTCCGTGAAAAGAGCTGACAGTTTATTTTTTTAATGGGGGATGAAACACCATAACTATTATAATTTTTTACTCAGGTCCACATTTTTCTTCCTGGAACTCTTTATGAGCCTGTCCCTCATTTTCATGACTTAAACAGATGGAAAGAACACGTACACATTTTGCTTTGAATATCTTCTTCCAGTTCTTTGGTGTAAAAACCTAGGAACAGACTTGAGTACTATGATAATTCTAATAATTCTAATTTTAACTTTTTGATGAAACTGCAGTTATTTCAGCACAGGTTACACATTTGTCTCCATTCTTACCAATGCTTGCTATTTTAAATTATTTTGAAAATGGTTATATTAACAGGAGTGAGGAAATTTTACTGTGACTTTAACTTACATGACCATAATTAATGAGACCTTAAGCATCCTTTCATATTTGCTAGTGCAGTGTGTACTTAAATTCTTTTTTCAAGTTGAAAAGCATATATATATATGTATATATATATATATATATATATATATATATATATATATATATATATGCCTTTTATTTCTTTATGTGTGTTGGCGAGTCATAATAAGAAATCTGGACAAGGCACAGTGTTGGATGCCTGTTAATCTAGTGCCTTGGGGAGGGTGAGGCAGGGGGAATACAAATTCAAAGCCATCCTGAACAGCTTATTGATACCCTAAAGCAACTTAGGAAGACCTTATCTAAAAATAAAATAGTTGAATAAATAAATAAATAAAGGTACGGGGATGGAGCTCAGTAGTTAAGTGTCCCTGGTTTCAATCTCTGGTACCAAAAAAAAAAAAAAAAGTCTTTGACCCAGTTTCCTGGCACTAACCTCCTGATCCTTCAATCTATGAAGCAGTGTGTCTATTTGCAGCCAGGAAGGTGAACCATGATCTATGATTTCTGGGTGGCCCTGGATGGCTAGGTGCAGTGGAACCAACTCTGTGATTAGCTCACTGGAACTTGTGCCCTCCCACAAGTTTGGGGAGGATTGAGGATTTGGGAGGATTAGTTCCAATGAGCTAATCACAGAAGTTGATTAAACTTGTGGGAGGGTACAAGTTCCAATGAGCTAATCACAGAAGTTTCAGGTGATCACCATGAGCAATTATTTAATAAATCATTAAATGAAAAGCAAAAGGACAGGGGTTAAGGACCTTCCATGTTGCTGAAGGTGCTGGGAGGTGGGACCTGGAGAGGGCATGAAGGGACATGCTCTTTAGGACTTCTTTTACCTGATTTTTGTCACCAAGTTTATTATTTAAGATATGTTTGAAAGACAGGCTTTGTGGTGAGTTGGCAGTACTAAGTACACTCCTTTCTGACTCCTGTGAGCCACATTAGAAAAAAAAGGGGCCTTGAAAGCTCAGATTTTTTTTTTAATATTTATTTTTTAGTTATCGGCGGACACAACATCTTTGTTTGTATGTGGTGCTGAGGATCGAACCCGGGCCGCACGCATGCCAGGCGAGCATGCTACCGCTTGAGCCACATCCCCAGCCCTGAAAGCTCACATTTGTGTCCATGAACATGGGAGGTATTTACATCTTCTTGAGTCATCTTCAATTTCTTTATTCTATGTTCTATAGATTTCATTGTAGAGATCTTTCACCTCCTTGGTTAGATTTATTCCCAGGTATTTTATTTTCTTTGAGGCTATTGAGAATGGAATAGTTTTCTTGATTACTTTCTCTGCAGATTAATTATTGATGTATAGGAAAGCTACTGATTTTTTATGTTGATTCTGTAACTTGCTACTTTGACAAACTTGCTTATTAGCCCTGATAGTCTTTTGGTGGTGTTTTTTTGATATTCTAAGTATAGGACCAAATCATCTGCCAACAGTGATAATTTGACTCCTTTCTTTCCTACTTTTAATCCCTTTATTTCCTTCTCTTGCCTAATTGTTCTGCCTAGAATTATATTAAACAGGAGTGGTGAGAGTGGACATCTTTGTCTTGTTATTGATTTTAAAGGAAATGCTTTCAGTTTTCTCCTGTTTACTGTGGGGTTGGCTTTAGGTTTTTTTATATATACCCTTTAGGGTATTGAGGTAGGTTCCTTCTATCCCTAGTTTCTTCATTGCTTTTATTTTGTCAAATTTGGTGCTGAATTTTATCAAAGGCTTTCTCTGTACCTATCAAGATGACTAAATGATTTTTGCCCTTAAATCTACTTATGTGATGAATTACATTTATTGATCTGTGTATATTAAACCATCCTTGCATCTCTGGTATAAAACCAAGTTGATCATGACGTACAATCTTCTTAGTATGTTGTTGAACATGATTTGCTAATATTTTATTAGGTATATTTTTTTAAAAGTCTAAGTTCATCAATGATATTGGTCTGCAGTGTTCTTTACTTGATGTGTCCTTATCTGGTTTTGATATGAGAGTGATACTAGCTTCATAGAATGAATTTGGAAGTGCTCCATTCCTTTCTATTTCATGGATTAATTTGAGGAGTATTGGCTTTAGTTCTTCTTTAAAGGTCTGATAGAATTCAGCTGAGAATCCATCTGGTCCCAGGGTTTTATTTTTTGGAAGGCATTTTTTTATGGTTTCTATATATCATTCCTAGTTATTGGTCCATTTAGGTTTTCTATGTCCTCTTGATTCAGTTTTAGCAGGTTGTATGTGTCTATTTCTTCTAGGTTTTCCAATTTATTGGAATATAAGTTTTCAATATAGTCCCTAATGTTCTGCTGAATTTCTGTAATGTCTGTGATTTCCCCTTTTTCATCTCTAATTTTATTTATGTAAGTCTTCTCTCTTTTCATTTTGGTTAGTTTGGCTAAATACTTATCAATCTTGTTTATCTCAGAGTTAGCCCCTTTATTGCACAAAGTGTGTCCACTGAAAGCCCATTTCACTGAAAGCCCATTTCTGTGCAAGGGCAAATGTGCATTTACTTCCCCTTGGCCAGCCTTTCACATCCCCCTTTTGCAGCTGCCTGCTCTTTGCAGTAGCATCCATTGGGCTTAGACACTGAACTTCTGCTGAAATCCAGAAGGCCTTGGTGGAAAACTCTTGTGTCCAAGATGAGGACAACCTGGTGTCTGTAGGACAGGGAACCTCCTGGCAGTAAGGAGGCAGGGCTTATTGCCCCATGTGGAAGTGCCACAGGTCAGAGCAGTGCCCAGAGCCCAGCCAAGTGTAAGATCCCTTCTGCAGTCTTCCTTTATGCCTTTCTCCTGTGAATTGCTTTCATGTATGCTATGTAGAAGTAGCTCCCATTCCACCTGTTAATGGGGTACTTCAGACTCAAGATCAGAGAGGCAGGGCCTGGGTGTTTACTCAACAGTTCTCAAAACTCCTTACATAGGCTCAGTCGCTATTCCTAGACATAACTTTGTTCCAGCCTCAATATCATGTGTAAACACCACATCATGCCTATCAGCTTCTGGCCCCACCATATTGCAGGGCCCAGTCTTAGATGAAGGAAAAAACAAACCTACTTGCATCGGACACTGAG
Organism: Marmota monax; assembly: GCF_021218885.2. Classification (NCBI taxonomy): domain Eukaryota; kingdom Metazoa; phylum Chordata; class Mammalia; order Rodentia; family Sciuridae; genus Marmota; species Marmota monax. Next base: position 5,101 of record NW_026694888.1, on the reverse strand, counting down.
AAATCTCAGATCCAAAACTTGAAAGAAAGGTTTAAGTCTTGAAAGGGGGAATAGCAAATGAGAGCATTTAGTTTTTATTTTTAATTTTTATTTTCTTTTTATGTGGTGCTGAGGATTGAACCCAGGGCCTCACATATATGAGGCAAGCGTTCAGTCACTGAGCCAAACCCCAGCCTCTCAAATGAGGGCATTTACTGCATGGTTCTCCAAACAGTGTGGGGTACATTGAAGTATGGGCAAGTACCTATGTGGAATTACGTTATGGCTGCAGTGACTTGAAGCGTGAGTACAAGCTGAATACAGAGCTATGGAGAGGGGAGCAGGATCTATGCACAGAGGGTGGCAGTGCTAGAGCCCCAGAGTGCTTTCCAACCCTGAAAGCACCAGCTCCTCGCTGCCCATCTGGTGGGAACCAGGACAGCACTGCCACCGCCTGGCGGAGGGGGGAAACTACAGCTCAGAGTTGTTAAGTCACATAGCCAAACCATTCAGGCTTGGGCCAGGTGCAGCGGAATTAGAACTCAGAAATCACGACCTGGAATGCAGCCCTTTCTCCCATTCCAGCGCCCTGGATTGACTTTATGGAGCCTGGAGGGCACTAGCCCTTCCCAGGTGTGGCTTCAGGGGTTCCGGGTCTCCACGCTCTGCTGCCAAAAAGGTCCTCTGTTTGTGTCACCCATAGGAGGTACCTGCGGACAGAAGCCAGGTTGTAGGTTTCTGAAAGGTGCTTGGTTTATCCTGCAGTGAAAACTGTGGGCCTGGCATCTGCGCACCACGGCTCTGCCCTTTCTCCTCCAGGCTCCCCAGCCCGAGTAGGAGCTCACCTGTTCTGCTCCACTCCCACAGAGATGCCACCAGTCCCCGGGAGGCAGGGACACTCTGCTCACCCAGAGGAGACCTGCAGGATTTCGGTGGGTTGGAGCTACAGTTGCTAACCTCAGGACCACTATGGCTCAATGAAAATGAAGGGAAAAGTTAATTGGAACAACAGATAACACCTCTGCAGCCTCTGGACACAGAGAAAGTTGCTCAGATGGCAGAGTGTGCAAACCTCAATAACTGCTAAACCATCCTTTTAGATCAAAACGTGGGATGATGGGCTCTATTTTAGCTAAAATATGCAAATGTATGTTGAATAACCAGAACAGTGAATTTCAGAGGTTGTGCATCAGGACTAGGTAGTGGAATAGCTCTCTTCGCAACATTAAACAAGCTAATCAATCAACAGAATCCAAGCTCAGGATGCATTTGCAACCTGGGAAAGAGATGAAATTAAAAGTTGGGACGGAGGTATGAAGCTGTAGCATAATGTCCTCTAAGCTAATCAGAGGCGAGTCATAGGGGCCCTAATGACAGCCACCTCCAGGTTCTCCCCTAGATGTGGTTCTGTGGGGATCCTGGAGTTGCCTCCATGTTTGTCTGCTGTTCCCCAGGAAGCTCCTATGAACAAATATGCAGGCCTGGATTGTTGTGCTTGCATTTTTCTGAGTTTACCACCCACATCCAGAACTTTTTAATCTCTTTCCATAGGCAGCAACTGCATACTGAGCCTGAGTTTATCAGCTGCATTTACAGGTGTTTCTATTCAGAATTCACTTTTCCCTCTGTGAGGTGTGAAAAGGTAAAGGCAGTCCAGAGTAGAGATCTGGGGGAGCTCAGAGACACCAAGGCCTCCATGGCATGCATTCATAGCAGTTATGCTATTTTATTACCCATTGAAGCACATCCTGATTGCTTAAGGTATTGGGACATTGTGAATAGAACTACTATATGTAATGGTGTGCTGTTATCTAGATATACATTTTTGAGGCAGTTGTCTATATTTTTAGGACCATGTGGAGAAACCATGTCTGACTTTGGGGAAAATGCCCAGTTTTTTGATAGTGTTGAACTGTTGTGTGCTCTTCCAGCAATGCACAAGAGTGCCTGTGGCTATTCATCATCCTCATGGTTGATACTACACTTACTAAAGACCTTAGCAGCTCGGTAGGTGTGCAGTGCACTTGGGGTCTTAGTTTGTGCTTTCCTCATGACAGGTGATACTAAGAATCATTTCTATGCTTCTTTACCATCTTGTATCTTTCTTGTGAGTTGTCTGTTCATATCTTTACCCATTATGTTGTCTTATTGTTGAGAGTCTTACTATATTTTTACACAAGTTTGTTTTAGACATATACTTTCAAAGATTCCCCCAGTGTTTGACTTGTCTTTTCATTTCCTTAATATGATTTTTTTACAGAGGAATTTAATACAGTCCACATTATCAGGTTTTTCTTTCATGGATTTCTTGTTGTTATTGTTTGTTTGTTTGATAGCAGGGATTGAACCCAGGGTGCTTAACCACTGAGCCACATCCATAGCTTTCATGGATTTTGGGGGTGGGTTGTATTTAGAACCTCATCATGAAACATGTGGTCATGCACATCTTCTAGAGTTTTACAGTTTTCCATTTTAAATGAAAATCTAGAGAGTAGTTTGATAGGTTCTGGCATCCATATGTGTGGCTTCTTAAAGTGTGTATCTTTTTGAAGTCAGTGATGTCTAGTCTAGGTTTAAAAAGAACGTGTTGGGAATTTCTGGAATGCACTGAATCTTCAGATCAGGTTTGAGGTAGTTTCATCTTAATCATATTGAGACCTGAACAAAGACTATCTCTGTATTTATTTATATTTCATTTGATTTCTTTATAAACATTTCAAGAATTTCTGAAGTATGATTGTACTTTAATACTTACATGTAAATACTTCAAATTTGGGGGTCTCTATTTTAAATATTAATGCTTTAAATTTTTTCTTATTCCAGTTTATATATTTCACTATTTCCCCTACAAGATGGCTGAAATATAGGAAATCAATGAAATTTTGTCTATGGGCCATGTACTTTGCTGCTTGCTATCTCCATCCATTCTGATCAAGACATAGGAGGTAGGCTCTATTTCTTTTCAATTTCCAAAATCATGACCTGGAATAGTCAGAACTATGAATTTAAGAGCTTCATTGTGCCTAGCACAAGGGGGTGCAGCTCTGAACAGTGAACACCCAGCATCCTGCACTGCCCACAGTGGCCAGCAGGGGGCACTCAGAACAGCTTTCTGTGATCAACTGCTTTTGGGGGCTGTGTTCTGTGCCCTAATCAAACTTCCTTCTCCTGGGGACCCACCTGAGAGATGCCACATCTAGTGACTCCTAGAGGCTCTATCTAAGGTGTAGACCAGAGGTTTCTTTTCTTTTCTTTTTTTTAATCCTGGGGAGACACTGGAAAGATACCATGGACTAGGGATACCTGGTGGATATGTCTGTGGTGAGGACCAGAGCTTCCTTCTCCTTGGCACCTACCCATGGAGGCTCTACTGTGGATTCAGGATGCCTGAGGTCCATGTGAGGAAAACATGAGGAAGAAGCTTCCTGTGCACTTCCTGGTGGGCTGAGAAGTAAGTTCTGCCATGTTCTTTACTTTCTTGGGTAATATTTTAGGAGAACTTATTTTACAACAGTATTTCTTACTGAGGCTTTGGCTGCTCATTATCATGGTATTTCAATGTATTTTGTGTGGCTTGAGTGTCTGAGGACACAAATGCCCCCTCAAGATGGTGCAGGGAGGGCCCAGTGCCTGGAATCTCACTGGGGCCTGAGGGTAAGGGCTCATGAAAATGCAGCAAGAAGCTCTCAGGAGCCTCTAGGGTGAGAGATGCAAAGATTATGATGGATTGCACTACCCAGAATCCTGGGTAACTGTAGAATCCTCATTGCAGTTACCAGAGCCTTCTGCAGGGAGGGCAGCATGGGTCAAATGACAGAATGTGCTACCCATAATTCTTGGGGACCTGCAGCTTGCAGAGACCTCTGCAGAGAGGGCTGTACTGACAAAAAATCAAACTATGCTGCCAATTACTTTTGGGTGCCTGCTCTACCCAGGAGCCTCTGGGGGTGAGAATTGTAAGGGCAGAATACCAGACTTCAATGCTCAGAATATCTGGGGATGCCTACATACCCTGTAACCCTGTAAGTCCCACAGGATTTGGTGGTGATGGTTTTGTTGGTAGAGCTCACATCCTAGAATCTCCAGGGTCCCAGGGAAAGCATGGGGTCTTCAGCCCCTGTGATCCTCAGCAGGACTGTGCAGGCCAAACGCTAGACTGCATTATTAGAACCCTCGGGACTGCAGCTTCCAGAATCCTCTGTGGTGAGGGGCAAACTACTGAACTGCATTACCCACAATCCTAAGGGGGAACTTTAGTTTCAGAATTTTCTGCAGTGAGTAGGAAAAACACAGGACTAAATTACCCACAAATCTCGGTATCAGCAGCTCTCAGGATCCTCCATTGTGAGGACTGTTGAACTGAGAGCTTAACTACAGTATCCAGAATCCTTGGTGGGGTGTATTGCCCATTAGTATGCAGCCTGCAACTCCCTGAGGCCTCCCAAGTGAGAACTCTGCATTATGCAGGTCAGACTATAATACCTACAATTCCCGGGGACACACTGGTGAGTGTGCTGCCTTCAATTCCAGGAGGCTTCCACAGTGAGGTCTTCAGTACCAAGTCAAGCATGTGGCCTTTAGTTCTCATGGCCCTTGCAGTAGGGGCATGTAGGCAAAACACTGGACTACCTTATCGAGAGTCCTCAGGGGGAATTGCAGTTCCCAGGATCTGCAATAGTGAGGGCTTCAGGGTAGGAAGCTGAACTATACTACCTAGAATTCTTGGAGGTGCCCCATGTCCATGTGGCCTGGAACTCTCAGAGGCTTCCACAGTGAGGGCTATGGAGGTAGAGAGCAATACTATACTACCCAGGATCCCTGGGGGCCTGCAACTCCCAGACACCTTCCTTTTGAGTGCTGCCGGGGCAAACTTTGTATTGCACTACACAGACTCCTCAGGGGTGTCTAGGTAGGCTTGTGCTACAAAGATCCCAGAGCCGTGATGGGGGTGAAGTCAACTTAGGTAGGATGGATTGCACTACCCAGAATAATCATGGCCCACAGCTCTCAGTGACCTCTGCGGTCAGAGCTGACTGAGTAGAACTGATTACAATACTCAGAATTTCTGGAGGCTCCGAGCTCTAGGTAGTCACTGTACAGTTCAACATAGCCCCAGGCTATA